>NC_141694.1:711274105-712644004 GCF_964263255.1 Lissotriton vulgaris
ATGTATTCCTATGACACATAGGCTTCCAAGGACGTCACCGTCACTAAAGGCAACCTTTGCAAGTTTATGTGAACTTTGGCCACCTGGATGCACTCCAGCTGCCTCCAGCTGAACTCGCATAGTACTTCTGCTGGGCAGACTAACACACCTTTGGACTAAGGAGTGGTAGCGAGCTGAATTTAGAGCTTCACCTACACTGGTGTCGCAGGGCATGTCTTTGGTGTACTTCTAGATAGGGAGTTGTCTATGTTTATACAAGTAGGTAAAATGGCATTGAACTGTTTGCTCATCTTAAAAATTTGTGGTAAAGAATTTCATGTTTTACTGCTGGACGCTCCCTCCTTGGTCACATATGCCCTGTTTTTTCAAGATTGGATTATGGGAATGCTCTATTATCTTGGCACTGTGGAGTGTTTGTTGGAATCACTATCCCCACATGCATCAACCTATTTAGGAAGTGCAAACGGTGCAAATCAGTAAATTCGGCCGTTTGCACTTCCTAAATATGTTTTTGGGATGCATCATGCATTTTTGTGAAATTCGCTATTTTTAGCGATTTCCAAAAATGCGATTGCTTTTAAGGAATCGCAAATTTGCAATTCCTTAAAAGCAATGCATGATTGTTTTTATAATTGCGAATTAGCAATTAGGAGGTGCAAATTACCACGAGGTTGAACCTCGTGGTAATTTTCAAAAAGTTTTGAAAATGCTCAAAAATGCATTTTTTAAACATTCATGTTTCAGACACACATGTCCTTAGGACATGTGTGTGTGAAACATGCACTTCAAATTACATTTCTGGGGTGCAGGGGGGGTCCTTTGGACCCCCCTCTGCACCCTTGGAATGCATTAACAAATTGCGATTTTCAAAAAGAAAATCGCAATTTGTTAAAGTCTTCCCATTGATCCCTATGGGCCTTTTGGCCCATAGGAATAAATGGGTATTGCGAATTCGCACTTTGGAATTCGCATAATATTTGCGATTCGGTAAAAATTGCGATTTTTACCGATTCGCAAATATTTTGCAAAAATATACATGCATCCCATTTTGCGAATTCAGAATTGCGATTCCCTATTTTTCGCAATTTGGAATTCGCAAAAGGCCGGGATGATGCATGTGGCCGTATAGGTGGTCAAGGTTCTGCAGCTAAATGTATTCTTATTCTTCTTAGAATATCACATATATGTCGCTATTCCTAAAAAACTTCATTGGCTCCCAGTCCTTAGGACAGACATATTTAAAGCCCTTTGCATTGTACATCAGACATTGAAAAGCTAGGGCCCCAACTCCTTGGCTGGATTAATCCTACCATACCTCCATTCCGCAAATACAGCTACCAGTAGCGGTCGGTGGTGGGAGTGCTGTTGGGCGGTGAAGTTACGGTGACCATTCCCTGGATTTTTCACTCATTTGCAGAAAAACTGAGCCTTTTCTTTTTTTGGCCACAAAGAAGTTGATCAAACTACCCAGTTCAACCAAAAAAGACCTGTCTGGCTTTCACAGACTTCATTTAGTGGTCGTAAGGGGTCGCAACTGCGAACCTTGTCACTGCCCTTGCGACCTCTGAGCTACTGAGATTGCACTGCCTGGGACAAAAATCAAACAGGGCAGTTTAAAAGCCATGATACTTTCTAATGTTTGTATCCATTCAAACTCTGCCTCTGCTGTGTGCACGCAGGCACACTATTGTCCCAGTTCCTGCCGGGAAAGTTCACAATTTGATACTCTCTGTTAACAAGCAACTTTCTTTCAAGAACTGGGAAAGGCCCTTCGTAGTGTGGGAGGGGCCCCTTGCCACGGAAGCTTGCACTTGGCTGAAGAAGCGTGTCCGCTTGCCATTCACATGCTTTTCAATTAATCAGAAAGGTAGAGGGATCAAAATTCAAAATGCAGAGTTTATTTTTGCAATTATTCTGGATGCATTTGTATCTGCCTAATACTTTGTCAGAGAATGCATGTCTAAAAAAAACAATTGGCAATATAGATTGTGTTTGACGAATGAAACTTGGCGTTTTAGGGCACTCTGCCCAATACTAAAAATTAATTGTGCAGTGTCCTCCTGTGCTTTGGGGAGTGCATTATTTTTAGTTTTATAATGGTGGTGTACTTAGGGCTACCAAATATGTTTAAACATTGCTGAAATAGGGGTCAGTCTCTTCAAATTAAAGTCACGTGAGGGCTAATGTGGCAAATACATGGAAATGTAATGGTGCAATTATTTTAAATGTGTGGCACGCCTTGTGGTTATGGGCCATTGTCCTGTATATGTCTTTCAAAATGGGTTTATGGCATTGAGCAAGACTTGTCATAAGTATATAACAGTGTTTGTCAATAATCATCATGTTTAAGGCATTGCACCATTAATACATTTTAACCAGGCATTATATTATGTTTAAGGTGGTCTATTGTACCTTTCTTACCAAGTGAAATTGCCATATATCTGAAAATTAAAGCAGTGTCCTACTTATTAGCCCCAATATAAGGCCCCAAACTGCCTAAAGATGAATCCTTGTTTTTTATGGCGGACATACATAAATGCATAGATGTCAAGTACTTGGTGTGTTGCAATGTACTGTTCTGCAAATGGCTAGTGTGCATTGCTCTGTCGATCAACAAAATGAGGGTCATTCTGATACTGAATGCGAGCAAAATTAAGGCCATACCTTCCCACTAAGGTTGCCATGTGCAAGAAACATTTTACAACTCTTACAGTTGGTCTGAAATGGTCGCATAAAAATATAATCTAACATACAAACTATTTCCTGAATATTGTTTACTGAAATATCATCCAATTAGGTGTAGATTGTATTTAATTAGCTTCAATATAACAGTATTGTTGTAAATGTAGATATTTATAACACAATATTTTTATCAGGCTATATTTAGTATATGATATTCCAGTGCTATACAGAAAGAAAGAAATAAAAAAAGAAAGAAATGTATTGTATAGTTAATAAAACCTTTACAAAAAGATAAAAAAGAAAATAACCAGAATACAGATAAAACCATATATAAATATCACAGATGGCAATGACGCTAGTTCTGCTAGGTCTTAATGCAACTGTTGTAGCAGGCTCCTAAGGGGAAAAATTAAGCGACCAACAGAAAAAGAGGCCTCAGACCAAATACAAAACAGAGCGTGAAAAATAACTATGGAAGGTGGACAAAATTCTTTTAAAACTTTTTTAAAACGGTGGACTTTAAAAATAGTTGAAGCAGCAGACAGGCCCAAAGTGGGTCCGACTTAAGTAAAACGGTGAAGCAGTTTTCAAATGTCGCTAAGCACAGAGCTTAATGTATGGAGCAGGTTCTCTTGCTCAGGGCATACCGTGTATAGCCCAAGAAAAAAATCAAATAAATACGTTCCAGAAATGTGACCAGTTCAGCTAGCCACTTATAGGCAGATAGTAATAGCGGCAGGCGCGGAGGTCAGAGTTTTTGTCGTTTGAGAGGAAAGTGCTTCAGAATTAGTACAATTGGCTGAGTCCAGTTTGCTTGCTGCAGTTCGAAGGAATTTGACAGTTTTAATATTTAATGTTGAATTTGCTGGATTCAGGCTAGCGAGGACTGCTTTCCGGCATGTGCGCTTTCCTAGCTGGATGAAGTCAACTTAGAGAAGGGTTCTCCTTTGCTGCATTAGTTGGGGACAAGCACGTAGAATGTGGCTTAGAGTTTCTTTACCTTGTCCGCATAGGCGGCAGCTAATATCATAGGTGGCTAGGTGCTAGTGCGGAAATTGAGCAAAAATATTCCACACACTCATTCTTAATGCCCCAAGTCGCCATCTGATCCATATAGGATAGGTGTCATTGATGAAGCACTGCTGATTAAGTGAAGAGTATGGATTTATGACTAGGCACGCATGAGATCACTTAGATGTATTTATTTATTTATTTATTTAGTATATTTGTAGAGCGCAAAACCTGTCACCCAGAGGGCATCCTGGCGCTTTGATCTCATGCCTTCCAGTTTTGAGAGTTTTCTGGCTGTGCAGGCTGCTAATACTACTAATACTACTATACAGCCAAACTGCCCAAAAATGCAATGGTCAGCGGATACATAGTCCACGTGTCAAAGGTCACCTAACGTCAGTTCCTGTGATGCAGTTGGGTCACAGACAATGAGATGTCCGATCCTGTGAAGCCATCAATTGGTCAAAGGGCAAGTGATGTCACTTCTGCTACTCCTGGTATGTTAGTGAATCAACATAGATGTTGTCTTTTCCCATAGAATTTGTACTTTTTAGTGTATGACAATTTGGTATTTAAAGTGTAACGCCACCCTTTTTTGGATAATAATGATAGTAAAAATAATAATTTTACCAATATCATACTTGATGCTTAGGTTTATTAACCTCCGCAGCTCGAAGGTTGAGTAAACCCTGACAAATTGTAAAAGGAAACTGCAGTATACACTCACATATCTCAGCGGTATGTTTTAGCTCACTTTCAGTTCCTACAACTGGCAAATATTGCATCTTCTGTTGACTCCTACACCCTTAGGGAGATTACTGGACTTGTTCATGAGCAGTCGATAAGCAAACTCAATTGAACATCTCATTATTATTATTCGTAACAGGTGGGGATGGATGCTTGTGTGTCAAAAAAGGTATGCTTTGTACTCCATCACATTCAGGGAGACAAGAATATGTTCAGGTAGACCGGTATATGGAGTTTTAGGGCTCAATTCATGAAGGTAAACTTAGACTTCAGGTCTAAGTTTACCTTTATGAAGTGGCCCCTAAGTTTAGCCCTGATGTCTGAGTTTAGATCTAAAGTCTAAGTTTAGGCCAGAAGTCTAACTTTAGACCTGTAGGCTAAGTTTAGGCCAGAAGTCCAAGTTTACCTTTGTGAGTTGGGTGCTTAGGGTGAAGGTCTATACTTACATTTCAGGTCAAAGTTTACCGTTCTGAAGTGGGTCCTAAGTTTAGGCCGGAAGTCTGAGTTTAGATCTGAAGTCTAAGTTTAGGCCAGAAGTCTAAGTTTAGACCTGAAGTCTAAGTTTAGGCCAGAAGTCTAAGTTTACTTTTGTGAATTGGGCGCTTAGGGTAAAGGTCTATACTTACACTTCAGGTCAAAGTTTACAATTGTGAATTGGGCCCATCGTATTGTTGGGGCCTACTTATTCCAATATTATGGATCTTTCACCAAAACCTGCTACTTCAGAGCCTGCAAGGTTGTAGGCCAACACAGACATTATTTGTGAGAATAAGTGCTATTGTGCACTGTGCCACTGGTTGCTGCCTTCTTAAAGTGACAAGACATTTTGGTGTGGCAGGTACAGTACATGAAGTCCCTCCGGCCTGTTTCGTTGCCAATGCATTGTTTTTATTAAGTGCTAAGGCAACTGAAGGATGCACCGGAATACTGGAGGAACCAGGGAAGAGGTGTAAATGGCAGACAAGAAGAAGTAGCAGGCGAAGTCTTTATAGCTATGGTAGGTTAAAAACTGACCTAAAAAGGTGGGTTTTTAAGATGTTTCTGCAAAATTCTAAGGTCCACCTTACAAGACCACACACAGTGTCATCCCTCACACTGCCTCAAGATGGAGTTGGCCCGACCCAAAATTGGCTCAAATCGATTCAAAGGAAATAGTTTTGATGTTAGAGAGACATTCCTCCAGAGTTTCCATTTTGGAAGTGGACCTCATGCTCCCGACTGAGAAGTTTGCAGTAAACAACATGGAAGGGTACCTAAGAGGTAAGTAAGGTATGTACTGTGTTGCCTTGTAGATCAGGCAAAGTGGTTTACGTTTAATCTTCGTTTGAATGGCAGACAATGAAGGGACTTCAAGCCTAGTAAGATGTTATCAAATTTTCTGGTACCAGAAATGAAACAGGAGGCAATCTTATGCACTTTTTGACCACTCTTTTAAGTTTTCCCAAATCACAATCTGGCTGAAAGGGGACCTTCACGTGGAGTGACTGTGTTCCATGCAAGGACAGATGACCCTTGCTACCTCCTTTAGTGACAAAGTTATTCAAAGTGGATTTATATTGTGAAACTCCAAGCACCTGCATTAGACGCCAAGCACCTCATTAAAGGCCAAGCACAACACAACAAAAACCAAACCAAGGAAATTAAAATCAAGATTATCAGCGTTATTGAAAGACAAATCCTTTGGTGCATTGATCAATGACTGTTCCTATAGTAACACCAGAAGCTTCATGCTGTATTCAAAAAACCCTGGCAAAAAGAACCTTTCTTTCTACGTGAAGCATTTCCCAGCGATGTTTTAGATACAGTGTTTCCAGTTCGTTGCCTGATTTGTTCCAAGACTGACTGTATTGAGGAGGTTGGCGTGCTGCCAGTTCTACCTGGAAGTGGCTATTCATATCTTTAACCCTGACTTCCTGCTCAGCTTCAAAGCTCCAGTTCTAGGCGAGTCCCTGAAACCATAGAGGAAGCATTTCAATGAGAAGGCGAGCAGGGGCAGACCCAGGGGCATAGCAAAGTCTTAGGAGGCCCACCCAAAGCATGGTGAAGGGGCGCCCATACCCTCACGCTGACACTGATCATGTGCAAGTGTCTTGCCACACTTCACACAACTTCAGCATGGGTTAATGATGCAACTGTCATAAAATATAATACTAATAGCCACAAGTGATTAACGTGCACTGTATTGAGCAGAACTCTTAGGAAAATGGTATTAAGTAGGTTACCGTGCAAGGAATGTGGAAATGTAATGGAATCCATGTGCTAAGAAAATAAATGGTCACCCACACCACCTTCACCTCGTGATTAAAAACTGGGTTTCCCTCCTCCTAATATGCAGTTTTCTCAGCGTGTAATTTGCTTTTTATAGAATAATATATCTGGTGAAGTGTCATTCACGAACCACTCCTAAAGAAACAGAAGCAACTGTATGAGCAAACTTGAAATTAATAATTACACAAATTGCAAAAGAAGAAATACTTTGTATGCAACATCACTATATGCGTTCATTCCCCACTCAGAAGGTTTGGAGACAATTGAAGAAATCTTTTTGGAGGCAGTCATAAGAGACAAATTCTATTACCACTACTGTAGTTGGAAAGACAACTTATTTGTAAAACATCTGGACTCCCCACCCGCACTAGCACATGCAAACATGTTCATGATACAATTTAAATACAAAGAATGATATTCTCTTCATTTGGGCTGGATCCAGATTACATTTTAAAAACAACATTGAAGAATTGAATAGACAATATCACAGTACTGAGTTTTTACAAACCATTTTTTGACACTGTCCTAATATTTCTATATGGGAAGTCTAGAAATAAAAATGCTTAATGGATAGAAGAACCTTCGCAAAGAAAAAAGATAGGAAAAACATGCTGCACAGTTATCGTTTCCTCAATACAGCCTCTGAACACCTTTCATTTTCCCAAAACCTAAGAGTGAAAAAAAGTACATCAGATATGGACATTTGTCAATAGGAGCAAATGAATATGCTCAACAAATCCAGGCCCATATTTATCAAGGTTTTGCATCGCCCTTAAGGAGACGCAAGGGCGACTCAAAACCTAAATGAGATTTATCAAGCATGTAAGGCAACCTTGCATGGCTTGATATATCTAGAGTAACGCAAGGCAGCAAAAAAAGCAGCCTTGTGTTACTCTGTGGCAGGGAGGCATTAAATGGGTGGAGCATACACCTATCCATTCTGACACATTGCCAGAATTACCAATACTGGTAGCACAGGGAATGTATCAGAAATGTACCTCCCCTCCACCAGATGTGCAATGAGGAGAAATATCTTTCTTTCTCCTAGTTGTTTCCTCTTTCCAAGTGTGCTGCATTCTGCTGCACACTTAGAAAGAAGATAATGCCTCTCAGGATTGTTTTTGTGCAGAAAAGTGAACCATCCTGTACAAAACCATGTTTGCCTACAACAGGTTGGCACTAGACAGCGTTTTGCGCGCCAACGCAGGCAGAGAGCAAGAATGTGCTGTATAAAGGTAAACATCTTGCCAACTGTTAAGTCAGGTTCATCGATGGACTCTTGTTTCATGCTGGTTTTCAGCCTTGCCGATATGTTGACTTCTAAGCTCCTTCTTTGTGTAACCTATCCATTGAATCAGCAATATTTTCAGAGGTTTGGAAGCTTACCACAGTTCTTATTCATAGAACCTTTCTGAATATCCAGTAGTCATTTCACATTACTGCCCCTTGTCCTTACTCTCCTACCAAGGACACAATTGGAGAAAGCTAATAATAGACAGCTTTACAGCTAAATAGAAACCAAATCTCTTCTGGATGCATTGCAATCAAGTTTCTTTGCCACTCACAGCATGCAAATCATTTTTGTACATATCACTGATAATCTGCTGATAATCTTCTGATGATACTAGACAAAGGTGGCTAGGCAGACCTGATCCTGTTCGATTTATTTGTGCCATCTCTGATTAAATCTTAATTGAACTACTTTTCAAGACTATCATATGCGAAAAGGTCCTCAGATGGCTTTTATCACTCGTATTGAACAAAACACAGGGAATATCTCTTACTTCATTGTCATCAGCTGCGGTTCCAGTGATGCAAGGTGTGCCTCAGTGATTTTCCTTAAGTACCACCCTATTTAACAGCTCAATATCCCCTTTAGTTGATTTGATGCACTCTTTTGGCTTTGAGATAATAATGTATTCCTATGACACATAGGCTTCCAAGGACGTCACCGTCACTAAAGGCAACCTTTGCAAGTTTATGTGAACTTTGGCCACCTGGATGCACTCCAGCTGCCTCCAGCTGAACTCGCATAGTACTTCTGCTGGGCAGACTAACACACCTTTGGACTAAGGAGTGGTAGCGAGCTGAATTTAGAGCTTCACCTACACTGGTGTCACAGATCATGTCTTTTGTGTACTTCTAGATAGGGAGTTGTCTATGTTTATACAAGTAGGTAAAATGGCATTGACCTGTTTGCTCATCTTAAAAATGTGTGGTAAAGAATTTCATGTTTTACTGCTGGACGCTCCCTCCTTGGTCACATATGCCCTATTTTTTCAAGATTGGATTATGGGAATGCTCTATTATCTTGGCACTGTGGAGTGTTTCAATCGGAGTCACTATAGGTGGTGCAAAGCTCTGCAGCTAAATATATTCTTAATCTTCTTAGAATATCAAATATATGTTGGTATTCTTAAAAACGTCATTGGCTCCCAGTCCTTAGGACAGACATATTTAAAGCCCTTTGCATTATACATCAGACATTGAACAGCTAGGACCCCAGCTCCTTGGCTGGATTAATCCTACCATGCCTCCATTCCACAAATACAGCTACCAGTAGCGGTCGGTGGTGGGAGTGCTGTCGGGTGGTGACGTTACGGTGACCATTCCCTGGATTTTTCACTCATTTGCAGGCAACTGAGCCATTTCTTTTTTGGCCCCAAAGAAGTTGAACAAACTACCCAGTTCAACCAAAAAAGACCAGTCTGTCTTACACAGACTTCATTTAGTGGCCCCAACTGCAAACCTTGTCACTGCCCTTGCGACCTCTGAGCTACTGAGATTGCACTGACTGGGACAAAAATCAAACAGGGCAGTTTAAAAGCCATGATACCATCTAATGTTTGTACCCACTCAAACTCTGCCTCTGCTGTGTGCACGCAAGCACACTATTGTCCCAGTTCCTGCAGTGAAACTTCACAACTTGATACTCTCTGTTAACAAGCAACTTTCTTTCAAGAAATTGGAAAGGCCCTTCATGGTGTGGGAGGAGCTTCTTGCAACGGAAGCTTGCACTTGCCTTAAGAAGCGTGTCTGTTTGCCATTCAGATGCTTTTCAATTAATCAGAAAGATAAAGGGGTCCAAATGAAGAGTTTATTTTTGCAAATATTCTGGATGCATTTTTATCTGCCCAATACGTTGGCAGAGAATGCATCAAAAAACAATTAGCAATATGAATTGTGTTTGGGAAAGAAACTTGACGTTTTAGTGCATTCTGTCCAATACTAAAAATACGTTGAGCAGTTTCCCAAGTGTAGTGTTGGGCCTCAGTCCCACATGGCGCAACAGTTGGACACATACTCTAGGAAGTATACTTCAGTAACTAGCCTCGAACACGTGCACCCGGGCACTTTTATTGATGGGACCACGTCACTCGTGGCACCCGTGATGGATGGTTGTGGGGGTGCAGTGTGCCCAGCCCTCGAGGGAGTGGCTGGCGTTACAACTTCCTGCGGGACACTAGAACGTGTCTTGCAGGATACTACATTCCTCCCCAACTTTATTGAGGAACAAACAAAAATGGTAGTCCAACCTGTGGGGATAAAACAAAAAGTTAACTGGATACCACAGGGTCCATCAGTCTCTAGAGTCAGGTGGCAGCACAACAGCAGACCTGGGCTGGTGACGTTGCTTGCAGCAGAACCTTCTCGGCGGGCACCCGTAGTTTAACCTGAGGGCTCAGGACACGACCGCTGGCTCAGTGACTTCCGCTGCATACCGTCAGCTTGCTGACGATGTCATGTCTTGATGCCTTGCCTGGCCTCCACTTTGCTGACGTCGGTGATGGTTTGTGGTAAGTTCTAACAGTTCCATTTAGTGGGTTGCGTCGTGAACATGGATGGAGTCCCAAGTGAGAGTTCACAGAGGTGTTGCTGGGCCGACTGTCTTTGTTGAGTTGCTTGGCTGTGACTAGTAACCTGTCGGTGGGGAAAAGTCTCTTCTCGCTCTCCCGCCTGGGGAGGCCCTCTGTCGGAGTTGCTGCGGGACTGTAGGAGGGCTGCGCTGGGGGGCCGCTTGTGTGCTGTCTAGGGGCAGCTGCAGGACTGCTTAGGAGCCGTTACTGAGTTGCACGCACAACTCTCACGGGTGAATGAGTCTTGGCCAAGACTTGCACTCGCTGCCGCGGTTCCGGTGAAGACCAGGTTCCCAGGTGGCTTCTGATTTCTTTTGGTCAGCGGGTGTTGCAACAGTGTAGGACTCCAGTCCACTTGTGCTCTGGTAGTGGTGTTGTTTGGCGCAGGTGATGATGGCTGGCGTGATGGTGGTTGCCAGCCATGTGGTGACTCGGGATGACAGGTGGTGATGGCTTGCTGGGAGTGTTGGATGTCAGGAGGGACTTGGCAGCCATGTGCCTCTGCCTTGCTGAGGTGGAGTGTCTGTGGCGGCTTGACACGTAGAGTGTGGGGATCCTCTCTTGCCTGGCTTGGGGCCACTGCCGACTCCATCTTGAGGCGGTGCGAGGACGGACACTCTGTGCTGATCTTCACCCGTGGCATCTGCAACAGGAGCAGGGATGCTGCTTGACTTAGAATGTCGACGCTCGGGACAGACGGTCACCTGGGGAAGCGTTAGGATGAGGTGCGGTTGGCGCTTGCTGCGGCTTACGTTCGGTTCACCCATGAGGCTGTATCCAGGGATGTCGGTCCGCCTTAGTGGATGTCTGGTGTGTCAGGGTATGTTCTTGGCTGGCTGTGAGTCCTCAGCCTTCTCCCTTTGTTGGCGTGTTCAGCCCACCTGTGCTCTTCCGGTCTTCGGGGTGACAGGGCTGTCACTCTTCTTCTTTTCTTTGAGGGCGTTGCGCTTGGACCTCGAGGCAGCGCTGTCATGACGCCGGCTTCTGCATTCGCTCCGGCGTGCTTGTCTGGACTAGTCACTTGGTGACGTGCTCCTTGCCTGCTGGGTGACGTGACGTCCGGTCGTGTGTCGCTGTTCGGTGGAGGGCATGGCGCTGTGGCGGCCTGCCACATGGGGTGTACGACTCCACTCTTGCCAATCTTGGGTCGGGCCAACTCCATCTTGAGGCAGTGTGAGGGATGACATTGTGTGTGGTCTTCGGCCTACTGCTGGGCTTCGCTGGGACGGTAGAGACGTGGGTGCTCTCCTAACTGCAATTCAGCAGTGCTTCTGTGTGGAGAGGTCTCCTGGGTGCTGACTGTGCAGTCAGGTTCGTTGGCGTGGCATCCTGCGCGCTTCTGGCTTCGCTTGCTCTGTGCGTGCTCGGTCTTGTTCTGGACGCTTTCTTCTGGCACTTGGGGTGCCTATGGGGTGGTTTGTGGTTGGGTTTTTCACCAGTGAGGGCAAGTGATGCGACCTCTTCACTGGCGGTGGCGTTGGGCAGCCACGTGTGGTGGGTGCTCCGCTCCGAACCTTCTTGTGCTTGTAGTGAGGTAGGTACCTTGACATGTCGCTGTCCGGCTGGTCTTCCACACTTGCTAGTGGGGTTGCCTTGGGTGTGGCAGCTTGAGTTTCTTGCAGTTCCTTGCTGGGGTTTATCTGACACTCCCTGAGCGCCGGCATGGGTGGCAGGCGGTGCTCTAGCCTCAATGGTGCTGGTTCGTGCTGGTTCAGCTTGGGGCTCGAGTGCGGCACTCCCCTGGGGACTTCGCTATTTCCACAGGTATCTTAGCTGTTCACACTTGCAGGGGGCAGGGGGCACTCGATGGGCCTCCTTCTTGGAGGGCATGTTTTGTTGTGTCCATCTCTGTTACTGGGCGTGAGCAGGTAGTCTTTACCTGGGAACTGTGGGCTTCAATTGTCTGTAGTGGGCCGGTTTTGGGCGGCGTGCCGACTTGGTGCCTGACTTCAGCTGGCCGTGGTGTGCAGTGCGGATGATTGCAGATTGGGCGGATGTGCGCAAGTGCAGGCGTCAACTCCTCTTGCGGGAAACTGTGGCCTCGAGGAGGTGGGGGCCTGAGCGGGTAAGGCCGTCTTCTATCATCTTGCTCTTCGGCGCAGTGAGGAGCAGGTGGACCAGGTCGGTCTTTTTACCGTGGCGCTGCGTGTTTACTCTGGATGGCAGTCGGAAGGGCTGGGGCGGTCGAGCTCCTGGGCTCTGGATCGGGGTCGCATAAAGCAGCACTCTCGCTGAGCAGTGGTGCTGGTGTGGCGTGTGATCACCAGTTGCCGAGGTGTTTTGCTGGAACTGTGCAGGCAGGCGACTGCTGCATGGTGCTGTACCTGAGTCGGCTCTTTTAAGGCTACAGCAGTCTCCGGAGGAGCTTCTCCGTGCTCCATGTGCCAGTTGCGGTTCTGCCATCGGCAACCAGGTGGCGCTGGCGCTCTCCTCTCCGAGGGTGCACTTTTGTTAGGCTGATCGTGCCGGTGAGGGATGACTTGCTGGGGAGCTCATTCCCTTAGCCTCGGTCGGGGCGGCCGCATGGAGAGGCTCCGGTAAGTGTTGGTTTTCTACCTCTGCGCTCGGACACGCAGCATGCTGCCCCCTTCTTTCAGGGTGGCAGGTGGGCCTGTGAGCACGGGGCCGCCTCCCTCGTGAAGGCGAACTACTTTCCTCTTTGGACCGCGGTGTGGCTCTGATTTGTGATGCCCTGGCTGTGCGGGACGGAGGACAGTGTTGTGCTTCCTGGCAACTGCTAGGTGGCGCTGCGTTTCCTATTCTGGCCGCCGTAGTGTTTTCTGAATGGCTGATGTGTCAGCGGGGCTCATCACCAAAAGGCCCCATTTGGGTGCCCGAAGCTGGAGCACTCTTAGGGGTGCCTCCCGCTGGCAGGTAGAGCTCTTGTAGACCTGCAGGCTGGGTGACCGCTGCTGGAGCCGGGCTTAAGGATCAGGGGGGGCGTGCTTTCGTTACGGCGCCTCCGCGCTGGGGCAGCTGGCGGTGATCTTGCACCCAGTCCTGGATGGGGCTGTCGCGTCTAGGGTTTTCCGCTTTGCGGGATGCTCTTTGGCCACACGGTAATAAGAAGCATTATCAAATCGAATGCTGCCTTGAGCTTTAGTAACTGGATAACAAAATCAGTTGATGTCATTGCCCCAATGAAAAGTTTGCATGCTATTAGGGAGCGTCTCCCTTCTCCTTGGTACTTAGATGAGCTTTGCGTATAGAAGTTACATTGCCACCAGTTAGAATGCATACGGAGGTCCACTTATTATCAGATGATAAGAATGTGTAAAAGTCAGCTATCAGGCGCTATCACAAATGCACCCTAGTGGCACGTTAATTTCATGTTACCAATAAAGTTTTGGCGGCCAACAATTGTAAGGTAAAGTGAGCATAGACTAAATAGTTTCTATATTCTTTGTCCAGCCGGACAGAATTTAATATATGATATATAAATGAGTAGTCAGTATCAATACAGATTCAAGTGGGACACAACCTGCATTTAAACAACTTGACATACAGGAAAGGGGTTCAGGCAAGGGAAGAGGGTCTGCGTACAATAGAATATTACTGACTTCCCGAGCACCGCCTCAACTGAGCACCGCCTCAACGGTATCCAAGGAACGCATTCACTGCTCCTACCCTCCTAAGTACGCAGACCCTCTTCCCTTGCCTGAACCCCTTTCCTGTATGTCAAGTTGTTTAAATGTGGTAGTAGGACGCAGGTTGTGTCCCACTTGAATCTGTATTGATACTGACTACTCTTCATATAGCATATATTAAATTCTGTCCGGCCGGACAAAGAATATAGAAACTATTTAGTCTATATTTACTTGCACACTTATTCTACACTGTCTAGGGACCACTGTCTTTAGAAGTAATATAAGTGTCCAAGGTCCCTGACCAATTGCTAAATTGGGTTTCCCTTGTTTTGTGGAACAAAGGCCAAACAATTGTCAGCAGGAAATGTTCAACAGTTTTGGAGGCTTCTTGCAGGCTTTGGCATACTTGCAGGTTATACCTCCTTTACACGAACCCTGCAATAAACGTTCAATTTTTTTCAGGACTAAATTGTGCCTACACTTAAGTGGACTCTTGCTTCAGGGGTTTTTTCAGCCTTGCTACTGATGCTGTGTGCACGGACGCACATTATTGTCCCAGTTCCTGCCGGGAAAGTTCACAATTTGATACTCTCTGTTAACAAGCAACTCTCTTGCAAGAAGTGAGAATGGCCCTTCGTAGTGTGGGAGGGGCCCCTTGCCACGGAAGCTTGCACTTGGCTGAAGAAGCGTGTCCGCTTGCCATTCACATGCTTTTCAATTAATCAGAAAGGTAGAGGGTTCAAAATTCAAAATGCAGAGTTTATTTTTGCAATTATTCTGGATGCATTGGTATCTGCCTAATACTTTGTCAGAGAATGTCTAAAAAAAAACAATTGATTCAGAAAAGGGGGTGGTGATGAACAGAGTGTCTGAATTAAGCAGACCACTCTTACCCAGTCCAAAGATCAGGGCTTGATCCATCACCGTTTTTTAGCTCACTGCACCATCCCAGCTCAGAACCTGGCTACATGCAAATTAGTCTGTTCCTGTCCCAGTGCATGATGGGAACAGGGCAAACCAAACTACCAAGCCAATTCTTATACTGGGAAGGAAACAAGCTTCCGGGGACCGGTTTCTGGCATTTCAGCCGTCGTCGGCCCGGCTTGCCTGAATCCTGATGGTGCAGTGAGCAAGGGACCCCCTTTTCTGTATCGTTAAAAAAAAACAATTGGCAATATAAATTGTGTTTTTGGGAATGAAACTTGGCGTTTTAGGGCACTCTGCCCAATACTAAAAATGCCTTGTGCAGTGTCCTCCTGTGCTTGGGGGGAGTGCATTATTCTAGTTTTAAAATGGTGGGGTACTTAGGGCTACCAAATATGTTTAAACATTGCTGAAATAAGGGTCAGTCTCTTCAAATTAAAGTCATATGAGGGCTAATGTGGCAAATTCATGGAAATGTAATGGTGTAATTATTTTAAATGTGCGGCACGCCTTGTGTGCATGGGCCATTGTCCTGTATATGTCTTTCAAAATGGGTTTAAGGCATAAAGCAAGACTTGTCATAAGTATATAACAGTGTTTGTCAATAATCATCATGTTTAAGACATTGCACCATTAATGCATTTTAACCAGGCATTATGTTATGTTTAAGGTGGTCTATTGTACCTTTCTTACCAAGTGCAATTGCCATATATTTGATCATTAAAGCAGTGTCCTACTTATTAGGCTCAATATAAGGCACCAAACTGCCTAAAGATGAATCCTTGTATTTTTATAGCAGACATACATAGATGTCAAGTACTTAGTGTGTTGCAATGTATTGTTCTGCAACTGGCTAGTGTGCATTGCTCTGTCGATCAACATAACGAGGGTCATTCTGATACTGAATGTGAGCAAAAGGAAGGCCATACCTTCCCACTAAGGTTGCCATGTGCAAGAAACATTTTACAACTTTTATAGTTGGTCTGAATTGGTCGCATGTAAATATATAATTCATAAAAATATAATCTAACTTAAAAAAATTGTTTCCTGAATATTGTTTACTGAAATATCATCCAATTATGAGTAGATTGTATTTAATTAACTTCAATATAGCCGTATTGTTGTAAATGTAAATATTTATAACACAATATTTTTATCAGACTATATTTAGTATATAATATTCCAGTACTATAAAGAAAGAAAGAAAGAAAGAAAGAAATGTATTGTATAGTTAATGAAACCTTTACAAAAAGATAAAAAAGAAAATAACCAGAATATAGATAAAACCATATATAAATATCCCAGATGCCAATGACGCTAGTTCTGCTAGGTCTTAATGCCTCTTTTGTAGCAGGCTCCTAAGGAGAAAAATTAAGCAACAAACAGAAAAAGAGGCCTCAGACCTTATACAAAGCAGAGCGTGAAAAATAACTATGGAAGGTGGACAAAATTATTTTTAAACTTTTTTAAAACGGTGGACTTTAAAAATATTTGAAGCAGCAGACAGGCACAAAGTGGGTCATACTTGAGTAAAACGGTGAAGCAGTATTCAAATGTCGCTAAGCACAGAACTTGATGTATGGAGCGGGTTCTCTTGCTCAGGGCGTACCGTGTATAGCCCAAGAAAAAAATCAAATAAATACGTTCCAGAAATGTGACCAGTTCAGCTAGCCCCTTATAGGCAGATAGTAATAGCGGCAGGCGCGGAGGTCAGAGTTTTTGTCGTTTGAGAGGAAAGTGCTTCAGAATTAGTACAATTGGCTGAGTCCAGTTTGATTGCTGCAGTTCGAAGGAATTTGACAGTTTTAATATTTAATGTTGAATTTGCTGGATTCAGGCTAGCGAGGACTGCTTTCCAGCATGTGCGCTTCCCTAGCTGGATGAAGTCAACTTAGAGAAGGGTTCTCCTTTGCTGCATTAGTTGGGGACAAGCGCATAGAATGTGGCTTAGAGTTTCTTTACCTTGTCCGCATAGGCAGCAGCTAATATCGTAGGTGGCTAGGTGCCAGAGCAGAAAGTGAGCACAAATATTCCACTCACTCATTCTTAATGCCACAAGTCGCCATCTGATCCATATAGGATAGGTAATGTAAACAACAAGGACCCCCTGTTAAAAAACTGAATTCGTAATACAGGGAAATGAACAATGTGAGAAAGGTAAGCAATTAACGATACAACCAGGGAGAAAAAGTATGAAAGGCACAACAACCAATTAAAAAACACAAGATTGCATTTAATTCTAAGTATACATATTCATGTTAAAAACATTTAATACAAAAACATAAAAATATAATAATTATATAAACAATTCAATCATATACAAATAATGTGCTTATAACACAATTACACAAGAAGTAATAAAACAGTGGCGAACAATATTAGTCATCGACGCGCGTTTCGGCGTTTATACGAGAACGCCTTCCTCAGGAGCCACAATAAAATCTGAAAAACATATGTAAAGTAAATTAAAAACAAAAAGGAGTAATCTCACACTCCAATCTTAAACATAACAATACATATACATATAACTGTGCTTGCATACCAATGACTCCCTACTCGTGTAGCTAAACAATATAGCTACATAAGGTACAAACTAATCAATTTATATTTGAGCAGTAGTATGTGAGTTAATGAAATCCTATATCGGAAAAGGGACATGGAAATGGGGGGGGGGGCGAAAGGGGTGGAAAATTACCCCATCTATGAATCGAATATACAAAGGGAAAAGAGAAATCATGATATCACAAGCTGCAAGGTTCTGGCATTGAATAGCCTCATGGATTACTAGAACTGCATAGCTTCCAAGGGCTGAAAAACGAAAGATGATTCCTGTATATGTATATGCAAAATAGAGCCTCTTAACATGACTATTGTAGGATTATGATTTTTTTTTTTTTTTTTTAATTATTTGTGACTTACGGTCAAAGCCCAAATTGCGTGCATTTATTATAGCTATTTAAGAAAGATAGTCTATAGCTATCAAATTGTGTGATATGGAGTTTTTAAATAAATCACCAAAGGTTCTTGGTTAA
Organism: Lissotriton vulgaris; assembly: GCF_964263255.1. Lineage (NCBI taxonomy): Eukaryota > Metazoa > Chordata > Amphibia > Caudata > Salamandridae > Lissotriton > Lissotriton vulgaris. The sequence continues at coordinate 711,292,214 of NC_141694.1, forward strand.
ATTGTATGAAGCACCTATATATCTCAATTATGAGGTAAACACATGGAAAGGTCATGATAGGGTGTTTCGACATAAGACTAATAAAAAAAGAAGATTTCTTCCCATTTGGACCTGATAAAACAGACTCTAAAAAAATCAAAAAAGGGATGTCGCTCACAGCAAAAAATGTCGCTCACAGCAAAAGATGGAAAATACATGAGCATACCAGCTGGATAAAATTATTTTTGCCTTACCAAGGAGAACACAAGATAAGTGTTCACTGCTTATTCCTTATATGTGTATCAAGACCGGATGGATACATGATCTCTTTGTTTTCCTATCGCCTGGGTGGAATCACACCCCACACGACAGGACTTGTTATCTAAAACGGTAAAAACACAGCTGTTGTAAATACAAAACAGTTCTCTAAGGTTCCAAATCCTGGGCCTATGGATTAACTCTAAATATGGTGAGAGCAATTATGGTACCATTAGTTTAAAGCCTGTTGTAGCCAAGCTGGCACTAATCGTTGGCGTCACACATGCGTTGGAAGGTAAGGGTGCTTCAATATGTCAAGGGTTCCCTTATATGTATTGCTTGACCAGATGAAAGTCTGACTGTGTGTCAAGCTACGTTTTCTGGAAAACGAAAATAAAGTGGCTATAGTTACAATAAAGATCGAGTATACATAGTATCCATAGTATCACCAATACATATGTGGCTTCGGTATATGTTAAAGGTGGATTTCTTACCAAGATTGTAAACACAGTAGCGATTCCAACCAATTATGAGAACCACATGGATGATAGCCAATACACGCTCCCAGTCTTTGGGATGGTAAAATAACTCAAGTGCCTGTCCTTGTCTACATGCACTGGATACACAAATCGACGTCCGTCGAACTTTAGTACTAAAAAAAGAATGGTAACGGTCCTTTAATTGCCATTCAATGCACGGATAATTTATGTTCAGAATGCAATTTTAAGCTGGAATTACCGGTATCGGTAGCTAACTTACCGAGTATAATAAATGACGCAAAATTACGTCTGGGTACACGAAGAAGCCGACCGTCAATCTTCGATACTAAGGATAGAAATAAGACACACCTCTAGTTACAAATAAATAAATACATGGGTGATTTAAATTGCAACAGTTGTGTTTTTACCGTTTTAGATAACAAGTCCCGTTGTGTGGGGTGTGATTCCACCCAGGCGATAGGAAAACAAAGAGATCATATATCCATCCGGTCTTGATACACATATAAGGAATAAGCAGTGAACACTTATCTTGTGTTCTCCTTGGTAAGGCAAAAATAATTTTATCCAGCTTGTATGCTCATGTATTTTCCATCTTTTGCTGTGAGTGACATTTTTTGCTGTGAGCGACATCCCTTTTTTGATTTTTTTAGAGTCTGTTTTATCAGGTCCAAATGGGAAGAAATCTTCTTTTTTTATTAGTCTTATGTCGAAACACCCTATCATGACCTTTCCATGTGTTTACCTCATAATTGAGATATATAGGTGCTTCATACAATTTAACCAAGAACCTTTGGTGATTTATTTAAAAACTCCATATCACACAATTTGATAGCTATAGACTATCTTTCTTAAATAGCTATAATAAATGCACGCAATTTGGGCTTTGACCGTAAGTCACAAATAATTTTTAAAAGAAATGTTTTTCATAATCCTACAATAGTCATGTTAAGAGGCTCTATTTTGCATATACATATACAGGAATCATCTTTCGTTTTTCAGCCCTAGGAAGCTATGCAGTTCTAGTAATCCATGAGGCTATTCAATGCCAGAACCTTGCAGCTTGTGATATCATGGTTTCTCTTTTCCCTTTGTATATTCGATTCATAGATGGGGTAATTTTCCACCCCTTTCGCCCCCCCCCCCCCCATTTCCATGTCCCTTTTCCGATATAGGATTTCATTAACTCACATACTACTGCTCAAATATAAATTGATTAGTTTGTACCTTATGTAGCTATATTGTTTAGCTACACGAGTAGGGAGTCATTGGTATGCAAGCACAGTTATATGTATATGTATTGTTATGTTTAAGATTGGAGTGTGAGATTACTCCTTTTTGTTTTTAATTTACTTTACATATGTTTTTCAGATTTTATTGTGGCTCCTGAGGAAGGGGTTCTCGTATAAACGCCGAAACGCGCGTCGATGTCTAATATTGTTCGCCACTGTTTTATTACTTCTTGTGTAATTGTGTTATAAGCACATTATTTGTATATGATTGAATTGTTTATATAATTATTATATTTTTATGTTTTTGTATTAAATGTTTTTAACATGAATATGTATACTTAGAATTAAATGCAATCTTGTGTTTTTTAATTGGTTGTTGTGCCTTTCATACTTTTTCTCCCTGGTTGTATCGTTAATTGCTTACCTTTCTCACATTGTCCATATAGGATAGGTGCCATTGATGAAGCACTGCTGATTAAGTGAAGAGTATGGATGTATGACTAGGCACGCATGAGATCACTTAGATCTCATGCCTTCCAGTTTTGAGAGTTTTCTGGCTGTGCAGGCTTCTAATACTACTAATACTACTATACAGCCAAACTGCACTAAAATGCAATAGTCAGCGGACACATAGTCCACGTGTCAAAGGTCACCTAATGTCAGTTCCTATGATGCAGTTGGGTCACAGACAATGAGATGTCCGTTCCTGTGATGCCATCAAAAGGTCAAAGGGCATGTAATGTCACTTCTGCTACTCCTGGTATATTAGTGAATCAACATCGATGTTGTCTTTTCCCATAGAATTTGCACTTTTTAGGCGTATGATAATTTGGTATTTAAAGTGTAATGCCACCCTTTTTTGGATAATAATAATAGTAAAAATAATAATTTTACCAATATCATACTTGATGCTTAGGTTTATTAACCTCCGCAGCTCGAAGGTTGAGTAATCCCTGACAAATTGTAAAAGGAAACTGCAGGATACACTCACAGATCTGAGCGGTATGTTTTAGCTCACTTACAATTTTTACAACTGGCAAATATTGCATCTTCTGCTGACTCCTACACCCTTAGGGAGATTACTGGACTAGTTCATGAGCAGCCGATAAGCAAACTCAATTGAACATCTCATCATTATTATTCGTTACAGGTGGGGATGGATGCTTGTGTGTCAAAAAAGGAATGCTTTATACTCCATCACATTAAGGGAGACAAGAACATGTTCAGGTAGACCGGGATATGGAGTTTTAGGGCTCAATTCATGAAGGTAAACTTTGACTTCAGGTCTAAGTTTACCTTTATGAAGTGGCCCCTAAGTTTAGGCCTGATGTCTGAGTTCAGATCTAAAGTCTAAATTTAGGCCAGAAGTCTAAGTTTAGACCTGAAGACTAAGTTTAGGCCAGAAGTCTAAGTTTACCTTTGTGAATTGGGCGCTTAAGGTAAAGGTCTATACTTACACTTCAGGTCAAAGTTTACCATTGTGAAGTGGGCCCATCGTATTGTTGGGGCCTACTTATTCTAATATTATGGACCTTTCACCAAAACCTGCTACTTCAGAGCCTGCAAGGTTGGGGGCCAACACAGATATTATTTGTGTGAATAAGTGCTATTGTGCACTGTGCCACTGGTTGCTGCCTTCTTAAAGTGACAGGACATTTTGGTGTGGCAGGTGCATTGCATGAAGTCCCTCCGGCCTGTTTCGTTGCCATTGCATTGTTTTTGTTAAGTGCTAAGGCAACTGAAGGATGCACCGGAATACTGGAGGAACCAGGGAAGAGGTGTAAATGGCAGACAAGAAGAAATAGCAGGTGAAGTCTTTATAGCTATGGTAGGTTAAAAACTGACCTAAAAAGGTGGGTTTTTTAGATGTTTCTGCAAAATTCTGAGGTCCACCTTACAATGAAGAGGAAAAGGAAGGGTGTTTCAAAGGAAATAGTTTAAATGGTAGAGAGACATTCCTCCAGAGTTTCCATTTTGGAAGCGGACCTCATGCTCCCGACTGAGAAGTTTGCGGTAAACAACTTGGAAGGGTACCTAAGAGGTAAGGTATGTACTGTATTGCCTTGTTGATCAGGCAAAGTGGTTTAGGTTTAATCTTCGTTTGAATGGCAGACAATGAAGGGACTTCAAGCCTAGTAAGATGTTGTCAAATTTTCTAATACCAGAAATTAAACAGGAGGCAATCTTATGCACCCCTTTAAGTGTGCACATCCTTTTATGCAGAGAAATACACACATTCCTTATTTCCATAATCAGTGATGCATTTTTGAGTTTGCAGACCGGTGAGGATCCTGTTGGGTGTATCTGGTTGAAACCACCGCTGTCACACTTGCTAGACTGTTGCTATGTAAATGCAAAATGACCCTATTTGCCTTTGCAGGCTCAATTTGTTTTGATGTGTTCTGACACTTTATTTTTAAAGAGCCCGGCTCAAATCCCTGTATGAAGCTTTGTCATTTATTTATACAGCTGAAATACACTGTCCCATTTCTGAGGGATAGCTCTTCCCTGACATGCCTGTAACTTCAAACACTGCCCAATTTTGACATGTTGAGGGGGTCCATCTTTGGTGTTGCACTGAAACCCTAATTGCAACCTTTCTGACCGCTCTTTCAAGTTTTCCCAAATCACAATCTGGCTGAAAGGTGATTTTCCCAGGAAGGGACTGGGCTCCATGCAAGAACAGATTACCCTGGCTACCTCCTTTAGTGACAAAGTTATTCAAAGTGGATTTATATTGTCAAACAGCAAGCACCAGCATTAGACGCCAATCACCTCATTAAAGGCCAAGCACAACACAACAAAAACCCAACCAAGGAAATTCAAATCAAGATTATCAAAGTTATTGAAAGACAAATCCTTTGGTGCATTGATCAAAGACTGTTCCTATAGTAACACCAGAAGCTTTATGCTGTATTCAAAAAACCCTGGCAAAAAGAACCTTTCTTTCTACGTGAAGCATTTTCCCAGTGAAGTTTTAGGAACAGTGTTTCCTGTTCGTTGCCTGATTTGTTCCAAGATTGACTGGATTGAGGAGGTTGGCGTGCTGCCAGTTCTACCTGGATGTGGCTATTCACATCTTTAACCCTGACTTCCTGCTCAGCTTCAAAACTCCAGTTCTGGGCAAGTCCCTGAAACCATAGAGGAAGCATTTCAATGAGAAGGAGAGCAGGGGCAGACCCAGGGGCATAGCCAAGTCTTAGGGGGACCCACCCAAAGTATGGTGAAGGGGCGCCCATACCCTCATGCTGACACTGATCATGTGCAAGTGTCTTGCCACACTTCACACAACCTCTGCATGGGTTAATGATGCAACTGTCAAAAAATATAATACTAATAGCCACAAGTGATTAACGTGCACTGTATTCAGCAGAACTCTTAGGAAAATGGTATTAAGTAGGTTACCGTGCAAGGAATGTGGAAATGTAATGGAATCCATGTGGTAAGAAATTAAATGGTCACCCACTCCACCTTCACATCGTGATTAAAAACTGGGTTTCCCTCCTCCTAATATGCAGTTTTCTCAGCGTGTAATTTGCTTATTATGGAATAATATATCTGGTGAAGTGTCATTCCCATACCACTCCTAAAGAAACAGAAGCAACTGTATGAGCAAACTTGAAATTAATTAACTACACAAATTGCAAAAGAAGAAATACTTTGTATGCAACATCACTGTATGCGTTTCAGCCTCGCCGATATGTTAACTTCTAAGCTCTTACTTTGTGTAACCTATCCATTGAATCAGCAATATTTTCAGACGTTTGGAAGCATACCACTGTTCTTATTCACAGAACCTTTCTGAATATCCAGTAGTCATTTCACATTACTGCCCCTTGTCCTTACTCTCCTACCAAGGACACAATTGGAGAAAGCTAATAGACAGCTTTACAGCTCAATAGAAACCAAATCTCATCTGGATGCATTGCAATCAGGTTTCTTTGCCACACACAACATGCAAATCACTTTTATACATATCACTGATAATCTGCTGATGATACTAGACGAAGGTGGCTAGGCAGCTCTGATCTGAACTTTTCAAGACTATCATATGCGAAAAGGTCCTCTGATGGCTGTTATCACTCGTATTGAACAAAGCACACGGAGTATCTCTTACTTCATTGTCATCAGCTGCGGTTCCAGTGATGCAAGGTGTGCCTCAATGATTTTCTCTAAGTACCACCCTATTGAACATCTCAATATCCCCTTTAGTGGATTTGATGCACTCTTTTGGCTTTGAGATAATAACGTATTCCTATGACACAAAGGTTTCCAATGACGTCACTGTCACTAAAGCCAAACTTTGCAAGTTTATGTGCACTGTGGCCACCTGGATGCACTCCAGCTGCCTCCAGCTGAACTCGCATAGTACTTCTGCTGGGCAGACTTACACACCTTTGGACTAAGGAGTGGTAGCGACCTGAATTTAGAGCTTCACCTACACTGGTGTCGCAGGGCATGTCTTTGGTGTACTTCTAGATAGGGAGTTGTCTATGTTTTACAAGTAGGTAAAATGGCATTGACCTGTTTGCTCATCTTAAAAATGTGTGGTAAAATATTTCATGTTTTACTGCTGGACGCTCCCTCCTTGGTCACATAGGCCCTGTTTTTTCAAGATTGGATTATGGGAATGCTCTATTATCTTGGCACTGTGGAGTGTTTGTTGGAATCACTATAGGTGGTGCAAAGTTCAGCAGCTACATTTTTTCTTAATCTTCTTAGAATATCACATATATGTTGCTATTCCTAAAAAACGTCATTGGCTCCCAGTTTTTAGGACAGACATATTTAAAGCCCTTTGCATTGAACATCAGACATTGAACAGCTAGGGCCCCAGCTCCTTGGCTGGATTAATCCTACCATACCTCCATTCCGCAAATACCGCTACCAGTAGCGGTCGGTGGTGGGAGTGCTGTCGGGCGGTGACGTTACGGTGACCATTCCCTGGATTTTCCCCCTCCTTTGAAGACAACGGAGCCTTTTCTTTTTAGGCCCAAAAGAAATTGAACAAACTACCCAGTTCAACCAAAAGACCTGTCTGTCTTTCACAGACTTCATTTAGTGGTCGCAAGGGGCCGCAACTGCGAACCTTGTTACTGCCCTTGCGACCTCTGAGCTACTGACATTGCACTGCTTGGGACAAAAATCAAAAAGGGCAGTTTAAAAGCCATGATACTTTCTAATGTTTGCACCCACTCAAACACTGCCGTTGCTGTGTGCACGCAGGCACACTATTGTCCCAGTTCCTGCCGGGAAAGTTCACAATTTGATACTCTTTGTTAACAAGCAACTTTCTTTTAAGAACTTGGAAAGGCGCTTCATGGTGTGGGAGGGGCTTCTTGCAACAGGAAGATTGCACTTGCCTTAAGAAGCGTGTCTGCTTGCCATTCAGATGCTTTTCAAATAATCAGAAAGAAAAAGGGGTCAAAATGAAGAGTTTATTTTTGCAATTATTCTGGATGCATTTTTATCTGCCCAATACGTTGCCAGGGAATGCATAAAAAACAATTAGCAATATCAATTGTGTTTGGGAAAGAAACTTGACGTTTTAGTGCATTCTGTCCAATACTAAAAATACATTGAGCGGTGTCCCAAGCATGTCATTCTGTACTTGGGGGAGTGCATTATTCTAGTTTTAGAACACTGGGGTCCTCAGGACTATCAAATATATTTAAACATTGCTGAAATAAGGGTCAGTATCTTCAAATGAAAGTCACGTGAGGGCTAACGTGACCAGTACATGGAAATTGAATTGTGCAGTTATTTTAAATGTGCAGCATGACTGTGTGCATGGGCCATTGCACTTTCAAAAGGGTTTTAAGGCATAAGACAAGTGTTGTCATAAGTATATAACAGTGTTTGTCAATTACTTTCATGTTTAAGGCATTGCACCGTTAATGCATTTTAACCAGGCATTATGTTATGTTTAAGGTGGTCTATTGTGCCTTTATCACCTGCTGAAAATGTTAGGTAATTAATCATTAAAGCATTGTCCTAATTATAAGGCCCAATATAAGGTTGCTTAAAGATGAATCCTTGTGTTTTTTTGGGCCTATATAAATACATAGATGTCAAGTGCTTGTTGTGTTGCAATGTGTAGGAACTGGGGTCACCAGTTCCCCGGGGGTAGCCTGGCTCGAGCGGGTAGGCACCCGAAAGCTTAGGTGTTAAATGACAACACAGCACACACATCCACTGAAACAATAAATGCACGCAAAGACTGAGACCACACCAGTGAGGTTGATTAAACAATGTACTTTTATCTAGAATAAGATCACGGTTGATAGTTCATTCATGGTGAACAAGTCATCAGGGTAGCATTAGCTCAATTCACATTTCCTTAAAAAGCATACTTTTCATTACTCAGCCATAAATATATAAATACATAAATATTACATATTAAATAACTGTAGGCATGGCATCAGCCTTGCTCCTAGTCAGCACCTGCAAGAAATTCATTAGTGGAACCCACGATCAATATTGCATTTAGCAGGGGCAGATCTGGTGCATGAGGTCGCAGTCAGCTTCTCAATAAATAAGCAATATGAACGACACATCAGGCCAGGATAGACATTTCCTTACGTAAAGCAACCATTACACTATATAACTGTGGGCATTCAGCAAACCTCTCATGAAGCCAGATAGAACATCTCATTGTCTGCAGTAGCAAGTACAGCTCTTTTAGTAACCCCTGGTAACATCTCCGGAGGTAACTCCACTAATTCACAGTTACGGGGCCTACTGCATACTCTGGCCCAAGTTCTGACTCATTCGTGGGCTGATTGGGGGCCAACGGGGCCCACTCACTAGTTTTCCCAGGGGAGGGGCGCACTCGGAGCCTCCCGCCCGCCTCCCCGGGAATGACCTTTACCTTCGGCCCTCACGGGCCCTTGCTGGGCGTTACAGCGTGTTTGGCAGGGGGAGAGGGCTCATGCTGACTCTGGAGCCCCCTCGCTGGTACTCTCAGCCTTGACGGGAATTGGGCCGATCAGGGGAGGCCCGCGCAGCTCCGGTGTGGTTCCCGGGCCTCCCCATAGCCCTGACGTTGCTCCGGTGATCCGGGGTTTCTCCCGACGTCTCTAGGCCAATCCCCGACGGTCCCTGGGAGGTGTGGAGCCGGCCGCCAATCCGAGCGCGGCCGGCAGAGGAGTGCAACAGGCCCAGCCAATGGCGGGGCAGCGGGGGCGGAGTTCAGGATGCGCCCCCTCACGTGACGCAGGTCGCAGGCTTCAGGGCCTAGCGCGGCCTAGCACGGCCTGTCAGAAATTCCAGCCGCCCTCTCGTGACACCGGGGGCCGCCACGGGGACAAAGTTGACGGCGCTGGCCCCAAGGAGGGAGCACCGGGCCACGGCGCTGACTGGGGAAGCCCAGAGGACTCCCGGGCCACAGCGGTGAGTCTGGCCTTGCCGCAGCGCTTCTCAGCCACAGCGCTAAGTTTCTCACATGGCGGGGCAGCGATCAGGGCAGCGCGGGTGCAGGCAGTACGGCACTGGTAAATTATAGCTCCCCAGGGACAATTCACGGCGCTTTAGAGGCAATTGACAGGACGGCAGGCTGCAGCGCTTGGGGAACCAGTACAGCGCTTCTCAGGGCACAGCAATTCCGGCAGTCCACAGTGCTTCTCAGGGGCACAGTAGGAGAGCGCTGGGAAGGTAGGGCAGCCAGATTAGCAGCCCAGTCAGTTCAGTCAAGGCAGGACAGCAGAGGGGATGATTCAGGGCAGCGCAGGGGCCCAGGGGCGACCCAGGGGGCAGAGATGGCACAGCCCGGTACCTGGTTGATCCCCAGTTGTCCTGGATAGCACAGGTGGTTTTCTTCTTGGCGCTTGGTGGTTCTGGCGCCCTTTGAAGGTAGTTGCTTGAAGGGGGGGGTTGGAGTTGAAGGCTTGAAAAGTTTCCTCAGCAGGTCACTTCAGGTGGTCCCTAGGTTCCCCTCCCGCCGGGCCAGATCAGTGGGCTAGTTCAGTGTTCCTTACTCTGCTTGGTGGGCAGTGCCTAAACCCTGTCACCCCCAGTGGTATAGGTTTCTGACTAGGCCCAACCGCCTAAGTCTCCTGCGTAGGGTCCCCCAGTTCAGTGATGCCCCAACTGACTGGAAAGTTTCCCTCCCTTTTCTTTTATAGTCCCAGGTCAGGTGACCACTCTCTGAGCAGGGGCGTCACTAGGGGGGTGCGGGGGTGCAGACCGCACTGGGTGACACCATCAAATGGGGTGACACCTGACCGTGACACCAATGACTCTTGCGGAGGCAGCGCTGTGTGGGCAGCCTCGGTGTGTAACTCAGAGGGAACAACTTCCAGCGCACAGATGACAAGTGGAGCATGAAACTGGGATCGTCTGCGAGAAAACACATTCCGAGGAGCTCTCCGACAGCAGAGACCCTGCTGGAAGAGCCTGAGCGGCGAGTCTCGAGATAATGAAAAGTCGCAGTCTCTCAACGCACTCTGCATCAAGGTAAACACCGACGCTCACGTGGTTCTATTATATATATATATACAAACCCAATGCAATGATAGTTATAGAACTTCTATAACTCTCATGGCATTGGGTTTGTTTTAAGATTCGGCATGAAGTATTATGCACTACAGTGCTTTACATTTAGTTATCTAATAATTCTAAAGTACAGACTGTATATTTATTAGCCTTAAAGATGCAATGGTGTTACTAAGCAGCAGGACTAAATAAACACTAGCTGTTCCTGAAAAATTGCATCTTTGTAATCAATGACAGGGTCGAGTGTATATTTTAAAGGGCGAGCCTTTTTTTTCAGTGCATTCTGCAAGCAAACTGATTTAGCTCGAGGCCCTGAATTTAGCGCCTGTGAAAGGGAATGTATCGGAAGCACAAACTAGTATTGTAGTTAGTGCTCAGTCAGGGCGGAGTTGGGGTCAACATATTTCAGCAGGTGTGTATTTAGAACAGACTGTATGTATGTTCATTCAATCTTTGGCCTCTGTGTGGAGTATCATAAATATGACTCAGGTGATTTTGGTGGGAGCAAGACTGGGGCTTATTTACAAGCCCATTGCACCGCCGTTGCCCCAATTTTAATATGGGAAAAAGCGAGGTACCAATGGCGCAAGGGGCTTGTAAACAAGCCCCAAGACCGCTAAAGCAATGGTTTAAGTGGGTGGTCCCTCCGGGTCTCAGACCAGGATGTAATTAAAAGTAGCATTGCAACTGGTGTCAATTTTGGGCCTAATAATCAATGTCCTCGGAGACCTAAGGCCAACAAAAAAAAGGTGGAAAAAATGAGGCAAGGGAGAAAAAAATAGGGAAAGACCACCCTAGGGCTGACAGGTCTAACACAATGTGTTGTTCTGCAACTAGCTACTGTGCATTGCTCTGTCAGTCAGTAATAATGAGGGTCATTCTGATACTGAATGTGGGCAAAATGATAGCCATACCTTCTCACTAAGGGAAACGTGAGTGAGAATGCCACGTGCAAGAGACATTCTACAACTTTTACAGTTGGTCAGAATTGGTCGCATGTGGGGTGCATGGCCAACACCATGGCGTGCTAAGACGTGCGGCTCCGGAGCTCCCGGAGAGCTGCCTAGAAATCCGACATTAAAACCACCCAAATTCCCACTAACCAACTCAAAACTGATCGGAGACACTCCGTGCCCTCCACAGGCGGAGAATCGAGAGGAATACCGGTCCACAGAGCTTCCTACGTGGATTTTTCCGGCACCGTTCTGAGCGCCAAGCCGAAGGCAAGATGGCGGACCCGACACAGGAATGTCGGCAGAGGTGCTGAACCTGGACCTCACAATCGGGCTGCAAAGCCCCACAAACGGGAGGAAGGAAGGAGCTACCCGGACATCGAACACTGGGCCCGGACACCTTCGAGCTAGGCGCTAGGGGCTCCAAAGAAGTTCCTCCCCCCTCCCCCCGCCAACATGGTGGCAGCGAAGCCAGTGAGGTGACCCGAGTTGCCGAGAGACCATCGACACCGTGCTGGTGAGGCCACTGTGGAGGAGAGCGGCGACACAAGAGCTACCGGCAAGACTAGAGACTAAGTGTGCGTGTGGGGCCCCCTCGGGAGCTGTGGCGGTGCTGCGTGGAACCCAAATCTCCACCAAGATGGTGGCCGAGGCAGCATATCGGGACTAGAGGGGACCCTGACTAGGCTTGCCACCCCGCTACAGCCCCACTGCTTCTTGGCAGGCCTGCCACGCATAAACGGCCGACCAGCGGGGCGCCTGTAGGGCGCGGATTCCCGGACGCGGCCACCAGCACTGCCGCGTGACATCGGGGGACCAGAGGCCTGTCACCTGGAAGGGGCTGGCGGAGAAAAAGAGGTAGGAAGACCTCCCTAGCACCTCCAGCCAGAGATCTGATCGACATCAACGGCGGAGTGGAAGCGACGGAGGCCCCGAGACACACGAGGAACGGCTCTCCGAACCCTGCAGAGCCACGGATCGCCTCTGGGACCGCGACCATCGTCCGGGAGGTAGGGTGCCGACCGTTTGCATAGTGGCCACGACGCAACACTCCTGAAGAACATGGGGAAGAAGGATATACCGCCTAAAGGGCCCCAAGCAGGGCCCGATGGACAATTTCGCTGCGCCATTACAGGTGGTGGAGGGCCTTCCCGCCGCTCCGGGCCCACGCTCGGACACCGACCTGCTGATGGGGGCCACCCAGGCCTCACAAACTGATATACAGGAGTCCCGTGCGGCCCTGGAGGTCAAGATAGGCGAGGTGAGCTCAGAAGTGACACTCCTGAGGCAGGACTTCCAAAATTTGTCCGACAGGGTCACCTCCGCAGAGGCGCGGATGGGTGAGGCCGAAGATTCAATCACGACCCTTCGAAAAGACATGGCGGAACTCAAGGCCTCCCTCGCCAACTGCTCTGGAAGGTGGATGACGCTGAAAACAGAGCACGGCGCAATAACCTCCGCTTTGTCGGATTTAGGGAAGGAATTGAAAAGGCTGACATGGTGTCCTTCCTTCACGCATGGCTAATGGAAACCTTCCCAGCGGTACAATTTTCACTATGTTTCATAATTGAGAGGGCGTACAGGGCCCTCCTCGCAAAACCGCCAGAGGGGGCAAGACTGCGTCCGGTTATTGCACGCTTTCTAAACTTCGCAGATAGAGACTTGATTCTGAGAGAGGCACGAAAGATGGGAGAGATCCGGCTAGAAAACTCACACATCATGATATTCCCAGATTACAGTCAGGAAGTCCAGAAACAGAGACGTTCTTTTGATGCGGTAAAGGCTAAACTCAGAGACTTAAAAATCGCATACATGCTCCTGTTTCCGGCGAAACTTAAGGTATTATACAAGGATCAGTCACTCTTCTTCACACACCCGGAGGACGCCTGGCAATGGCTAGAAGAGCGCCCGATCCTCAACAGCAGAGAGACCGCAGGACGGGACCTGCTAGACAGATCCCTACGGAATGCGGAGAAGTGTGGCTCACTGGTTAGAGGAGGCAGACCTGGAAGCAGAGGTCAGCCCGGGACCAGGGTTCAATTCCCGGCTCGGCGGGGTCTTGAGTCCTAAAATGTCCATGGACTCGACAATTCTCGCTCCGGTGCCTACTTGATTCACGGGTTCACACTCTGCGACTCTGGGCAATAGCTTGCTTAATCTCCACAACGGCCCCTCGCGGAGGGATGCCTGGCTTTCACCTTGCGGATACCCTGCCGGGGTTATCTCACAGGGGAATACCAGGACGGGTTACCTAAGCAAGCGCTTAGAAACCGCTCAGTGATTTGCGCTATATAAATTCCTGTACATTTACATTTACATTTACAATGCAACCCACAGGGAAATCCCAAAGACGCAGAGATTGAAATCCAGGAGATCTAAGAGGCAAACCCCTTCGACGCCTTACAGAGGTCGAGGCACCGGGACTACGCAAAAAGGACGTTCGGCCTCCCGAAAAGGTGCGGCCAGGACAGGGTCGAGATTTGCAGCCTTACGCTCCACGGCACGCTCAGAGGGCGAGGACGAGGAAGCACTCGATAGCCGCACATCAGGAGGCAAGGAAGAGGAAGAAGAGAGACAATCTGTCCACCCGTTGGTAAAGGAGATCCGTGTTTTGGAACAAGACTTATCTGGACAACATAGTACGCCCGAATCAGAGACTCAAGACTCCAAATCCTAATAGATAATGACTCGGAGCACTGAGCAAGCGACACACTTTGAGATGTGAACACGTTGACACCGCCTCTGAACAATGGGAGTTTTGGAGAATGGAAGTGGCAGCCTGGCATAGGGAAGCACACAAGTTGACACGCCTCCCTGTTTTCCACGTTTTACTGTTACTTGGTGTTTTGAAGGGAGGGTTTGGTGGGTGGGCGACAGGCCTACTCCTACGGAAAGCTATGTCCTGTCTCAGGATAAGACTGGAAGGGGAGGGAGGTGGGGTGTGGGGTGGGAGAGGGGGTTCTCAAGTTTGTTCGGGTGGGGGACCGGGTGGGAACAGTTGGGGGGGAAGAAAACACATGTGAAAATGCAGCAACACGCATTGAGCCTCCACATCACCTACATAAGCCGGAGTCTAGTCTCCTACAGCTACCACATCTTCCAATGGCAGGTACCGTAGACACACCACAGGAGGGAGGTAGGAGGCTGAGCGTCTTGACGTGGAATGTCAATGGACTAGGCTCTAAGATCAAGAGAGGCCTAGTGAACGCCTATATTAAAAAGGTCGACCCGGACATCACCTTCCTACAGGAAACACACCTCAAGGGTACCAAGTGTGCATACATAGCTAGAGGCCGGTACAGGGTATTGGCTCATGCGGGATACACATCCGACTCCAGGGGAGTAGCAGTCATTGTTAAAAAATCCTCACCCTTTTGCACCAACCGCACTTGGGTTGACCCACAGGGAACATACGCTGGAGTGCAGGGTATACCTGGAATAGACGCACCTATACACTAATCTCAGTCTATGCACCACCCAAACTACAGACCCGTACGCTCACTGCGCTTGCGAACATACTCCTAGATACAGCAGACACTATACAAGTGGTGGGAGGAGATTTTAACGATGTCATGAACGTGAGACTTGATAGATCTGGAGGCACAGCGAGAGAGGAGCACCAGACCGCGCTGTTCAATCAGATGTCCACTATAGGACTTACAGATGTATGGAGATGGCTCCACCCGACACAGCAAACCTACTCATACTACTCTGGGGCACACAAGGCGTTCTCGCGCCTCGATTATATTTTCATGTCCCGCCAGTATCTGAGGGTAGGAGATATTGCGGACTACAGAGCCAGGGGCATATCGGATCACTCGCCGTTATATGTAAGAGTGGGACAGGACCGGGGCAAGGACACGGGTTCCTGGCGCCTGGCGGCCTGGGATCTCCAAAACGCAGCAATCCTGAAAGGCATTAGGACAGACATTAAAATATATATAGCAGAAAATGAGGGCACGGTGGACTCAAGTGTCACTCTATGGGAAGCCCTAAAGCCAGTACTACGAGACAGGATAAGGTCTAGATTGGGTGAGGAGAGACGGAAACTCCAGGCCGAGGTAGCTGCCCTAGAACAGGCTATCCTGGGATGGGAGAGAGAATATCTGACCCATAAAAACAGCAAAACCCTCAGACGGCTACTTGATCCCCAGAAACAGTATAGGGAACTGGCAACTAATGAGGCCAAGACCCAATCCCTCACCACCCTCCACCGATTATATGACGTAGGAGACAAGTCAGGAAAACTCTTGGCGTGGCTCAGCAAAAAAGAACGAGCGGCGAGGTGGATAGTATTGCTACTGCGGACGGAGCTACGGTTAACACCGACACTGGGATAGCAGAAGTATTTGCTACTCATTATGAAACGTTCTACACAGCCCGTGACCTTGCTACCCATGAGGAAGCTCTCCAATATCTAGACGCCACGGTCCTACCGGTCCTTCCCCCTGAGGCCCTGGAGGCCCTAGAGGCAGACATAACGTCTGATGACATCACGGATGCCATCGCCAAGCTGAGACCGGTCAAAACCCCAGGCCCGAATGGTTTCCCAGCAGAGCTTTTTAAGCGTGCGGCGGACCTTCTGACTCGCCATCTTAAAGGCCTCTTTACTGGCGCCTTCGAGGAGGGAGAGCTCCCCCCGGATCTCGCTACGGCCACGATAATTCTGATATATAAGGAGGGCAAACAAACAAGAGAATTGTGCCTCCTACCGGCCAATCTCCCTACTAAATACGGAAGTAAAACTGTTGGCAACCATCTTGGCAGTCCGCTTGAGGGCGGTCATTACGGGCCTCGTACATTTGGACCAACTGGGCTTCTTACCGGACAGAGCAACAAAACTGAATCTCAGGAGAACCCATAACTGGCTACAAGAAGTGAGAGGGCGAAGTGATCCACATTGGTTCCTTTCCCTGGATGCCGAGAAGGCGTTCGACGCGGTCCACTGGCCCTTCTTGTTTGCAGTGCTCCATAAGTTTGGCTTCGGGCCAAAGTTTATCAAATGGGTCCGGCTTCTCTACACTAGCCCGAGGGCTAAGGTGATGGTGAACGGGATACTCTCACTGGAGATACAAATTCAGAGAGGTACTAGACAGGGCTGCCCCCTGTCCCCCCTCCTCTTCACGCTCACCATTGAAGTGCTCGCAGCCAGAATCAGGCACAACAAAGACATTCATGGCTTTACGAGTAACGATACTGACCTGACTCCAGAAAAGATCTCGCTTTACGCGGACGATGTCTTGCTCTACATCACTAAACCAGAGACCACTGTGCCGGAGCTCTTCCGAGAACTAGAACGGAACGGCGGGCCACAAAATAAAATGGCACAAATCTGTACTTTTTGACCCTGGGAGACGCAATCAGTGGGGGAGGCTGCCAGAGGAACTGCTGACAACGACAGAAGGCTTCCAATACCTCGGGATCTATATAACCACAGATGCGACCCTCTCGTTCCAAAGGAATTTGAAACTGATTATAATTAATGCGGTGGCAGATATGGACCGCTGGAGACAGCTCCCATTGACACTCCTGGGCAGGGCGGTCATGTACAAAATGATCACTCTGCCGAAATTCCTATACGCCCTACAAAACGAATACTATCCAATACGCGTGGCGGTCTTCAACAGGATCCATGCGGATCTGCGATCCTTCCTTTGGCTAGGCAAACATGCCAGGATGGCCCTGTCCACGCTTCAGAGACACCAATATAGTGGAGGGATCTCGCTCCCTAACCTGGAGGCCTACTATTGGGCAAAACATCTGACACCAATTAATGACTGGCTCCACGCCCCAGCAGATCACCCGACGTACGTCCTGGAGAGGACTAAACTGGCGTCCAAGAACCTATTGTGTTATCTTTATGGGAGTATTAGAAGGGCACTTCTTCTCCCGGCTACGTCTATAACACTTAATGCATTGACGAGGGCCACACGAAGCATGGGCTGGGAAAAGAAGCCCACACGGCAGACACTGTTGTGGCACTGCCAATGGTTGGCGGAACTTAATAAACTGCGTGGGTTCCAAAGATGGGACGATATTGGCATCTCCACCATAGGAGACGTAATAGCCAAAGGGGAATTCAAATCTTTCCAAGTCCTTAAATCAGAGTTTGGGTTGCATAATACGCAGCAGTTCAAATATATCCAACTACGGCACGCTTGGAAAGCCCAAAACATCACACTCACAGATATCCCTGAGTATGCACCACTAGAGGGGAGGCTCCTTCAAGAGCAGATAGCGGGAAAGGCGGTCTCCCTGACGTATAAAACACTGACTAATCACATGCTGGGAGATATGACAAGACTCAGGGACACATGGGAGGCAGAGGTAGGGGAGATGGAGGACCTGGACTGGGAGATAGTTTTGATGCATCCCCGGGAGGTGGCAATCAAGTCTAGATTATGACTTATTCAGTTTAATATACTCCATAGAACCTACTACGACAGGTTACGTCTGAGCAAAATGGGGAAGGTAGAGGACCCACGATGCCTTAGATGCCATCAGGGGGAGGGAGGTTTTTACCATACAATATGGACTTGTGATGTAATACAAACATACTGGACCCAGATATTTAAGGAATTAGAGGAGGTCTTAGAGGCTTCGATCCCGCAGCATCCCAAGCTGGCATTGCTGGGCATGACTAACGAGGTTGACCTGTCTCGCCCACTTCTTACTTTTCTGGTCCTTGCACTGGTTGTTGCCAAAAGAGACATTGCAAAACACTGGGGGGCGCCGGAACCCCCAGCTCTGGAGGAGTGGAGGAGAGGATTGGACCTATATATGGCAGCCGAGAGGGTAACCTATAAGGCCAGGGGATGCCCGAAAAAATTCCGCAGAGTTTGGTCAAAGTGGCGACACTATCATGCGCTGGACGGGGGGCTGTAGAAAGGGCTTCCGGGGGTGGGTATGGGACACGACACGGGGACAAACGAGACATTTCTACAAAGGGTACGACGAACCATACTGAACCTACAGGGTGCCTTGAGTCACCTGCAACTTTGGATCCAGAACTGTGAAAGACTTTGGCTGGCACTGGTGGGAGGAGGGGGGGAAATGAAGTGTAACTGCTGCAATTTCTTCGTATATGTATGTTTGAAGGAATGAAACTGGTGTTTACGGTTAATTAGGGGGGTGGGGGGGGCTTCAGCAAAAAGGAAAAAAAAGCAGAAACTCGGAACGCCTATTGAATGCTCACATTTGTGTAATACTTGGTAAATGTAGCGCTCTAATAATACTTGCCGCCCAACCTCCAGGGTGTGGGCTAAATGGCCGTGTATCCTTCTGCCGGCTGTGAGAAGCGCCAACTGTGATGCATAACTGAAATTTCTGATTGACTGTTAGTGGCTCCCTGTGAATCTGCAATAAGAATAAAAAAAGAAAAAAAAGAATTGGTCGCATGTAAGTATATCATTGACAAAAATATTATCTAACATAAACATTGTGGCCTGAATATTGTTTACGAAAATATCATCCAATTAGGTGTATTTTGTATTTAATTATCTTCAATATGGCAGTATTTTTGTAAATGTAGATATTTAGAATACACTATTTTTTGTCAGACTACATTTTGTATATGATATTCCATTACTATACATCCAAACTGCATTAAAATGCACTGGTGATAGTTCACCTGTCATAGGTCACCTGATGTGACTTCTTTTGATGCAGTTTTGTCACGGACATCATGTGATGTCACTTCCTGTGGTAAGCCATCCAAAGGTCAAAGAGCATGTGATGTCACTTCCGCTACCCCTGGTATATTGGTGAATCGAAGTCCATGCTGTCTTTTCAAATAGATTTTGTACTCTTATGTGTATGTTAATTCGGTATTTCAATGTAAGGACACCCTTTTTTGGATATTAATAATAATAATAATAATATTAATATAAATATCATACTAAATGGTTTGGTTTATTAAACTCTGTAGCTCAAAGTTTGTGTCAACCCTAATGGATTGCAAATTTAAACTGCAGGATGCGCTCACAGATTTCAACATATATTTGAGCTCACTAACTATTCTTGAAACTGACAAATATTGCTATATCTTCTGCTGACTCTTACAACCTTAGGCAGATTACTGGACTTGGCCATGAGGAGCCTACAGGCAAAGGCCATTGAACATCTCATCATTATTATTTGTGCAGGGGGGATGGATACTTGTGTGTCAGAAAAGTAATACTCCATACTCCATCACATTCAGGGCGACAAGAACATGTTCCGGTATACCGGAATATGTAGTTTTAGGGCTCAATTCATAAAGGTAAACTTGGACTTCAGGTCTAAATTCGCCTTTGTGAAGTGGGCCCTAAGTTTAGACCTGAAGTCTAAGTTTACCTTTGGGAATTTGGCCCTTAGCCTAAGGTCTATACATGCACTTGAGGACTAGGTTTACCTTTGTGAAAGGGGCCCATCATATTGACGGGCCTACCTAATGCACTAGCGTGCACCTTTCACCAAAACGTGCTACTTCAGATCCTGCAAAGTCGGCAGCCAACACGGATTTAATTTATGTGAATAAGTGCTATGGAACACTGTGCTACTGCTTGCTTCCTTCTTAAAGTGACAGGACATGTTGGCGTGGCAGGTGCATTTCATGAAGTCCCTCTGGCCTGTTTCCTTG
Source organism: Lissotriton vulgaris (assembly GCF_964263255.1). Classification (NCBI taxonomy): domain Eukaryota; kingdom Metazoa; phylum Chordata; class Amphibia; order Caudata; family Salamandridae; genus Lissotriton; species Lissotriton vulgaris. The sequence goes on from NC_141694.1 coordinate 711,312,246, forward strand.
CCATTTCTTTGATTTTGTTAAGTGTTAAGGCAGCTGAAAGATGCACCAGAATACTGGTGGAACCAGGTAAGATGTGTAAATGGCAGACAAGAAGAAGCAACAATAAAAGTCATTATAGCTATGGTAGGTTAAAATCTGACCTAAAAAGGTGAGTTTGTAAGATGATCCTGTAAATAATCTGAGAACCAGCTCACAATGAAGATGAAAAGGAAGAGCATTTCAAAGGAAATGGTTTTCCTAGTGAAGAGACATTTCTCCAGACTTTGCATTTTGGAAGCAGACCTCATGCTACCGGCGAGGTTTGTGATAAACAACTTGGAGGGGTACCTAAGAGGTGAGATATGTATTGGTTGTAGATCAGGCAAATGTAATCTCTTTTTTGAATGGCAGACAATTAAGGGACTTCAAGCCTAGTAAAGGCAAGGGACAAGTGGCAATCTTACACACCCTTTTAAGTTTGTACATCATTTTATGGAAAGAGAAATCCTTGTTTCAGTATGATCAGTGAAGCATTTTTGAATTTGCAGAAAGGTAAGGATCCCATGTCCTGTTAGGTTTTATTTCTAAAGTGCAAGATTGGAAAGCTTCTACGCACTGAGTACAACATACACAACTTAAAATCAAAGAAAGGGTGAGGGAGGAACAGGGAACAAAACTATTTCTTAAAAAGACAAGTTCTCAGAAGCTTCCTGAAAATAGTCAAATTTGATTTCACTCAGAAGTTGATGGGAAAAAATTCCACAGATTAAATAGAGCAATAGAGAAAACACTGTTGCTCTTACTGTCTTGATTACTGTTGGATGTGGCCCATTTTGCAGGGTCATCCCTAAACTTTTTGCCTTTCTCCCAGCCTTTTTTGTAGGTCTCGCCTATTCAGCGCGCACTCGCTGTGTAGGAAAAGACCTATAGAAATAGCTTCGGCTTTTCAGCCAAAAACGTGCACGCATTGCATTGCTTTCAATGGCAATGTGTGCATGTTTGGCGACTCCCTTCCGGGAGCGAGCTTTGGCAATATATGTTTGCTCGCTCCTGCAAGGAAACGCATCGCGTTCCAAGCCTCGTTTTCGGCTGAGACCACCCGCCACAAAACCTCCAAGTTGTTTCCTGTACCCTACCATTTCCTTGTTGGAGATCTACATGAGGCTTACAAGGCTTAGAATGCATTGCGCTCCAAGCCTTGCTTTCAGCCGAGCCGGCCCTCCACAAAGCCTCCTATTATTTCCCTGTTTGAGATGTGCGCCTGATTATCCCCAGGGGCACGCGAAAGATGCTGAACGAGTCCACTATCAGGCCGTGATACTGCAGAGAGTCCAGGTCCTGGAAAAGGCGTGCAGGCCACACATGAGGTGAGTGAAGCCAGGCACAGCTTGTTACTTACACCTGGGCTTTTACAAGGCTCGTTGGTATAAACATTGAGACTGGGTGGCCCTGCGTACCCACTACTGTGTGCCACAGCCTCGTCTTCCGTGCCTGGCAGCACACCAAGGACTGCAGCTGTTGCCTCTTCCTTCCAGCCCTCATTGTGTCTGTAGCCCTCACGCCTGCTGCTGACTCGACCTTTAATGGCTGCCATCCAGAAGATGCCTTGCAATGGCTGAAGATGGTTCTATATTACACTATTGTTCCTGTCACAAACTCATGGTGACATCTGATCTCCAGTAATTACTGGTTGCTCTTTTGTTGCACATCAAACCCCTTTACTTTTTTCGTAGCCCCTCACTCTTTGCACATTCGCTTCATTCTTTTCCTCCCCTTGTGTTCTCTTTCATTTCACACTTTCGTGCATTTTCTATTACTCCTTCTTGTTACGCAACCCTTTATCTCCTCATCATTAGTTTGCAGGTTGCTATCTCTGTCACTGTCTTGATTAAGGTTTGGCTTATTCCCTCTCTCCACCTTTCTGTGAAAGCTCTTGCCTCTTACTTTTCGTCGTTTACCAATTCTTCATAAATCTTATCCTATTCTTTTATAGTTCGTTTATTATCTTGGGCTGTTTATATATGTTTTAATAATGCCAAGAGGGCATCAGAACGCCTCACTTTTTACTTATAGTGTTTTACTTATTACAAAGTATAAGAGATGCACATGAATTAGGTGAAACCTAACACATTTACCAATGCTTGTTTATAGTATCTCTTTGCTTTTCAGGCTCTAATTTAAATTGTTGTATTGGTTTGGGGTATATAAGTTGATCTTGGTACAAACCACTGCATTTATGAATTTTTATTTTATCTTAATAAGACAGTGATAAAATGATGCGCATGAATGACTCCAAAATTCTTGTAACAGCATGGTAAAAACAAAAGAATGTAAGTCTGTATTTTACAGATCTGTGAGTATAACTCAAAGGGTATCTTGCAAAGACAGTAGTTACGTTGGATGAAAAAATAAAAAAGATGTTATTATTGGGTGACATGATTTTTAGAAACAAAAACCAGGACAGCTCTAGACATAGAAGTAGGGCTAAACGTTGACACTTACCACACGTGTTAAAGTATAACAAAGGTAACATCTGAGATATAGCATTGTTTTGAGTGTAATATTCTTGTCGATTAAAAAAGCAGGCTACAAATAAAACAAGTGTTTGAGAGGTTGTGCCCCTCGTTCAGTTTCGAAAAGTTAAGATAAGCTCACGTTCAATCTGATTTTCTTTGCATTCTCGCACTTTAAATAGGGCTGTGCGAAATTCACGTTCTTTGCTTTTGTGTAATTATGTGAAATTTCGGGAGATAGGGATGTATTTTGCAGCAAAAAATAGCACAAAAACAAGTGGTGTGAGCAACAGCCGAGCATGTTCAGGCTGTTCACATTATTCCCACGTGCTTTAATTATGTCGTAAACAGCACATAATCACGATTTCTGCAATTTTGCAGAACATGTGCAATGCGGAATTCTGTAAATTATGGAATTCACGCCAGTGTAATTTTGATTTCACCGGGTCCTCGACTTTTAGTCCTGTGTATATATAATGGTTAATGAAGACTACAAGTACCAGGAAGGAGAAAAAACAAGAATTGGCATAGCCAATAGGTCTCACTTTTGGGACCGTATAAGTGTTTAGCCATGCAACAGTTGATGTTGTTGCACCAAGGATATTATGCTGCATAACTAAATACTTATAAGGTCCCAAAAGGCTATGCTAATAGGTCTCGCTTTTGAGATCTTATCAGTATTTAGTTATGCAGCATAACATCCTTGGTGCAACAACATCAACTGTTACATGGTTAAACACTAATAAGGTCCCAAAAGCGAGACCTACTGGCTATGCCAATGCTTGTTCTGACATGGTGTTGGTGGTTTTAGGACTCTGGGCACTTTAGCACTGCTGTTCAGTGTAAAGTGCGTGTGCTGTCTGTGATAAACATGGTAAGATTGGTTTACACCTGTTTGGCCTATTTAATTTACCTGTCAGTCCCTTGTAAAGTGGTATCTCATATACTCAGGGCTGGTGAATGAAATGCTACTGGTGGGCTTGCAGCGCTGATTAAGCCACCCACCTAGGTAGTCTTTCAAACCTTTCCCAGGCCTCTGCCATAGCAGGGCCAGTGCGTGCAGTGTTACTGCTGCTCTGGTGTGACACCTAAAGTGTGTGCCATGTCTGTGACCCCCCCTTTTACTACATGTCAGTCACCCCTAAGGTAGGCCCTAGCTAGCCCTATGGGCAGGGTGCATTGTAGATAAAAGATAGGAAATGAACCTTAAGTGTGTGACATGTCCTGGTAGTAACAAACAGCCATTTTGGTTTCTCACTACTGTGGGACTGCCCTCCCTTAGGAATGCATTGTGAATTCCCTGATAAGTGTTTAAATGGTAATTCCTGATATGAGAGGAGCAGCTTGGTCAAGTTTGGCATGTTTGGAATAGTGATAATAAATGCTACAAAGTGGTGTACGAATATTTATTATAACTATTTTAGAAATGCCACTCTTAGAAGTTGGCATTTCTGTGTGCTATGTGTCTGCCTGCCTGATGTGGATTGCATGTATGGCTTTTGAGTGACAGGGGCTGGTGAGGTGTGTGTGGCTCAAGGAGGGGCAGGGTGAGTCAGCACTAGGCTGAATGGGACGTCTGCATTTGGGGTAGTGGGTGGAGTAGTCCCCTGACCCTGAATAGGATTGTGCCTGCCCTGTACAATGCTGGCTCCGCCCCCTGTGGCGTGGCTAATCACTGAGCCCCCACCTGACAAAGAGGACGAGGAGCCTGGTAAACAGAGTGCTCCAATTCTCCCTGAACCAGTTTTTGTTGGTTCCCCCAAGCCCTGTACTGCAGACAAAGGAATGTGTCGTATAAATATAGGGGCTGTGATCCCATGAGATTGTGCTGTTCCTAGACTTGCTGGGGGTTTGCTGCTACTGGGGGCCCAGGAGAAACCGCCACGAGGCCATGCCTCCCTGCTTCAGGGCCCTGTGTGCTGGCCGTCCTGGGACCAGCTGTGCCTCTAGAAACTTTGCTTTGGACCTTTTCTGTTGAAGTCCAGGCTCCTAGTGCCTCGCGTGCTCTATATTTCGATTAGGCCAAAAGAAGAGCATGGGCTTCACAGCGTGGAGCTGCAGCCCTTTTATATGTTATGTTATGTTATGTTATATTGATTTATTATGCGCACAGATACTCCAGCCAAGGAGCGTCCCGGCGCTGAGACAAGGTAGAGCATAACACAACAAGAGAATGGGAAAACATAAAGCAGCTAAAACAGGAATGTTTTTATAGCCCTCCGGATAGGGAATCCTGAGGTGGGGATACCCCTGCATTTGCCATTTTTCTGCAGCGGGAGCCCACCCTCCATTTTACAAGCCGAGCGGGTGCCCATCCCACATTTTGGTGGCGTTGGCGGGTGCCCACCCCTCATTGTGCCTTTTGAGCGGGTGCCCACCCCGCTTTATGAATATTTAAGAGGCGGGTGCCCACCCCGCATTTTTGTGGTGTTTGCGGGTGCCCACCCCGCTTTGGTGATTTACTTTCGAGCGGGTGCCCACCCCGCTTTGCGGCCGAGATTGGAGCCGCTGGCCCGACCAGGAAGCTAGGCGCCTTGCCTGACTCTGGGCGGGGCCATAAAACAGGAAGAGGCTTCCGGGGCAGCCAATGGCAGTGCGGCCAGCTGGAGGAACAGCCCAGTGACAGCCTCTGGATGGGTGGAGCTCCCGTGAGCTGAGGGAAGACCCACGTGCACCACCAGAAGGAAAGAGAGTCCCCGAGGAGTGGGGGCTCTCCTGCCACCCGGGACTGGAGGAGTCCTCACCAGAGGCCAGTGAGTGGGGCTCACGTGGGCACAACGCTGCTTTATTTTCCACAGCTGCACCGCCATAGCTGGCACCTGCAACCGGGGTCAAATTCCTTTTCAGAGCCCCAGTGGGGGCCCGAGGGCACCGTGGGTGCCAGGGCTGATTTATTGGTCACAGCTGCACTGCACCAGCTTGGGCAGCTGCAACGGTGGGCACATCTGAAATGTTGGGGCACAGTTGTTTTAAGAGTCCCAGAGTGGGGCTTAGGCCATTTTTCACAGCTGCCCCGCCTGATGGAGGGCAGCTGCAATGATTGGGCACATTTGTGGAGAGAGTCCCACTGGGTACCCAGAGGGCACAGTAAATGCCAGTGCACACATTTTTCCATCACAGCTGCACCGCAATTAGCGACAGCTGTAACGTTTAGGCCAGCGCAGTTGAGCCTTTGGATTCTGCTGCAGAGGCAGCCAGCCCTGACATTTGGGACATAGGGCATTTGAACCCTCTGAGTAGGCCAGTTGACCAGGGGTCAGTTGTAGGTTGGAAGGGTGCCAGTCCCCAATGTGATTATGTGGTGCCTAGGATAAATGTGATTTATGCACCATGATTTATGCCTCTGATGTTTATGTTTAGGAGGTTATTCCCTAATCTGAAGTTTATGCTTATGAGGTTATTGACTAATGTGATTTCTGCTTATGAGGTTATTGCATAATGTGTTTATGCTGGCGAGACCTAATGCATGATATGTTTATGCTAATGAGGTTTGGGCCTAATGTGTTTATGCCTAATGTCATGTTATGATATTTTAGGATGGTGTCTAATGCTAATAGGATAATGCTTAGGTCATTATGGTACCAGTAGTTACTGATTGTGTTTTATGTTTATTACCTGCATCGTGATGGTTCTGACCGTGGCCCGATTGGCCTGGTCCTGTATATAATCCCCTGTGAATATTGCCTAGTGCCAGTTGGCACAGTGTATATTGTGTGATTACTATTCTAATGTTTTTTGGATAATACAAAGGCTATTTTTATAAGTAACCTTGTGTGGAGTTTCTTTTGTGTTGTGCCTGGTGTGTTGCTGCTGTGTGTGTGTGTGTTGCGCAAACGCTTTACACATAGCCTCTGGGATAAGCCTGACTGCTCATGCCAAGCTACGAAGGAGGTGAGCAGGGGTTATCTTCAGCGTGTAACTCCTCTGCCTTGACTGGAGTGTTGGTTTCTGCCTGGCTTAGGCGCAAGTCCAAGCCAACCAGAAATCCCATTTCTAACATTGGTGGCAGCAGTGGGATTTTTTGCATAATGTGTTTATGCTTATGAGGTTTGCGCATAATGTGTTTTACGCCTGATGTGATGCTGATTGCATAATATGATTTATATTGCAGGATATAAAGCTATGTACAGTGTTTTGCCAGTATTTACTGGTTGTGTTCTTCATTTACTATTTGTGCTTTGTGATGGTTCTGAAGTGGCCCAATTGGTCCTGTCATGTGTATATAATCCCCTGTGAATATTGCTTAGTGCCAGTTGGCACAGTGGTTATTCTGTGATTATTATTCTAATGTGTTTTGGATAATACATAGGTGATTTTTATATGTAACCTTGTGTGGAGTTTCTTATGTGGTGTGCCTAGTGTGTTGCTGCTGTGTCTGTGTTGCGCAAACACTTTACACACTGCCTCTGGGATAAACCTGACTGCTCATGCCAAGCTACCAAAGAGGTGAGCAGGAGTTATCTTCAGCATGTACCTCCCTTGCCCAGACTAGAGTGGTGGTGTTTGCCTAGCTTTGGAACAACCTTGGCCAACCAGAAATCACATTTCCAACAATTACCATAAGGAGAAGCTGATTTGAGGAGTGCAGGGAGCAGTTTGGTATGTATAAAGTAAATTAGGAAGGCAAATAATCTGAGGCATTCTGGTATATTGCTCTGTGCAATACATAACTGTAAGAAAGCATGTTCTACCCCTAAAAACCATTGGTATTTCTGCCTATGGGCCTCTGGCGTTTGGACATCTGCTTAAAGATGGGACCCCAATGGAGCCTCACCCACTGTAAACTCTAAGATAAACTACATTTTTATTGTAATCTCCAGCCCCTACCGTGTAAAACAAGGCCAACTGCTGTGCAGTTGGCGTGGGTTCTTTGCCTAATTTGTGCACAAACATGTTTACACACACGTGAAAACACAGGTACAGGCTGAAAGAGGAACATTGTTATGTGGTTTAGCCAGGTATCTGTATACAGGTAGCACTGTTGTAGTTTTGGCCAGGTTCAATTGATTAAGGCCTACTAAGGGCTTATGACTCAAAAATAACTAACTTCTTTTCATCTAAAGTGTAAGTGTGCAGTGTTTAAACGTATTTGCACTTTGCTTAAACTGTGCCTAAAATGTATCATATCAAGAGTCTATTTTGCTGCATATGAGTTCCTTTTCCATCCTCATATTTCATTTGGATGATCGTATAGTACCTCAACTTAACCATATCATCCCACCGGATACTGCAACTTTGTCCACAGTCATCTAAAAAAAATTCTGCAGCCACCATAAAGTCCTCTAATCAGAAAGGTGTACTCATAGGACCATATTCAGATGGTTACCTGCTCTCTTTCCAACCATCTCTTGAGGGACCTCTATAGTCAAGGTTCCTGGCTCTTTGAACATTTTTGTCTAACATGCCCATTACTTTAAATGATTTCAGCCAGTCAGATGCCAGTGATGGGTGTTGTGAGATCTATGGTTCACATATTTCTCATCTAGCAAACAGTATGAGGTATAAAAGCAGATTCTTATGGTCTCGCTGCAACATTGGGTTTCCATCTGCAACCTCAAAAAATAATAAGCAATGTATTTATTATCTTAATATTCTGAAAAAATGATGATGAGATTCTCTTACATACACTCAAAAAAGGCACAGCACCAGATAACTGACAAACACATTTTTTCCCACACTTTTCACATCGGACCGCTGCTCTGCTTGACTTAGCTTAGTCAATTCCTAGTGCTCCAGTAAACCTGCTTTTTTCTCCTACACTCCTAAAATAGGCTTGGTAACAATCCCAAACTACCCCTGACTACACACAAAGTAATACAATGAATACACCACAGAAAAACGTAGAAAAACTGATTATAAAATAGTCTGAACAAAACAAGACCAAAACAACACAAATCCACCTAAGGAGGTGTCCTTCAAATTAAGTTCAAGGAACTTCTGAGGGCTAGCCTTATTTTTATTTAATACTTCCTACCGTAGCAATACGTGCCATTGTATACTCTTTGTTCAGAGTGACCGATTAATTTTAGGCAAACTGCTGAGTGATCAGAGAAGTGTTCTGGACAATGGACAACATATTATTATTCTCAACAAATGCTGTTGATTCTTGGATTCTTTCCTCAGGCATCATTTTCACTCCTCTCAATATTCTCCAGGACAGTTTTGTCCTTTGCCCTTAAGTTGACTGTCTCCTGGGAATTGCTTTCGAGCATAGCTTTAACAGTCTCCTTAGTACATTACACAGGTTTAGCTCTGACAGCCAAATTGTCTAACTTATCCTCTGAGAAAGTATATACAACATTAATGGCTTTTTGATTTGTTTCAGAAATGTCACCATTATTCCAAGTCTCTGTGGTCAAGTCTTGTAACATTTGCTCTAGAAATCAAGTCCTTGATCTTTTCAATCTCTCTTCATAATTTCCCAACCAGTTCTGGCAAGTTCCTTCTTTAGTACTTAGAACTACCTGACCATCAAAATCTTCCTGAGGAATGTGTCTCTTCATGGGTAGGGGCAAGACCTCAAACCTATTAGCGATGCTATTAGCTCTGAGGGTGTCAAAGTCAAGTTTATCTCCTATCCTTTGCTTTGATTTTTCTACCAAAACTACAGTGTTAATTGGTTGCACGTGTGGGGCCTTCAGAAACTACTAGACTCCTATGTAAACCACCTGCAAAGTCTTGACCAAAAAACAAATGAGGCCAAGTCTTTTATTTTAGTTGCCGGCCGAAAGGTGAAGACTCCCCTTCTTTTTTTTTATTTCTGACCACAAAGTAGTGCAGACGGGGCTGTTTTCATACTTAGGGGTCACCTTTGATCATAGATTATCATGGACCAATATGGTGTTGAACCGAGGCATAATGCTAGAAAAGAGCATTAATGCCATCCACTGGTTTAGTAAAAAGCTGGGCTCAAGACATTTAGATATGGTTAAAACATTCTATGGGACTAAATCAAGTTCAGTAGCTTGCTATGGTGCGGGAGTGTGGGGATATGCTAATGTAAAGGTAATTCAAACAATTGAAAATTAATTTTGGAAAAAAATGATGAGTCTTCTAATTAGTTGCTCTAATTTTAACCTACATTACGAACTGAAAATCCACTACATAACTGAGCAAATAAATATAGCACCAATTCTCCTTTGGCACTCAAATGGAGTAAAGATACAGTTAACATCACCCAACAAATCATTATGGACTGTCTGTCTCTAAAAGATGGACAGAGTAGAATATGGTTAGCATATGTCAAAAATACTCTTTATGCCTTGGACGTAGGGAGTCTGTTCGATACCCCAGAAAAATGCGTGTCTTTCTCGAAAAAAGCCATAAAGGTCTGCTTTTTAAAATTCATGAAACAGGCCAGACTTACTGCTCCGACCCTTAAACCTATGGTCCGTGAGTATCTTGAGGGCCCAATGCAGGGTGAGGGGGGTTCCATCCTACTTGGGTCTTGTAATAAAGCCTCGTCACAGATCTATTTTAATAATGTTTCACCATAACCTCATTCCATGCATGTTGGGCTTTCCTACTGGCATTTACTCTTCCCATGATCTCTCGTGTTGCCCATGCAATGGCTCCTTGACCTAATCCAATTTGCACATTTTCTTTTTCTGTAAATTTTATTGTGAACAGCGAAAGAGATTTTTAATTCCAATTATGCGCAAGTACAATTTTAGTCAATGTCGCCCGGCCCTATATTTTCTACGATTCTTGCCCAACTCTTTAACCTGCTTCGGTGTTGCCTCCTTTTTATGTCAAATAAAGGGGTATGGATGCCTTCAAGGGAATTCGTTTGAATAGTGTTTGATAATTTTAAATTAATTTGGAGGGAAAACTTAATGATCCCTATATGTAGTTAATACATCACACTAGGAAAAATTGGCTATTATAAATGACTTCAGCAAGGTCTTAACACATAAACAACATATAAACAACAAGCACAAAGGTGTATTTATAAAAATAGACTTTATCAAAACAAATCAAGTGGTAAATAATGTCATATACAGATGAAAACCATTTGAGTAATAATTAGGACTGCAGGTACATAAAAAAGTAAAATTGAGAAGTAACACAGCAGAACCTAAAAAACCAACTATCCCAAGTCAGAATCAATAAGACAAAATAGGGATAAGATGAATGTCAAATTCATCTTATCCCTATTTTGTCTTATTGATATATGTTGTTTATGTGTTAAGACCTTGCTGAAGTCATTTATAATAGCCAATTTTTCCTAGTGTGATGTATTAACTACATATAGGGATCATTAAGTTTTCCCTCCAAATTAATTTAAAATTATCAAACACTATTCAAACGAATTCCCTTGAAGGCATCCATACCCCTTTATCTAATTACCCAAGCCCTCAAGGGTATCTTGGGTCGCTCACTGTTTCTTGATCCTTTTTATGTCAGTCACTGATAACCAGGAAACTGCACAGTTGCTGATATGAATTGTTTTAACTGTCTTCATTGGCATTTTTATTGTAGATACCTGTGAGGTATTTTTGAGCTTGTATGATTAATTTGCTTCAATCGAATAAAGTAAATTTGACTTTGATTATTAGAGGTGCTATAATGTCTGAGAGTAGCAAAGTCAAGTTTATCTATTACCCCTTGTTTTGATTTTTCTACAAAACTTTAGAGGCAAGTGGAAGTCGGCTCTCAATAGCTGGCATTTGTTCTTAGCTATATAAATACTTGGTCCCAACATATCTCCTGCTGCTGAGTCACCCTTTGATTGATTTGGCATATTTATCTGGGCTAGCCTTGATGGGATTTGTGCTTTATGCAAACAGCCTTGCTGAGAGAGATAATTGAGCTACATAGAGTATAAATAAATGGCCACTGTGCAATATGATTCAATATTGTGATCAAGGGAGGTTTGGTGACATCATAAACCATGAAGCAGTGTCATTTGTAAAGGTCACCAGAACCTGGAGATGTCAATATAGGGCAATATAACAGATAGCACCAGTTAGAAATGGGGTTTCTGGTTGACAGAGTTAGGCACCCTGTCCAAGCAGGAATCATCACTCTAGTCAGGGCAAGCTAGATACAGACTAAAAGATAATCTGTGCTCACCCTCTGGTAGCTTGGCACAGAGCAGTCAGGCTTATCTAAAGAGGCAATGTGTAAAGTATTTATGCAACACTGACACACACACACACACACACACACACACACACACAGTAATACAATGAATACACCACATAAGACTTAGAAAAATAGATTATGTTAGTCTGAAAAAAACAAGACCAAAACAACAAACATCCAATAACTACAAGTCGAGATATGAATTTTTAAAGAACAAGGGGAACGTAGCGCTTAGACACAAATAGCAATTTAGGGATTACTTGAGGCTGCACTGGACTGGAGCAAAGTCAAAGTTCAGGCTGACCATTTTGGTATACAGGCCGGCTACATGACCCACGCAGGCTCAGGTGAACAAGAGACCTATCCTGGTATCAAACAGCGAGATGCATCTTGAAATAAATAGATGCTTGTCCGGCAAGTCGAGGTTGTATGGATATGGCTTCCAGTGGGCATCCTTTTGGTGGGGGGAGACGCCAATGCAGTTTAAGATCCAAGGCTGGACCGCTCTAGTGTAATAGCAGGACAGGGGTGAGAGCGGCTCCTCACAGGTTTTTTGACAGCTATGGGACAGGTTGACATCTGGCGAAAGCATAACCCCCAGCAGCAACAATCCACATATTATTCGGCGCAACATAGTTCATTCTCAAGAACTGACTATTTACTTACACAAAGCGATAAGGTGGGAGACTTTTCAACACCAGGGGCATCTCTGACCATTCCTCGGTAGGGGTGACAGTCCGGGGTCCGGGGTCCGAAGTTCTTTTTTTATTATTTATTTATTTAATGCTTTTTTATATAGCGCAGACTTTACCCGAAGGTGTCAGAGCCCTTCACAATAGGAACAGTAATGATACATGAGAAGAAAATTACAAGTGAACAATTTACAAAAGCAAACGTTAAGCTACATGAGGCAAAAGTGACAATTGTGAGCAAACAAAATACAAGAGGTAGCAAACAGTACATTACAGGAGGAAAAAGTGACATGAGTGCAAGTTACAAAAGCGTACAAAGTACAAGTAGAGGTATAATACTGCAATAAATGGCAGACACTCAAACACAAGAACAAACGTTACGCGGTGGTGGCACTTGTGCAAGTATCTAAAGCAAACAAAATGTAAAAGGTAGCAAACAGTGTGTTACAAAGAAAAATTACGTGTGCATGTTACAAAAGAGCACCAAACACAGGTAGAAGGATAATACTGCAATAAATGGCAGACACCCAAACCACAAGAACTCCAATGGAGCGTCATTCCCGAAGATAGACCCCTGGTGGCTAAGGGACAAAATGCTGAGGAACAAACTCTGTGTGGGAACAGACCTCTACTTTAAAGAAAACTCAGGATCGATAGACTCACTCTAAACCATCTGGGAGGCTCACAAAACAGTATTAAGAGATCAGTCTTAGGTGCTCGTAGGGAGCAAAAAGGAAGAAGAGGTATCACAAATGAGGTCACTAGAACAAGAAATACTCCAGGTGGAGAGAGAGGTGGAAGCGCGGGGGACACAGACCTGCAGCACGCATTGGCCCTGCACCAACGAGGGTTGCGAACTGTGGCCGAGAGCAAGGCACGGGCATATGCCCTGGCAACATGGGCGACAAGGCTTCTAGGTTACTGGCCTGGCTAGAGAAACGTGATAGAGAATGATCGTGGGTGGTCTGTATTAAAGACAAAGACGAGATACTCCAAACATCAACGTGGGAATTGCTGAGGCGTTAGCTTCTCACTATGAGGGGGTGTACTCGACAGTGAGCACGGAATCCGAGATGGACTGCGACGAGCTGCTGGCAGACTTCTCATTGCCAGCATCTGAGACATGTGAGGCCTCAGAGGCCGACATAACAGAAGTAGAGCTGTCCGGTGCATTGGGGTCCTGAAAATCAGGAAATGCAGTGGGCTTGAATGGCTTTCCAGTTGAGCTATATGAAAGCCTGGCCTCCAGAATAATATCATCATTAAGGAACATGCTGGTGGAGGCGCCGGAAGAGGGCCAATTGCCCGTAGACCAGCGGGCAGCCACTATTGTGGTCATACATAAGGCAGGCAGGCTACCAGACCAGTGCAGGTCATACTGGCCAATATCCCTGCTAAAGTAAAGGTATTAGCTAAGGCCTTAGCTAATAGGCTGGCAAACATCATTATCAAGGTAATACACAGGGATCAAACGGGCTTCATGCCTAACAGAAGTACTAGCCATATTCTATGAAGATTGTATGGTGTGCTACACATGACAAAAGACACCTCCTGTCAGCAGACAGCATTGATGGCCCGGCACGCCTCAATGAATAATATAGAATGGCTCTACCTGTTTGCGGTGCTCACTAGGTTGGGCTTTGGCCGCAAATATTATTGTAACTGTGTGAAGTTGCTCTATCAAGGCCCAATGGCACAAGTACGGATAAACAGAGCGGTGTCGAGACGGTTCAATCTGACGAGGGGCACGAGGCAGGGTTGTCCCCTGTTGACATTGCTGTTTGCCTTAGCTCTATAGCCACTGGCACATTGGATTAGGAAAGACCCAATGATCTGGGGTATAGAAGCGCCGGGGGGCTGGGAGGATCGGATCTCGTATGCCGACGTGATAATCCTGTATCTCTCACGGATATACCACTCCATCGCAAGTGTTCTCCATATATTCGAACTGTTCAGGAGCTATTCGGGGTACTCTATAAATTGGACTAAATCAGTAGAATTCCCATTACCTGGCCCCCCACCGAGATTGCCGGCAAGGTGTGAAGCACCCATAGTTACTAGAGGCTTCAAATATCTGGGCATAGATATTGTCCGAGACCACCAGATGTTCCTGGAAAGGAATCTTACCCCACAGTTAGATATGCTCCACACAGACATACTGTGCCTTCTATACATCCTGCAGAATATCCCCTACCCTATCCCACCGACTGCCTTCAAGAAGGTTGCTCAAGAGACTAGGGAATTGTTGTGGCTGGATAGTGCATCTAGGATAGCCCTGCATAAGTTGCAAAATGGGGTGTACGATGGTGCCCTCGCCATACCAGAGATTAGGCTCTACTATTGGGCCTCGCAGTTACAAGTTGCGAACGACTAGGTGCATGCAGATAGAGACGAGCCAGCGTACAGAGTAGACTGGGACGCTATACCCGGAGACAGCTGTGAACCTTTACTATATGCTCGAAAGCCAGATCCTAAATGGGCTACCCATACTGCGGTGGTCATGGCATGCTGGAGGGAGGCAAGTAGGGTGCTGAGGTGGCAGGGTAAACTGACAATCAGGACACCCCATTGGTCTGGAGATGGACTAAGGGAGGTAGCAGCGCTAAGTGGCTTGGGAGGTTGGCAGACTATAGCCATTGAATGTCTGGGAGATGTGTGGAGGGGCGGTGCTCCACTTCCCTTTGAAGACCTACAGCAGGAATTCGGCCCTAGGCCGGAGATTTAACTATTTGAGACTTACACATGCCTAGCACATATATACAGAGGCGCGTCCATTTCTGATCATTCCCCTTTGAAGGCAGGCTGCTCGTAGATCCTATTCCAGAAAAAGCAATCTCAACGATATACCGCAAGCTCCTGAATAATACTCCCGAGCCCGTGGCGGCCGTACGTGCTGCCTAGACTGACGACCTAGGTAACAAAGATGACGAAGAGTGGTCGGAGGCATTCCAGGGCCCCAGGAAAATTGCAACCAGTGCAAGATTCAAGGTAGTCGAGCTCAGGATACTGCACTGCTCCTATTACCCCTCTACACTCCTACATACGTTTGGATGGGCACCAACAACAATTTGCATCAGGGACTGCCAGCAGGAGGGCTCCTTTTTTCATATTATTTGGAAATGCCCCAAGGTCGCACAATTCTGGTACAAAGTTACATCAATAATGGCCTGGGTGTTTAGAACCTAGATCCCAATGGATTCCAAGTTGCTTCTTCTCATGATCAGGGGTGAGACGGTTTGGCCACAGCATGTTGGCATCCGGATCGCACTTGCAAGGAGGCATTGCAAGACAGAATATCGCCAAGGGCTGGGGGTCTTCACAACCACCGTCCGTGATGGAGTGGGAAAGAGACCTAGATTAGTGTCAGCGAGCAGAAGAGATGGTGTATAAAAGTATGGGATACATTAAGAAGTGGGAGAAGGTATAGGCATCTAGGTGTACTCACAGCGGGCTGTGAGAGAGCAGGGACCAACATTTGGGCTGTATTAGTTAAGCAATGTATGATTAAATCTCTACGTATGCTCACCCCCAATTCCAGATAATGTTGGCTGCTGCATGTTGTCCACCCCCTTTTTTTTAATGAAATATTATTGTTAAAATGCAACCTAAAGATGTACATGCTTCTTCGTGCATGATTGTACTTTCTATTGAGCTTGTTTAATAAAAAGAATTAAAAAAAAGAAAAGATGCGTGGATATTTTCCACATGCTGATGGTGATATGTCGGTTCCGTAGATAGGTGCTGGAGTGGAGATGATTAGAACGATGTGCTGGGCTTCTTTTCACAATTGAGGGGATCTACCGATCTCTTTAAGTTGCAGTGAAGCGATACGCTGTCCGATGCATCAATCTCAGGAGGCAAAGTGCTGGTTCCAATGCGATACGTAGATTTTACTCCTGCAACGGGGTCAATGTACTGGTTCTGCTACATGCAGACAGACGATGCAACGATATCTGTGTTACAAGTATCTGTGTCACTTCCAGTGAGCCAGGCAGAGGAGCAGGGGTAGAGACTTTGATATCCCCGAGTCTCAAGGAACATGAGGCAAGGCAGCAAGCCCTTGGAGAAGACTGGGGGGGAAACACAGAGTCCAGTTCTCCTTCAGCAAAGTAGGAGGGCAGCAAGCAGCAGTGCAACACAAGAGAAAAGCAGGCCTTCCAAGTCTGTAGTTCCATCAGTGTCTGACTCTAGGGGGTAAGAGACCCAGTACTTATACCCAAAAGTAGCTTTGAAGTTGTGGTGACTTTAAAGGGAAGGCTTTGAAGTGCACCAGTGCCCTTTCAACCTAGTCCTGTCTGCCAGACTATTTGTGGGGGCTAAATCAGGGCATTGTGGGAGAACAGGACACTAGCTATTGCAGTGCAGGTGTCAGCTCCTCTCTTACCTCCTACTTTGCAATAACCATTGGTATGCAGAGCTATGCAGATGCCCTTACGGCTCCTGTGTTTGTGGCTGTCCAGCAGGAATGCACAAAGTGTAGCTGTCACGCACCCCAAGCATGTATTAGAGACAGGCTGCAAGGCACACAGAGGAGTATGTGCAAAGAAATGTCTACTTTCTAAAAATTGTATTTCTAAACAGTAATGTTCAATCCAACTTCACCAGCAAGGAGGATTTATCATTACCATTCCATAGATTTAAAACATGAAGTAGCTACTTCTTGCTGAAGAAGAATTAATTACCACTTAAAAGTGTATAAAGGAATTCCCAATGCTAACCTATAAGAGGAGTAGGCTTCACAGTAGTGAAAAACAAATTTAGTTGTTTGCCACAACCAGGACATTCAAAACATAAAAGTACAGGTCCTATTTTTTGCTTACATAGCACCCTGTCCTTAGGGCTACCCTAGCTTAGGGGTGACTTATATTCACTAAAAGGGGAGTTTGAGGATTGGCAAGTAGTTTTAAATACCAAGTCGAATTGGCAATAAACTGCACACGCAGGCCCTGCAATGACAAACCTGACACAGATTTAAAAAGCTACTTATGTGGGTGGCACAATCAGTGCCGCAGGCCCACCATTAGCATTTGACTTACAGGCCCTGGGTATATGGTATACCAA
This sequence comes from Lissotriton vulgaris, assembly GCF_964263255.1. Lineage (NCBI taxonomy): Eukaryota > Metazoa > Chordata > Amphibia > Caudata > Salamandridae > Lissotriton > Lissotriton vulgaris. The sequence goes on from NC_141694.1 coordinate 711,329,578, forward strand.
AATGACTTGTGGAGATGCCCTACACCAATTCTTTGTAAATTAGGCCTTAGTATGTTTTGGTGGTATATAGTATGGTTGTTAATAAAGATGAATGTGGCAACAAAATATTTAACAAACAAACGTTTAAAAGGCTGTAGGCCTCATTTACAAATAATTGGCATAGGGCAGTGTCACAAGCATTTTAGCTGCTCTGCCGACGCTAATTTGAAAGGGCAAGAATGCACCATATTTACAAGATATTCCAAGGCATTCCTGTCCTTTCAGCCAGCAAAAACAATTATGAGAGGCAGTTTCCTCATTCTATGCGAGCTGCAGAATGCAGCACACATTGTAAGAGGATACAAACATTTACAATGCAATAGGCTTCGTAATTGCGAGGTTTTGAGCTATGGTTATTGTATACGGCAATGCCTTTTTATGATATTAAATGGCATTATCATCTCCAATACCAATAGTTCAAACATTTGCAAAAGCGGTACCCATTGCAGAGCGCAGTGTCCGCTAAGCGGGCCCCACGCTCACTCTTAACGCTTTTTTAATAAAGAGACAAAGCGCAGTGTCCCTGAAGCGATCGCTGTGCTCAGTCTTAAAGTTAAAAGTTAAAAAATACAGCATGGTGCCCCTGAAGTGGGCGGCGCACTCAGTATTAAAGTAAAAAAAAAAAAAAAGAAACAGAGCGCTGTGTTCCTGAAGCAGGCACCGCGCTTAGTACGAAAGTAACATAAAAAAATGGAACAGAGCTCAGTGTCCCTGGAGCGAAAGCCGCACTCGGCATGAAAGTTTTAAAAAAAATTTAAATTAAGGTGGTGTCCCTAAAGCGGGCGCTGCACTCAGCATGCAGGTTAGAGCGGCACAGTGCTTTATAAGAAAAACATCTGCCAATCTCCTGTGTGGACGCAATACAAAAAAGCTGCCACCATTGTCCCCATCAGTGTCAATAAAGAAAATAGTGCTCCCTGACTTATAATGCAGACCGTGTAACAAGCCAAGTAAAAAGTGCAGTTGTTATGGAAGGAAACAAATGCAGATAAGTCAGTACCAAGGAGGCCTGCACCACAGGATCATCATAAAAAGCAGCGCTACGGCTGCGCATGCCACTTGTAATTGGGGGGCCTCACATTGGGGATCCAGTTCCTCAATTATGATTGAGTTATTATACTTTTAACTCTAATTGTGAATGAGATGCTGAACTGACACATATCTCAACATTGTGCTTACTGCTAGGGCTTGCTCTTCTCTTCCTTCAACAACTAACACCGCACTTGCGACAGATTGAGTACGTGTATGTCCATTGAGCTTCATGCACCTCATGGGTTCCTCCTACTGCCACCACTTGTCTTTGTAGATGATATGTATTGATTATGTACTCCTTATGTTTTGCCATGAATGCTTAGTGCCTGCCATGCTGCCAGTTGTGTTTTGGTTACATTTGGATATGTCCTTGTTGTAGGAGAGTAGGGTCTGCAATCCTATGATCACCCAGATTTTTTGCTTTTGTTTCACTGGTTTACGACTTTCTCTGGCTGTGGGCCTGCCAATCAGACCCACAGCCTAGCTGTTCTCTCACTAAATTACAACGTGTACCTTAGGTGCATTTACCAATTGGTACTGGGCCACCTTATCAGACCCTGTAACTCAGGGCATAGGTGTACCCAGGGCCTACCAGGGGCTGAAGCATGTATTATGCCACCCCTGTATGGCCATCTAAATCTGACACAACTGGCTGCACGACAGCTGGGGCAAGGTGGTGTAATCACCCTTTGCTTTAGATATAGTATACCTATATCTAACCCTAAAAATAGACACACAGATTCCTATCAGTCACTCCTATGGCAGGCCTTGACAAATCCTGAAGGCAGAGTGCTTGGAATCGTGTGAGATGGTGCTCTGGCATGAGCTGAGCCCGTTTGCAGCTTGCGGAACCAAGTCCTAATAGCTGTTCCATGATAACGCATACCATATACTCTTAAGTGCATTATAATCCTCGCGGTTAAATGCTATCTCTGGTATCGCTTTATCAAAACATGTCGAGTAAGGTGTCATACGAATTGGAATACTAACCCCTCGCCAATTCTGGCGACGGGGTTAGCATTCCACCCTTCTAGAGGGACAGGACATGTATGTAACTGTGAACCCCGGTTAAAGTTAACTCAAGCCTCAGCATCACAAAATGGATGCTGCCACCACAGACACGAGTCTGACCCCCTGCAGCTGGGAGTCCTTCCAGCGAGGGGAGCTTGGACAAAGGGTTTCCTGTCAGGGGCGGTGCTAGCACCATCCCAGACAGGGTTTTGTGTATCCTGGGTAGGCAGGGCTTTACAGGAAGGTGACTGCAAGTGGCACCCCGGTGCTCACTACGCATCTGCCGGCTAGAACCAGTTCCAGGGGCACACCAGCCCCTGGCCTGGGGAAAGTCCGGCATGGGAGAGGGGTGTAACCACCCCCCTTCCTGGTCCCACCCCTAGGGCAGGACCTAGTCGCGTACCCACCCCTTTCTTTAGGATAAAGGCAGGAGCGGGGACCCTTCCAAATTAGATCATCTTTGATTCAAGAAACTACATTCTACGAAAGGAACTCTCGACTCTTCTCAAGATTTCTCCCTTGTGGCTAAGGAGTAGTCACCCTGCATCCGCAGGCACCATCTAAGAACTCTGCGGTTTGCTGCACGTCCTTCCTCCGGAATCCGACTGACCAGCTCGACGAGACCCGGCTTCCCTGGCATCTCTGACCTCTACCTACCTCTACAGCTAAGCTGAGAACCGTAGGTGCGGCGAGACCTCGAGGGACCGGCCATCATCAGAACTGCATGACTTCTATCCAGCACGACCACCGAGGGATCCTCTGGTGAGTGCTTTGGGGTCCGAGAAGCCCCGACCCTGAGCAGCTCCAGCACCGAAGTCCAGCCCCCCAGCATCCACGAGATCTGCGTGGGGCCCTTCTGCTTTTTGGCTGCTCACCGCGTTGTCTGGCTACTAGCACGCTGGCTTGTGGCCTTCCCGACGACGATCAACGACGACAACACTGCTGGTCTGGTTGCTCCAGACTGGCCCTCGCTCCCTTCCAAAAAAGGAGCACCCCGGACCCTCCTGGTCCACTCCAGACACCATTTTAGGTCCACCGCGTGGGCTTGAATTTGCCAAGACTTGTTGCCCCAATCCTGGGTCCAGCAAGGTCGACAGCATCAACCATCGTGGCACAGCTCGCACCTCCATCCTGGTCGCCAACAACGCCTCCTGGTCCATGAGACTGCAGAGCCCAGCGTCGCCCACTCACCTGGTCGAGGTGACTTCGTCCGGTGCCTTCCTGGTGCCCACACAATCACTGGCTAGTGATTAGGAACTTGGTCCCCTCTGCTTTCAGGTGTCATCCATCTTCGATCCAGGCTTGGATCCATCGAACAATCTTCACTGGTCGCCTGCCAGCAACTTCTTTCTTCAGGCTCCTGGTTTGTCAACGAGGATTCCCGACGTCTTTTCAGACCTATGCAGCTGCAGCCCCTGGGCTAGGTAACTTCGGCATTTCGGTGCCCCAGCATAGCCTCACTATCCAAGGGTCCAGATCCACTTTCGTTTTCAACCTACCTAGTCGGGTTCGCCCGAGAACACTAACTTTGCTTTCACTAGCCTCCATAGACTTTGTCCCGCATCCCGCGTGAGAGTGCACACTCTGCACCCGAGTCCCCTAGGCCTCCTACTAGTAATCTGAAGGTTCAGTAACGTAGTCCTAGAGATTCCAAAGCCTATTAGTACAGTACTTACCTGCTAGTAATTTCGCATTCCACTTTCATAGTATATGGTTTTTCGTGCCCCTCGGGCACTTGTGTAAATTGTGCAACTTAAAGTATTTTCGTAAGAGTTTTGTTGTGTGCTTAGTACCCTGTCCTCATAAAGAGTACAGGGCTGTTGTGACTTAAATAAATACACTGTTTATTTTCATAACACTTGTGTGGTGTCCTTTCACTTGGTGTTCAAGGGGTATATGTGATGGTATAACAGCTGGCTTAACACGCCCTCTAGAGTTTAGCCCGAAGACTGCTCTTGTGCATGCTACTATGATAGCTGGTCTATCGGTTGACTTACAACCAATCACCATAAGGGTTGTTTGGACTGATACATAGTGATCACTAGAATAGTGAACACTGAATATCAGGCCAACTTCTCACATTGGTGAGCAGCGGTTGGGATTTGAGCTTGCTGTTGTTTTACCACACGTATCCTAAGAATATCTTGTGAAAGATCACATAAGTACTCCAGGTACATATAACTTAGCTTAGAATATTCTGAGTTCTACTGAACCAGCTGTTGTAGTTCAACAAGGCTTAGCATACCTTGACTACAACTCTTAGCAAGGGATCAGTAGGCAAACAAATAGTGTAGGTAGGTGCATCACTTACACCACACTAGAAGCATGTCTAACCTCGGAGAGTCTTCAGAGACCCCTCTCGTGGTTGTGGACCCTCCACAGGTCCCTTCCAGATATGCTGCACTTAGCTTCCAGGAGATGAGACAAGTGTGTACCTCCAGGAAACTAAGACAGGGTTCAAACCCTACCATTCCTTTTCGGATTGGTCTCTTAGAGACTTATGATGCAAGGAGGGCTGCTAACACAGATCCTTCTCATCCAGAAGGGAATATGCCCCCCTTACAGGGTCCCTTTGATAACCATGACCATCCCCTCCAGGAGGCAGATGATGCTGAGGATGAGGATGAGTTGTCAGGGGAGGAGGCAGACAAAGGTCAGGTAGAAGTCAGTAGACTCACTAGGACCAACTTAAGTAGGCATGAGAATGGATTTGGGGGACCCCCAGGGCCACTCTCAGGCAGACTTAACATTGGGAATGGACGAGATAGGTCTCTATCTAGAGGCTCTAACAGATCCATTCGAACCAATGGCTCTCAGACCTCTTCTCGTAGAGGGATGTCATCCCCTAAGAGAAGGGAGCATGAAGCTAAGATTAGGGAAGCCACTCTGAGGATTGAAAGGGAAGAACTTGCCCTGGCCAAAGAGAGGCTTGCCTTTGCTAGAGAGCAAAAGTTAAGTGGACTAGATTCCACTGGTGGCAGCATTCTCCCAAGAGAAAACAGGAGTTTAGATACTAGACACCTGAGTAAGATAGTGCCCCCCTTTAAACAAGGGGATGATATCTACAAATGGATAACTGCTTTGGAGAGGGCTTGCACTGTACAGTGTGTCCCCCAGAGTCAGTGGGCAGCTATCTTGTGGCTCTCCTTTGAAGGTAAAGGTAGAGACAAGCTCCTCACTACTAGAGCTGAGGATGCTAATGATTACCAAGTCCTGAAAAATACACTGATAGATGGGTTTGGCCTAACCACTGAGCAGTACAGGTTGCTGTTCAGGGATACCCAGAAAACTCAGTCTCAGGATTGGTCTGACTTTGTGGATTGTGCCACTAAGGCTTTGGAGGGCTGGTTGCTGGGCAGTAAGGTTACTGATTACACAGTATTGTATAATCTGATCATGAGGGAACAGATTTTAAACAATTGTCAGAACCAGTTGTTGCATCAGCACCTTGTTGACTCAGATCTGACCTCTCCCCAAGAATTGGGAAAGAAGGCAGACAGATGGGTCAGAACAAGGGTTAAGCAGAACCAGGGCCAGAACCAGGGTGGTCAGAAGAAAGCAGACCAGAAGGGTAAAGATACTAAAGGTGAACAAAATGACCAGAAGTCTTCAACAGGTCCCCAACAACCCAAAGAGGGTGGGGGTCAGGCTTCCCAGAAAAAGAAAAATCAAGAAGGCCAATCTAAAAGGTGGTGCCAATACTGTAAAAGTAAAACTCACTGGTTTAGTGAGTTCACCAAGAAAGGAGGGCAAACTCCTGCCACTGCAGCCCCTAAGGCAACTGCACCCCCTAGTACAGCCAGCAGTGGTAGTGCACCTCCCAAGGGATTAGTTGCGTTAACCTTGGGTTCTGAGGGGTATGACAACTTAGTTGGCACACTCACTCAGGCTGTCCTTGTCTGTACAGGGGATATGGATATATCCCCTGATGTCAGTCCCAATACTTTGGGCAAATACAGGCAGACACCTTTGATAAATGGCAAAAGGGCTCAGGCCTATAGGGACACTTGTGCCAGTGTCACCATGGTGACACCTAACTTTGTGGACCCTGGACAGATCATGCCAGGTACAGATTTCCTGGTGACCAATGCCAGCAACGTCACTACCAGTCATAGTATGGCGACTGTTGCTTTCTCCTGGGGAGGGGTAAATGGTCAAAAGAAGGTTGTAGCTAGTTCAGACCTCCCAGTGGATTGTTTGTTGGGCAATGATTTGGAGTCATCACAATGGTCAGAAGTGGAGCATAGGACTCACATGGAGATGTTAGGCTTGCCAGCACATGTGCTTGCTTTGACTAGGTCACAGGCCAGAAGATGCCCCACTGAACAGGTGCTGGATCCTGGAACAATAGACCAGACACCTTCCAAGAAGAAGAGCAGTAGGGTTAAGGCATTGCCTTCCCCCTTGCCCCAGGTTGAGGATCAAGTCTCAGAGGAGGCTGACCTACAGGAGCTGAGGGAAACTGAGCCTAAAGAATTTGAACTTGATCAAGTTGAATTTCTGGGCTCAGGGGGACCCTCCAGAGCAGACCTGGGGAAGGAACAGTTAGCCTGCCCTTCTCTTAAACCCCTCAGACAGCAGGCTGCTGCTGAGGCTGCTGGGAACGCCACAGGTACCCACAAGGTATACTGGGATGATGGACTCCTGTACACTGAGGCAAGAGACCCCAAACCTGGCATGGCCAGGAGGCTGGTCATCCCCTTGTCTCAGAGAGGTTTCCTTCTTACCTTGGCCCATGAGATTCCCTTAGCAGGACACTTAGGCCAGACAAAGACTTGGGACAGACTTGTCTCACACTTTCACTGGCCTCACATCAATGAAGATACCAAGGAGTTTTGTCGCTCCTGTGTCACTTGCCAAGCCACTGGTAAGTCAGGTGGCACAACAAAGGCCTCCCTTATACCAATGCCTGTGGTGGGGGTGCCCTTTGAAAGAGTGGGGATTGACATTGTTGGTCCAATGGAACCCCAGACAGCATCAGGGCACAAGTTTATACTGGTGGTGGTGGACCATGCCACCAGGTATCCCGAAGCTATTCCCCTTAGGACCACTACAGCACCTGTTGTGGCAAGAGCCCTAGTTGGAGTGTTCTCCAGAGTGGGCTTCCCTAAGGAGGTTGTCTCTGACAGAGGTGCAAACTTCATGTCAAGCTACTTAACTGCTATGTGGAAGGAATGTGGTGTCAACTACAAGTTCACTACACCCTATCATCCACAATGCAATGGGCTTGTTGAAAGGTTCAACAGGACCCTAAAAGGGATGATTCATGGACTACCTGAAAAGCTCAGGCGTAGATGGGATGTCCTGATTACCTGCCTTTTCTTTGCTTACAGAGAGGTCCCACAGAAGGGGGTTGGCTTCAGCCCTTTTGAACTTCTGTATGGGCATCCTGTGAGAGGACCCCTGTGTTTGGTGAAGGAAGGATGGGAGAGACCTCTCAAAAAGCCTGCAACCAGCATAGAGGACTATGTACTTGGTCTCCGCTCCAGGATGGCTGAGTACATGGAAAAGGCATCTGAAAACCTTAAGGCCAGCCAAGAACTCCAAAAAGCTTGGCATGACCAAAAGGCTGTCCTGACTGTGTATCAGCCTGGACAGAAGGTGTGGGTGTTGGAGCCAGTGGCCCCAGCAGCACTCAAAGACAAATGGTCTGGGCCCCACACAATCCTTGAGCAAAAAGGAGAGGTCACCTACCTGGTGGACCGTGGAACTCCCAGGAGCCCCCACAGGGTGCTCCATGTAAACAGGCTCAAAGCATATGTCGACAGGAAAGGACATGAGCTTGCTCATGGCCATAGATGAGGGACAGGAGGAAGAGAGTGACCCTCTCCCAGACCTGCTCACTCAGAATCCTGATGATGGATCCGTAGATGGTGTTGTCTTTTGTGGCAGCCTCTCTGAACATCAACAGAAGGATTGCAAACAAGTTCTTCAATCCTTCAGGCATATGTTCTCTCTAACACCCAGTCAAACCGATTGGTGTACCCATGAGGTTGACACTGGTGACAGCTTGCCAGTTAAGCGTAAAATCTACAGGCAGCCTGATCATGTTAGAGACTGCATCAAAACAGAAGTGCAGAAAATGTTGGAGTTGGGAGTCATTGAACCCTCAGATAGCCCTTGGGCTAGTCCAGTAGTTCTAGAGCCAAAGCCTCACACCCAGGGTGGTAAGAAAGAGATGAGGTTTTGCGTAGACTACAGAGGTCTCAATGCAGTCACTAAGACTGATGCCCACCCAATAACAAGGGCAGATGAACTTATAGATAGATTGGCTTCTGCCAACTACTTAAGTACATTTGACCTGACAGCTGGGTATTGGCAAATCAGGTTAGCTGAGGATGCCAAGCCCAAGACAGCATTTTCTACCCCTGGTGGGCATTATCAATTTGTGGTAATGCCCTTTGGTTTGAAAAATGCACCTGCCACCTTCCAAAGGCTGGTGAATCATGTTCTCGCTGGGCTGGATGACTTCTGTGCAGCATATCTTGATGATATAGCTGTCTTTAGCTCCACCTGGGAGGATCACCTGGTCCACCTGAGGAAAGTGTTAGAGGCACTGCAAGCAGCAGGTCTCACTATCAAGGCCACAAAGTGCCAGATAGGGCAGACACAGGTTGTATACTTGGGCCACCTTGTAGGTGGAGGCCAAGTTCAGCCACTGGAGAGCAAAATACAGTCAATCAGGGACTGGGCTCCTCCAACCACCCAGACTCAGGTTCGAGCTTTCTTGGGCCTGACTGGTTACTACAGAAAGTTTGTCAGGAATTATGTAATTATGGATCAATTGTGACTCCACTTAATGAACTGACAAGTAAAAAGATGCCAAAGAAAGTTCAGTGGACAGCAGGCTGTCAAAAAGCATTCGATGACCTAAAGCAGGCCATGTGCACAGCACCTATCCTCAAGAGTCCAGACTACTCCAAACCATTCATTGTCCAAACAGATGCTTCTGAGTTGGGTGTGGGAGCTGTTCTAGCTCAACTGAATTTTGATGGTAATGACCAGCCCATCACTTTTATAAGCAGAAGGCTGACCCCCAGAGAGAAAAATTGGTCAGCTATTGAGAGGGATCCCTTTGCTGTGGTTTGGGCCCTGAAGAAACTGAGGCCATACTTGTTTGGCACTCATTTCAAGATTCAGACCGACCATAAGCCCCTCTTGTGGCTAAATCAGATGAAGGGTGAAAACCCCAAACTGCTTAGGTGGTCCATTTCCCTACAGGGGATGGATTTTACAGTGGAGCATAGACCTGGCACTGATCATGGCAATGCAGATGGGTTCTCCAGGTATTTCCACTTAGAGCAAGAAGACTCACCTGGTCAAGGTTAGTTTATTGTCCCAAAGTTTGGGGGGGGGTCATGTAGGAGAGTAGGGTCTGCAATCCTATGATCACCCAGATTTTTTGCTTTTGTTTCACTGGTTTACGACTTTCTCTGGCTGTGGGCCTGCCAATCAGACCCACAGCCTAGCTGTTCTCTCACTAAATTACAACGTGTACATTAGGTGCATTTACCAATTGGTACTGGGCCACCTTATCAGACCCTGTAACTCAGGGCATAGGTGTACCCAGGGCCTACCAGGGGCTGAAGCATGTATTATGCCACCCCTGGATGGCCATCTAAATCTGACACAACTGGCTGCACGACAGCTGGGGCAAGGTGGTGTAATCACCCTTTGCTTTAGATATAGTATGCCTATATCTAACCCTAAAAATGGACACACATATTCCTATCAGTCACTCCTATGGCAGGCCTTGACAAATCCTGAAGGCAGAGTGCTTGGAATCGTGTGAGATGGTGCTCTAGCATGAGCTGAGCCCGTTTGCAGCTTGCGGAACCAAGTCCTAATAGCTGTTCCATGATAACGCATACCATATACTCTTAAGTGCATTATAATCCTCGCGGTTAAATGCTATCTCTGGTATCGCTTTATCAAAACATGTCGAGTAAGGTGTCATACGAATTGGAATACTAACCCCTCGCCAATTCTGGCGACGGGGTTAGCATTCCACCCTTCTAGAGGGACACGACATGTATGTAACTGTGAACCCCGGTTAAAGTTAACTCAAGCCTCAGCATCACAAAATGGATGCTGCCACCACAGACACGAGTCTGACCCCCTGCAGCTGGGAGTCCTTCCAGCGAGGGGAGCTTGGACAAAGGGTTTCCTGTCAGGGGCGGTGCTAGCACCATCCCAGACAGGGTTTTGTGTTTCCTGGGTAGGCAGGGCTTTACAGGAAGGTGACTGCAAGTGGCACCCCGGTGCTCACTACGCATCTGCCGGCTAGAACCAGTTCCAGGGGCACACCAGCCCCTGGCCTGGGGAAAGTCCGGCATGGGAGAGGGGTGTAACCACCCCCCTTCCTGGTCCCACCTCTAGGGCAGGACCTAGTCGCGTACCCACCCCTTTCTTTAGGATAAAGGCAGGAGCGGGGACCCTTCCAAATTAGATCATCTTTGATTCAAGAAACTACTTTCTACGAAAGGAACTCTCGACTCTTCTCAAGATTTCTCCCTTGTGGCTAAGGAGTAGTCACCCTGCATCCGCAGGCACCATCTAAGAACTCTGCGGTTTGCTGCACGTCCTTCCTCCGGAATCCGACTGACCAGCTCGACGAGACCCGGCTTCCCTGGCACCTCTGACCTCTACCTACCTCTACAGCTAAGCTGAGAACCGTAGGTGCGACAAGACCTCGAGGGACCGGCCATCATCAGAACTGCACGACTTCTATCCAGCACGACCACCGAGGGATCCTCTGGTGAGTGCTTTGGGGTCCGAGAAGCCCCGACCCTGAGCAGCTCCAGCACCGAAGTCCAGCCCCCCAGCATCCACGAGATCTGCGTGGGGCCCTTCTGCTTTTTGGCTGCTCACCGCGTTGTTTGGCTACTAGCCCGCTGGCTTGTGGCCTTCCCGACGACGATCAACGACAACAACACTGCTGGTCTGGTTGCTCCAGACTGGCCCTCGCTCCCTTCCAAAAGAGGAGCACCCCGGACCCTCCTGGTCCACTCCAGACGCCATTTTAGATCCACCGCGTGGGCTTGAATTTGCCAAGACTTTTTGCCCCAATCCTGGGTCCAGCGACGTCGACAGCATCAACCATCGTGGGACAGCTCGCACCTCCATCCTGGTCGCCGACAACGCCTCCTGGTCCGTGAGACTGCAGAGCCCAGCGTCGCCCACTCACCTGGTCGAGGTGACTTCGTCCGGTGCCATCCTGGTGCCCACACAATCACTGGCTAGTGATTAAGAACTTGGTCCCCTCTGCTTTCAGGTGTCATCCATCTTCGATCCAGGCTTGGATCCATCGAACAATCTTCACTGGTCGCCTGCCAGCAACTTCTTTCTTCAGGCTCCTGGTTCGTCAACGAGGATTCCCGACGTCTTTTCAGACCTATGCAGCTGCAGCCCCTGGGCTAGGTAACTTCGGCATTTCGGTGCCCCAGCATAGCCTCACTATCCAAGGGTCCAGATCCACTTTCGTTTTCAACCTACCTAGTCGGGTTCGCCCGAGAACACTAACTTTGCTTTCACTAGCCTCCATAGACTTTGTCCCGCATCCCGCGTGAGAGTGCACACTCTGCACCCGAGTCCCCTAGGCCTCCTACTAGTAATCTGAAGGTTCAGTAACGTAGTCCTAGCGATTCCAAAGCCTATTAGTACAGTACTTACCTGCTAGTAATTTCGCATTCCACTTTCATAGTATATGGTTTTTCGTGCCCCTCGGGCACTTGTGTAAATTGTGCAACTTAAAGTATTTTCGTAAGAGTTTTGTTGTGTGCTTAGTACCCTGTCCTCATAAAGAGTACAGGGCTGTTGTGACTTAAATAAATACACTGTTTATTTTCATAACACGTGTGTGGTGTCCTTTCACTTGGTGTTCAAGGGGTATATGTGATGGTATAACAGCTGGCTTAACACGCCCTCTAGAGTTTAGCCCGAAGACTGCTCTTGTCCATGCTACTAGGATAGCTGGTCTCATAAGGGTTGTTTGGACTGATACATAGTGATCACTAGAATAGTGAACACTGAATATCAGGCCAACTTCTCACACTTGTGTTCATACGCAGGGGACAAGCTGAGAGAAGGTAGGTTGCGACATAGCAGATGAGATTTCGATAAGCGACTGACTCAGGGCAGCAAAGTTCTTTACTTTCCCTGGGCAGAGAAAATGCATACAAGATGCTCAGTAGATGGTATTATACCACTGTCAGACTAGAGGACATGATTAACAGTTCAGATTTATGGTGGAACTGATGCACCTACTCTGGCACGATGTTGCATATGTGGTGGTCTTGCCGGCACCTAGTATTATACTGCAAAGCCCTTCTATCCCACTTAAAAGGCATTGCAAGTACCGATTTAGAATTGAACCAATTCATTTCCCCACTAAAAGAACTGGTAAAGAGGGGATTAATCCCTCAATGAAGATAACAGGAAGCTTCAGGGTCGGACAGGCCGTGTATTCCAGGTGGCTGGAACCCTTAGAGACTAGCTTTGAAGGCCCAGGGTCTCTCATGATGCCTCTATCACTTTCCCCAGCTCAGGCACGGGAAGTCTTCAAGAGGGGTGTGGAGTTGGGGAGGGGGGTCGGAGAGAGAAAGATGGATGGTGGAAAGAGAACGATAATGTGAGAAGTCGAAGTGAGTGGGGCTGGTGAGCGCATGTTAGCCAGGGCTGTTTCAGGTTACCCAGTCTGGCCCTGAGTAGTTTTACATCTCATACGCTAAGATTCACCAGTACAATTATAGCTCATATTTAGAAGCTCCTGGATCTGCCTACTTGTGACTCTGTCCTGGTCCAAGCTGTGGGGTTTATATACCATGGAGAGAATTGACTGAAATAGTAAGAGAGAAGATGGGAAAACATGAAGCCACGTGTGCTCCATTCTGCACATAGGTTAAGACGATTGGGAGTGCCAAGGGGATCGGGAGGTATATACCCTCTTGGGTTCGCCATTAACATCCATGCCAAATGTCCTCTTCGTCTTACTCTACAGATAAAGAAAACAAATGTAATTGAAAAGAGAAAGGTTTTTTTTTATGTTTTGAAGCATCAATGTTCCCAGAAATAGGAAGCCTGAAAGATGTTGGAAGCTGTTGGAAGTTGTTATTTCAATCCTGGTCCCTGGTTCTTCCCACAACTTTCTGAGTGATTGGTGTGTTGGATTCTGACCAATTCTGCTTGGCTTCCTTTTGCTTTTATGTTTTTTTTTATTTTCACCCTTTTGGACCCCCACCTGTTTTGTACCTGGAACGGTGCTCTCTGGCTTACGGCTCTAGTGCTTCCTGGCTGGGACATCATACTTTCCTTACATTTTGGAGATGCCAAGCTCCCTGGTTCCTACCACAACCTCCAGATGTGAAGTGCAAATGCTGCATTTTCCTGATTTTGCTGTACTTTCTTGTGATGTCTTTTTACTTCACTTCTTTTTTTAATTTTGCTTTTAGTTCAATTCAAGTAGGCGTTGTCTTTATGAGAAGTGAAATGAATGGTTTCTGGTGAGCTGGGAAGAGATACGATTGTTGCTGAAGTTTCTGTTTGTTTTTTATTAATGTTCACACTGTTATGAGATATAGCGGATTCCTTTAGACGTTGAAGGGTACAGACCTCTCTGCCTCCTTTACTCTTGCAGTGTGAAGCTTCATGCTAAACACTTATTCAAATTCTAGAAAACATCTACTGGAGTCTTCAGTATGAGGCCTCTTCTTGCATTCCCAAACTTCCTTGAGACCTCACTCTATAAAACATGTATTATTCTAACTTAGAAACTTGAGTAGATGACTTTAGTACTTATTCATGTTTAGGAGAGAGAATTGGAGTTGTTTAAGGGACACCTATTTCTAATACTCAGTTTCTCTATTATTGTGTCTATGATTAATTTGTATCACATCCCACTGAGACTGAACCGATTGTGATATTTCAGCTTGCCAGCTATAATCTTGTATCTTTTCAATATTCTCGTGATGTGCATATATATTTTACTGACTGATAATTGGGAATAAAATTCCTTCAATTCAATCACCCATTCCTGGTCTTATTCTGTGGCCAAATGGACTTCATGAAGATTGAATTGTTTTATTATTGCTAACTTCCTTGGGGTCTCAGTCAACTTAAAAAGATCCATCACAGGAGAGATTGTAAATCAGGCACCTGCAAGCTCTCAATATCAATCGTAACAATGGGCTTTCATGCAGAGGGCACACCAGTGGTGAGACAAAGGCAAGTCTATCTGAGCAGCACACAGTCGCACTCAGCGCCAAAACCCTTGCTCATCTTAAGACTCACCTGGGCCCCATTTAAAGACACTCTATACTGCAACTTTTAACCCTCAATACCAAATGCAGCAAATGCCACTCTCATGTATCCCCTTCTCTTGAGGGCCTTTTTTTCTTGTTGTACCTGTCAGTCTTCCTCTGTTGCTTCACTCTCATCCCTTCCCTCCTTGCTCTCACCTTTAAATCCCGTTCACTGATATTGTTTCCTGCCCCATCCCTCAACCCAACTGCTTCCTTGTTGATGTTCCCTATCTACCTGAGAACGCACTTAATTTACATGACTTTATTGGACCATAATCCTGAGCTCTTCTTCCTGACAAACATATGGCTTCGGAGGGAGTTTACACTCCCGACATCACTCTAGGAATAACACCCACGTATTCTATTCTTAGGCTAGACTGTCAACAATGGTTTAGATGCGGCTGTGCTATTATCTTATAAATGGTGTTGCTCGTCTTTGCCTCTATAGAGCTTCCCACCTGTTAATATCTCCCTTTCCTTTCATTATTAGAGTTGATGCCTCCACTTCATGCTCTGGAGCTCTTCACTATAGACCTCATGCCCCTGTGCTCCCATCAGCTCCTCCACCTGGTAGAAACCTCTATAGGCAATTCAGCCATCATGATTGAATCTCTACTAACCTTAGGTCTCCATTACAATTTCTCAAGCCCCACTCACTCAGTGGGCCCAGGTTTGGATTGGGACAAAAATAAGCCCAGACACAAATAAAGTGACCCTCATTAGCGAACCAGATAGCCAAAAAAGTTACCGAAATTTGAAAATCAGATCAGTTTTTAACTTGTAAAGACCCTCTGTATGGGTATTTTGCAAGGTATGGGAGACTACCTGCATTTGTGTTTGCTGCAGGCAATTTTTGAGGTAAATCAGTAAAATCAACAGTAAAAACCAGTCCACCTAGCCATAAAACAGACCCACACACTGCTAAAAAACTAGCTTACACACTGATATGTCAGACCAGCGCAGGGCACTGCCTCATTACTCCATCGGTCACTGCCTGAGTGGTGAACAATTTTGGACCCCGTCTTTAATAATATTGATTCTTTTTCTGTTGCCACTATTTCTTCTGTGCACTAGTCTGTCCCTTTTGCGTTTCCTCTTTTTATTCCTCTATCCCTCCTATCTCCTCACAAGTAAGCCCCAATCGCACTACTCTTGGAGCTTGTTGAAAATCTGACCAGTCAACCTGTACATGGCTTTGGATAAGCTGTCCCCTTCGCGAATAATAGATGTCACTTCAGCCGCCTCTGCTTTCAACACCTGGATCAAAGTGGTCTTTAGTGAGATTACACCTTTGAAAACTCCCTGTCCCATGCAAAATTCCCCCACAGCTCCCTGGTACACAAAAGAACCGAGTCTGACTAAGTGCCACTAAAAAGCTCTGTAAAGAGCCAAAAACACATAAGGACAACCACCAAAAGATATCAGCACTTGGTTTTCTTTGGCCAAGCCTACCATTATTCTACATGTATCAAACCAACTGAAATTCCACAACAGAGTTATCTACCATTGCTAGTTCATTTTTCACCCTACCAGCTACCATAACATGATTTCTCCATTTCATAACGTGGGCAATAATGTAACACTTTTCTTTGCTGATAACATGTCCAATTACAATCAGCCTTTGAATCTCAAACTGCTTTTGATATATTGAATCTGTCTCTGCTGCCTTCATCCTCTCCCATTGGTTTTCTCTCTCCAATTTGTGTTCCCTATCTATGGCTTCTACTCTTACTTCCCTCAAGATGAATAATTGCGAGTCCATGCTTGATCTCTGCTCACCTCACGCCAATGTTATCAGCGCCTTATTCAGTGGCCTTTTTTAATCCATCTATGATGTCCCTTGCAATTGGAAACATGCAAGAGTCATTTCCCTGATGACTCCAAATGGCTTAGCAATTATCAACCTATCTCGCTCTTGTCCCTCCTTATTAAACTCCTGGAGAAGAAAGTTGTTTTTTAGGGCTCGCCTGCTGTGCGCATGCGCATAGCTGGCGAAGCTCTAATGTGGCTTATCCAGAGGTTAACCACCACTGGCGATTGCATGCAGTGCATGTGCTTTTTAGGTGATTGCGCAAGCGCAAGCCCTAAAAAGCGCGTGCACAATGCCACCAGCCACCTGCCTGCCTGCCTCGCATTACCACATCAAAGGCAGCCCAGCCTCCCTCCCACAGCTTCTATAATTATTCACGGCCGGCCGGCCGTTTTTTACATCACGCCTGTTAGACCATGAAGTTCCGTCCTGTGTGATTTTATAATAAACTGATCTGTAAACTTCGTTACATAAACAGCTACGCATTTGAATTAAGTTACATACTAGTAATTTTTACGACAATATTTAAGTTACAGTCAAGCTTGATGTGCTTGTTTCTAGATTGCTTTAGTTGGAGTCTGGTCTTCGAAGCTGGTGTATTAATGCAATATTCTTGCCTGGTGGCATTTACATAGCCTGGAAGTTTTGTTTGATAGGATTTTAAAGTTCGGGTTTTTTGTTTCTGCTCATTGCACCTGGTAATGCACGGAGCTGCAACTCAAATGGAACCACTATATAATTATCCATTTGTTTACTTTCTATTGTGAGCATTCTTTCATTGGTCTTGCATCGCAGGGTCCAATGCTCTTGTTGGCCTGTTTCTGAGAATCTTGTTGCATAGTTCGGTAGAGGCTACTAGGCCATGGGGCCTGCACCTCCTCCTCTGACAGTGTGTGTGCGCTCTCAAACAGGAGCCGGTTGCTTCTGTATAACCACGTAAAATAAAAAAAATGTAGTCTCCCGATTTAGTCATCGTTGATCAAAGTGGGTACTGCTAATTTTATTTTTTTATAGGAAAACTCACAAAATGTTGTGAAATTACACAAATGGCATATCAAGTGAACATTAAACGCAAGAGCATACCATTTGTTTTAAAGGCACTAAAGAAGGAGTGGTTTGCGGAGTAAATGTGACTTTTTTCCCTCAAACTATTCTCCCGCAACACATTCCTGCTTTAACCAGTCCTCTGCAGCAAATAACTAGACAATGTCATACTTGTGTCGTTTTTGACATTTTGCATAATTTTTGTAATGCAAAGTGCACAAATTTAGCAAGCTCAATAAAAAAAAATTGAGGCCAAATCAAAGTCAGCACTTGAAAGTGCATCTACTTTGTTACAACAGATGCCCCCACCACACAGCTCCACAGATGCACCCACCACGCAGCTCCACCGAGGCACCCACTAAACAGCTCCACCGAGGCACCTACCACACAGCTCCACCGATGCACCCACCACACAGCTCCACCTATGCACCCACCACACAGCTCCACCGAGGCACCTACCACACAGCTCCACCGATGCAACCACCACACAGCTCCACCGAGGCACCCACCACACAACTCCACAGATGCACCCACCACGCAGCTCCACCGAGGCACCTACCACACAGCTCCACCGATGCACCCACCTACACAGCTCCACCGATGCACCCACCACACAGCTCCACCGATGCACCCACCACACAGCTCCACCGAACGACCCACCACACAGCTCCACCGATGCACCTACCACACAGCTCCACCGATGCACCCACCACACAGCTCCACCGATGCAGTCACCACACAGCTCCACTGACACAGCTCCACCGATGCACCCACCACCCAGCTCCACCGATGCACCCACCACACAGCTCCACCGACACAGCTCCACCGATGCACCCAACACACAGCTCCACCGAGCCACCCACCATACAGCTCCACCAAGGCACCCACCACACAGCTCCACCGATGCACCCACCACACAGCTCTACCGAGGCACCCACCACAAAGCTCCACAGATGCACCCACCACACAGCTCCACAGATGCACCCACCACACAGCTCCACCGAGGCACCCACCACACAGCTCCACTGAACGACCCACCACACAGCTCCACTGATGCACCCACCACACAGCTCCACCGATGCACCCACCACACAGCTCCACCGATGCAGCCACCACACAGCTCCAACGATGCACCCAGCTCCACCAATGCACCCACCACACAACTCCACTGATGCACCCACCACACAGCTCCACCTACACAGCTCCACCGAGGCACCCACCACACAGCTCCACCGAGGCACCCACCACACAGCTACACTGATGCACCCACCACACAGCTCCACCGATGCACCCACCAAACAGCTCCACCGATGCAGCCACCACACAGCTCCACTGACATAGCTCCACCGATGCACCCACCACCCAGCTCCATCGATGCACCCAACACACAGCTCCACCGACACAGCTCCACTGATGCACCCACCACACAGCTCCCCCGATGCACCCACCACACAGCTCCACCTACACAGCTCCAAAGATGCACCCACCACACAGCTCCATTGATGCACCCACCACACAGCTCCACACACGCAGCCACCACACAGCTCCACCGACACAGCTCCCCCGATGCACCCACCACCACCAATGCACCCACCACACAGCTCCACCGATGCACCCCCACACAGCTCCACCTACACAGCTCCACCGATGCACCCACCACACAGCTCCACCGATGCACCCACCTACACAGCTCCACCGATGCACCCAACACACAGCTCCACTGATGCACCCACCACACAGCTCCACCGAACGACCCACCACACAGCTCCACCGATGCACCCACCACACAGCTCCACCGATGCACCCACCACACAGCTCCACCGATGCACCCACCACACAGCTCCACCGACACAGCTCCACCGATGCACCCACCACCCTGCTCCACCGATGCACCCACCACACAGCTCCACCGACACAGCTCCACCAATGCACCCAACACACAGCTCCACCGAGCCACCCACCATACAGCTCCACCAAGGCACCCACCATACAGCTCCACAGATGCACCCACCACGCAGCTCCACCGAGGCACCCACCACACAGCTCCACCGAGGCACCTACCACACAGCTCCACCGATGCACCCACCACACAGCTCCACCGAGGCACCCACCACACAACTCCACAGATGCACCCACAACGCAGCTCAACCGAGGCACCCACCACACAGCTCCACCGAGGCACCTACCACACAGCTCCACCGATGCACCCACCTACACAGCTCCACCGATGCACCCACCACACAGCTCCACCGACACAGCTCCACCAATGCACCCAACACACAGCTCCACCGAGCCACCCACCATACAGCTCCACCAAGGCACCCACCATACAGCTCCACAGATGCACCCACCACGCAGCTCCACCGAGGCACCCACCACACAGCTCCACCGAGGCACCTACCACACAGCTCCACCGATGCACCCACCACACAGCTCCACCTATGCACCCACCACACAGCTCCACCGAGGCACCTACCACACAGCTCCACCGATGCACCCACCACACAGCTCCACCGAGGCACCCACCACACAACTCCACAGATGCACCCACAACGCAGCTCAACCGAGGCACCCACCACACAGCTCCACCGAGGCACCTACCACACAGCTCCACCGATGCACCCACCTACACAGCTCCACCGATGCACCCACCACACAGCTCCACCGATGCACCCACCACACAGCTCCACCGAACGACCCACCACACAGCTCCACCGATGCACCTACCACACAGCTCCACCGATGCACCTACCACACAGCTCCACCGATGCACCCACCACACAGCTCCACCGATGCAGTCACCACACAGCTCCACTGACATAGCTCCACCGATGCACCCACCACCCAGCTCCACCGATGCACCCACCACACAGCTCCACCGACACAGCTCCACCGATGCAACCAACACACAGCTCCACCTAGCCACCCACCATACAGCTCCACCAAGGCACCCACCATACAGCTCCACCGATGCACCCACCACACAGCTCTACCGAGGCACCCACCACAAAGCTCCACAGATGCACCCACCACACAGCTCCACAGATGCACCCACCACACAGCTCCACCGAGGCACCCACCACACAGCCCCATCGAACGACCCACCACACAGCTCCACCGATGCACCCACCACACAGCTCCACCGATGCACCCACCACACAGCTCCACCGATGCAGCCACCACACAGCTCCACCGATGCAGCCACCAAAAAGCTCCACCGATGCACCCAGCTCCACCAATGCACCCATCACACAGCTCCACTGATGCACCCACCACACAGCTCCACCTACACAGCTCCACCAAGGCACCCACCACACAGCTACACTGATGCACCCACCACACAGCTCCACCGATGCACCCACCACACAGCTCCACCGATGCAGCCACCACACAGCTCCACCTACACAGCTCCACCGATGCAACCACCACACAGCTCCATTGATGCAACCACCACACAGCTCCACCGAGGCACCCACCACACAACTCCACAGATGCACCCACCACGCAGCTCCACCGAGGCACCTACCACACAGCTCCACCGATGCACCCACCTACACAGCTCCACCGATGCACCCACCACACAGCTCCACCGATGCACCCACCACACAGCTCCACCGAATGACCCACCACACAGCTCCACCGATGCACCTACCACACAGCTCCACCGATGCACCCACCACACAGCTCCACCGATGCAGTCACCACACAGCTCCACTGACACAGCTCCACCGATGCACCCACCACCCAGCTCCACCGATGCACCCACCACACAGCTCCACCGACACAGCTCCACCGATGCACCCAACACACAGCTCCACCGAGCCACCCACTATACAGCTCCACCAAGGCACCCACCACACAGACCACCGATGCACCCACCACACAGCTCTACCGAGGCACCCACCACAAAGCTCCACAGATGCACCCACCACACAGCTCCACAGATGCACCCACCACACAGCTCCACCGAGGCACCCACCACACAGCTCCACTGAACGACCCACCACACAGCTCCACTGATGCACCCACCACACAGCTCCACCGATGCACCCACCACACAGCTCCACCGATGCAGCCACCACACAGCTCCAACGATGCACCCAGCTCCACCAATGCACCCACCACACAACTCCACTGATGCACCCACCACACAGCTCCACCTACACAGCTCCACCGAGGCACCCACCACACAGCTCCACCGAGGCACCCACCACACAGCTACACTGATGCACCCACCACACAGCTCCACCGATGCACCCACCACACAGCTCCACCAATGCAGCCACCACACAGCTCCACCGACATAGCTCCACCGATGCACCCACCACCCAGCTCCATTGATGCACCCAACACACAGCTCCACCGACACAGCTCCACTGATGCACCCACCACACAGCTCCACCGATGCACCCACCACACAGCTCCACCTACACAGCTCCACCGATGCACCCACCACACAGCTCCATTGATGCACCCACCACACAGCTCCACACACACAGCCACCACACAGCTCCACCGACACAGCTCCCCCGATGCACCCACCACCACCAATGCACCCACCACACAGCTCCACCGATGCACCCCCACACAGCTCCACCTACACAGCTCCACCGATGCACCCACCACACAGCTCCACCGATGCACCCACCTACACAGCTCCACCGATGCACCCATCACACAGCTCCACTGATGCACCCACCACAAAGCTCCACCGAACGACCCACCACACAGCTCCACCGATGCACCCACCACACAGCTCCACCGATGCACCCACCACACAGCTCCACCGATGCACCCACCACACAGCTCCGACACAGCTCCACCGATGCACCCACCACCCTGCTCCACCGATGCACCCACCACACAGCTCCACCGACACAGCTCCACCAATGCACCCAACACACAGCTCCACCGAGCCACCCACCATACAGCTCCACCAAGGCACCCACCACACAGCTCCACAGATGCACCCACCACGCAGCTCCACCGAGGCACCCACCACACAGCTCCACCGAGGCACCTACCACACAGCTCCACCGATGCACCCACCACACAGCTCCACCTATGCACCCACCACACAGCTCCACCGAGGCACCTACCACACAGCTCCACCGATGCACCCACCACACAGCTCCACCGAGGCACCCACCACACAACTCCACAGATGCACCCACAACGCAGCTCAACCGAGGCACCCACCACACAGCTCCACCGAGGCACCTACCACACAGCTCCACCGATGCACCCACCTACACAGCTCCACCGATGCACCCACCACACAGCTCCACCGATGCACCCACCACACAGCTCCATTGATGCACCCACCACACAGCTCCACACATGCAGCCACCACACAGCTCCACCGACACAGCTCCCCCGATGCACCCACCACCACCAATGCACCCACCACACAGCTCCACCGATGCACCCCCACACAGCTCCACCTACACAGCTCCACCGATGCACCCACCACACAGCTCCACCGATGCACCCACCTACACAGCTCCACCGATGCACCCATCACACAGCTCCACTGATGCACCCACCACACAGCTCCACCGAACGACCCACCACACAGCTCCACCGATGCACCCACCACACAGCTCCACCGATGCACCCACCACACAGCTCCACCGATGCACCCACCACACAGCTCCACCGACACAGCTCCACCGATGCACCCACCACCCTGCTCCACCGATGCACCCACCACACAGCTCCACCGACACAGCTCCACCAATGCACCCAACACACAGCTCCACCGAGCCACACACCATACAGCTCCACCAAGGCACCCACCACACAGCTCCACAGATGCACCCACCACGCAGCTCCACCGAGGCACCCACCACACAGCTCCACCGAGGCACCTACCACACAGCTCCACCGATGCACCCACCACACAGCTCCACCTATGCACCCACCACACAGCTCCACCGAGGCACCTACCACACAGCTCCACCGATGCACCCACCACACAGCTCCACCGAGGCACCCACCACACAACTCCACAGATGCACCCACAACGCAGCTCAACCGAGGCACCCACCACACAGCTCCACCGAGGCACCTACCACACAGCTCCACCGATGCACCCACCTACACAGCTCCACCGATGCACCCACCACACAGCTCCACCGATGCACCCACCACACAGCTCCACCGAACGACCCACCACACAGCTCCACCGATGCACCTACCACACAGCTCCACCGATGCACCTACCACACAGCTCCACCGATGCACCCACCACACAGCTCCACCGATGCAGTCACCACACAGCTCCACTGACATAGCTCCACCGATGCACCCACCACCCAGCTCCACCGATGCACCCACCACACAGCTCCACCGACACAGCTCCACCGATGCAACCAACACACAGCTCCACCTAGCCACCCACCATACAGCTCCACCAAGGCACCCACCACACAGCTCCACCGATGCACCCACCACACAGCTCTACCGAGGCACCCACCACAAAGCTCCACAGATGCACCCACCACACAGCTCCACAGATGCACCCACCACACAGCTCCACCGAGGCACCCACCACACAGCCCCATCGAACGACCCACCACACAGCTCCACCGATGCACCCACCACACAGCTCCACCGATGCACCCACCACACAGCTCCACCGATGCAGCCACCACACAGCTCCACCGATGCACCCAGCTCCACCAATGCACCCATCACACAGCTCCACTGATGCACCCACCACACAGCTCCACCTACACAGCTCCACTGAGGCACCCACCACACAGCTCCACCAAGGCACCCACCACACAGCTACACTGATGCACCCACCACACAGCTCCACCGATGCACCCACCACACAGCTCCACCGATGCAGCCACCACACAGCTCCACCTACACAGATCCACCGATGCAACCACCACACAGCTCCATTGATGCAACCACCACACAGCTCCACCGAGGCACCCACCACACAACTCCACAGATGCACCCACCACGCAGCTCCACCGAGGCACCTACCACACAGCTCCACCGATGCACCCACCTACACAGCTCCACCGATGCACCCGCCACACAGCTCCACCGATGCACCCACCACACAGCTCCACCGAATGACCCACCACACAGCTCCACCGATGCACCTACCACACAGCTCCACCGATGCACCCACCACACAGCTCCACCGATGCAGTCACCACACAGCTCCACTGACACAGCTCCACCGATGCACCCACCACCCAGCTCCACCGATGCACCCACCACACAGCTCCACCGACACAGCTCCACCGATGCACCCAACACACAGCTCCACCGAGCCACCCACCATACAGCTCCACCAAGGCACCCACCACACAGCTCCACCGATGCACCCACCACACAGCTCTACCGAGGCACCCACCACACAGCTCCACCGATGCACCCACCTACACAGCTCCACCGATGCACCCACCACACAGCTCCACCGATGCACCCACCACACAGCTCCACCGAATGACCCACCACACAGCTCCACCGATGCACCTACCACACAGCTCCACCGATGCACCCACCACACAGCTCCACCGATGCAGTCACCACACAGCTCCACTGACACAGCTCCACCGATGCACCCATCACCCAGCTCCACCGATGCACCCACCACACAGCTCCACCGACACAGCTCCACCGATGCACCCAACACACAGCTCCACCGAGCCACCCACCATACAGCTCCACCAAGGCACCCACCACACAGCTCCACCGATGCACCCACCACACAGCTCTACCGAGGCACCCACCACAAAGCTCCACAGATGCACCCACCACACAGCTCCACAGATGCACCCACCACACAGCTCCACCGAGGCACCCACCACACAGCTCCACTGAACGACCCACCACACAGCTCCACTGATGCACCCACCACACAGCTCCACCGATGCACCCACCACACAGCTCCACCGATGCAGCCACCACACAGCTCCAACGATGCACCCAGCTCCACCAATGCACCCACCACACAACTCCACTGATGCACCCACCACACAGCTCCACCTACACAGCTCCACCGAGGCACCCACCACACAGCTCCACCGAGGCACCCACCACACAGCTACACTGATGCACCCACCACACAGCTCCACCAATGCAGCCACCACACAGCTCCACCAATGCAGCCACCACACAGCTCCACCGACATAGCTCCACCGATGCACCCACCACCCAGCTCCATCGATGCACCCAACACACAGCTCCACCGACACAGCTCCACTGATGCACCCACCACACAGCTCCACCGATGCACCCACCACACAGCTCCACCTACACAGCTCCACCGATGCACCCACCACACAGCTCCATTGATGCACCCACCACACAGCTCCACACATGCAGCCACCACACAGCTCCACCGACACAGCTCCCCCGATGCACCCACCACCACCAATGCACCCACCACACAGCTCCACCGATGCACCCCCACACAGCTCCACCTACACAGCTCCACCGATGCACCCACCACACAGCTCCACCGATGCACCCACCTACACAGCTCCACCGATGCACCCATCACACAGCTCCACTGATGCACCCACCACACAGCTCCACCGAACGACCCACCACACAGCTCCACCGATGCACCCACCACACAGCTCCACCGATGCACCCACCACACAGCTCCACCGATGCACCCACCACACAGCTCCACCGACACAGCTCCACCGATGCACCCACCACCCTGCTCCACCGCTGCACCCACCACACAGCTCCACCGACACAGCTCCACCAATGCACCCAACACACAGCTCCACCGAGCCACCCACCATACAGCTCCACCAAGGCACCCACCACACAGCTCCACAGATGCACCCACCACGCAGCTCCACCGAGGCACCCACCACACAGCTCCACCGAGGCACCTACCACACAGCTCCACCGATGCACCCACCACATAGCTCCACCTATGCACCCACCACACAGCTCCACCGAGGCACCTACCACACAGCTCCACCGATGCACCCACCACACAGCTCCACCGAGGCACCCACCACACAACTCCACAGATGCACCCACAACGCAGCTCAACCGAGGCACCCACCACACAGCTCCACCGAGGCACCTACCACACAGCTCCACCGATGCACCCACCTACACAGCTCCACCGATGCACCCACCACACAGCTCCACCGATGCACCCACCACACAGCTCCATTGATGCACCCACCACACAGCTCCACACATGCAGCCACCACACAGCTCCACCGACACAGCTCCCCCGATGCACCCACCACCACCAATGCACCCACCACACAGCTCCACCGATGCACCCCCACACAGCTCCACCTACACAGCTCCACCGATGCACCCACCACACAGCTCCACCGATGCACCCACCGACACAGCTCCACCGATGCACCCATCACACAGCTCCACTGATGCACCCACCACACAGCTCCACCGAACGACCCACCACACAGCTCCACCGATGCACCCACCACACAGCTCCACCGATGCACCCACCACACAGCTCCACCGATGCACCCACCACACAGCTCCACCGACACAGCTCCACCGATGCACCCACCACCCTGCTCCACCGATGCACCCATCACACAGCTCCACCGACACAGCTCCACCAATGCACCCAACACACAGCTCCACCGAGCCACCCACCATACAGCTCCACCAAGGCACCCACCACACAGCTCCACAGATGCACCCACCACGCAGCTCCACCGAGGCACCCACCACACAGCTCCACCGAGGCACCTACCACACAGTTCCACCGATGCACCCACCACACAGCTCCACCTATGCACCCACCACACAGCTCCACCGAGGCACCTACCACACAGCTCCACCGATGCACCCACCACACAGCTCCACCGAGGCACCCACCACACAACTCCACAGATGCACCCACAACGCAGCTCAACCGAGGCACCCACCACACAGCTCCACCGAGGCACCTACCACACAGCTCCACCGATGCACCCACCTACACAGCTCCACCGATGCACCCACCACACAGCTCCACCGATGCACCCACCACACAGCTCCACCGAACGACCCACCACACAGCTCCACCGATGCACCTACCACACAGCTCCACCGATGCACCTACCACACAGCTCCACCGATGCACCCACCACACAGCTCCACCGATGCAGTCACCACACAGCTCCACTGACATAGCTCCACCGATGCACCCACCACCCAGCTCCACCGATGCACCCACCACACAGCTCCACCGACACAGCTCCACCGATGCAACCAACACACAGCTCCACCTAGCCACCCACCATACAGCTCCACCAAGGCACCCACCACACAGCTCCACCGATGCACCCACCACACAGCTCTACTGAGGCACCCACCACAAAGCTCCACAGATGCACCCACCACACAGCTCCACAGATACACCCACCACACAGCTCCACCGAGGCACCCACCACACAGCCCCATCGAACGACCCACCACACAGCTCCACCGATGCACCCACCACACAGCTCCACCGATGCACCCACCACACAGCTCCACCGATGCAGCCACCACACAGCTCCACCGATGCACCCAGCTCCACCAATGCACCCATCACACAGCTCCACTGATGCACCCACCACACAGCTCCACCTACACAGCTCCACTGAGGCACCCACCACACAGCTCCACCAAGGCACCCACCACACAGCTACACTGATGCACCCACCACACAGCTCCACCGATGCACCCACCACACAGCTCCACCGATGCAGCCACCACACAGCTCCACCTACACAGCTCCACTGATGCAACCACCACACAGCTCCATTGATGCAACCACCACACAGCTCCACCGAGGCACCCACCACACAACTCCACAGATGCACCCACCACGCAGCTCCACCGAGGCACCTACCACAAAGCTCCACCGATGCACCCACCTACACAGCTCCACCGATGCACCCACCACACAGATCCACCGATGCACCCACCACACAGCTCCACCGAATGACCCACCACACAGCTCCACCGATGCACCTACCACACAGCTCCACCGATGCACCCACCACACAGCTCCACCGATGCAGTCACCACACAGCTCCACTGACACAGCTCCACCGATGCACCCACCACCCAGCTCCACCGATGCACCTACCACACAGCTCCACCGACACAGCTCCACCGATGCACCCAACACACAGCTCCACCGAGCCACCCACCATACAGCTCCACCAAGGCACCCACCACACAGCTCCACCGATGCACCCACCACACAGCTCTACCGAGGCACCCACCACAAAGCTCCACAGATGCACCCACCACACAGCTCCACAGATGCACCCACCACACAGCTCCACCGAGGCACCCACCACACAGCTCCACTGAACGACCCACCACACAGCTCCACTGATGCACCCACCACACAGCTCCACCGATGCACCCACCACACAGCTCCACCGATGCAGCCACCACACAGCTCCAACGATGCACCCAGCTCCACCAATGCACCCACCACACAACTCCACTGATGCACCCACCACACAGCTCCACCTACACAGCTCCACCGAGGCACCCACCACACAGCTCCACCGAGGCACCCACCACACAGCTACACTGATGCACCCACCACACAGCTCCACCGATGCACCCACCACACAGCTCCACCAATGCAGCCACCACACAGCTCCACCGACATAGCTCCACCGATGCACCCACCACCCAGCTCCATCGATGCACCCAACACACAGCTCCACCGACACAGCTCCACTGATGCACCCACCACACAGCTCCACCGATGCACCCACCACACAGCTCCACCTACACAGCTCCACCGATGCACCCACCACACAGCTCCATTGATGCACCCACCACACAGCTCCACACATGCAGCCACCACACAGCTCCACCGACACAGCTCCCCCGATGCACCCACCACCACCAATGCACCCACCACACAGCTCCACCGATGCACCCCCACACAGCTCCACCTACACAGCTCCACCGATGCACCCACCACACAGCTCCACCGATGCACCCACCTACACAGCTCCACCGATGCACCCATCACACAGCTCCACTGATGCACCCACCACACAGCTCCACCGAACGACCCACCACACAGCTCCACCGATGCACCCACCACACAGCCCCACCGATGCACCCTCCACACAGCTCCACCGATGCACCCACCACACAGCTCCACCGACACAGCTCCACCGATGCACCCACCACCCTGCTTCACCGATGCACCCACCACACAGCTCCACCGACACAGCTCCACCAATGCACCCAACACACAGCTCCACCGAGCCACCCACCATACAGCTCCACCAAGGCACCCACCACACAGCTCCACAGATGCACCCACCACGCAGCTCCACCGAGGCACCCACCACACAGCTCCACCGAGGCACCTACCACACAGCTCCACCGATGCACCCACCACACAGCTCCACCTATGCACCCACCACACAGCTCCACCGAGGCACCTACCACACAGCTCCACCGATGCACCCACCACACAGCTCCACCGAGGCACCCAACACACAACTCCACAGATGCACCCACAACGCAGCTCAACCGAGGCACCCACCACACAGCTCCACCGAGGCACCTACCACACAGCTCCACCGATGCACCCACCTACACAGCTCCACCGATGCACCCACCACACAGCTCCACCGATGCACCCACCACACAGCTCCACCGAACGACCCACCACACAGCTCCACCGATGCACCTACCACACAGCTCCACCGATGCACCTACCACACAGCTCCACCGATGCACCCACCACACAGCTCCACCGATGCAGTCACCACACAGCTCCACTGACATAGCTCCACCGATGCACCCACCACCCAGCTCCACCGATGCACCCACCACACAGCTCCACCGACACAGCTCCACCGATGCAACCAACACACAGCTCCACCTAGCCACCCACCATACAGCTCCACCAAGGCACCCACCACACAGCTCCACCGATGCACCCACCACACAGCTCTACCGAGGCACCCACCACAAAGCTCCACAGGTGCACCCACCACACAGCTCCACAGATGCACCCACCACACAGCTCCACCGAGGCACCCACCACACAGCCCCATCGAACGACCCACCACACAGCTCCACCGATGCACCCACCACACAGCTCCACCGATGCACCCACCACACAGCTCCACCGATGCAGCCACCACACAGCTCCACCGATGCACCCAGCTCCACCAATGCACCCATCACACAGCTCCACTGATGCACCCACCACACAGCTCCACCTACACAGCTCCACTGAGGCACCCACCACACAGCTCCACCAAGGCACCCACCACACAGCTACACTGATGCACCCACCACACAGCTCCACCGATGCACCCACCACACAGCTCCACCGATGCAGCCCCCACACAGCTCCACCTACACAGCTCCACCGATGCACCCACCACACAGCTCCATTGATGCACCCACCACACAGCTCCACACATGCAGTCACCACACAGCTCCACCGACACAGCTCCCCCGATGCACCCACCACCACCAATGCACCCACCACACAGCTCCACTGATGCACCCCCACACAGCTCCACCTACACAGCTCCACCGATGCACCCACCACACAGCTCCACCGGTGCACCCACCTACACAGCTCCACCGATGCACCCACCACACAGCTCCACTGATGCACCCCCCACACAGCTCCACCGAACGACCCACCACACAGCTCCACCGATGCACCCACCACACAGCTCCACCGATGCACCCAACACACAGCTCCACCGACACAGCTCCACCGATGTACCCACCACCCTGCTCCACCGATGCACCCACCACACAGCTCCACCGACACAGCTCCACCGATGCACCCAACACACAGCTCCACCGAGCCACCCACCATACAGCTCCACCAAGGCACCCACCACACAGCTCCACAGATGCACCCACCACGCAGCTCCACCGAGGCACCCACCACACAGCTCCACCGAGGTACCTACCACACAGCTCCACAGATGCACCCACCACACAGCTCCACCTATGCACCCACCACACAGCTCCACCGAGGCACCTACCACACAGCTCCACCGAGGCACCCACCACAAAACTCCACAGATGCACCCACCACGCAGCTCCACCGAGGCACCCACCACACAGCTCCACGAGGCACCTACCACACAGCTCCACCGATGCACCCACCTACACAGCTCCACTGATGCACTTACCACACAGCTCCACCGATGCACCCACCACACAGCTCCACCGAACGACCCACCACACAGCTCCACCGATGCACCTACCACACAGCTCCACCGATGCACCCACCACACAGCTCCACCGATGCAGTCACCACACAGATCCACTGACACAGCTCCACCGATGCACCCACCACCCAGCTCCACTGATGCACCCACCACACAGCTCCACCGACACAGCTCCACCGATGCACCCAACACACAGCTCCACCGAGCCACCCACCATACAGCTCCACCAATGCACCCACCACACAGCTCCACCGATGCACCCACCACACAGCTCTACCGAGGCACCCACCACAAAGCTCCACAGAGGCACCCACCACACAGCTCCACAGATGCACCCACCACACAGCTCCACCGAGGCACCCACCACACAGCTCCACCGAACGACCCACCACACAGCTCCACCGATGCACCCACCACACAGCTCTACCGATGCACCCACCACACAGCTCCACCGATGCAGCCACCACACAGCTCCACCGATGCACCCAGCTCCACCAATGCACCCACCACACAGCTCCACTGATGCACCCACCACACAGCTCCACCGAGGCACCCACCACACAGCTCCACCGAGGCACCCACCACACATCTACACTGATGCACCCACCACACAGCTCCACCGATGCACCCACCACACAGCTCCACCGATGCAGCCACCACACAGCTCCACCGACATAGCTCCACCGATGCACCCACCACCCAGCTCCATTGATGCACCCACCACACAGCTCCACTGACACAGCTCCACTAATGCACCCACCACACAGCTCCACCGATGCACCCACCACACAGCTCCATCTACACAGCTCCACCGATGCACCCACCACACAGCTCCATTGATGCACCCACCACACAGCTCCACACATGCAGCCACCACACAGCTCCACCGACACAGCTCCCCCGATGCACCAACCACCACCAATGCACCCACCACACAGCTCCACCGATGCACCCCCACACAGCTCCACCTACACAGCTCCACCGATGCACCCACCACACAGCTCCACCGATGCACCCACCTACACAGCTCCACCGATGCACCCACCACACAGCTCCACTGATGCACCCACCACACAGCTCCACCGAACGACCCACCACACAGCTCCACCGATGCACCCACCGCACAGCTCCACCGATGCACCCACCACACAGCTCCACCGATGCACCCACCACACAGCTCCACCGACACAGCTCCACCGATGCACCCACCACAGAGCTCCACCAATGCACCCACCACACAGCTCCACCGACACAGCTCCACCGATGCACCCAACACACAGCTCCACTGAGCCACCCACCATACAGCTCCACCAAGGCACCCACCACACAGCTCCACCGATGCACCCACCACACAGCTCTACCGGGGCACCCACCACAAAGCTCCACAGATGCACCCACCACACAGCTCCACAGATGCACCCACCACACAGCTCCACCAAGGCACCCACCACACAGCTCCACCGATGCACCCACCACTTAGCTCTACCGAGGCACCCACCACAAAGCTCCACTAATGCACCCACCACACAGCTCCACCGATGCAGCCACCACACAGCTCCACCGATGCACCCAGCTCCACCAATGCACCCACCACACAGCTCCACCGATGCACCCACCACACAGCTCCACGTACACAGCTCCACCAAGGCACCCACCACACAGCTACACTGATGCACCCACCACACAGCTCCACCGATGCACCCACCACACAGCTCCACCGATGCAGCCACCACACAGCTCCACCGACATAGCTCCACTGATGCACCCACCTCCACCGATGCACCCACCACACAGCTCCACCGACACAGCTCCACCGATGCACCCACCACACAGCTCCACCGATGCACCCACCACACAGCTCCACCGATGCAGCCACCACACAGCTCCACCGACACAGCTCCACCGATGCTCCCACCACACAGCTCCACCGATGCACCCACCACAAAGCTCCACCTACACAGCTCCACCGATGCACCCACCACACAGCTCCACCGATGCACCCACCACACAGCTCCATTGCTGCACCCACCACACAGCTCCACACATGCAGCCACCACACAGCTCCACTGACCCAGCTCCTGATGCACCCACCACCACGAATGCACCCACCACACAGCTCCACCGATGCACCCACCACACAGCTCCACCTACACAGCTCCACTGATGCACCCACCACACAGCTCCACCGATGCACCCACCTACACAGCTCCACCGATGCACCCACCACACAGCTCCACCGATGCACCCACCACACAGCTCCACCGAATGACCCACCACACAGCTCCACCGATGCATCCACCACACAGCTCCACCGATGCACCCACCACACAGCTCCACCGACACAGCTTCACCGATGGGCCCAGCTCCACCGATGCACCCACCACACAGCTCCACCGACACAGCTCCACTGATGCACCCAACACACAGCTCCACCGAGCCACCCACCATACAGCTCCACCAAGGCACCCACCACACAGCTCCACCGATGCACCCACCACACAGCTCTACCGAGGCACCCACCACAAAGCTCCACAGATGCACCCACCACACAGCTCCACAGATGCACCCACCACACAGCTCCACCGAGGCACCCACCACACAGCTCCACCAAACGACCCACCACACAGCTCCACCGATGCACCCACCACACAGCTCCACCGATGCACCCAGCTCCACCAATGCACCCACCACACAGCTCCACCTATGCACCCACCACACAGCTCCACCTACACAGCTTCACTGATGCACCCACAACACAGCTCCACCGAGGCACCCACCACACAGCTACACTGATGCACCCACCACACAGCTCCACCGATGCACCCACCACACAGCTCCACCCATGCAGCCACCACACAGCTCCACCAACATAGCTCCACAGATGTACCCACCACACAGCTCCACCGACACAGCTCCACTGATGCACCCACCACACAGCTCCACTGATGCACCCACCACACAGCTCCACCGAGGCACCCACCATACAGCTCCACCATGGCACCCACCACACAGCTCCACCGAGGCACCCACCACACAGCTCCACCGATGCACCCACCACACAGCTCCACCGAGGCACCCAGCACACAGCTCCACAGATGCACCCACCACACAGCTCCACAGATGCACCCACCACACAGCCCCACAGATGCACTCACCACACAGCTCCAACGATGCACCCACCACACAGCTCCACAGATGCACCCAGCTCCACCGATGCACCCACCACACAGCTCTGCCGAGGCACCCACCACACAGCTCCACCGATGCACCCACCACACAGCTCCACCGATGCTCCAACTAGGCTCCACCAATGCACCCACCACACAGCTCCACCAATGCACCCACTAAGCTCCACCGATGCACACACCACTCAGCGAAACCACAGCATCGCTCAGCGCAACCACAGCATCACTCAGCACCACAGCATCACTCAGCGCAGCAACAGCATCACTCAGCGCAACCACAGCATCACTCAGCGCAACCACAGCATCACTCAGCGCAACCACAGCATCACTCAGCGCAACCACAGCATCACTGGTTCAAACGACCCACCACACAGCTGCACCGATGCACCCACCACACAGCTCCACCGATGCACCCAGCTCCACCAATGCACCCACCACACAGCTCCACCTATGCACCCACCACACAGCTCCACCTACACAGCTCCACCGATGCACCCACAACACAGCTCCACGAGGCACCCACCACACAGCTACACTGATGCACCCACCACACAGCTCCACCGATGCATCCACCACACAGCTCCACCCATGCAGCCACCACACAGCTCCACCGACATAGCTCCACAGATGCACCCACCACACAGCTCCACCGACACAGCTCCACCGATGCACCCACCACACAGCTCCACTGATGCACCCACCACACAGCTCCACCGAGGCACCCACCATACAGCTCCACCAAGGCACCCACCACACAGCTCCACCGAGGCACCCACCACACAGCTCCACCGATGCACCCACCACACAGCTCCACCGAGGCACCCACCACACAGCTCCACAGATGCACCCACCACACAGCTCCACAGATGCACCCACCACACAGCTCCACAGATGCACTCACCACACAGCTCCAACGATGCACCCACCACACAGCTCCACAGACGCACCCAGCTCCACCGATGCACCCACCACACAGCTCTGCCGAGGCACCCACCACACAGCTCCACCGATGCACCCACCACACAGCTCCACCGATGCTCCAACTAGGCTCCACCAATGCACCCACCACACAGCTCCACCAATGCACCCACTAAGCTCCACCGATGCACACACCACTCAGCGAAACCACAGCATCGCTCAGCGCAACCACAGCATCACTCAGTACCACAGCATCACTCAGCGCAGCAACAGCATCACTCAGCGCAACCACAGCATCACTCAGCGCAACCACAGCATCACTCAGCGCAACCACAGCATCACTCAGCGCAACCACAGCATCACTCAGCCCAACCACAGCATCACTGGTTCAAATATGTTCTTTCAATGTTTCAAGCTGTTTTCAAGCTTTCATGCTTTATTACAAATCACAAAAAGATGTTAATATTTCACTTCTGTTCTTGGATTTTCGTCACAATATAAAACACTGAACATAACCTTGACAAAAGTTATTTACAAAAGTTTAAGGTATTGCCATTACAAATTAAATAACTTATTTAAGTATTAATTAGTTAAAAAAATTAAAAGCCATTGTTATTTGTAATATCAATACATCTAAGTCACGTAAATACAAAACATGTTGCATTACAAATGCTATAGGTGTTTGCGAAAGTTATAACTATTGGCATTGTAAATGACAAAGCTATTTATTTAGCTAGTTTAAAAAATAACACATAAATAAAAAAAATCATTTATAAGACCAATAGCTCAAACTTTCCTAATGCGAGCCCTATTGCATTTCCAATGCTTGTTTAAATATATTTTTTATTGGCAGTTTAAAAGTATGTACAGAACACATCATGACCTGTATTCATGAGTCAGGCTATAAAACATATGTCTTAATCCAACGTATATCAAATAGTATTATTTGCCTACAGAGAAACAATTATCCGATTCACATGTCACCGTGCAATCTCAACTACATTGTATCGCCATATTATGTTACAGCTAGGATAACAAAAGAACACATTAAACAATAAATAGCCCCCCCCATCCTTCTCTTCATGCAAATCAGTTCAAGTCTGCTCGCTGAGATCACCAGTAGGTTTATCATAGTTATTTTAATCAGGTGACGGGCTTGCCTGTCTGGGTGTCCGTCTGTATTGTCCTCCTGGGTGCTGTCCCCCCTGTCATTATGCTGGTTGGGCTGTCCACCTGGAGAAGAAAGTTAGTTGTCAACTATACATCTATCTTGAATTGAACAATATACTAGATCATGGTAAATCTGGTTTTCACCCCAACAACAACAGTAAAAATTCCTTCTTGGACTTTTTGGGCATTATCAGGTCCTTCTTTGACAAAGGAGGCTCTGTTGTTCTGATCCTATTGTACATATCCAGAGCCCTCACTAATGTCTCCCAGGTGACACTCATCTGATGCCTCTTTGGCATTTGAGTTTGTCTCAATGCATTAAAGGGCATTGCTTCTTACTGGCTGGTGGAGCTAGGACTGCTTCCCTACCCCTCTACCTCAGTCAAAAACTTGCAAATCATTACTGATTCCAACCTCTCTCTTCAAACTCAAATCCATCATTTTGAGTCAGTCTTCCTGCTACTCAGCGTGCTCTAGAGGAGTCTTCATTTTCTTCCTGTTTTGTCATTGAAACCTGTGGTTTAAGACCTCAAAACTTTCAGAAGGGAGTATGGTAAATACCTTTACTTGGGTGTGTACAACTACCTTCTCCAACAGCTCAAGGTCAATCCAAATGCTGTGCAACGTCAGATTTTTGAGATTCCATCATACCTGCCTATTTCCTTACTACTTAGGGACATTAATTGGCTCCCCATCAGGCAACGGATTACCCTCAAGGACCTGTGTCTTACATTAGGGCCTACTATCATCTTGGCTCTACCTAATTGAATACGAGCCTGTGCCTCACATCCCTTTTCACTCTCTCCATGCATCTTCCATCCTCTTGCTCCAAATTCCTAGGACCTGAAAGGCTCATTTTCTCGTCCAGTGGACAAGTCCAGGAGTTCTCTTCCCTTTGAAATCAAAGCAGCTCCTTCTATGAACTCTTTCAGGAAACTCCTCACAACTTCCAGGTTGGCTACTCGCTTTCCTTTCCCAGGATGTTGGCCTGCTTCACTTTACGAATCAGCACACCCTTTGCATTATTTGAGGGCTTTACACATTTATTTGATTCATTCATTTATTCCGCCCTTGAATTACTGAACTGCCATGTATGGATGACTTGACCATGGAAATCACTGCAGTGTATTTTGTTGGATGTTATATTGCAATAATCTTGGAACCATGCAAAATATTAAATAACATTGTTAAGAACAACAGAGAATATGAGGAAGTCAAGTGAAATTCTCTAGATCGGAACTAGGTGCCCGATAATCCCTAAATGATGACCTTGACATCAGTTAGTGTGTCATAAAATGCCAGGCTATCAGTTTAACAGAAATTGAAGAAATGCTTACACAGAAAATAGGAGATGGTTTAAAGCAATAGATAATTTTGAACCTCTAGCAATAACTGAGAATGCTATCTATAACATTGTCTCTTAGCTCCTTGTTTCCATTACAAAAGGGATTTAACTATATGTAAATGTTTCTTGGACATACCCCAAAAGGAACAATGCTGCCCAAACTGTTAGCCCTAATGACATCTAAAGAGGATCGCAATCAATCAAAGTTTAAGACTATATTAAACTCATGATTCCTCGATGGGAAAAAACCCACATCACTCAAGGTGATTTACTGAAATACCAATAAAGTGAAGGGTGGGAATGTTTGAATTAACCCGAAGTATAAAGAATTATTTTGGGCATAATCTAGTCTACTATTTTTACCCATCTGTGCCAGAACAACTGAGCCCCTATGGTATTGTATGCTCAGGAACCTTATCTGGGCAGAGCAATGGCATAATAGACAAACATGGGGAGAGAGAAGGAAGACAGGGAACAGCAGGGCTCTTTCTCTCTGAATTATCATAAATACATGCAAGTCGTTTCTCTTCCTGCATAGGAAAGCAATTTTCTGTGCTACTTGTGTGCTAATAATAGATTATGCTTGTCCACGTCCTTTGAAAAGGATAACCACACATAATATATTATTATTTTACTTGCAGCAAAGGACGTTGCTTTCCTATATGGGAATAGTGCAGCCTTGTGCAGCCTTGTGCGTAGTTATTGCTGAGATGGCAGCCATCCATTGCAATTGACAGTGGTCCACTGTGGGATAGTTTACAGCAAAACACTCAGCAGGTGTAGAAAAAATTAGTAGGATCACCCCAGGGATTTTATCCCATTGTGTAGAGAGTACCAGGAGCTATGCCCGCACACGGGTGGCACTGGGCATAAGTACTGCACCCCCAGTAACCCCTTCAGAACATCTCTTGACCCTTGGAAGACAGAAGAAGGATTTCACCTGCTGTGTGACCTTCAGGAGAACCCTAAGGACTGGGTGTGCTCCCACTTGTACCCAAGATTGAGAAGTGGACCAAAGGTCAGTTGGCTGACCTCCTTTTAAGCTACAGGGACAAAAAATCAGCAAGAAGCACACTTCCTTGAAGAGGCCAACTAACCAATTCCAAATAAACCTGCACTGTACATTGCTGGTGGCTTTAACTAGATTGAGTCCTGACCTCTAAGTGGTGTCCCTAAAAATCTGTTGCCCTTAGATAAATATCAGACTGTACTCCTCCTGGTTAACATTAAAGCCTGGGATCTTGAAATATTTTCACAGATTTTTGCCTAGAGAACTGCCTGAAAACCCGGACAGACCCTGGGCCATAGACTCAGGCTACTCCAGCTCTGAGCTTTTTCACAGCAGCAACCCCATTTCAGTTGGATGTCGCAGAGAGAGCATGAGGCCTTGTGAAACCCTGTTTGGCTATATCTTGCAGTCTTCCCCTGCTGAAGGAATCCAAGTGCCAGAAAAGAGACTTAGGCCCCCATTAGGATGGCGAGCTGATCGCCCCTGCCAGGCCGGCGGTAGCCACCGCCAGCTTGGAGGGGGCGATCCGCCTACCATCCGTGCCGGAATGACCCCCGCCATATTAGTATGACTGGGGGGGCCGCGGCAGACGGAAAGACCGTCCGCCGCTTTTCCGCCCCGGTCGCCTTGCAACCGGACGGAAAAGGGTTCTCTATGGTGGCGGTGCCTATCACACGCCGACAGCCATATTACAACGGGCATTTTCCAATGCCTTTACGTGGCGGCATTGCCGCCACGGAAAGGCATGCGCAGTCTGCTTTGGGGGCCTGTTACGGGCACCCAGGGACTCGGGGGGGGGCTGGGGTGCACATGGGGGGTTACCTACGGTACCCCCCAGCATTTCAAAGATCAACGGGGCTGGTACCTTGCAGTGCCTGTCACGTTGTGCTTTGAAATGCACTACATGTATTTTTACCATTACGGCGGGCGGTGCTGAAAATACAGGATGCGCCCGCCACCCTGGCGGGCGCATCCTAATACCCCCCACGGGACCCCCACCCTTATGGCGGGCGTCCCCCTTCCACGATGGGATGGCGGGTGGACAAAGTCCACCCCCCATCCTAATGGGGACCTTAGTCTGAAGGTCGAAATCTTCATTGGCTGAAGGCACCAAAAGTAAGAGGGTGGCAAGGGACCTATCTGGGGCACAAACTTTGAATTTCTCCCACTCTGAGCTTTCCCACCATTAGTCAGCAGCTTGACTTGAACTTTGTCTGAAGGCTATCCCTCCTCAAGGAACACATCTCAACCACACCCTATTGCCTTGCCCCACTGAGGATTCTTAAATTTAATTTCAGAGACTAAGTAAGAAAGTAAAACTTCTAACCAGGACGAACCTGGTTTCTGTATCTGACCCACGCTCCATCGCCCTGACATCTTACACATGTTCTCGTCTGGAGCGACTGGCTGCTCACAGTTGGCTTTTTGCACTTTTTGTCGCTGTTTCTATTTCTGTTGTTGTGGGCGAATTTTGTTTGTTAAAATATTCCCTATTTTTATAAATTGGAGTGGAATTTTTATTGGGTTTTTTTTTAATTTGTAATTGTTTTGGTACCCCTTTTCTTCAGTTAAACATGTCAACTCTGTGTCATAGCTTAGCTACCAAGGGTTGAAATAAAGTTTAAATTACAAAACATTCACTGAACCTAACAAGACCTACCATCAACCTTAATAGTAATTCCCTTTCTCACACTGTTGATTTTGTGAACAGATAAAGAAATGTTTGAATGTGCTTGTTCTCTGTCTATAGCACACAAGCAAACAATGATATTTTGTAATGTAATGGATCTAGAATGATTGGGAGTGTTTCTATTTGCAGCATGAATTTTGATTTACCACTTAATTGGTGTCCTTGTGGAAGACGTCTCCAAGACTACTGTATTGCAGTTAAGAATAAACTAAGTAAGTACATATATGCCCAAAAGAAGCACCTCAGTTCTATCTCCAAATAATGGTTTCCTAATTTAAACATCTCTCCATGCATTCTATGCCAGTGTTGGGCTGGGTCCGAAAATAAGCCCGGAAAACAAAATATAAGTGACTCCCATTGGCAAATCAAAAAGATAAAAAGTGGCTCACATTTGCACATCATGTCAGTTTCGAACTTCTGGAGAGACACTGTATAGGTATTTTGCGAGGGATGGGAGTCTGTATGCAATTGTGCTTGCTGCAAACAATCTTTGTTGTGATATCTGGGAAATCAACAGAAAAAAACCAGCCCCCAAACACTACCCACAACAGCTAAAGCGTCCTACATACTGACCTGTTTAACCAGCCCTTCTAGCACAGCCTTATTGCCCTACAGTCCAGTCTGATCCTACATGCATCATCAAAT
This sequence comes from Lissotriton vulgaris, assembly GCF_964263255.1. Lineage (NCBI taxonomy): Eukaryota > Metazoa > Chordata > Amphibia > Caudata > Salamandridae > Lissotriton > Lissotriton vulgaris. The sequence goes on from NC_141694.1 coordinate 711,370,970, forward strand.
TCAAGTGGTTAGGAGAGAGTCATACTTGTTTGCTGTATCTTTGCCTTTGACCCAATACAGTGCTCCACGCCTTTTTTAGGCTAGGTTTGGGCTATACAAATACCGTAGAGAAACATAAATATACCTCCAGTTCTGAATACTCATTATTTGGTGGATTGTAGAATGCCTAAACACTTCTATGAAGAAAGAGAAAGAAACCAACGCCCTACGCACAGGGGGGGGGGGGGGGGGGGGGGGGAGTCGCCAGACGACAGACTAGGATGTATTTATTTGTCCCTATTCTGTCGTATTCCCCCCGCCCAGGGGCGGCCTTAGGCATGTGCAAGCTGTGCACCTGCACAGGGCCACCAAACCCCAGGGGCCACCACACCAATATATATCCTTAACCCTTTCGATGCTCATGACGAGCTCAGCTCGTCATGAGGCACAGTTGAGCTGTGCTTATGATGAGCTGAGCTCGTCATGAAACTATAGTATTCAAGCAATTTCAGCACAGGAGGGGAAAAGTCACAGCAACCAAGGTGTTAATATAATAATCCTCTGAGGATGGATACATATTTGCGTGGCAGCCCCTGGCAGGGATTTGGAAGCCTTCGGCTCTGTTCCACTTCCAAATACCCTGACCCCCCCTCTTCACTGGCCTCCGCTCTCCACCCCCGCCCGGACCCCCTCTTCCGGGGCCCCCTACCTACGCTCCCTGCCCAGGGCCGCCATGAGCTTAGAGCCGCCCCTGCCCCTCCCCACCGGTCTTACCTGCACCCACCACTGCTGATTATAATGGGCTGGCGGGGACTGTGGAAGACAATGGGACTCAGCGGGACGGTTTACAGAGGTCCTAGAAAAGTGGCCCACAGGTGAACTTGCAGCACTGGGCCATCACCCAATGCCCGACTGCTCGCCATCCCAATCCGAACCTGCTAGGAGGAGTTTATATGGATGATCAAATTTCAACATCTATCTGTACTTACGATTTCCCAGTATGGCTCATACAGCTATTTTAAAATCTGGCCCATAGAGTTAGTGAATGGGAATTTTTTTCCACAATAACGTATCCTCGAAATTACAAACCAGCACCAGATGCCAAGAACGCTGTAAGGGCACACAGCTCACAAAAGCAAATCAAGGAAACAAAAATGAAGGAAGTGAAAGACACAAAAAAGCAACTCCCTTCACGTCATGCCAGATATCTGATACCATATTAACTGAAGAGCAGTACACCAAGAGGAACCGAAACACCAGCTTTGTTTTATTGTGTGGTTAAATGTGGAATCCAGGAAAAGAACTGTTAGTAATTGATTGGACGAATTCCAGTTAGCAAAATCATGCCCAATGAAACTTGCAAGTCCCCCTAAAACACAGGTGATGATATGATATGAAAGTACCTCTACATTAGTAATATAGCAGAGAAGGATGTTAGTAAAAGCAGATCATTAACGATAATACGCTCTCCTGAAAATGTGTTTTTGAAGTTGTTATAAAATGTGAAGAAATAGCACATCAGCATTAAACTTTTATCCAGCTGCAGTGCAATGCCACAAACATAATTGATTTAAAATCTTTGAGCTAATATTTGAATAATTCGATTTTTTTCTATACATCCCGCTGCATTTCACAGACTGGGAGTATTTGTGAGCATTAGTAACATAGAGCAGGTGCGGTGTTTATGCTGGTAGCAAGGTTGTTACTTATTTGATGGTCAATATTTGGAAATTGACTTATTTTACAGAGGTGGAGACGCAGCGTTATGTAATGTATTGCGCCTAATGAAATGTTAACCAGTAAAATGCAGAACCATTACTTATATGTGTCCACACATTATTTTACACTTAGATTTAGTGAAACAAGTGATTTATATGTTTTCTATTAGCTATAGTTAGAATATGTACATCTTAATATTAACATGAGTGGGCCTAGGTGCCAAACTCCATCTTAAAAAGTAAACCTTGCATTTCTGCTTGCTGTGCATAATTCACTTTTTTGTATCAGGCATCAGAGTGAGTCCCTGTGTTGTCATTAGAAATTATTTTCTGTTGAAGGTCATATTTGTTGCAAATAATTGGCTTGAAGATTCTCATCACCTCTACGTGATGGAAGGCAGAGGAGGTGAATATTCCTTTGTGAGATATCAGGAAGGCTGCAGTGATCAATCAATCAATCAATCAATCAGGGTACTTGTAAAGCGCGCTACTTACCCATGAGGGTCTCAAGGCGCTGAGGGGAGGGGGTGCCGCTACTGCTCGAAGAGCCAGGTCTTGAGGAGTCTTCTGAAGGCGAGTAAGTCTTGGGTCTGCCGTAGGTGGGTAGGGAGGGTGTTTCAGGTCTTGGCGGCAAAGGAGAAGGATCTGCCACCGGAGGATGTTCGTTGGATGCGGGGAACAGCGGCGAGGGCGAGGCTGGCGGAGCGGATCTGGCGGGTGGGGGTGTAGAAGCTGAGTCTGCTGTTCAGGTAGGCTGGTCCGGCATTGTGGAGTGCTTTGTGTGCGTGGGTGAGGAGCTTGAAGGTGATCCTCTTGTCGACGAGCAGCCAGTGTAGGTCTCTCAGGTGGGGGGTGATGTGGCTGCGGCGGGGGACGCTGACGATCAGTCGGGCGGAGGCGTTTTGGACACGTTGTAGTCGTCGTAGGTGTTTGGCTGGGATTCCTGTGTAGAATGCGTTGCCGTAGTCCAGTCTGCTGCTGACGAGGGCCTGTGTCACCGTTCTTCTTGTTTCGGTGAGGATCCACTTGTAGATCCTGTGGAGCATGCGGATGGTGTTGTAGCAGGAGGAGGAGACGGCGTTGACTTGTTTAGTCATGGAGAGGGAGGAGTCGAGGATGAATTCTAGGTTGCGTGCATGGTCGGTGGGTGTCGGTGCTGTTCCCAGTGTGGTCGCCCACCAGGAGTCGTCCTAGGCTGAGGGGGTGGGTCTGAGGATGAGTACCTCCGTCTTGTCTGAGTTCAGCTTCAGACGGCTGTTCCTCATCCAGTCGACGCCGGCCTTCATTCCCTTGTGGAGGTTGGTTTTAGCGGTGTGCGGGTCCTTGGTGAGGGAGAGGATGAGCTGGGTGTCGTCAGCGTAGGAGATGATATTGAGGTCGTGTTGGCGGGCCACTTGTGCAAGGGGGGCCATGTAGACGTTGAACAGCGTTGGGCTGAGGGATGAGCCCTGGGGGACGCTGCAGATGATGTCGGTGGCCTCGGATCAGAAGAGCGGGAGGCGGACGCTCTGGGTTCTGCAGGAGAGGAAGGACGAGGTCCAGTCAAGGGCCTTCTCTTGGATTCCGGCTTCTAGGAGGCGTGTCTTTAGAGTGCGATGGCAGACCGCGTCGAAGGCGGTTGACAGGTCCAGGAGGATGAGGGCTGATGTTTCACCGTTGTCTAGTTGGCGCCTGATGTCGTCTGTGGCGGGGATGAGGGCTGTCTCGGTGCTGTGGTTTTCATCTCAACCCGGACTAGGACGGGTCCAAGATGTTGTTGTCTACCAGGTGGCGGGCCAGTTGCATGTTGATGATTTTCTTGATGACATTCGCTGGGAACGGGAGCAGGGAGATGGGCCGGAGGTTCTTGAGGTCCTTGGCGTCTGCCTGGGGCTTCTTGAGGACGGCGTTGATTTCAGCGTGTTTCCAGATTTCCGGGAATGTCGCTGTTTCGAAGGAGATGTTGGTGACCTTCCGTAGTTAGGGTGCGATGGCAGTGTCTGCTTTGTTGAATACGTGGTGTGGGCACCGGTCTGACGGAGATCCTGAGTGAATAGAGTTCATGACCTTGCGTGTCTCGTCATCGTTGATGATGGACCAGGAGGTCAGACGTTCGGCGCTGGTGGTGTTCACTGGGGAGGTGGGGTCTGGCGTAACTCACTGGCCATCTTCTTCCACTGCAAGATCGCTGACATCCATGACAGCTTCAACACCATGACCGGCGGTCATGGTGTTGAAGCTGTCATGGATGTCAGCGATCTTGCGGTGGAAGAAGATGGCCAGTGAGTTGCACAGTTCTTGTGAGTGTGGTATGTCATTGGCGTTGGCGCTGGGGTTGGAGAGTTCCTTTATGATGCTGAAAAGCTCTTTGCTGCCATGTGCTATGTTATCCAGGCGGTCTTTGAAGGAGGATCTCTTGGCTAATCTGATGAGGTGGTGATGTCTGCGGGTGGCGTCCTTGTGGGCTGCGTGGTTGTCCGGAGTGCGTTAGTGGAGCCATATCTTCTCCAGTTTCCAGCATGTGCATGTGGAGGTCTGCACCTCGTCGGTAAACCAGGTAGCTCTCTTGCTGGCATGGTTGTTGGAGGGTTTCTTGAGTGGGGCGAGGGTGTTGGAGCAGTAGTCGATCCACTGTCTGAGGTTGCGGGCTGCGTTGTCTGGGTTGGTGGGGTCGGTGGGTGGGTTTTGGGCGAGGGTGGTGATCAGCTGGTCTTCGGTGACTTTGCTCCAGCAGGGGCGAGGTAGCTGTTGGGTGCGGTGGTGCATGGTTGGTTTGTTGAATGTGAAATGGATGCAGCGGTGGTCGGTCCAGTGGAGTTCGGTGGTGTGGTCGAAGGTGACGTGGGTGCCTGTGGAGAAGACGGGGTCCAGCGTGTGGCCAGCAGCGTGGGTGAGTGCGGTGATGAGTTGTCTGAGCCCGAGGTTGGCGAGGTTGTCGATCAGGGTGGCGGAGTGGGTATCTTTGTTGTTCTCGAGGTGGAAATTCAGGTCCCCGAGGAGGATGTAGTCCGTGGAGGCGAGTGCGTGGGTGCTGGCGAGGTCGGCGATGGAGTCGCTGAATTGAGCTCAGGGTCCGGGGGTCTGTAGATGAGTGTTCCTCTGAGGGTGGTACTGGGGTCGGTGTGGATCCGGAAGTGCAGGTGTTCGGCGGTGTTGAGGGCGTCGTCTGCGTCGGTGGCGACCTTGAGGGTGGACTTGTGCACTATGGCTACTCCTCCTCCGATTCCGTTGGCACGATCCCTGCGGGTGATCTTGTAGCCGTCCGGGATGGCTATGGCGATGTCGGGAGCCGAAGAGTCGTTCCACCAGGTCTCGTCAGGAAGGCCACGTCTAGGGCGGAGGTGTCGAGCAGATCCCAGAGCTCGACAGCGTGTTTGCGTGCGAAGCAGGTGTTGAGGAGTATGCAGCGGAGGTGGTTGGGTCCAGTCCTTGTAGGTTTGGTGGCTCTGTCGCAGGTGAAGCTGCGGGTGTTGCAGGAGAAAGGTCTGTGAGTCCGTTTTGGGGCGGCTTGGAAGCAGGTGTGGTTTTGGCCGGCGTTGAGTGCGTAGAGGGTGCTGGCGTCGTAGAAGAGTCTGGTGTTGTGGCGTTTGCGGGGTCCAGGGGTACTTGCGCTGGGCGCGGTCCAGGCGCGGACGGGCAAAGACGGGCGCAGACGGGCTTGACTTTGGCGCGCCTGCTGCGCGGCCTCCATAAGAGGGTGATAGGGAGGGACGAGCAGCTAGGAGGCGGGAGCGGGCTGGCCAATGGGGAGCAGAGGGGCGGGGCCATAGGGACGCAGCGGCAGGAAGGAGCGGGAAACAGCGGAAAAACAGGCGGGCGGCAGGGAGCAGGTACGAGGCAGCTGGCGGCCGTGTGGTGGCGTGGGGAGCGACCTGCCTGCGAGCAGGGTCAGAGGTTGCTCCTACACCACTGCGTGGCCTCCTTAAGAGGGGGAGAGGGAGGGAGCAGCAGCTGGGAGGCGGGGGCGGGGTGGCTAATGGGGAGCAGGGTGGCGGGAAGGAGCAAGAAAACAGGCTGGCGGCAGGGAGCAGGTGCGAGGCAGCTGGCGGCCGTGTGGTGGATTGGGGAGCGACCTGCCTGCGAGCAGGGTCAGAGGTTGCAATGCGATGCGCAATGCGATGAAGATTTAGGCACTGCATTGTCCATGAGAAGGAACCCAACACCTAGCACAGTAGGAACACAGATTTTTGATTGGCTGTTACTCGTGGGAACCTTTGCAATGTATCACTTGGTTGAAGTTTCATGTTTTAACTGTGGGCAGCTGAGTTTAGTCAGTCGTTCTTGCCTCTGTCCATCTTTATAGGTGGTCATTCACTCTCTTTCTCTCAAGACCCATTGCTCCTTGTGCTTCTGCTCATAGACTTATTTTAATGATCAAGTACAGTTCTCCTTTTCCTGATTGGAACCTCCATTAGTTATACTTTCAAAGCCATTTTTGCTGATACTGAAAAAACACAAGGGAAACCAGAGAATGTATATGACACTGGGGTACATAATATAATATTTTATAGGAAACAGGGCCCCCATGGCTAACAATCACACACTCAATAATGCTGTAAGTTTAAACTGGACACAATGTCTATGAAAGCAAGTAGATCCACATTTATTTATTTATTTTAAAAAACCTTTATTGAAAAAGACATGAAAATACAGGAGCAAGTATATGGCAACTGTGAGTCGGCTGGCATCTGTCACAATACAGTACTGGATAAAAGGTACACAGCCCTTCAGCCGACAACCCGTAGGGCCCGGCGGCAAGTAGAAACCCATGTCTAGCCACATGTACATGCAAAGGAGAAGGGAAGGTTTTGATTTTATCTTTTTTGGAAAACAACCCCCCCCCCACCAACAAACAAAAGAAAAATACTGCAAGGGCTCAATATAAAAAGAAAACAATCTTGGTGAATCCTTCTGGAGAGGGGCACCACGTCTGCACTGGTGCATTGTCAACAAACTGGATGTACGGAATGGAATAGAAGAGGGAGCAGGTAGTATGCAACAATATACAAATGGAACCTGGAGAGGAGGGAATGTCATGCCAAGGGGACTGGAGACGTTCCGGAGGCGGCTCAAAGGGAGGGGTGCAGATCTCACCACGGTATTGATTCCACTGACCCCATATTCTACCCCACTTCTTGGGCCTGCCCCTGGCAACATAAACTGTTTTTTCACGGAACATGCACCAATCCATGTTCCTAGACCAAGCAGACAGACTCGGAGGCTGCGCCGACCCCCACAATTGCGCAATGTCACGTTTCGCAATCATGTTGCCCAAGGTGGCCCAATGCGTTTGGGCAACATTATAGTCGTTGGGCTCCCATACATTAAGCAGACATCTCCGAGCCTCAGGCAGAAGCGAAACACCCATCACCTCAGACATAACACCATGCACACGGGTCCAGAATGAGGCAACCGCAGGACATTCCCATATGATATGGAGGAAGGTACCCACCATACCACAGCCACGCTTACACAAAGCATCCGAAACAAACCCCATCCGCAACAATCGAGGACCCGTCACATACACTCGGTGTAGAATTTTTAATTGTACCAGTCTCAGACCAGCCGGGTTAGCCACCTCCTTTGGAGAGGATATCGCCGCCTGCCAGTCCTCATCGTCAAGCTCCACTCCATCGCCGGTCCAAGACGTGCAGAGCTGCACAAGAAGGTCCACCCGATGGTTTATTAACTTCTCATATATTAACGAAATCGTACTGTCCGGGATATGCCTGTCCAGCACTCTATCCTCAAGGGGCGAGGAGTCCGGGACAGACGTCCCAGGCAACATCACAGAAGAAAGGGTGTGCCGAACCTGCAGGTAACAAAAATGTTTGCGAGCGCCGAGTTGAAACTCCCGTCGCAGCTCCTCAAAAGATTTGATCTCGTCCTTCCGCAATAAATCACCAACCACACTAATTCCAATAAGGTCCCACTTATCAAACCCCTTAGTCGTCCATAATTTACCCAACTTTTCCGACGCATAAAGTGGAGTAGCCCGAGTGAGGGTGTCCGACCAACCCGTGGCAGCAGTGGCGTTGTGCCAAACCTTCACCGAGACTTTTGTAGGCCCGGTAAGGGCCACAGCAGACCATTTCGAGTAGAGCGCCCTATTGTAGTCCCCGCCAGGAAGCAACCATTTATCCATGGCAAAGGCCGGATTAGATGCCGGGCCATACATAGCATGATTAACCGGGCTCAATTGTGAGGCCCAGTAATACCGGCGGATATCCGGCAGCGCAATTCCGCCATCATACCATGGAAGCGTAAGCTTAGCCAAGGCAATCCGGGGACGGCCAGCCCAGATCAATTTCCTTTGTAAGCTTTCTACCTTACGGAAGTAGCTGGAGGGCACTAGGTCTAACGTGTTCTGGAGAGCATACAGAAACCTGGGAAGGGACATCATTTTGAATAAGGCTGCCCTACCCACCAGGGACAGAGGCAGCCTACTCCAAGCCTTCACATCTGCTCGCAGCCAAGCGATCGGGGGGAGCAGATTGAGTCGGTATCTTGTCGTCGGGTCACGTGAGATGTGAATGCCTAAATACTTAAATCCGGTGGGCGAGATCTGTATCGGACAAGTACACTGTATTAGTGGGACATCCTCCGTAAGCAAGTATACACAGGACTTTGACCAATTAATGACTAATCCCGAGTTCCTGCCAAAGGAGCTAAGGACATCAAATAGCACTCCCAAGGATTTCCGCGGGTAAGTGAGGTAAAGAAGAATATCATCCGCATAAAGCGAGATGCGATCCTCAAAACCGGGGGCCCACCTGATGCCTTTGAGAGAAGGCTTCCATCTCAACCAGGCAGCCAAAGGCTCCAGCGCCAAAGCAAAAAGCAACAGGGAAAGGGGACATCCCTGCCGTGTACCTCGACCCAAAGCGAAGGGAGCCAACACTCTTCCGTTAACGACCACCTGGGCCAGGGGTTCCTCATACAGCAAACGGACCCAACCAATGAACACCGGCCCAAAGCCGAACTTAGCCAAAGCCGCCCATAAGTACGGCCATTCCACAGTGTCAAATGCCATAGTGGCATCCAACGAGACCAAAATGGCCGGTTCACGCAGAGTATCTGCTCTCGCCAGCACGCCATGAAGGCGACGTAGATTGAGCGCAGTGTTACGGGCAGGAATAAAACCGGATTGGTCCGGATGCACCAGATCACTTATAACGGTTATCAATCGGTTGGCCAACACCTTCGCCAACACCTTGGGTTCGACGTTTAGGAGAGAAATAGGTCTGTACGAGGAACAAAACTCACGTGGTTTGCCCTCTTTAGGAAGCACCACAATGGAGGCAAGTCGTTGATCTCGGGGAAGTCGGCCTCTCTCTCTCGACTCCAAGAACATCGCGCGAAGATATAACGCCATTTTGTCTGGGCACAACTTGTAGAGCTCGATGGGCAGGCCGTTCGGTCCCGTGGCTTTACCAGAGCGAATGGAGCGAATAGCAAGCGCTACCTCATCCGTGGAAAAGGCCGCCTCCATTCGCTCCCTATCGGATTCGGACAGACAAGGCAGGGCGATATCTCGAAGCAAAAGATGGGAATCTTCCTCAGGCCTGATCTTCTGGAGAGAAGTCAAATCACTCAGGTCTTTTGGTTCTAACATCCAACCAATTAATTGTAACATAAATGGAGAGGACTGGGTGGAGCACTTCTCCAAAATTTACAATATAGCTGTCCCTAGCATAGATCCTATATTGTCTTTAAATAATACTGATCAATTGAACTTCTCAATATCTGAGGTGGAGGATGCAATTTCTGACAGCGCCAGTAATAAAGCCCCTGGCCCTGATGGTCTATCTATCGACCAGATAAAATCGGAAATTAACTTTTGGGCCCCCCTATTATGTAACTTATTCAATCATTTGACCGACAGCTCTATCCCCGAAACCTGGTCGAACAGCGTTATCGTACCAATATTTAAGAAAGGTAACAGGGCCGATCCGGCCTGTTACCGTCCGATCTCGCTGATCGACAATACATTAAAAGTCCTTGGTAGGGTATTATTTAAGAGAATAAGGGATTGGGCTGAGGATAATAATGTGTTACATTGCAGCCAATTGGGGTTTAGAAGCCATGTGGGCACGGTTGAGCAGTGTCTCAACCTGAACCTAATCATGGCCAAATATATTATTGTTAAAAAGTCCCCACTTTATTTAGGTTTTATGGATCTGAGTTCCGCATTTGACTTTGTTAACCGTTCTAGGTTATGGTCACAATTGCTGGAATATGGTTTAGATGATTCATTAGTATATTTTCTTTCATATTTACACAGGGATCTTAAGGCAAAAGTACGCATCAATAATGAAGGCGAATTATCTGGTGACATTTCCATCCAAAGAGGAGTCCGGCAGGGCTGCGTACTCGCTCCCTTACTTTTTATCTTATATATTAATGGGCTGAGCCCTGCCCTGAGCAAGAACACCAAGGATGTTCCAATTATTAATGGTTCCCCTATCACCACCTTACTTTATGCGGATGACGCTGTATTGATGGGGCGTACCCCAAATGCGTTGCGCTCACTAATTACAGGGTTTGTTGTTTTTATGTCTGACTTAGGTTTAAATACCAATTTTAAAAAATCATTTATTATGAATTGTGGTTTAAAAAGATACAACATTCTTTCAATTAAAAGTGGCGAAAATGAATTAAAATGCACAAGCACTTTCCCCTATTTAGGGCTATTATTCTCCAATTCTGGCTCGTGGCAACATCACACCGCCCATGCAAGAAATAAGATTGGCAAATCAATTAATTCAATTCTATCTCTACGCCAACCGAGAACGGCAGATGTGATTACCCCCTTGTTAAATATTTATCGTACCCAATGTCTGCCAACTGGGACGTATGGTTCCGAAGTGTGGGGTTATTGTAATAGTTTGCCTCTGCAGCTAGAGGAAAATAGATTTTGCAGGAAGGTATTGGGTGGTATTTCTTGCACGCCCATCTTCATTTGCCACCAAGAACTTAAGTTGCCATATATAGCTGATTTCATAAGGTCAAGGCCTGCGCTTTTTTGGTTAAAAACATGGACAAACCCGGCGGCTTCCTTGACCCGTAGCATAATTTTAGACTGTTTATCCCATGAACGATCCAACCTTATACCTTGGCTAAATGCGGTCAAGAATAGTCTAATTAGTGTTGGACATGGTTCCCTGTTTAGCTCACCAGATACCATTGTGCCCGCTCATAAGAACATTGTAAAACGGGCATTGTATGAGCTATACAAAGAGGAACGCATGCGAATTGAATTAAAGAAACCAGCTATTATTAAATATCTTCCACTTACTGTGACCAGCAATGCTGTTTTAAATGAACTCTACAAACCCTGTAGATATCTGTCATTACCGATAGGAAGATGGAATCGTAGCCTCCTATTTAGGTTCCGCGATGGCAGTATTGTAAACTTACTGAGCTTTCCACTCGGTTATAATAAAAATCTAGATGAGCTTGAATGCCCGTGTTCTGTCGGTGGGAAACAAAGTTTATTGCATTATTTTATCTTCTGTGGCCATTATAAATTGTACATCCATCACTACTTATTGCCAATTTTCAGAAAATACAATCTAAGAGACTTTAATTTGGCATTTAAATTCTTGCAAATGCTACCAACCGATGATGTTATATTTTCCATAAGCTGCTTCATAAAAGCCTGTGTAAAATCAAGGGCAAGTATGGAACATGCATAACGATCTTCGGATGTATAAACGCACTCTAAACTCTAAATATAAATTGCATAGAGGTTTCATTATCTGTATGGAAACATTGTTACTAGTATTATCTAAACAGGAATCTACGAATGCTTCTCTAAAGTGTTTTATGATAGTATTTCATGTAATATGCACTTTATGCCATATATGCTGCTCATGTCTGATTGGGATGTACTTTAACAAATTTTTTATTAACTTTTAACTTTTGTATATGTTTTTATGTATTTTAAAAGATTCATCCTGTATGTACTTTTATGGATTTTTCAGAATCCGAATAAAGATCATTCATTCATTCATTCATTCACTCAGGCCGATCCGAGACCGGAGCATACACCTTGCGAAAGTGCAAGGCAAACTCTTCTACTATCTCCAGCGGGTCCGTCACATATACTCCATCCTCACGCTCGATCACAGGCACCACACGACTCAATCCGTCCCGTTTGTCCAACCACGCTATCAATTTCCCAGCTTTATCACCCGCATCATACAGACGGCCCATTTGCTCCCAACTCATGGCTTTCGCGGCATTCGTGACCAAGGCCTTATAGTCAGACTATTTTAATTGCAGGATATGCAACTTCTCCTGCGTGACTCCAGTATCAAGTTCTCTCTCTAGAGTGTCCACCTCAGCCTCCAGCCGTTCAACCTCCTCGTTGTGCCGCCTCTTCGCGCCAGCGATAAGCAATAGCGCCTGGCCCCGCACCACAGGTTTAAAAGCCTCCCAGAGGGATACTGAGGACGAAACAGAACCTACATTCTCTGCAAAATAAAGGTCTATAGCTTTAACTAACCCCGCTCTAGCCTCTGGAGTCCGGAGATGCCGGGGATTGATTGGGGCGATCCGGCCCCCAGCGTTCAGATGGAGATCAATATGAACCCACAGCGGGGAGTGGTCCGAAATGCCTTTGGGCAAATGTCGGGCCTCTCGCACCGTGGCGGCCTGGGTTCGCGGGCACAAGAAGATAATCAAGCCTAGCCAGACTCCCATGCGCCCCAGAGTGAAAGGTATATTGGGCCTGACCCGGGTGTAGCATCCGCCAACAGTCTACCATACCAAATGTGTCTAGCAACCCACTAAGACCAGATTGGGATGGTGTGAGCGACCTGGGAGGGTGTCGATCCAGTGAACTGTCTATGACAGAGTTAAAATCACCTCCCATCACCAGAAGCCCTTCGGGGAGTCCAAGCAACAATTTACCCAAGTCAACAAAAGTGGTAGTCTGCAGGCCAGGGGGAACATAGACCGAAAGGACAATAACAGTTCTTCCCTCCCACCTCCCAACAATTGCAGCATATCGACCCCTGTCATCCACAATCGTATCATCCACCTCAATGGGAAGGGAATTACGAAGCATAATACCAGCTCTCTGGAGCCCGAAGTAAACCCCGAGTGCGCCACCAGCTTGTAGCCCCTCTGATTCATTGCATGAAAAGTATTCCCAACCAGGTGTGTTTCCTGCAGGAGTATGATGTCGGGAGAGTGTCGTTTCACATATTGAAGTACAATTCCCGCTTTATCTTGTCCCCCAAGCCATTGACATTCCAGCTCAAAATCCGCAGCCCCCTACCCCCATCCAGGAAGTAAGAAATCAGGTCCACCCAACCCCACGAAGGAAACACAGAAATAGCAACAATACGTAGCCTCAAATGCAGTATGAACAAAATAGAAAAATCCCAACCCCCCTTCCCCCAAACCCCAGAACAACAACCCCCCACCCTGCCCCCCTGCGAGGAACCAAAAAACCACCCCATTCTGCAGTGTGCCTGTCGCCCTACCCCAAGAACTAGAACTACAGATGAAAGGAAAAACACCCCCGGAGGAGGAGAAGTCCCGGACCCCCCCCGCCGCCCCAGGGTCCCAATTTTAAAAATCATCGACCCAAAAAAGAAAAGAACAAAATATCGTAACACAGTACAATGGAACATATGCCGGTGCCTCTACTCCTCCTGGTCCCGTTGGCCTCCCACAGCACCACCAGTGTTGTCATCATTGTCTCTAGGCGTGGATAAAGTATCTAACCAGTCACTAGCCACCTCAGGCATATCGAAGAAGAGCACCCGCTCATTGTGTTCAATGCGCAGACGAGCAGGGAAAAGCATGGCATACTTCATGCCCTAATCCCGTAGTCTACCTTTCACCCCGGAGAACGCCAGTCTCTGCTTCTGCACCAGGGGAGTGAAGTCAGAGTAAAAGTTAACGGAGGTATTCTCAAACCTGGTGGGGCCATTGGTCCTCGATGCCTGCAAAATGGCGTCTCTGTCTCTATAATTGAAGAGCCGCGCAATGATGGGCCGCGGGGCCGTCCCCTGTGTTCATCTGCCGCCCGGAATCCTATGGGCGCGCTCCACAGCAAAAAGCTTGCTCAGGCCTTTAGGGGCTAGATGATTAACAATCAAGTCTTCCACAAGAAGGTCCGTCGATTGATCTGTCGATGTCTCCGGAACTCCTATAATGCGAATGTTATTTCGCCTAGCACGACCTTCAAAATCCTCGAGGCGGCGGGCAAACCGTTCTCTGGAGGATCGAAGGGTGCGGACCTCGGTCTGGAGCTCGGACACATCCGAAGTGAGACTGGCAGTCTTAATGTCCAACGACTTCACCCTCTCGTTGGTTTTCCCCAGATCTGCCCTGATCAGGCCCACGTCCACTGCCACTGAGTCGATCTTAGCCGCCAAGGTCTCATATTGTTGGCCCATCGATGACTGTATGCTGGCTATGGCTCCCATAATATCTCGTAGAGTCGGTTCTTCCGAATCCTGCGCGCCACTACTCATGCCCTCCGAGGTTTTCCCAGTCCCACTCGGTGAACCCTTGTTCCGAGCAAATCTCTCCATAATGGAAGCCTGGGTCCCGCCACCACGAGTTGTAGTCTTGACCGGCCGCTTGTCGCCTTCAGACCTAGCCGCCATGGTGGATTATCTGCCCCGCCGGGGCTTCCGAGACCTGGTATAAATGGCTCCCTCGAGGGCAAACTCCACAAGGTGTTGAAACACAGGGCACAGTGGGGATTAGTCCGGGAGCTGTGGAAGCCAGCAGGCTCGAGATCAACTATCTCCAATCCTCGCGACCACCGAGGAATGAAACCGAAAGTAGGTCCCGGGCATCCGTCTCTCGCCGCAGGCAGTTGTTGTTCAACTACTTTCGGGGTGCTCCCAATGCCCAAGGTCCGGGATAAGCCACGATGTAGGCCTCTGGGCTCCAGAAGGAGCAAGTCGGGCATCCGGCGTCCAAATCAAATTCTGAAAAGGGTCTTCCAGATCAGGAGAGTCGCGGCAAGAAGAACCCGTCGTCTAAACCAGGATTAGTGCCAGGATAGTCGGTGGAGGCAGCGAGGGTCTCGGGAGCTCACAGCTCACACGACCATCTTGGATGCGCGCTAAGCCAGATCCACATTTATTAACAAATAGGCCAAGTGGTAGGCGGAGACAGGGGAGACAAAAAACATAAAAACCATATAAAGAAACTCAGGTAGTTATATGTGACGCAAATAAAAAAAATGATACTTTTCATCACAATGAGCATATAGCAGCAACTCAGCCCTATTTAGGATAATATATACAGAGTGCCGGGCCAGTGTGACAGACTCAGGAATAGGTGCGATTCCTACGTCTAAGCTGAATTTCTGAGAGAGATGCGTAGAGGAGCATATGTGCATGTGCTTGGAGTTGTGGTGATCTTTTCACGTTTACAAACCAATTTCCAAAGTTGAGAGAGAGCCCTGATCTTTGGTACACCGAGGATGAGACATTAGCAAAAATGTTAGAGGTACGTTGGGAAGAGCTGACTACTTTCTTTGAAATTGTTGTTCCTATTGATTTGTCAGTCAGTCAGTCATAAGCTTTTATTCGATATACAGAGATATCTTATAAGCACATTTAAAATACAATCAATACAATGTACAAAAAAAATCATTGCCACAAGAAGTCAGTATGAAGTATTAAAAGAGATAAAAGGATATAAAAGTCCGTTAATAAATTAGCTAAAAAGAGAATTAAACAGCTACTGACAATCTCTTACATCGGATAAGCCAAAACTGCTTTAAAAATTTAGCTAAACCACACACAATGGGGGGAGAGGTGTCCGTGCTTAGGATACGCAAGGCTACTAAATGACTGCGTGTGCCCATATTACGGCAGAGTGGTTTCAGCCAGAAGCTCCTAGGCCTTGCATAATCCGGGCATTCAAATAAAACATGCGCAATGGACTCAACCTTACTCGGGCAACATGCACAGTTGGGAGAAGTACGGTCCGCCATTGCCCATTTTGATACCAGAGCACCTAGCGGGAGGGAACCAACTCTGAATTTAAAATAAAGAGCTCGGTCAAAGGGGAGAGTGATCAAGTCCAGATAGGGTTCAGTAGCCACAATGTCTTTAATTTGTAAAAAGGCGACAGTGGACCTGCAGTGGTTGGAGCTAGTGATTAGACGCTCCGCAGTCCATTTCCAATAAAGCGCCTTGACAACTTCTTTTGGGGGGGCTGAACGGGATGACCAGCAATCTCCTAGTCCGATATTCTCCAAAAGCTTTTTGGTGTCATTTAACCATCTTATCTTGGCCCAACCCCCCTGGCTCATTATGTCTCCCAGGGCATCAGCATAGGATTTTAATTCTTCGCATCTCCAGATCCGTGTCCATAACAGGAGCGGGCGAAGCTGGGCCTGTTCTTTGATGTTTTTGCATCCCGTGTCCATCCACACTGGTACTGACGGTGTGCTCAGTGGAACAGAGATGACGGATTTTAAAAGCTTGCTCTCTGCTGTGACTAGGGCATCCAGTCGACAGTGGCCCCACAGTTCTGCCCCATACAAGGCTGATGTCGCTACTTTGGCCTTGTAGATGTCGAGTACTGGTGTAGTTGCTCTTCGAGTTGAGGCCCTGTATTCCCTCATAAGAGCTCCTGCTACTCTCCTGTGGTTAAGCACCATTTTTTCGATGTGGTTAGCCCAAGTCATCCTGTCCGTAATCCGGATACCAAGGTAGTCGAATTCGGCTACTTTCTCTAGGGGAATAGAGTTGAGTGTAGGTGGGCGGCCCAATTTTTTAGGTGGGTTAACAACTAAGTATTTGGTTTTGTCCACATTTATTATTAGCCCTTTTGCATCACAGAACTCCTGGAATCGTATTAAAAGTTTCTGTAGGCCTTGTGGGGTCTTCGAAATCAGGAGCGTGTCGTCCGCAAAAAGCAGGGTTGGGATGCGGACACCTCCAAGACAGGGGGCGTCGGCTGGTTCTTGCTGAAGATGTTTTACCACCCCATTCAGATATAACGAAAATAGGGTGGGTGCCAAGACGCAGCCCTGTCTTATGCCCCTAGACACTGGTATCTTTTCAGTGAGCTCTCCGTTTTTGCCCCAGCGGACCTGTGCAAAGGTGTGGTCATGAAGGCCTATGAGAAGGGACAAGATGTAAGGTGGTAGTCCCAACTCACGGAGGACCCTCCAAAGCTCTTCACGGGGAACTAGGTCAAAGGCAGTCTTCAAGTCTATAAAGGCTAAATAAAGACTACCCTTGCCCAGTTCCACCACCTTCCACCCCAAAAGGGACAGCCTAAACACCTGCTCTATAGTCCCCATACCAGCCCGGAAACCTGCTTGAAAGTCTGATAGGATTTTATTCTCCTCCACCCAATGGAGGATCCTACCAAGGATAGCTTTACCAGCTATCTTTTGGGTGGAGTCTATCAGACTTATGGGGCGATAGTTTGATAAATTGTTGTTCCTATTGATTTGTGTTCTGAGCTTAAAGTAGTTGTTCAGTGGCCAACTGAAGAGCCACAGAGGGATTCTCAAGCTCATGCTCTGTCTGCTGTGGTCATGGAAAAGTATTGTCAGGTGGCTGACTGACAACTAAGGTTCCCCAGAGAGAAATTGCTTGGCTGAAGATCTCAAGGACTACACACAAAGTCCAAAGAGTCAGTGCATGCCTATTATGAAAAATGAATGCAAGTCTTTTGCCAGCATTGTGACGTCAAGAACCGAGCAAGGAAATCTCAGTAATTTTGTGTCACAGTTTGTTCTTGGGTTGCATCCAGAGATTAGTTCACACATCCAGCAGAACGTGATTTTTTGGCAGACCAAGCATGTTGGTGAAATTTTGTGATACATAAAGTATTGCAGTGATGATAGGAAGCCAGATAAAAAAGAGAATTAAGGAGAAATTCATGTTGGCTCAGATGAAGTAAGCCCGGAAAGGAGTTCAGAGTGATCTGTACCCGCTGAATTCTGAGTACAGTTCTAGTGGTGGAAATGGAATGTTGGGAGCTGGATATCATAGTAGCGGTGAAATGATGCAGGGTGGATATGATGTCCATCAAAAGCATGAATACCAAATCAGGGACAGTTTAATGGCCAAGGGCCTAACAAAAATGTTATGCCAGCTCCAAATATGCAAATGCAAAGACCTCCTAATCCTGACATGCCTCAAGCCACCTTGATGCACATAATCCGAACACTCTTAAGTTTAATGTGAATGCAAGTGCACAGCTCCAGGAAATCCTGTTCTGATTTCAGAAACTTTCCAGGAGTTCCTGTCTTCAAGACTTTCAGAGATCCAGGGTCACAATGGCGGTGCCTGAGAGGGGAGGACAATTGTGTGCTTGCCGCAGTCTTGGAGGTAGACCAGAGTGACCCATATGTAGAGGAAGAGGTGACTGGCCACCCTGTGTAATTCTTGATTGACACTGGTGCTACACAATCTACTGTTTGAACAGTAGAAGCCCCATATCTACCCATCTCAGGGAAACAACTGCAAATTGTAGCCATTACAAATGAACAGAGAGTGAATCCTGTTTCTCTCAAAATCCCTGTAAAACTCAGTCCCTTTAAAGAGGGCCATCAATCCATGATATGTGACTCTGGCCCAGTGAGTCTGTTAGGAAGAGATCTTTTGTGCAAGCTTAACTGCATGATTTACTGTACACTAGATGGTGTGGAGCTTCTAACACAAGATGAAGGTGCCAATTTTAAATTGAGCATGAAGACGCCCATTGCTGGGATATTCTGTGTTTTGACAAAGGCACTTGCCACCTGCCTTAAAGTTCTGTGTAATGGAGGAAGTCTGAGCTTACTCTGGCAAGGATATTGGTCTGATTCAAGGTGTTGAATATGTAAAGATAACAAATATTCCAAATTCTGAGTTCACTTGAATACCCCAATATAACCTTTCACCAGAGGCTGTGGCTGGAATTACCTCTGTAATTTAATCTGTGTGAGAGGAAGACATTTTAAAAGAGATTTTAGGAAGTTTCTGTAATTCTCTGATTATGGGGACACAGACACCAAACCAAAAGTGGCAAGTGGTGCAAGACATGTCAAAGATAAATAGTATTGTTGTCCCACATTGTTGAGCGGTAGCCAATCCAGCTGTAATATTGCTCCAGTTCCCTTGTGACGCTGAGGGGCTCACAGTCATGTATCTGTGCCAAGCAATCTTTTTAATTCCATTGCATGAAGACAGACATTTTCTCTTTGTGTTTCAGTTCCAAAATAAAGTACTAGCACAGTGTTGAGTGCCTCAAAGGTATACAGAGTCCCTCAATCTTCAACCAGATCTTGAACAAGAATCTGTACACCCTAATCCTGCTGTGTAACTAGGTCATAATTCAATATATCATCGACCTAGTGGTGGTGTCGACAAAGCAGGAGTCATGCAGGTAAGATACCCCAGCACTGTTTAATCACTTGTCTGAAAATGGACATAAGGTGTCCATAGCCAAAGTGCAGTATTGTCAGAAAGAAGTCCTACACCTAGGACGTCACACTGAGGAAAGAGCAAGGAAAGTGTCTCCAGAGAGAATATCTACCATATTACAGACAAACAAAAAGCAGAGAGAAGTCAGGGTGTTATTGGGAAGGGTGGGCTGCTGTCATCAGTGGATTCCCAACTTTTCTCTGTTGAGAACCTACCGACCCACATTCAAACTCAGCACAAGAAAAACTTACAAAGTATGAGCATGTTATCCTTGCTGTGGAGAACATTGCTTTGAGGAGGTGCTCATGTCTCCATCCTGTCACACTACTGCCATTACCTGTTGTTGATGAAGATGATGATGTGGTAGGCTATAACTGCCTTGACGTGACTTAATTGTGTACCAAGACAAGAAATGTCCCACTGAAAGAGCTTATTATATGTTGTTTGTGGACAGCTCTTGTTTAGGAGATGAATGATCAGGGATTTTGAATCTTATGCTGTTTGCGCCTTAGAGATTGTAATGGAAGCCTCCTATTTGTGTAATGTAATCTCTGCACAGGTGGCTGAACTGATTGCTCTTACTAGAGCTTGCTGTTGCTTTGACAATTTAAGAGTCACCATCTACACTGAACAGTACAGGTTTAGTGAGGTTCACAATTTCAGGCATTTGTGATCCAAGCAGTATTTCATGACCTCGCCTGGCTCCCTTGCATGGCACTATGTTAAGAAACTCCCTGATGCTTTGCAAATGCCAGCTAAAGTGGCTGTGATAAAGTGGGCAACACACAAGAGAGGGAATGATTTTGTGACTGCTGCAGCCGCTATGCGGTTGAGATAGCCAGATATTGGCTCTTGGGCGTTTAATGGAAATTTTTCAAATGAATCTGAGTATGACATGCCAATGATCCTTTTGCTGACTGTTGATGATACTTGGGAAGAGGTGAATAATTTGCAGGCAGAGGTGCCAGAATATGAACAGGAGAGGTGGGTCAAAGCAGGGTGTACTAAGAATGAAATGGAGTTTGTATTTCTGATGGTTGTCCTGTGTTGGCTGAGTCTATGTTGCCTCTTATGGTATGTTATTTCCATGGTGCTGGTTACATAGGCCGAGACACTATGGTTCATCTCTTTTGCACATTGTGTTCAACCCCAGGTTCCGTGAAGTTGCAGCAGAATTATGTCACTGGTGTACACCTTTCCAACAGCTCAATGCAGGAGGGAGAACCCCAGTCCTCTCGAGTCATATTCGTAGATCAACTGGTCCCTTTAATCACATGTAACTCAATTTAGTCTGGATGCCTGTTTGTAATGGGGTCCATTACATAATGGTGGGGGTTTGTCTCTTTTACCAATGCATGTAGGAGTACCCCGCTGGGAGAAATGACAGTCTAACTGTGGCCAAACTATTGATATGGAAGTTGATCCCATGCTTGGTGTTAGATCTGACAGCATTAAGGTAGTCTTCACAAACCTTATTTCCTGTTTGCCTCAACTTTCTTGTTGATTTCTGTTTGGTAGCCTATGACTCTGAGCACTTTACCACTGCCAACCAGTGCTAAATTGCATGTGCATCTCCCCAAAACATGGTTTGATTGACTTATCCACAATTTGCATATTTAATATAATCTATAAGTCCATAGAAGAGTTCACTACATGTGCCCAGGGCCTGTACATTAAATGCTACTAGTGGGGCTGCAGCACTGATGGCTCCACCCACACAAGCAGCACTTTAAACATGTCTCAGGCCTGCCACTGCAGAGCCTGTGTGCGCAGTTTACACTGCCATGACAACTTGCCATTTAAATCCCCTGACCAAGCCTTAAACTCCTCTTTTATTACTTATGTCAACCTTAAGGTAGGCCTTAGGTACCCATAAGGCAGGGTGCTGTATAATTGAAAGGTAGGACATGCACTTTTAAGTTTTACCTGTCCTGGTTGGGAAAATCTCACAAATTTGTTTTCGACTACTGTGAGGCTTACCCCTCTTATAGGTTAACATTGGGACCTA
This sequence comes from Lissotriton vulgaris, assembly GCF_964263255.1. Taxonomy (NCBI): domain Eukaryota; kingdom Metazoa; phylum Chordata; class Amphibia; order Caudata; family Salamandridae; genus Lissotriton; species Lissotriton vulgaris. The sequence goes on from NC_141694.1 coordinate 711,392,065, forward strand.
CTTATAACACTTATAAGCTGTGATTTCTGATTGAGAAGGAGTAGGTCTGTCATTTTTTATATAATTGGAACAGTAATGTTAAATCCTTCCTGCTGGCAAACTTGAATTTAATATCACTATTTTAGAAATGGCACTTATAGAAATATGCTACAGCAACAAATGATGGACGGCTTGCTTAGTAAATTAAACATTCACCCCAATCAAGGGATCTGAGTTAAATCCATCATTATTTTGCTCACTACACCACCCCAGTGTGGACCCAGCCATATGCAGTCTTGACCATGCTCCTCATGGGAGTAGTCAAGATGCCAATGTCAAGATGGCCGCCGAAGCTGGAACTGCTTAACACAAGCTCCTGGGCTTGGGATCCCTTTTTTAAAATATTCCTGCTTATGCCCTGCAATTCACCCTCTCAAGTGGCTTCATTTTGTTGAAGAGGCTGCAGGAAAGACTGGATTGAAAACTCATCGCACCCCACCTGCGAGACATCATCAACACATCCTTCAACACCGCCACCTTCCCGGAGAGCTGGAAGCACGCCGAACTCAGCGCTCTACTCAAGAAACCAACAGCGGACCCCACCGACCTCAAGAATTACCGCCCCATCTCGCTTCTCCCATTTCCAGCCAAAGTCATCGAGAAGACCGTCAACAAGCAGATGGCCGCCTTCCTCGAGACGAACGGATCCCTCGACCCCTCACAGTCCGGCTTCCGAGCCAATCACAGCACCGAGACCGCCCTCATCGCCGCCACCGATGACATCCGGGCCCTGATGGACAATGGAGAAACAGCGGCCCTCATCCTCCTAGACCTCTCCGCGGCATTCGACACGGTCTGCCACCGCACCCTAGTACGGCGCCTCAGCAACGTCGGAATCCAGGACAAGGCGCTGGAATGGATCATCTCCTTCCTCGACGGAAGAACACAGAGAGTCCGCCTACCACCATACAAGTCAGAGGCCTCCGAAGTCATCTGCGGCGTCCCCCAAGGATCTTCTCTGAGCCCCACCCTCTTCAACGTCTACATGAGCCCCCTCGCGTCCATCGTACGCAAACACAACCTCAGCATAATCTCCTACGCCGACGACACCCAGCTGATCCTCTCCCTGACCAACGACCCCGCCGCCGCCAGAGCCAACCTACACGAAGGGATGAAAGAGGTAGCCGAGTGGATGACGACCAGCCACCTGAAGCTGAACTCGGACAAGACGGAGGTCCTCATCCTGGGCTCCTCACCCTCCGCCTGGGACGACTCCTGGTGGCCTCCCGCCCTGGGCACCGCACCCAAACCGACAGACCATGCACGCAACCTGGGCTTCATCCTGGACTCCTCCCTCTCCATGTCCAGGCAAGTCAACGCCGTCTCCTCGTCGTGCTTCAACATCCTACGCATGCTACGGAAGATCTTCTGGTGGATCCCCACAGAGACCAGGAAGACCGTCACCCAGGCCCTCGTCACCAGCCGACTGGACTACGGCAACGCCCTCTACGCCGGCACCACCGCCAAGCTCCAGAAGAGACTCCAGCGGATCCAAAACGCCTCAGCCAGACTCATCCTCGACATCCCACGAACCAGCCACATCTCCGGACATCTGAGAGACCTCCACTGGCTCCCCGTCAGCAAGAGAGTCACCTTCCGCCTCCTCACCCACGCACACAAAGCCCTACACGACCAAGGCCCGAGCTACCTCAACAGCCGAGTCAACTTCTACGCTCCCAAACGCCACCTCCGATCAGCCAACCACGCCCTCGCCGCCGTCCCCCGCATCCGAAGAGCGACTACAGGAGGAAGGTCCTTCTCCTACCTGGCCGCCAAGACCTGGAACTCCCTCCCGACCGACCTGCGCCTGACCCAAGACCACCTCTCCTTCAGGAAGAAGCTGAAGACCTGGCTGTTCGAGCAGTAGCGGAACCCCCCCCCCCCCAGCGCCTTGAGACCCTACGGGTATGTAGCGCGCTCTATAAATGTCACTGATTGATTGATCTACTTACTGATAATCCGGCGGTCGTTTCCCTCGTTGCTGTAGTTAGGGAAACTTGTCCTGCTTCACCATAGCGGCAGGGAGCTGGCTGCTGATCTGAAGAGATCGCTGGTTTGCCGGCTGTTTTGCCTTCATGCTGCTTGCTGACATTTGCTGCAGATCTGTTGGCCTCAGTGGTGCAGCTCTTCAGGGGTAGCTGTCAGGCCCCCTGCCTCCCTGCTTTGGCTCCTGGCGTGGAGCTGGTTGTGGACCCTAGGAGATAATTGGGTCTTGTGTGTTTGCTCCCCCGTGCTGTTCTTGGTGGCAGTTCTGTCGGCCCTTTCCCTGTTACTCGCAGAGGAGCTGACCTGCTGGCGGTTTCCCGTCGTCGCCAGTGCCAGTGCCTCCATAGCGCCAGAGGAAGCGCTCTGCCATACGTTGGAAGTCCTTGCAGCCTGGGATCAACGCGACCATTAGCATAAGTGTGTTTGCCTACAGCAGGTGTATCGCTTGCTCAGTTCCAGGCCTTCCACTATACACCAGGCTCTTGAGGAACACGCCTGCTGCATTGTTTCTTCCGCTCATTTGAGCCCGGTGTCGGCTGCAGACATTGGCTGGTACTTTAAGCTCCTGGCATTGTCTTTCCCGAGGAGTTCCTGCTTGTTGGCCCACCATGATGTTCGATCTAGGGGCGTTAAATTGGGGCCTAGTCTTTATTTATTTATTTATTTTTATTTTTTTTAATTTCTAAAGCGTGCAAATACCTTACGGTGTCTCAGCGCTGGAGTTTGCAGATTACAAGGGTTCCACTGACATCTTACTGATTAAAGAGCCAAGTCTTGAGATGTTTTCGAAATGAAAGTAGTGAAGAATGATCTTTGACAAAGGAAGGGATCTAATTCCATAATTTTGATGCTGCCACTACAAAACGTCTATCTCCCCATGATACTTTTTTTGTGCATGGGATTTGGAGCTGTAGGGCCGAGGAAGAACGTAGTGTTCGGCTAGGTTTGTACACTTTGAATGCTCTTTTGAAGAAATCAGGTCCATTATTGTTCAAGGCCTTGTGAATGATACACATGGCCTTAAACTTTATCCGGCTTCTTATTCGTAACCAGTGGAGCTCGCGAATTGTGGGAGAGATAGAAGCGTGCTTGGGTATACCCATAGGAATCCTTGCAGCAGCGATTTGGACAAGCTGTAATTTGCTCAAAACTTGCTCTTGTGCGTTAAGCAATAGACCATTGCAGTAGTCCACCTTGGATAACACCAAGGAGGACATTAAGGTTTTACCTGCAGTTGTGGGAAGAAAAGGGAGCAATTTCTTCACCATTCTCAGGGTAAAGAAGGAGGCTGACACCACGGCGTTGGCATGACTAAGGAACGTAAGCTTATTATCGAAAAGCACGCCCAAGTTTTTCACCTTGGCTACTGGTGGTGGAGGAGCTCCCCGTTCCGAAGGCCACCAGACCGGAGACCAAGACGGAGTTAGTTCGCCAAAAACCATCACCTCCGTCTTGTCGGAATTTAGCTTTAGACAATTCCGATTCATCCATGAACTGATGGCCTTCATGCCCTCCTGAAAATTCGCTGCCACTGCTTCTCCATTTTTGTGTATCTCCAGGACCACCTGTGTGTCGTCGGCATATGATGTTAGACCTATACCGAGCGACTTTATTACCCTCGCCAAGTCCGACACGTAGATGTTAAAAAGTGTCGGACTTAGCGAGGAGCCCTGGGGAACGCCACACGGGAGAGTGAAATCAGGAGAGCAGAAGCCTCCCATCTTCACGGACTGTACTCGGTTGGCCAGGAAAGATGCCAGCGTTGCTCTGGCCCTGCCCTGAATGCCGAGGGCAGCGACACGGTCGATCAGGATGGTGTGATCGACCGTGTCGAAGGCCGCAGATAAATCAAGGAGTATCAAGATAGCTACACCACCCTTGTCCATGATTATCCTGACCTCCTCAGCAGCTTTTATCAAGGCAGTCTCCGTCCCATGGCCCTTCCTAAAACCGAACTGCGTGTTGTCGAGTAGATCATTCTGATCAATGAAAGTCGACAACTGTTGGTTCATTACCTTTTCAATTATTTTGGAAGGGTAAGGGAGAGAGGCGATAGGACGGTAGTTTTTTGGCTATAAAGGATTTAGAGCGGGTTTTTTTAAAAGAGGTGTTACAATTGCCTTTTTCCAGACAGGGGGAAAGACACCTGTCTGAAATATGGAAGAACAGATGTTGCTAAGTACTGGGGCTATTAGGTTGGGTACTGATTTAAGGATACGTGGAGGACATGGGTCCAGTGGTGATCCTGATTTAACGCTATTTATAAGCTCCACCATGGACAGGGGTGGAGAGAAGACCTCGAAGTTTGGGTTTGGAGGCAGAGGGGGAGACTCCGGGATTGCAGAGTCGGTGATCGTTATTTTGGTAAAGTTGTCAAAGATATCCAGGACCTTAGCCTGGAAAAAGTCCACTACCTTGCTACAGAATATTTGGGATGGCTCGATTGGGGAGGGGGCTGGAGGATTGGCTAACTCTCTTACCACCTGATACAATTGTTTGTTCGAGTTGAGAGCACGTTCTATTTGTGTGCTATAGAAGGTGCATTTTTCAATCTTGCGCTCAAGCTTATGATTCTGGCAGAGCGGTTTCATCTCCAGGTGAGCTGATGCTGTTGGTGGTGGCAGTAGGGGGCTGTGCATATGATTGAATTGCAAGGTGGCTTGAGAGAGTTCCATTGGCTTGTGGTGGAGACCCTTTTCAGGGGTTTAGTACATTCCAGAGGTCTTGGCTGAGGCTAGATGATGGGGTCCAGGATGCGCTCAATTTTACTGTGGTTTGCTTGATCCCCTCAACCACTGTTTGGTTCTATCCCTCCCTTGCTCTGGTAACAGACTCCTATGGTAGGGCACCTCTATCTTGTGGATGCCATCTCCCCTTTGCCACACGAGAGCCCATCTTCAAAATGGAGTCTCTTTTCCATTCATAGAAATTAAAGAAGGACCGTGCTATGGCCACCCATATCAATACATTTAATTTTTACTCCTGTGGATTTTATGCTTACCTTTGGAGGTCAATAGAATCTCTTTATTGTAATAAAAACTAGGGCACTCGCTCTTATTGGTCTCCTCTCTCTAAAAAGTCCCAACTTTTTATCCTTTACCTCTTACGCTGAAAGGGTTTTCCACCTGGCCATTTTACGTTCATTGGGAGTGATTACTATTGGGTGGCGGCGGCGCTGTTACCTCTAAGAGATTTATCTCTGTAAAAGGGGTCCAATATAGAGGCATAGGTACTTCATGATAATCCCGGATGGGAGGCGTAATCGTTCACCCCACATCTCTCCTCCCATGTCTCTATTTTAAGTTCCATTGTCACGCCTAGTCATGGATCTTACTCCACAGAGATTACTTGACTCAAAGCTGGAGCCATTGGGCCCCAATGCATTTACAATTAAATACTAGGGGTGGGCGGAATATGCGTAGTCGCTTTACTCAAAGCTCCTCAAAACTGTAAAAAATCTCTGTGAGCACACAGAGTTCGGGGAACACGCAGAATTGCTTATTCCGTCCATTTGCAATGCTTTTTTTCTGTTCGCGAACGTTGTTTCCGTACTCCGGGGAAAATATCATGTGAACACGCATTTTGAAAGCGCGAACAAGCTAAAAACACTGCGAAGGCCTGGATCACAGAATTTTTGGCAATTCCGCGGTCTCTGCGGAGCGCAAAATTCCCAAATTCTGCAAATTCCGCAAGCGGAACGGAATTTACCACCCAGGCCTATTAAATACCTGCCTAATCTATCTAAACATGCATTCAAATGCCTCAAACACAGAATTCTCAAGTCTTATCCAGAAACCTTCCATACAAGCAGAATACCACCAACTAGGGTCTTTGAGGAAATTTTCCACATTATCAAGAACTCCATAACTAACAGGGATCCTGACACTCCGTAGAGGTGGCTAAACTCCCCATCCTCCCCACTGGCCCCCCAAATGATCTCATCACGTAGTTCACCCACCTACTCACTCCACCCCATTCCCCCTTAACTCCTCCACTGTGAGCTGCTCACATTTCCCTATCTTCCCACCTTTGCTGATGGGATCTGATTCTCTTGGGGTGATCTGTGATACCCGAGTGCTGGCATACATAGCAATGGATCTCTCTTAGCCAGTCTGTACTTACCCTCATCCTGCGTTAGCCCCTGCTTACTCACTACAAAAGTCTCCACAACACATCCCTTGGCTCATAAGGCAACGAGCCTAAAGTCCGAACCCCCAATCACTAACAACATCAGTACTCTTTTGACCCCAGAGTCTCTAGGAAATCAGCTCATGAAATCTCCCATGCTCCTTGGCAATCTGAGCCACCTTTCCGACTCAACCTACCCATCACTAGAACTTTCAGGACAGCAGCACCTGATCTCCTCTATCATAACTCCCTCGCAACCTACTGGCTCCCGGATACACTCCACAGAGTCTCATCACCACCCTTTGCCTTTATCCATCCTGGATGACATCTCTCTGGATCTTCAACAACTTAAGACTGACTAACAAAAGCTTATAATCATCACCTCAAAATTGATAAATTGCAGGTGGGCTAACAGGTCATCAGGGACAAATAGACACAATCTAGTACCAGCTACTAACTACTACACTAAGCTGTCATCTCCCACTTTAGTCAAGGGATTATCTTCGAACTTTGTGTCCCCTCTCCGGAGTTGGAGAACCATACCCTACCCAAACTCTCCCGCTAGACACTTTAGAGTTAGGAATTCTTTAAGAGTTAGTGATATTGACTCCCTCCTGCTTGCTTATGATTCCACTCACATAGACAAGCTAGATAACCAGGAACATAATCAATTCATTCCACTGAACCCGCTCAGAAGACCCAGACACAACCTTAATGCTTTAAACACCTCCAACTGTTATATTCCCAAATTAGGCCCATGTAGTGAAGCACCCGGACTCTGCCTTCTGTGATGCCTGCCCAGCCAAATGGTGTCGATCAATCCCCGGGCCCTTGAAATGTGATTTCTGCTGTCCGGTACCATCAAAATCGACGGATTGATGACTTTGATTCTATCTGAAGCAACGCATTACCCTTGGGCGCAGCAGCATGAGCCAATTGACATTACCTCGACAGACTTCACGGCTTGATGACAACAGACAGTGCAGCTCAATGATGACGCAGTGCCTGCATCATAAAGGGGGTCTTCATCTCACAGGCAGTCCATTTGGCGAACTTTTTGACGGACTGTTCCTCCCCGCTCGCAAGGTACAATGTGGCATCCCCCAGGGATCTTCTCTCTCCCCTCTTCTTTTTAATTTGCATATCTTTCCACTTATTTCTGCCCTGCAGAGGATGGAGGTCACGGTGTTTAATTACGCCGATGACCTCCAGCTCATTTTTAACCTCTCCGATTCTCCTGACTCTATACACAACTTCCAGTCGGTGATGGTCTTTATCAGGGATTGGATGAGCTTTAACCATCTTAAGCTCAACCCTGATAAGACTGAGCTTCTCCTCACTGGTGGTAAACTCAACCCTTGGTCTTCTATTTTTTGCCCCCCCTCTTTTGGTCCTCCCCCCTCTCCTTCACCCTCTGTTAAGACACTGGGGATTACGCTCAATCAACATCTCACCCTACACTCCCAGATTAGCACGGTGGTCTCCTCTTGCTTTTTTATTTTGCGCACTATTCGGAAAATTTCACGTTTTTTTTCCTTTTCAGCTCTTAAACTGATCCTCATGGCTATGGTCCTTTCCTGTTTAGATTACGGCAACATTCTGTACAATGGAGCCCCCGCCTACGCCTTCCGGCGACTCCAATTGGTGCAGAACCAAGCTGCCTGCTTGATATACGGCCTACCTAAATCACATCACATTTCTCCCCTTCTAAGATCCCTTCATTGGCTCCCTATCAAAGAAAGGGCCCTTTTTAAGATGGGATGTATCACGTTTCAGGCCCTCGCGGGAACAGCTCCGTCTTTTATTAAGACCAAAATCGAACCCTACATTCCCAGCAGACAATTGCGTTCCTCCTCTTTGTCCCTCTTGGTGGTGCCCAGGTTCAAGAAGAGCAAAATGGGAGGCTCTAAGTTCTCTGTCCTTGCTCCGCAATTTTGGAACTCTTTATCTCTCCCAATGAGATCGATGCCATCCTATCTGGAGTTTCGTAGCACTCTGAAAACCATTCTGTTCTCACAGGCTTTTAATATCTAAACCGCTTTGCCACCCAACTTAGGATTCCTCCTCAACAGCGCCATGAAACCGCCTGGTAAACAAGCTCTCAACAAATACCCTTAAATTCAAATTAAATTCAAATTCATCACCTGCTCAGACTGACGCTGATGCATTGAGACTCCAACGTTGATGCTTTTCTCCATCCCAGGTACTTTGGTATTGCCCCAGTCGAGCGTGACATCAAGTAACTCCTTAGCGATATTGACCTCTTAGCACTATTTTAGTTTTAATCTTTAAAAACTCATAACCTTGCTTCCACTTATTGGATTTTTGTCTTTTTGGTCTGGTTTTAGTCATAAGAGTTTTTTAAATCACTGTGGAGTATTTTTGTTGTGTTTTTATTGTGTTTCTGTGTGTGTTTTGCACAAATACTTTACACATTGCATCTTCAGATAAGCCTGCTGGCTCTGTGCCAAGCTACCACAGGGTGAGCATAGGTTATCTTTTAGTGTGTATCTAGCTTACCCTGATTAGGAATGTGGTCCCTACTTGGACAGGGTGCCTTCCTCTGCCAACTAGAGACCCAATTTGTAACAGTTTGTTACAGACTTCTTATGTATGTAGCTTGAGTCATAATCCTCCGTTACCATAGGCAACGAACACAGGCTATCCGTCTAATGTTAATGTTTCATTGCGTAAACAACAAACTATGCTAAAGAAGAAAAACATCAACTTTCTAAAATACTGTCTAGTAATGCATTTCATTAAAAAAGACAAGAAATATTGTTTTGAAATGTACAACTGTTCTATTCAAGCATTATGTGAAATGAGGGCGTAAAAAGGAATTTTAGTTATCACAATCTAAGCATGGGCAGAAAATCCGTTTCGCTCGCGGATTTTGCGGATTTTTGGGAAATTCGCAATCCGCGAGATTTGAGAATTTCCCGCAAAATCCACAAATTCGCACGCAGCGGATTTTTTTTGTGGCGCGCGGCGTTGGTGATACAATTTTTGCGGCGCGCGGCGTTTATCATCGTTTGCCGGGTTGTTTTTCTCAATAGTTTGCGAGTGCTGTGCCATTTTGGATCTTGCTGTGTGATCCCGCGGGAATTGGCGAGCGCGCAATGTCATCGCGGCTTGCCAGCGAGAGTTTGTCAACGCGAGTACGGCGAGATCACGTCTCGCGGTACTTCGCAATTGCGAGATTTGAGATGCGGCGAGCGAAAATATAAAATTTGCAATTCTGCACAAGAAATCCACCAGCAAGCAGCATAAACCTTCTTGAAATGATGATTTTTATCTGAATAACTCCTTAGGTTGACATTTGCCTGCACTTTTTTAGCGAGGAGTCCATTTTGGGGAGGGGGGGAGGGGGGTGGGAGGAAGGAAGTGCCCCACAGTCTTCAACTTCCTGTTCCTGTTCAGCAGGCTCCTCCCAGTGCTTTGTCCATCTCCTGGTCACTTTTCATTTGGATCTGGAGCTGGAAGGATTACTTTTTGTGGATGCTGCTGGATATTTGGATTTGAGGCCTTTTTGACTTTCTTTGGATCACTGTTGGATTCGAAATTTTACAAGTAAGTTTGTTTGGGGCATTACAGTTGCTGCAACAAAAATTTTGGAATTTTCGATTTTTGGGCTGTTTTGGGGCCTTTTGCCCAGGGGTACTCAGTGGTGGGTGGACTGAGTCTTTCTGTGGGTTGTCTTGAACTTAAACATCATGGAGGCCATGGATGGATTGGGATTGTGCTGATTTTTCAGTGATTTTCGTTTTTTGGGGCTGTACTTGTGGCCTTTTCACCAGGGGTATTTGAGTCTAGCATGGGCCTAGTCTTTCTGTAGGTTGTCTTGAATTTAAACATCATGGAGGACATGGATGGATTGGGATTGTGCTGATTTTTCAGTCATTTTCGTTTTTTGGGGCTGTACTTGTGGCCTTTTCACCAGGGGTATTTGAGTCTAGCATGGGCCTAGTCTTTCTGTGGGCTAGTTTGAACTTAAACATCATGGATGGCATGGATGGAATGGGATTGTGCTGATTTTGCAGTGTTTTTCGATTTTTGGGGGTGTTCATGGGGAGGGACAGGCCATGTGGCTGGTGGCCATTTTGAGTGCAGCTACAGGCACTGGCCATGTGCTGGCAGGCAAGTGGCCATTTTGAATGCAGGCTTTGTTGTTAGGCCTGCAACCATTTTGCCTACTTTTCAACCTTTATTTATGCCCAGGGGTAGTGAGTCTTGCATGGGCCTAGTCTTTATGTGGGTTGTCTTGAATTTAAACATCATGGAGGGCATGGATGGATTGGGATTGTGCTGATTTTTCAGTGATTTTCGTTTTTTGGGGCTGTACTTGTGGCCTTTTCACCAGGGGTATTTGAGTCTAGCATGGGCCTAGTCTTTCTGTAGGTTGTCTTGAATTTAAACATCATGGAGGGCATGGATGGATTGGGATTGTGCTGATTTTTCAGTCATTTTCGTTTTTTGGGGCTGTACTTGTGGCCTTTTCACCAGGGGTATTTGAGTCTAGCATGGGCCTAGTCTTTCTGTGGGCTAGTTTGAACTTAAACATCATGGATGGCATGGATGGAATGGGATTGTGCTGATTTTGCAGTGTTTTTCGATTTTTGGGGGTGTTCATGGGGAGGGACAGGCCATGTGGCTGGTGGCCATTTTGAGTGCAGCTACAGGCACTGGCCATGTGCTGGCAGGCAAGAGGCCATTTTGAATGCAGGCTTTGTTGTTAGGCCTGCAACCATTTTGCCTACTTTTCAACCTTTATTTATGCCCAGGGGTAGTGAGTCTTGCATGGGCCTAGTCTTTCTGTGGGTTGTCTTGAATTTAAACATCATGGAGGGCATGGATGGATTGGGATTGTGCTGATTTTTCAGTGATTTTCGTTTTTTGGGCCTGTACTTGTGGCCTTTTCACCAGGGGTATTTGAGTCTAGCATTGGCCTAGTCTTTCTGTGGGCTGTCTTGAGCTTAAACATCATGGAGGGCATGGATGGAATGGGATTGTGCTGATTTTGCAGTGTTTTTCGATTTTTGGGGGTGTTCATGGGGAGGGACAGGCCATGTGGCTGGTGGCCATTTTGAGTGCAGCTACAGGCACTGGCCATGTGCTGGCAGGCAAGTGGCCATTTTGAATGCAGGCTTTGTTGTTAGGCCTGCAACCATTTTGCCTACTTTTCAACCTTTATTTATGCCCAGGGGTAGTGAGTCTTGCATGGGCCTAGTCTTTCTGTGGGTTGTCTTGAATTTAAACATCATGGAGGGCATGGATGGATTGGGATTGTGCTGATTTTGCAGTGTTTTTCGATTTTTGGGGGTGTTCATGGGGAGGGACAGGCCATGTGGCTGGTGGCCATTTTGAGTGCAGCTACAGGCACTGGCCATGTGCTGGCAGGCAAGTGGCCATTTTGAATGCAGGCTATGTTGTTAGGCCTGCAACCATTTTGCCTACTTTTCAACCTTTATTTATGCCCAGGGGTAGTGAGTCTTGCATGGGCCTAGTCTTTCTGTGGGTTGTCTTGAATTTAAACATCATGGAGGGCATGGATGGATTGGGATTGTGCTGATTTTGCAGTGTTTTTCGATTTTTGGGGGTGTTCATGGGGAGGGACAGGCCATGTGGCTGGTGGCCATTTTGAGTGCAGCTACAGGCACTGGCCATGTGCTGGCAGGCAAGTGGCCATTTTGAATGCAGGCTTTGTTGTTAGGCCTGCAAGGCTGCAACCATTTTGCCTACTTTTCAACCTTTATTAATGCCCAGGGGTAGTGAGTCTTGCATGGGCCTAGTCTTTCTGTGGGTTGTCTTGAATTTAAACATCATGGAGGGCATGGATGGATTGGGATTGTGCTGATTTTCAGTGATTTTCGTTTTTTGGGCCTGTACTTGTGGCCTTTTCACCAGGGGTATTTGAGTCTAGCATTGGCCTAGTCTTTCTGTGGGCTGTCTTGAGCTTAAACATCATGGAGGGCATGGATGGAATGGGATTGTGCTGATTTTGCAGTGTTTTTCGATTTTTGGGGGTGTTCATGGGGAGGGACAGGCCATGTGGCTGGTGGCCATTTTGAGTGCAGCTACAGGCACTGGCCATGTGCTGGCAGGCAAGTGGCCATTTTGAATGCAGGCTTTGTTGTTAGGCCTGCAACCATTTTGCCTACTTTTCAACCTTTATTTATGCCCAGGGGTAGTGAGTCTTGCATGGGCCTAGTCTTTCTGTGGGTTGTCTTGAATTTAAACATCATGGAGGGCATGGATGGATTGGGATTGTGCTGATTTTGCAGTGTTTTTCGATTTTTGGGGGTGTTCATGGGGAGGGACAGGCCATGTGGCTGGTGGCCATTTTTAGTGCAGCTACAGGCACTGGCCATGTGCTGGCAGGCAAGTGGCCATTTTGAATGCAGGCTTTGTTGTTAGGCCTGCAACCATTTTGCCTACTTTTCAACCTTTATTTATGCCCAGGGGTAGTGAGTCTTGCATGGGCCTAGTCTTTCTGTGGGTTGTCTTGAATTTAAACATCATGGAGGGCATGGATGGATTGGGATTGTGCTGATTTTGCAGTGTTTTTCGATTTTTGGGGGTGTTCATGGGGAGGGACAGGCCATGTGGCTGGTGGCCATTTTGAGTGCAGCTACAGGCACTGGCCATGTGCTGGCAGGCAAGTGGCCATTTTGAATGCAGGCTTTGTTGTTAGGCCTGCAAGGCTGCAACCATTTTGCCTACTTTTCAACCTTTATTAATGCCCAGGGGTAGTGAGTCTTGCATGGGCCTAGTCTTTCTGTGGGTTGTCTTGAATTTAAACATCATGGAGGGCATGGATGGATTGGGATTGTGCTGATTTTTCAGTGATTTTCATTTTTTGGGGCTGTACTTGTGGCCTTTTCACCAGGGGTATTTGAGTCTAGCATGGGCCTAGTCTTTCTGTAGGTTGTCTTGAATTTAAACATCATGGAGGGCATGGATGGATTGGGATTGTGCTGATTTTTCAGTGATTTTCGTTTTTTGGGGCTGTACTTGTGGCCTTTTCACCAGGGGTATTTGAGTCTAGCATGGGCCTAGTCTTTCTGTGGGCTGTCTTGAACTTAAACATCATGGAGGGCATGGATGGAATGGGATTGTGCTGATTTTGCAGTGTTTTTCGATTTTTGGGGGTGTTCATGGGGATGGACAGGTCATGTGGCTGGTGGCCATTTTGAGTGCAGCTACAGGCACTGGCCATGTGCTGGCAGGCAAGTGGCCATTTTGAATGCAGGCTTTGTTGTTAGGCCTGCAAGGCTGCAACCATTTTGCCTACTTTTCAACCTTTATTAATGCCCAGGGGTAGTGAGTCTTGCATGGGCCTAGTCTTTCTGTGGGTTGTCTTGAATTTAAACATCATGGAGGGCATGGATGGAATGGGATTGTGCTGATTTTGCAGTGTTTTTCGATTTTTTTGTGGTGTATAACTGAACTGATGTTCTGTCTTCCATTGTTTTTAGGTGCACAAGACTCAAGAGAACCACCAGTGCCAGGAAGAAGTCCTGCAGCGGTGTGTGTGTGCAGCATAACGTCACACGACGTCACGTCTGGCCTCAGACAACTCTACAATTCGTGCAACTGCGGCCTGCTGTCTGACCTGCTCTGAAGAAGATGGCCCCCAAAAAAGTTCTCCGTAGCTCCTCTAGCAAGAAAGTTGCTAGTAAGGAGCAGAAGAAGCAAGTTACGAAGGAGGCTGGTGTGCCACCCGCCACGTTTTTTGGGAGCAAAAAATAAAGTACGCCTGCAGCAGCAGGATCTGCTTGGGACCAAGCTGGGAGCAGCACCCCTGCTCCATTGGGTTCAGTGCCTCCACCACCACGCCAACTTAAGTCAAAGCCCTTGAGTGCTTCAGAGGCAGTCAGTGTACTTCTCCAATCACCATCGACCAGTGATGTTGGCTCATCGCAAGAAAGTAGCAGCAATGTCCCTGAATCAACACAGGTTGTTGTAACTCATCTGACAAGTGTTGAACAACCACAGCCGCAACAACAACACCATGTGCAAGTACACGCCCAAGTACATGTGGAAGGAGAGGCAGCAAAAGGAGATGCGCAAGCAAAGGTGCATGGAGGTTCACAAGTGCCCACAATAGTTGTTCCTCCCGAAGTAGGGGCACATCAGGAAATCGACAATGAAGCCGAGGTATTGGAAGCCACTCCTCCTGATGATCATTCATTGTCTTCCACATCCCTAGCAAGGTCAAGATCAAGGGGGGTGTCTACATCTTCTTCAAGCCCACCTCGTTCTGATGCAAGTGATCAGTCTTGGGAACCACAACAGCTGTCTGACAGTGAGGCACACCATGATCTGACAAAGGTACCTAAGCGTAAAAGGAAGGTCGTCGAAAAACTCATACCTATGGAGTGTGATGAGGCTCAACAAGAAGTGACAGATACTGCTGGTGATGAAGCCTCTCACGATGACGACGAGCCAGTCATCACAAAGGTCACTGCAGCCCCACCGGGCATGCAGCAAAGAGACATTTTGACCCTATCCCGATAAGCTGCTGAGCGTGATGATGATGCCGACGAGGAGGCAATGGAAATGGAATCATTAGATTTGGAGTTAAGTAGTACACCAAAACCTACCGCTTCCATATTTCTTCCTCGCAAGAAGGTACCCACCTCGACCTCAATTCGTGGTGGTGAAAGTGCAAAACGTACTGAAGTTCGGCAATCCACATCCTCCACTTCATCTGGCATTAGCAGCAGGACCACCACCACCAGTATCGCCGACTCCTCCGGCCCCCAAAGACATTTCAAGTCTCCAGTTTGGGACTTCTTTAGTGTTTGCCCAAAAATGGAAAACGTAGCCATTTGTAGCCTTTGTAAGGTTCGAGTTGGTCGTGGTAAGCTTGGTTCTAACTATGGTACCGGAGGCCAGAGAGGTCATCTTAAGAGAGCGCACCCTGTCCAATGGTTTCCGCACCTAGAGGCGTTTAAGCAAGCCAGAATTGCACGTAATGAAAACGTTGATTTTTCATCTGATGATGACGAGGAGGAAGAAGACGATTCAAACACTTCACTTACACCCAGTACCCCTGTCAGCAGCACACCCCATGTGAGGCACACTAAGAGTGTGGGAGAGAGTGAGACATCAATGCGGAAAAGTTCATCAGCGAGCGTAACTGGGTCGAAGATATCATCATCATCCCGTAAATCCTTGGTCCAGGGCAACATTAAAAAGATGTTGTTTACAGAAACGCAATATGAACGCAACCACCCACTGACGCGTCTGTATAACACTAAGCTGGCTAAAATGCTAGCTCTGGACCTTCTCCCTTTTTCTTTTGTAGAAGGGGTTGGTTTTCTAGAATTAGTGGCAGCGCTCTGCCCTAAATGGAAGGTTCCTAGCCGGTTCTATTTTGCCCGAGTTGCGGTTCCAGCACTACATGAAGATGTTCTGAAGGTGATTGGGGCAGCTTTGCAGAAGAGTGCTGTTCACACTATACATCTGACAACAGACATGTGGACCAGTGGCACAGGCGCTGATTACATGTGCATCACTGCACACTGGGTCTCTTTTTCAGGGGCTAAAGCAAAGCTAAACGCAGGTGTTGACACGGACATTGTTTTTAAAGCTGCTCGGAAACATGCAACACTAGCCATGTTTGGTTTGGAGAAACGTCACACAGCAGAAAACATTTTGGATGTCTTTAAGACAAAGGTCCTTAACTGCCTGTCCCCACTAAAACGCCAGGTTGGTTATGTTTCCACGGACAATGGCGCCAATATAGTTAAGGCCATGAGGGACGGTGACTATTTCAGAGTGCCGTGTTTGGCGCACTGTATAAACCTGGTTGTCCAAAAATTCTTGGGTAATAAAGGCAGTGCAGCGTACAGTGTATTGGACACCTGCCGAAAAATGTGCAAGCATTTCAGCCATTCTTTTAAGGCCGGGAAGCAGCTGAGGAGCCTGCTATATCAACATCAAATGCCAGTGAAAGCACTCATCCAGGAGGTGGTAACACGTTGGAACTCAACCTTCTACATGCTTGAGCGTCTGTATGAGCAGTATACGGAACTCGATCAATATTTCCTTACAGAGGGTACAGAGGAGCTGAGGATGGGTGCGGCGCAATGGAACATAGTTCAAAGCCTGACACGCATGCTTCGTCCTTTTGAGTTCTTCACGCGTGCAGTCAGCAAGGAGGACTCTAATTTGGGAAAAGCTATCCCATTGTTGTACATGCTGGAGGACCAACTGAAGGAGGTGTGTTCTGTGTATGAAAAAGATGACAAAAACCAAGACTCTTTGCTTCTGGCTGAGAAATTATTAGAGCTCCTACAAGGTGATGAACGTCTTAAAAAGATCCACTCAGAACAGCATTACATTTGTGCTACTATTCTGGATCCACGCTACAAAAAGGCGCTGGCAGGCCAAGCATTCTTTCCTTTTGATGATGAACATGTTCCAAAGTACAAACGTTGGCTAGCCTTGTCAGCCAAGAGGTTTGAAAGAGAACGGCTGGAAATTGAAGGAAATGGCAGTACATCAGCAGGCCATCCCCAGTCAAAACAATCCACTTCTGCACCTGTGGCTGTGGCACAAGTGACCTCTCAGCCGTTAAAGACACCGGCAACCGGATCATCTGCACGAGACACAACAGAAACATTGGAGGCTGAAGAGGATTGGCTAGCTCTGCGTGGGTTTGGTTCTCAAAAGGTCAGAGGCACAGCAAGAGCTAAGCAAAGTGGAGGAACCTTGGATGAGGACCTTGAGTCGATGGTGAAGGACTATCTGAATGACTCAACAGAGGTCTATGTTAATTCTGATCCATTGTCCTATTGGCATGGGAAAAAAGAATTGTGGCCACAGCTCACCAACCTGGCTTTAAACTACTTGTCTTGCCCACTCGCAAGTGTGTCTTCTGAACGGGTTTTCAGTGCTGCTGGTGGCATTGTAACTCCCAAACGGAGCAGCCTCTCGCCCAAAAATGTGGAGAGGTTAACAATGATCAAGATGAATCAGCACCTCATACCACCAGATTTCAGAGTACGAGAAAGCGTGCCGGATGAAGAGGAGGTGGCCAGCAACATAGATGAGGGAATTTCTACTCTGTCAGGTGACACTGAGCTCACCCTGCCTGAATTCGCAGAGTATGATGACAAAGCCTTATTCTTATTCCTGGACCGTGATACCGAGCCCTGAAAATGAGACAACGAATCAATAACTTTCTTTTTCATCCTTATTCACTTTTATTCCTGTGTGTCTGTCTTTCTTTGTTGTGCACAGGTAATATATTTCAAACTTTAATCAGATAATCACAAAATCAAGCCCATCAGCAGAACTGTCTTCACTGGTTTGCTAATTGATTTGAAGTTGCCGCAGTCTGCATTCCTCAGGTTCACAAGTTCAGAAGAACATGCTCCTCTATCCTCCTCCTCCAGACTCCTATTTCCATCAAACCAGAGGGCTGGTTTACGCCCAATGAAGAAAGACTCAGCACTTGTGGGGGTGTTGTTGTACCTCTTTGCAGGTGAGTTGACGGCTCTGGGGCCATTGCTGGGAAGCTCTAATACCGGATAAAAGTGTTTTGGACCAAATCCCAGGCGGAAATTTTTTTGTGTTTTTGATGACTTGCTTGCCTTTGAGGTGCTCTTAGGGGGGGTTCCGTCTGTTTTTGGGTGAGTTTCGTGGTCTGGGAGCACTGCTGGGACACTCTAATCTTGATTGCATTTGCTTTTCAGGAAATCCGTCGTGGCAACCCCGACTTATGGCCTAGCTACGCAGCGCGTTTGGACCGAAGGCCGAGAAATATTGCAAGTATGAGATTTTGCTTTTGGCCTGTTTGGGGGCGTTATGCTTCTTGGCGGGTGGGTTGGCGGGTCTTGGGGCATTCCTGGGAAGGTCTAATACCGGGTAGAAGTGGTTGGGACAAAATCCAGGCCGATTTTTTTTGGGCTATTTCTGACATTTTGCTCAATGTAGCCTTTTCGGGGGCCTGTTTGGGGGGCTTCCTGGTGTTTGTGGGTGAGTTTCGGGGTCTGGGAGCACTGCTGGGACACTCTAATCTTGATTGCATTTGCTTTTCAGGAAATCCGTTGTGGCAACCCCGACTTATGGCCTAGCTACGCAGCGCGTTTGGACCGAAGGCCGAGAAATATTGCAAGTATGAGATTTTGCTTTTGGCCTGTTTGGGGGTGTTATGCTTCTTGGCGGTGGGTTGGCGGGTCTTGGAGCATTCCTGGGATGGTCTAATACCGGGTAGAAGTGGTTGGGACAAAATCCAGGCCGATTTTTTTTTGGGCTATTTCTGACATTTTGCTCAATGTAGCGTTTTCGGGGGCCTGTTTGGGGGGCTTCCTGGTGTTTGTGGGTGTGTTTCGGGGTCTGGGCTCACTGCTGGCTATATATACTTTACTTTGCAAGAGGTTTGAAGCAAATCCATGGTGGCAGAGGGGAGTTAGGGCCTAGCTGCAGAGCGCGCGCGGAGTGATTTGGGAAATTTGTGAACAATTGACTAAGTCCCCATTTTTGTACTTTTGCTCTTTGGCTGTTTGGGGGTCTTCTACTCGTTTTCTCCTGGGTTGACGGCTCTGGGGCCATTGCTGGGAAGCTCTAATACCGGATAAAAGTGTTTTGGACCAAATCCCAGGCGGAAAATTTTTTGTGTTTTTGATGACTTGCTTGCCTTTGAGGTGCTCTTAGGGGGGGTTCCGTCTGTTTGTGGGTGAGTTTCGTGGTCTGGAAGCACTGCTGGGACACTCTAATCTTGATTGCATTTGCTTTTCAGGAAATCCGTCGTGGCAACCCCGACTTATGGCCTAGCTACGCAGCGCGTTTGGACCGAAGGCCGAGAAATATTGCAAGTATGAGATTTTGCTTTTGGCCTGTTTGGGGGTGTTATGCTTCTTGGCGGGTGGGTTGGCGGGTCTTGGAGCATTCCTGGGAAGGTCTAATACCGGGTAGAAGTGGTTGGGACAAAATCCAGGCGGAAAAGCCTTTTGGCACTTTTTGTAACTTAGGGTTCGTTAGGGTTAGCCCTAGCAGCAGGATTGCATGTGTTTCGGGGTGTTCTAGATTATTGCAACTGAGTTCTGGGGTCTTAGAGCACTCGTGAGAATGTGTAATTTTGGTTGCAAGTCATTTGAAGAAAATCCATGGTGGGAAATGGGGGATTTGGCATAGTTAAAGAAAGCCTTTGCCACTATTCTTAACTTACGGTTCGTTAGGGTTAGCAGTATTTCTATTGCATGTGTTTGAGTGGGGGGGATTTCGAGTCTTGGAGCGATGCTGGCTATGGCTACTTTTGCTTGGTTGCTTGCAAGTGGTTTGAATGCAATCCACGGTGGGTAAGGGGTAATTAGGAAGGGGGTACTTCGGCCTACTTTTACTTTCAAAGTAAGTTTTGTCACCAGTTTTCTGCTAGGCCTCGTTTTTTGAGATTTGATTGGGGGTCTTCTACATTTTTGCGACTGGCTTTAGTAAGGGTCTGGGTGGGAGCACTGCTAGGAAGATCTAATTTTGTTCTAAAACACAGTTTACAGTACACCTAGCTTGAGGGGAAAGATCCGCTACATTAATTTGCCCATACTTATTTATCCTTCAAAAGGTGACTCCGACAGAGTACGCACTTTCAAAAATATTGTACTGTCTACTAGGAAAATCAAATTGTGACTTTTTGCACTCCACAGCCTACATACCTTATATTTATTTATCAGTGGTGTTGTAATATTATATCACTTCCTGTTTTTCGTTGAATAATTACAGGCCGGGTTTCAGTCTCTGTAATTGGGAAAAAAGGATGGAGTCAGGCTTCACAGTAGCGAGCCACAATTCAGCATCAGGCAGGCAGTGGACAGGGTGTCTTCTGGTGACCAACATCGATGGACGAAGCGTCGGCTGCAATGGAGGAGTGCCGCTAATAAGAGGATTTTTTTTCTGCAGGCAACTTACTTACCACTTCCAACAGGACAACTACAACCACATAGATACAGTATCCCTTGCCTTTTTCTCTGACTGTGACTGCATTTCTTGGATCTCTCTCTGCTTCTAAATTGATCCCTTAACACATCACTTAGTCCACTCCACTATCACATCTGCACCACACATAGCCATTTGTAAGTGCTCCTACGTAATTCGCAAGTCGCAGCACGCCCCAGCCCGTAGAGGACTGGGATGGCCCCAATGATGAAGCATGTCACCAAGGGGCAACCCTGGTGAGTGAGGGGACACCTAGAAAAAAAGCAATTTCTCCTTTTCTATCTACTATACCTTCCAGACCAACCCCATTGAGTGTTGTTGTGAATGGATTTATAGTGACCAGCAAGGCTCTCGGGTATCTGCCTACAGAGACCTTATGTTGAATATCGTTATCAATAATTCCACACAGGCCCTGTACTGTCGCATTCTTTCTTCCACAGTTGTCGAAAGTACTACTTACTTTTCACTGACATGCATGCAGTAGTGCATGCACTTTCAAAGATTGATGGATAGGTTTGTACCCAAAGAATTGTTTATGTTCAATTGTTTGTCTATGCTGTGCTTTTTTAAACAGGGTGTCTTCTGGTGACCAACATCGATGGACGAGGCGTCGGCTGCAATGGAGGAGTGCCGCTAATAAGAGGATTTTTTTTCTGCAGGAAACTTACTTACCACTTCCAACAGGACAACTACAACCACATAGATACAGTATCCCTTGCCTTTTTCTCTGACTGTGACTGCATTTCTTGGATCTCTCTCTGCTTCTAAATTGATCCCTTAACACATCACTTAGTCCACTCCACTATCACATCTGCACCACACATAGTCATTTGTAAGTGTTCCTACGTAATTCGCAATTTGCAGCACGCCCCAGCCCGTAGAGGACTGGGATGGCCCCAATGATGAAGCATGTCACCAAGGGGCAACCCTGGTGAGTGAGGGGACACCTAGAAAAAAAGCAATTTCTCCTTTTCTATCTACTATACCTTCCAGACCAACCCCATTGAGTGTTGTTGTGAATGGATTTATAGTGACCAGCAAGGCTCTCGGGTATCTGGCTAGTACAGAGACCTTATGTTGAATATCGTTATCAATAATTCCACACAGGCCCTGTACTGTCGCATTCTTTCTTCCACAGTTGTCGAAAGTACTACTTACTTTTCACTGACATGCATGCAGTAGTGCATGCACTTTCAAAGATTGATGGATAGGTTTGTACCCAAAGAATTGTTTATGTTCAATTGTTTGTCTATGCTGTGCTTTTTTTTACAGGGTGTCTTCTGGTGACCAACATCGATGGACGAAGCGTCGGCTGCAATGGAGGAGTGCCGCTAATAAGAGGATTTTTTTTCTGCAGGAAACTTACTTACCACTTCCAACAGGACAACTACAACCACATAGATACAGTATCCCTTGCCTTTTTCTCTGACTGTGACTGCATTTCTTGGATCTCTCTCTGCTTCTAAATTGATCCCTTAACACATCACTTAGTCCACTCCACTATCACATCTGCACCACACATAGTCATTTGTAAGTGCTCCTACGTAATTCGCAAGTCGCAGCACGCCCCAGGCCGTAGAGGACTGGGATGGCCCCAATGATGAAGCATGTCACCAAGGGGCAACCCTGGTGAGTGAGGGGACACCTAGAAAAAAAAGCAATTTCTCCTTTTCTATCTACTATACCTTCCAGACCAACCCCATTGAGTGTTGTTGTGAATGGATTTATAGTGACCAGCAAGGCTCTCGGGTATCTGCCTACAGAGACCTTATGTTGAATATCGTTATCAATAATTCCACACAGGCCCTGTACTGTCGCATTCTTTCTTCCACAGTTGTCGAAAGTACTACTTACTTTTCACTGACATGCATGCAGTAGTGCATGCACTTTCAAAGATTGATGGATAGGTTTGTACCCAAAGAATTGTTTATGTTCAATTGTTTGTCTATGCTGTGCTTTTTTTTACAGGGTGTCTTCTGGTGACCAACATCGATGGACGAAGCGTCGGCTGCAATGGAGCAGTGCCGCTAATAAGAGGATTTTTTTCTGCAGGAAACTTACTTACCACTTCCAACAGGACAACTACAACCACATAGATACAGTATCCCTTGCCTTTTTCTCTGACTGTGACTGCATTTCTTGGATCTCTCTCTGCTTCTAAATTGATCCCTTAACACATCACTTAGTCCACTCCACTATCACATCTGCACCACACATAGTCATTTGTAAGTGCTCCTACGTAATTCGCAAGTCGCAGCACGCCCCAGCCCGTAGAGGACTGGGATGGCCCCAATGATGAAGCATGTCACCAAGGGGCAACCCTGGTGAGTGAGGGGACACCTAGAAAAAAAGCAATTTCTCCTTTTCTATCTACTATACCTTCAAGACCAACCCCATTGAGTGTTGTTGTGAATGGATTTATAGTGACCAGCAAGGCTCTCGGGTATCTGGCTAGTACAGAGACCTTATGTTGAATATCGTTATCAATAATTCCACACAGGCCCTGTACTGTCGCATTCTTTCTTCCACAGTTGTCGAAAGTACTACTTACTTTTCACTGACATGCATGCAGTAGTGCATGCACTTTCAAAGATTGATGGATAGGTTTGTACCCAAAGAATTGTTTATGTTCAATTGTTTGTCTATGCTGTGCTTTTTTTTACAGGGTGTCTTCTGGTGACCAACATCGATGGACGAAGCGTCGGCTGCAATGGAGGAGTGCCGCTAATAAGAGGATTTTTTTTCTGCAGGAAACTTACTTACCACTTCCAACAGGACAACTACAACCACATAGATACAGTATCCCTTGCCTTTTTCTCTGACTGTGACTGCATTTCTTGGATCTCTCTCTGCTTCTAAATTGATCCCTTAACACATCACTTAGTCCACTCCACTATCACATCTGCACCACACATAGTCATTTGTAAGTGCTCCTACGTAATTCGCAAGTCGCAGCACGCCCAGGCCGTAGAGGACTGGGATGGCCCCAATGATGAAGCATGTCACCAAGGGGCAACCCTGGTGAGTGAGGGGACACCTAGAAAAAAAGCAATTTCTCCTTTTCTATCTACTATACCTTCCAGACCAACCCCATTGAGTGTTGTTGTGAATGGATTTATAGTGACCAGCAAGGCTCTCGGGTATCTGGCTAGTACAGAGACCTTATGTTGAATATCGTTATCAATAATTCCACACAGGCCCTGTACTGTCGCATTCTTTCTTCCACAGTTGTCGAAAGTACTACTTACTTTTCACTGACATGCATGCAGTAGTGCATGCATTTTCAAAGATTGATGGATAGGTTTGTACCCAAAGAATTGTTTATGTTCAATTGTTTGTCTATGCTGTGCTTTTTTTCTTGTCTCCCAAAACCTTTACCAAAACCCCCCGTACCCATCCATTTTTCAAACCCTAACCCTCTTCCCCCGGGCTGTGTGGTTTTGATTGATGTGTGACTAAATTACAGCAATAAATCCACACACTTGCTGGGGAGGATAAGGTGATAGCAACAGGCTG
The DNA here is from genome assembly GCF_964263255.1 of Lissotriton vulgaris. Taxonomy (NCBI): domain Eukaryota; kingdom Metazoa; phylum Chordata; class Amphibia; order Caudata; family Salamandridae; genus Lissotriton; species Lissotriton vulgaris. The sequence continues at coordinate 711,415,675 of NC_141694.1, forward strand.
GTGAAGAAATCTGAGGATATATTCTTACTCTGCTTGACAAAGACCCATGGCTAATGTCAAAGAACTGCAACCGAATTAGTAGTTATACTTTACCATTTGTTAGGCTACAATGTGGCACTGTTCCAGTGTACTTCTGTCACCTGCTATATTCTCAGTTGTACTGTTGAATTGCTCAGGAGGACAAACCAGATTTAATTTTCTTTTTTTTCATAGGCATGCAACTGCCACTGTGTTATTCGCTGTTTCCCGTAGAGCCAGCCCTGGGTCTAGCCCTACTTTCAAACACAAATTACAGGTAAGATAAGCGTTTGGTGGTTTGGGGGTATAATGGAGTATTAGTAGGAGAGACGAGAGACTGACGGTAGTACTACTAAAGTCCTAGGACTCTTGGATTCACTTCACTTACTCTGTGAGAGGCACTTAGTGTTGAAAACATTTGGGCATTTACACTTAAAGGAAGAAAATGGAACTAAACTTTCAGGAAAACAAAGTCACTGTTAAACCCCCACCCACCAGGCAAGCAGTAAGAAACGGGTATGCTCAGATAAAGTTTGAAAAAGTATATTTATATCCCTAACAAAATAATCTCCCGCAAGACCCTCCCTAACCCCAACGATTGTCCTTCAAAAGTCCCCAAAAACCCAACTCCCAATTCCCACCCCCCAAAAGTCTCTAAAAAAGGGGCAAGGGACACTATGGGTGGATGCTGTCTACTTTTTGGGCCAGGGCATCATGCTCCTGGCGGAGCAAGGCGTGCTCTACGCGGAGCCCCTCCAACTGGTTTGAAAAGTGGTGGAGCTCCTGCTGGAGGCGGGACACCATCAGGGTACTGCGGCGCAGGCGTGCCTTCAATGCCTTGCAGGTGCAACGGCTGTGAGAGGAAGCTGTTGTCCTTGCTACTCGGCGGTGGCGTTTGGCTTTGGCAGCCCGGCTCAGTCTGGGTGGACCACTGTGCTGGGTGGCACTGGCAGCCCGTGGGGGCACGGAGGCCGATGCAGACGACGTAGTTGTTGTGGTCGACTGCACACTTTCTTCGTCCTCCAGGGCCACCAGCCGCCGATATTCGGCCACAGTGGCATCGATCCTCCGTTGCCGGGCCGCTCTAGCCAGCTCCTTCCTCCTTGTTCGTTTGGAAGGAGAACCTATATGAAGAAAGAAAGACATAGTCTGTAACCAATGCTCTTTAAGATTAACTCAATCATTCAGCAGAAATTTGTGTTGCACTACAACTAGCTAATTGCAAGCGCATTATATAACTATTGAGGCCAGTATCTATCTAACCTCACACTTCTTCATCCTTGCTCTAACATTAGTGGGAGTTTAAGGAACAAATTCTACGAGCACTATGGACTTCCATTGGAGTCGACTATGAAAGTACACCAGTCTTATTCTTCTTCTTGTCTCTTGTTTAGGAAAATTGGTACGTTATCTTCTGCAAGCCGGCATAATGCCAGCGCAGTAAACATGCACCCGAGAAAAAGAGACGCACGCCATGAGGAGTGACCTAGACTTGCGTTGCGTTACTGTACCCGTCCAGTACATGCAGGTGGTGAAGCTCTTACTTTTCTATTACGGGTGGCACTGAGAATACTCTGTTACAACTCAAGGGCTACTGCTTAATTAATTGAACTTTCACCCTACAGTGGAAATGAGTACTAGAAATGGAAAATTGAAGAAGATAAATAATCTGATTATCTATCACTTCACATGGGATGTTTTTGCTTATATATGGGATGACTTTAGGTGCTTTGCTTTTTATTGAGTGACCAGTGATACATCCACACATGAATGACTGAGCACTACTAAACTTATTAAGAGAGGTAGGGAGTGGCCACCGTAATAACCGGATCTATGCTGTGCTTGCAATACAAACTACTGCTACTATTGATGGTAGTATTTGGACAAAATTAAAACTTATTTTCCTTGCCTTTCCTACACTGGAACGGACGTGCGGGTGCAGTGTTACATGCTCTTCAAAGTTACACTTAGTTCATCCACTGACCGTCTACTCTCTCTAGATCATGGGTACTCACAAACTTTCTCTCAGGGGCTAAATTTACAGTGTAGTTTGTGGCCGAGGGCCGCACTGGTGGGGGCGGAGTCAGAGGGGGCGGGGCTAAAGCAAAACGAAAACTTGTGACCATGAGGTTGCACACAGGTCCCTGCAGCAGATGCCTTCATCCACTGAGCCACCAGATCCAGCATTTACATACATCTCTCTCCCTCCTGCTCTCCCTCCTGCCCTCCCTCTCCATCTCTCTCTCCCTCCTTCCCTCCCCCTCCCTCCCCCTCTGTCATCTCACTGTGTGTGTGTCTATCTGTGTCAGCCTTCAGCCCGGGTTGAGACCGCTTCCTCAACGCGCACACACAGACAACAACACCAAAGTACTTAACAGGTCTTTAAAAGACCATTAACATATTATTGAGGCTTTGTTTGTTGTAGCGCCCCTGCATCTCCACCCTGACAATCACTGCTTGCCCGGCCCCACAGAGCAGAGGCTTTGTTCTATTTCACCTCTTTGTGGCCTTGCATCTCCACTCTGCTCTGTGGGGGCCGGGGGAGCAGTGATTGTCAGAGTGGAGATGCAGGGGCGCTAACAGGTGAAATACAAAAAAGCCTCTGCTCTGTGGGGGCCGGGGGAGCAGTGATTGTCTGCAAGGTCTGCGCACCGCCAAGGAAGGCTTGCCGGGCCACCACCGGCCCGCGGGCCGTACTATGAGTACCCCTGCTCTAGATACACATATGCTATCTAAGAGTCAGATAGTAGCATGATCCAGGTATATGGACACATACAGTTTCTGTGTCACCCACCCAGGCTGTTGTCCTTCCACCCATCATTGCTTCATCATTCACCCAGCCATGCATCTCATATTCTTGCCTTCCCAGCTAGTCTTCAATCTCAATAAGTAAGGAATATATAAGAGCTTACCTCTGGCCGCCACCACCACCGTCTCAACTCTCACAGCCGCCGCCTCCTCCCCTGAAGAATTGCCCTCCGCCTCCGTGTCGAGCACCACCACCTCCACGCTGGCCCCGCCACCAGATGTTCCACCTACAAAGTACATTGAAGAATGTTAGAATAAAGCACTCACTAGTCTTTGGTCTAGGAATGAAGACATGTGAAAACAATGTAATTTGTGACTGTCTACTTTAAAGTTAAAAAAAATGTCCCTTTTTCCAGGGAAGGTTGTCTTGCTGCACTTTTTGGCACAACTGATGAAGGCTGGTTTTTTAACACGCACCATTTTTCTCCACACAGACAGAAGATGGACTTCTAACAACAAGATCAAGTTGAAACCAGGTGAGAGCTCGGCTCGACCACAAGAAATGTCTTCAATTAATCGTCAGCACTAACCACTTTTCCATTATCAGTTAAACGTTTAGTTTTATTATGACTTCATTTTAATAAATGTGTTTACTTTTAATAAACCTTTTACACTTAAATACAATCTGTGTTTTTTGGTCCAGACTAGAGTGACTGAGCGAAAGGTTTTGCAATTTTTGCAAGCATGAGTCCAGATAGAACACTTCAAAAGACATTATGGACAATCCCAGAGGACTGCACTAAGTTGATAGAGCTATTGCTGACTAGAATCATGGGAGTTTCGCCAACCGTGCAATCTTAGTTAGCTACACAGACAGACTAATAAGAATAATCTAGTAATACCACAGGGAGTCATAGTAGAGGCAGGATAAGAATTTAGATACAGTCTACAAGAAGATCAAAGACAATTTTGAAAAAAGTCAAATGAGGAACGCTAGGAAAAATAGGTACTAGTCTAAAATGAAAACTTACTGGGGCCAGCAAAGGAGCCCTCGCCTGCCCGATCCTGGCCCTGTTGAACAGCATCCGCCGCCTGCTGCTCCTGTGTCCTCCTCTCGCCCCTGGGGGGAGCTGACGTACAACATGAAAGAAAGAACAGAAAACATGGATGATTGTTGCTTGTCAATGTCAACTAAATCAAACATTTCAAAAGAACAATAACAAAATATTTCCGCGAAATTATATTGATTAGGGTTAGTTTTCATTTATTTGCGGACCTGTGACTTCGAAAGTCACGTAACTCACTAAACAAAGTACTGAAAGGTTCACCTAGGACTGGCAGGCAGCAGTCTGCAGGCAAGACGCAAAGTGACAGACAAACTCCATTGTGATTTCAGTCAGATCAGTGACAACACTAACAGTTGCCTGCTACATTACCAGTCATTTAAATAGTCAAACTATCAATCCACCGCCACTATTTTTCTTATTGTCAGGGGTACAAAGGAAGGGGCAGATTTAAGCCCCTTGCGGCTCTTTTGCTCCGTTCTTGCGTGACTTTTGTGACGCAGCAGCTAAACAAAAAAGGGCGCCATGGTGCGGCGTATTATATTATAACACTGTGACGCATTTGAGAGATGCATCCCGTTATAAAGCCCTGCGCCATCAGGGGGCGTTCCGGCGCAAGGGAGGGCATTCCTGCGCTGGAACACATCCTAAAAGTGGCTGAGGGAAATCTACAAAATTTCAATCAGTCACCTTTAGGACAATGATGCGTCACACAAACCCTGCACCTGCTTGAAGCAGACGTACGGCTTGACCCAGCATTGGGGAGATAGGGTACCCCAGAGCATTGCTGGAGCTGTGCCATCGTTGCGACGCAACTCCAGCAGTAAAGCTTCGGTGACGTTTTGGGCCCATGGTGCGCCGCATTGCAAATACGGCGCACCATGTTTGGTGGTGGTAGCGGGCCGCACAATTAATGGCGCATCCCTGCTACTTTGCAGGGATGCGACGGTAATTGCAATTCTGCCCCTTAGGGGCATACTTACTTACGCGTTCTGGCGCATCTCCAGAGATGCGCCAGATCAAATGCGTCACGCAAAACTACCCTTGCGACACGGCAGATGCGCCTCATTTACAATGCGGCACGCCCTGGCGCAAGGGTAGGCACTTGCGTGACGCATCTCGTCACGTAAGAGCGGCGCATCGCTGGAGTCACGTCGCCAACGCAATGCAACTCCAGTAATGCTCAGGGCCACCCAATACTTAACATGCTGTGTCAGTCCTTTCGCCTGCTTCAAGCAGGCATAAGGAATTGAATTGACGTAGCAGCGTCGCAGAAGTGCCTGCGTTAAATCTTGTAGATTTCACGCAGGCAATTTTGCGAGGCGCACAGCCGCCGGACCGCCCACCCTGCGTACTAGGAACGCACCCATTGTGGTGCAGGCCCATGGCTTTATAACGTGACGCATCTCCCTAGATGCGTCATGCTGTAATTGACTCGCAGGGATGCGGCACGTTTACGCCGCTGTTGCGTCACGCAAGGCAACGTAAACGTGGCGCAAGGGGCTTGTAAATGTAATCTGCCCCCTAGTGTCTAGCATTACGCAGTTCTGTAAAGTACACTCATACATAATAGTTACTCAGGCCAATGAGACCACGAAATAGAAAACAAATAAGCATAGTAGCAACGCCACTGAGAAGGAGAGCAGTGCACCTGAAATGCACAGAAGATTTTGAAATATAATTTAACTACAATGTAATCGTCATCAGCGGCATTATTGGCTTGCTCCATGTAAAAAACAAATATTTGCAATACAACAACACAGAGCAGGAGAAAACATCATAGTAGTGAGTGATGAAATGGCTACTACTACTCACCAAGCCTGGGGATCTTCAAGCCGAGCTGGTCCAGCAGGTCGCGCTCCCGGTCCAGGAGGTCCGTCCAGCGATGGGTGACCTGGCTGTAGGTGCGCTGGACCCCGTAGAGGTGGGATATGGCCCAGCACACCTTCTCCCACCGCTTCCGGCGCTCCCGCATATTGTAGCCGCCGGCCGCGATCCTGCCGCCTCCCGCGATGGTCCTGGGCAGGCGGCGCTGGACGAAGTAGACCAGCGCGCCCACTTCCTCCGGGCTGAATATCTCCCGTCGCGTCACCTGCTCCCCCCTCAACCTCCCGCATGCTGTCCTGGCACTGGGTCCAGTACTACTCCCCGCCGCCGCTGCGGCCCTCAAGTGCCTGGGCAGCTTCACGGCGCCTGGCTTGACCATGGTCTGGGCAGGTAAGGTAGGAAGAAGTAGAAAATTAAGAAAGAATAGGATAGGGAAGAATAAAAGAAAAGAGTTTAAAAAAGTAGTTTAAAAGTAAAGAAAAATAGCAGAAAAGACAAAAATATACAGCTAGGAAAAGAGAGGGATAGATAAGAAGCAAAATCGTAAAAAAAAAACAGAAAACAAGCAAAGGATGGCAAAGATACCAAGAGGATTAAACACCATGCCCAGACACAGGAAATGAATGAAAAACAAGATGGCCGGCGCCTGTTCACGAGCGCGAAAGTAAGTTCGCGCGAGATTTCCCTCGCGATCTCGTGCGAACCTCTAGATTTCCCTCGCGATCTCGTGCGAACCTCTACTCGCAATGCGCTTACTGCGCGAGATTATACATAGCGGGCGGAAACGGAAATACGTCACGCAAACAAAATGGCCGCGCCCGTACTCGACCTTGGGGTAAATTCGCGTGTTGCGCTGCAAGCGGCTCGCGAATACTGCAAAAAAACTCGCGAAACAACAAGCCGCAAAAAAAAAAAAAGCTAATTCGCACGAATTGGCGGCTTCCGCGGTCGGTTTCGCACGACGCCGCGCCCCGCGAATAGCGCGAAAAAACCGAAAAACGATTTTAGCAAAAGCAAAAGCAATGAGCAGGTGCAAAAGGTCAACCTCATGATTTGTAACGATTCCCTGTAGTGCTTCCTGAGGGGGCCCTCCAGAATTCGGTTGCCTGCTTGCAACTATTGTGTGACCCTGCTCTGACCTTAACTGTATGCCACAAAGGTCCTGATTTACAGCTAAAGGAGCAGACAAGCAGGTGCCAGGCTGGAACTTCAAATTCTTTCAGTGACACATTAATTAGCCCCTAATTCATTATTGTCAGTTGGGGCAGGGCAGGTGTTGTTAATAAACTAACCCCAAATTAATTCATGTCAGTTCAAGCAGGGCAGGTGGGCTTGCTTTTCCCCCCCATCTTCTACAGTGATGATGAACCAGAGGGTGGCATTGATGTAACAGAGGGTGGCATGGGTCAAAGAGAGGGTGCCAGTGGTGAAACAGAGGGTGCTGGGAGGCTGTGATGATGAACCAGACGTAGAAACAACATAGTCGCGACCGTTGCGAGCCGACAAGTAAGTTCGCAATTGCGAACTAGTACCAAATCCTCGCGAACTGGCAGAAACACTTGCGAACACAAAAAAAAAAAATCCGCAAATTCGCGAGAATTCGCGGATTTTGCGGATTGCGAATTCGCAAATCCGCAAAATTCGCGAATGCGAGATTCGCAAAATTCGCCCATGCTTATCACAATCTGATCTTTCTTAGCAAAATATAATACATTTGTAAATCCCGAACATTCTACAGTTATGACGAATATTTCTAGGTATGTCACATTAGGGTCAGGTCTCTAAATGCCATTGTGCACATTTCAACATTGTCGAGTTTACTTCTAGTTAAAAGAAAACTTGCATTTTATCATTTCTGCGGCCCATATAAATAACTATGGGGCTTATTTACGGGAATTAGCCTTTACAACGAGGTAAATACATTGCATGCATTTGCCTTGCATTTTTTAGCACTCATTCTTTTACCGCGATTATGCATTTACATCGCATGCCAAATTTAATGTAAGTTGGGAGGGGTGGGAGGTCTCCCATCACAAATACATTGTTTTTAAATATAAAAACAATGCATGGTATTGGCATACGATTTAAATGCATAATCGCGGTAAAAACATGCTTGCTAAAAAATACAACGCAAATGCATGCAATGTATTTACCAGCATTTTACCGTCGTACATCCAGGGGAGACGTATACTTAATACACTGCATCACTCCTTAGACCTGCTCCAAGAAGGCGTAGGGTTTTGACGCAGTGGCGTCCTAGAAGAGGCACAGTGAAATCTTGTAGATTTCACTGTCTCACATCTACAAGGCTTTCCTACGTGGGAACGCCCACCCTGCATACATAATACCTGACGCAGGTATTATGTAGCTAAGGGCTTTACATGGTGATGCATCTCCCTAGATGCGTCACGTTGTAAATTGGCCACAACCTGGTATTTTGTTTACACAACCGATGCATCACAAAAAAGTGATGCAACAGCAGCACAAACGTGTCACAAGGGGCTTGTAAATTTGCCCCTCAATTACTAAATCATCCAAGAGAACTATATTGTCCCTCTCTGTCCTTTCATGCTTCTTTTGCCACCAAACTCAACACTTTCAAGTAACTAAACTGCTACACCTAGAACTTTACTAAACTCATTCATAAAATATGAACAGATTTACAATGTAGGTTGCCTTCTGCATTTGCCTCTTTACCCTTTACTGTGACAAAAAAATAGTGTATTGAGGTAAACTTGGAAGTTTGCAAAGCGGATAATTAGTTAGCTGTGTAGAGAAGTGATTACTTGTTTTATGGGTTAGAGTTGTAACATTCAGGTGCCTTTGTTCCATGTCTAAGTGTTCTTGTAGAGCTAATACTTGTTTGTTTTTTATTACGTCGTCAGTCGTCACTAATGTACAAAGATCGTGTAATGTGATGTACCTTATGAAATGTGTATTTTGTCCTTGTTAGAGGCTCCATAAAATATTTTAAAAAGAAAGTGAGAAAATTCCCACCATTACCTTTCACGCGGTATTACAAGTTGACAGATCATTCTGTGCTGCTGACACCAAAGATCAGAGGCAGCCGGCAGCCATTAGGAGTCAAGCGCCTTGAAGCCAAGGTTATGACGCCAAAAACATCCTGTGATTCTGGGCAAATCACTTAATCTCCCCGTGCCTAAAAAAAATGAATGTGTGTTCTCATGTAACGTAACTGGTGCTATGTAAAGCGTTCTGATACCTGATTCGGGTCAAGTTCGCGCTATATAAAACTCTGCAAAAAAAAGAATGTGGTAGGCAGACATTGTACAGTACATTTGTCACGAAGATTTGGTGAACAGTCATGATAAATCCCTGAAATATAACTAGATGCCATGATAATTACAAACACTCCCAGTGTTTTTACTCTTGCTTATATTGTATTGTATTGTATTGTAATTGCATTTACATAGCGCTTACTACCCCTTAAGAAGCGCCAAAGTGCTTTTTTGGCGAGTAGCACGCTACTCCGGAACCCATAAAGGATTAGTGTTGAATTAGTATGGGGATTAAATATACCCTTATAGCCTGCTGTCAATTACAGTACAATACAAAAATGATATACCTTTCTGATGGATCTCACAAGAAGAAATAAGGCGAAAAGTACGAAATTGCGTGTTTGCAATTTCCTAATAGTGAATTTTAGCAATTTGCTATTAGAAATTCACAAACTGCAAAGTATAAGGGTTTGTTTGACAAGTTTAGCGATTCGCAGTGGGTCGCAAATGGACCTGCCTGAATCAATAATCATGAGGCAGGTCGCAATTTGCGTCCCTTTGTGAATGGCTACAATCACAGGGATAATGGCCTGCTGGGGTCAGCAGACCATAATGTCTACGTTTGCTTTTTAAATTAAGCAATATTTTTTTTGTAATGTAGCCTGTTTTCCTTAAAGAAAAATGGGATGCATTTAAAAAATAAAACAGAAAAACAAACTTTTCATTTTTTAAGTGCAGGCAGTGGTCCGTGGGATGCCTGCTCTTAAAAAATGTTGGCTCCCACATTGACAAAGGGGAAGGGGTCCCTTGTGGACCTCTTCCCGTTTGCAAATGGGTTCCCTACCAACTTAAAGTTGTAAATGTTTTGCAACCTCATTCCCGTTTGCAAAACATTCATATATACCAGTGCCATTTGGTATTAGGAATGGACGCCCTAAACACCCCCTTACTAATACCGAATCGCAAAAGCAAAATGCGATTCGGTAACAAGTTATGGGTCGCAGATTAGCGACGGGCCATTTGCACCCAGTAAAATGCTTTGTACATCCTACCCATGGTCTCTTGCTAGTTAGATTTGTTTTTTTTCCCAAGGATATTCCCACATAATTAGGATTGTTCACAATCCTACAAAGAACATACCATTCAATAAGAGGTTTGTTGGGAAGAAATCTGAATCTTCAGTCTCGTGACCATGGAGATGTTGCAGTGATAGGGCTTGCTTTGGCCCTTTCTCATACTCACTCTGAATGCTGATCCCGTCGTTATGTTCTCCCGTAACGTTTTGACCTCTATCTCAATTGATACATTTTATTGTCAATGGTTTCTCCAGATTAACCTACTACCAGTTTGATATGTAATATCATGTAAGGCAATATCATGCTGTGCTACTCCATCAGGGGTTTCATGATGCTGCAGATGGAGAACAATGAATGTTTTGCAAGATTTAATTAGTGATAAAACTGCTGTTTTTGAATGATTCACTGCACTATAGATGTTTTAACCTAAGGGTGGACAGACAAAGGGTTAAAGGACTCAAGGCAGACATCATCTATGGTGGGAAATCCCAGCTATTGACTCTAAAAAGAAGGGATATTGAGCTGCAATTTAGAGGAGAAATTAGGGGGCAGGTTTACTAAGGGCTTGGGTTTCCCTTGCATGGTGCAAGTCATGACAAGGTAACCCAGTCCTTATCCGGATTTACTTAGCTACACAAAGCCACTTTGCTGGTTTTGTCTGGTTTAGTAAATACAAAGTAACGCATTGTAGTGCATATCACTGCCTTGTGTTACTTTGCAAATAGAATTTTTGATGGACAGAATGCATAATAATGTACAGAGATCTGGGCCTAAATCCATTGTTTTTTTACTCACCATGCCATTCCAGTTTGGACCCAGCCATATGCAAATTAGTCTTGACCCTGCGCCCAATGGCAACAGTCCAGTCCGAACTGCCTGGCTAGGTCCTCCCTGGACTGGAAAGAAGCATCCTAGGATCGGTTTTGGTTTCACCCCTCTTCAGCCAGGATAGCTTGATTCCAGTGGCATGGAGAGCACCTGACCCACGTCTGAGCATTCCCATCCCACTCGGGGTGACAAATGCAAAAAAAAGTTTTGATGGACAGAATACAGAACAATGTCATACATTCACCCCAGTACAGAGATCTGCGCCTAAATCCATTGTTTTTTTGCTCACCATGCCATTCAAGTTTGGACCCAGCCATATGCAAATCAGTCTTGACCCTGCGCCCAATGGCAACAGTCCAGCCCGAACTGCCAGGCCAGGTCCTCCCTGGGCTGGAAACAAGCGTCCTAGGACCGGTTTTGGGGTTTCAGCCCTCTTCAGCCAGGATAGCTTGATTCCAGTGGCATGGAGAGCACAGGACCCACGTCTGAGCATACCCGTCCCGCTTGGGGTGACAAATGTAAAATAGAAATTTTGATGGGCAGAATGCAGAGCAATATCATACATTAACCCCAGTACAGATATATGGGCCTAAATCCATCGTTTTTCTGCTCATCATGCCAATCCAGTTTGGACCCAGCCATATGCAAATCAGTCTTGGCCCTGCACCCAATGGCAACAGTCCAGCCCGAACTGCCAGGCCAGGTCCTCCCTGGAGGGAGTCATTTCATGGTTGGAGCTTCATGGGCGTTCTAAAGCATCCTCCCATGGATTTGGATGCAATCCTATATTTACTAGGGTGAGTAAACCTGGGATTGCGCCAAATTAATCAGGTGTAGCAAGGCCGGCATGTCTTGCGAGTGGAGGATGGAGGGGTCGCGCGGGGGCTCATTTAAAAAAAGAAAAGTTAACTTACCTTTGCCGGCCCGGTCCAATCCTGCATCATCTTTGCTTCTCTGCTCCTCACAGGAAGCAGACAGCCTCCCTTCCCTCCCCTAAGCCAATCCCAATGCTGCATTGGCAACGTTGTGACTACATAGGCATGTATGGGGAGGCCATTTTCTCCATGTAGGCTGGATGCAGCCAACATGGAGAATAGGCAGAGTGCGTATGTCTGGTTTGGTCAGCCCTGGAGTCGGCAAAACAGTTAGCACTGTCCGAGTGGGCAAGCCACTCCTCCCCCACTCTAGAGCAGGACCGCCCGCCCCCAACCAAACCCTTTCGCTTTCTCGCAGTGCGAGAAGCAGAAACATAAAATGGTATTAATAATACCATTTTATGTTTTTGCTTCTCGCACTGTGAGAAAGCAGTTGAGCAACTCTCCTCCGCCCACATGGAGGAGCTGCTCTTACGCTGCTTTTGTTCTTGCTGCTCGAGTAGATTTTCTGTCCGAGCTGCAGCTTTCTCAACGCAAATGTAAGGTTTCTCAATGCAAGCGGTCGCAACTATCTCGTCAGCCCGCGTTGAGAAATCTGACCTCCTGCATTGCGAAATTGCGCCGAGAGGTGGATTTTCCTTGCTCGCCAACTTGACGTTGGCTAGCGTGAGCAAGGAAAAAACTCAGAACTCTGTGTGTTTCACAGAGTGCGGAAACTCGCAAACTCCACAAACGGAAAGGAGTTCCCCGCCTAGGCCTAATTATGATGCAGGGGTGACTGTGCCTGAGTTGGCGCAAGGCTGCACACAGTGTACCAGCAGAAGGATAGAGCAGAAATTCTCCATATCTTTGTAAATGTGGAGCATATCTGCCCTCTCTCTCTCATGCAATGCAGCGCAATAAGATGCCCTGCCGCATTGTGTTGCAAAAGGCCCATGTTATGTACAAAGGTTTGAATATTATTTTTTTTACTTAGGGAGGCAATAAAAACAGTGCACTAATCAATACACAAGAACTGAATTTTTAGGAGGACCTTAGGTGCAGCATTCAAAATGTAATGCACATTGATCCAGAAGAGGGCATAATAGGACAGACCCAAATTATTGTATATTGATGCACACTATAACGTAGTTCAAGAGACCAAAATGCAATGGATTCCAAAAACTAGCTCTAGGGAAAGTAATCAATCGACTGTAGAGATATCTTGGAAAAAGGATAAGAAAGTGGGCAACGTATTGTATCTCAGCCAACATGAGACTCCAAAGTCAGATCCAAATCAAAGACAACGCCCATATTCCTTCCCACGATAAAAGGGTGTGGATAGGAACTCATGAATGCAGGTCAAATAGCTTCTTCCCATTGGATTGAGTATGCCAGCAACAATAATATGTCTGTTTTAGTAAGATTATTTTTTAAATAGGTTAACTCTTATTCACCACTCACTCTCTGTAGGGATTGTCAGATCTGTTCTTGAAACTGAGAACATGATAGGAGCCATCTATTCATACTAGTTAAACAGAAAGCCATGTGGTTTCCCTTGGCAAATAAACAGCAGAGAGAATATGATTGAGTCTATTGGGATCACCAATTTAACCGGTTAGGGTGTGGCTAAAATTGAGGTATCTCAATAGCCAGAATGAATTTAGACAACCCACTCCATCTGTTTATGTCATCATGAAGCACTAACTTCTCAGTAAACCTCTGCAAGTGTGCTCTGAAAGACTACTTCAAATGATTAGTTTACTGGCACTCAAAGGGATTTGGGAAACATCTGCGGGTTTTAAATGTCTAGAGACAGGTTCTTCAAATGTGGCATTATCACTGGTGTTTTGAAGTTACTGGGAACATGACCCAAATCCAAGGATTGGTTTACTTGGTGACAGAGAGCCAGGTAAACCCCAACTTCTAGGATTGTAAACATTTTATCATGGTATGTGTTATAAGGAGACGCCAAACACTAGGGCAGTGTGTGAAATATTTGGCACAGCGAGAGTGGAAGGGGTTCAAAATGCTGATAAGAGAGCTAGTAAACAAAAGTTGTAACTCTTCAGATGTCTCCAGGAACTGAGAAATAGAGTTAAGGTTCTCTAATATGCATATGATACACAATCCTACTTGAACTTCTCCTCTGCTTCAGACATCCAGTGCCTCAAACACTGCTTGCACATCATCCAGGCGTGGAAGTTGAGTACCTATCTGAAGCTCAAATAACCACAGCAGAATTCTTGTCATTTGAATAAGAATAATAAACAAGATACAGTGCAAACCTGTCTCAATCACATGAAACTTGATGGCTTTGAACCCCAACTTCCATTGAATGCGAAGTCACTTAGGCACAGATTCTCCAATGGCTTGCATCGCTGTTGAATCCTGCCAGACACCACAAGGTGACTCAAGCCTTAAGTCACATTTTCTATGCCACACAGAGCCACCTTTTGTGGCTCTGCGTGGCATAGTAAATCTGAAGTAACGCAAGGTAGCACAAGTCGCTGCCTTGTGTTACTGTGCACTGGGAAGGTGTGGCACGAGTGAAGCTTGAGTGTTTCCATGCATCCATCATTGATTCTTGTCGCATTCCCAGATCAACTGGCACTAATAAACCTGGCAATGTGTCAAAATGCTACAGCTTCCCAGGTGAGGAGTAATAAGGAGAAATATGTTTCTTCTTTCTGAGTGTGCTGCAATCTGCAGCAGACATAGAAAGAGGAAAATATCTCAGAGGATTGTTTTTGTGTATGGATATGCACGAAAACAATCTGGCTTATAATGTAGGCATCTTTGCACGATGGGGCATAGGTTCCTGCGTTAACTCACTCCTGGTATGGGCAAGTGCGGAAAGTACATCATTGCATAGGGAGAAAATAGCAGGTCTACGTAAATATCCTATCGCACAGTTATGGGACACTACACTTGGAGACATGACACGTACAGATGGAGAAGCGGGGAATAGCCCTCAACACAAGGTTAGAGGACGAGACACAGATACTGGCTCCTGGGAATATGGCTCTCCTTGATCGCGTAAAGCTTCAGGACTGAAGTGGAGGGGGTGGCAACGCCTGGGACATATGCAAGTTAGGGAGGAGTAGACCCAACCACTGATTTCTTCAATAACCAGGAGGACAGGGTGATATATCTATTACGGGGCGACTGAGATGGCGACACATTTCCTCTACATATCTCGACCCGGACGTGACAATATGACAATAGTTTTCTTTGTTTGTTTAAAAAAAAAATATATATATATACATGTTTGATTGTAGAAATATATATTGTATCTGATTTTGCTCCAATTTTGATGCCGAACTGGATAACCAGGTACAGACATTTAAGTATACAGCTGAGAATGAATGAATACTCCCCTTATATCCATCTGGACATTAAAGTGCATTCCTTTTGATAACTACAATGGATGTGATATAGCAAGAATATAATTTGTGGTCAGTTACCTGCTGTACAGTAATAATGTCAATCACAGTTTGCAAATATTCTGACAGTACCTGTGGAACCCTTTATTGCACTTGTAACGACTAATTGTTCTCCATCTCACCCAAGTTCTTTCCCCCCACTACCTCACCTCTTCCTTCCCCTTCCCTTCCCCTCCACTTTCTCATTCAATTGTAACCTGTCTGTTTGACAAAATGTGCCAGCGTAGAGGGAGGGCAGAAATGTGCCATACATTAGTAGATATGGTGCTTTCCTGCCCTCTCCATTTGACACAGAGTGGCAAGTTGTCTTGCAGTGTTGTGTTGCACCAAATCGCTGTAAACCTGCCCATAGGTTTTACACTGGACACCAACCTTACCCTCAAGGAATATAGCAAAAAGTAAAGATGGCTTTTTAACCGCCCTCTCTTTCAAAATAAGCCAAACCATTTCTGTCCAAAATCAAGTTCAGATCTGCTGTTCAAGTCCTCCTACTCTCTCATCAGGGTGGCTGTAATGTCCTACTACAAGGCCTCCAAGATGCTACACTGGCACTCATTAGGAAATATGATCACATCTTCCTCATCCTGATGAAATGCCATTGGCTGTGCTGCCAGCCCACACCATCTTCAAAACTAGCTGCATCATTTACCAAGCTATTATGATCAGCAGTGTCACATACTTTGCAAACAAGCTCACCATATTGGGTCGATCTCAGCGCAACCACAGACAGGACACTATCAGACTGTAGACTAAGAAATGGAAAAAAGAAAAACAAGGCAGCTGGTCTTTTCCATCTATGCACCCATGATCTAAATTAACAACCCCTTATCCATCAGGACTGCCTGAAAGCTGCTCCAATTTAGGAAAGAGTTGAAGGCCCACCTCCTTAAAGAAAACCACATCACAATAAATCAACCGTCCACAATCCAGCTTCCACTCCTCTTACTCTGTGAGTTTCTTCTTGCATTTGACCATGTACAGTGCTCTGATGCCTTTTGGCTAGTTGTGTGTTGTAGAAATGCCATATACAGACATACATACATACATACAAATATTACATATATACATACATAGGTACATATATACATGCAATCATACATACATGCATACATACAATCATACAATTGAGGCTACTAGAAAGATCATCTGAACTGTAGAAGGTATGATTCCACAAGCATGTTTGAAAGTTCTCTTCACTTAGTGTCTTTGCAGATGAGAAGCTGTGATCTATTTAATTGGATCAATTTCCTCAAATGTAATATACTTACATGTAAATATTGTACACTTTCCATGGTTACCGATGTCTAAACTAAATCACGCTCATACTCTTTTGGGTGCTTTTGTGAGTGACTGGAGTCCATAATGAAGATGTTAAAGGGTGTTGCTAGACGGTCAGACCAAGTAAGACATCAGGGTAGGTCTGGTTTAAACTTTTATACAATAGATGTGTTATCAAGCAGATTACTTACTGAGAGGATGGCTGTTTGTAACAACCGATTCAAACAGAGTGCACATCAAATGTAAATGCAACTGCAAAAGTGTTGGTTTGTGCTGCCAAATGTTAAGATTCCATATGACCAAGACATGGTTAAACATGAGCGTTAGCTATGCCATAGTGTCCGAGAAAAATAAAAAATGGGAACGTGTTGTCCTACAGACAGTAGAAGATAATAAAACCGTAGGCAGTGTTCCTGGTACTATTTTACTGAAATATTGTTTTTCTCATGACTTCATTGTAGTTGTGGGTCACCCTTTGCTCTTGAGTGAGCCCTATTTTTATATTTTGGCTTTTCCTTAAGCGTTCCATACCTCCACTTTTAGTGGCCTTTAAATGCCCAGGTGGGCACCAGTGGGAGGGCAGGAGAGACAAACTATGGTATTGGGTGTTACCTAAACTATGTGTTAAAAGTCCCAGTCGATAATTACCAGAGATGTCAAAGCCTTGGATGCGAGTTGGTCTTAATCCCCATTGATAGGGACCTTAAATTCCAGACCAGTATGACTCTGTATATCAGTTGGGAACTTCCACTAGGACAAAGGAGTCTATCTGAAAGCCTTGGTGGAAAGGTCCATCTTCAAGTATTTCCTGAATTTGAGCTAGTCTTTCTCAAGTTTCAGCAGGTGGGTAAAGAGTTTCAAAGGGAGGAGCCCTATTTTTGAAAAGAGTAGTCTCTGAATGTTTTATATCTGAATCGATGGTAAGGAGCAAATAGTCTAGAGATGTATTTCAGAGTTTGGCCATGTAGTGCCTTGAGGTTAATGCAGAGTTCTGAAGGAAGTTCTTTTTTTACTGGGAGCCAGGGGAGAGTTCTGAGATCAGGGGTAATGTGATCTTGTTGGTTCAGATCTGATTTTGTGCTTGCTGCAGCTTGTGAAGAGAAGTTTTAAGTAAGTATATGTAGAGATCATTGCAGTAGTCCAGCTGGGACAGGAGAACATTGAGGATCATGGCAATTTTCTACGAAAAATGTTAACAATTTCTGAATCCATTTTAGTTATCCAGGGTGGAAAAAGGCTGATGAAAGCTAAAGATCACTCCCAGATTTTGAGATTGGCTCACTGGAGTAGGGGGACGGGCCAGTTCCTTGCGATGTGGAAATTGAGATAGCAAGTGGGCATGTGGGACCAAACAGCAAGATTTCAGTTCTTTCACTGTTGAGGTACACCTAATTTTCTTGCAGGGATGTGTTAAAGGCAGTGGGAGAGCTTGGTAGGATTGCCAGGATCAACACATTTTAAATGGAGCTTGGAGCCATCTGCATTCATTTGCAACCCATTCCTTTTGGAAAACAGTAGTAGGAGTCCCATGCAGATGTTAAACACAATGGGAAACAATGCCTTGGGTTACACAGCAGTACATATTTGCTTTGGTATAGACAAAGGGGCCCATTTTTTATGGATGCATTCAGTTGCGTAGGAAATAAGTGAGCCATGTGAGTTTCATACCATTAGTGTCATCTATAGAGGGCAGTCTATGAATGAGCACCTGGGCCGTATTACGAATACAGTGCACTTTTCCTATTTGCACCACTGTGCACCCTATCGCAAACAATGTTCTGCCCCATGGGCAGCCGTGAACTCAAGTGAAACATGAAGGGCCTGTTTTAAAGCTGAACTGTGTTTCACAATGCAGGTGGCATGTCACCTGCACTTTAAAGAATGGAGAGAGATCCCTATGAAGGCAGGTGCAGTGAGTGACTGCATATGCTTGCAGGGGGATGTCTGGGGAGACCCATGGAAAACCATTTCTCCCCTCTAGAGGAATGCCTTTAGGAGGCACCCTGAAGTGCACCACCGTTTTCAGTGCACCTGCTATGGGCAAGTTTGCCTCTGTGACCTCATCTATAATACTGCATACGAGCAGAGGCAAAGGAGTTCCCTCATTTGCATGGGACCACACCTCCATGCAAATGAGAGAAAACCCTCTTATGAAAGCGCTGGCACTACATGTGCACCAATACTATCAGTATTACAGTAGGGGATGCACAAGCATCTGTGGTCCCTACAATACCATTGTAACTCGGAGATGCACAAAGCGGGTGTACAAGTCCATTTCGCCCTCAGGGCACAATATATAATGCGGCCCATGGATGTCTATGGTATTGAATGTGGCAGGAGAGATCAGGCTGTATTTAGGCATAGTGATGACAATGAGCAGAGGCCATGCAAAGTTCTTCCTTTATATTTGGGAGGTTTGTTTTAGTGGTCTTTCATGGTCTAAATTTAGACTAGGTTGTCTGGTAGCTTTTTTTTTACTGTCATGAGTCAGAGTAAAATGTAGCCTTAACTTCCCAAGAAGGATCAGCACCGTTGAAAAACAGTAGTAGTATGTAACACAGTTATGTAGATAATTCTTGCTGACTTTAAAAGTTTTACTCTAACTTGTTGGGTGGCATAATCACTGATGTTCTGTACAATTGGATGCTTCTGCAGCATTGTCAGTTTTCAACCTGTCACACTGGAAGAAACAGAAGAGCTGGTCTCTACTAGCATTCCCCATCCCCCTGTACCCTCAATTCTTTCCACAGTTCTTGGACCTTCGGAACACCTTGACCACCACCATGACCATGGCAGCATGACAATAGAACCCATTGTCCATTGCTTTAAGATTATCAGAGTTAATGGGAAGGAAGCAGCACCCTGGGCAATCGCATTACGCACACCCCAGTGGCCCAAATACCATTGACTGTTATGCTTACTTTCCTCACTCCACACACCGAGCATCCAAGTGTCAGAGCACTGTGGTTGTGGAATCTGGCACAAGTCTGGTATCTGCTCCTAGCCTTGATGAGAGGTACTTTCTTTTTTTCATTCAACGTAGCATCGCCATCATTATAGCTCTTCCTTAAGGTCAGCATTGCCAGAATCTAATGCAGGCTTTTCACACAGAGTTTAATCCATAGAAACTTGAGCTCACTTGGAAACACCTCTTCCCAAAATTATTGACCAACCAAAGCAGACACATAGGGTCTAAGGAGTTATCAGCTCGTAGTCTTCAATTACCTGAAGTAAAGAGCAGATTTTGGAGAACGTCTTTTCCATTAATGTAAAGATTAAAACATTGACTACCCTCAAGGATTCCTCTAC
Source organism: Lissotriton vulgaris (assembly GCF_964263255.1). Classification (NCBI taxonomy): domain Eukaryota; kingdom Metazoa; phylum Chordata; class Amphibia; order Caudata; family Salamandridae; genus Lissotriton; species Lissotriton vulgaris. The sequence goes on from NC_141694.1 coordinate 711,435,362, forward strand.
CCCCAATCAACAGCTCAGAATGGAAATCAGACAAAGTCTTCCAAGAGGGATCTGGTTTAGTGATCACCATCATACATCATACCATTCTGAACTTGAAAAAGTGACAATGTAGAGAAAGAGTTCTAACAGAAATACTCTGTGAAAGAATGAATGGGATAATAAAGAGGGTGACCACCTCACTCAATGCCATTAAGGACACAGTTTCCAATCCTGATCTTTGTGTGTGTCAACCTAATGTATTCTGGTTGTTCTAGTCCTGGGTTGCTACCATTAAACTAATTAGACTCACACATGTGACTTGTATTTTTCTAGACTTTTATTTTTGTGAAATAGTAATATTAATGAACATTGATTTTTATGATGGATCTAATACACAAATGCTGAATTAACATGATTACAACTGCAATGAGATAAATATGATATATAAAATGTATTTATTAATGTAATTTAGTTGTGCCACATTTTCATAAAATCGACATATTGAACAACATGGAGGCTGTTTTGATATTCACTCCTGCTCTTTCCCCTTCTCATCTTTTCTCCTCACAAGCTCTGCAGAGGTGAAGACAAGCTGATGTCATGAATGTGACATTTTTCAAGGCCTTTCTACTGCAGTTCAGTAGCTGATCCTAGTCTTAATTGTTGGAGTAAAGACTTGTTGTTGAAATGTTTCATAATATTTTAAACATCTCCGGATAGCAATAATATGGAATATGCTCAATGCTTTTTTAGAATGGGTTAGTGCTTAGGAGTTTAGCAGATACGGAGATTATTCTGATTTGTCAAAATAATTATTACTAATGATCAAACCAAAATGATTCTATTGTTTTGCAAGAATTGTGCATAATAACCCCTTGGTTTTGGGGGTGAGCCAGAGATTTTCCTGAACTTCCTACCGCCAAGTACTCTGCCCAATCTTTATGATTCCGATGCTCCTTGAAACTTAAAATTATTTATGACTACTCTGTGTAACTTTGCGTTTGAGCCTTCATGGCATTCATTGTGTCCTATCTGAATTTGGGATACTTTTAATAAAACCCTTTAACTTTTCCTCTGATCTAGAATTCAATTATTGATTAGTCCCAGTTACTTATGATTATTACTATGCTAAAACAATGTCAGTGAGAGTGTCTTTTTACGCAAGATCAAATTAGGGCAGAACTGTCTACAGTAAAAATTTGGGGTACTGTTCTGCTTCAATTCACACTTAACGCCAATGATTTGTAGGTCAGAACTCTAAACAGTGCTTGTGGTGCTTCTATGGAGTGAGGTAGTCACCATAAAATTGACAGATCTCAACAGGTGTTTGGAAGAGTTAAACTTACCTTTGACTAAACAAATTTTGCAATCAATAATGTCTTGTATGATGTGTCTTAAAAGGAGTTTTATATATCTGCTAATCAGGTCCTAATAAGGTTTTCTTCCCTTTACTCCAACTGTCTCCAACAGGACTGCTTATGCTCCTATAGGACTGGACTGAATTACCTCTCACAATGTGAACAGACCCAGAATTTAAATGTAAATGCAAGGCTATAGGGGCCTTTGATGGACAGGATACAGAGGAGTTGCTTCACAAATAACCTCCACACTAGTGGCGGAGGCCCTGCAGCTGTGGGGGAGTCTCTGCACTTGAGCAGAATTTCCACAATGAGAATTCTCCTTGCGAATATCCTGCCTGAGTACGGAGACTTCCCTAGGACTGCGGGGCCACCACCACGCACCATTTATGGATCAGGCCAACACTCTAAAACTGAGGGATCTCCAAAGATGGAAAGAAAGAGATGAACCTAGCCTTTTTAGGATCCCTTTTTTGTTACTGTAAAAAGTACCAGTAGATTCTTTGCCAAACACATTGAGATCCAGGATTCTTTGAATCTGAGGAACTGAAGCAAGTAACAGACTGGACATCTTAGGCTTATTCTGTCTTTTGGAAATTATTGTATGAAGGAGAAGGTTCTTGGAAGAATTCCTGAGACCAGTTACAACATCTGAGAAATATGTTTTCGATTTTCCCAGACCCTAGCGTTGAGACTGTGCAGTTATTGCATGAAGTCCTGAGGAAGCAATTACCTTAACCAGATTAAGGAAGTAAGAGCCATACACCTTTTGGATGTAAGTTCAAAATAAGTATCTTTTTACTTTTTACAATACATTGTGATGGATCACACTCCCTGACAAATGGCGCATGATAATTTGACCTCTCTGGGAACCAATTTAAGCTATTTGTTAACATGCATCAATGTCATTTCAAAGAGGCCTTAGCCTATGGCCTTTTATCTGTGTCTCATAAGAAAGAAACCAACAGCGTTTGGAGGGACAGAAGAGGAGGCGGAGGAGTTACAAGGCTCTGAGAACTTCGAAACTCTTGGCTGGTGGTGCACATTTCTGTTCAGTGAGATCTACATTGATCTGTATCACTCGAATATCAACATATACTACTTGTGCTGAGTTTTGAAGTTGTTTAATGTTTTTTTGGGGAAATGGAAATGAAAATTAAAAATAAATTTCACTAGTGTAGGGAGTGTGGGTTGGGCTGGAAATAGTAGACTTGCAGCTAAAAGAGTAAAGACATTGATTACACAATTTGAGTTTACAGCACTTATATTCTAAATTAAAGGTAAATTCCGATCTCGGGATCCAAATTCCAAACAATGCATTAATTACTTAATTGCTGTTGTCCTAAGCCCCAAAGTTTCCTTTGTCAAAGTTGTGTTTAAGTTTATAGTAAAAGAATGTGCAGCAAGTTCTCATAAATGTGGAATTTGGTGAGAGAAATGCTGTTTCTGCATGTAATTTACTATTTTTGAAAGAAAACTCTCATTGCATGGGGTATTTGCAAGATGTGGTACCTGGTCATCAGTATTATACAAGCATGGTAAAAACCCATCTCTTGTCCGCAAAGTCTGAACGTAAGAATCAGGTAATTACTTGCTAGAAGTAGAAGCAAAGTATGCGGATATTTTAGTGAGAGAAAGGAAAGTCAGAAAAAATACTTCTTTAAGACATACATCTGGCCATAAAACCAGAATCTGCATTTAATTAATGCAACCAGGTAGAATAAATATGTCATCCTATGATCACTGATGCACATTACAAGTGGTTATTCTGAAATTAACAAGCAGAAACCCTGATTTAGACTTAGGCGGAGAGGGTACGTTGTCACGAAAGCAACAGAGTACCCTCACCGCCAAAGCAAAGTTCTGTCTGCCTTATTTGTTTGGGCACAACTTCAATATATAGATAACAGAGAGTAAAGCTCTAACGGCCTGAAGGAGTAAGGGCCATGGGAGGTTTGGCCATGAGTCCACCGGCCTTATTTAGAATGGCATAACACATGTCCAGTTTTTGCTTTCACTTACTGCCATAGAAAATGCATAGGTATGTGAAAGCAGAAATCTTTCAATTACCCCCATGCCATGGGAGAACACTCCCATGGTGAGGGAGTTTTTTTTTAAATACCCTTAAAGATTTTGATTTGAACAGTTGTGATGTGTATCACCATATACTAAGCTGTTCCAAGAAAATGGGTGCCCCACTTCCTAAGTTAACCATTCCAAAACCCTGATTTAATAACACAAATCACACTTTTAAGTCATGTTTAGAGTAGCAAATTATAATCCTTTCTGACTCACTGTTGTAACTGCTATGTATATTACTGTACTTCAATTATTGTGTGTACCTAAGTTTCTATAAGATGCAGAACTTTGGAAAAACCTAATAAAATATGTAAAAAAATAATAATAACACAAATCACATATAAATGGGAAGGGCACACCAAAGAACTTCATCAATGGAACGACACATAATTAAAATAAGTGTTCACAAATAGCCAGTGAGTTGAGCAACAAATCCAAAGATCCAGATAACCATACGCAATTGAAAAAATATTCTTCATTTCATTTTCATAATGCGACGGTAAGCACAGCCAAAGCGTTTCGTCCTAGAAAATAATGGGAGTTCTTCAGGGCTTAATTCCCATAGAAGCCCATGTTCTGATGTTAACATGGGCTTATATGGGAATTAACAAGGGAGTATTATCAAGCCCATTATCGTCGTATTATCTGCAGTTTCCTGCCGATAAAACAGCGATAATTTTAACACCAGTCCTTGATAATATGCCCCCACATTCTTTAAATAAATGTTACAATGCCTCATTTTCCTTAGGCTCGAATAGTGTGCATCCTGATAACAGCAATATGTCAGCCAATTTGTAGTTGGTACTTGCTCAATGGTGAATAACTTAACGTGATGCACAAAGACCTCTCGTCAAACCATAAATATTTAGGCTGTGGCCCTCAAACTCATGCTAAATTATACAAAGATAGCAAAAAAAAAAGTTTAGAGGAACAAGTGATTGTGCCAGGAAATAGGAAGGCCGAAGGGGGAACTGCTCCCCCGTTTTTCCGGCTACTCCCCGGTTTTTCCAGCCGCTGACCCCCCTGCGGCCCGCACCCCTGGGCCCATTGGCTCGCCTGCCCTCCCGCCTCCCAGCTGACCCCAGTTAAAGGGGGCCGCTGCGCGACAGAGACAGCGACCCTTGACCCTCCAGGTAGGTCGCTTCTCCACCGCTGCAGCGCCTCCTCAGCCTGCCACCGACCTCTACCTGCCTGCGATCTCGAACCTCCTGCCTACCGCCTGCTGCTGCCTCATCCACCGGCCTTGCCATTGTGCCTGGGCCTGCTCCCCGCCTTTTCTTTCTGTACCCCCTCGTGTGCCTGTAGCCCCTGTAACCCCTCACCCGCTCCGCTGCTCCCCTCTTTTTCCCGCCGCTGATCCCCCTGCGGCCCTGCCCCATGCCCATTTGCTCGCCTGTGCTCCCGCCTCCCAGCTGACCCCCCCCTCCCCATCCCTCTTATGGAGACCCCGCAGCGAACGCGCAGCGGAAGCGCGCAGCGGGCGCGCTGGAGGCGCACCAAAGGCAAGCCCGTATACGCCCGTCCGCGCCTGGACCGCACCCAGCGCCAGAACCCCTGGCCCTCGACGATGCCAGCCCACCCAACGGACCTACGACGCCACCATCCACGCACTCAACGCTGGCCGAAACCCCGCCTGTTACCGAGCTATCCCGAAACGCACCCACGGACCCTTCACCTGCCAAACCTGCAAATTCTCCTGCCTCCGCACCTGCACCGCACCCGCCAAGCCAGACACCAGCAACAATCATCTCAAGTGCATCCTGCTCAACACCCGTTCCGTCCACAGACACGCCGTCGAACTCTGGAACCTCCTCGACACAACCTCACCAGACGTCGCCTTCCTCACAGAAACATGGTTGAACGCCTCCTCAGCCCCCAACATCGCCATAGCCATCCCGGATGGCTACAAGATCACCCGGAGGCACCGCATCAACAAAACCGGAGGAGGCATCGCCATCATCCACAGAAACACCATCCGCATCACGACCAACTCCAACGACACCCTCACCGCCGCCGAGTACCTTCACTTCCAGATACACACCTACCTTAAGACCATCCTCAGGGGTACTCTCATCTACAGACCCCCGGGACCACGCACCCAATTCAGCGAAGCCATCACAGACTTCATCAGCCAGCACGCCCTAACTTCCTCAGACTACATCCTCCTACGGGACCTCAACTTCCACCTGGAGAACAATAACGACAGCAACACCGCAGCCCTACTGGACAACCTCGCCAACCTTGGACTCAAGCAACTGGTAAACACCTCCACCCACTACACCGGCCACACACTAGACCCCATCTTCTCCTCCAGCAAGCACATCTCCTTCAGCTACGCCACCGGACTACACTGGACAGACCACAGCTGCGTCCACTTCGCCTTCCAGAGAACCACGAACCACCACCACCCGCAACAGGTTCCCCACAGAAGCTGGAGCAAGATCACCACCGACCAGCTCACCAACACCCTCAGCCAGAACCCTCCCACCAACACGAAGGACCCCAACGAAGCAGCCCGCAACCTCACCCAGTGCCTCACCAACTGCGCCGATGACCTCGCACCGCTGAAGAATCCTCCCAGCAGATCCGGCAGCAAGAGGGCCTCATGGTTCACCAACGACCTCTTAAACTCCAAGAAAACCTGCCGCACCCTCGAGAAAGCATGGCGCCACGATCAGACAACAGAAAACATGTCATCCCTCAAGCACGCCACCCGCAAACACCACCAGCTGATCTGCACCACCAAGAGGACAACATTCAAAGAACGATTGGACAACAACACCCACAACAGCAAGGAACTCTTCAGCATCGTTAAAGAGCTCTCCAACCCCAGCGCCGGAAACAACGACATCACACCCTCGCAAGACCTCTGCGACTCACTCGCCTCGTTCTTTCACTGCAAGATCACCGACATACACAACAGCTACCGGCGCACAGTCCACGCACCCAACCACTGAACCAGCCCCCCCCACCACCACCCTCTACATCTGGACCCCGGTCGGCACCGTAGACACCACCCGCATGATGAACACCACCCACTCCGGCTCCACAACCTACCCCTGTCCACACCACATCTTCAACAAAGCAGACACCATCATCGCACCCCATCTCCGGGACATCATTAACTGCTCCTTCGCATCCGCCACCTTCCCGGAGAGCTGGAAACATGCTGAGCTCAGCGCCCTCCTGAAGAAACCCACCGCGGACCCCATGGACCTCAAGAACTTCCGCCCCATCCCCCTCCTGCCTATTCCTGCCAAAGTCATCGAGAAGGCCGTCAACAAACAACTCTCCACCTTCCTCGAGTCAAACGGATCCCTCGACCTCTCGCAGTCCGGCTTCCGAGCAAACCACAGCACCGAGACCGCCCTCATCGCAGCTACCGACAACATCAGGGCCCTGCTCGACAAAGGGGAAACAGCCGCCCTCATCCTCCTAGACCTCTCTGCAGCCTTCGACAACGTATGCCACCGCACCCTGGTACAGCGCCTTAGCAACACCGGAATCCAAGGAACGGCCTTGGAGTGGATCATCTCGTTCCTCGCCGGAAGAACCCAGAGAGTCCGCATCCCCCGTTCCGTTCCGCGGCCACCGAAGTCATCTGCGGCGTCCCGCAAGGATCCTCGCTCAGCCCCATCCTCTTCAACGTCTACATGAGCCCCCTTGCAGCCATCGCATGCCAACACATCCTCAACATCATCTCCTACGCTGATGACACCCATCTGATACTCTCCCTCACCAACGACCCCACCACCGCCAGAACCAGCCTCCAGCAAGGTTTGAAAGACGTCGCGGAATGGATGAAGCTCAGTCGTCTGAAACTGAACTCAGACAAGACGAAAGTCCTCATCCTGGGACCTTCTCCCTCTGCCTGGGAGTACTCCTGGTGGCCCCCGGCCCTGGACTCCACCCCCAAGCCAACAGACCATGCACACAACCTGGGCTTTATCCTGGACTCTTAGCTCACAATGACCAAACAAGTCAACACCGTCTCGTCATCCTGTTTCCACACCCTGCGCATGCTCCGTAAGATCTTCCGGTGGATCCCCACTGAAACCAGGAAGACGGTCACCCAGGCCCTCATCACCAGACGACTGGACTACGGGAACACCCTCTACGCGGGAACCACAGCCAAACTCCAGAAAAGACTCCAGCGCATACAGAACGCTTCTGCACGACTCATCCCGGACATCCCCCGCCACGACCACATCTCTTCCCATCTGAGAGACCTGCACTGGCTCCCCATCAGCAAGAGGATCACGTTCAGGCTCTTCACCCATGCACACAAGGCTCTCCACGACACGGGCCCCAAATACCTCAACAGCCGCCTCACATTCTACACACCGACCCGCCAGCTTCGATCTGCCAGCCTCGCCTCCGTCCCACGAATCCGCAGAACCACTGCCAGAGGAAGATCCTTCTCATACCTGGCAGCCAAGACATGGAACTCCCTCCCCGCCCACCTTCGGCTGACCCAGGACCGTCTCTCCTTCAGGAAGCAACTCAAGACCTGGCTTTTCGAGCAGTAGCGTCTCCCCCTCCTCCCAGCGCCTTGAGACCCTAGCGGGTGAGTTGCACGTTTTACAAATTTTGCTGATTGATTGATTGATAGAGGAACTACCAGAGTTACCTTGCTCCATTGTGATTCCAGGAATTTACAAGTTGAGCTGGCTTCAGTGAATAGCAACTACACACACCGGCCCGTAATTTAAAGAATAAAGGGGCCTGTGGATGTAAGAACCCGTTAAGATAATTTCTCAAAGTTATGACATGGAAGAAATTAGATATTGTCATTGTTCTGAATAGGCAGTTTATACCTATACACATGTAAGGGATTTGAGCTAGGCTGGTAGACACTGGTTTCACAAGCATTGCAAGAGTTTAATTGTGACATATTTTCATCTGTTGGGTCTGACCACCATCTTAAATCAATTGAAAATGTTCAAAAAGGTGGCAGTTCTGAGGTGAGACATGTACTTTTGCTGTTTATACTTTTTAAACCTAGAATTGAATACCAACTGCAATGTTTTAATTGTATGAAAGTGATATCACACTAGGTTGTCACCTGTAAGAGACAGGGCTCATTCCCGGTAGAGACCTAGTTGCAAAAGCAAATATGTATGCCTAATACTTTAATTTGTGCAGAATAGTTTGGATCCGACATTCAGTTGGTTTGCTCCAGGAAGACACGGCAGTCAAGGCAAACCAAGAGAGCTAGAAGCAGAGGATTTGATTCAAAGTATATCAATAGGATATATATATATAGCGGTTCTAGCACTTTTCATTTTGGTGTATCTCTGTACGGGAACTAGCACATGCGACCTGGCATGGTAGCCCATTATCTCTGCGGTTGTTTGCCATATTCCGCCAGTGGCTTGGCACATTAACGGACTCCAGGGGTTAGTGGGGTTCCAGATATAGTTGTTTCTAAAACTGGGTGGCATGCGAATGGTATTACCATTTACCAATGTCTAGAAAAGTCCAGAACTTTTATTTTAATTTTTTTAGTTCATGGAGGAATTCTCAACATAACTAGTTATTAAATTAGTTCCTCCTAGATGATGTACAACAATGGCTGTCCCTACTATCTGATTCAGACTATGGGCCTGATTACGATGCCGATCGGACTATTGTCCAACAGGTCCTGTGGCGGAGGCAGAACCGCCCGACTAGAAGTTGGCGGTCCTGCTGCCCGCATTATGATGCGACTGCCTTCACGGCGGTCCCAATGTGTATAAGCCACAGTGCAAAATATACACATTTTAAACATCCCTGCACTATGTTGCAGGTACCATCCGGTGCCTGCCACATGGTGCAGGGATGTTTAGGTCGGCACCTATGGCGCCCCACAGGGCCCATAGCGGAGTGCCAAAGGGGGAGAGAGCACTGAAAGGGACCCCCAAAGTCACTGTCTGACTGCCTTTTCACTGATCCTGTCGGACGCAGCGGTCTTTCCCCGCCAGCCGAGATCCTGACCGCCTGCATTCTAATGCAGCGGCCGGATCCAATGGGCTGGATTGTGGTGGGACCGCCACCGGCGGCCATTGTTATCAGGCCCAGAGTGCTGAAAGTCACATTAAATATGTATGCAACTGCAAGTGTTGATTTGTGCAGCCAAGTATTAAAATTGCTTATCTATATTGCATGGTTAAACATGAGAGTTATCTATGCCACTGTGCCGAAAATAATTAAGCATGAGGACGTGTAGTCCCCCAGACAATACTACATAATGAAACAATAGACAGTGTTCCTGATATCATGGTACTGCTGTTGGCATATGTATGAAACAAAAACCCACAAATGAGTGGACGAAAGGGATGAATACATCAAAAAAAGCATAGGACTGTGAAGATACAACTCCAGAGACCAACCACTGGCATCCAGCTATCAAGGCTTTAGGTTATCATATTAGTGTAGCAGGATCCAAAAGGTGAGGGCAGATTTACAAGCCCCTTGCGAAACATTTACGCCGCCGTTGTGTCACTTCTGTGACGCTGCGGCAGTGTAAACCATGCGCCATGTTGCACCGTATTTACAAGGTAACCCATCTAGGGAGATGCGTCACGTTGTAAAGTCCTGCGTCACATTAATCCTGCGTCAGGTTTAATGTATGCAGAATGGGCATTCCATCGGAAAAAGCCTCGGAAAAGTGACGCCGTGAAATCTACAAGATTTCACTGAGTCACTTTTCCGACGCCGCTGCGTCAAAACCCTGCGCCTGCTTGAAGCAGCATGTTAGGTATGGGCAGCCCCTGATCATTGCTGGAGTTGCGTCGCGCTTGTGACACAACTCCAGCAATGCGCCACCCTTACGTCATCAGATGCGTCGCGCATTTGTTTATCCTTGCGCCACGATGCGCCGCATTGTAAGTGCGGCGCATCTGTGGTGGCGCAAGGGTAAACTTTCATGACACATCTTACCTGGCGCATCCCTGCTGATATGCAGGGATGAGCCAGTCCTTTTGAATCTGCCCGAGATGTTTTTAGTTTACAATTTTATGCACAATTCTCTTGAACCTATGTGCATGCCTGGTATGGGTGAATTTAAATTATGTAAGGACTCTGTGAATACATGCTAAAAACCTTTAAGGATCTTCGTATCCCAGAGCTGTTTTGAAGCAACAATTAGTTTAAAGCCAATGTAACTAGTATAACCTACTTACAATTGAGACCAAACAGTCCCACGCCCTTTCAAAATGTGAACCTCCGAATTTACGTATCTCCAAATATTCAAGGCATCTCAAGGTTCAACTTCTATCACAAGAAATAACTTAAACGAATCACACCTGCAAATGAGGCACTCAAGAACAAAATTTCTTTCAAAACACTCAGCATGAAGTATCATAAAAGACCTAAATGAGATTTCAGAATGCTTGTCTCAACTAAGGTTAATGAAATGTCTTTATTAGAAAGTAATACTGAGGAAAGTATGGGCACATGCATCCTGCAGGTGTCTTACAAATTGGTAGAAATATGTTAATTTACCACAATCCATTATTTTATTTTAGGCTGCCCATATCAATCTTGACAAACTGATTTTGGATACGTGGTAGTATAATGTCCAGTATCAAGGCAGACAAAGCACGTAGGACTATGAGATTAATTTATGGCACTCTTTATCTGAGGGAAATAGGGCATGCCTCACTCCAATATTACTTTGTGGTAGCTTTGGGGCAGTTTTAGATGGATTGCAGTTCCTAAGATGAGCATACTATTTTGTTGCAATATGTTTTCAGAAACATGTGGTCCATTTGGATTTGTTTGCAAATTCAAGACCTTAGTTTTTAAGGTTTCTTGTGTTCTCTCCAAAGGAGGGCTATTCCGGCAGTTTACGATGGACGTGTCCCATAAGGAGTAGTGTTAGTACTGGTATGCATACGGTGGACCTCTGTCTAGAGTGGCACAATGGGTGAAAAATGATGGGCTGGTATGGTACCCAGAGCACCGGCTTGCGGTTTATGTTTGCAAGTGTTACTCCCATCACCTTTTGTGTAAGTCACGAAAGAAAGCCGCTAAAAATAGGGATGCCATACCCGCAAGAGATGAGATGTTGGTTACAAGCCAGAGGAAAAAAATATTGAGAAAGAAGAAACATGTTAAAACAATGTACTAAGTGAAACACTGTATCAAAGCTTTGTTCTTGGTTTAGAAGGAAGCTACTCAAATCTGAAAATAAAAACCTCAAAAAATCATTCGTTTTGGAGAACTTTTTAGGATATTTTAGGCAAATTACTAATTTTTTACTGTCAGACTGGTATCCCTTAGGCGGCAGCAAAGTGAAAATGTCGCTGTGTAAAGATCTCGAAGGGCAGGACAAAGAACGTAGCATCAAGCTAGGTTGAAAACCAATTAAACATGATTAAGGCGTGTAATGTACCAAATAGTTGGGCCACAAACACAAAGTAACCAACAATTAAAGGAAATGCCATGCTGTTGAGAACCAAAAGCTTATATAAAAATTGAAGAGGAACAAAATTGAAAATGGCAGAGAGACTGAGGGGCATATTTACAGGCCCCCAGTGTCACCATAGCGTCAGTCATTGTATGTTGACCCATATTCACAGGCCATGCAAAGCCACTTTGCATGGCTTTACACAGCCTCATATCATGAATACGACCCTCTTTCGTGCAGTACTCTGCAGCAAAGGGGGGTGTCATGGGTGCAGCTGTGGGTGCTCTCACAAAACACCCATGGCTTTTTGACACTACCCAAGATTTACAAGGATTCGTTTATCTGGGGCAACTCCAAAAATGAACGCCTTTCCAGGGGAGGCGTTAAAGTGGCGCAACGAGAAGAAATACTTTCATTTCTACCCGTTGTTTATTCTTTCTACACACGGGGGTATATTTAGAAGAACTGGCACACCGATCTTTTGCCGCAGCGGTGTGCCAAAAGAATGACTTCCATGGTACGACAGATTCCAAAGCCATGTTTTCATCACATTTACAATACAGCGCACTGTGGCATTAGGAAGAAGCCAGCGTGACAATAATTGACGCTGTTGTGTGTTAGGAAATGTTATGCTAATACTGCAAAAGCCATGTTCAGACAATCAGCATCTAGAAAATAGACGCTAGACATCCTAGCATTACAAAAATGTAAAAGCCCCGCTACATGAAAAAAATGGCAAACTTACCTGAAGGCAGCAATGGAGCAGCCAGCAGTGAGCACAGCCTAGGACAACAAGCCACAATACTAGACAGGATGAACAGCCAGAGTCCAAGGGGAAGAGGAGGAGGACGTGCAAGATTAGTGAGGAGGAGAAAGAGAGCTTGATCATGGTGGCGATGGAACACAAACACCAGCGCTTCGTCAGCTCCAAAATTTCAAAGGGGATGAAAATGGCCATATGGCATACCATAGTGGACAAGGTGAACAGTGTTACCGAAGTCAAGAGGAGAGTGAGTGACTGGTAAAAGCACTGGCATGGTTGCAAGCGCAGGACAAAGGAGAAACTGGCAATCAATCTCAAGGCAGCATTGCAAACTGGAGGTGGAAGCCCAGCACCCCAGGAGCAGCTGGATCCCTTGGAGGAACCGGTGTCAGCAGTCATCTCCAAGGAGACGAAGGTAGGAGCTGCTGGACCAGACAGTGTTGGCTATGAGGAACTACAACATCAACAGGGTAAGTTGCAACAAGGGACAATGTGGGTATCTAGGTCATGTCGTGCAGTGCAGGCACCTCTGTCCCAGCACTCTGTGGCACTGTCTGCATGCCATAGAGCACTATGCTGGAGCTCATCTATGGGTAAACATAACATAAATGGAAGGCTCATGGGCATTATGATAATATGTTGCCATAGAGCAGTGCCGCTAGCCTTCTAGCCGTGCAGCCCTATTTCAAAGGAAAAGGGCAGGACTGTATTTATAAGATATACCAGACTCCTGTTTTTTCTGCGAGTGCTGGTGCACCAACAGCAGCCGACCAACAAAGCAGTCACCCTTAATCCATGGTGCATGAGGTCCTGCGTTGGCACTAGCCAGCCTATTGTGCACCCATCACAGAGGAAAGCACAGGGATGCGTTCTATTATTGTAAACACAACACATTCCTGCACTTTTCTAATGACACACCATGGCACAGCAAGATAGTTTGTGGTTCTGCCCTGCACCATATGTTTAGGAAATATGCCCCTCTGTCTCACCTGGGCCCTTGCACATTAACATAGCCTGCAAATCCACAGCATGAAATGGGTTTCTCAGAGGAGCAACAACACACCTGACAGGCGAGGGATATGTGGGCCAAGGTGAAGTATCTACACATAGGGACATTTCAAGAGCCGTGTCCATAGTAGATGAAACTACATTGCACGCAGCTGTCCTGGCATGCAAGGTCAGAGCACACAAGTTTTAGCTGCCATGGTAGGGACCACAGGAACTCCTTTCATCTTCTAAATCTGACTGGGTGTGGGGGGAATGCAAGTGATGCACACCAGAAGATCATGAGGTATATATACACAATGAAATGGCGCAGCATGGAGCAGCGTGTCAATGCAAACCATTCAGCTGCGCCTAGCTGCATCATTTAAAAATGCAGGGATGTGCTGTATGTATGAGAATACATCCCACCCCTGTGCTCATCCCTGCCGTGGTGCACATCTTCCTGCACATAAACAATCATCCCTGCAATGCAAGCACCCCTGCACCATGGTGCAAGGGTGCCTGCGTTGGTGCAGGACTGCTCTTTATGCACCGCATCAGGGGTGATCACAGGGGTGGCATGTATTCCTGTAAATATGGTGCATCCCTTCCTGTACATAAACAATCAATAATAGCATTTTCGTCCTTCTATGTGTGCTGCAGAATGCATTAAAATACATAGAAAGAGCAAAAAATTGGGATAAAAAAGAATGTTTCCTCGTTAACCCACTCTAAAGCCTCAGTTTGAAAGGAGTCAGTTTTTAGAGCAGCCTCACATTTACGATTACTTGTAAATCCGGGGCAGTGCCAAACAGCAATGGGTGTTGTGTGGGAATGCATACAGCAACATACATTGCATGCCCCTTTGACACAGACAACTGTGCCAAAGGGGATGATATTTACAAGGTGGCGTTAAGACATGCAAAGTGCCCTAGCACCACCTTGTGCACGTGGGACAAAGCATTGTGCAAACTGAGCGTTGTAAGAAGTGAAGCTCTGTTGGTGCTATGCTCTTGTAAATATGCCCCTATGTGTGTCAAAACAAATGATGATGTGTGGCCCCGATGGGCAACCGGTAGTTTAGTACATAGTAGGTGCTTGCTGTGCACATCAAACGGCCACTCTGTCTGACTGGGGAGACTTTGCATTGCAAGTAGGTGAGAAGGGACATGTGTTCTGCAGGGTACCTTCACAAATGCACATGCACTTCTGTGTCTGACTGGGCCACACTTGTGTAGCAGCTGGTTAGGGATGACAGACAACAGCCTATTGAGGTACTACATCCTACATGTCATGTGGACCTGGGTGAAGAAGTGGTATGTGCCAGGAGTAAATCTGGTCCAAAATTGCCTCACTGTGCCACATGTACAAGTCGGTGGGTGCCATACAGGGAACCTTCAAAGTATAGAGAGAACTACTTAGACACCACAAAGGACACACTTCCAGGAAGGTTCCAGGCTGAGATGGATGGGCCCATTGTCTTAGAAAACTGGGTAGGTACATGTGCTATTCTCAGTACTGCTACCATGTGTGTTGCTGCCTGACCAATATCACTCCATAACAGTCTGTCATGTCAGTCCATTGGATATGGTCACACATAATATAGTTGTCATAGGCACATGAGAGTCAATGTATGATCTGGGTCCCATCACTGTCTGGCAGTAAGTCAGCTGCCACCACCTAATTAGGAACATCCAGAGGAGGTATGTAAACATACAAGTGCATCGGTATGACAAAAATGATGTGTGTCACCCTGCACATAACCAACTGTGGTCGCGGTGAAATGGGTTGAACGCCAGTGATCGTAATCTGACTAGTATGACAGGGCCCTTTTACTCAGAGTAGGCACACAATCGTGGTGAGAACAATGCTGAGATCCAGTCATCTGAAAGGGAAATACAGTGCCAATTGCAATCAATACCCTTGCATAACAGGTGTCCTACGCATCAATGAGGAAGAGAAATGTATTGAACCTTGATTGTCAAAAGGATTACTCATGTCAACATCTAAGAGAGATCGACAATAGTATTTCTCTATCTCATTGACACGAATGTACCCTCACATCCTGGCCAGCACACTGTCCTGGACTTCAGCAATGATGAGTATGACAACCTGCAAATCATCGACCAGCAAACCTTCCAAGAACTCCTGGTCTCAATCGGGACACCATCTCTGGACACGGGTAGGGTCAACAGCATCATGGGGTCTCCACATCCCTCGCCTCCCAACCAACAGGCACTACCTGGCACCCCACACAGAAGCATGGACTCCAAGGACCCACAGATTACTTTCCAATGTACTGCACTATGAGTCCAGCAGGAGATGGTAGAGAAGGTGCGGGTGGGGATGGAGACCCTAGAAGGAGTCCGTAGGTGCCTCAGTCCCAATAGGGACAACACTGCGGCCATCAGAGGCACCTACTCTCCACTCCGTGGTCTCCAGCAGTCCCTGGCTGACATCACTGGTGTCATGAGGCAGAGGCATAAATAAATGTCTGCCACAATGGCACCGGCAAGGTGGCCAATCAGCTGGGGGCAGTAAAATTATTTTGGAGTCCATGAAGCGGAAGCAGGACTCCCACTTTTCTGCCATGGCTGCAAACCACTGCTACTTTGTTGGTGTTTTGCAAAGCCAGCAGATCCTCCTCACTGCTGTGCTGCCTCATGTGTTGGCACAGATGAATGCTGGTGTTGGCACAGATGAATGCTGATGCAGGCACAGGATCCACATCTTCCATGCATGATGTGTTTGTGCCTCCCTCGGCTGCCGCACCTACAACACCCTCCTCGCGGCATACATCAGAGGAGCAAGATGTGGACTGCACCTCTTTCCAATGAAAAAGACTCTGATAGCATTTATTGGCACCACATACACAGTTTATCCTTTGCCCAGTGCTTATCATCATGCCAGGGAAACTCAGCTGCCATTGTCCTCATTTTCCTTTTGCCCTGTTCACCTTAGCCATTTGTGGACTGTCAATGTGGCCTATCCTCCCTAATGACAGTGTGGTCATCCTCCTCAATGAAACACTCCTCTCCTCCACATGTCTTATGACATGTTCCCCACATGCACTCTGTCTGGACATCCACTGGCTCAAAACATCTTTTGGGGTTGTTGTCCTATGAACTGTACCTGTGAGCAACATCATGATTTACACATGTAAATAAATGCACTTAGTACTACCTGTGGTTTGTCTGTCTATTGAAGCCTGGACCAAGTTAACTATTGTGCATTCTGTGAGGCAAATGCACCAACTACTTGCCAAAGGGCCATGTGCTGTTTGGAGTCAGGGATAGTGCTAGACAGTGAGAGTGAAACATATTTGGTGAACTCTATGTGTATCTTGACTAGCAAGTGGTTACTCAAGGTTGCAAGCATGAAGTGCAACAGGTGTAATGCAGTCAATGTTAATGGTGAATAAAGTCACACCAAAAGTGCTGGGTCTACCTATCGATACTAGCAAGCAAACAACATTGAGCTGACACGTAAACACTGTAAGTGTCAGTGTGTATGGGGCAGCCAGCAGTGTGTGAGTCCACAAACCTTCAATTTGGGTGAATGTTTTGACCACAATATCCCACCAAAGCATGTCGCATGACAAACCACAAAGAGGAATCATATGTGAATACGTGTTGCACTATATACCATTTCCATCATGATTGCCATGTGCGCTGCTCAACAATGTCTGTAGATAGATAATGTAAATCCATGGCCAACCTACCTGATCCCTGTCGATAGGTCAAACACCTACTCACACATGTTGCTAAACACTGCTAGCAAAGACAAATACATATACATAACATTACCTAACCACACATGCTAATTCCCACATAGTAAATCCTGATGTAGACCTGTATATAGCAAACAATGACATTTAATGTCAATACAAAGGAGAGGATGTAGCCTAACTGCTAGAGTGGCCGACCTCGAAGCTGGTTAACTGGGTTCAAGTCTCGACGGTGACGCTCAACATTCTATGATTCTGGGCAAATCAATTAATGTCCCCGTGTCTACCAAAATGAATTTGTCCATCTGTAATGCAACTGGTGCTCATGTAAAGAGCTCTGACACCTTCAAGTTGAGTTTGCACTATATAAAACAAAACAAAAAAACTACCTAACCAGCACTAACTAATCTAGCCTAACCTACACTACTTTATCCTACATACTATCTAACCCCACCATCCCCCACTTCTTCACGCAAGGAGAAAAGAAGCAACACCTAAAGATCAACTAACTACACATAGAATTAGGGGTGGGCAAAGAATTCTGGGGCATATTATCAAGGGGGTTTATCTCTGCTTTTTTGGCTTTAAAAGCCAAGAAAGCGGAGATAAAATTATCTCCCTATTACCTAGCTGTCGCTAACATCAGTTAGCCACAGCTAGTAGGAGATAGCGACCATCTTGGGCCCCACTTTGCATGTCAGTGATATTTATCACTAATGACATGCAAAGTGGGCGTGCCAAGATGTTAGAGACTGAAAACAGTCGCTAACATCGCTATCTCCTATTACCAACTTTTGGAGATATTCGCACTAAGCGCGAATATCTCCAAAAGCTAACACCTTCCCCGAGCAGTTCTTAGCCATGTTATCCAATGGGAGGTGGAGAACATGGCTAAGAGCATTAGCTCGGTAATGCATGAATATCGCTGACTTTTCAGCGATATTCATGCATTGCGGCGATTATTATCGCATTTGCGATAAACCTTGGTAATACCAAGGTTTATTTGCGGTAAAAATCGCCGCAGCTCAGCGGTACTTTTTTGTCTCTAACCAAGCAATAGCGATAATTATCGCTATTGCTTGGTAATATGCCCCTCTACTCCAACGGCAGAGTTCTCGGAGATTTGCACACTCCGCAGGGATCGTGAAGTTCCGCAAAACTCCACGAAGTGACTCGGAGTGTAGTTTTTTCTCTCAAACATCTTACACAGAGGCATATGAAACTTCTCCTATATGAACTGTTGTAAGTCCATGGTTGACCATCCCACCGCTCCATGCATGCTCCCGATATATTAGCATGTGCAACTGACATGCATTCCAAAATCTTTAAATACACAGCCAAGGTCAGATGTTCATCCACTACCACATATTTTCACATAGTCTGCCTCTGTGATCGTTGCCCCCCTGTCAATCCTCTATTGTGTGGTTCATCCCAGATTGGCAATGCATTTTCCTTGACATCAGTCAGAGGCTGACACTCATGCAACAATTAACATCCACATTTCATGACCTATTAATAAATTGACCGAAGTTTCTTTGTGATAGGGATGCACATTGAATCTAGCAAGTCACACAGAATTTGACATCACACTCAATCCTTGCAATACACAATTAGCATTGATGAAGGCACTCACTAGTGAAGTTGGGGTCCTTGAAACCATCCACCCACCAACTGTGTATGATGTTGGTCCACCTACAAGTCATAACATGTAAAACACATCTGTTAACTTATATTATAAGCAACAGGAGCACTGTACATATGCATAACTATTGGCTATGTAACCCTTCAGGTTGTAAGTAATCAATTTGCACAGTTGACATGCCTGAATAATACATATCAATAAGGCAGGCTGAGGTGTACATACATCAAATGATCCAAAAATGCATCTTTTTTACCAGTTTGCGGAACCAGTTACTCAACCTCATCACTACTATATTTTAGTATAGTTGCTGACTTTGATGAGTCTCTGCACCTACATAACACACATACCATATTCAGCAAGGTATAGCAATACCCATGCCCTCTTAATGTTGACACCAGGAAATGAGTATGCTACATACAACATACATTATGCGTACTTGTTCATTAAGTTAAGTGAGTTCTGTCCCTGTCAGTGCTGCAAAATACCAGATATTTTTCAGACATGTTCCATACATCCCTAAGTATTTTATTGGAAAATTGACCAACAGCATATTACATGTTGTATAAGACACTGTATACATATATATATGTGATCAAGGCTGTCGTGTTGCAGTCGAAACGCATCATGCTGGGGACAGAAGAACAATAAACCACCTTTGAAGTAATCTAAGCGCTGTTTTGTGGTCTGTACCTACGTCTGTGGAATCGGAGTCCAGTGCCGATCAGTAGGAGTGTGGAACGGATATATATATATATATATATATATATATATTACCTACTGGCGGTTGCCAGTAGGTAGTTATAGTTAGGATTTTTTTCAATGTTAAATCTCAAAATTCTATTTGGAATAACTTTTGCGCCGGTTGACGAATCTGCCTGAAAATTTCCTCAAAATGGCCTCGTCGAGCTCCGGTCCTTCCCTGAAAGTTTGGGGGGGATGCGTCAAGCGGGGGCCGAGATAAAAGGGGGGTCCCAAAACTTGTTTTCCCCATGTTAATTTCCATAGGGCGGTCGACCTCACTTTTAGCCCGAACAGCTGAATGGATTTTCACCAAACTTGGCAAAATTGTAGGGACTGGTAGCCTGATGTGCCTTTGCTATGTCTCAAGATATGTGCTTCAGTGGATTTTGAGTAATTTAGGTAAAAAAATATATATATATCTATGGCAGCGCCCCGGTACGCGCTCCGGGCGCGCCACGCGACTTGCGCGCAGAAAGCTGATTGGTTCTTGGGTGTCTGTAAACATTTGAAACAGTCCGGAGCGGCCGCCATCTTGTCTCTCGGTAAGATCGAGAGACAAGAGGTGGCAATAACGAAAGGGGAAATTAATAAAAGGGGGCAGGGTAGACACCCACTGACCCCCTAGATTTGAAGTGGGTGGCTGAAAAGGCCCATATAAAGCAAAACAAACAAAAAAAAATGTTTTTAATTTTCGCGGGTTTAGCGCCCGGTACGCAAACCAGGCAGCGCTCCGGGAAGGGGAACAAAGAGAAAAAAAGAAAGACAGGGTGTAAACATTTTAGCTATTTTGTTATAAATGGAAGGTAGTTCTGAAAAGAACTGTTTTTTTATTCTTTTTCTTCTTTTTTTTTTATTCATTTTCTGAACAATTTTTGATTTTTTGGGATTTTTGAAAATTATTTTGATTTTTTTAGTGTTTTTTTAGGGGAAATAAAAAAGCAGGGCTTGAACATGTCTCAACAGGAGCAAAAAAAAGTAAAAAGGATTCATTGTTTTCTCTTCTTGTTGCATTTATGATTTTCTCCAGCTCGGTTAATCAAAGTAATACTCTTTTCTCCATAAGAAATAGTTCCTCCACAATATATACAAACTATTTTGTAGTTTTCAAAAGGACTTTGAATATTGTGGACCATTTCTCGGCCTTCTGGTCCGGCGAATGATGTTTGTCCACTGGAGGTACTGGGGATGACATTTGGGGGGTTGGCAGCAAGATCCCGTACTTGTGCTTGGGAAAGATTATTAGGATGCCACCGCTCCATGTGGCGAATCATTGTATGATTCCCAAAGCTGTATTTCTTGTTGGGGTTGCCACAAGAAAGTACATGTTTGCATATCAAACAAGACACCTGGGGTGCATTGACCTTCTTTTGTCCAGGTGGAATTTAAAAAAATTGCCATATGTAGTTCTCTTTAATATGGCTCTGCCTTGGTGTTTCTGGCAGGAACTGCTGCCTTACTTGCTCTTCCTCCTCCTCCTCTTCGTCCTCATTATCTTCCTCTCTACCAAAGTCCAGCGTTGGAGGTGGTCCTTTTGGTGGTGGTGGTGGTTGCTGAGAAGCACCAGCTGCAGCTATTACAGAAGCCATTGTCAAAAACAGGTCTTGCTCTCTGGAAGTAGAAAGTAAGAATGAGGTAACAAGCACTGGCGTTGCTAATAGGTCTCGCATTAGGAAAGTTTGAGCTATTGGTCTTGTAAATGACACTTTTTTTATTTATGTGTTAGTTTTGAATATAGCTAAATTAATAGCTTTGTCATTTACAATGCCAATAGTTATAACTTTTGCAAATGTGACACCTATAGCATTTGTAATGCAACATGTTTTGTATTTACGTGACTTAGATGTATTGATATTACAAATAACAATGTCTTTTAATTTTTTAAATAATTAATACTTAAATAAAAGTGATTGTAATTTATAATGGCAATAGCTTAACATTTTGTAAATTATTTTTGTGAAGATTTTGTTCAGTGTAATTTATTGTGACGAAAATCCAAGAACGGAAGTGAAATATTAACATCTTTTTGTGACATTTGTAATAAAGTTTGAAACATTGAGAGAACATATTTGAACCAGTTGTTATTGAATGGTTGCACAGATTGATGCTGTGATGGTGCAAAGTGATGTTGTGGTGGCGACGAGTGATGCTGTAGCGTTCAGTGATGCGGTGGTAGCGCATAGTGATGGCACATACATATATATAAATGCATATACATATATATGTGCATATGTGTGCACGTAGAGATAGTGAGAGGTAGAGTAGTAGAGTGAGTAGTAGAGAGTATTAGAGTAGTACAAAGTTAGTAGAGAGTGAGTAGTAGAGTAGTAGAGGGTGAGTAGTAGAGAGTGAGTAGTGGATAGTAGAGAGTGGTAGAGAGTGAGTAGAGAGTAGTAGAGTGAGTAGTAGAGAGCGAGTAGTATTGTAGTAGAGGGTGAATAGTAGAGGGTGAGTAATAGAGAGCGAGTACTAGAGTAGTAGAGAGTGAGTACTAGAGTAGTAGTCATTAGAGAGTGGATAAACAGATTGAAAGCGTGGATGGATGAGTGAAAGAGTAAATGAATGAAGAAAAGGTTAGATTCCAACAAACAGAAGTGCAAATAGACAAAGGCATATTATTACTTTATGAGTGATGTCACTGACCATGTCATGAGTGATGTAATATGTGACGTCATCAGCAGTGCATTACAAGCGCAAGTTATAGTGAGTCCAACTAACTATAACGTGGAATTTCAATGGTTTTATGTCAGTAAAATTTCCAGCTAACTATAACTGGTGTGAAAACTATGTTTTTTTCAGTGAATTTAATAGGTTTCTTAAATGCTAATTCCTAACTATACCTATATAACTATAAACCTATGGTTTATTCAGTGAATATATATATATACACACTCCTACTGTTCGGCACTTGACTCTGATTCCCCAAAAGTAGGTACAGACCACAAAACAGCGCTTAGATCACATCAAAGGTGGTTTATTGTTCTTTTGTCCCCAGCATGACGCGTTTCGGCTGCAACATGGCAGCCTTGATCACATGACCATAAGAACCAATAGGTGCAATTTATATACTGTGTGTGTCCCAGTTGAAGAAACGTCAGCAATACATGGACATAAAGAGAATACTTCGTTATAGGAGATATTGTTTAAAACCACATATACATTGGTCTATTTAAAGAGGGAACAGGTAAATTGATATATTTACAAAATAACTTTAAAAAATATATCGTACATTTAGTTTACCACATGGAAACAATTATAATAATACTGCCATTCCATCCTCCTTTCTCCTTTTTTTTAAACAATGAGCATATTATTACTCTCCATATTATGATTAATATACAAGTCAAAATTGCCGCAAAAGTTTCAACTCTCTGGGAACATGCAAATATTCTATTTGATAAAGTGCTTAATTGTGCAAATGTGCAAATTCAGTGCATCTTAAAACCAAGAATTCAATTCATATGTACAAGGGAGTGCATTGGTGATGGCACGTTTAATACGACCTCTATTTATGAAGAGTTACATGCCACCCACAAACAGAAGTAGTTGTACTGATATTATATCATTGCTGAAAACTAGATTAGATCGAACTAATAATAGGACAAAAATGGAAAGGGGCGACCACTCGGTCCCCCCGAACGTATGGTAACTCCCTCCCGCCTTCCAAAAGTTCAGAACTGCGTCCGTCTTCCCATCCTTGGGGATTGTGTTGGGAGGGGGTGATAGGCATCCCGGCCATATGGAAAGGGGCGACCACTCGGTCCCCCCGAACGTATGGTAGGGTGCCCGGATCCCCCCGGGAAACCATTTTGGGCGGGGGGCGTGTCTCGGCTGGTATGCCCGAAGCGGCGTAGCCGGGGCGCGCCTTTTCCCGCCCAAGAAGGGGTTGTCCTAGACACCTACACCGTTGGTCACGCCCCGTAGGTGTACCAGAGGAGGGTACACGCCCTCCCGAAGAGGAATAAAAGGAGCAACAATCCAAAGAAGCATCCTCTTGTTCCTGTGCTTGGAAGCTGCACTCTCTCGTTGCACGTGAGCCCTAGACGGAACAAGGAGCAATTTTGAGAACTTGTAATTTTTGTGTTTCTCTTCCAGGAGCCTTCTCCACCGGATCCAGGACCTCGTCGAGCAGCTAAGCAGCAAGGGTCGAGTCTCTGACAACGATGCCTGGCAAGAAGGTCGGAAAGAAGGCAGGGACGGAGCAGATGCTCCGCATGCTGATGAAAGACATGGCGGACATGAAAAAGCAAATGGCGGCAATGAATAATATGGGCAGACCGAAGAAGGTCATCGGACCAGCATTGCCGGGAGTAGTCCCCGCAGGGAGAGGTAAAAGGGCCAGGAATAGGGCGGCAGGGGGGGAGTCCCCAGTTCCCGAGTCACCCCCGGTAAGCCCGGTTAGTCCAGTCGAGGCCCCGGTACCTGTACCGATCCCGGATGCGGGCCAGCCGATTCCGGTAGTAGTTACGCCCACCAGCGAGGAGGAAATGCCTCCGGAGTTGGCCGCCCAGTTGGCCGCATGGCTTGGAAAGAATACCGAGGGTGCAGCGGCGCCCGGAGACACAGCCAAAGAGGCTAGGTTGCTAATGAAGCAGTTGCGGCAATCGCGAGATGCTGCAAAGGCGAATGTCCCTCTTGTCCCCTCACAGATTCCCTCGGAAGAACCAGCGGCTGGCGGTGGAAAATCAGCAGGACCGGCTATGGAGTCTGGTAAGCAGCCATTGCCAATGGCGAATGGGGGGTCTTTGCCCTCAAGGAGGGCGAAAGTAGTTCAGCATATTCCTCTGGCCACGAAAGAGATGATTTGGGCTGATAAATATGTCAATATGTTTTCGCTCCTGACTGATCATCACGAGATTGAGTATGTTAAGGCTCAGAAGGATTTGTTGCATCCGAGTGTGTGGCGCGCGAAAATGGCGGGCTTCAGGGTGGATGAGACGATCTCGAATTGGGCCAAGGCCTTTGGGATGTTTACTGCTATTATGGGTGAACGTAAGCCAGAGATTATGACTGAGTTAGCCTGTTATCAGACACGTATAATGGATTTCTATGAAACATATGAGGGCGATCTATGGAGGGGTTATGATAGTAAGTTTCGTAAGGCCAAGGAGCACGATTCGTCTCTGACGTGGGACTGTCTCGACTCCGTCTCTTGGCAGAAGCAGCTCTTGCCGGGCACGACGAAGTCGTCCTCGCTTGGCGAGTATGGGTCGGCGCCTTCCCGCCATCAATCGGCGGCGCCCTTTCGAGCCAACCCCGCAGGTGATCACCAACCCAGGAGTAGTGGGAATGGAGGTAGAAAAGGGGTTTGCTGGAATTTTAACAGAGGCAAGTGCACGAGGCCACATGGGACATGTAAGTTCAGGCATGAGTGTGCAGGTTGCGGACATTCTTCACACCCGGAGAGTTCGTGCAGAGCCAAGAATGGGGATACCGGGGGTAGAGGAGGTACCAAACAGGTCTAATATCGGCCAAGGGGTACCACTACCTACCCCCGTAGATATCATGGCAATGATCCCCTGGCTAAACGAATACCCTGATCATGTCTCCGCTGGGGTGTTACGAGACGGCTTTTCATATGGCTTCCACATCCCGGCGGGGGATTTTCGGGGGGACTCACTGTGCAGAAATCAACTGTCCGTTCAGCAGCACCCGATGGTGGTAGAAAACAAGATTGCGAAGGAAGTTGCCCGGGGCCGGGTCGCCGGCCCATATAGGCACCCGCCTGTTCCTAATTTCATTTGTTCACCGTTGGGAGTAGTCCCCAAGAAGGACCCCGGTGAGTTTGGGTTAATTCATAACTTGTCGGCTCCTAGGGGTCTTTCGGTAAACGATGCGATTGATCCTGGAGTCTGTTCGGTGCGGTACGCATCCTTTGATGAGGCCGTCGCCATGTTGAATCGCCTGGGGCCCGGAGCGCTGATGGCTAAATCAGATATTGGGTCAGCATTCCGGTTGCTCCCGGTACATCCTCAAGATCAGCGTCTGTTAGGTTTTGTGTTTCAAGGACGCTATTACATGGATAGATGTATGCCAATGGGCTGCTCCATCTCTTGTGCTTATTTTGAGAAATTCAGCTGTTTTCTGCAATGGGCGTTCACCAGAGCTACGGGCTATACACAGGTTATGCACTACCTAGATGATTTTTTGTTCTTGGGGCCAGCCGGTGACACGGAATGTGCACAGGCTTTACTGCAATTTTGCAATCTCATGAAACGGTTCGGCGTGCCATTGGCACCGGGGAAAACGGTGGGGCCATCTACTTCACTCGAGTTTCTTGGAATTGAGCTCGATTCAGTGGAGGGATGCTTCCGTTTGCCCAGGGACAAAGTAATGAAATTTAGGGCCTCGCTAGAATTGTGCATTAGCAAAGAGAAAGTAACTCTCCATCAGTTGCAGCAAGCGGTGGGCCAGCTTAACTTTGCCCTCAGAGTGATACCAATGGCCCGCCCCTTTTCCCGCTCTATTGCACAAGCCATGGTCGGTCTCAAAGAAGGACACCACCGCACGAGACTGTCTGCAGAGGTTCGCCAGGATATGCGCATATGGTTGGCATTTCTGGCGGACTTCAACGGTCGAGTGGTATGGAGCAAACCACCAGCATCCTCGGACGAGCTGGGTTTGTGGACCGACTCGGCAGGGAGCGTGGGATTTGGCGCCATCTTTGGTAATCGATGGTCGGCGCAAACATGGCCGACGTGGTGGCACACCAGTGGGCTAACAGGTAACATTGGGTTTCTTGAGTTGTTCCCCATTTTGGTGGCCCTGAAGGCATGGCCGGACAATTTCCGTGATCGCTCAGTGGTATTTTGGTCCGATAACATGACCGTTGTTGAATGCATAAATAACCAGGCAGCACGCTGCAAGTTGATTTTGAGATTATTAAAGGAAATTGTCCTACTGTGCATGAGACTGAACGTCCAGTTTAGGGCAAGGCATGTGCCGGGTGTATTGAACCAGGCGGCTGATGCACTCTCTCGTTCCCACATGCAGGCCTTCAGGGGTTATCTACCTTCTGCGGATCTAGTGGCGGCACCATTTCCCGAAGCTCTGTGGTCACTCGGTGCCCCGGATTACAGGACCTCGTGGGAGCCAGCTTAGCCCCCAGGACATGGAAGGCGTACGAAGGAGCGTTTCGTTCCTATTGTGCATTTTTGGGTCCAGCAGGAGGGGATAAGTGGGGACAGGAGGAGTATGTACTGAAGTTTTTAGTAGCACTCCACAAGGCAGGCCGATCAGCAGCGACGGCCAATAGGCACCGGGCCGCCATTGCATTCATGGCGCAGGCTTACGGCATCAAGGACCCTACATCGTCCTTTTTGGTTAAGAAGGCACTACGGGGGTGGCAACGCCTCGAGGGTCATAGAGTAGACGAGAGGCGCCCGATTGGGTTAGAAAGATTGTCCCTGTTGATGTCAGTGCTCCCCGCGACATGTTACTCCCAGTCCGAGGCAGTGCTGTTCCGGGCCGCTTTCGCATTAGCATTCCATGGGGCTATGCGGGTGAGCGAGCTGGTGGCAAGAAATAAGAAGGATGTGGGGGGAGGTCTATGTCGGGAACACGTTCAGATCAAGGGTGATTCAATGGTAATCACAATAGCCAGGTCTAAAACCGACCAGGGTGCGATGGGGGACAGTATTGTGGTCCAGCGCATGCGAGGGTCCCCCGTGTGCCCGGTACAGTGCGTTGAGGAATACCTGGCACAAAGGGCGGTAGCATGGGGGGGAAGCTTGCTGAGACACACCGACGCCACCCCACTGACAAGGTTTCAGTTTCAGCGGGTGTTAACTTTGGCAATCGCGGCAGCGGGCTTGGACCCGAGCGATTTTGGGACCCATTCCTTCAGGATAGGGGCTGCTACAGAAGCTACAGCCAGGGGTCAAAGTGTGGAAATGGTGAAACAATTGGGACGATGGTCCTCGAACTGTTATAAAAGGTATGTGCGGTTGCACATGTTGTGAAGCTAATGTCATGCACTCACGCTTCTTGTCTTTTGTTTGGTTTACAGTTTTGCGAGCTTACGAGGCGGGCGGACTGTGCAGTCGGCCCGATACCTGGGAACCAGCGGTCAAAGATCACCGGCTGAGGAAAGAGTGGTATGGGTCGTGGGCCACTCATACGTGAGGCGTGCCACGGACGTATTCAAAGCAGGTGACATGATTCACGCAGCTGGGGAATACGGGTACAGGGTGACCTTCCATGGAAGGGGCGGGCTCTGTATTGACCGGTTTCAGTGTTTTGTCGAGGAACTGTTAGGGCGGACAAGGTCACTGCCGTCTATAATCATAGTGCATCTGGGGGGCAATGACTTGGTGGCGCTCGGTCGGCGAGTACTCCTCGAGCGGGTTCTATCCACTGTTAGCTGGTTGGCAAAGAGGATTCCGGGGTGCACGATAGCATGGTCACACATGATTCCAAGGAAGGTGTGGCGGGGGGCCCTCTCTGTGTCAGCTTTGAATCATTCAGTAAAGAAAGTTAATAACAAGCTGGGTAGATTGTTTCGTTCAGGACAGTTGCACTGTATTCCGCATGGATGTATCCGGGGGGATAACATGTATCTCGAAGATGGGGTTCATTTGTCCCGGGAGGGAAATGTCTTACTCATAGACTTCATAGCATGGTTAAGGGGTTTGTATAGTCATGACCTTTAGTAGGAGTGTGGGGGGTCCGGATAGCCGATCAACAATCCGGCCTGTGGCGGTAAGGTCATGATCGGTGAGCAGTAATTTCAAGATCCCTAGAGGGGGCGCCACCCATTATGGATGGGAGCGCCCGGGGGGAGGCGGCCACTGGCCCCTCACACGGGGAGGCGGCACCCACTAAGTATGGGGTCGCCGAAGGGAAGGCGGTCATAGGCCCCTCCCAGGGGAGGAGGCGGCTTGATGCCCCTCCTAGGAATTTCCCGGGGCCAGGATATCCGCGACGGCGGATCTGGTGAACAGTGTGGGGTGGGAGGGGGGTCCACGCTACCTTCTAGACACCTCACACGAGTCCTCGGACGACCACTAAGATGGCGTCGAGTTAAATAAGGGGCCCCCGCTAAGACAAGGGAAATTGGAAGTTGGCACAGAGGTACAGTCCTCTGTGCGACCGCCCCTCACACCGTGAGGGGGGAGTTCTGGTAGTAGGGATCTGACACCGGTTACGACCTTGCCGTTGGCCCGTAATGTTAGGATGTACAATTTTTATTTAGAAAGTATGCATTTGCAGGATGTTTAGACTCGGCTAGGAGAACCTTTGTATTAGAGATTTGTTAAGGTTAGCCAATAAACGTGACTGCAGTGAAATGTATAAATGAAAAATTGTACATGATATGAAACTGTTATTTTAATGTT
Organism: Lissotriton vulgaris; assembly: GCF_964263255.1. Classification (NCBI taxonomy): domain Eukaryota; kingdom Metazoa; phylum Chordata; class Amphibia; order Caudata; family Salamandridae; genus Lissotriton; species Lissotriton vulgaris. Next base: position 711,464,359 of record NC_141694.1, read on the forward strand.
TTATTTTTGTTTCATATTTTTAATAAATACGGCCGGGAGGGTAACTCCCTCCCGCCTTCCAAAAGTTCAGAACTGCGTCCGTCTTCCCATCCTTGGGGATTGTGTTGGGAGGGGGTGATAGGCATCCCGGCCATATGGAAAGGGGCGACCACTCGGTCCCCCCGAACGTATGGTAGGGTGCCCGGATCCCCCCGGGAAACCATTTTGGGCGGGGGGCGTGTCTCGGCTGGTATGCCCGAAGCGGCGTAGCCGGGGCGCGCCTTTTCCCGCCCAAGAAGGGGTTGTCCTAGACACCTACACAGTTGGCCACGCCCCGTAGGCGTACCAGAGGAGGGTACACGCCCTCCCGAAGAGGAATAAAAGGAGCAACAATCCAAAGAAGCATCCTCTTGTTCCTGTGCTTGGAAGCTGCACCCTCTCGTTGCACGTGAGCCCTAGACGGAACAAGGAGCAATTTTGACTCACCCACCAGCCCCTTATGGCAACGTTAGTAATGCAATGAAGTTGATTTGTGTTGATAGTATCTTTTTTCCAGGGTTTTTTAGGGTATAATAAAGATGTCAAGGTTTGAACTGCAATAAAGTGATTTGCTTCATAACAATTTTTCTCATCCAGTTGAGCGGAGTATCACAGTCTAATTAAATGTGTGGCATGTGTAGATAAGTAGATGAATAGTACAATGTCCGGTTAACCGCTTTATCGCTCTCTTCGTTAGGTTAAAAAACGTCGTATTTATTTTGGTCGGGCGGTAAGGTCATGATCGGTGAGCAGTAATTTCAAGATCCCTAGAGGGGGCGCCACCCATTATGGATGAGAGCGCCCGGGGGGAGGCGGCCATTGGCCCCTCACACGGGGAGGCGGCACCCACTAAGTATGGGGTCGCCGAAGGGAAGGCGGTCATAGGCCCCTCCCAGGGGAGGAGGCGGCTCAATGCCCCTCCTAGGAATTTCCCGGGGCCAGGATATCTGCGACGGCGGATGTGGTGAACAGTGTGGGGTGGGAGGGGGGTCCACGCTACCTTCTAGACACCTCACACGAGTCCTCGGACGACCACTAAGATGGCGTCGAGTTAAATAAGGGGCCCCCGCTAAGACAAGGGAAATTGGAAGTTGGCACAGAGGTACAGTCCTCTGTGCGACCGCCCCTCACACCGTGAGGGGGGAGTTCTGGTAGTAGGGATCTGACACCGGTTACGACCTTGCCGTTGGCCCGTAATATTAGGATGTACAATTTTTATTTAGAAAGTATGCATTTGCAGGATGTTTAGACTCGGCTAGGAGAACCTTTGTATTAGAGATTTGTTAAGGTTAGCCAATAAACGTGACTGCAGTGAAATGTATAAATGAAAAATTGTACATGATATGAAACTGTTATTTTAATGTTTTAATTTTGTTTCATATTTTTAATAAATACGGCCGGGAGGGTAACTCCCTCCCGCCTTCCAAAAGTTCAGAACTGCGTCCGTCTTCCCATCCTTGGGGATTGTGTTGGGAGGGGGTGATAGGCATCCCGGCCATAATGAACATTATGGCATAGTGCCCTTATTTCTACCAGAAAAACCCCACGGATAAAGGCATATTCAAAACCCTTACCCTACTATACCCGATTGAAAGCAAGGAAAGATATAGGGGAGATCAATTTGGAGCACGCTATATGTACAGTAAAGATGCCAAATCAAATGATTTCTGGGATCCCTATGTGTATACCCCACAGACTAACCGGGCCCTCTGGAGAATGAAATGTTCTAATTTATTCTACCTCTGCCCAATCAGGTCCCTGAACGCAGCAGGTAGGTGTCCAGTATTCCTGTTAATTCACCCGACTATAGGAAGCAATGGAGATCTTCCCCTGTGTTTAATCCATTAGGGATCCTGGTATCTAAAAGTAGGATGTATTTACTTTCAAGCTGTCGTAAGGCTTTCTCCCTATTTCCCTCCCTGATGTTTTTGGGCACCGCATCAATAATGAAATACTTCAAGTCATTGAGATTTTGGTTGTGGATCAATTCAAAATGCCGGGCAACAGGGTAATTAACATCAGAATTGACCACGGCTCGTAGGTGTTGCAGAATGCGGTTGAAGGCCTGTAATTTGGTGCTGCCAACGTACCTGAGCCCGCAGGTACACTGGAGCACATAAACCGCAAAATCTGTACGGCATTTGAAGTGCTCCTTGATCTTAATAGGATTAGGATCAAATGCAGAGCAGTACTCGCTGGTATTTACGCCAAACTTGCACGCTCTGCAAGAGATGCATTTGAAAAAGCCACATTTATTCGAAATCCGATGAGGTTTAATTACTACCTCAGGACTGGATTTGACCAACACGTCCCTCATGGACAGAGCTCTTCTAAAAACCACCGCAGGCTCATCTGGTATAAGTGGAGCTAAACTGATATCAGTTTTCAAAAGCGGCCAATGCTTTTTCAAAATCCCTCTCACCTTTCTGTGATCTCCATTAAAAGTCGTTATTAAACTGATGTTCTTACTCACTGTCTCATCCTCCATCTCCACCGGGCTAGATGTGACATCTGCATTAATTGAGGCGAGATAATAGTCCCTGTCCAATTAATTGGCCCTGTCTCTTGCCTTTAGCAACAGAGAAGTATCACACCCTCAAGCACGGAATCTTTCAAAAGCCTCATTCTGACATCTCTCAAGGTCTGTTGATGTACTACAGATCCTTCTCATCCTTAGAAACTCCCCGTAGGGAATGCTCCTAATCAGATGGTTAGGATGGGAGCTACTCGCATGCAAGATTGCATTACCCGCTGTAGTTTTCCTGTGCAAACGGGTATGTAACCCACCCTCCGCAATGTAAATTTCCACATCAAGAAATTGGATAAGGTGAGTGCTGATCTGGGAGGTGAAACGTAAATTAAGATTGTTAACATTAATCTTGTTGACAAATTCATTTGCTGATTCCACCGAACCCCTCCAAATCATGCAGATGTCATCAATAAATCGCCAAAAATGTATCATACAGTTAGGGAAAAAATCAGCGAGTGTTCCTTTGAGGACATGCTCCTCCCACCACCCTACATGTAAACATGCATAGGTAGGAGAGAAGCATGCCCCCATTGCCACTCCTCTTAGCTGTTGGTAAACCTCCCTGTTGTACAGGAAGTAGTTGTTATTAAGACATAATTCTAGCATATTCAATAACATGGTGCTATGTTGACTGTAAGAAATACTTCGTTTACTCAAATAGTATCTTACTGCATTCAGCCCATCCACGTGAGAGATACTGGTGTAAAGTGAATTAATGTCTAAAGCAATAAGTACATAGTCATTCTCCCACTTGATACCATTGATCTTAGAAAGGAAATGGCCAGTGTATTTAATGAAGGATGGCAAGTCCTCCACGAATTCATGCAGGAATTGGTCCACATATCTAGAAATGGATTCTAGCAGGCTCCCCTGGGCAGAGATGATAGGTCGCCCAGGGACCAGAGATAATTGTTTGTGGATTTTCGGAATTAGATAGAAAAAAGGTGTGACTGGAAAATCATTTTTCAAAAAAGCATGTTCTTGCTTGCTCAATAAGCCCAGATGCCTCCACTGATTTAATTCCTTGTGGGTCTTATCTTTAAGGCTCTTGATGTCATTAAAGCTACCCTTTTTGTAGCAAGTGGTGTCACTCAAATGCTTTTCTGCTTCATCCATGTAAAGGCTGCGGGCCAGATGACAGTGTTGCCTCCCTTGTCAGCCTTATTAATTATAAGGTTAGAATCACTCCTTAATTTTTTCATCAATTTGTGGTATTGTCTTTCCATGTATTTGAAACTTTTCCTTCTGCGCGTGATGTTGGTTTGTAGTCCTTTCAAATCCTCCACTACTATATCACAAAAAGCATCAATATTGTCTTTCGGCATTATTGGATAGAAAGTGGAAGGAGGCTTAAATGTGGTCACACATGGATGATTCATAGAAATCCCCACATTAGATAAGTTTTCCTGAGTAGTGCCTGGTTCAAAATCTTCATCACGCGCTAATTCATTCACCACTTTAAGAGCCTTAATGTCGGAAATCTGAAACATTTTAGATGGTTGAGTGTTGTTAGAAATATTCGTTGCCCGAGCCTGAGCATTATTCAATTTAAAATGTTTCCGTAATTTAAGTTTGCGAATGAACTTAAACACATCTATGCGTGTCTGCACATAGTTGAAAGAATTCTTTGGACAGAAAGACAACCCTAATGAGAGGAGCTGCATTTCCGCTTTGGATAGGGTAGTGTCGGACAAATTGATGACTGTATTGTCTTGTGAACCCAGTGCCTCTGTTTCAATTGAGGTTGCAGTTGGTCCCAGGTCCTGATTGCCCTCTAGATTTTCAGGGGTCAAGTTTACTGCTGCTGTTACCATTTCTTCTCTTTCCCTCTGCCTCTCTTTACAAAGCCTCTGCCTCCTGAATTTCCTCCTTGTACTGTGCTTTTATTTGCTGTTCTTCGTTTAGTTTCCGCTGTTGGCGAGTTAGCGGTCGCAGTGTTTTGTATCTGTCCTCCACGAGAAAACCCAGTACCTCAGAGGGTGTGTATTTAGTGGGTACTCTTCCTAGGTTTGAGCCACCTGCTGCTCCTTCATCAGAATCACAACTACTTGCTACTGAGCTCAATTCTGTTTCCGATACTTCCGTTCTTTGGTCATTTCCAACAGTGAGATCCACATTTTTAGCTACCAGGGCTTGTCTTTTTGCATTGTCAAATTTGCGCGCGAACGTGAAAATCCTTCCCGTTTCATGGTCATTCTTATCACGCGCAAACTTGTATTGCTTGCGAATGCTGATTGTTTCCTGGTGTTTTACCAGCCTGGCATCAATCTCCTCTCTTTGCTTTTTGATGAAATCTTTCTCTTCTTCAATTTCTAACTCCTTATTTAATTCCTCTATTTCCTTAAGGATCTCAATGCGGTCGATTTCCACATACTTTATGAGTAGACAGACCATATTCATGGAGGCGTCTAAATTCAAAGTGGCCCATTCTTTCAAAAGCAGGGGATTGCGGTTTTCAAAAGATGGCGCTATGAGCACCCTCAATCCCCTCGGAACTCGCCCCACATCTTTGTATTTCTGCAATGACCGGTGCTCCCACCATTTGGTGGTTTCAGTTCTTAACAACTTCTCCAAGCGTTTCATTTTGCTCTTTAAATAGGTTGCTTTTTCATTTGTCTTAGTAGTATCATTCCTAGTTTTCAGCACCGGCAAATTCACAAACATCGCTTCTGCCAATGCCTCCCGGTTCCTTAAAGTCTCTGCTGGCGTGGACATTATGCTTGAACAATAAACCAAATACTTTTTACCGGGAGCCGAAAATACGATTCCAAGTAGTCTCAAGAGATAATGGTGCTTAAATCCTTTCTCCCGCAAAATGGTATGCACGTAAATCGGCAACAACAGACTTAGTCGGCTTACCCTTCAGGGATCAAACGGTGCTTCGTTGACGTCCTCCGACTCCTCCAAAGCCCCGATACAGAAACTTTCAGGTACTCCGGCACTCCGCTGCGTATCCCACCAACGCGGGAGGCTGTATGCTCTCTTACTCCTTCCGGGTTAATTGGTGCTTCGCTTCCGCGTTCGGCCGCATAGCACAGCAGCCCAAAAGTGAAAGGAGGGTCCGTAAAGGCGGCAACGGCCGTTAACCGCCAAATAGTAATCCGTTCCACACTCCTACTGATCGGCACTGGACTCCGATTCCCCAAACGTAGGTACAGACCACAAAACAGCGCTTAGATCACATCAAAGGTGGTTTATTGTTCTTCTGTCCCCAGCATGACGCATTTCGGCTGCAACACGGCAGCCTTGATCACATGACCATAAGAACCAATAGGTGCAATTTATGTACTGTGTGTGTCCCAGTTGAAGAAACGTCAGCAATATATGGACATAAAGAGAATACTTCGTTATAGGAGATATTGTTTAAAACCACATGTACATTGGTCTATTTACAGAGGGAACAGGTAAATTGATATATTTACAAAATAACTTTAAAAAATATATCGTACATTTAGTTTACCACACGGAAATAATTATAATAATACTGCCATTCCATCCTCCTTTCTCCTTTTTTTTAAACAATGAGCATGTTATTACTCTTCATATTATGATTAATATACAAGTCAAAAATGCTGCAAAAGTTTCAACTCTCTGGGAACGTGCAAATATTCTATTTGATAAAGTGCTTAATTGTGCAAATGTGCAAATTCAGTGCATCTTAAAACCAAGAATTCAATTCATATGTACAAGGGAGTGCATTGGTGATGGCGTTTAATACGACCTCTATTTATGAAGAGTTACATGCCACCCACAAACAGAAGTAGTTGTACTGATAATTATATCATTGCTGAAAACTAGATTAGATCGAACTAATAATAGGACAGAAAATGTACATATATATATTTGCACAAAATCAGCGACAAGTTGCATTCAACAAATTAATTGACAAACTAGCTAACAACGCTTCTATCATTGTCAAAAAATCAGATAAAGGGGGCAATGTAGTCCTGTGGCCCAAGCAACAATACGATATAGAAGCCAAGAGACAGCTCAACAACAGTGAGTGTTATGAACTAACTACTTGGAGCAAATATAACAAAGCGAAGGATAACATCAAGAAAGAGCTACTGAAATGGAAATATGAGGGTTTGATATCTAATGAGGAATTTAATTTCTTGTATAACACTCATCCAAAGCTACCTTTTCTATATTTGTTACCAAAGATTCATAAGAACACCATCCCAGTCCCTGGACGCCCCATAATTTCGGCGATAGGAAGTATGACTGAGAATGTGGGCTCTTATATTGACTTCTACTTGCAGGACTTAGTGAAAACCATGCCCTCTTACCTAAAAGACACTGGAGATTTTTTACGGCATATTGGTAACATGATCTGGTCTAAAGAATGGATTCTATTGACTCTAGACATAGAGTCTCTTTATACCAGTATTCGACACGAATGTGGCTTACGTGGTGTTGAACATTTTCTGAATACACGTCCTGCTGAATATGCCATGCATAACAAGATGCTCATGGCGCTCATCTCATGGTGCTTGAACAACAATTATTTTTCATTTGAAAAGAACATGTACAGGCAGAAACAGGGGGTGGCCATGGGGGCCTGCTTTTCTCCGAGCTACGCGGGGTTACACGTGGGGTACTGGGAAAAGCAGGTCCTCATGAGCAACCATAGAGCTATATTTGAAAATAATGTTGTTTCTTGGCTTCGTTATATAGACGATGTTTTTGTTATTTGGAAGGGCGACATGCAGAGTGCACAAGATTTTGTTGATTTGTTAAATATTAATGAATTTAACTTACATTTTACTTCACACATAAGTGCCACTATGCTAGAATTTTTGGATCTCCAGGTCCAAATAATTGATGAGAAACTGACAACCACAGCATACAGAAAACCATCTGCTGGTAACGCAATTTTACATGCTTCAAGTGCGCACCCGCGTCACCTAATAGCAAGCATACCCTACGGGGAATTGTTACGACTTAAGCGCATTTGCAGCACTTCGGAACAATTCGATGCCTGTAGCCAGTCATGTTTGGAACGTATGCGACACAGGGGGTACAGTGAAGACATCCTCAACAAAGCCATGGCTAAAACTAACGAGAGACCAAGATCCGCCCTGTTACCCAGCACCACAGAGCTAGATAACGACACAGCAGATGAAAATAGTTCACCTAGATTGATCACCACGTACAGTAAGCAGGAACGCAGAATACGTAACATCATGAACAAAAACTGGCCCATTGTGTTAACTGACCCTATTCTGAAAACCACGCTACCGGATCATCCTAGTGTAACATTCAGAAAGTCCAAAAGCATGGTTGATCTCTTATCTAAAGAGACTCCATCTGGGCCTACCAATATTCAAACATGGCTGCCCACAAGTAATGGTTTTCGCAAATGCGCGACTTGTAGGGCTTGTAACTTTGGAGCCAACACTGCCACATACAGGACCCCCTTCAAAACTAAAGAACAGTCCATTAGGGGCAAATATGATTGCCGTACTGAGTACGCTGTATACATTCTCACCTGTACATGCGGCTTAAGGTATGTGGGCAGTACAAAAAATCCGGTGTATATGCGTATCCTGCAGCATATCCGTGCCATCATTAAATGTGACCCGGCTTACCCGGTAGCCAGACATTTCAAAATAAGCCATAACAAAGACGTTAATTGTCTCACTTATTTTGTGATTGATCAGGCACCGGTACTTAAGCGAGGAGGAGACAGGGACAAGGCTTTAAGGCAGTTAGAGACAAGATACATTCTCAATCTCAACAGCCAGCATCCTAACGGCCTTAACGATAGAGAGGATATGTATACCTTTCTATGATGAAACTTACTGTATCCTGCCCCATAATCCACTTCTCTAATCACGGTCATGTTTTATGCAATCATTCCCGGCCAATATTTGATGACAGCTATGTTTGTAAACTTATGATAACATAAAAAGTGTCTATGAGCTTCTTCTTTTAAACCCTGTATTTTATCTCTCTCCATTATCACTTTTTTTAAATTCCCTTATTTGGTTGCACTATTATCACTCAGCACTTTAGACTTGGTTTGCGAATTTGCACTAAATGGTTATACAATTTAATAAAGGATTTTATCCTGGGATCAGGACAGTTTAACTATCTATGCCTAACCATTTCAGCACCAGCACTTTAAATGACATTGGTTCATGTAACGCGAGATCTAACATAATATCTTAGCTAGGCAGCTCGAGTAGGTATTTTCATCTGAAAACACTAGTACTACAAAAATCTCCACTGCGGCAATACATATTGTCATTTGCACATTTATTTTTAGCATATATGAATACACATATGCAATACTAGCACTATTAAATGGCTTTTTAATATATATGGTGTTTTAAGAATCAATTTTAACATATTCATATGTTATTTATTCAGTGCATCTGCATTATGGAGTAGATTGCTATATATATGTTTTTAGATGTATTAACTAAACATTTTCATGCTGCTAGCCTATTTTGCACAATTTAAACGCATTTATGCGGTTATAAATGTTCCTTTGTTACTTGAACAATTGACAGTATTATATGTGCCTACTTAACGTGCTGTTATGTTTACAAAATGCCGTTTTTGCAATGCCACCAATTTTGTGCACATGTAAACACTTCACACTATAAGTCTATTTTCTATGTCCATCATTAGAGCACGTGGTGTCATTATGAAAAAATGAATGTGTGCCCTATTTAAAGTGAACACTACTGCTTGTCCGCCATGTGATCAAGGGCAGTTCCTGCCCGAAACGCGTCATGCCTACCTTAACTGCGAATGGATAATAAACCTTTGCTGTGAACACTCTGCGAGCTGTGTGGTGGTCCGTATTTTCTGTGGTTTCAGCCTGGGAAGCAGAAATTAACCTATATATATATATATATATATATATATATATATATATATATATATATATATATATATATATATATATATATATATATATATATATATATATATATATAAAATACAAGCCGTTTTGTGGACTCCTTCCTGCAACCCTTTGTAAAGGCTCTACCTTCATACACAAGAGACAGTGGCGATTTTTTGAAAAAAATCTATGATGTAAAATGGGACTTAGACTATGTTTTTGTGACACTAGATGTTCAAAGCCTTTATACAAGCATAAGACACCAAGATGGGCTCAATGCAATCAGACACTACTTGGGAGGCCGAAGCCTAGACTTGTATAAACACACACAGATGTTACTCCAAATGACCGAGTGGTGCTTGGAGAATAACACATTTAGTTTTAACAAACTGCTGTACAAACAGACACAAGGGACGGCCATGGGTACTTGCTTCGCCCCCAGCTATGCTAATTTGCATATGGGCTGGTGGGAGGAGCAAGTACTCAGGGTGAAACATATGGAGGAAACGACACAAAATGTAGCATTTTATTGTCGTTACATAGACGATATCTTTTTAATTTGGAAAGGTAGCGAAACAAGTGCAAGAGAGTTTGCAGAACAGCTCAACCAAAATAGTCTAAACTTAAAATTTACCTGCGAAATAAGTAAAAGTAGGATAAATTTCTTAGACTTGGAACTGTTGGTCGTGGACAATGAAATACAAACCAACACCTACCGCAAACCAACTGCAGGAAATACTATCTTGCATGCCTCCAGTTTTCACCCTCCAAATCTAATTGATAGCATCCCATATGCAGAATGTCTCCGAATGAAAAGAAATTGTAGCACAACCATAAGCTACAAAAATTCGAAGAACAAATTGTTCAGCAGGTTAAAACTCAGAGGCTACCCTGAACATATACTGAAAACGGCGGAACAGAAATGTGACCTTAAGGACAGAAAAGACCTATTGTTCTCCGCCAAGATTGAAAAACCCAAACCAGAACAAAACACAGGAACCCCACGCCTTGTCACAGGGTATAATGCATACCACAAACAAGTGAGAAACATAATTTATAGACATTGGCCCATAGTTCGGAATGATCCGATAATAGGCAAAAGTTGTAATAAAATCCCACAACTCACTTTCAGAAAAGCTAAAAGTATGAGGGAAGAGCTGGTAGATAATGCCCCAGTGTTGAAAAAGAAATAGCCGCCATGGTTAAGAACTAAAAATGTTTTTTTTAAATGTACAAAATGCAAAGCATGTCAGTATGGTACCAATGTTACCAAGGTAAATGTTCCATACAGAAAAGCCCCGCTAGAGATACGAGCAAATTACACATGCAAAACAGACTTCGCAGTCTATGTTTTGCAATGTAGTTGCAACAAAAGATACGTGGGGAATACAATACACCCGGTCCACATTGGAGTGCTTCAGCATCTCAGGGCCATAAAAAATAATGACCCAACGTATCCAGTGGCGAGGCATATAAATATGACACATGAAGGCAATGCAGACAACATCAAATACTTCGTCATAGACCATGTGAAAAAAAGCATCAGAGGGGGTAACAGACAACTAGCCCTCCGGAGATTAGAGTCGAGATACATCATTCTCCTAGATAGCAAGGCGCCACAAGGTCTGAATGCAGACGAAGCTCTTAGTGTACATTTATGAGTTCTATATAACCTAACATAAATCAATTCTGTAAGCTCTCAAACCATTCCTCCGAAAACAGAGTCCTAGATATTTTTAATGTATAAGATATATGTCATCTATCTGAAATAGCAGTATACATGCTCACAGAACCCAATTTCCATGGTTTCCTCTAAATACAATGACGTCTTACTGTTAAGAAATTACAGAGTGTATTAATGAAATATGAAGCGTAAGAATTAATTGGTTTGGACAAATCTTTTTGTGATGTGTTACCATTGCCCACTTGGGCTTAATTCAGAATTAATCAAATGTGGGTTTTCACAATGAACCGCAAAATGTCAATAGGTTCATGATTATTAATTGGGCACTAGACCCCCTATAACGAAAGTATAACTTTAAAGTGATGGTACTTATAACGCAGATTTATCTGTTTTATTTTAACACATTGCGATAACCGAATTTATATGCAAACGTTTGCTAAAATTATAAAATGTGAAATGCTCTAATTTATTTATCTTATTTTTCAATAATCGGCAATGACATCAATTGCCTTTTATTTAATGCAAAATGGAAATAATGTGTAATTAACATTAAGAGTGTTGATTTAATTTAACATCAGTTGTACCACATAGAGAACGCTGTAAATTTCCAGTGAGCTCTGAACTGGTAGTCATGACTACGGGGAAACCATTCAGAGATCCAATCACACGTTGACATGTTAAAAGTAATGACGAAATGTTGCTCTGTGTTGTGAGCAAGGCCGCTGTGACCGTCGAAACGCGTCAATCCAAGCACTAAGAAAATAAAAACTTGTTTCTGAAACGAGACCCCACGGAGTCAGCGCCTGATTTCTAAAAGTGATTGTCAGGATTGGAGAAAATATATATATATACATATATATATATATACGCATGAAGGTTGCTGCAGTGGATGTCAGAGTGCGTCTCCAACAGATGGGAACCTTGGAGCTTTGATGCACCACACAGAAATTTGGGGCCACAGAGCTCCGAATCACAGAGTCTCAATGTGGTGGCATCCATGGAGGATTGACAAGCCAGATATGCGAGTTGATGCCCATTGGTGGGCTTGAAACGTCTCAGACAGTGGCACATAACTGAGGCACACACTACAAGACCCACAAACCACCGCATACTCATTTGAGTCGCCCATTGGAGGGCTCCTATTTTTAAGTGGGAGGTGTGGCCTCTATGCCAAAATGACTGTCGCGCCTCTGACGAGTGCAATGAGCACGAAACGCGTCAGGCGTGAATCTACAGGCATGCTGTGAACTGGATCCGCCCGCCGATCCAGCTTTTACCTCATAAAGGTTGCTGCAGTGGATGTCAGAGTGCGTCTCCAACAGGTGGGAACCTTGAAGCTTTGATTTATACGTGGCCTCCCAGCCGCAGGAGATGCACCATGTGGACATTTGGGGCCACGGAGCTCCGAATCACGGAGTCTCAATGTGGAGGCATCCATGGAGGATTGACATGCCGGATGTGTGACTAGAGGCCCATTGGTGGGCTTGAAACGTCCCAGACAGCGGCACATAACTGAGGCACACACTACAAGACCCACAAACCAACGCAGACTCATTTGAGTCACCCATTGAAGGTCTCATAGTTTTTAAGTGGGAGGTGTGGCCTCTATACCAAAATGACTGTACCGCCTCTGAAGAGTGCAATGAGCATGAAACGCGTCAGGCGTGAATCGACAGGCATGCTGTGAACTGGATCCGCCCACCGATCAGGCTTTTACCTCATGAAGGTTGCTGCAGTGGAAGTCAGAGTGCATCTTCAACAGGTGGGAACCTTGCAGCTTTGATTTATATGCAGCCTCCCAGCCGCGGGAGATGCACCACCCGGAAATTTGGGGCCACGGAGCTGCGAACCACGGAGTCCCAATGTGGAGGCATCCATGGAGGATAGACAAGTCGGATGTGCTAGTGGAAGCCCATTGATGGGCTTGAAATGTCCCAGACAGCGGCACATAACTGAGGCACACACTACAAGACCCACAAACCAACGCAGACTCATTCGAGTCGCCCATTGAAGGGTTCATATTTTTAACTGGGAGGTGTGGCCTCTATGCCAAAATGACTGTTGCACCTCTGAAGAGTGCAATGAGCATGAAACCCGTCAGGCGTGAATCGACAGGCATGCTGTGAACTGGATCCACCCACCGATCCGGGTTTTACCTCATGAAGGTTGTTGCAGTGGATGTCAGAGTGCGTCTCCAACAGGTGGAAACCTTGGAGCTTTGATATATATATATATATAGTTTCCTCGCCGAAACGCGTTGGGTTTGGTTCCATTGCTTATCACGATGCTGCACTTGGAATAAATATGGATTTTGGCAAAGCGCACTTGGTTGAAATCTTTTGATTCTTGGATTATCGAGGGGAGTGCATCTAACGTAGCGCTGCTACGCGTTGTGGACCTGCACATATATTATATATATATATATATATATATATATATATATATATATATATATATATATATATATATATATGAGAGCACAGGATTCCCTCTCTCCAGCTTTGCGTATGCGGCCACAGCCTCCACGCCAACCACAGGAAGGAAAAGGCGAACCACCAATCTAGCAGGCAAATACTGTTTATTTTATTGCAATTCACAAGCCATATGTCAGCGACGCGTTTCGAGCACGAATGCCCTTGCTCACGCTGCGATGCAAAAATAAAACAATCACAAGCCATATATATATCACCTACTGGCAGCCAGTAGGCAGTAGGTAGTCATAATTAGGACCTAGTTTCCATTGGAAATCCGCAACATTCTATTGGGAATACCTTTGGTGCCGGTAGATGAATCTTCGCGAATTTCTCAAAGAAGATTGCCTGCTCCTTCCCTGAAAGTTTTGGGGGGATTCATCAAGTGGGTGCTGAGAAAAAAGGGGGTCCCAAAACGTGTTTTCCCCATGTTATTTTCCATAGGACAATTAGACACAGCTACAGCCCGAACGGCTGAACGGAATTACAAGAAATTTGGAAAAATGGTAGAGTCTGATTCGCAGATCACGCTTTTACTTAAATGGTGTAAATCCCTCCAGTAGTTCCAGAGAAAATCAAAAGGAAAAATAAATATATATCTATAAGCGCGCACGGTACGCGCACGGTGCACGTACCTTCCCGTACACGGGCTGCATGCTGATTGGCTGCCACTGTCTGTCAACACTCCAAAACAGAAATTGTTGGCAGCCATCTTGTGCCTCGGTAGACTGAAGCACAAGAAAGCAGAAAAACAAATGTGTAGAACTCAAAAAGGGGGCAGGGTAAAAGCACCCTGACCTCCTAGGCCTGCTTAGGGGGTCCCACAAGGACCCCCAAGGCCCCAAATTTGTTTTTGGTTTTTTTTCTAAAAACCGCGGGATACGCGAACCATGCTCGTACTGTACACGCACGGTACGCGTACGGTATGCATACCTTCCCGAGAAAGCTGCATGCTCATTGGCTGTCATCAATTCAAACCAGGAAGTGTTGGCAGCCATCTTGTGCTCGGTAGACCGAGGCACAAGAAAGCAGAAAAACAAACGTGTAGAACTCAAAAAGCTGGCAGGGTAGAAGCACCCTGACCCCCTAGGCCTGCTCAGGGGGTCCCACAAGAACCCCCAATGACCCATTTTTTTTTTTTAAACCCGGTCTGTTTTTTTTCAAATTACCCCCCGGGGGGGACCAAATCGCGGGCATAGTGATAAATAAGTGTGGGGGGGGCCTCAATCCCCCCAACACAGTCCCGGGGACCGCCGCCCCCTGGAGCAAAGCAACGCAGCCCCCTGGCTCATACTGGAGGCTCCTGGTGGGCTAGTTGGCCCCCAGGGACCCCCAGTATGCAAGGGGACTTAGTTCCCCCTCTGAAAACGCGCCAGGGGGCTGCGTTGCAGAGAGGTGTAAATATATTAAATATGTAATGTAATTTAAAAAATAGAATATCTAAAAATAAATAATTTTAAATAATGTAGTAAATCAGTACAAAAAATATAACAATTAATACATTTAAAAATTATCATTTACAAAACCGTTGAAATGCACTGAAAAAAACATAGGTTTCAGCCACGTTATAGTTAGGAATTACCATTTAAAAAACCTTTGAAATTCACTGAAAATACCATAGGTTTCATCCACGTTATAGTTAGGATTTAGCATTTAAAAAACCTTGTAAATTCACTGAAAAAACCATAGGTTTCACACACGTTATAGTTAGGAATTAGCATTTTAAAAACCTTTGAAATTCACTGAAAAAAACATAGGTTTCACACACGTTATAGTTAGCTGGTCATTTTACTCATGCAAAACCTTTGAAATTCCCCCGTTATAGTTAGTTCAGGTAACTATAACTCGCACGCCCGCAATGCACTGCTGATGGCATCACATATCACATCACTCATGACATGGTGAGTGACATCACTCATGACATCACTGATGTCATCTGAGTAAATCTTTGGCTTCCGCATCTCGGTGGCGTTGAGCGCTGATTGGCTGCCCAAGGGCCAATCAGACTCGACAGGAGGTGCCTGTTGTTGCCCACCATCCATTTGAATTCCATCTAATGCAGACCCACAGCGGACGCGCGCAGCGGGTGCACCGCTGCCTTGCCTTTGGCGCGCCAAAGGCATGCCCGTCTGCGCCCGTCTGTGCTGGGATGCTGCTAGCTGCTAGTCACTTTGCTCAGAATCTAGGCAACAGGTATGTCTATACACACTCTGAACTGCTGTCTTTTGATATTAATTGCTCGAGCTGTCCAAAGCATGTCTGGACTTTGCCTGCAGAATTTTTTCCGGTGTGATCAATGTTGCTCAGTTTTTAAGATAGATGGAAGTGGGATCCCATCCTTGGATTCAACTGAGGTTAGATTTCTGAGCCTAAACTGCCAGTCTCTTGTAATACACCCATGCTGAGAAATGTGACCTTTTAATGATATTTTTAACCAAGACTTGGTTAACGCAGGACTCTGGTGCAGTGGCCTGGTTGGCGCTCCCTTTGGGCTATACTATGCACCAACTCAACCGCCCTGTGAATCGAGGTGGTGGCATTGCATTAATCCTTAAAGAGCCATTTTTATGTAGCTTCAGGAGGGAGGAGATTCCTGAGTGTGAAAGTTCTTTTAAAAAAATTACTCTGAATCATAACTTCACAGTCTCGGGGTTGCTTATTTATCGCCCCTCAGGGCCATCAAAAACATGGAGGGAAGCCCTAATGAATAGAGTTTCCCTACTTGCGTGTAAATCAGCAAACTTTACTATTCTGGGTGATTTAAACCTTTATCTACAAGATAGTGATAAACCAGACATTGCATGCTTTCTGGCCGATTTGGAGGCCTGTCAATTGACACAATGGGTGGTAGATTGCACACACATCGCCGGGCATCTGCTAGACCCTATCTTCTCCAATATGGATACTATAACTGTGTCTCTTCGATCCCTTTGGTCTGGACAGACCATTTCTTTGACTCCTTTTTCCTTTGGCTGCTGGGGAAATCTGTGCCAACTCGTGCATGGCCTGTGATGAAACGCCCTTGGCATAAATGGGATGCCAGTTTATTCTCAGATACGCTGCTATAATCCAAGCAACAGTTTTCTTTGACTATAGTGGCCTCGGATTGTCTTTTTCAGGATTGGCTAACACAAGCTCTAGACACATGTATCCCCAAAAAATGTAGTTCAAGGAAAACATTTTGCCTCTCGAACCCGTGGTTTAATGAAACCCTGGCTGATGCTAAAAAGGTCTGTAAGCAACTAGAATGCTCATGGAGGCATGCCTATGACACAGAGGCACAAAACAAATATCGGGACTCTATTAAATCATATCATAGGCTGATTCGGAAAACCAGAGCAGACTATATTGCAGCAAATATTCTGGAGAGTAATAACCCTCCTAAAATGATTTTCTCCCTTCTAAAAAAGATGCAACACTCTAATGAAAAAGTTGATTTCTCAATTTCTTCCAACACTCAGTGTAAGGAACTAGCAGATGTATTTGTGTGCAAGGTGGAGATTATTTATAACAATCTGCCAATTGTCTGCCTTCCAGAAGTTACCTTAACTATTAATCGAACAGTTGAGTCTGAGGACAGGTTAAATATCTCTAAAGCAACGTTGTGTTCCTTTCCCTTACTTTCGCTTTCCGAGATTGAATCTTTGTGTTTTAAAATTAAATCCGGCTCCCTGGCTGACCCTCTGAGACCAGATCAGCTCCGACAAGCTCTTAATTCAATCTCTCCGGCGATTAGGGAATTGGTTAATCTGTCTGTCCTCTGCATCATTGCCAGTAAATTGGAAATATGCAAAAGTCATACTTCTTTTAAAGAAGCCGTCTCTGGAGCCGTCGGACCCGAGCAATTTTCTTCCAATCTCCCAGCTCCCTTTTTTAGCTAAGGTCACTGAGTTATATGTTTACACAGTTCTGGATGAATTCGTGGAGTGTGATAAAACTCTTGACACCTCACAAAATGTTTTTCGTCCTCCTCACAGCACGGAATCGGCACTGTTGGCAGTGACTGAGGACATTCATAGCAGCTTAGATGTTGGGAACTCTGCAGCCTTAATTCTTTTATATTTAAATGCCACCTTTGACACTGTTTCCCATGACATCTACACGATATCGGGGTCAGGGGGTCGGCCTTGGCGTGGTTCCAGTCCTTCTTGGAAGGTAGAACTTTTCAAGTGGTGGTGCCACCTTTTCATTCACAGGTGCATGCTATCAAACATGGGGTTCCACAGGGCTCGATATTGAGCCCTGCACTTTTTAACATCTATGTCCAACCCCTAGCTTTGTTAGCAAAAAGAAGAGGGTTGTCATTGGTTTCTTATGCCGATGACACCCAGTTAGTTATCATTTTTTTTTAGAAGAGTGTCAAGATAATCTTTTTAAATTTAAAGAGGACCTTCTAGCTATTTGTGACTGGATGACTGCAAACTGCTTACAGCTTAATGCTGCCAAGTCAGAAATACTTGTGATGGGAAGAGACAGGGCTCTCTAATCTGAAGAGTGGTGGCCTGACAAACTAAAACCTGCACCTCTGCCAAAAAAGGCAGTAAAGAATTTAGGCTTTTGGATAGATAGTGAGCTCTCATTTGATGCACAATCAAAGGCCTTAGCTGGATCATGTTTCGGTCTCCAGAGAGGGCTGAAACCTCTACTTGGCTATTTTTCACCTAAGGTCCGCCAAACTATACTTCAAGCCACAATTCTATTGAGGCTAGACTATGGTAATTCACTTTACCTAGGTGCCAACAAATCCTGTATCTCTCGTCTCCAAAGAATTCAGAAGGCTACAGCTCGTGCCCTGCTAGCACTTCCTAAATCTTGTTCAGTTGCGAACCTTCTGCCTAAACTTCATTGGCTGCTGATAGCTAAAAGAATTCACTTTAAGACTTTGTGTGTAGCCCACAAAACTCTGACACAACAAGGACCGCTGATCTTAGCAGATCTTCTGGTCCACTATGTGCTAAATCGCCCCCTGAGCTTTGCCAACTCTGGCTCTGTTTGGATTCCCACAATTTCAAAGAGCCAGAGCAGGTGGCCGTTCTTTCAAAGTCCAGGCAGCGCACCTCTGGAATTCCCTTCCGATCTCAATTAGAGGACTTCAGAAGCACTTCGAAAGGCCATAAAGACCTGGCTTTTCCCTGCGTTGGCTACTTCCTTGGGTTGGAATGGTCGAGTGGCATTTGTTTGGGTACCGATGGGACGCCTCGTCACTGGGGCAGCTATGTGCTGTATAAATTTCAGTAAATAAATAAAATAAATGCACTAGATAAATAAAATATTGTGTTATGCAATTAAAAGGGGTACCCCTACGCATAGTTTTTCCTAGTGTATGTAGGTGTTTTCATTGTATTCTAAGTGTCTTTTAGCATAGCACTGGCTCTAGGCCTGGTTAGTCAGATTCAGTTACCACCAGTACCCGACTGAAAAAGTTGAGGGCACAAGATGATTTTGCAACAAGGCCTCTTGTCCAGTGATGTCATGAGTGATGTCATTGACCATGTCATGAGTGATGTAATATGTGACGTCATCAGCAGTCCATTGCGGGCGCACGAAGTTATAGTTAGCTGAACTAACTATAACGGGGGAATTTCTTTTGTACGAGTGAAATGTACAACTAACTATAATTTTCCTGAAACCTATGGTTTTTTCAGTGAATTTCTAAGGTTTTTTAAATGCTAATTTCTAACTATAACATGCCTGAAACCTATGTTTTTTTCAGTTAATATATATATACATATACACAGATACAGGACTGCCAGGACGGACGTAGAACCAGTTGTGAGGTTTGAGGCCACATATAGATTATCTTATTGACCTAACGATTTTACATAGTATATTAAATTATATATCTTGTACATATAATTTTGAATCACACCATAGACTTGACAAACGAAAAGAAGACGGGTCTGTGCTGCAATAAACAGATGTTGGTGATAATTGTTGCATGTAGCATCTAATCACACAATTATGCTGACGTATGGCTAATTCTGCCGGAAAAGGCGCACTTCGTTTGTGCAGAATCGCACCACGTCGCACTAGTTAAGATTGAAAGTATAATGATCCAAAAGATCATGTTTACAAGATGAATTGTGTTGATAGACATAACAAAGATTTTAAAGTAATGTTTAACTTTTCCGTTTGGGTTTCCACATATGATGTACCCACCGTTGTTCAATTGATAATTATGCAGCACATGACACAGGTGTTCTTGTCGCTGTGTGTTATGTGCACATTGCAACCATTTTGGTGGTGTTGTTTGTATCTTTTAGCCCTGAAGAATTCGTGCGGAACTCACTATATGGCGAAACATGTGTTGGCAGGACAAAAAAAGAAAATAAAGTTAAAGAAGGATTATTATTGTGCTTTGTACTGTGCGCCTAATGTGTATTATCATCTAGCAGGTGCTCAGATAATATGTATATCTTCTCTTACAGGAAGCAGGTACAATGGGAGTCTCATTGTAAGGACTGCTCCAGAGACTTTGGCCTCAAAAACACCTCCATGAGGCCTTGCACATGCATGATTTGCTATGCATTCTGAGGCATGGAGTCAGGCAAGGCAGAGCAAAACACAGCATAGCCATAGTTGAGATCAAGGAGCCATTCCTTTTACTTAGGAAATGCTGTTCAAAACCAGTGATATGTGTTTTGCGACATCCACAGGTTAGCTAAGCTGTGTCGGCCATGGCAGGCATCATTAATGTGTGACTTCCCAAGTGAGGTATGCCACAGAGGATCATTGGCACATCATTATGTGTCATTCAGTATTGTATGTGTGCTACATTCCAATGCACACATACCAAAGTGTCATACTCTGCCTTAGCATTTCTTTGTGCTGAGAGCTGTTCCTTCCAGTACAATACCAATCGTGCCAACAGTGTGCATACATGTGCACCATAGGTCAAGGGTGTGTGTATGCTAAGCACACCAAGGACTTAATTTGCAAGACCCTTGCACCACTGAGGCATCAATTTAAAATATAAAATTTGATAAACTTGCGCTGCTAGGAGCTTCTAAATTAACACAGTTGTTGGTAAGATGGCAAGGTGGTCTGTTGTAACTCAATGAACTGCTCCTTCATCAGTGACGTCAACCAAAATCTGCCTTTTCTATGTCTTGGTTGCCAGCAGAGGGCAAATCCTTATTGAGCTGCGCAGCACCATTATTTGTGATTTGCTCTCCCACAGAATTTGGCTGGCAACTTTGGGGCTCATTGACCAGGCCCTCACACTGCAGGTGTATCCCTGTTTAAAAGGGAAAAAAGTGACATCCTCGTGAAACAAGGGGCTTGTAAATAAGCCCCTTTTTGTGTAACATATGTTCTGTAATGGGCCATTACAACTATACCTGAAAGATGCTTGTTGTGAAAGAAGCACATCTAGAGCTGATCTGCACTACCTGGTCTGTCATAATATGAGTTGTCTGGTTGGGATACAGGCATGTGCATCAGCTCAATCTTCCCTGAGACTCATTTCTAACACTGAAATTGACACTAACTGCTCAGTGTCACAGATAGCACTGGTTTACAGATCGTGCCAGCGCTATTGTCACAGCATTTCCCTCATTTGTATGGGGACATGGCTACTTTGAGCAACAAATCATAAGAGCCATACTTAATGTTACCACCATTTATCAATGGGTATACGAGACTCGTAGGAAAACACACAAATCATGTGCACTTACCAACTTCTCCACCAACTTGGATGCCAACGTAGTGAATAAGATCAGACTCCCTGCCAACCACATCCGCCCAGCAATGTTTGAGCTAAGGAATGTTGCGGTCTACTCTAAACAGCCTCTGTATCTGTTGGTGCACCCTCTCCCAATGTTACTTCTGCATATTTCACGGGATCTCCCAGCAGCACACGTCCCCCACTGGCTACCATGTTGGGCCGGTAATGGGTCACCAGCCAAAGGAAGCTCTCGAACTCCTATTGGCTCATGGGTGAGCCTTACCCTTCCACCAAAGCGAATGTTAACAGTGTGTTGGCCATGGGAAACTGATAAGAGAAGCGGATGACGGGAACAAGCATTGGTAAATGCAGAAAAATATGCTACAGCCAATATAAATAGAGGAAAAGTAAGTGGCACGCACAGGAACCAATGAAAAGCCAGGAAAGAGAGGGGGCAGGATGTATGTCTCTTTTAGGTTTATATTAGAAACAATAGATTTCATAAGTACAGCGCAAGTGCTGTGCATGTAAAATGTTAAAAGGACTTTCAAGATATGACAGGGACCGCAGGCATGCAACAAACCAGCTCCAGACACACCAAAACCCTCTCAAGCACAGCCAGCACACAACCATTCTCAATCACAGACAGTAAAACTGTGACTCAAATAAAAAAGTGAAAGTACCTTCACACTTCCTAGTTTGCAGCATGCATGATCCATACAGCACTTCCCTTTATCCATAACATCAATTCCTCGGTTGATGCGTCACGATTTCAGCTAGTGGGTCAATTTTTTTAAGCTACCAGTCAATGCGTCGATTTCACACAAGGCCTGACAAGGCGCCATGCAGCCATTCAAACTAGTAAGCTTGGAAGCGTCACTTTTAGCTGAAGCAGTAGCTGCAAAATTCATGTGTTTTGGCTCATGTGTCTTTTTTTTTTACACTACTAGTCAATGCTTCAAATTCACACAAGCAAAAGACACACAATTGATGGACGGAATGCAGAACAAATCAAAACATTCACCCCCAGTCAAGAGATCTGGGTTAAATCCATCATTCTTTTGCTCACCATGCCACCCCAGTTTATTAGACCTGGCCATATGAAAACCAGTCTTGACCCTGTGCCTCATGGAAAAAGTCCAGCCTGAACTGCCAAGCCAGGTCCTCCCTGGACCGATAACAAGCATCTCTGACTGGTTTCTGGGTTTCAACCCTCTTCAGCCAGGATAGCTTGATTCCAGTGGCACAGTGAGCCCAGGACCCACAACTTGGCATACCTGGCTCACATAGTGCGAGAAAGCAAAAGACACAAAATTGATGGACGGAATGTAGAACAAATCAAAACATTCACCCCCCAGTCAAGAGATCAGGGTTAAATCCATCATTCTTTTGCTAACCGTACACCCCAATTTAGACCTGGCCATATGCAAATCAGTTTTGACTCTGTGCCTCATGGAGACAGTCCGGCCCGAACAACCAAGCCAGGTCCTTCCTCGACCGGAAACAAGCATCCTAGGACCGGTTTTGGGGTTTCACCCCTCTTCAGCCAGAATAGCTTGATTCCAGTGGCACAGTGAACCCAGGACCCACGTCTGGGCATACCTGGCACACTTAGTGCAAGAAAGCAAACGACACACAATTTATGGATGGGATGCAGAACAAATCAAAACATTCACCCCCAGTCAAGAGATCTGGGTTAAATCCCTCATTCTTTTGCTCACCATACCACCCCAGTTTAGACCTGGCCATATGCAAATCATTCTTGACCCTGTGCCTCATGGGAACAGTCCAGCTCGAACTGCCAAACCAGGTCCTCCCTGTACCGGAAACAAACATCCCTGGACCGGTTTTGGTCGTTTCACCCCTCTTCAGCCAGGATAGCTTGACTCCTGTGGCACAGTGAGCCCAGGACCCACCTCTGGACATATCTGGTGCGCATAGTGCGAGAAAGCAAAAGACACACAATTGATGGACGGAATGCAGAACAAATCAAAACATTCACCCCCAGTCAAGAGATCTGGGTTAAATCCATCATTATTTTGCTCACCATTCCACTCCAGTTTAGAAATGGCCATATGCAAATCAGTCTTCACCCTGTACCTCATGGGAACAGTCCAGCCCGAACTACCAAGCCAGGTTCTCCCTGGACCAGAAACAAGCATCCTAGGACCGGTTTTGGGGTTTCACCCCTCTTCAGCAAGGATAGCTTGATCCAGTGGTACAGTGAGCCCAGGACCCACATCTGGGCATACCTGGCGCACTTAGGACGTGAAATCAAACGACACACAATTGATGGACGGAATGAAGTTCAAATCAAAACATTCACCCCCAGTCATGAGATCTGAGTTAAATCCATCATTCTTTTGCTCACCATTCCACTCCAGTTTAGGCCTGGCCACATGCAAATCAGTCTTGCCCCTGTGCCTCATGGGAACAGTACACCTCGAACTGCAAAGCCAGGTCCTCCCTGGAGTGAAAACAAGCATCCTAGGACCGGTTTCTGGGTTTCACCCCTCTTCAGCCAGGAGAGCTTGATTCCAGTGCCGCAGTGAGCCCAGGACCCACAACTTGGCATATCTGGTGGCATACCTGGCGCACGTAGTGTGAGAAAGCAAAAGACACACAATTGATGGACGGAATGTAGAACAAATCAAAACATTCACCCCCCTCCAGTCAAGAGATCTGGGTTAAATCCATCATTCTTTTGCTCACCATACCACCCAAGTTTAGACCTGGCCATATGCAAATCAGTCTTGACCCTGTGCCTCATGGAAACAGTCCAGTCCGAACTACCAAGCCAGGTCCTCCCTGGACCGGAAACAAGCATCCTAGGACTGGTTTCGGGTGTCACCCCTCTTCAGTAAGGATAGCTTGATTCCAGTGGCACAGTGAACCCAGGACCCAAGTCTGGGCATACCTGGCGCACTTAGGGCGAGAAAGGAAAAGGCACATGATTGATGGATGTAATGCAGAACAAATCAAAACATTCACCCCCTGTCAAGAGATCGGGGTTAAATCCATCATTCTTTTGCTCACCATGCCACCCCAGTTTAGACCGGGCCATATGCAAATCAGTCTTGACTCTGTGCCTCATGGAAACAGTCCAGCCCGAACTACCAAGCCAGGTCCTCCCTCGACCGGAAACAAGCATCCTAGGACCGGTTTTGGGGTTTCACCCCTCTTCAGCCAGGATAGCCTGATTCCATTGGCACAGTGAGCCCAGGACCCACGTCTGGGCATACCTGGTGCATGTAGTGCAAGAAAGCAAGACACAAAATTGATGGACGGAATGCAGAACAAATCAAAAAATTCACCTCCAGTCAAGAGATCTGGGTTAAATCCATCTTTCTTTTGCTCACCATGCCACCCCAGTTTAGACCTGGCCATATGCAAATCAGTCTTGACCCTGTGCCTTATGGGAACAGTCTAGCTCGAACTGCCAAGCCAAGTCCTCCCTAGACTGAAAACAAGCATCCTAGGACCGGTTTTGGGGTTTCACCCCTCTTCAGCCAGAATAGCTTGATTCCAGTGGCACAGTGAGCCCAGGACCCACGTCTGGGCATACCTGGCACACTTAGTGCAAGAAAGCAAACGACACACAATTTATGGATGGAATGCAGAACAAATCAAAACATTCACCCCCAGTCAAGAGATCTGGGTTAAATCCCTCATTCTTTTGCTCACCATGCCACCCGAGTTTAGACCTGGCCATATGCAAATCAGTCTTGACCTTGTGCCTCATGGGAACAGTCCAGCTCGAACTGCAAAACACAGTGAGCCCAGGACCCACATCTGGACATATCTGGTGCGCATAGTGCGAGAAAGCAGAAGACACACAATTGATGGGCGGAATGCAGAACAAATCAAAACATTCACCCCAGTCATGAGATCTGGGTTAAATCCATCATTCTTTTGCTCACCATGCCACCCCAGTTTAGACCTGGCCACATGCAAATCAGTCTTCACCCTGTGCCTCATGGGAACAGTCCAGCTCGAACTGCAAAGCCAGGTCCTCCCTGGACCGAAAACAAGCATCCTAGGACCGGTTTCTGGGTTTCACCCCTTTTCAGCCAGAAGAGCTTGATTCCAGTGGCACAGTGAGCCCAGGACCCACAACTTGGCATACCTGGTGGCATACCTGGCGCACGTAGTGCGAGAAAGCAAAAGACACACAATTGATGGATGGAATGTAGAACAAATCAAAACATTCATCCCCCTCCAGTCAAGAGATCTGGGTTAAATCCATCATTCTTTTGCTCACCATACCACTCCAGTTTAGACCTGGCCATATGCAAATCAGTCTTGACCCTGTCCTTCATGGAAACAGTCCAGCCCGAACAACCCAGCCAGGTCCTCCCTGGACCGGAAACAAGCATCCTAGGACTGGTTTCGGGTGTCACACCTCTTCAGCCAGAATAGCTTGATTCCAGTGGCACAGTGAGCCCAGGACCCACGTCTGGGCTACCTGGCACACTTAGTGCAAGAAAGCAAACGACACACAATTTATGGATGGAATGCAGAACAAATCAAAACATTCACCCCCAGTCAAGAGATCTGGGTTAAATCCCTCATTCTTTTGCTCACCATGCCACCCCAGTTTAGACCTGGCCATATGCAAATCAGTCTTGACCTTGTGCCTCATGGGAACAGTCCAGCTCGAACTGCAAAACACAGTGAGCCCAGGACCCACATCTGGACATATCTGGTGCGCATAGTGCGAGAAAGCAGAAGACACACAATTGATGGGCGGAATGCAGAACAAATCAAAACATTCACCCCAGTCATGAGATCTGGGTTAAATCCATCATTCTTTTGCTCACCATGCCACCCCAGTTTAGACCTGGCCACATGCAAATCAGTCTTCACCCTGTGCCTCATGGGAACAGTCCAGCTCGAACTGCAAAGCCAGGTCCTTCCTGGACCGAAAACAAGCATCCTAGGACCGGTTTCTGGGTTTCACCCCTTTTCAGCCAGAAGAGCTTGATTCCAGTGGCACAGTGAGCCCAGGACCCACAACTTGGCATACCTGGTGGCATACCTGGTGCACGTAGTGCGAGAAAGCAAAAGACACACAATTGATGGATGGAATGTAGAACAAATCAAAACATTCATCCCCCTCCAGTCAAGAGATCTGGGTTAAATCCATCATTCTTTTGCTCACCATACCACTCCAGTTTAGACCTGGCCATATGCAAATCAGTCTTGACCCTGTCCTTCATGGAAACAGTCCAGCCCGAAAAACCCAGCCAGGTCCTCCCTGGACCGGAAACAAGCATCCTAGGACTGGTTTCGGGTGTCACACCTCTTCAGCCAGAATAGCTTGATTCCAGTGGCACAGTGAGCCCAGGACCCACGTCTGGGCATACCTGGCACACTTAGTGCAAGAAAGCAAACGATACACAATTTATGGATGGAATGCAGAACAAATCAAAACATTCACCCCCAGTCAAGAGATCTGGGTTAAATCCCTCATTCTTTTGCTCACCATGCCACCCCAGTTTAGACCTGGTCATATGCAAATCAGTCTTGACCTTGTGCCTCATGGGAACAGTCCAGCTCGACTGCAAAACACAGTGAGCCCAGGACCCACATCTGGACATATCTGGTGCGCATAGTGCGAGAAAGCAGAAGACACACAATTGATGGGCGGAATGCAGAACAAATCAAAACATTCACCCCAGTCATGAGATCTGGGTTAAATCCATCATTCTTTTGCTCACCATGCCACCCCAGTTTAGACCTGGCCACATGCAAATCAGTCTTCACCCTGTGCCTCATGGGAACAGTCCAGCTCGAACTGCAAAGCCAGGTCCTCCCTGGAGTGAAAACAAGCATCCTAGGACCGGTTTCTGGGTTTCACCCCTCTTCAGCCAGGAGAGCTTGATTCCAGTGCCGCAGTGAGCCCAGGACCCACAACTTGGCATATCTGGTGGCATACCTGGCGCACGTAGTGTGAGAAAGCAAAAGACACACAATTGATGGACGGAATGTAGAACAAATCAAAACATACACCCCCCTCCAGTCAAGAGATCTGGGTTAAATCCATCATTCTTTTGCTCACCATACCACCCAAGTTTAGACCTGGCCATATGCAAATCAGTCTTGACCCTGTGCCTCATGGAAACAGTCCAGTCCGAACTACCAAGCCAGGTCCTCCCTGGACCGGAAACAAGCATCCTAGGACTGGTTTCGGGTGTCACCCCTCTTCAGTAAGGATAGCTTGATTCCAGTGGCACAGTGAACCCAGGACCCAAGTCTGGGCATACCTGGCGCACTTAGGGCGAGAAAGGAAAAGGCACACGATTGATGGATGTAATGCAAAACAAATCAAAACATTCACCCCCTGTCAAGAGATCGGGGTTAAATCCATCATTCTTTTGCTCACCATGCCACCCCAGTTTAGACCTGGCCATATGCAAATCAGTCTTGACTCTGTGCCTCATGGAAACAGTCCAGCCCGAACTACCAAGCCAGGTCCTCCCTCGACCGGAAACAAGCATCCTAGGACCGGTTTTGGGGTTTCACCCCTCTTCAGCCAGGATAGCCTGATTCCATTGGCACAGTGAGCCCAGGACCCACGTCTGGGCATACCTGGTGCACGTAGTGCAAGAAAGCAAGACACAAAATTGATGGACGGAATGCAGAACAAATCAAAAAATTCACCTCCAGTCAAGAGATCTGGGTTAAATCCATCTTTCTTTTGCTCACCATGCCACCCCAGTTTAGACCTGGCCATATGCAAATCAGTCTTGACCCTGTGCCTTATGGGAACAGTCTAGCTCGAACTGCCAAGCCAAGTCCTCCCTAGACTGAAAACAAGCATCCTAGGACCGGTTTTGGGGTTTCACCCCTCTTCAGCCAGAATAGCTTGATTCCAGTGGCACAGTGAGCCCAGGACCCACGTCTGGGCATACCTGGCACACTTAGTGCAAGAAAGCAAACGACACACAATTTATGGATGGAATGCAGAACAAATCAAAACATTCACCCCCAGTCAAGAGATCTGGGTTAAATCCCTCATTCTTTTGCTCACCATGCCACCCCAGTTTAGACCTGGCCATATGCAAATCAGTCTTGACCTTGTGCCTCATGGGAACAGTCCAGCTCGAACTGCAAAACACAGTGAGCCCAGGACCCACATCTGGACATATGTGGTGCGCATAGTGCGAGAAAGCAAAAGACACACAATTGATGGGCGGAATGCAGAACAAATCAAAACATTCACCCCAGTCATGAGATCTGGGTTAAATCCATCATTCTTTTGCTCACCATGCCACCCCAGTTTAGACCTGGCCACATGCAAATCAGTCTTCACCCTGTGCCTCATGGGAACAGTCCAGCTCGAACTGCAAAGCCAGGTCCTCCCTGGACCGAAAACAAGCATCCTAGGACCGGTTTCTGGGTTTCACCCCTCTTCAGCCAGAAGAGCTTGATTCCAGTGGCACAGTGAGCCCAGGACCCACAACTTGGCATACCTGGTGGCATACCTGGCGCACGTAGTGCGAGAAAGCAAAAGACACACAATTGATGGATGGAATGTAGAACAAATCAAAACATTCATCCCCCTCCAGTCAAGAGATCTGGGTTAAATCCATCATTCTTTTGCTCACCATACCACTCCAGTTTAGACCTGGCCATATGCAAATCAGTCTTGACCCTGTCCTTCATGGAAACAGTCCAGCCCGAACAACCCAGCCAGGTCCTCCCTGGACCGGAAACAAGCATCCTAGGACTGGTTTCAGGTGTCACACCTCTTCAGCCAGAATAGCTTGATTCCAGTGGCACAGTGAGCCCAGGACCCACGTCTGGGCATATCTGGCACACTTAGTGCAAGAAAGCAAACGACACACAATTTATGGATGGAATGCAGAACAAATCAAAACATTCACCCCCAGTCAAGAGATCTGGGTTAAATCCCTCATTCTTTTGCTCACCATGCCACCCCAGTTTAGACCTGGCCATATGCAAATCAGTCTTGACCTTGTGCCTCA
The DNA here is from genome assembly GCF_964263255.1 of Lissotriton vulgaris. NCBI lineage: Eukaryota > Metazoa > Chordata > Amphibia > Caudata > Salamandridae > Lissotriton > Lissotriton vulgaris. The sequence continues at coordinate 711,493,575 of NC_141694.1, forward strand.
TGGGAACAGTCCAGCTCGAACTGCAAAACACAGTGAGCCCAGAACCCACATCTGGACATATCTGGTGCGCATAGTGCGAGAAAGCAAAAGACACACAATTGATGGGCGGAATGCAGAACAAATCAAAACATTCACCCCAGTCTTGAGATCTGGGTTAAATCCATCATTCTTTTGCTCACCATGCCACCCCAGTTTAGACCTGGCCACATGCAAATCAGTCTTCACCCTGTGCCTCATGGGAACAGTCCAGCTCGAACTGCAAAGCCAGGTCCTCCCTGGAGTGAAAACAAGCATCCTAGGACCGGTTTCTGGGTTTCACCCCTCTTCAGCCAGGAGAGCTTGATTCCAGTGCCGCAGTGAGCCCAGGACCCACAACTTGGCATATCTGGTGGCATACCTGGCGCACGTAGTGTGAGAAAGCAAAAGACACACAATTGATGGACGGAATGTAGAACAAATCAAAACATTCACCCCCCTCCAGTCAAGAGATCTGGGTTAAATCCATCATTCTTTTGCTCACCATACCACCCAAGTTTAGACCTGGCCATATGCAAATCAGTCTTGACCCTGTGCCTCGTGGAAACAGTCCAGTCTGAACTACCAAGCCAGGTCCTCCCTGGACCGGAAACAAGCATCCTAGGACTGGTTTCGGGTGTCACCCCTCTTCAGTAAGGATAGCTTGATTCCAGTGGCACAGTGAACCCAGGACCCAAGTCTGGGCATACCTGGCGCACTTAGGGCGAGAAAGGAAAAGGCACACGATTGATGGATGTAATGCAGAACAAATCAAAACATTCACCCCCTGTCAAGAGATCGGGGTTAAATCCATCATTCTTTTGCTCACCATGCCACCCCAGTTTAGACCTGGCCATATGCAAATCAGTCTTGACTCTGTGCCTCATGGAAACAGTCCAGCCCAAACTACCAAGCCAGGTCCTCCCTCGACCGGAAACAAGCATCCTAGGACCGGTTTTGGGGTTTCACCCCTCTGCAGCCAGGATAGCCTGATTCCATTGGCACAGTGAGCCCAGGACCCACGTCTGGGCATACCTGGTGCACGTAGTGCAAGAAAGCAAGACACAAAATTGATGGACGGAATGCAGAACAAATCAAAAAATTCACCTCCAGTCAAGAGATCTGGGTTAAATCCATCTTTCTTTTGCTCACCATGCCACCCCAGTTTAGACCTGGCCATATGCAAATCAGTCTTGACCCTGTGCCTTATGGGAACAGTCTAGCTCGAACTGCCAAGCCAAGTCCTCCCTAGACTGAAAACAAGCATCCTAGGACCGGTTTTGGGGTTTCACCCCTCTTCAGCCAGAATAGCTTGATTCCAGTGGCACAGTGAGCCCAGGACCCACGTCTGGGCATACCTGGCACACTTAGTGCAAGAAAGCAAACGACACACAATTTATGGATGGAATGCAGAACAAATCAAAACATTCACCCCCAGTCAAGAGATCTGGGTTAAATCCATCATTCTTTTGCTCACCATGCCACCCCAGTTTAGACCTGGCCACATGCAAATCAGTTTTCACCCTGTGCCTCATGGGAACAGTCCAGCTCGAACTGCAAAGCCAGGTCCTCCCTGGACCGAAAACAAGCATCCTAGGACCGGTTTCTGGGTTTCACCCCTTTTCAGCCAGAAGAGCTTGATTCCAGTGGCACAGTGAGCCCAGGACCCACAACTTGGCATACCTGGTGGCATACCTGGCGCACGTAGTGCGAGAAAGCAAAAGACACACAATTGATGGATGGAATGTAGAACAAATCAAAACATTCATCCCCCTCCAGTCAAGAGATCTGGGTTAAATCCATCATTCTTTTGCTCACCATACCACTCCAGTTTAGACCTGGCCATATGCAAATCAGTCTTGACCCTGTCCTTCATGGAAACAGTCCAGCCCGAACAACCCAGCCAGGTCCTCCCTGGACCGGAAACAAGCATCCTAGGACTGGTTTCGGGTGTCACACCTCTTCAGCCAGAATAGCTTGATTCCAGTGGCACAGTGAGCCCAGGACCCACGTCTGGGCATACCTGGCACACTTAGTGCAAGAAAGCAAACGACACACAATTTATGGATGGAATGCAGAACAAATCAAAACATTCACCCCCAGTCAAGAGATCTGGGTTAAATCCCTCATTCTTTTGCTCACCATGCCACCCCAGTTTAGACCTGGCCATATGCAAATCAGTCTTGACCTTGTGCCTCATGGGAACAGTCCAGCTCGAACTGCAAAACACAGTGAGCCCAGGACCCACATCTGGACATATCTGGTGCGCATAGTGCGAGAAAGCAAAAGACACACAATTGATGGGCGGAATGCAGAACAAATCAAAACATTCACCCCAGTCATGAGATCTGGGTTAAATCCATCATTCTTTTGCTCACCATGCCACCCCAGTTTAGACCTGGCCACATGCAAATCAGTCTTCACCCTGTGCCTCATGGGAACAGTCCAGCTCGAACTGCAAAGCCAGGTCCTCCCTGGACCGAAAACAAGCATCCTAGGACCGGTTTCTGGGTTTCACCCCTTTTCAGCCAGAAGAGCTTGATTCCAGTGGCACAGTGAGCCCAGGACCCACAACTTGGCATACCGGGTGGCATACCTGGCGCACGTAGTGCGAGAAAGCAAAAGACACACAATTGATGGATGGAATGTAGAACAAATCAAAACATTCATCCCCCTCCAGTCAAGAGATCTGGGTTAAATCCATCATTCTTTTGCTCACCATACCACTCCAGTTTAGACCTGGCCATATGCAAATCAGTCTTGACCCTGTCCTTCATGGAAACAGTCCAGCCCGAACAACCCAGCCAGGTCCTCCCTGGACCGGAAACAAGCATCCTAGGACTGGTTTCGGGTGTCACACCTCTTCAGTAAGGATAGCTTGATTCCAGTGGCACAGTGAGCCCAGGACCCAAGTCTGGGTATACCTGGCGCACTTAGGGCGAGAAAGCAAAAGGCACACAATTGATGGATGGAATGCAGAACAAATCAAAACATTCACCCCCTGTCAAGAGATCAGGGTTAAATCCATTATTCTTTTGCTCACCATGCCACCTCAGTTTAGACCTGGCCATATGCAAATCAATCTTGACCCTGTGCCTCATGGGAACAGCCCAGCTCGAACTGCCAAGCTAGGTCCTCCCTGGACCGGAAACACGCATCCCTGGACCTGTTCCGGGGTTTCAGCCCTCTTCAGCCAGGATAGCTTGACTCCAGTGGCACAGTGAGCCCAGGACCCACGTCTGGGCATACCTGGTGCACGTAGTGAGAAAGCAAAAGACACACAATTGATGGACGGAATGCAGAACAAATCAAAAAATTCACCTCCAGTCAAGAGATCTGGGTTAAATCCATCTTTCTTTTGCTCACCATGCCACCCCAGTTTAGACCTGGCCATATACAAATCAGTCTTGACCCTGTGCCTTATGGGAACAGTCCAGCTCGAACTGCCAAGCCAAGGCTTGCCTAGAGTGAAAACAAGCATCCTAGGACCGGTTTTGGGGTTTCACCCCTCTTCAGCCAGGATAGCTTGATTCCTGTGGCACAGTGAGCCCAGGACCCACGTCTGGCATACCTGGCGCACTTAGGACGAGAAAGCAAAAGACTGGGGGTGATGACATCAGTGATTTCATCACTGATGTCATGAGTGATGTCACTGACCATGTCATGAGTGATGTAATATGTGAGGTCATAAGGAGTGCATTGTGGGGGTGGGAGTTATAGTTAACTCAGATAACTATAACGGCTGAATTTTTCTGGTTTTGTATGAGTAAAATCTGACCTTAACTATAACATCCCTGTAACCTTTGTTTTTTTCAGTGAATATATATAGCTATATATTTAAATTTCTACTTACCTGCAAACTACTTACATTTACCATGATTTTCTTGGTAAAAGACATCCTTGGTAAAGGCACATTTGGAGGAAAAATACTTGTACAAATCTGTTATGGTAAAGTCTCTTTCGTTGTAAAGCATTTCTTGTAAAAACATCATGTTCTTTAGCCTTTGTTGTAAAGGTTGTATCCCGGAGAAAAGTAATGCCAGATTCCATAGGTCTGTTATGAAAAGTTATGACAAACGCTGAAGGCCTGGCTTATTTGTTGTGAAAACATTTATTAGAGCCAATGGAACTCTAATAATGGATCACTATCACGCTATGTTATACGCTGTAGACAGGAATTTGATTATATGTAATCTCATAGATTACAATAATAGTCAAGTCTTTTGATGTTGGTAACCCACTCTGACAAACCTTTGAAGTGGATAATTTTTACTGTGATGATTCATCTTATATCCTATTGAGAGTGGTTGTATATTGTCTTGACAACTATCATTCTGTACTTATTTGTAATTGTGTACCTGTACTCATGATGGGTGCCACATTATGCACAGTTCAGTAGTCCGGTGTTAATTATAGTTTCAAGCCAATAGTAAAGGCAATAAGCCTTTTCTGTTGACCAGGAAAAGCTATGTTAGATTCCTTAGGAGTGATCTGTTTATATTGAAAAGTTAAGGCAATGCAAGTAAGCCTGACTTACTTATTGTGGAAAGCATGGGTTAAGGGTGGGTTCTTATTATGCTGTGTTAAAACCTGATGTTAAGTATTCTGTAGGGGCGTGCGAAATTTGTGTAATTTTATTTCATGTAATTATGGTAAATTTCAGGAAAATGTACGCCAAAATGTGTTCTTGTGTCAATTTTTGACACATGGATGCATTTTGCACTAAAAAATGCGCGAAAAGTACAAGTGTCATGAACAACAGCTGCTAGCATTCTCCTTGGTGGCTTTGTCCTGCGCTCCCTCGCTAGAACTTAGAACTTTGCCACAAACAGCCGCATAATTACATTATGTGGCACTATGGCATGATTTCAAGAATTCCGTGTTAAAAGCATAGTGTGAAAAAAAACAAATGACAGAATTGCTGAAAATTATTGAAATCCTAGAATTACCAAAATTACACCATGTAATATATATTGTGCCTGTGCCTAGCATTTTATTAAATGTAATTTTGCAGATTACTGTAGTGGACAATGCTTTTGCTGACCCACTGGAATACAGGCTTATAATGGCTGGTATAAGCCCGGCGCTCCAACATTCCAATGTTTCTTTGTTCACAGCTGTGGCTGTGGACAAAGGCATCAGGGAGCCTGAGGGCATTTTAATCCCCTCACGATCCCTGAAGCCTTTGTTTTATTTGTTAGAACATTCTGCCCTCTCGTGGCAGACTGTTCTAATAGCCTTATAGCCCTTTGAAGCTGGCCTATACCGGCTATTGAAGTCCTGCTCCCTTGTTAAAGCCGGTATAGCTCGCTACGGCAGGCTATAAGGTTATATTGAAGTCCTGTTACCTTGTTAAAGTCCCTTGCCTTCGGCTTGGGCCTTCAACGCTGGAGCAGGCCTCTAATAGCCGGTATAGCCCGCTGCGGTGGACTATAAGGCTATATTATAGTCCAGTTGCCTTGTTAAAGTCCTTCACCTTTGGCTTGGGTCTTTACTGCGGGAGTGGGCCTTTAATAGCCGGTACAACCCGCTACAGCGAGCTATAGGGCTTTATTAAAGCCTTCAGATAGGTATTTTCTGAGATTACTCACATTAAACAAAACCTAGGGGCTGCACATTTCGGATGTATGATGTTACAACACATACTTTCACAACGCATGCCTTTACAACGCATTTTTTGCAACGCAAGTACCTTTACAACGCATGTTATTACAACTTATACCATTATAACGCAAAATAATAATAGTAATGAAAAAGTACCATTACAACGAAAAGTAACATAACGCATACCATTACAACGCATATATTTCGAATTTCCTATATATTTTTTATTTTTGTAAAATAACTCCTGGCACGGGATGCAGGGAAAATAGGGGTTTGGGGTGGGGAAGTGTATTAAAAATGTAGTAAAAAACTAAACGGTAATTAATGAAAATAGCACAGTTTTTTAGAAGAAATAATGCGCGAGTATTAAAATTAATACTCGAGTATTTGAAAAAAACTCAGGCGTTTAAAAAATAATACTTTCGTTATTTCATTATTCAAAAATGCATATCAAGCGTATTATCAAAAATAGTTTTAAAACATTAATATAAATCGTAGTAAAAAAGGTGACTTTGATTAGTATAAACAGATTAACAAACACATACCCGCCATTTTAGATCGAAAGCCAATAACAGAGTCCTTCAACTATTTTCATGAAATCAACACCAAGAGACTATTAACAAAATGGAGAAGAAAACTCTATGTCGAAGTAAAACACACACTTTTAAAGACATATTTTAAATTACACATTCTCACAGCAATTGTATGTTAAAAAAACTGATTTAAACAATGCTTTTCTCAAAAATTAAAAAGTCACTCAGAAAAACCTATAAAAACGAGTAAGACACCATTTTGAAATCAGTTGATCTTCAACGTCCAGAGAGAGCAGACGCAAATAAAAGACCCTCTGACCTCTTGCCACAGTGACGAACTCGAGTCAAACAAAGAGTAATCCATTCATAAATAGAAGTAAGTTTGCATTAAAACACAAGTAATCATAGCTTATTTTAAAAATATCGTACTATTATTAATAAATGTAAAACATTATTATATTTCAGATTTACGAAATCTTTACCATCCCTTCATTAGTTTCTACATTTGAATTATTTTCTCACAGATGTAAGTACATTTTTAAAATATAAATGACTTTCCAAAATATGGGGTTGTTTTCTTAAATCAACTTTTTCAAATGTTGTGCTATGGATATAAACTCTCATATGTAACAGTGTTTGTAAAGCCATTTGAAAATAATTTTTTCAGAAATTTTTCACGAAACAATGTCACAGGTATATTTTTCTAACATAAAATATGAAATCACATATGAATATTTGCTTCATAATCATATTGTGACTTAACCGATGTAAAATATATTAAATAGTAAACAATTTAAGTTTTAATATTTTATAAGCATAATCATTGCATGTGAAGCACCCAAAACCCACACCTATCGCTCGTTTTCGAAATAGAAGCAAAAGACCAAAAACCTTCTTTAAAAAAGGTAATTTATTAAAAATATTTGAAATAACTTTTTCTATTTTACAGGGATGCAGTTAGTTATCTGCAAATAATGTCAAACCTTTTGTTATATTTAAAATTAATTTTTTTATTCATTTCTCATATTTTAATGCACTATTTTCAAATGTGTAAAAATCACCTGTAACCAAAAAGTACTCTTTTCCATTTTAAAAATAGGGTTTCAAATATTTTTAATAACATGTATTAATTTGTATTACCATTTACAGATATTTCGACAATCAAAAACTTGAAAACCTACAACAACATAGAAACAAAGAAAAAAATTAAAGAAGGTAAATAATACTATAAAAGGCCAATAAAACACCTATGACATACATTTTAGAAGTACTCTCTTTTTCCAACAGAAAGTAAATGTACCATTATTTAACTTTCTATAGTTCATATTCCTTCAACTGTATCTTTCTACCAGATTACAACCAAAGTACTGTACATTTGAAACAGAAAAGAACCAAAGGTAAGATGCGTTTGAATACACAAATGCTCTCACACTGTTTTAAAAACAACTGCATAATATGTTAATCAAGAAGCAGAACAACAAAGTTAAAATAAACTTGTTTTAAAAAAAAGTCATGAAATGCTTTTTTTAATGTAAACATGCTATTAAATGGTCTTTCATTTGATTGTAAACAGACAGACATCAAATTAAGAACTCTCATCAAAAAAGAGCAATTGAAAACACAACTTCTTTAAAGACTCAACTACTGCAAACTAAAAAGGTAAAATACTCAAAAGTGAACCAGTAAGAAACTTAATGGATAGTGTAACTCCAGGAAGGTGCAGCAGTAGGGAAATGTATAGTTAATGTGTAGGGGTGTAACTTAATATTCTAACTCCTGGAAGGCGCAGCAGTAGGGAAAGTGATGGATAGTGTAAGGGTGTAATTTACTATTCTAACTCCAGGATGGTGCAGCATTAGGGAAAGTGATGGATAGTGTAGGGGTGTAACTATCTATTCTAAGTCCTGGAAGGTGCAGCAGTAAGGAAAGTGATGGATAGTATAGGGGTGTAATTTACTATTCTGAATCCAGGATGGTGCAGCAGTAGGCAAAGTGTTGGATAGTGTAGGGGTGTAATTTTCTAATCTAACTCCAAGGAGGTGCAGCAGTAGTGAAAGTGATGGATAGTGTAAGGGTATAATTTACTATTCTAACTCCAGGAATGTGCAGCAGTAGGGAAAGTGATCCATAGTGTAAGGGTATAATTTACTATTCTAACTCTTTGAAGGTGCAGCAGTAGGGAAAGTGATGGAAAGTGTAGGGGTGTAATTTACTATTCTAACTCCAAGATGGTGCAGTAGTAGGGAAAGTGATGCATAGTGTAGGGGTATAATTTACTATTCTAACTCCAGGATGGTGCAGCAGTAGGGAAAGTGATGGATAGTGTAGGGGTGTAACTTTCTATTCTAAATCCAGGAAGGTGCAGCAGAAGGGAAAGTGATGGATAGTGTAGGGGTGTAAATTACTATTGTAAATCCAGGATGGTAAATTGTAAAATTGATACTTGTATAGCGCACTACTCACCCGCAAGGGTCTCAAGGCACTTGTACGAATACCGCTGTGTAACCCATCCTGGCTTTCCCTGTGAGGCGTCCGCTCCTGGGCACCCCCAAGGTGTAAGCCAGGCATCCTTAGCGTTGTGGGGGCCGTTGTGGAGATTAAGCAAGCTATTGCCCAGAGTTGCAGAGTGGGACTCTATGATTGGAATAGGCACCGAGGCGAGAATTATCAGGACTTTGGAATTTTTGAGCCCAAGACCCGCCGAGGCGGGTAATTGAACCCTGGTCCCAGGCTAGACCTCTGCATCAGGGTCTGCCGCTCTAACCATTGAGCCACACTTCTCCCCGATGGTGCAGCAGTAGGGAAAGTGTTGGATAGAGTAGGGGTGTAATTTACTATTTTAACTCCTAGAAGGTGCAGCAGTAGAGAAAGTGATGGATAGTGTAAGTGAGTAATTTACTATTCAAACTCCATGAAAATGCAGCAGTAGGGAAAGTGATGGATAGTGTAGGGGTATACATTACTATTCTAACTCCAGGATGATGCACCAGTAGGGAAAGTGATGGATAGTGTAGGGGTGTAATTTACTATTCTAACTCCAGGAAGGTACAGCAGTAGGGAAAGTGATGTATAGTGTAGGGGTGTAAATTACTTTTCTAACTCCAGGATGGTGCAGCAGTAAGGAAAGTGATGGATAATGTGTCCTTTTTTTTATTCCCAAGTAATAGGGGTTGTTTACAGTATAAAACTACAACCTATTTATTTTATATTCTTCTACAGACATCTTAAGAAAAACAGTTGAACAGCCTTTCCAAGAAAACAACCTACACGAAATCCAAACCCTCATCTGAAATTGAACAGAAAATAAACAAGCAAGGTAAATATAAATTAACCATGTTTAAAAAAAATAACACGCCTCTAAATGTGCAGAGACTTTCACACTAATTAATAAAAAGACATTTCTAATATTTCCAACATCTTTTTCTTTTTGTTCTTATCATATCAGAACATGTCAAGTGATAATGCAGTACATTAAGAGCAGCAGAGGAAACCGTCTTCTACATTACAATGGCTATATTTATTGCAAGGAAAGAATTTCTGAACCAAGGAGACATTGGAGATGCGAGCAATATCACTCATCCCATTGCTTAAGCAGAGCGGTTGCTCAGGGAGACACAGTTGTCAGAACATCTGAGCATAATCACTCTGCCTCAGCAATGGAGATTGAAGTAAGAGAAACCATTCACTGGTTCTATTTTAAGGGAGGTGGCTCAACATGTCCCCGACCACATTACTAACAGTATGCCCATAATACCTAATCTAAGAGGAATTATTCAACGTAAAAAACAGGCAAGTAACCCACAAAGAGTCACACCACACACATTCTCTGACATTGTAATTCCTCCTGAACTCTCTCTTACTATTTCTAACGAACATGTTATCCTGCATAACAACCAAAACCCTCAGAAACAAATAATTATCTTTAGCTCACCCCATAACCTTGCAAAGTTAGAGAATAGTGATATTTGGATGATGGATGGTACGTTAAAAGGTACGCCCCATCTTTTTGCCTAAATATACACTATCCATGCTAAAATTAACCATACAGTAGTGCCCCTAGTATACAGTTTGCTGCCTGATAAACAATCCACAACGTACACTGAACTTTTAGCAGTGGTTAAATCTAAAAAATCCAACAAAAGTCCTAGGAAAATAATTATTGATTTTGAATTCGCAATGATAAATGTTATAACCAAAACGTACATGGATACCCAAATTCAGGGATTTTTTTTAATTTTTCCCAGGAATTTTGGCGTAAGATACAAAAAACATTCCTAGTTGCGAATTACATATCAGACAGCAAACTGCAATTCGAACTTAAAAAACTAACAACACTTTGCTTTGTACCTAGTCCTGATAATGTAGACGAGTATTACACTGCAAGTACTGAATCTGACTTTTTTACAACAAATGAAGAAAAATTGGCACCCTTGCTAAATTATCTCGAAGACACATGGATTGGATATCTAAGCAGGTCAGGTCGCAGGAGGAAGCCACGTTTCCATGTGGAGTGGTGGAACAGCTGCACGAGCTGCTTAGAAGGAGAGGCAAAGACAAACAATTCCATAGAGGGATGGCACAACTCCTTCAACCACACAATTGGAAAACCTCATCCTAATCTTTATCATTTTTTGGAAACTTTGAGGAAGGAGCAAAGTTTTCAAGGAATGAGAATGTCACAAGCATTAACAGGTAGTCTGAACCCACGCATCTCTAAAAGATCAAAGGAAATGTCAGAACAACTATTGGCTATTTTACAACAGTTTTCGTTGTGTGTGGCTTCAGACTACCTAGATAATGTTGCACACATACTCCACTACTAATTCACCCTACAGTATTACTTTTCTGTTTTGCCCTAAATTTCAGTAATACACATTTGAATTGGATTTTTTTCTTTAAATTTAAAGTCGGGTCAACTTACCTTTGAAGTCTTTTTTCTTTCTTTTTTTTTCTTTTTTGCAATCCAAAGCCATGCTTGTTTTGTATTCCATTTTTTAAAATTCCATTTCCAGAAACCAAAAAAATGAAAAACAAATCTTCTTTTTCAAAATCCTTTTTTTTAATAAAAATGCATTTCCAAAATAAGGTATTCCTTTTTTAAAGATCGATTTACAACAAACAATCCCCCCAAAAAGATTTCTTCTCCAAATCTTAACAATCTCCAACTCCCCAAAATTCGAAATTCGATTCATCTTCTTTCCATTGTCGAAATCGGAACTCCCAAAAAATCAAAATTACGATCCATCCACTTGATGTACTTCAAATCAGAAATCCTTTAAAAACCATTTATAAAGATGTTGATCCATCAAAAATCAAACCCCAAAAGCAATTCAAAAATGTGTTCCACGATTCCTTAAATACGCCACGAAATAAGATCCATTTTCTCCTCTCGAATACCAATGTTAGTAAATCGATCTTCTTCTGTGTCCGATGGATTCCAGAGCAAGCAATATCACAATAATACATTCTAAAACCATTGTTTAACTATTTTTAAAATCAATCATTGCCAAAAAGTTAAACAAACACGTGACCCGACGTAGACATACTCTAACAATGTTACTGGGACATGCTGAATGTAAAATAAACATGTTATTTAACTATTCTAAACCTGCCTTTTCTCTCCTTGCAATAAATATCAATCTGTACTTAAAAAAAAAAAATAACAAGTTTTAAACCTTTCCTACCAGAGCATAGATCTCCAGGCTTCTGCTCTGTCCAGCGACGCTCCTCAATATGGCTGCCTACGTGTTTGACGTTCACGCGTATACGTCATCAAAAGCTGCAAAAAAAGAAAAAGGACTATTTTTTATACTGTATTTATTATTAATGTATATTAAAAATTATTTATTTTAATTTAAATCTATTTTTAATAAATGTTTCAAAATCTGAAAAAAATAAATAAAATGTATTCATGTAAGAAATAAAGTTTTTTACAATTTTACTTTAATAAACTGTGTTTTTTTCAATTATTTTACATGCTATTTTTTTAAATTGTTCAATTATAATCTTAGTAATGTATAAATTCATTAAATATTATTCTTACCTTCAGCATAATCCCTTTTGGTTGTGTACCAAACCCTGTTAGTCTCCAATAAGCTTCATATTTCATAGACGCGAGATTCACATAGAGAGCTATTGAAATAAATGAAGGACAATACTTTACTTAGCAATCAATGTAAAAGCATGAGAAATTTTTTTAAATTGATTTTTATATTTTTGCAAGACCAACATTTAATTTTTAATTAAACACCTAATAAAATTAAATATTCTACAAATATAATTATATTTAAAAAACACTTTATACATTTTTTAAGTTTATTTTTGTTCAAGTAATAATTACTATTCTTTCTTCAAGGGGGGGTGTAATACTAGGGTATGTGTGGGATAGTGGAAAGGTATAAATTACTGTTCTAACTCCAGGGGGGTGTAATACTAGGGTATGTGTGGGATAGTGGAAGGGTATAAATTACTATTCTAACTCCAGGGGGCTATAACACTAGGGTATGTTTGGGATAGTGGAAGGGTATAAATTACTATTCTAACTCCAGGGGTGTATAATACTAGGGTATGTGTGGGATAGTGGAAGGGTATACATTACTATTCTAACTCCAGGGGGGTATATTACTAGGGTATGTGTGGGATAGTGGAAGGGTATAAATTACTATTCTACCTCCATGGGGGTGTAATACTAAGGTATGTGTGGGATAGTGGAGGGGTATAAATTACTATTCTAACTCCAGGGGGTTATAATACTAGGGTATGTTTTGGATAATGGAAGGGTATGAATTAATATTCTAACTCCAGGGGGGTATAATACCTGGGTATGTGTTGGATAGTAAAAGGGTATGAATTACTATTCTAACTCCAGGGGGGTGTAATACTAGGGTATGTGTGGGATAGTGGAGGGGTATAAATTACTATTCTAACTCCATGGGGGTGTAATAGTAGGGTATGTGTGGGATAGTGGAGGAATATACATTGCTATTCTAACTCCAGGGGGGTGTAATACTAGGGTATGTGTGGGATAGTGGAAGGATATAAATTACTATTTTAACTCCAGGGGGTGTAATACCAGGGTATGTGTGGGATAGTGGAAGGGTATAAATTACTAACCTATCTCCAGGGGGGTGTAATACCTGGGTGTTTGTTGGATAGTGAACGGGTATAAATTACTATTCTTACTCCAGGGGGCTGTAATACTAGGGTATGTGTAGGATAGTGGAGGGGTATGAATTACTATTCTAACTCCAGGGGGTGTAATACTAGGGTATGTGTGGGATAGTGGACGGGTATAAATTACTATTCTAACTCCAGGGCGGTGTAATACCAGGGTATGTGTGGGAGTGGAGGGGTATGAATTACTATTCAAACTCCAGGGGGGTGTAATACTAGGGTATGTGTTGGATAGTGTAATTACATAAATATAGAAATGTGAGTACTCTTTTTTTTATAACACTATAAAATCTTACAAAGTATTTTAACTTATATATTTAATTTTCCAAATATTGAAATAAATACTCAAGTATTAAAACATATTTTCCATTATTTTCTAGAACAACAACATTTTTACATTATATTATAATTAATTGAAAAAAATTCAAATCTTTTAAAAAGTTACAAAAAAAATGTGCTTTTACTTTAAATTAATACTCTATCATTTAAATTAATACTCAAACCTTACCCAAAAATGCGTTGTAATGGCATGCGTTGTAATGACATCTGCGTTGTAATGGCATGCGTTGTAATAGCATGCGTTGTCATGGATCCTGCATTGTAAAAGTTGCGTTGTAAAAACAGTGCGTTGTAAAAGTTGCGTTGTAATGGTTGTTTCCCCACATTTCCAGTATAACAATTCTTGCTGAAATCTCCATGGAAAACCTGTCAGGGCTATCAATCTGCTATGATCTAGCAATAAAACAAATCATTAATCATGATGGATAGATAGATAGATAGATAGATAGATAGATAGATAGATAGATAGATAGATAGATAGATAGATAGATAGATAGATAGATAGATAGATAGATAGATAGATAGATAGATAGATAGATAGATAGATAGATAGATAGATAAATAGATAGATAGATAGATAGATAGATAGATAGATAGATAGATAGATAGATAGATAGATAGATAGATAGATAGATAGATAGATAGATACTTATATAGATAGATGGATGGATGGATGGATAGATAGATAGATAGATAGATAGATAGATAGATAGATAGATAGATAGATAGATAGATAGATAGATAGATAGATAGATAGATAGATAGATAGATAGATAGATAGATAGATAGATAGATAGATAGATAGATAGATAGATAGATAGATAGATAGATAGATAGATAGATAGATAGATAGATAGATAGATAGATAGAGAGCTAGATAGATAGATCAATCATTTGGGCTAGCTGTCTTCTGCCATTGTTTTTTTGTGTTCTTTACACTCTGTTTCCAGGCATGAAAGTATACTGTCTGAGATGGATGTATGTCGTTACAACGCATACTTTTACAACGCATACCTTTACAACGCATTTTTTACACTGCAACATCCATTACAACGCATTCCATTACAATGCATGCCATTACAACAAATTCTTTGAAACTACCTTTACAACGCATTCCACTACAACGCACACTACATTTACAATGCATACCATTACAACGCATACCATTACATTGCATGTATGGTAAGTATTGGATAGTGTAGGGGTAAAAATTACTATTCCAACTCCAGGGGGTGCAACAGTAGGGTACAATGGCCACACAGAAAGGGGCCAGACTGACCTGCCACGCTTGCTGCCACAATCACCGCTGGGGCCCTGACGCTGTGTGTTCTTCCCCGCCGCCCTTGCCTGCAACACCGCACGGCCGCAGTGGGGGAAGACTACAGCTCCCAGCGTGCACAGGGGCCTGAACCGCACCCTTCCTGGCAGAGCGCCCCTGGAGGCGCTTAAAGATCAACTGCTCCCTCAGTGGAGCGGGATATTTGCCACACGGAAAGGGGCCAGACTGACCTGCCACGCTTGCTGCCACAATCACCGCTGGGGCCCTGACGCTGTGTGTTCTTCCCAGCCGATGTTGCCTGCAACACCGCACGGCCGCAGTGGGGAAAGACTACAGCTCCCAGCATGCACAGGGGCCTGAGCCGCCCCCTTCCTGGCGGAGCACGCCCGCAGGCGCTTAAAGATCAGCTGCTCCCTCGGTGGAGCGGGGACATTTGCCACACAGAAAGGGGCCAGACTGACCTGCCACGCTTGCTGCCACAATCACCGCTGGGGCCCTGACGCTGTGTGTTCTTCCCCGCCGCCGTTGCCTGCAACACCGCACGGCCGCAGTGGGGAAGACTACAGCTCCCAGCGTGCACAGGGGCCTGAACCGCCCCCTTCCTGGCAGAGCGCGCCCGGAGGCGCTCAAAGATCAGGTGCTCCCTCGGTGGAACGGGGACATTTGCAGACACGGAAAGGGGCCAGACTGATCTGCCACGCTTGCTGCGACAATCACCGCTGGGGCCCTGACGCTGTGTGTTCTAACCCGCTGCCGTTGCCTGCAACACCACACGGCCCCAGTGGGGCAAGACTACAGCTCCCAGCGAGCACAGGGGCCTGAACCGCCCCCTTCTTGGTGGAGCGCGCCCGGAGGCGTTTAAAGATCAGCTGCTCCCTCGGTGGAGCCGGGACATTTGCCACACGGAAAGGGGGCCAGACTGACCTGCCACGCTTGCTGCCACAATCACCGCTGGGGCCCTGACACTGTGTGTTCTTCCCCGCCACCGTTGCCTGAAACACCACACGGCTGCAGTGGGGGAAGACTACAGCTCCCAGCATGCACAGGGGCCTGAACCGCCCCCTTCCTGGCGGAACGCGCCCTGAGGCGCTTAAAGATCAGCTGCTCCCTCGGTGGAGCGGGGACATTTGCCACACGGAAAGGGGCCAGACTGACCTGTCACGTTTGCTGCCACAATCACCGCTGGGGCCCTGACGCTGTGTGTTCTTCCCCGCCGCCGTTGCCTGCAACACCGCACGGCTGCAGTGGGGGAAGACTACAGCTCCCAGCGTGCACATTGGCCTGAACCGCCCCCTTCCTGGCGGAGCGCGCCCGGAGGCACTTAAAGATCAGCTGCTCCCTCGGTTGAGCGGGGACATTTGCCACACGGAAAGGGGCCAGACTGACCTGCCACGCTTGCTGCCACAATCACCGCTGGGGCCCTGACGCTGTGTGTTCTACCCCGCCGCCATTGCCTGCAGCACCGCACGGCCGCAGTGGGGGAAGACTACAGCTCCCAGCGTGCACAGGGGCCTGAACCGCCCTTTTCCTGGCGGAGCGCGCCCGGAGGTGCTTAAAGATCAGCTGCTCCCTTGGTGGAGCGGGGACATTTGCCACACGGAAAGGGGCCAGACTGACCTGCCACGCTTGCTGCCACAATCACCGCTGGGGCCCTGATGCTGTGTGTTCCTCCCCGCCGTCGTTGCCTGCAACACCGCACGGCGGCAGTGGGGGCAGACTACAGCTCCCAGCGTGCACAGCGGCCTGAACCGCGCCCTTCCTGGCGGAGCGTGCCCGGAGGCGCTTAAAGATCAGCTGCTCCCTCGGTGGGGTGGGGACATTTGCCACACGGAAAGGGGCCAGACTGACCTGCCACGCTTGCTGCCACAATCACCGCTGGGGCCCTGACGCCGGGTGGTTCTTCTCCGCCGCCGTTGCCTGCAACACCGCACGGCCGCAGTGGGGGAAGACTACAGCTCCTAGCCTGCACAGGGGCCTGAACCACCCCCTTCCTGGCGTAGCACGCCCGGAGGCGCTTAAAGATCAGCTGCTCACTCCGTGGAGCGGGAACATTTGCCACACGGAAAGGGGCCAGACTGACCTGCCACGCTTGCTGCCACAATCAGCGCTGGGGCCCTGACGCTGTGTGTTCTTCCCTGCCGCCGTTGCCTGCATCACTGCACGGCCACAGTGGGGGAAGACTATAGCTTCCAGCGTGCACGGGGGCCTGAACCGCCCCCTTCCTGGCGGAGCGTGCCCGGAGGTGCTTAAAGGTCAGCTGCTCCCTCGGTGGAGCGGGGACTTTTGCCACACGGAAAGGGGCCAGACTGACCTGCCACGCTTGCTGCCACAATCACCGCTGGGGCCCTGACGCTGTGTGTTCTAACCCACCGCCGTTGCCTGCAACACCGCACGACCGCAGTGGGGGAAGACTACAGCTCCCAGCGTACACAGGGGCCTGAACCGCTCCCTTCCTGGCGGAGCGCGCCCGGAGGCGCTTAAAGATCAGCTGCTTCCTTGGTGTAGCGGGGACATTTGCCACACGGAAAGGGGCCAGACTGACCTGCCACGCTTGCTGCCACAATCACCGCTTGGGCCCTGACGCTGTGTGCTCTTCCCCGCCGCCGTTGCCTGAAACACCGCACGGCCGTAGTGGGGGAAGACTACAGCTCCCAGCGTGCACAGGGGCCTGTCCCTCCCCCTTCCTGGCCGAGCGCGCCCTGAGGCGCTTAAAGATCAGCTGCTCCCTCGGTGGAGCGGGGACATTTGCCACAAGGAAAGGAACCAGACTGACCTGCCACGCTTGCTGCCACAATCACCACTGGGGCCCTGACGCTGTGGGTTCTTCCCCGCCGCCGTTGCCTGCAACACCGCACGGCCGCAGTGGGGGAAGACTACAGCTCCCAGCGTGCACAGGGGCCTGAACCACCCACTTCCTGGCGGAGCGCGCCCAGAGGCGCTTATAGATCAGCTGCTACCTGCGCAACGCAGACGCGCGCGGGCGGTGCCGGGCAGAGGGCGGGCCGTCTGTGACCGTCCGGGGACGGCGGGGGACGGGACGGGCCTTTCCCCCAACATCTCCAGAACGCCAATATGGGTAAGCATAAAATGCCTTCACCTACCAATGGAGGGGGAATAAAGGCCAAAGTACCCCGAAATGCATCTAGCATCATTTCCTATTTGACCACGGCAGTAGGGGCTTTGAACACTGAAATAGCGAACACTGAACGTGAACTGGGACTGGAAATCAATAAATCCCACATAGAGGAGGGCGGTAACTCAGCAAATCACCAGGTACCATTGGAGCCAAGGATTATAGTTGACAGCCCCAACTCCACTGTTACTACAGATGTAATTTATTTGCTAGACCCGGTCCCTGAAAATTGTGTAACTGTGCCTAGAAATAGCCCAGCAGAAGAGGTTTCAAATCCAGTAAGGAAACAGTGCAAAAGTCAATATAAAAAGAGGAGGACCCTAAAAAAGGATTTGATGGCTAAAGAATCTGTTACCCTGAGCCCCCTCGAATCTTCAATAAAGGACATGGTGGAAACTATACTCACTGAAAAAGTGGAATCTGTATTGACAACTATCACTAGTGACATTATTGACACTTTAAAAGACTGTGTTGCTGGGATTCTAAAAAAATGTGAACGTTTGAATGCCAGAAGAAAATGGGGGGAGAAGGAGGATAAAGCAGAACTAGGTCAGCCTCCAGTTCATATCAGAAAAGTCAGGAACCCACAGTAATGGGTCCAGAGACCTAGTTCGTGTGTATGGTGTACTGCGTAATTCTGTCAGTATTTACCATGAGAAAGAAACATTTCTTTCTAGAGTCCCCTCACTCACCGAGGTTTCCCCACGGTGACATGCTTCATCATTGGGGCCATCCCAGTTCTCTACGAAAAGGGGCGTGCTGCGACTAGCGAACTACGCAGGAGCACTGTTTTGTGAAAAGGCTATGTGTGGTGCAAAAGTGTGGTGGTGATGGAGTGGTTGTGTGTTAAAATTACCGTGCGTGTGGGCCTCAACAATTTATTCTGCTCCTAGCTAGGTATGTGTTAAAATGGGGTAACACTGTTATCTAACCTTAAATTGGGCTAGATCAGTGTCCCTGATCTAGCCCAATTTAAGGTTAGATAACAGTGTTACCCCATTTTAACACATACCTAGCTAGGAGCAGAATAAATTGTTGAGGCCCACTAGCATGGTAATTTTAACACACAACCACTCCACCACCACCACACTTTTGCACCACACATAGCCTTTTCACAAAACAGTGCTCCTGCGTAGTTCGCTAGTCGCAGCACGCCCCTTTTCGTAGAGAACTGGGATGGCCCCAATGATGAAGCATGTCACCGTTTGGAAACCCCTGTGAGTGAGGGGACTCTAGAAAGAAATGTTTCTTTCTCATGGTAAATACTGACAGAATTACGCAGTACACCATACACACGAACTAGGTCTCTGGACCCATTACTGTGGGTTCCTGACTTTTCAAACATTTGAATGCCTTCATGTTAGCTAAAGACTCATTACCCCCTGTAACCTCAGGTGTCACCCTGATTCCTTTGGGGGTTCAATCCTCCAATGAGTTTAGCGAACGGGTTGAGAGCCTAGTCCCATCGACTAACTTGGATTTGGCTCTTGCTGAGCCCCCCAGTAATATACTACCCCCCCATCTAAGTCAAGTTATCGAGGGACCTGAGCCACGGGGTTGATCTTTATTGTCCGGGGAAATAGATGTGAGGAAGGCCCCCTTAATAAGTAAACCCCTGATCACCCAACCGACTATTAATTTGCCCCCGGAGGTTACCCCGTATGTTGCTATTATTATTAACATTCCTTCCCTTGTAGCTGGTGAGAGAGAATCACCTGAGGCCCTGTTGAAAAAATATTAAGAATTGGTGTGATGAAAACTGCTCAGGGGAAAAGAATATATCTCGTAGTATATTAATGGGGAGACGGGTGGGATGGTTGGGCCGAACGAAAAAAACTATAAAAGGAGATTTCCTTATTGTTAATTTTGCTAACCTGAAAGAAGCATCACGCCTCTTCTGGGATGCCTCACAACTAGACACTCTGGACCAAGGGATTCGAGCACTACCATTGAGCTTTTTCTACCCAGAAACTAGATTAGGCACTATGGGAGGGAGGCCTTTCCAGGCTAGGAATTGAGCTAACCTGAAGCACCCTATGCACATTATACCACCTTACCCTGGTAGAACACAAACATATAGCTGGGCTACCATAAATACGGGACTACTTCCAAAGACACCTAGCGATTCAAGTAGTAAGAATACGGAGGCCCTGGTCTTACAGAACCGTTTTTCCCCTCTGTCCCAGGTGGGAGGAATAGACTGACTGGTTGGCCCCCAGAGTAGGCCCCAAATAATTCATCATAAAGAAACACCTGTCGGGGGGGCGGAGATGAAGGTAAAACTGCTGAGCTGGAACATTGCAGGGCTACGCTCAAAAAGATAAGATGACATTTGGCTCAATTTTTTAAAGCACTATGATATCATAGCTTTACAGGAGACCTGGGATAGGGGGTGTAATTTCTGGGTGACTGGATATTCCTCATATTTTGTTCCTGCATGTAGCTGGGCAGCAGGGAGAGATAAAGGGGATCTTATGTTCCTGTTATCAGTTAACATAGCTAGGACCGCCAAAAAGCTAGATACCGCCTCTGATAATTACTTAATAGTGAAATTAACTAGGAAAAATAATTCTAAACTTCTGTTAGTTAATTTTTATAATTCTATGCTAGATGGGCAACTAAATGAGCATCTTTGCTCACTAGGAACTTTTTTAAAAGGATACAAAGAGAATCAAACCACTTTCGTCCATTATATTCTAATGGGGGATTTTAATATTCATTTATGTAATTTGAAATGTCAATACCATGATCTGGAGGGCCCTGCACATTCAGTAGTCCAACACTTTGAACACAGTTCTTAAGGGGAGGTGCTGGAGGAACTTATCTCAAAGATTTATCTGTATGAACCAGGATTTCACGATAATAAGGATCGTGTTGTAACGTACTCTGCTAGGGAGTCCGAATCAATTATAGACTATATATTTATCTCCCCGGGATTATTAAGTCATGTGATCTTCTATAACGCTGTTTTGTCAGCTTTCAGCGATCACAACCCGGTAGTCTTGGAACTGAACAATAGCAATAATTTCCTTAACAAACCAACAAACACAGTAGCAGTAACCGCCCTAAAAACCAAAGACCAAGGGAGGAGACTAAAGTGGAGCAAAGTAATTCCTGAAGACTTTGCTAATATTATCAATCAAAAGGCTGGCAATGAATTAAATATCTGCCTGGATCCTTCTAGCCAGGGGGGGAAGTAATCTCTTAATTCGAAGCCATTTGTCTCCTAGTGGACAAAGAACTTACGGTAAAAACCCGTCAAAATAAAACCCTTGATAAGCAGTGGTTTGACAGTAACTGCTCAAGAGCATATGGAATGCTTATGGGGGCACTCAAAAAAACACCCAGGGATAAATTGCAGGTTGTACGGTTAAGGAAAGATTATAAAGCTATAGTGCAAGCGCGCAAAAATGAACTAAAAAGGGAGGCATGGGAAGCCCTAATGGACAAGGCGACAATGAGGGATAGCTCCAGGTTCTGGGCCATTGTTAATACCCCTCTGTTCTCTGGCGTGGATAACTGTATGTTAGAAGTTAACATCGCAGAGGAGGATTGGTTAGGCCACTTTAAATCTATATATGGTAGTGACCTGGTTCTAGAACCTTTTGAGGCTGTTCCAATTATACCATCAAGGCCGCCAATTTGTTTTTCGCTTGAGGAGGTCGAGAAGGCTATCATGACCACATCTGGAGGTAAGGCCCTTGGGCCTGATGGTGTCCCTGCGGATATGTATAAAGACAATCCTAGCTACTGGGCCAAACTCTTAACAAATGTATTTAATTCCGCAGTAAGCTCTGGGTTCCCTGCATCATGGTCATGCTCATCAATTATTCCTGTATTTAAAAAGGGGCAAAGAGGGGACCCTAGATGCTACAGGCCCATATCTCTTTTAGATTTGTCCTTCAAAATTTTAGGGAAAGTCATTCTGGCAAAACTAGATGACTGGGTTTCAAAGAAAGACCTCCTTTCTAATGCTCAATACGGGTTCAGGGCGGGTAGATGGACTGAAGACCAGTGCCTCAACTTGCACTTAATAATAAATAAATACATGGTTGCCTCTAGAGGCTCGGTCTATCTGGGGTTCATGGATTTGTCCACAGCCTTTGACCTAGTTAATAGGTCAAGGCTGTGGACAATACTCCTGGACCTGGGTCTCGACAAGGCGCTTGTGTATTTTCTGGCAAAATTACACAGAGATCTATATGCCTCAATTAGAATGTCCCAGGAGGGTAAATGCACTGCAAGATTTAAGTCAGGGAGAGGGGTACGCCAAGGATGTATACTAGCCCCAATTTTATTCACCTTATATATAAACTCTCTAAAAGACGCACTGGGGAAGGCCACGCTTGATATACCGCGTATGGGAGGAACACCGACACCCGTACTCCTGTACGCGGATGATACCGTTCTTTTAGCCCGGACACCACTGGGCCTACAAAGGCTATTAAACTCCTTTGGTGAGTTTATGAAGTCTTTGGATCTAGTGATCAATGTGGGAAAATCACATGTGATGACAGTTGGAGCTAGAAAGTATAGCACAAATAACTTCCACTGTAATGGTAGTGTGATCTCCAGAGTTAAGGTTTTTACATATCTGGGTGTAGTATCTGATGATAGAGGCGCTTGGGTCCCCCAAATTAAGTCTAAAGTTAACACCATTAGAAGATCATCTGCTGCAATTTTAGGTTTTGCTAAGCGGTTAGGAGGGAAACCTTGCGAAGCAATCCTATCCATCTGTAGAGCAAAAACCATCGCCATTGCCAGATACGGGGCTGCAATATGGGGGTATAAAAACTCTGAGTCAATCCAGAAAGAGGAAAATAAATTTTTCCGTGCCCTCCTTGGCTTACCCCAATCCTCAGCCACTTTTGCAATCCACCAGGAGTTAGGTATGGGCTACATTGTTGATATGATTAATATGGTACCCATCCTATTATGGATAAAAATCTGGCTGAATTCTAACCTCACACTGAACCACCTTATTTTGCGGGACTGCATGAGCCTAGAGAAAGCCAGGGACATTCAGTGGCTATCCTACATTAAAACAATTACTAAGGACATGGGACGACCAGAAATCTTTAGAAAATCCTGAGGCCCTGGTAAAAGCTGATTTAAAATGTATTAAAGTAAATTTTATTAAAACCAGAGAGCAGGAACGAGAGAAGGAACAAGTAAGAAAACCTATGGTTAGGGAGCACTACTTATTAATCTCGACTTTGACTATCCAACCATATCTCACGATAGTGACGATTCCTTTCCATCGTTGGGTATTGACAAAGTTTGATTTAATCAGATGCATATACTATTAACTGATTGTAAAATATGGTGTAAGCCAGAGGATGCTCCCCCTGTAGGTGTGACGGCTATTCACTTCAGGATACTAGTCATTTCATGTTCTTCTGTTCTTTGTACAGACTAGCCAGAAGAAAGTTTATTGTTCCATTGTTAAAGGAAAAGAGATTCCTGCAAATTAAACCAGCGCTACTTTATTTGCAGTTAATGGAATCCCCTGTAATCATGTCTGGAGTGGCAATTTTTTTAGTGGCTTAGATTCGTTGTAGGAATCGGAATGTGATAGATTAACTGATATTGTTCCTGTACATTTATTAACTCAAATGAAATATGTTTTTTAAAAACAAAAAATGCACATGTATATATATATATTTTTTAACTGTTTTATGCTTATTAATGTAACACCTCCATTTTCTGTATTGTTACTTTTATGATTTTTTATTAATCGAATAAAGTGGTATTGAATCAAATGAATCAGTAGGGTAAGTGTTGGATAGTGTAGGTATGCGTTGTAATGGTATGCGTTGTAATGACTACGTTGTAAAGGTATGCATTGTAGTGGTATGCGTTGTAGTGACATGCGTTGTAATGGTTGCGTTGTAATGGCATGCGTTGTAATGGATGTTGCGGTGTAAAAGTTTTGTTGTAAAGGAGGTAGTGCGTTGTAAAAGTTGCCTTGTAAGTGTTGTTTCCCGTCTGAGATACTGATTCCGTCCACGTCACTCATTGGCATTCTCACCCTGTGAATGGCGGCAGTTTCTGATAAACACAAAAGAAGTAGGTTGCCTGTACCAGTAAAGAGAGCAAAGAAATTGTGGTAAGATCTTGAAATTTGAATGCTGTAGTTCAAGTATAGTCTAAGGGGAGGCCACCCTTAATGGAAGAGGATGCCTCACACACAATATTGTGTCATGCTTCATCATAGCCATCCTCTCCCCATCCTGGTAAGATGATACTACCAGGGTGGGCTCAACCTCCTCGAAGACTTGGCAAAAGGAGGGAGTTCTTAAATAAAACTTACAGGACGAAAATCAGGATCCAGTTATATTAAAAATACATTTTGGTTCCTCGGTTATCACTTTTATTATTAGTGAGGACCTCAGGTACGTTCAAAACAACTATGTTGATGGAATCTACAGAGCATAATATCTATTAGTCCATCCTCTAATAAGCCAACATGTTTTTGCCCACTCACAGAGCCTAAGAGGTCTGGGGCATTTATCAGGGCTGTCGGATCCCTATAATAGCGCTACCAGCAGTTTCTGATCACATGTGCATATCCACCTGAAGATTATTGCACTTCAATGTCAGGACTGGTTGGCCAGTCCTTTCATTTTCAATGTTCTAATTTTATAGTTCCTCTTTCATTTCTTCGCTGCTACCTTTTTATATTTCTTTAGAGGATATTACAGATCTCTAGGAAGTACTGATGGGTCATACGGGCTTGCTTGCCGCTCATGTCATATGAAGTGTGCCGCATCCCAAGTGGATACTTCCTCTAACAGAAGCAATCATTATGGAATGTTGTTGTCTATAGTGTATCTTTGTTTTACCATTTGAAGATGGCCAACACATTGGTTGTAAATGTGGCTGCCATGTTGGAACTTCAAAACAAGCATAGACTTTGTACATTCCCTCTGCGAAACAGAAACCAGCTTCTATATTTTGTTATGCTAGTGTAAGCATATGCCTGCCATGTTTAGAAAGGAGCATGTTTTCTTTTTTCAACTGGTATCCTGTTAATTTATATTGCATTTGATGTTGAGTGTGTGTGTATTTTGTTGTGGTTGTTACAGAAGGTGAGTGCAAGAAGAAGTCAGTGGAGTGCACGTATGACGACTTATTGCATGCCTAATCACTGACACAAAAGGCACTTTCACTCACTAGCTAGACCTATTGGCATTGCCAATTCTTGTTTTCCCTGTTGACTTCCCCATAATAAACATTACCTGCAGCGAGAGAACAAATGAATGCAGTCCCCCAAACCTATCAAAACACCTATACCCTGTGTGTTTACAAGTACAAAACTGCCCCATTTTGCCATATTGACCACTTTTACAGCTTTTACTTTACCAGTCGAAGCCACTTTTATTTTGGTGCTCCAGCCTACTTTCTGTCCTTAAAACTCCTAGCCAGGTGCAGCAAATCTCCTGACTCACCCTAGCATGTCATTAGCAAGACCCGGGAGACATCATTAAGGGTCGAGTCCATCCGGTGCGCAGGTACACAGTGTGCAGCCGTATCATCATTTCCTGGAAACGCTGACATCAAGAGCTAATTACGCGCCGGAGGTAGGGGCGAGAGTGACAGCGATTTAATTCTCAAGCGCATGCTTTATTGTGGTTTGAGTGCAGAGAGGGAACTTGAAATGAGCGAATTGTAAGGGATTTCTTAAATCCAAGGAGACTCATCTTTAAATGCCATATCTTGGTCGTTGTTCCACGGCTCATAAATAGCTGGGCGACTCGCGCTGCGTGCGGCTAGTTACGAGTACAGAGAGGATTCCAAGACAAGGTAACACCAAAGCCAGGAGATTGAGATAATGGGACCCTGAGTTTACAATATATTACAGATATTATTTTGCCATGGGCTGTATGGGGTCCCTTTATAGGGTTGGGGGACGCCTGAAGCGTTGGGAGCCCCTTTCACCACAGGAATTGCTGGGGCCTGCTTTACCTTCCTGGGCCCTGCCCATCTATTCAGTGCGACATCGAACCTGGGGGCATATGTATGAAACGATTTTTTATTCGTAAATGCTACGATTCTCAAAAAAGCAGTGTTTGCGAATAAAAAATCACAAAACGCGATGTATGAGCCTTTTTTACATTGCATTTTTAAGGAATCGCAAATTTTGTTATTCCTTAATTTTGGGTAAGCATTTAAGGAATCGAAAATTGCGATTCCTTAAAATGCTATGTACATGCGGCCAGATTCATGAAAGACCCGTTTTGCGAGTCTGAAATAGCGATTCATAAGGAATCGCTATTACAGACTCGCAAAACGGGATTCATGTAGGAATCGCAAAATTAAATGCGATTCCTTCAGATTCCTTATTTGCGATTAGCAAATTGCTAATCGCAAATAAGGAATAACTCCCCATTCATTCCTATGGGCCAAAAGGCCCGTAGGAATGAATGGGGAGTATTCCTCATTTGCGATTAGCAATTTGCTAATCGCAAATAAGATAGCGATTTGAAGGGTGCCAGGGGTGTCCAAAGGACACTCAGTAGCACCCCTTAAATGCACATTTCAACAGGTATTACGCACACACGTCCTAAGGACATGTGTGTGTGTAACACGCAACTTAGAAAAATGCTTTTAAAAGCATTTTTCTAAGTTTTTGCTATTTGCTATTTGCTATTTACCACGAGGTTTGACCTCGCGGTAAATAGCGGCCGAAATTTGCGATTTCGCAATTTTAAAAAGTTTCAAGAATAGCATTTAAGGAATCTCTAATAGAGATTCCTTAAATGCTATTCCTCGCAAATTTGCGAGTTTCTAAATAGTGATATTTGCATTTGGGATGATGAATCCCAAATGCAAAAATCGCACTCGCAAAGGGCCAGATTCTGAAAATCTGGCCCTTTGCGAGCCGATTTCGGCTTGATGAATCAGGCTGCAAGCACCCAAGTTGTGTGATTTCTCCTTAAGAAATCGCAAATTACCACTTCAACTTCAAGTTCAATGTAATTTGCGATTTCTTTCAAAAATACACTTTTTGGCATTTTTCAAGGTGCCATGTGGGGCACATACATGCCCTTAGGGCATGTATGTGCGCCATATGCACACACATGTTCATTTCAGGGGTGGATTAGGGTGTCCTTATGACACCCTTGCACCCTTGAAATTATTCTCAATTTGCGATTCTCAAATTGCGAATCGCAAATGGAGAATGACTTCCCATTCATTCCTATGGGCCTCAGGAAGGAATGTGAAGGTATTCCTTAATTGCGATTTCTCAATTTGCTAATCGCAATTAAGGAATACTAAGAAATCGCAAAAAAATTGCAAATTTTTAAATACATCCAGTTTTGCAATTCTCAAATAGCGATTATCAAAAAATCGCTATTTGAGAATCACAAAAACGGATTTTCATACATATGCCCCCTGGTGACCGGATTCCACCAATGTACACAATGGAAGATACCATTGGAAGAGGGTGGATACATTCTCAGATTTATTACACGCTGATTGGAGGACCATTGCGGCCCTATGGCCGATTAGAGGTGGAGGTTAGGACTGAATAGTAGACTGAATGGATTAAACTATACAAATGTGTTTCATATTTCTAGGAGACTGACACTGTATTTCAGATGTAACTGCAGCCTTTTAAATGAAACTCTTGTTTCTTTCAAATGAATAACATTTTATACTCCACAAGCATTAGATTTCCCATAAGAAAGACATGGACACGTGCACCAAAACGGCATAGTGCAGATAGGAAACTACACGTGGTAACTATGTCCACCTATGTAGCGCCTGAAAAAATGCCTCTACAAATGCAGCACTTTTTTAAAAAGTCAGTTGGCAAAGTCAGATCTTAAACTAATAGAACGGTATTCTTAATTTTATTTTAAGAATGGTGGGTTTGTTTGTTAAAAGTACACATTTCAGAATGTTTAAAAATACTATGTTTTGTTTGTTAGATTGTGAAAAGATTTTAAGAGTATTTTAGATACATGTCTCTGCCAGGCCATGTAGGGACAGTCAATTAAGTGTAGCACAGCGTAAACCTGGCCCTCATCACAGAAGCAAAACAGTCAATAAGGTGCTTTTCATCCAGTTGAAATCTGATAGGAGGCTAGGGGACACGAGATAACACCAGCTGCACCCTTACCCTATGAAATAATGCATCTGCAAGTGTTTGTGTATTCGGCACATTATACATAGGATGCATAATATAGACGTACACATTTATGTCTAATAACATTTTAGATTATTCTGCTCCAACATTTAAAAGCTTGTCCCAAATATCGATGGAGAATTTTTCTTTTCAATTTATAAATTCAGACAAATGTGAAACCCTCTTTATTTAAGTAATTTCTCTCAAAACTTTCTTCTTGTCCTGAATTGATTAATTTACCTCTGGTATTTGGACAAAATATCGATTTGTAAATATTGGGAGTCAGAAATACTGGAAACAAATATTTTGATGCAAACATTTTTTAGAGCAGAAACATTGAAGAATGTCTCTTTTTTCAAGTAAGTAATATCGTTGTTTATATCGTTTTCAATATTATATAGTTGTAAAAAATATAGTTTTTTATTATCCTAATGTGTTTCAGTTCATATATCATTTTATGTGTTATTATTGTTTGTATTATTAATAATACTAGTTGTAAAAATAGTTTAAAAATGTAAGTGACATTTAATTTTTAATTTAAATGCTAATAATAATTTATGGTGTTGTAGCACAGTGGTTCCCAAACTTTTTTGACCTGCGGCTCCCTTTACCTATTGGCCGTTGGCCGCGACTTCCCACTGTTACTTTTTTTTAAAAGTGGGCGGAAATGTAATCCTGGCATCTGGTTACTTCCATTCTTCTCCCTGAAAATAATTAGGATGAAGGTATTATAATCATATACGCAGGATGTTTCGTATTACTAAGGCGTCGCCTCTAATAAAATATTCCTAGTGACACCCCTTTGCCCATACCTTTTTTTAGGGAATCCTCTCAACCTTTCTTATCCCACTTACAGTACTAGATAGTATCCCCATGCATGTAGTCCCCATTGTCAAAGTGAACAATGGGTGGCCCTGCACTCAAATAAGTAAATTACTAGTAAACCATAATCACGATGCAAGAAAAAGCAGTCCATCAAGATCTTCCCAATCAAACCAAGCATTGGAAAGGCAATAGGTCTCTGATTTATTTGAGTTAGAGCTAATGGCATTGTAAATGGCAATTTCTTTTGGCCATGTGTTATGGAGTGTATGTATGCGATGTGTAGTGGAATTGTTAGTTTGTGTGTGTGTGATTGTGTGTGTGTGATTGTGTGTGTGGTAATGTGTTTGGTTGTGTGTGTGGTTGTATGTGTGGTTCTATGTGTGGTTGTGGTTGTGTGTGTGTGTGGTTGTGTGTGTGTGTTGTTTTTGAGTGTTTGTGGGTGTGCTGTTGGTTGTGCGTGTGTTTGTGTGTGTGTGGCTGTGTGTGTGGTTGTGTTTGTGTGTGGCTGTGTGTGGTTGTGTGTGTGGTTGTGTGTATGCTATGTTTTGTTATGCTATGCTATGTTTTGTTTTATGCTATGCTATGCTGTGTTTTTGTTTTGTTATGCTATGCTATGTTGTGTTGTGTTTTGCTATGCTCTGCTATGCTATATTTTGTTATGTTATGTTTTGTTGTGTTTGGTTATGCTATGCTATATTTTGTTATGCTGTGATATGCTTTGTTATGCTGTTCTGTTTTGTTGTGTTTTGTTATGCTTTGTTATGCTATGCTATGTTTTGTTATGCTATGCTATGCAGTGTTTTTGTTTTGTTATTCTGTGCTATCTTTTGTTGTGTTTTGCTATGCTATATTTTGTTATGCTATGTTTTGTTGTGTTTTGTTATGCTATGTTTTGTTGTGTTTCCTTATCCTATGCTATGTTTTGTTATGCTATGCTAAGTTTTGTTTTGTTATGCTATGCTATGTTTTGCTGTGTTTCATGCTATGCTATGTATTATGTTGTGCTATGATTTGTAATGCTGTGCTTTGTTATGCTATGCTATGTTTTGTTTTGCTATGTTTTGTTATGCTATGTTTCGTTGTGTTTGGTTATGCTATGCTATGTTTTGTTATGCTATGCTAAGCGTTGTTGTGTTTTGTTAAGGACACTCACACACTGCTGGCCCTGGACACCCACACACTGCTCACCCTGCATACTCACACACTGCTCACCCAGCACACTAACATACTGCTCACCCTGCACTATCACACACTGCTCACCGTGCACACTCACACACTGCTCAACCTGCATACTCACACAATGTTCACCCTGCACACTCACACACTGCTCACCCTGCACACACACACACACACACACACGCACACACACACACACACACACACACACACACACACACACACACACACACACTCTGCTGGCCCTGGACACCAACACACTGCTCACCCTGCATACTCACACACTGCTCACCCTGCATACTCACACACTGCTCACCCTGCATACTCACACACTGCTCACCTTGCATGCTCACACACTGCTAGGCATGGACACCCACACACTGCTCACCATGCACACTCACACACTGCTCACCCTGCACACTTACACACTGCTAGCCCTGGACACCCACACACCGCTCACCCTGCACACTCACACACTGCTCACCCTGCACACTTACACAATGTTAACCCTGCATACTGACACACTGCTCACCCTGCACACTCACACACTGCTCACCCTGCACATTCACACACTGCTCATCCTGCCTGCTCACACACTGCTCACCCTACACACTTGCACACTGCTCACCCTATACACTCCCACACTGCTCACCCTGCACACTCACACACTGCCCACCCTGCACACTCAAACAATGTTCTCCCTGCACACTCACACAATGGTCACCCTGCACACTCACACACTGCTCACCCTGCACACTTACACACTGCTAGCCATGGACACCCATACACTGCTCACCCTGCACACTGGCACACTGCTAGCCCTGGACACCCATACACTGCTCAACCTGCAAACTGACACACTGCTAGCCCTGGACACCCATACACTGCTCACCCTGCACACTTACACACTGCTAGCCCTGGACACCCACACAACACCCACTCACTGCTCACCCTGCATACTCTCACACTGCTCACCCTGCATTCTCACACACTGCTCACCCTCCACACTCACACAATGTTCATCCTGCATACTCACACACTGCTCACCCTGCACACACACACACCACTGGCCCTGGACACCAACACACTGCTCACCCTACATACTCACACACTGCTCACCCTGCATACTCACACACTGCTCACCCAGCACACTAACATCCTGCTCACCCTGCACGCTCACACACTGCTCACCCTGCATGCTCACACACTGTTAACCCTGCATACTGACACACTGCTAATCCTGCCTGCTCAAACACTGCTCACCCTGCACACTCGCCTACTGCTCACCCTACACACCCTCACACTGCTCACCCTGCACACTCACACACTGCTCACCCTGCATACTCACACACTGCTCACCCTGCACACTCACACAATGTTCACCCTGCACACTCACACACTGCTCACCCTGCACACTCTCACACTGCTAGCCCTAGACACACACACACTGCTCACCCTGCACACTTACACACTGCTAGCCCTGGACACCCACACACTGCTCACCCTGCATATTCACACACTGCTCACCCTGCATGCTCACACACTGCTCACCCTGCACACTCACACAATGTTCACCCTGCACACTCACACACTGCTCACCCTGCACACACACAAACACACACACACTGCAGGCCCTTCACACTCACACACTGCTCACCCTACACACTCTCACACTGCTCACCCTGCATACTCACACACTGCTCACCCAGCACACTAACATACTGCTCACCCTGCACACTCACACACTGCTCACCCTGCACGCTCACACACTGTTAACCCTGCATACTGACACACTGCTAGCCCTGGACACCCACACACTGCTCACCCTGCACACTTACACACTGCTAGCCCTGTACACCCACACACTGCTCACCCTGCATACTCACACACTGCTCACCCTGCATGCTCACACACTGCTAGCCCTACACACTCACACACTGATCACCCTACACACTCTCACAATGCTCACCCTGCATACTCACACACTGCTCATCCAGCACACTAACATACTGCTCACCCACATGCTAATACACTGCTCACCCTGCACACACACACACTACGGACCCTGGACAACAACACACTGCTCACCCTACATACTCACACACTGCTCACCCAGCACACTAACATACTGCTCACCCTGCACGCTCACACATTGCTCACCCTGCATACTGACACACTGCTCACCCTGCACACTCACACACTGCTCACCGTGCACACTCACACACTGCTCATCCTGCCTGCTCACCAACTGCTCACCCTGCACACTCACACACTGCTCACCCTACACACTCTCACACTGCTCTTCGTGCATACTCACACACTGCTCACCCTGCATACTCACACTGCCCACCCTGCACACTCACACAATGTTCACCCTGCACACTCACACAATGTTCACCCTGCACACTCACACACTGCTCACCCTGTATGCTCACACACTGCTCAACCTGCACACTCATACAATGTTCATCCTGCACACTCACACACTGCTCACCCTGCACACACACACACTGCTGGCCCTGGACACCAACGCACTGCTCAACCTACATACTCACACACTGCTCACCCTGCATTCTCACACACTGCTCACCCAGCACACTAACATACTGCTCACCCTGCAAACTCACACACTGCTCACCCTGCACGCTCTGACACTGCTCAAGCTGCACGCTCACACACTGTTAACCCTGCATACTGACACACTGCTCATCCTGCCTGCTCACACACTGCTCACCCTGCACACTCGCACACTGCTCACCCTGCACACTCTCACACTGCTCACCCTGCCCACTCACACACTGCTCACCCTGCACACTCACACACTGCTCACCCTGCACACTCACACACTGCTTACCCTGCACACTTACACACTGCTAGCCCTGGACACACACACACACACTGCTCACCCAGCACACTTACACACTACTAGCCCTGGACACTCACACACTGCTCACCCTGCACACTCACACACTGCTCACCCTGAACACTCACACAATGTTCACCGTGCACATTCACTCACTGCGCACCCCGCACACACACACACTGATGGGCCTACACACTCACACACTGCTCACCCTACACACTCTAACACTGCTCACCCTGAATACTCACACACTGCTCACTCAGCAAACTAACATACTGCTCACCCTGCACGCTCACACTGCTCACCCTGCCCGCTCACACACTGCTCACCCTGCACGCTCACACGCTGTTAACCCTGCATACTGATACACTGCTCATCCTGCCTGCTCACACACTGCTCACCCTGCCACTCGCACACTGCTCACCCGACACACTCTCACACTGCTCACTCTGCACACTCACACACTGCTCACCCTGCATACTCACACACTGCTCACCCTGCACACTCACACAATGTTCACCCTGCACACTCACACACTGCTCACCCTGCACACTTACACACTGCTATCCCTGGACACCCACACACTGCTCACCCTGCACACTTACACACTGCTAGCCCTGGACACCCACACATTGCTCACCCTGCATACTCACACACTGCTCACCCTGCATGCTCACACATTGCTCACCCTGCACACTCACACAATATTCACCCTGCACACTCACACACTGCTCACCCTGCACACACATACACACTGCTGGCCCTACACACTCACACACTGCTCACCCTACACACTTTCACACTGCTCACCCGCATACTCACACACTGCTCACCCAGCACACTAACATACTGCTCACCCTGCACGCTCACACACTGCTCACCCTGCACGCTCACACACTGCTCACCCTGCACGCTCACACACTGTTAACCCTGCATACTGACACGCTGCTCATCCTTCCTGCTCACACACTGCTCACCCTGCACACTCGCACACTGCCCACCCTACACACTCTCACACTGCTCACCCTGCACACACACACAGACACACACACACACTTCTCAACCTGCATACTCACACACAGCTCATCCTTGTACTGCAAAACCACTGAAAAATGTAGCGGGACAGTAAAAAATAAAACATGTGGGAATGGCCGATAAAGAGTTCACACCATTTACATGCGGATGAATTCAAGTTAATGCTTCTATGCATCAACTTTTCCATCCTCTTCCTGCATGGATGGGAAGGTACTAAACTGAGAGGGCTGTACTTGGAGTAATTTGGTCCCCTTCATCCCTGGAAACAAGAGATTAGAAATGCCTGGAATGCCAGCTATTCTGATACGGCCTGGCTCAAAAGCATCTATCTCCATGGCAGTGTCCATTAGACACACTCCTCACACAGACATCCTGACTCCCAGGTCAGCCTTTCCTCTCATTTACACATAGGGGACTGCCTTGAAGGGGACAGATCTGCAGTAACTGCGTCACTCACTCATTAAACCAAGAGGAAATACCAGTCCCGTCCCCCGGGCCCCCACCTCAACGGGCACATACTTCGACACCACACTGACACCAGGGCGCACAGTCACAGCAGACAGGCATATTCATAACGCAAGTCCTATTTTACGTTTTATATTGATTATACTATCTAACCTTTTAGGCCCAGAGTCGGTCCTATCCTAACCACCCTGCAGCGCACAACGTGGGATGAACGCACAGACTGCTCAAAAATGATACCAAGCACCACATAATCAGTGACACCTTGCCTTCAGCCCCCTCGAAGTTATTTACAGCCTTTGGCACAGACACAGCATGCTGGAGTTCGCAGAGCTAACAGAGTGATTTCAGGGAACACAGTCGAAACATCCTTAAACAGAGACAAACACAACTTCTCTAAAAACAAAATGAGTTTGTGTTTTCTCCAGGTTTAAATGAAGCTTTTTTACACACACCGCCCACCACCACATGCAACCTCCTTTGAGCTGCGCTAACTAAGTAGCCCTTTCAAGATTGGAATTTCTAGATAAGAGGAGCTCTTGATGTCAGCCACGAGGAGCACGGCTTCCTAAAAAGGAACTTTATTTTGTATCGTATGTGGAACTATAAAGAGCATAGCCAGAATCTAAGCAGCCTGAGTACTTGACTGCAAAACCACTAATTATCTGAAGTAAGTAACATGTAGAAAGAACCGCACGACGCTCTGCTTGAGAGCTGCCCCAGAGTGCCTGCGAGAGATGAAACTCAAGGGCAGACGCAAGGCCTTGCGATAGTTTAAAAAAAAAGCCTGCGAGTGGTGCGTGCGCCACTGCAAGCATATGTCTTCAATTATCGTGGTCCTCATGGCCGCGATAATTGAAGACATATGGCCCTTGGTGAGTGTAACAGACACCAATAGGCCATGGGCGGAGCTACGCGACCACCCATGGCCTATTGCGTGTTCTGTTTTAAAAGTACACGCACGCAAAGGCCAATGAAAATGGACCTAGGAAATAACACGCACGAACTGCGTGGAATTTCTAGGACCATTTTCAAAACGCTAAGAAAAGGACTCTGGCTGTGTACGCTAGGCCTGAGACCTAAAAAGCACTGGTAGATTTTTATTGTAGGTACAAAAGTTATTTTATTCTTTATTCATAGACAAATTCTTAAAATTCAAGATCGCAGACACGTTTCGTTCTGATGCAGACTTCTTCAGGGCTTCCTATATTCAAGAATTTCTTTGAGATGAAGTGTTTATAAATGTGATCAAGTCGAATTGCAGAACAAGTCAATATGCAATAGTTCTCACAATTATGTACGTCAGGATCAAACCCCGAAATCTAGGTGCACCCGAATAGCACGTATATTTCTTTAGCAGCAGTTATGTGGGAAATGTATCTCCTGTGCTTCCATAAGCTCATCTGGTTCAAAAAGAAAAGTCTTCTATTTGAACCAGATAACCTCATTGTGGGAACTATTGCATATTGGCTTGTTCTGCAATTCGACCTGATCCCATTTATAAACACTTCATCTCAAAGAAACTCTTGATTATAAAAAACCCTGAAGAAGTCCGCATGAGGACGAAACACGTTGGCGATCTTGAATTTTAGGAATTTGTCTATGAATAAAGAATAAAATAACTTTTGTACCTACAATCAAAATCTACCAGTGCTTTTTTTGATTGGGAAGATCTTGACGGACTGCTTTTACTTGCATTGTGATTATGGTTTACTAGTAACCTCCACTCATAATTTACCTATTTGAGTGCAGGGCCACCCATTGTTCAATTTGTCTAAGTGACTTGCATGTCATTTTCTTGCATCATATGGTGGTCATGTCCCAGGCCCTTTGCACCAAACTCAAAATAGGAAATACAGCCTAGATAAGGTATATTGACTGGTGCAGGACTTTTTTCACTGATCCTCCCCTTCGTGCTAAGGTTTGTGTAACTCATTGTCAAAGTGGTTATGCACTTTAAGAATATTTCCATGCATTGCCATTTCTACCCATGTCACACATGCCTACACAGCTCCCTCAGCAGGGCGACTCACAATTTTTTAAACTAAATGCAGCTATATTTTAGCTGTCTCCTCCCTAAAATTGCCTCCAATTCAATGAAGCCAAAAAATGTCTGAGATTCTTTTTTAAACATCCCTCCTTCTTGCTTCCAAATATTGACATTATGCTGTTTATGGTGTTTTACTTCCCTGTGCCCATTGTGAGAGCAGGTCTGTCTGGAAATGTGTGTGTACTGGAAGAAATGTGTACTAAAAGTACCTAAGATTGAAATACAAATGTCATACTTATTAACACTTAGGGCCTGGATCTGATGCGGTTACAAAATACAAAGGCCTCCTAACGGTATTTGCTCTATCCAAATCGGATCGGGAACATGTCTTTCAGACCGACTCAGAAAGGTTTCTGACCGACCGAGTACGATGCAAATGACCAAGCTGTATGGAGTATAATCGTACTTCTCTATGGGCCGCGTTTGTGAACGACCAAGTACGATGCTGGATCTGGACATATTTTCCGAATTGTGCCGTGCGACTCGAACCAGCAGTCGGAATCAGACTTTGAGGGCCCACAGTGGGGGCCTCCTGCACCCGGAGCCTGAACAATCGGGCCCGTGGGTGTACCCATGAGACTTCCTTACCAGGCAGGCACCAGGGGATGCCCGCCACAGGGTGCCCGATTTTCCCCAGCCACCCCTTTCTTCAATGGGAGCCTATGCATTCGGTCAGAACAAAGGCTCCCATTGAAGTCAATGGGAGTCCAACCAAGTAGTATCTGGAAGCATCTGTATGCATCGTACTTGGTCGGTTAGACCAGTGATTCCCAAACTGTGCGCGGCGGCGCCCTGGTGCGCCGTTATGAGGAGCCAGGGGCGCCGCGGCACGATGTGGGAAAGTGCAGGGCAGCGCTACATACTGGGGAGAAATGCCGTCAGCAGCACTCGCTGTTGGAGGCCATCTCACATTTCTTTGAAATGCTGAAGAGGCTTCAACAGCTACTCCCAGACCTGCAGTCTGTCAATTAGCCCCATTGTCATTCTGTCTGTGGCGATTCTCTCACACAGAATGACAATGGGCCATACTGCAGTTACAGAAGCCTAGCGCGCACACGGCAGGATTGCATTACCTTGGGGAGACCTGCCGTCTCTGTCCCTCTCCACCACACGCCGTCTCTGTCCCTCTCCATCACACACCGTCCTCCCCCCTCTCCACCACATGCCGTCTCTGTCCCTCCCTGCCCTACTCTTGCTTGTTAGCAAAGGTGTGGTTCTCTGTTGTACTGCACCGCACCTCTGCTCTTCTTTATTATTGCGTCGATCGCCTCTCCCGACTAGAGTGAAAAGGAAAGATTGATGAGGGAAAAGTAGGGCACAAGGGGAGAGAGAAAAAAGTTTGACATAAATGAATAAGGAAAGGTGAAAGACCTGAAAGGTGCAGTGCAGGGTAGATGGATATTAGGGTTAAGTGCTATGTAGATGGCAGGACATTGTTTTCCATCCGGCTTCTGTGCAAAGGCCACCATATGAGTAGATGGGAGTGAGAGTAACAGAGTGACAGAGAAAGAGTGAGAGCGACCTAGGGGTTGGAGAGAGAATCGTAGGTTCTTTAAAAAACCAAAACCTAGATAGATGCCAAGTAAGAGAAACATATGCCTTTAGAAAATAACTTAGAATCTAAGTGGAACCGGACTTTCTGTTTTTTCTTTGTTGATTTAGGCTGTCCTATAATGTTATGTTGCTTATTTGCATCACTCTGGGGAGGACCCCACAAAGTCATATTATACCCAATAGAGTCTAACAGAGTCGGTGCACTATGGTTACTTAGTAGCTTTTGGTACTGTGGGTGCAGTGTGAGGGGCCTGGTGGAGAGCGCTGGGTGGGTGCATGGTCAGGGGCCTGGTGGAGAGCGTTGAGTGGATGGGTGCAGGGTCAGGTCCTGGTGGAGAGCTTTGGGTGGGTGGGTGCAGGGTCAGGGGCCTGGTGGAGAGCATTGGGTGGGTGCATGGTCAGGGGCCTGGTGGAGAGCGTTGAGTGGGTGGGTACAGGGTCAGGTCCTGGTGGAGAGCTTTGGGTGGGTGGGTGCAGGGTCAGGGGCCTGGTGGAGAGCGTTAGGTGGGTGGGTGCAGGGTCAGGTCCTGGTGGAGAGCATTGGGTGGGTGGGTGCAGGGTGAGGGGCCTGGTCGAGAGCGTTGGGTGGGTGCATGGTCAGGGGCCTGGTGGAGAGCGTTGAGTGGGTGGGTGCAGGGTCAGGTCCTGGTGGAGAGCATTGGGTGGGTGGGTGCAGGGTCAGGGGCCTGGTGGAGAGCGTTGGGTGGGTGGGTGCAGGGTGAGAGGCCTGGTGGGGAGCTTTGGGTGGGTGGGTGCAGGGTCAGGGTAATGGTGGAGAGCGTTGGGTGGGTGGGGGCAGGGTTACGGGCGTTTACTACGTCATCTGATTCAATGCTCCCCAAAAGCAGCACAAGGCCCCCTACCAAGTATTTTTTTGCAGTTTTATATGGCGCAAACTCCACCGAAGGCATCAGAGCGCTTAACATTAGCACCAGTCGCGTTGCAGACGGACACATTCATTTTTAGGCATGGGGAGACCATCATGCTTTTGAAATGGTGCCATTGTTCCCGGTGGCAGCCCCCTCCATTGGGTGGGAAGGGTGCAAGGGGGTGGCCGAGAAGGGTGCAAGGCAGAGGGGAAAAGGGTGCAAGGCAGAGAGGGGAAAAGGGTGCAAGGCAGAGAGGAGAAGGGTGCATGGTAGAGAGGAGAAGGGTGCGTGGTAGAGAGGAGAAGGGTGCAAGGCAGAGAGGAGAAGGGGGCAAGGCAGAGGGGAGAAGGGTGCAAGGTAGAGAAGGGTGCAAGGAGGAGGGGAGAAGGGTGCACGGCAGAGAGGAGAAGGGTGCATGGTAGAGAGGAGAAGGGTGCATGGTAGAGAGGAGAAGGGTGCAAGGCAGAGAGGAGAAGGGTGCAAGGCAGAGGGGAGAAGGGTGCAAGGTAGAGAAGGGTGCATGGAGGAGGGGAGAAGGGTGCACAGCAGAGGGGAGAAGGGTGCAACGGGGAGGGGGAGAAGGGTGCAAGACAGAGGGGAGAAGGGTGCAAGGTAGAGAAGGGTGCAAGGTAAAGAGGAGAAGGGTGCAAGGCAGAGGGGAGAAGGGTGCAAGGTAGAGAAGGGTGCAAGGCAGAGAGGAGAAGGGTGCAAGGGAGAGGGGAAAAGGGTGCAAGGCAGAGAGGAGAAGGGTGCATGGTAGAGAGGAGAAGGGTGCATGGTAGAGAGGAGAAGGGTGCAAGGAAGAGGGGAGAAGGGTGCAAGGTAGAGAAGGGTGCATAGTAGAGAGGAGAAGGTGCATGGTAGAGAGGAGAAGGGTGCAAGGCAGAGGGGAGAAGGGTGCAAGGCAGAGGGGAGAAGGGTGCAAGGCAGAGAGGAGAAGGGTGCAAGGCAGAGGGGAGAAGGGTGCAAGGCAGAGGGGAGAAGGGTGCAAGGCAGAGGGGAGAAGGGTGCAAGGCAGAGGGGAGAAGGGTGCAAGGCAGAGGTGAGAAGGGTGCAAGGCAGAGAGGAGAAGGGTGCAAGGCAGAGAAAAGAAGGGTGCAAGGCAGAGAAAAGAAGGGGGGCAAGGCAGTGGGGAGAATGGTGCAAGGCAGAGGGGAGAAGGGTGCAAGGCAAAGGGGAGAAGGGTGCAAGGCAGAGGGGAGAAGGGTGTAAGGCAGATGGGAGAATGGTGCAAGGTAGAAAAGGGTGCAAGGCGGAGGTGAAGTAGGGTACAAGGGGGAGGGGGAGAAGGGTGCAAGGTGGAGGGGGAGAAGGGTGTAAGGCAGGGGGGGTAAGGTTGCAAGGGGGATGGTGATGAAGTTAAAAATGTGCCCCCCCCCCGAAAACATTTCTGCGGATGCCCATGATCAGAGCCCACCTCACGTAAACTTCCTCACGTAAACTTCTTGTAACGCCACAGAGCTCCTTGAGCCTTTCTCTAGCCTGGTTACTTTTAGTGGGAGTGCTTTATGCATTGAGATGTACTTTATAAGATCTTTGTGATTGCAAATAAAGTTTTATGACAGTGATGGCTACTCTCTGAGTCCTTCATCACGTCTAGATGTGATTCTTCATGTAGACCAGTGGTTCCCAAAGGGTGCGCCGCGTCACCCCGGCGCGCGGGTAAAAAAATGGTGGGGAGCCACAGCCAACTGCCAATTAGGTCAAGGGAGCCACGGGTCAAAAAAGTTTGGGAACCACTGGGTTAGACTCTCCCGAACCGATTCGGTTGTAAATCATTCCCAAACCCATTAGGTCAGGAAGCTTTCCAAACCGCATCAGAATTGGGCCCTTGGTGTGTTTGTGAGACAGGTCAACTTTACTTTCCTGATAGCGCGCATTGGTGTCAAATGAATTTGGAAAAAAACTAAACTATTGAGTCTAACAAAAATCAGGCGTCTTCCTCTTACTTTGAAAGTGTTGGAACATGGGGATGCATCTCCCTCAACATGTCATCAATTAAGCACTATGTTTCTAGCTTTAGGCATGTCACTTATAAATCATGAACATCATGCGTTTAAGTCTAATTAGTTTAACTGAAGCTAACAAACCCTTAAAAATTAAATGCATTACAGTACTTTGTGCGCGGCTCCCCAGGCTAGTTTTGAATGCACACCAGGGAGCCACTGCGCACAGATTGGGAACCCCTGTTGTAGCGGGTTGCTAGGTTTCTAGGGGTCTATGGAGGGAAGGTAATTAAGTCAAAATTATTTAACAGTTATTAATTTACTAATAATAATTTAATTGATTATTAACTATGTAAAATGTGTAATACTTGAAAATATATATATTTTAGGTGCAGGCTGATGGCTTTGTAGGGATATAGGGTGGAAGGGAATTAAATGGTGGTACTTACATGTTAATTCAATATTCATTATTTAATTGATTATTAATTATGTAAATTTTTTAATAACTTTATAATTTAGTTATATTTTGGGTGTGTGCTGTTGGGTTTGTAGCAATATAGGTTGGTAAGTTAATGAGGTAATAATGTATTAACAATATTTATGTATGTATTATTAATTATTCAATTCATAATTAATTGTGTACATCATGTAATACTGATTTATTTTAGTTATATTTTAAGTATGGGCTGCTAGGTTTGTATGAGTATAGTGTAGGAAGTTAAGTAATACATAAATAATATATTTTTCAATTGATTATTATTTATGACATTTTTTAATAATCATGTCAATTCTTGAATTGCTTTTTATTTTTTATCTATATTTTCTTAGATGGGTTAATTCTTAATGTTCACATTAAGAGTTTTATATTTATTCTAAATGAATAGGGTTATTCAAATATGTAATGTGATTGACGAGAAGTACTTTTCCTACTGTTCCACAGACTGGAGGGGGAATAGAAATGTAACCCTCTGATATCCAAATCAGTCCCTACTGCTGCACTGACGGGAGTGGGAATAATAAATTCAACTTCTCCAAAGTCTAATACTTTCTGAACTGTTGCACAGACTGGATTGGTAATAGAAAATGAATTCCCTCCGAAGTCCAATGCTTTCATGACTTATGCACAGACTTGAGTGGGAATAGTAAATATTACCCCCTCTGAAGTTCAACGCGTTCCCTACACTTGCACAGACTGGAGTGGGAACAGTAAATTTAACACCTACACACTCTAATGCTGTAAATTGCTTCTTAATAATGTAAATAGTTTTTAGGTCTCGCGACCTATCGATGCGCGCAAGCGCATCGAGCGTAGCGAGAATTCATGTGGCGAAAACATCTTCAAACCAAAGGGCTTTCAGCCCCGCGGTTTTCATGAAGTGCCCGTGTACATGCACGCGCATCGCATGCAAGCCCAGCCCAGTCCTCCCCTCATTCACGCCCACCCACCAGGCTCTCCCGCCCCCATCAGGCTTCTCTCCCAATCCGCCTGCCTCCCGCCTGCCTCCCCTCGCGCATTCACGCCTCCCACCAGGCTTTCCCGCCCCCATCCGGCGTTCACGCCTCCCACCAGGCTTTCCCGCCCCCATCCGGCTTCCCTCGTAATCTGCCTGCCTCCCCTCGCTCGCATTCCCGCACCAGGCTCTCCCGAAACATTACTTTTTTCACTGCTGGCCGGCCCATCTAGTTTTGCACGGCTTTCGTTTTCCGCTTGTCTGTTTAATTTTTAGGTCGAGTGAAACTCGGACCTATTATTGTCAAACCAAAAGCTGACTTTAGATGTCTTTCATTTGTTTATTTTTCACTCCGCGCTTTAACTTCATCATGTCAAAACCACCTAGTCTTTTTACATGAGGAAACATTCCCTATGCAATCAAAGTCTCTTACGAACATTAGCTGTAACTACAAAATTAAACAAGTGCACGCATCTGAGTGAGCATGTAAGCAAGTGTTCACCTCCAATGCTTACCTATGTTCTATTAAACAAGCCCTTGCAGGTCGCTCTCCTTCCCCCTGCTATCTCAGACTCCCCTGGTTTCGTTCTACCCTCTCCTCACAGCTCGCTCTCCTTCCCCCTGCTATCTTAGGCTCCCCTGGTCCTGGGGCAGCCCCTCTCCCCTGCCTTTGGAATCTCATTCTTGTGCGATCTGTTCAGTTTCTGTGGACGTCCATGGATGAGGATGTATCCCGAGTAAGTGGGTTACATTCGTTTTGATAGGGACACGTGTTGGGGGAAGAAAGTATTAATCTG
Organism: Lissotriton vulgaris; assembly: GCF_964263255.1. Lineage (NCBI taxonomy): Eukaryota > Metazoa > Chordata > Amphibia > Caudata > Salamandridae > Lissotriton > Lissotriton vulgaris. Next base: position 711,536,814 of record NC_141694.1, read on the forward strand.
GAAGTTTGCTTTTACTTCTTGTTCAGCCCGTCCCGTCCTCCTGCTTGCGTTTCAAGGTCTTCTCTGTGCGCCACCATTGTCCAAGTTAACTTTGCTCCCGCCCCCTCCCGTTGTCTGAGTTCACCACCTCCCTTGCCCCCCCTCCTCGCCATTTTCAGGGTGTGTGGTGTTATATATGATGTGGAGCCCTACAACAATACTGCATGCTGCACCCGCACCAGGGCAGTAAGCACACCGACTTTCATTGCCCATCGGCTTCCATACACCTCACTCTTCCAAAGAAAATGATCTTTGATCGGCACAAACTGTTAGGAAGCTTCAGTAATGTGTTTAATTTAAGTTGTAGATTATTATTATATATATTATTAACGTTTTCTTCATTGTTTATGGTCTTTTATTGAAGTGAAACCACGTTATAAATGAAAGATGGCTGAAATGCAGCGTGAATTTGAAACGTCTAAGATTAATCCCGGCATCCCTGCTTCACTAATGTGTGTGATCCGGGGCAAAATCTTTTTCACCAAGCCGCCTTTGTGTACATCACATATGACAGAACCTTTGAATGTGTGAGTTCGGGGTGTGCGCTGTTCAAAAACCTCTCTTATGTTTGATTTTAATATTTTAAAATGTAAAATCTATAATAAATAACTAGGCCTTTTATAGTGTTCACGTGTCTCTTCTTTAAGCAACTTCCGGGCCAGGTCTCCTTCCCCTCCAGTCCACTCCACCTCAGTCTCTCCTTTCACGTATCCTAAGACCACCTCCTCTGTTTTTTTCCTAAAACCCCAGCGTGCGCTCGGCCTCATGCCAGCATTTCTCCTCCCCTAATTATTCACTTGTCAGCCGGCCAGCACATCAAAGGCTGCTGCTCTCCGTGCGTCTCTCACCCGTCCTTCCTTGTAATTATTTACATGACTTTAGTTTAACAGTTCTTCTTCCTCATCTCTGGTACACGCAGTTGAGTTTCATTGACCTTTTTTCCTCTTAAACATTAGTATAGCGAGAACAATCCCAGTGATTTTCAAAATGTGGGCACTTAATGTTTTGTTCTCGTCAAAATCCCAATGTGTTTTTAGCTTTGACTGATCTTACAGTTGCTTGTTTTAGCTAAAAAGCCAATAAAATGGGCTATCGTGGTAATAATTCCTGTTCTTTACATTATGCCACGGTTTTGGATTTGAGGTTTTCTACAGTGTGGTCCGTCGCATCTAGATGCCAGAACACTTAGTTTACACAGTTGTTTAACAAAAAAGTATAAGCAAAGTATAAAATCAGAGCCACACCAGTTATATTTACATTAAATTAATATTCTAGAACCCAGTTTATTGAATTTGGTGTATACCTTCATGTTTTAGTGAAGGAGGAAAGTGTTTTTTAAAGGTCTCGTGCTTTTCTTCCAATAGTTAATTAGTTTTTGTTTGATCTTGGGTTATATAATCAAGAACATTTCAGGAGTTAGATTATCCCTTTCAATGAAGGCAGCACACGCAACGCCACTCACACACGCAACGCCACTCACACACGCAACGCCACTCACACACGCAACGCCACTCACACACGCAACGCCACTCACACACGCAACGCCACTCACACACACGCAAGCCCACTCTCACACACGCAATGCCACTCACACACGCAATGCCACTCACACACGCAACGCCACTCACACATGCAACGCCACTCACACATGCAACGCCACTCACACATGCAACGCCACTCACACATGCAACGCCACTCACACATGCAACGCCACTCATCCACGCAACGCCACTCACACACGCAACGCCACTCACCCACCCAACGCCACTCACACACGCAACGCCACTCACCCACGCAACGCCACTCACACACGCAACGCCACTCACCCACGCAACGCCACTCACCCACACAACGCCACTCACACATGCAACGCCACTCACACATGCAACGCCACTCACACATGCAACACCACTCATCCACGCAACACCACTCATCCACGCAACGCCACTCACACACGCAACGCCACTCACACACGCAACGCCACTCACACATGCAATGCCACTCACACATGCAACGCCACTCACACATGCAACGCCACACACACATGCAACGCCACACACACATGCAACGCCACGCACCCACGCAACACCACTCATCTACGCAACGCCACTCATCCACGCAACGCCACTCACACATGCAACGCCACTCACACATGCAACGCCACTCACACATGCAACGCCACTCACACATGCAACGCCACTCACACATGCAACGCCACTCACACATGCAACGCCACTCACACATGCAATGCCACTCACACATGCAACGCCACTCACACATGCAACGCCACTCACACATGCAACGCTACTCACACATGCAACGCCACTCACACATGCAATGCCACTCACACACGCAACGCCACTCACACACGCAACGCCACTCACCCACGCAACGCCACTCACCCACGCAATGCCACTCACCCACGCAACGCCACTCACCCACGCAACCTCACTCACCCACGCAACCTCACTCACCCACGCAACGCCACTCACTCACGCAAATACACTCACACCCACGCAGTGCCACTTTTACCCACACAGCACCACTTTCAGACACACAACGCCACTCACACCCACGCAAGCCCACTCTCACACACGCAACGCCACACTCACCCATGCAATGCCACTCACCCATGCAATGCCACTCACACACGCAACGCCACTCACACACGCAACGCACCCACGCAACGCCACTCACCCACGCAACGCCACTCACCCACGCAACGCCACTCACCCACTCAACAACAATCACACATGCAACGCCACTCACCCACGCAACGCCACTCACTCAAAGGCACTCACACCCACGCAGTGCCACTTTCACCCACACTGTGCAGTGCACAATAGGTCTCGCAGTAGGAAAGTTGGAGCTATTGGTTTTGTAAATGACAAAGCCCTTTATGTTTTTAAAATGAAAACAAAAATAAAAGGCATTGCTATTTGCAATTGTAATAGCTCCAACTTTCCTACTGCGAGACCTATTGGCAACGCCAGTGCTTGTTTGTTTTTGTAATATATATTTTTAAAGCAAATTAATGTTGTTTATATCATACATTATATATACCAAGTTTCTGGTCCAGAACCAGTCACGTTCGCGGGTGGGTCGGGGTTACCGGTCACCCAAGACATCCAAAAGGTACTTTTACTCATCCGAATAAAACGTCACCGACACTCAGGTAGTTGCTGTGCACGCAGAAATTTAATAAGGCAGGAAAACAACGCGTTTTGCTTTACAGCTTGATCACAGTTACGAGTGAACGCCAAACAATTGTCCTTTTACTCTTTCCAGTGATCTAGAAAGTGGACAAACACCCAAAGTATACCATAGTGAGTACCAACATGGCAGACATGTTTTCAGGAGCAAACAAATATATATGTGTATGATGATTTACAATATAGATCATTCGTATTCACCGAGAAAATTATGAAAACAAATGAATACATACAAATACAATTTAGCGAGCACGAAATCATAAATTTGTGAAATTTTGATTTTGATTTTGATGAACATGTTTACATTGCTAATAATTGTTATAAGTTAGCATTACTACTTTCCAATACAAAATATCATATGCAAGCACTGACGGAAACAGATTACAGTTGAAAATCGTATCAGGCTAATAAATCCGATTTACCATTATCCCCAATGGGTGAGTTTCAATGTGAGGCCACGCCCAAGTGGGCTAATCTCACAATCGAACACGTAATTTCTTATCATGTCACATGATTGTATAGAGTCCAAGCCCAAGTGGGCAAATTAATTCACTGTTTCCAAAAACATATTAGATCGTAATTAATTCAAAGTCCATGCCCAAGTGGGCAAACTTAATTCTTACACCATGGTCATGTCTACATAAATGTCGAGATGTTAATCTCCAACTTTTCAAAGTGCCGCAATCTTTTCAGAAAAGTTTTCATAATACTTGATCAGTTATAATAAGCTCCTTATTCTGTCACATCAATTCATGAGGTACCTAAACAAAGAATATTAAAAAGGAGGGTTAAAAACCGATTTGTCCAAATCGGATTGCAGACACTACTATAATTTCATACTGTACATTTCGGTTATTATTCAACAAAATGTACGGCTAATTCTTCATGCAGATTCAGTCCATTAGGCATCATACTTTCGAAGTCAATAATGTAACGTGACTCTAATTGTCGTAGGGCAAGTTTTTTGTTGCCACCACGAGCGCCCAGGGTGATCTTATCTATAACTACCATCCTTACTTGATTTTCATTTTGAAAATGATGACTGGCAAAGTGGCGAGCCACAGGATATTGCAAATTAAGGTTTTTTATTGCCCTTAGATGCTGTAGGACTCGTTCTTTGGCTTTCAAAATTGTGCAACCCACATACCAAAAATTACAGGGGCAGATAAGCACGTAGACACAGTACGTTGTGTTGCACGAAAGGGATTTTTTGATCATGAACACTTTACCTGTTGTAGGGACTGTTAGTTCTTTACAATTCATGCTATTGCGACAAGCTTTGCATGATCTGCAACATCTGAAGCCTGGAATATCTCTTGGCTCGATTTTGTCAAAAGCCACATTTTTACTCAGATCATCTTTCAAGGATCTACATTTTCTAAAGGTGATCTGGGGATTGTTGTTGAGGTAAGGTTTCAAATGGTGATCCGTTGAAAGAATGCTCCAGTGTTTATTTAAGATTTTTCTCACATCATGTGCCTGACCAGAATATGTTGTAATAAATCTTACTTTATCATCTTTTTCCTTGATTTTATTAGGATTAAGAAGTTCATTTCTGGTATTGGCATCAACTCTTTTGCAAGCTTGCACAATTGTTTTATTTCTGCACCCTCGCTCACGGAACCTGTTGCACATGAGTTCTTTTTCCAATTGGTATGCCATTTCTGTGCTACAGTTCCTTTTGGCCCGTAGAAGTTCACCATAGGGGATACTATCTACTAGGCATCGAGGATGGGCACTTCTGGCGTTCAACAAACTGTTGCCCGACGTTGGTTTGCGAAAAAGGCTCGTAGTTATAGTGTCTCCTTGCACCTCAACACGGATATCTAGGAATTCAATTGAATCTCTTTGGATGTTTTCAGTGAAAGTAAGATTAAATGCGTTCTTATTTAATACCTTCACGAAGTCCCTGGCTGACTCAATGCTACCGTTCCAAATCATAAAAATGTCATCGATGTACCTAAGCCACAGGGACACTTCGGTGTTGAATTCGGCTAGTTGGTTGAACACCTGCACCTCCCACCAACCCATGAAGAGGTTGGCATAACAGGGGGCGAAGCAGGTGCCCATCGCCGTGCCCTGTGACTGTCGGTACATCTTGTCATCAAACATAAAAAAATTGTTGGTCAAACAAAATTCAATGAGTGTGATTAACATTGAGGAATGGCCTGTATATGAGATGGATCTGGACTTTAAAAAATGTTTTACTGCTTTAAGTCCCAGGTCATGCCTGATGCATGTGTACAGGCTACTTACATCCAAAGTTACCAAAATGAAGGAAGGTCCCCAATGAATGCCTTCAATGATTTTTAGAAAATGTGTGGTGTCTTTTAAATAGGCAGGGAGAGAAACAACAAAAGTTTGCAAACAGTGATCAATATATTGGGATGTGTTTTCCAACAACGAACCCATTGCAGACACAATGGGTCTTCCAGGAGGGTCACTTGCATTTTTATGGAGTTTCGGGATTAAGTACAAAATGGGAGTTTTAGGATGTTCACATCGTAAGAATTTGTACTCCTCCCATTCCAATAGTCCTCTATCTCTGAAGTCCTGTAAAAGATCATCAAAGAGATTCTTAGCTGTTCTTAAGTCAGATTGGGTACATGGTTGATAACAAGTTGTATCTCCCAATTGTCTCAGACCTTCAGCTAGATATTTAGTTTTATCAAGGACTACAACATTCCCCCCTTTGTCTGCATTACGAATCAATGAAATCGTATCAGGTTAATAAATCTGATTTACCATTATCCCCAACGGATTTATTAGCCTGATACGATTTTCAACTGTAATCTGTTTCCATCAGTGCTTGCATATGATATTTTGTATTGGAAAGTAGTAATGCTAACTTATAACAATTATTAGCAATGTAAACATAGTCATCAAAATCAAAATCAAAATTTCACAAATTTATGATTTCGTGCTCGCTAAATTGTATTTGTATGTATTCATTTGTTTTCATAATTTTCTCGGTGAATACAAATGATCTATATTGTAAATCATCATACATATATATATTTATTTACTCCTGAAAACATGTCTGCCATGTTGGTACTCACTATGGTATACTTTGGGTGTTTGTCCGCTTTCTAGATCACTGGAAAGAGTAAAAGGACAATTGTTTGGTGTTCACTCGTAAACGTGATCAAGCTGTAAAGCGAAACGCGTTGTTTTCCTGCCTTATTAAATTTCTGCGTGCACAGCAACTACCTGAGTGTCGGTGACGTTTTATTCGGATGAGTAAAAGTACCTTTTGGATATATATATGTATATATATATATATATATTTTTTTTTCATTATTAGAGTTATTCAACTAGGTAATGTGTTTGAAGTGAAGTACTTTCCCTGCTGTTGTACAGACTGGAGTAAGAATAGGAAATATTACCCCTCCCAAGTTCAGTGCTTCCTTACGGTTGCACAGACTTGAGGTGGAATAGTAAATCATGACCCTCTTAAGTCCAATACCGTCCCTGTTGTTGGCCTGTTTGGAGTGGAAATAGTACACATAAGCACTCTGAAAGCCTATGCTTTCACTACCGTTGCATAAACTAGAGTGGGAACAGTATCTCTTTTATTCCCAAACTCCAACACTTTCGAAACAAAATATTGTTTAATTATATATATTATCGTTTTATATGTGTATATATATATATATATATATATATATATATATATATATTATTTTTTGGGTGGTCGCCAGTAGGTAGTTATAGTTAGGGCCAAGTTTCCATAGAAAAGCATTTTTTGATTTGCTTATAACTTTGGCATCGTTTGACGAATCTTTACGAAATTTTCCCCCCAATTTTTTTTCCAGATCTGCTCCTATCTAAACTTTGGGGGTGATTCGTCAAGGGGGGGGTGAGAAAAAAGGGGGGTCCCAAAATGTGTTTTCGACATGCAATTTCCATAGGAAACTTTAGACAAGGCTACAGGTCAAACTGCTGAACGGAATTATGCCTAATTTGGCAGGGAGAAAGGTCTTGGTCCAGAAAGCATGCTTTTGTTGAAATGGTGTAAATCCTTTCAGTAGGTTTTGAGAAATATCAAAATTTACAGATGTCGATATTTGAGAATTCTTGCATCTGATTGGTTAAGGCGTTACGAGCTTGTGGCTCATTGGCTATGAACGGTTGAAACTAGGAAGTGTTGGCAGCCATTTTGTGACTCAGTTGAAAGAAGTAGGGGAAAAAAAGATAAATATTGTATAAGAGCGTAGAGAAGGAACACTGTGTTTACAGTGCAGAGGCAGGGAGGTTGAATGTTGCCTAGGCCATGGAAATCACGTCCGCAAAACAATGATACGCGGTATTGCAGCAATGTTCCGAAGTATATGAAAATCATATCGGGAAAACAAGAATGCGGCCTTCCTTTAATATAATCCGCAGTCATATTTACTTATAATGTGTGTTAACTTTTATCATGGATAGTGTCACTTTGTTAGAGGAAATGTAATATTATGTGGGAGGACGTGTTCTGTCCCCGTGCATAGAACAAATTTAACATTTAATTGGCTAAGGTGTTCCAACAACGAGCTTAATGTTGATTGGCGGTACAACAGGGGGTGGTGATGGATGGAGCATCTGAATCAATGAAACACTCACACCCAGTCAAAAGATCTGGGTTTAATCCATCACCGTCCTTTAGCCCACTCTGCCACCCCAGTGCAGACATGGCTATATGCAAATCAGTCTGACCCTGTGCCTCATGGGAACAGTCCAGCCCGAACTGCCAAGCCATGTCTTCCCTGGACCGGAAACAAGCTTCCGAGGACCGGTTTCTGGCATTCCAGCCATCTTCAGCCCGGCTTGCTTGAATCCAGTGGCAAAGTGAGCAAGGGACTCACGTCTGAAAATACCCTGCCACACTTATGGCGGCCAAAAGCAGTACAAAGGGGGTGGTGATGGACGGAGCATCTGAATCAATCAAACACTCACACCCAGTCAAAAGATCTAGGTTTAATCCATCACCGTTCTTTAGCCCACTCTGCCACCCCAGTTCAGACATGGCTATATGCAAATCAGTCTGGCCCTGTGCCTCATGGGAACAGTCCAGCCCGAACTGCCAAGCCATGTCTTCCCTGGACCGGAAACAAGCTTACGAGGACCGGTTTCTAGCATTCCAACCGTCTTCAGAACGTCTTGCTTGAATCCAGTGGCAAAGTGAGCAAGGGACTCACGTCTGAGTATACCCTGCCACACTTATGGCGGCCAAAAGCGGTACAAAAGGGGGTGGTGATGGACGGAGCATCTGAATCAATCAAACACTCACACCCACTCAAAAGATCTGGGTTTAATCCATCACCGTTCTTTAGCCCACTCTGCCACCCCAGTTCAGACATGGCTATATGCAAATCAGTCTGACCCTGTGCCTCATGGGAACAGTCCAGCCCGAACTGCCAAGCCATGTCTTCCCTGGACCGGAAACAAGCTTCCGAGGACCGGTTTCTGGCATTCCAGCCGTCTTCAGCCCGGCTTGCTTGAATCCAGTGGCAAAGTGAGCAAGGGACTCACGTCTGAGCATACCCTGCCACACTTAAGGCGGCCAAAAGCGGTACAAAAGGGGGTGGTGATGGACGGAGCATCAGAATCAATCAAACACTCACACCCAGTCAAAAGATCTGGGTTTAATCCATCACCGTTCTTGCGCTGGAGGGCGCTCTAGGCTAAGGAATAGCAGATTTACTATTCGAACACCTTCCCTACTGTACGTAGGCTGGTGTTGGAATAGTACATTTTACTATTCCTAAGTCCAGCACTCTACAGTGCAAGTCGTGGTAACGACTTTCTTTGTAAAACCAGCGTTGTAATGGTAGTGCGGTGTACAGGACTTCTTGTCTGACACCCTAATGGTAATAAATGAGTGGAATGGGAACAAATTAGTTTATTTTGAAGAATTTATGCGAAATATTATACTTTACGCAAAAAAAACTGTACCCCCTAGGAAAGGGGAAGTGGTCCCTAGTATATTGCGCACCTTGAATAGGGAAATAAATAAACTGGTCCATGAACAATATTTAGATAGAGTCTTGGAACGTGGAAAAGAAATTGCAAGGTTAAGAAGAAAGAGATGTAGACTTAAGCTAAAAATTAAAAAGGAAAGGGAGGACAATGTTTGGATTAATCTGAGGGAATCTGTTGTCCATGGTAGAATCAGAGATTTTTGGGCAATAATCGGGAAGGGGTGTGGTACGCGACGGAGTCCCTCCCCCATCCCTATAGCGGAAGAGGTATGGACCTCTTATATCCGGGATCTCTATGCAGGGAACGGGATTTCAGGTGATGATATTCCCATAAATGCCGCACCTGAAGGTCTTGTCAACTACCCCCCAGAAAAAGAAATTGAGATGGCTATAAAAAATATGCGTCCTTCTGGGGCAATGGGCCCGGATGAACTCCCCATGACGGTCCTTAAACAAGACCCTTTAAGGTGGAGTAAAATCCTGTATCCTCTGTTTAGAGCCTGTTTTTTGTCCAAAACTGTACCTGCATCTTGGAGGGGAAGCATCTTGGTCCCCATTTTTAAGAAGGGTACAAGGGATAGCCCCAGCAATTATCGCTTGATTGCGCTCCTCGACTCCATCGGAAAGGTCTTTGCGAAATGTCTTCTTAGCTCCCTTTCCGATTGGGTCGAGGAGGGCAATATCTTGCCGTTTGAACAGACCGGCTTCCGTAGGGACCACGGTACGCTAGACAATCTCACCGCTCTCCATGTGGTCACAGATAAATATGTCCAGGTGAGAGGAGGGGTAGTGTATGCCGCCTTTATTGATTTCTCCACGGCGTTCGACAAAGTAGACCGCGGAACGCTGTAGAGAAAATTGGCGTCGCTTGGTGTCCCTACCCTTCTGTTGGAGCTGGTTCGGTCTCTTCATACAGAGACCTGGCATAGGGTCTTATTGGGGGGCGAAATGGGGCTTTCGGCACAAATTCCATCTTTGAATGGTCTTAAACAAGGCTGTTTATTGGCTCCCCTTTTGTTCTCCTTATACACGGCTGACCTTCCCGCCGCCCTGTCTGCCAGTGAGGGTATTGCCCCGGTGGTGGGGGGGACCCCAATATCCTGCCTGATGTATGCCGATGATGTCCTTATCCTCCACTTGACCCCCAAAGGCCTTGCAAATCGGCTACATGCTCTTCACGCTTTTGCTGTAGACCATTGCATGAAGATTAACATTACCAAAAGTAAAGTGATGTGCATAGCCGGTAAGAAGAAGTGCCGTTCTGTAAATTATGGTTGGGCTATTGGGGGCCAAAGATTGGAGGTCGTAAATTCCTATACATTTCTGGGAAAAATAATCACGGCTAGCTTGAGTGAGAAGCTCCATATAGAGCATTGTTCTCGCAAGGCTCTTGCCCATGGCAATGGTTTAAACTCTCTATACCAGGCAACGGGAAAAAGGCACTTTTCAAGTCTTCTGGAAGTTTTTAGATCAAAAATTCCCGCAACTATCTTGTATGGTATCGAACTCATAGAGGTGAAAAACTGGGACTTTTGCCACAAGATTGAGGGGAAACTCCTAAGATCTCTTTCTTCCCTAAATACTGCGTGCTCTCTAGCCGCTTGCAGGCTTGACTTTGGACTCAGGAGCAGCTGGGTACAGGGACTATGTGCCATAATAAGATGGGTGGCCTGTTTAGCTAGAGCGGGAGTAGGGACTATGCGAGCTCTCCTCAGAAGTGAACTATTGGGTAATTTTAAAGAGTTTTCTAAACTTGTAAGTAACTTTAGAAGGGCTGTTACCCTTCTTAAGATAGATGAAAGCGTTCTGTTTTCTTATTCTCCCTTACAGTTAAAACTCGTTTTAAAGGAGGCCTCGTGGGATCTTTGTTTTCATTCTGGTAAAAAGTTAGTTGGTGAAAAAAGGAACGTGGAACCTCTCCTTAACTCCTATGTGTTGAAGCGGCCACAACCCTATGTCATATGGAACCTACCGCATGGTATTCGTAGATTTTGGTTTCTGTTACGTTATGATTTAATTCCACTAAATCTACTGTTATCCAAATGGTATGGCTCCTCCGCTTTGTGCAATTTATGTAAATTGAGCACCCAGGACTGTATGCATGTTCTATTGATTTGCCCTATGCTCCGTAAATTGCGCATCCGATGGTTAAAAGTTATTTGTCTCCGCCTTGGCATTGTCACTTTAAATGGCTTTCTTCATGCACTTTATTGCCCTCCTAACGAAATGTTCTGTTTCTATATTTTTAACTTTTTTAAAGGTTTTTTAGCTATTTATTAATATGTACCTGGAGATGCTTTGTCTGTCCGACCTTTTGTAGATTATTTTGCGTGTGTCTATGTTGGATTTAATCTGTTCCTCAAATATTTTGATTTTCTCTGTATTTGTCCTGTTGTTTTACATTGTATATTTTATGTGGCCCTCTTTTGAGAGCCAAAACATAATAAATAAAATTGAAATTGTAGTGCGGTGTAAACACTGCGTTGTATTGACATACAACCGTTCGCCGAGTTGTTTTCCTCCCGGTTTGCTTACGCTGCACCATTTTGGATCTGGCTGTGTGATCGCGCAAGACTTTTCGACCGCGAGTACGTCATAGCGTCCGGCCATCTTGCGCTGCGAGACTTTGAGAACTCGAATACGTCATAAGGGCCCGTGATCACGCATCGCAAGAGTAAACAATTGCGTACACATAGATGCGACGCGCAGCTGACATCCGGCGGGAGATTTGAAGAGCTCGCTTTCCCGAAATCGCAAAAATTGCAATTCTGCACAAGAAATCCATCGCTGGCAGCATAAACCTTCTGAGATTGATGATTTGGATCAGAATAACTCCTCAGATTGACATTTGGCTGTACTTTTTTTGTGCAAGGAGCGCATTTTTGGGGGGTTGGGAGTAAAGAAGTGCCCCAGAGTCTACAACTTCCTGTTCCTGTCCAGCAGGCTCCTCCCAGTGCTTTGTCCATGTCCTGGTCACTTTTCATTTTGATCTGGAGCTGAAAGGATTACTCTTTGTGGCTGCTGCTGGATATTTGTATTTGAGGACTTTTTGTTTGGATCCCTTTTGGAGTTGAGATTTTACAAGTAAATTGGTGTTGTTTGTTTGGGGTTTTGCAGTTGCTGCAACTACAATTTATAAACTTTTTCACAACTATATAAATTTAGGGCATGGATGGCATTGGATTGGGTTGATTTTTGTGTGTATTTTGATTTTTTGGGTGTTGTTGGGGCCTGGTCCAGGCCCTGGCCATGTGGGTGGGGGCCATTTTGAGGCCTGGTCCAGGGCCTGGCCCTGTGGGTGGGGGTCTAGGGGCCATTTTGAAGACAGGCAGTGTGCTTTGTGCCTTAGGCCTGCACCCAGTCTGCCTTGCTTTCATCCATTATGCCCAGGGATACTCAGTGGTGCATGGGCCAAGTCTTTCTGTGGGGTCTCTTGAATTTAAACATCCTTTAGGGCATGGATGACATTGGATTTGGGTGATTTTTGTGTGTATTTTGATTTTTTGGCTGTTGTTGGGGCCTGTTCCAGGGCCTGTCCATGTGGGTTGGGGCCATTTTGAGGCCTGCTCCAGGGCCTGGCTATGTGGGTGGGGGTCTAGGGGCCCTTTTGAAGCCAGGCAGTGTGCTATGTGCCACAGGCCTTCACCCAGTCTGCCTTGCTTTCATCCATTATGCCCAGGGGTACTCAGTGGTGCATGGGCCACGTCTTTCTGTGGGGTCTCTTGAATTTAAACATAATTTAGGGCATGGATGGCATTGGATTGGGGTGATATTTGTGTGTATTTTGATTATTTGGGTGTTGTTGGGGCCTAGCCATGTGTGTGGGGGCCATTTTGAGGCCTGGTCCAGGGCCTGGCCATGTGGGTGGGCGTCATTCTGAGGCCTGGTCCAGGGCCTGGCCATGTGGGTGGGGGTCTAGGAGCCATTTTGAAGCCCGGAAGTGTGCTTTGTGCCATAGGCCTACACCCAGTCTGCCTTGCTTTTATCCATTATGCCCAGGGGTACTCAGTGGTGCATGAAACAACTCTCTCTGTGTGGTCTCTCTTTTATTAATTTAAACATCCATTTCGGATTAGAATTACAATTTTTATTTTGGGTCTTTCCGTTTTTGGGTGTGTTGTGTTAATAATAATAAATGCCTAGTTGCAAATATTAATTGAAGCACGACATTTGCAACATTTATTTAACTGATGTTCCTCTGGCTTTCTTTACTTTTAGGTGACAAAGACTGAGAACCAGGAATCATCCTCATCATCATCACTTGTTGTAGTGCCAGGAAGAAGTCCTGCTGCGATGTGTGCACAACATCACATGACGTCATGTGTGGCCACAGACAACTCTGTAACTCGTGCAACTGCGTCCTGCTGTTCTGACATCTGAATAAGATGGGCCCAAAGAAAGGTGGCCGTAGCTCCTCTACCAAGAAAGGTGCCAGTGCCAGTGCCACTGTCAGTAAGAAGGAGCAGAAGAAGCAAGTGGCGCCACTTACCAAGGAGACTGGTGTGCCGACCGACACTTTTTTGGGGAAAAAAAACTACACCTGCAGCAGCGGTGTCCGCTGGGGACCAAGTTGGGAGCAGCACCTCCGCTTCATTGGTCTCAGTGCCACCACGCCAAGTTAGGCCAAAGCCCATGAGTGCCGCAAAGGCAGCCACTTTAATTGCTCTTTCACCATCGACCAGTGATGTTGGTGTTGACTCATCGCAAAGTAGCATCCAATCAACACAGGGTGTAACTCATCTGACAAGTGTTCAACCACAGCCGCAACGACAACCACAGGTGCATCAAGGAGAGGCGCAAGGAGAGGCACAAGGAGTGGTGCAAGGAGAGGCGCAAGGAGTGGCGCAAGTAGAGGCGCAAGTAGAGGCGCAAGTAGAGGCGCAAGTAGAAGCGCATGGAGAGGCACATGGAGAGGCGCATGGAGAGGCGCATGGAGAGGTACAACTGCCCACAATGCTTATTCCTCCAGAAGTAGAGGCACATCAGGAAATCGAGATTCATGTGGAGGTATCAGCCGAGCAAGCAACTCCTCCTGATGATCCATTGTCTTCCAGATCCCCAGCAAGGAAAAGGTCAAGGAGGACTAGTATAAGTTCTTTTTCAAGCCCCCTTCCTTCTGATGATCCAGATCTTGATTGGCACCCACCAATGCAGTCTGAGAGGGAGCCACGGCATGAGCCGACAAAGCTAGATAAAATGAAGGTTCCTGCGAGGCTTTCAGTTATGGGTGATGACAAAGAAGAAGTAGAAGTGGTGTATTCTGCTGCTGATGAACAGTCTGATGATAACAACCCAGTCATCACAGCCGTCACTCCAGCCCCAGCCGGCATGCAACAGACAGACATTTTTACCCTATCCCAAAATGCTGCTGTGCAGGATGTGTGCGGTGTGGCACTACTGGTACCACCACCAACACAGGTAACTACTACACCAACACAATCTACAGCTTCCTTATTTTCTCGTCAGAAGTGCCGGCAGGGACCTCCATCCATCTTGACCTCCATTACCTCGAGTAGTGGTGCTGTAACTGCACAACAGAGTCAAATTCCGCCACACCCATCCTCCACTTTATCTGGCATTGAAAGTAGCACCTCCACCACCACCAGAAATCTCAACTCCCCAGTTTGGGACTTCTTAGTATTAGCAAAAAGGCGGAAAACCTAGTCATTTGTTTGATTTGTAAACAAGTAGTTAGTCGGGATAAGCTTGGTACCAACTATGGTACCGGAGGCCAGAGAGGTCATCTCCAAAAACACCACATTATCCAGTGGGAGGCGCACCTAAGTAACATCCGGAAAGCCAAAAGTACAAATCCAAATGTATCCCTTGATATTGCATCTGATGACGAGGAGCTGATCGTGCAGGGGGGAGGTGAAGAAGCGAGAGACAATTTTTCTGGTACACACAGTACCCCTGGAAGCAGCACTGCAGTGGTAGCGCCCACATCCTCTACCCCAGCAACATCTAGGAGGCACAGTAAGAGTCTGGTAGAGACACCAATGCGAAAAAGTACATCAATGAGCCTAACTAGGTTGAAGAAGTCTGGATCATCATTACGTATGAAAACGGTCCAGACCACCATTAAAAGCATGTTTTGGTCAGAGGCGCCATTTGTACACAACCACCCAACGGCACGTCTGTATAATGCAATGCTGGCTAAAATGTTAGCGCTGGACCTTCTCCCTTTTTCTTTCGTGGAAGGGGTGGCTTTTCTAGAACTTGTGGCAACAGTCTGCCCTAAATGGAAGGTTCCTAGCAGGTCCTATTTTGCCAGAGTTGCGGTTCCAGCAATACATCACGATGTGCTGGACGTGATTTGGGCAGCTTTGCAGAAGAGTGCTGTTCACACTATCCACCTGACAACAGACATGTGGACCAGTTGCCAAGCCGTTGATTACATGTGCATCACTGCACACTGGGTCTCTTATGCAGGGGTTAGAGAGAAGATAGCTACAGGTGTTGACAGTGTCACAATTTTTCAAGCTACTCGGAAACATGGACCATGTTTGCCATGGAAAAATCTCATACTGCAGTAAACATTTTGGAGGAGTTTAACAGTAAGGTCTTTGAATGACTGCATCCAAGAAAGCGCATGATTGGTTATGTTTCCACGGATAATGGCACTAATATAGTTAAGGCCATGTCTGATGGTGGCTATTTCAGAGTGCAGTGTTTGGCGCACAGTATTAACATTGTTGTTCAAGATTATTTGAAAAAAGAAAACAGTCAGCAAGTTACTGACCACCTGCCGAAGAATCTGCACATATTTCAGCCATTCTTTTAAGGCCCGGAAGCAGCGGAGGATCATTCAACGTGACCGTGGAGTGCCAGTAAGAGGACTCATCCAGGAGGTGGCAACACGTTGGAACTCAACCTTCTACATGCTTGAGTGTCTGTTTGAGCAGTACTTGGTAATCAATGAGTATGTCTTTAACGCACGGGGTGCTTCTATGAAAGACATGAGGCTAGAGGTGGATGAATGGGACCTAGTTAAAAGCCTGACAGACATGCTTCATCCTTTTGAGGAGTTCACACGTGAAGTCAGCAGGGAGGACTGTACTTTGGGCAAAGCTATCCCATTGTTGCGCATGCTAGAGCACCAACTGAAGGCGGTGTCTTCAACGTTTCGAGTTGATGCTGAAAAACAAGATGCATATCAGTTGGCGAAGAGCTTATTAAGCCGCCTAGTTGACAATGAAAGGCTTAAAGCAATACATTCAGAACAACATTACATTTGTGCTACTATTCTGGATCCAAGGTACAAAAAGGCACTGGCCAGCAATACATTAATTCCTTTTTATGAAGCAGATGTTTCCAAGTACAAACATTGGCTAGCTGTCAGCCACTCGGTTCGAAAAAGAGCAGCAGGAAATTGAAGCAACCACCACAAGTACTACTGAAGTAGCAGGCCATCCGGCGTCAAGGTCCACTTCTGTGGCCGAAGGCAGTCACTTTCCCTCACAGCCGTTACCGACAGCAGCAACTCTATCATCATCATCACCTGCACCAGGCCCAGCCCTAATATTGTCGAAAGTGGATTGGATAACTCATCATGGGTTTGCTCGTTCCAGTGTTGATGCAAAGGCAACAGATGGTACGCAAAGTGGAGCACCCATGGAGGACCTTGAGTGGATGGTGCAGGCCTATCTGGCTGACCCAACAGAAGGCTTCTTTGATTAGAACCCATTGGTGTATTGGTATGGGAAAAGGCCTCAATTGCCACTGATGACCAAGCTGGCTATAAATTATTTGGCTTTCCCACTCATGAGTGTGTCTTCTGAACGTGTTTTCAGTGCTGCTGGTGCCATTGTAACTTCAAAAAGGACCCGCCACTCTCCCAAAAATGTGGAGAGGTTAACACTGATCAAGATGAATCAGCACTTCATACCACCAGATTACAAAATACGTGAATCCACGCAGGAAGAAGATGACACCAACTTAGTTGACGAAAGTTCTTCTCTGTTAGCTGACCTACTCCATGTTCAATTCACAGAGTTTGAGGACGAGCTCTACTTCCCTAGGCTTGAAATACTTACTTTTTTTTTCATCCTTATTCATTTTTATTTCTGTGTGTCTTTCTTTGTTTTGCAACTTTTAGCAAAAACTCTAATCACAACAAATCCATCAGCAGCACTGCCTTCGTCTTATTTCCACATTGAAGGTGACACTGTCTGCCTTCCTGAAGTTCCTGAAGTTCACAAGTTCACAACTCAGTCATGGTCCTCTATCCTCCTCCTCCTCCAGACTCCCCCTATCCATTTGTTTCACTCACGGCAGATGGCCAGATTACGCAGCATCAAGAAACTGTCGCTATGCTGACTGTTACTTCTGAAATTGACACGAGAGGCTGCCCTGTGGCCCTTCACTTAAGAATAAGATGCTGACGAAAAATGGAACAGGTAATGGATGATGAGATGGCATGCAGTGGACAACACTGGCTGTCTGGCTCTGATGTGCAGAATAGTCCCTGCAACAGTAGTAGTATGTCCTCCTATCCAATCAAAAAGTAAACTAGTATCTTATTCTTGGTGGCCATTGACATTTTATTGTTGAGAATTGTCAAAGCATAAACATTAAGAAGACTTCAATACACATTATGGACAACCCAGTGGACTGCACTCAGTGCCCAGAGCTATTGCTGGATAGGAGTTTTGTTTAACACCTTTTGCCAACTGTGCAAGCTTAGCTAGCTACAGAGGCAGACTAATAAAATAGTAGTAGCACAGAGAGTCATGGTAGAGGCAGGATAAGAATTTAGAAACAGTCTACAAGAAGATCAAAGACAATTTAGGAAAAAATAGAATTATGATGAACGTTTGGATTAAATAGGTGCTGTGAAAGTTAGGGGAAGTATAATTATTAATATTAACAGGAAAACTTACTGGGGCCAGCAGAAGAGCCCTCGGCAGACCGATCCTGGATTTCCTGCTCCGCCGGCCCCACCACTGCCCCCTCGGTCCTCTTGCCCCTGGGAGGAGCTGATGTACATGAAAGAAAGACCCAAACATGGATGATTGTTGTCAATGAAATCAAACATTTCAAAAAAACAATAACAAATTATTTTGAGGAAATAAACACTAATTGCACTAAATTTATTGTCCTATCTGATGTGGTCTACTAGGATATTAGTATTGCTGGATTTGTGGACCGTCTACTTGGAAAGTTATGTAACTCACTAAACCAACTACAAAAAGGTTCTACTAGGACTGGCAGCATGCAGCAGCACGCGAAGTGACAGACACAGTCCGTCATGATTGCAGACCACAAAAATTTCCTACTAAATAACAAGACATAATATACTCAACCTATCAATCCACCACCATTATCTCTTCTTAGTGGCAGGAGTACAAAGGAAGGACTGGACTTGAGTCTCTAGTCTCTCTAGCATTACGCAGTTCTGTAAAGTACACTCATACATAATCACTCAACCAAATGAGCACAAAATTGAAAACAAGTAAGCATAGTAGCACCGCCACTGACTGAGCAGGCGAGCACCTGTAATCACAGAAGCTTTTGAAACATAATTTACCTGCAATGTAATCAGCAGCATTCATGCTCTTCGGAAACAACTTATATTTGCAATATTACACAGAGCAGAAGAAAACAAAGTAGTTATTTAGCTACCAGTACTCACCAAGCCCAGGGATCTCAATGCCAAGCAAGTCGAGCAGGTCTTGTTCCAGGTCCAGGATGTCGGACCACCGGTGCGTCACCTGGTTGTAGGTGCGCCGGACCCCAGACTCCCGATACATGGCCCAGCACACCTTACCCTATAGCTGGCGTCGCTCCCGGAGGCCATACCCGGTACCGGGCTTGCCGCCTGCCGAGACGGTCTTGGGGAGGTGGGGCTGGACAAGGAAGACCACCTCCACTGCGCTAAAGGTCACCCTAGGACTTACAGTCTCCCCCCTTAACCGCCCGCAAGGGAGACGGCTACGGGGTGCAGGACTCTTCTCCTTGGACTTGCCAGCTCCCTTTGCCATGATCATCGATCAGAGAAAGGAAAAATAGGAAAGAATAGGGAAAAAAAGTAAATAAAAGAAAAGAGAGAGCTAAACAAAAAAGTAGTTATTATAGTAACGAAGAGTTGAAAAAAACACAAAATATAGATGTAGAAAAATAGAGAGATAGATAATGAGTAAAAAAGATCAAAAAACAAACAAATAATTACAAAGATTAAAGCTGGATAGAAAAAGCATGCCCAGAACCATAACAATGAATGAACAACAAGATGGCCGTGCCCATTGCACCGACGTGGGTAAGTTTGCTCGATATTTCCCTCGCGAGCATGCAAAAAACGGACGTGAACACACAATCGCGCCCCGCAAGTAGGAAATGCACAACGCGAGCATGCAACTAGCGCCCGGAAACGGAAATACGTAACTCAAACGCTGAAAACAGGATGGCCGCGCCCATGTACGACCGCATGGGTAACTTTGCGGTAGCCGCGCTGAAAAAAATCCAGTGAACATGCAAAAATAAAAAAATCCGCAATCTCGCAAAAGTTTGTGGATTTTGCGGACCGTGAGTACGCTTTCTCACGAATTCGCTTACCGCAAATTAGCAAAATTCATCCATACTTAGGCTGCACTGACTTGTGCACATTTTCCGCATTTGCCACATAATCCATCATCTGCTGCATAAACTGCATATGTGAACAAAAAAAACCTTGTTTCTAGCTCAAACGGCTCAAATGTCACCAAACATGCAGCAACAAGTGTTACAACGTGGTGGAAGGCCCTTTGCAAACCTGGAATGGTCATCTGTTACTTATTGCTAAATGTGAGAGTTAAAGTGGTACTAATGGTGAGCAGCCCACTCTTGCTTCTTTCTGCTTCTCTCTTGACTCTTTCTGCATTTCTGTAGCTTCTTTCTGCACCTTTCTTTCTTTTTCTGCACTTCTTTTGCCTCATTTTGCTAATCTCTTCTACTTTCTGTACCTCTCTTGCCTCTTTCTGCACCTCTGTTGCCTCTTCTGCACCTCTCCTGCCTGTTTCTGCACCTCTCTTGCCTCTTTCTGCACCCCACTTGCCTCTTTCTGCACCTCTGTTGCTTCTTTCTGCACTTCTCTTGCTTCTTGCTCTACTTCTGTTGCTGCTTTCTGCACCTCTCTTGCCTCTTTCTACAGCCTTCTTCCTTTTTTGTGCAACTCTCTTGCTTCTTTCTACACCTCTGTTCCCTCTTTCTGCACTCCTCTTGCCTCTTTGTTCACCTCTGTTCCTCCCTTTCTGTACTTCTCTTGGCTCTTCCTGTACCCCTATTACCTCTTTCTGTACTTCTGTTGGTTCTTTTGCACTGATCTTGCTTCTTTCTGCACCTCTCTTGAACATTTCTGCACCCCTCTTGCCACTTTCTGCACGTCATTTGTCTCTGTCTGAACCCCTGTTCTCTCTTTCTGCACCTTTTTTGCCTGTTTCTGCATTTTATTGCCTCTTTCTGCAGTTCTCTTCCCTCCTTCTGTACCTCTGCGGCTTCTTTATGGACTTCTTTTGCCTCTTTTGGCACCTCTCTTGCTTCTTTCTGCACCCCTATTGTCTATTTCTGCACTCGTCTTCCCTCTTTCTTCACCTCTCGTGCTTCTTTCTGTACTTCTCTTGCTTTTTTTGCACCTCTCTTGCTTCTTTCCGCACCCTTCTTCACTTTTTTTGCAACCAGCTTGCCTCTTTCTGCAGTTCTCTTGCCATTTTTGCACTTCTCTTGCCTCTTTCTGCACTTCACTTGATTCTTTCTGCACGTCCCATGCGTCTTTCTATACCTCGGTTGCTTCTTTCAACAATTCTCTTGCCTCTTTCTGCACCTCACTTGCCACTTTCTGCACCCCTCTTCTCCCTTTCTGTACCTCTCTTGCCCCTGCATCCTCTTTATGAGCCTTTCCTATCTGTTTCTGCACCTCTCTTTCCTCTTTCAGCACCTCTGTTGCTTCTTCCTGTACTTCTCCTCCTTCTTTCTGCACGCCTCCTACCTCTTTCTGTACTTCTCTTGCCTCTTTGTGCACCTCTCCTATCCATTTCTGCACCCCCTTAGCCTCTTTTTCCAACTCTGTTGGTTCTTTCAGCACTGCTCTTGCTTCTTTCTGCACCTCTTTTGCAAATTCCTGCAGCCCTCTTGCTTCTTTCAGTACCTCTGTCCCTTCTTTCTGCACTTCTCTTGCTTCTTTCTGCACCCCTCTTGCCTTTTTCTGTATTCCTTTTGCGTCTTTGTGTACTTTTCCTGCCTCTTTTTGCATCTCTCTTGCCTTTTTCTGCAGTTATCTTGCCTCTTTCTAATCCTCTTTTGCTTCTTTCTGCACTGCTATGGTTCTTTCTGCATCTCTGTTGCAAATTTCGGAATCCCTTATACCTCATTATGTATCCCTCTTCCCTCATCTGTACCTCACTTGCCTCTGCACACCTGTTTCTTCTTGCTGTACCCGTTTGCATGTTTCTGCAACCCTCTTGCCTCCTTCAGCACCTCACTTGCCTTGTTGTGCACTTCTCTTGCTTCTTTCTGTACCCTTCTTCCCTTTTTGCCTCTTTCTGCTCCTCTCTTGACTCTTTCAGCAAATCTGTTTGTTCTTTCTGCACTGCTCTTGCCTCTTTCTGCACCCCTCTTGCCTCTTTCTGCACCTCTTTTGCCTCTTTCTGTACTTCTCTCTCTGCTTTCTGCACCCCTCTTGCCTCTTTTGGCACCCCTGTTGCTTCTTTCAGCACTTCTTTTGCCTCTTTCTGCACCTCTTTTTCTTTTTTTCTGTACCCCTGTTGTCTCTTTCTGCACTCGTATTCCCTCTTTCTGTACCTCTCTTGCTTCTTTCTGCACTTCTCTTGCTTCTTTCTGTACCTCTCTTGCTTCTTTCTCCACCCTTCTTTAATTTTTGCATCCCTCTTGCTGCTTTCCACAGTTTTCTTGCCATTTTCTGCACCTCACTTGCCTCCATGTACACTTCTCTTGCTGCTTTCTACACCTCTGTTGATTCTTTCAGCAATTCTCTTGCCTCTTTCTGTACTTCTCTTGCCTCTTTCTGTACTTCTCTTGCTTGTTTCTGTGCCTCTCTTGGGTCTTTCTGCACCTCTGTTGCCTTTTTGTGCATCTCACGTTCTTCTTTCTGCACCCCTCTTGCCTCTTTTTGCACCCCCTTTCTGTACCTGTCTTGCCTCTTTATGCACCCCTGTTATCTCTTTCTGCATCTTCCCTGCCTGTTTCTGCACATCTCTTGCCTCTTTCTGCACATCTCTTTGTTCTTTCTGCCCTGGGCTTCCTCTTTCTGCACTCCTCTCACCTCTTTCTGCACCTCTTTTGCTTCTTTCTGCACTTCTCTCTCCTCTTTATGTACCTCGCTTGCCTCTTTCTGCACCCGTGTTCCCTCTTTCTGTATCTTTTCTGCCTATTTCTGCACCTCTCTTGCCTATTTCTCCATGCCTCATCCCCCTTTCTGTAATTCTCTTGCCTGTGTCTGAACCCCTGTTCCCTCTTTTTACAGCTCTTTTGTCTGTTTCTGCAACTCTCTTGCCTCTTTGTGCAGTTCTCTTACCTCTTTCTGTACCTCTGTTGCCTCTTTCTGCACCTCTTCTACCTCCTTCTGTACTCCTCTTTCCTCTTCTTGCACCTCTGTTGGTTCTTTCTGCACTGCTTTTGCTTCTTTCTGCACCTCTTTTGCAATTTTCTACATTTTTCTTGCCTCTTTCTGCACCCCTCTTGCCTCTTTCTGTACCTCTTTTGCTTCGTCCAGCACTTCATTTGCCTCTTTCTGCATCTCTCTTTCTTTTTTCTGTACCCCTGTTGTCTCTTTCTGCACTTCTATTCTCTCTTTCTGTACCTCTCTTGCTTCTTTCTGTACTTCTCTTGCTTCTTTCTGTACCTCTCTTGCTTCTTTCTCCACCCTTCTTTAATTTTTGCATCCCTCTTGCCGCTTTCCACAGTTCTCTTGCCATTTTCTGCACCTCACTTGCCTCCATGTACACTTCTCTTGCTGCTTTCTACACCTCTGTTGCTTCTTTCAGCAATTCTCTTGCCTCTTTCTTTACTTCTATTGCCTCTTTCTGTACTTCTCTTGCTTGTTTCTGTGCCTCTCGTGGGTCTTTCTGCACCTCTGTTGCCTTTTTGTGCATCTCACGTTCTTCTTTCTGCACCCCTCTTGCCTCTTTTTGCACCCCTCTTTCTGTACCTGTATTGCCTCTTTCTGCACCCCTGTTCCCTCTTTCTGCATCTTCCCTGCCTGTTTCTGCACATCTCTTGCCTCTTTCTGCACATCTCTTTGTTCTTTCTGCCCTGGGCTTCCTTCTTTCTGCACTCCTCTCGCCTCTTTCTGCACCTCTTTTGCTTCTTTCTGCACTTCTCTCTCCTCTTTATGTACCTCGCTTGCCTCTTTCCGCACCCATGTTCCCTCTTTCTGCATCGTTTTCTGCCTATTTCTGCACCTCTCTTGCCTATTTCTGCATCCCTCATCCCTCTTTCTGTAATTCTCTTGCCTGTGTCTGCACCCCTGTTCCCTCTTTTTACACCTCTTTTGTCTGTTTCTGCAACTCTCTTGCCTCTTTGTGCAGTTCTCTTGCCTCTTTCTGTACCTCTGTTGAATCTTTCTGCACCTCTTCTACCTCCTTCTGTACCCCTTTTGCCTCTTCTTGCACCTCTGTTGGTTCTTTCTGCACTGCTTTTGCTTCTTTCTGCACCTCTTTTGCAAATGTCTACATTTCTCTTGCCTCTTATGCACCCCTCCTCCCGATTACTCCATCTTTGTTGCTTCATTCTGCATTTCACTTGCTTCTTTCTGCACTGCTCCTGCTTATTCTGCACTTTTCCTGCAACTTTTATGAACCTTCTTACCTCTTTCTCCACCCCTGTTCCCTCTTTCAACACCTTTCTTACCTGTTTCTGCACCTCTCTTGCCTCTTTCGGCACCCCTGCTGCTTCCTTCTACATTTCCCTAGCCTCTTTCTGCACCCCTCTTGCCTCTTCAGCACCTTTGTTGCTTCTTTCTGCACTTCTCTTGCTTCTGTCTGCACCACTCCTGCCTCTTTCTCTACCCATTTTGTCTCTTTGTGTACCTCTCCTGCCTCCTTCCGCATCGCTCTTACATTTTTCTGCCGTTATCTTGCACCTTTCTGTACCTCTTCTGCTTCTTTCTGCACTTTTCTTGCATCTTTCTGTACCCCTCTTGCCTCTTTCTGCACCTCAATTGGTTCTTTCTACACTGTTCTTGCTTCTTTCTGCACCTCTGTAGCAAATTTATGCATCCCTCTTGCCTCTTTCTCTACTGCTCTTCCCTCTTTCTGTATCTCTCTTGCCTCTGACTGCACACCTGTTCCCTCTTTTGCCTGTTTCTGCAACTCTCTTCCCTCTTCCTGCAGTTCTCTTGCCTCCTTCTGAACCTCTCTAGCCTCTTTCTGCACCTCTCTTGCCTCGTTCTGCACACACAGGGCTACATTTAAACCGACCTGAGGCTCAGCAGTGCACACATGCAAGTGCAAAAATTGCTGCTAGCCTCTAAACTGCCATGCCCTATTATATGTTAGGGACTTAGAGGTAGTTTTAATCCCCTGTCCTATTATGTACTAGGAACTTAGAGGGGAGGTCATGCCATGCTTCATTCTGCACCCTTCTTCCCTTTTTTGCATCCATCTTGCCACTTTCTGTAGTTCTCTTGCTATTTTTTGTACCTCTTTTGCCTCTTTCTGCACGTCACTTGCCTTTTCTGTACTCCTCTTGCTTCTTTCTACACCTATGTTGCTTCTTTTAGCAATTCTCTTGTCTTGTCTCTTTATGCATTTCTCTTGCTTGTTTCTGTACCTCTCTTGCATTTCTCCACACCTCTGTTGCCTCTTTCATCACTTCACTTGCTTCTTTCAGCATCCCTCTTCTCTCTTTCTGCACCTTTCCTTCCTGTTTCTGCACCCCTCTTGCCTCTTTTTTGCATCTTTATTAGTTCTTTCTGCACTGCTCTTGCTTCTTTCCGCATCACTTTTGTAAATTTCTGCATCCCTCTTGCCTCGTTCTGTACCCCTCTTCCCTATTTCTCCACCTCTCTTGCTTCTTTCTGCACTTCTCTTGCTTTTTTCTGCACTGCTCTTGCTTCTTTCTGTACCTGTCTTGCAAATTTCTGTATCCCACTTATCTCTTTCTGTACCCATGTACCCTCTTTCTGTACATTTCTTGTTTGTTTCTGTACATCTCTTGCCTCTTTTGGCACCTCTGTTGCTTCTTCCAGCACTACTCTTGCCTCTTTCTTCACCCCTCTTGCCTCTTTCAGCTCCTCTGTTGCATCTTTCTGCACTTCTCTTGCTTCTTTCTGCATCGCTCTTGCCTCTTACTGTATCCATTTTGCCTCTTTGTGCACCTCTCCTGCCTCTTTCTACACCTCCCATGTCTTTTTATGCAGTTCTTCTGCCTCTTTCTGCACCTCTTTTGCTTCTTTCTGCACTTTTTGAGCCGCTTTCTGTACCCCTCTTTCCTCTTTCTGCACCTCTGTAGGTCCTTTCTGCACTGCTCTTGCTTCTTTCTGCACCTCTGTTGTAAATTTCTGCATCCCTCTTGCTTCTTTCTGTACCACTCTTCCCTCTTTCTGCACCTCTCTTGCTTCTTTCTGTACCTCTCTTGCCTCTTTCTGTACTCTTCCTCTCTCTTTCTGCACCTCTCTTGCTCTTTCTGCACCTCTCCCGCGCCTTTCTGCACACACAGGGCTACTTGTAAACTGACTTCAGTCTCAGCAGTGCACACATGCAAGTGCAGAAAGGGGCTGCTGACCTCTAAACTGCCATACCCAATTATATGCTAGGGACTTAGAGGTACTTTTAATACCCCTGCCCTATTATGTACTAGGGCCTTCCTTGGGAGGTCATGTCAATCACAGGGGTACCCCAATCCATAGTGTTCCCTAGTGTATGTAGATGTTTTACTATATTCTAAGTGTCTTTCAGCATAACACTGGCTCTGTGCCTGGTTATACAGAGGCCATGGTCAGTCACAGTCAGGTACCACCAGTACCAGTCAGCAATAAGTTGAGGGCACCCAGGGCACAGAATGGCTTTGCAACAAGGCCTCTTTCTGCACCTCTGTTGGTTCTTTCTACATATCTCTTGCTTAGTTTTGCACCTTCCTTCCTCTTTCTGGACTTCTGTTGCCTCTTTCTTTATTTCTCTTGCTTCCTTCTGCACTTTTCTTACTACTTCTGCACATGTCCTAGGTTTAAGGGGTGTTATAGTTAGACATAGCATTTAAAAAACCTTTGAAATTCACTGGAAAAACCATAGGTTTCAGGGACGTTATAGTTTGAAATTAGCATATAAAAAACCTTTGAAATTCACTGAAAAGACCATAGGTTTCAGAGACATTATAGTTAGAAATTAGCATTTAAAAAACATTAGAAATTCACTGAAGAAACAACAGGTTTCAGGGATGTTATAGTTAGAAATTAGCATTTAAAAACACTTAAATATTCACTGAAAGAAACACAGGTATCAAGGACTTTATAGTTAGTTGGACATTTCACTCGTACAAAACCAGAGAAGTTTGGCTGTTTTAGTTAGTTGAGCTAACTATAACTGGCGCTCCTGCACTGCACTGCTGATGACTTCACATATTACATCACTCACGACATGGTCAGTGACATCACTGATGACATAACAGATGAAATCTCAAATGACATCACTGATGACATCACTGATGCCATAATTCACATGATCATCTGATGCACCTCCTCACACCCTAATATATCCTTTGATACATCCACTATAAAATACAGACTACAATTCCTGAAACTATAGACACACCAATACCAGTTAGCACATATCCACTCACTGATTCATGGGTCCACACACATCCACTCACTCACCCTTATGGTCACTCATACATGCAGTCACTCATCAATACAGCCTCTGATATATGCACTCATACACCCATTCAGACACTGACTCACCGACACTCACCCATAGAGTTACTCACACACCTAGTCAGTCATGCAAAGAAGGAATCACACTCCCATTTACTCACCTTTACAGTTATACACACACCAACTCACTTATTCATACAGAAACACATACTCACTCTCTTATACAATTCCTGATACAAGCACACACTCATCTATACAGCCACTCTCACACTCTCTCGCTCTCATATATGGTCAGTTATACCCTCCAACACTCACATATACTCCCTTTCACATATGTAGTTACTCACACATGTACCACTAAGACATCCATTCACTTACCAACACAGCCATGTGCACACTCACTCACCCATAAAGCCCCTAGCAGATGCACTCATGAAGCCATACACCCACTGAATTACCCACTCACAAATCCATGCAGGGAGTTACAACCCCACGCCTCACATAGACAGGCACCCATACAGGTACTCAAGTAACAAATCATTAACCCATATAGACACTCATATAGCTACTCACCAACTCATGCAGCGACTTACACAGCAACTGCCAGACTGAAACAGACATTCATACAGATTAGTCAATCACCCATGCATTCACTAAGACATGTTTAATCACTCACTTATACAGTCAGTCATGCACCCACTAAATCATCCATTAAGACACTCATACAGTCACTCGTTCGTCAATACACATTTGCATATCTATATATAAAATTCCTAACTTTTGAAAATCACCAGTCTCTGGATGATGTCATCAGGGATGTTATTTAATATGTCATCAGTAATATCACTGACCATGTCATGAGTGATGTAATATGTGACGTCATCAGCAGTGCATTGCAGGGGCGCGAGTTATAGTTAGCTCAACTATCTATAATTCCCAAAATGCTCTGGTTTAGTATGAGTGAAATGTCCAACTAAATATATCTGAAACCTGTGGTTTTTTCAGTGAATTTATATAATGAGTTGCAGTTGATTAGATTTGTTATTAGTTTTATGTTTCATTGATATATATATATATATATATATTCAATGAAAAAACCATAGGTTTTAGCCCATATATAGTTAGGGATTAGCATTTTCAAAACCTTATGTTACTCGCATAAAACCATTGAAATTCGCATATATAGTTAGATGCGCTAACTATATATCGCGCACCCGCAATCCACTGCTGATGATGTCACATATTACATCATTCATGACATGCTCAGTGACATCACTGATGACATCACTGATGACATCTCAAATGACCTCACTGATGACATCACTGATGACATCTCAAATGACATCACTGATGACATCACTGATGACATCACTGAAGACATCTCAAATGACATGTCTGATGACATCTCATTTGACATCTCATTTGACATTACTGAGCACATCACTAATGACATCATTCATGTGATAATACGATGAACCTCTTCAGACTCTAATATAACCTTAGATACACTCAGTGTAAACAGACACTCACAGACTGTCACTCATCCATGGAGTTACTCACACACCTAGTCAGTCATGCAAAGAATCAATCACACCTCCATTTCCTCTACTATACAGTTATACACACCTTACTTATTCAAACATATACGAACACATATTTACTCTCTTATACAATCCCTGATACAAGTTCACAATGATCCATACAGCCACTCACACATTCACTGGCTCTTATGCACAGTTATTTATATATGTCAACTCTCACATGTACTGTGTTTTACATATGTACTTACTTTGACATGTAGCGCTGAGATATCCATTCACTCACCAATACACTCATGCACACAGTTAACCGCCCATACAGCTGTTTCCACATGCACTTTTGAACCCATACATCTAGTGAATCAACTGCTCACACATCTATGCACAGAGTCCTACACCTCCCAGCCACCCACACACACTCAGTCTCCCATACAAATACTTGGGCAACCAATCAATAACCCATATAGTTACTCATATAGCTACTGATCAACACATGCAGCAGTTTACAGAACAACAGACATAATGATGCACAAATTAAGACAGTTTAGTCACTAACCCATTCACTCAGTGAGACACATTTAATCACTCACTCATACAGTCAGTCATGCACCTACTAAATCCTTCATCCAGACACTTATACATCCACTCATTCTTCAATATGTAAGACATATTTTAACTTTACAGAAACATACAGTCACTGGATGTTGTCATCAGTGATGTCATCAGTGATGTCATTTGAGATGTCATCAGTGATGTCATCAGTGATGTCATTTGAGATGTCATCAGTGATGTCATCAGTGATGTCACTGAGCATGTCATGAATGATGTAATATGTGACATCATCAGCAGTGGATTGCGGGTGCGCGATATATAGTTAGCGCATCTAACTATATATGCGAATTTCAATGGTTTTATGCGAGTAAAATAAGGTTTTGAAAATGCTAATCCCTAACTATATATGGGCTAAAACCTATGTTTTTTTCATTGAATTTCAATGGTTTTTTAAGAACAAATATCAAAAGCTGTCAAATGTCAAGTATGTGATAGGTAAAAACATTTTCGTGTTTATGCACGCTGATGTGCTTTAAACGCTGCCCCCCCTCTTTTCTCTTAGAAGTACTCTCTCTTTGCAGATAGTGAAGGGTAGTTAACGCAGGCCTTTGCCCCCGTTGTAATCCGTCGTGCCTGCTTGTCTCTCCATTTGATTGATTGTTATCCAAGCATTTACTATTTTAGAATTTATTCTCTTTGGTTCATTCTCTATTTACTAACAAGCACAAAGCCGCAATACTCTGTTTAGTCTTTGCAGATAGTGAAAAATCGTGTTAAAAAAAAAATAATCGAGCAAAATCAGTAGGCCACTAATGGGATCTCTTTTTGACCTCGCTAAAATAGAAACATTAGGAACAACCCTTCATGAGAAATACGAAACTAGTGAGATGAACTGAGCTCCACACCATGATGGCTGCAAGACAGCTCGGCTCCGCCACCCACCCCGCCCAAAATAACGATAAACTGTATGCAAATATTATAAATATATACAACACACCAGCAAAGTAACAGGGTAAAACATTTTATTAAATAACTATTTACATAACTATTTTATACTTTTTGTTGCCTGTACATTCTTCAAGATTTTTCATCCAAGGCTGGTTGAGAGTTTGTAGAACGATGGCTTCAGATTTTCAACATACGGTGTGGTGGCGCGGACTGGGAGGGTGCGCTTGACTTCTGCCCCCTCCCCAAGTCGTGTTGCCTTGGCGTGGCCTAAGATCGCCCACGACATAGGCGGCCGGCTCCCAGGGTCCGGCGGAACTTTTTGCCTTTTGATGACTCTTCCATTCTGGACCTTATCCCACAATCCGTTTGACCTGAAGACACGCTGTAGTGGGGCGCCCCTTTACCGTTTCAGTTGCCATTCCGCCCGCTTTTGCTACACTGTGCCTCTTCCGCCATTCAGCTGTTTACTGCCCGCTCTTGCGACTACAGCGTCTCGCTCACCATGTAGTTGAGTTGCTCCCGCTCTTGCGATGCAGCTATAGGCGGCTGCCACAGGACTCTCAAAATGGCGGCCGCCTCTTCAGATTTGGGCGTGGTCCACTAAAATGGCCATGGGACACCTTGGAACTTGGACGCTTGTCTGCTAGGGCTTGGGCCCCATTCTCGAAAGCGTCCACTGAGCCTTGAAGATTCTACAAAAGTCTTGGGGGCCCCCGACTCCCGCAGGCTTCTGGTGGGCTGCGGCTGCCATGATTGCTCGTGGAATGGCCACGACTGAGATACGAGATGGTGGTGCTCTCATGCTAACGCCAGCTTCAGTCTGAAACATCCAGAAACACTGTAGACTACCAATTCGATCAGTTCCGGTAGCGCCCCAACGTGACCCGGTAGGGAAGAACTTGCCCTCCCCTCTTTGACTGATGGTTCTTGTTGCCTGTCCCTTCTGTTGTCATTTAACAGAACTTTTTAGACTGCTGAAAGGGGTTGTGTTCCGACCGCTGGTTGGTGGAGACATTTTGACTATATTCTGGACCTACGTTGTCGCGTAATGCGTTATATGACACGCCGCGTTAGCGCACCCGGAAGTACTCCAGTGCGCGAAGCGCAGCTTCCCGGAAGGGATCCAGGGCGCGCCGCGCAGCGCGTAACGTAAGCATAACAGGTCATGTGACTTGTTAATAAAACTTTTCATTGGTTCATTTTACTTTTGTTATTCTAATGATGAAAGGCTTGGTCATATGACCTAAAAATTACGCTTTTTATTGCTTTCAAACATTATTTTTTCTTAAACATATATGTTATAATGTTCCAGGCTAATGTATTTTCCCGGAAAATTTACAACTGTCCTGCAAGTAAAATATATTCCTTTTTCTAGCAAAAGGGCGTTTCTTCGTCCCATGACGGAGCCGTTGAGCAAAAGATGCTCGGCCTGCTGTCTTAGTCGCCGATACGCCCGAATATCAGATTCTTATCGATCACTTTATGTTGCAGGAGTAAAAAACACAACAGCCCTTGACCATTTATCTTTACTGCGTTCCTGCGTAATATACCCTTTATCCGTCATGTAATTGGACTGCTTTATTTCACTTGCCTTTTACTGATTCGAAAACAGTGACTAAAATTAAAAACTTTACCAATGTAAATACTACTACCATGTTTTGTTTTAAAAACCTTTATTGTGAAAA
The DNA here is from genome assembly GCF_964263255.1 of Lissotriton vulgaris. NCBI lineage: Eukaryota > Metazoa > Chordata > Amphibia > Caudata > Salamandridae > Lissotriton > Lissotriton vulgaris. The sequence goes on from NC_141694.1 coordinate 711,568,548, forward strand.
TGTCAGTATACAAATACGGGCCTATAACCACGTGGGCCGGCCACGGAGCAAACTGGAATCGTATATGATGAGGAGACATTTACACTGTAGAGGAACGCAACGAGCGGGCCATTAGGTTGCAAGAACTAAGGTGTCTAACAGTTGCGGAATCGGTGGACGTACATTTTGTAATTAAAATACGACAGGGCCACTTACAATAAAATTATCTAGATATACATTTGCGGGCAAGTACCATGGGTGACGTTAATTCGAACTTTCAATAGTACAGTAATCAATAACACATCAGAACTTAATATCAATAGGGATGTCGAAATATTCAATCAATTCTCATTCCCGCCCGCCATGTGCTTCAAAACTGCATACGTATCTCGTGATATCAAGGTTGTGCAACCAGTACACAACAAGGAGGTACGAGTCCCATTTATAACGGCGCCATTTTGGGCGAGGCCGGGCAGGTCCAGGATATAGTCAAAATATCTCCACCAACCAGCGGTTGGACCAGAACCCCTTTCGGCAGACAAAAAAGCTTCAGTTAAATGACAACAGAAGACATAGGCAACAAGACCAACAGTCAAAAGAGGGGAGGGCAAGATCTAAAGCCATTGTTCTACAAACTCTCAAGCAGACTTGGATGGAAAAATCCTGAAGAATGTACAAACTGAAAACCATTTTTTGTCTGTATAGCATCACCAGCAACGCTTGAGTCAGCTTTGTGTGAAGCCGCCATTTTTTATTCAATCAATAGCGTCCCCCTGCACACATTCAGGGACCTGCTCGTGTCTAAAGGTTAAACGGATTGTGGGACAAGATGCAGAAAGGAAAAGGAAAAAAGTTCCGCCGGACCATGGAACTTTCGGCGCAGCATTGTAGGATGGCCACACCAGTGCGGCAACTTGCTAGACACCACCTCGGTGCCATCCAGATCTCGGCGCGTTGTGCTTCCTTCGGCCTACTGTAGCCGCAAGTGCGGACGCAACTCAGCTGGATAGCGAGTGAAACACCAAGGGGCGCCCCACTGCAGCCGAGAAGCCTCCATCTTGGGGGCGACGCACAGCATCACATTGCTTTCTCAAACAGCCCCCACTGACTGACGCGACCTCACAGGCCAACGGGGCGCCCCACGCCGAATTTCGGCCCAGCATTGTAGGATGGCCACACCAGTGCGGCAATTTGCTGGACACCACCTCGGTGCCATCCGGATCTTGGCGCGTTGTGCTGCCTTCGGCCTACTGTAGCAGCAAGTGCGGGCGCAACTCTGCTGGACGGCAAGTGAAAAGATAAGGGGCGCCGCACTGCACATCAGGTGCCTCCACCTGGGGAGGCGAGAGAGGCCAGTTTGCGCCACCTCCCCCCCCCAGGCACCCCACGCCGACTTTCGGCACAGCATTGTAGGATGGCCACACCAGTGCAACTTGCTGGACACCACCTCGGTGCCATCCGGATCTCGGCGCGTTGTGCTGCCTTCGGCCTATTCGCACATCGGTGCGCTACTGACGCCGCCTCACGTGCCAACGGATTTTCTACGCTTTTTATAGCAGCACGTAACGTAAGCATAACAGGTCATGTGACTTCTTTATAAAACTTTTCATTGGTTCATTTTACTTTTGGTTTCCTAATGATGGAAGGCTTGATCATATGACCTAAAAATATCACTTTTCATTGGATTAAAACATTTTTTTTTCCCAAACGATGAAAGCCCCACCTTGTTTCTAGATGTTTCAGACTAAAGCTGGCGTCAGCCTGAGAGCACCACCATCTCGTGGCTCCGTCGTGGTCATTCCGCGAGCAATCATGGCAGCCGCTCCCCACCGGAAGCCTGCAGGAGTCGGGAGCCCCCAAGACTTTTGTAAAATCTTCAAGGCTCCGGGGACGTCCGAGTTCCAAGGTGTCCCAGGGCCATGTTAGTGGACCAGGCCCAAATCCGAAGAGTCGTCCGCCATTTTAAGAGTCCTGTGGCAGCTGCCTATCGCTGCACCGCAAGAGTGGGCGCAACTCAACTACATGGTGAGCGAGACGCTGTAGCCGCAAGAGCGGGCGATAAACAGCTGAATGGCGGATGAGGCACTGTGTAGCAAAAGCGGGCGGAATGGCAACTGAAACGGTAAAGGTGCGCCCCAGTACAGCCGACGAGCCTCCACCTGGGGAGACCCGTTCACGCCCCCCCCCCCCCCCCCCCGGGGCGCCCCACGCCGTTTTTCGGAGCAGCATTGTAGGATGCCAAAACCAGTGCGACAACTTACTGGACATCACCTGGGTGCCATCCACATCTCAGCGCGTTCTGCTGCCTTGGGACTATTCGCACAACAGACCGCTACTGACGAGGCCTCCCCGCGCACCCCCGGGACGCCCCACGCCGTTTTTCAGAGCTGCATTGTAGGATACCAAAAACCAGTGCGGCACCCAGGTAACATCACCTGGGTGCCCTCCAGAACTCAGCACGTTGTGCTGCCTTGGGACTATTCGCACAAAACACAGCTACTGACCATTGTTGCTTCTTTTTTCAAAAAAATGTTTAAATGTATTTACTGTTTTTGTTGCGTTCTATATATTTAAAAGTTATTAAAGTGTTATAATCCTACTTTGTTGGAGTACTATATATTTATAATGTGACACATAATTGTAAAAACTTTGATGTACAAAGAGGCATCCCTGGAATCTTCCGCTTCAGGCTCGGTCCCACACACCCTCACAGTGAGAATCCCCTCCCCAAGCACAATACAGGATGGTTATCAGATAGTAGGAACGCGTGTGGTGTGACAGATCTACTGTAACTCCTTTGAAGAGGGGTGATTCTCTACAGCTGGGGCCATAAACTACATCTGCAGGGCTAGGTGATAGCCTGGGACCGGCCTGAACAATCGGACACAGAGGAAGAAGAGTGTCAGAGGGTGCGGTAGTGAATAGGGTGAAAGGGTGGTGTCGGGCGGGCACAGGGTGTGATTCTCAGGGAAGAGCAGCGCACATGGGAGGAGGTTTCTGGCCAATGCATGAGAGAGAGAGCGGGGGTGACCAGTGCGTGGAGGAGATGCTTGCGAGGGTGAGGAGCCATGCTGAGGATCGGCGGCGTGCAGAGAGTGGGTCTGGTCAAGGCATCTAAAATGGCTGCCGTGCTCAACAAAAGTGTGGCATTGCAAAAAAGACAAGATGGCGCAGACAATGTTTATCAATAAGGATTAATTTATAACAATTATTTAAAACAAAATATTTACTCGCAGTGACAAAATGGCGGTCAACACTTCCTGATTTCCATCGAATCGAATGTTAACAGATGTCACGCAACAAAAAAAAAACGCTCACGCACAGCCGCTGGAAGACATGTATCAACATATATGAGCCTCCTCAGCCACCCTCAGAAAACAAAAGGGGTCAGGATACGTCTCCCGTACCCCCTTATATCTAGTAATTTAATGAAATCGAAACACAAAATGGCGAATTCACGTTTCGCTACCAGTTTGCGAACCGAGAAGCGCTTCTACCTCGAAAAATCAAATTTTTATTATTTGCCCCACGGGACCCTTTAATAACCCCAACATCATTCCTAGGGGGTCAAGAGAGGTCTACCTAGCCCCCTTTCATTAAATTCCCCCTTCGTTTTTCTCCTCCTCTTGTCTCTCGTTCCTACCGACAGACAAGATGGCGGCCGCACCGGACTGTTTAGAATGTTGACAGACACCGGAGAGCCAATCAGCTTCGCTACGCAAAGCTCCGTTACGCGAAAAGTACGCGATCTGGGACGCTGTCACAGATATACCTGTTTTTTAAATGTTAATTTCTCAAAATCCACTGGAGCACATATATTGAGACCCAGCAAAGGCACATCGGGCTAACAGTCCCTATAATTTTGCCAAGTTTCGTGCAAATCCATTCAGCCGTTAATTTGCGAACCGAGAAGCGCTTCTACCGTGAAAAATCACATTTTTAAAATTTTTCCCACGGGACCCTTTAATAACCCCAACATCATTCCTAGGGGGTCAAGAGGGGTCTACCTTGCCCCCTTTCATTAAATTCCCCCTTCGTTTTTCACCTCTTCTTGTCTCTCGATCCCACCGAGAGACAAGATGGCGGCCGCTCCGGACTGTTTAGAATGTTGACAGACACCGGAGAGCCAACAATCACATCGCTTCGCAAAGCTCTGTGACGCGAAAAGTACGCGATCTGGAGCGCTATCTGGGACGCAGTCACAGATATATACATTTTTTAAAACGTTAATTTCTCAAAATCCACTGGAGCACATATATTGAGACCCAGTAAAGGCACATCCGGCTAACAGTCCCTACAATTTTGCCAAGTTTCGTGCAAATCCATTCAGCCGTTCGAGCTAAAAGTGAGGCCAAACGCCCTATGGAAATTAACATGGGAAAAACGCGTTTTGGTACCCCCCTTTTTTCTCGGCCCCCCCTTGACGAACCCCCCCCAAATTTTCAGGGGCTGCTCAGAAACGAAATGTGCCATTTTCCTGAAAATTTCAGCCGATTCCGTCCACAAACGCCAAAGTTATTAGACATAGAATTTTCAAAAGTCCCATAGAGAAAAAATCCTAACTATATATACCTACTAGCGATAGCCAGTAGGATATATATATATATATATATATATATATATATATATATATATATATATATATATATATATATATATATATATATATATATATATATATATATATATATATATATATGTATATATATATATATATATTACCGCTCAAACACACAAGGTGTAAAGACACTCACGGGGACACCGGGTAGCTTGCAGACATCCCTTTATGTAAGACGCGTTTCGGCGCAATGCCTTCATCAGTTACAGGAAATGTATGCGTGTTGGCAGTCCGCTCATTGCTTTGTGTCACAATGTCCTCAGTACTTATTGGCTGATGCCGGGCCAATGGCGTGGTTGCTCACACTTTTCTGGCCAATGCCGCCTTCTCAGTGCCACGCCCCTTTGGCTTCCCGAGGCTCGTCCCGGGCTCCCCTCACCAGCTGATGTGTCGGTTATGCATCCGCAGGAGTCGATCAGATAGGTCGGCGTCCTCAGGCTTGTATAGCTTGCGTCCTGATAGGACGACGGTTCACCTCAGCACATCAGCGGTTCAAACAGCAAAAATGTTCACGCTCCAAGTTCCCACCAGGCTGCTGTACTCTTGTGGCGGGTGCCGTTAGTCGCGAGGTGGGGGTCGCGATAATATTACCGCTCAAACACACAAGGTGTAAAGACACTCACGGGGACACCGGGTAGCTTGCAGACATCCCTTTATGTAAGACGCGTTTCGGCGCAATGCCTTCATCAGTTACAGGAAATGTATGCGTGTTGGCAGTCCGCTCATTGCTTTGTGTCACAATGTCCTCAGTACTTATTGGCTGATGCCGGGCCAATGGCGTGGTTGCTCACACTTTTCTGGCCAATGCCGCCTTCTCAGTGCCACGCCCCTTTGGCTTCCCGAGGCTCGTCCCGGGCTCCCCTCGCCAGCTGATGTGTCGGTTATGCATCCGCAGGAGTCGATCAGATAGGTCGGCGTCCTCAGGCTTGTATAGCTTGCGTCCTGATAGGACGACGGTCCACCTCAGCACATCAGCGGTTCAAACAGCAAAAATGTTGTCTGCAAGCTACCCGGTGTCCCCGTGAGTGTCTTTACACCTTGTGTGTTTGAGCGGTAATATTATCGCGACCCCCACCTCGCGACTAACGGCACCCGCCACAAGAGTACAGCAGCCTGGTGGGAACTTGGAGCGTGAACATTTTTGCTGTTTGAACCGCTGATGTGCTGAGGTGGACCGTCGTCCTATCAGGACGCAAGCTATACAAGCCTGAGGACGCTGACCTATCTGATCGACTCCTGCGGATGCATAACCGACACATCAGCTGGCGAGGGGAGCCCGGGACGAGCCTCGGGAAGCCAAAGGGGCGTGGCACTGAGAAGGCGGCATTGGCCAGAAAAGTGTGAGCAACCACGCCATTGGCCCGGCATCAGCCAATAAGTACTGAGGACATTGTGACACAAAGCAATGAGCGGACTGCCAACACGCATACATTTCCTGTAACTGATGAAGGCATTGCGCCGAAACGCGTCTTACATAAAGGGATGTCTGCAAGCTACCCGGTGTCCCCGTGAGTGTCTTTACACCTTGTGTGTTTGAGCGGTAATATTATCGCGACCCCCACCTCGCGACTAACGGCACCCGCCACAAGAGTACAGCAGCCTGGTGGGAACTTGGAGCGTGAACATTTTTGCTGTTTGAACCGCTGATGTGCTGAGGTGGACCGTCGTCCTATCAGGACGCAAGCTATACAAGCCTGAGGACGCCGACCTATCTGATCGACTCCTGCGGATGCATAACCGACACATCAGCTGGCGAGGGGAGCCCGGGACGAGCCTCGGGAAGCCAAAGGGGCGTGGCACTGAGAAGGCGGCATTGGCCAGAAAAGTGTGAGCAACCACGCCATTGGCCCGGCATCAGCCAATAAGTACTGAGGACATTGTGACACAAAGCAATGAGCGGACTGCCAACACGCATACATTTCCTGTAACTGATGAAGGCATTGCGCCGAAACGCGTCTTACATAAAGGGATGTCTGCAAGCTACCCGGTGTCCCCGTGAGTGTCTTTACACCTTGTGTGTTTGAGCGGTAATATTATCGCGACCCCCACCTCGCGACTAACGGCACCCGCCACAAGAGTACAGCAGCCTGGTGGGAACTTGGAGCGTGAACATTTTTGCTGTTTGAACCGCTGATGTGCTGAGGTGGACCGTCGTCCTATCAGGACGCAAGCTATACAAGCCTGAGGACGCCGACCTATCTGATCGACTCCTGCGGATGCATAACCGACACATCAGCTGGCGAGGGGAGCCCGGGACGAGCCTCGGGAAGCCAAAGGGGCGTGGCACTGAGAAGGCGGCATTGGCCAGAAAAGTGTGAGCAACCACGCCATTGGCCCGGCATCAGCCAATAAGTACTGAGGACATTGTGACACAAAGCAATGAGCGGACTGCCAACACGCATACATTTCCTGTAACTGATGAAGGCATTGCGCCGAAACGCGTCTTACATAAAGGGATGTCTGCAAGCTACCCGGTGTCCCCGTGAGTGTCTTTACACCTTGTGTGTTTGAGCGGTAATATTATCGCGACCCCCACCTCGCGACTAACGGCACCCGCCACAAGAGTACAGCAGCCTGGTGGGAACTTGGAGCGTGAATATATATATATATATATATAAATATATATATTACCTACTGGCGGTCGCCAGTAGGTTGTTATAGTTAGGACCTACTTTCCATAGGATATAACTTTGGCGCCGGTGGACGAATCTTCACGAATTTCTCCAAGAAAATGGCCTGCTTGGTTCCGCTCCTTTCCTGAAAGAGGTGATTCGTCAAGTGGGGGCTGAGAAAAAAGGGGGGTCCCAAAACGTGTTTTCCCCATGCAATTTTCCATAGGGACATTTAGCCAGGGCTACAGCCCGAACGGCTGAACAGAATTACACCAAATTTGGCAGAGAGGTAGAGTTTGGTTCGCAGATTACGCTTTTTGTTAAATGGTGTATATCCGTTCAACAGTTTCTGAGAAAAGTACAAGTAAAATCATAGCGATATCTAGAGACAGAGTTCTACACGCGGACGGAGATCCGTTCAATTACGAGCGCGAGCTGCATGCTGTTTAGCTGTCAACTGTCTGTCAACACATTATTTTGAAAATTTTTGTTTCTATTTTTGAATGGGTGTATCAAAGGTTATATTACGCTGAGAGGAGGTCTGCCACTCTTTCAGAAGGATGATGTCATCAGTGAGGTCATCAGTGATGTCATTTGAGATGTCATGAATGATGTCATGAGTGATGTCACTGACCATGTCATGAGTGATGTTATATGTGACGTCATCAGCATAACATTGTGGGCACGCGAGTTATAGTTAGCTGAACTAACTATAACGGGAGAATTTCAAAGGTTTTGTATGAGTGAAATGTCCAGCTAACTATAACATGTATAAAGCCTATGTTTTTTCAGGGAATTTCCAAGGTTTTTTAAATGCTAATTCCTAACTATAACGTGTGTCAAACCTATGGTTTTTTCAGTGAATATATATATATATATATATATATTCACTGAAAAAACCATAGGTTTCACACCAGTTATAGTTAGGAATTAGCATTTAAAAAACCTATGAAATTCAGTGAAAAAACCATAGGTTTCATACCAGTTATAGTTAGCTGGAAATTTTACTGACATAAAACCATTGAAATTCCACGTTATAGTTAGTTGGACTCACTATAACTTGCGCGCCTGCAATGCACTGCTGATGACGTCACATATTACATCACTCATGACATGGTCAGTGACATCACTCATGACATCACTGATGACACCATCCAGTGAATGTGTGTCTTTCAGTAAAATAAATATGTTTTACATATGTATTTGTAAAGGTCGATGGAAGAATACATTTTTAAATAAGTGTCTAAATGGATGTTTTAAAAAAAAATTGATTGGTTAACTGCCTTATTAAGTGTATCTTAGTGACAACATATATTAGCGAGTAATGTTTAAATATTTAAATATATGTATCAGTGTTTCACTTTGTGTATAAGTGGCTGCATGGGTTGGTGAGTAGCTACATGTGTGTGTGTATGGGTTATTAGATTTTTTTAGTATCAGTATGAGTGTCTGTATGGTTTGGTGGGGGTATTACTTAGCACATAGATGCATCAATGACTGACTCACTGTTTGTATGTGTTTTGAAGACAGCATATGTGCAGGACTGTATGGGTGGATGAGTGTGTATATGTGTGTGTTAGTGAGTGAATGACTATCTCACTAGTGTCTTTATCAGTAACTAAATATGTTTTAATCTAGTATATGTGAGTATTGATGTATATAAGTGAGTATATGTGAGAGTGAGAGATTGTAAGAGTTCCTGTTTAAAAAGTATGTGTTTCTATAAGTGTTTGTTTAAGAGAGTAAGTATGTGTAAGTTTCCTTAGAAGTAAAGTGGTAGTGTGTGTATAGTTGTATAAGCAAATAAATGGATGTTCTATAGTTTATTTGCATGTGTGAGTATGTGTTTGAGTAACTTTTGGATGACTGTCGGCGTGTAATAGGATGTATATGTCTATCACTACATATGATGAGTGAGTTTTTGTATGAGTGACTATATAGAACTGTTGGTGAATGAGTGGATGTGTATATAGATGGTGGAATTACTGAATTGGTTGTTGTAACTGGTATGGGTATCTCCATTTTTTTGAAAATGTTAGTTTCTATTTTTGAATATGTGTTTCAAGGGTTACATTACACTGAAAGGAGGTCTGTCACTCTGTCACAAGGATGGTGTCATCAGTGATGTCATGAGTGATGTCACTGACCATGTCATGAGTGATGTAATATGTGACGTCATCAGCAGTGCATTGCAGGCTCACAAGTTATAGTGAGTCCAACTAACTATAACGTGGAATTTCAATGGTTTTATGTCAGTAAAATTTCCAGCTAACTATAACTGGTATGAAACCTATGGTTTTTTCACTGAATTTCATAGGTTTTTAAAATGCTAATTCCTAACTATAACTGGTGTGAAACCTATGGTTTTTTCAGTGAATTTCAAAGGTTGTTTAATAGCAAATTTCTATAGCTATGAAATGTAATATTTTTCAAAATGAATCCTATATTGTATATTTCTGTAATACTATTTATTTTATGTGTATTCATTTTATTTTTTTTGCCCTGGAGCGCTCCTGGTGCTCGTACCGGTGCGCTCACCAGTAAGCGCAGTATTCTGGCGCGTCCCGGTGCGAGTACCGGGGCGCGTCCCGTTAGCGCACCAAAAAAAATTAAAATAAATTATGAAGGATCGAGCATGAGGAAAAGGGACAGAGAGAGTGGTGTTAAGAGAAAGAGAGCTAGAGGGAGGAACACAGTTGGACTGTGTAATAGATAGTAAGGCAGAGAAAAGGTGTTAGAGGAAGTAACTGAGAAAAGGAAAGACATGGGGAGTGACAGAGAGAAAGGACAGAGAGAGTAAAGGACGGAGTTACAGAAAGGGACTGAGTGAACCAGAAAAGAAAGGTAAGTGAGGGACTGTGGGTGAGCAGGGGGACTGAAAGAAGTTGAATGTGGTAGAAATGTAAGGAAAAGAGAAGTAAACATGGAGGGTAAGAATAAGTGAGGGAAGCAGAGTAAGGAAACAGGGGTGAGGTAGGGTGAGAGAAAAGTAGTGAGGTTAAAGCAAAGGGTGATGACAAACTACATTTTTTTAGTCACACTTACCATATAATTAATGTAAACTTAATTATATATTTTTACTGCACTTTGTATCTGTGAAAGAGAGAAGAAAAAATAAGTTATAATTAGTAAAATATATATTTTAAAATAGAAGAGACAGGTCAAGAGGTAAAAAATCATAAGAAATAAAGCAAGAGTGAAGGATTCAGAAAGGGAAATAAAGTAATGTAGAAGGACAAAAAGAGGGACAAAGAAATAGAAGGAAAGCAAATTACTGAAGGTAAGTAAGATACTAAAAGAATGTGAGATACCAAAACTAAATCAGGAAAGAGGAGTAAGTAAAAGGGGAATGAGTAAAAGGGAAAGGAGTCTGGTTGAGGATCCATTTACAAGAAAGAGGAATGGAAGATGACTGAGAGTGAGTGAAGGGGAGTCACAGAGTGAAGGGATGAAGGGAGTGAGGATAATATAGAAGGATTGAAGGAAAAGGAGTGAGGAAGTAAGTACACAGAAGGACTAAGGGAAGGACTAGGTGAATTGCAGTACAATGAGTGAGGAAAGGAAAAAGAGTAAAGGTGCAAAAGAAGGAAAGAGAGGGGAAGAGGACTAAAGCAGTGGTACTGAGAGAATGTGATTCGGTGATGAAAGTAAAGAGAAGGACATTGAAAGATAGGAAATGCGGGGTAGTAATGGAACCGGAGTAAAAGAACTGGGGTGAAAAATGATGATAGAGGAGCAGTGAAGTTGTTCTAAGAGAAATGATAGAAGGTAGATAAACACAAGTGAGCATAACACAAGGAGATTGAGGGACTGAGGACATAGAGGTAGAGAACGAAAAAAGAGACAAAAGAAAAGAAGCAAAGAAAGATAAGAGAGAGAAAATGGGTGAGTTATAGTGACAGAGTGCGACAAAAGAGGTGAGTGAATAAAGAGGAATTAGTAAAAGAGCAAAGGAGGAAAAGACGGAAAAAGGAAGTAAAGTAGACAGACTGAAAGCTGAAAAGTGGTGCAAGGGAGAGAGAGGATGCAGACAGTTGAAATGGGATAAGGGGTTGTGATAGAAGTGAAGTAAAAGAACAGCGATGAAACAGAGTGAGAGAAAGGCAGTGTGAGTGAGTAAAGAGAGGTGAAAAAAGGATGGAAACTGGAAAGTGAGTGTGAGACAATGGGAATACAATATAAATTACACAATACAAACTATAGAATAACTGGTACAACATGTTAGATAGTTTATTTTTGCTGTTTTCAGAATATATTGAATTTCACTAAAAACAGTGAGTTCAAACTATTCATCATATGACAGTGGGGAAAAAAAACACAATCCAAAAGATTGTGTGTTTAAAAAACCCATATAAACTTACAAATCATATATGTACACTAATCTTTCATTCACTTACTTTTCCTTGAGGCCAAAAAGTAGATCGTGAAGGTCCTTTTTGTTGGAAAATACTCAGCTGTTCTTTTAAATTTCCATTTCATCGACTTTCTATAAAAAAAGATCTAAGAACATCTGAAATAATTCTCAACTTTTTCATTTTCCTCCTTGTGTTAAGTTATGACTCTTTGCTCATACCTTCAACTTTCCTTACGGCCAAATAGTGTCAGATATATCAGTATGTTTTTAAATTTCTCAAATAAAACTCTGAAATTACCGTTTACCCGATGTTTTGAAAGAAAAGCTCATATGACATTTTCACAATGTTTAAATATTCATATTCCCTTTTTGGATCACTCATGTTCAACATTTCCTATAATACTGATATCACTTACTATAAGATCCACTTACAATACCTATATGAGAACTGGATTTTTTATATTATGTTGATCACTTTTACTCACAATATATTTTTAAACAGTAGACTAACTTTTATTAACTGCTCCCGTCTTAATAGGCCAATTACCGTTACTTAAACTTTGGTTCTAAAAACACTAGGTAAGAATTTTTTAAGTCAAAAGGCAAACATTGTTTATAAGTCAAATGAGAACCATTGCAGTAAGTCCAACCTTTTTGACATTTTAAATAAGCTGTATAATGCCCTGATGTTGTCGTAGGACCGTCATGATAAATAATAGCTACAGTTGCAAAGGTTCTTCCTGAAATTAACTGAGAAGCCACGAAATTTTTGATACAAGTTGTCAATTTAGTTCCATCAGGTCTACATCGTTGGAACACTAAAATGACATACTGACCATAAGTTTGTATAAATAATGTGGACAGCATTTAACACTTACATTGCGTACACACCATATTATGATCAGCTGCTTTAAACTAGATTTTTAAATGACACTGATTTGCTGTCTGGTAAAGTCAAATATATAAATCTTTCAGTGTCTATTCTAGTAGTACTTGATAAACTACAATTGTCGCAGTCATGCTGCCATTGATAAGAAAGGCTAAAAAGATTTTCTACATCTAAGTCAAAAGGCAAACATTGTTTATAAGTCAAATGAGAACCATTGCAGTAAGTCCAACCTTTTTGACATTTTAAATAAGCTGTATAATGCCCTGATGTTGTCGTAGGACCGTCATGATAAATAATAGCTACAGTTGCAAAGGTTCTTCCTGAAATTGATAACTGAGAAGCCACGAAATTTTTGATACAAGTTGTCAATTTAGTTCCATCAGGTCTACATCGTTGGAACACTAAAATGACATACTGACCATAAGTTTGTATAAATAATGTGGACAGCATTTAACACTTACATTGCGTACACACCATATTATGATCAGCTGCTTTAAACTAGATTATTAAATGACACTGATTTGCAGTCTGGTAAAGTCAAATATATAAATCTTTCAGTGTCTATTCTAGTAGTACTTGATAAACTACAATTGTCGCAGTCATGCTGCCATTGATAAGAAAGGCTAAAAAGATTTTCTACATCTACACCTACACCTTCATCTTCCAAAACACCAAACATAATTCCTGACAATCCTGCTGAATGTTCTGTGAAAATTTTTCTTGACCAGACATATGTCTAAAATATTTCGAATTTCTGTTACACTTTCTATTTTTGCTCTATCACTGCTACATTTCTCAAACACAGAATTCAATAAACCACACAATCTTTGGTCCTGATTTTCAACAATCTGTTCTTGTAAAGTTTGAAGAAAAAAAACAACATTAACCACTACATTAGCATAGCAGTTGACACCAGAACTGTTTTTAAACTGAAATCCAACAACATTTTCATCAGAATCCTTTTTCTTTCTGTTTTCAATTACATTTTCATCTACTTTTTGTCTTTTTGCTACTACCTCACTGCAATTATTCTCATTTCTTTTTTTTCGGCCTACCACACGTTTTTCAAACAGAGGATATTGAGACAAATGTGGAGCATACTCTCTTCTTAACCTATTGTATTCTTTAACACAATCTAGATCTGCACAAATCTTTGTCTCATCATACTTAATCAAGCACAATTCTGATAAAGTTCTGACTCGTGATAATGCCACATGTGCCATACCCTCTTTAAACACAGAACTTCCAATATTCACCAAAGCACAATGTACACTTAAACCTTGAGATTTATGAATTGCCACCGCATATGCCGAACAAACAGGAAACTGTTTTCGGCGAACATATAAGTCTTTTACAAGCAAAAATCTAGCAGAACGACTGATTTGTTGTACTTGCTAATTGCCATCAAATTTAATTTTTAAAAATTCAATTCCATCTCTATTTCTATAATTCACAAAATCAACAACATGACACATTGCTCCATTTACCAGACCTCTTTCAACATTTAAATTCCTTCTCAAAATAATACGACAATTAAAACACACATTCAGAGTCTTTTCAAAACCAGCTGTTTTAGACATAATCTTCTCTAATGAATCCAATTTTGATTTCAAATTTTCTGACAAAATATTTGTTGCTCCCATATGCTCAATTGTATCTATTGCTTCCAGTTTCATAATCTCTTCATTTTCTAACTTTAACATTTTGTTGTTGAGATGGAACATTCTTGCAGAGTTGGCATCAAACATATCCCAGATTTGTTCTCAGTAATTTTCTTAAAAATATTCTCTGGAAGAATGTTTTCATTTGGATACAAATTTGAAATTAATCGTGCATGTAAAGCTTCTTTCCCATGCTCTCTTACTTTTCCGATTCTTATATCTTGTAGAATTTTTTTATAATCTTCATCCTTTGCCTGTTGCATATTTTGAAACAGTTCTGCATATTTGAAATGTAACGATATATTAACGTTTCCAATGCTTCCAAGGGACTTCCTGGTATCTTCATGTGTAAGCATTTTAAACACTGGTTGTCCTTTTACTGGAGTCAACTGCAGTAGATCTCCAAAAACAATATTGTGTTTTCCTCCAAATAATACATCATACTCTGTTCTAAGAATTTCTTGCATTCTCAAATGCACAAAAGCAAGCATTAGATTTGAGACCATGCTTACTTCATCAATGATAAGAAGTTTCATTTTCTTCAGGACTCTGGAAACTTCAGAACACGCATCTCCAGATAACTTGTTGTAATGTAATTTATTATCATGCTCAACTGGCAACATCAGTAAACGATGTAGCGTAATCCCTTTAATGTTATGTGCTGCCAGTCCAGTTGGAGCGGTTACAACACAAGACAATGGTGATTCAGTCCTTTTCTGCAGATAAGTTGAAATTGCTTTAATCAGAAAACGTTTTCCTGTTCCTGCTTCTCCACTTACGTACAGTCGGACAGGTTTAAATGATGTACATGAGCACTCTTTTTTCTCATGTCTGAATCCATGTTCAATCTGTTCTGTGACTTTGTCATATATCTTTTTCTGCTCAACGTTTAGTTGCTTTACCAAATCTTCTAAGTTAACTACATCCTCTTGAGCTTGTTCCATAGCTCTTTCCACCTCATCCATGGCAGTGGCAGCTTCATTTTTGGATAATTGGTCCTCCTAGTGGATCCTGACTCAATGAAGTAGAACTCTGACTGTCTTGAGAACTATCTCTAGCAATCTCTGCAGCAATTGTGGCTTCTTGCTGTATTTATTCGTTCAACATTTGCAGATAATTTGGAAAAACTGGACATTCTATGGTATCCTTGGTTGCATTAAAAGAATCTTCGTAACAGAGAAAATCTCCAAGTAGTTCCTCTTCTGTACGCCATGGCTTAAAGAGTTGCAAAAGAGCTAAATAGTAAAATTCTCTTTTGTCTGAAGATTCGCAACTCAATTTTCAATGATTAATCAAATGGCTTTTTCTCTGCTTCACTAGACATCCTTCATACCCAATGACAGCATATTTTCCATTATTGATATCTTCTGTGATGTTCCTCTTATAACTATAGTTTTGCAGAACTTCATACAAACAAGTGTTCTCAAGGTGAGTACTTCTATTTGGATAGTATGTATCCAACATGTTTGTCTTCAAAATATCTGTACTGTTTGGTTCTTTCTCCGCTAAATACTCAATTTCTTGTACAGATTTCAAAACTCGGTTTCATGTTGCAGCAAGACCTAGACTCACCCAAATGATTGTTCTAGATTTGGCATAGAGACTTGCTGATGATAACCGATCAGAACATTCATATGCTCCAATTTCTCGATGCGACAACATCTTCAGACTGAAACTGTATAATTTTTTACTTACACTATTTTCATGTGAAATGTCCTCCCACATTTCCTTCAGTTCTGTCTTTTCTTTTTTTGTGATGTAAGACGTCACATATCGAGCCACAGCAATAGAGTTGTCAGCAATGAACTGAATATCCATGTTAGCATTCCACATGGACAAAATCACTGGGTTGTAGTCGTTAATATACTTGGACTCTTTGTTTCTTTTTAAATTGTATGTATTTTTTGGTGATTTCCTTGTCACAGTATGTCGCAGAGAAGACATCAAATTATTTACTCTTCCTTTAGAAATCACTGGTCGTGGATACGCGAAACGACATTTTGTGTAGAACTTGTCCTTGTTTCTGAATTTTCGACAACAGTACTTTCCACAACGATGGGATTGAAAGCGTAAAACTTGTTGCCTTAAATTGTTTTCTTAAGTAGTTTTTGGAACAGCACATGTTGAATACTCTTCAATGAAACTCATCACTGTGCCATCCGAATCAGTTCCAAATTTGGGTGCATCTTTAATCCATAACTACATATGTATGTGAGGAGCACCTCTTGCTTGATACTCCTTCCTCCAAAAGAAATCCAAAACCTCTCCAAGGGGAGGATTTTTTTTGTTGGTAATAAAAGAAATCATAGCTTCAAATCTATGATTGAAATATCTGCATACATTCACTGGATCCAAAGAACACAGGTCTCCAGGTGTTTTGAATTCTATATTTTGTATGTTTCCATTTGCCTCTCGTAGAAATTGAAGTAAGTCGTCCCATGCATACTCAGCACAGCTAAGAGTGAGGAACCATGTAGGAGTTCCTAAGTTTCTTAGCATACATTTCAATTCCCCATGAAGATGGAACCAATACTCGTTTGTACCACGCTGACATGCCATGAGATTGATTAGCTGAGATTCCAAAATACTGTCTTGCAGATTGACTTTCTCCATAAAGTCCCTCGCCGAAACATTTTGCAGATGTGCTCCACTTTTCAGTATATGGTTCACTGCATAAGAAAGCCCAGATAAGTCACTTTCATACAGTAGATTAAACAAATACGGAATGCATTGACGAAACCTTGAATCTTCAGCATATAATCTTAAAGTCCGGTATTCAGCTACAGGAATTTGAACTGGTCGATCGTCATATCGTCCACCTCGACCTGTTGGAAATAACTGTGGAAAACAACGAGCTTCTAAACTTTCTTCCCATACACTAATGGGACTTCCTTTTGCTGCTTTCATTTGAAACAAGGCAATTACATTCCCCATTACTTCTTTGGAATGCAAAGGATGAACAGTATAATGTTCATATATTTCTTCACTTCTAGACACAGCAACTTTTTCAATTTGGCCGACTGAACAATCACTGTCTTCTTCTGTAGCTGTTTCTTCTGCTCCAACACATACATGTTTGTAGTACTCATTGTTTTTGACCAAATACAACGTTGCCTTTTTGACTTTCCTAACATCCTCTAAATCTTGCCAGATTTTCTTACTCTTTGTCGGAACTCCATTAACTAGAATAACCAGAGGATCCTCTTCTACTCTTTCTACACCAATTGTATCAATATTTTTCTTGACATCTAGAGGCAAATAAACAACTCTTCCCTTTAATCCTCTTTGTAAATCTGAAGGAGGCAATTTCCCTATCTTAGGCTCCATGCGAACAATAGCCTGAAAAGGATGGACACATTGAATCAAAATAGATTCATAAGTATTTAAATCCATCAATTCAGAAGGAATATCTACCGACTGAAGATTATTATGAACAGCTCTAGCAGGCATTCTGTTTTCATTTAATTTTCTAAAACAATAATTACAAATACGCTGATCAGAACTCAAATCAAAAGAATTCTCCACCAACAAATAAGTTACAAAATCCTGCCATTCACTATTGTTTTCCATTTCACTTTTTGCATATAAATCAACTAACCTAGTCTGAATCTTATAATGAGTCCGTCGACAACACACACAAGCAAAATTCGACCTTTCACTTGATTTCACCTTAAACTTGGTAATCTCCTTAAACTTTTCTGTACTTAAAATCTGTACATTGTCTTCCACATTACCATCTATTACTATATCCATTTCCACACTGTCCTCTTTGTCCCCAAAATAAGAAAACTCAATTTCTTCACAAATGCTCTTCACATCTAATTCAGATCCATGCAAAAGAGCACTGTTTAACTGTTTAAGCTTAAGTGCTGGACTTTTTGCATAATACAACCTTCTCATTAATTTCCTCACTTTATTATGATGCACTGCTAACACCCTAAAATGATGAAAAACACTCTGACATACATTTCTAGAAAGACAAGCCAGTGAATGCCCATGCAAACCTGTGTTTTCTCTCACTCTGCAAGGATCTAACTCTTGCAAGATCTTCATTTTAGACTTTTCTTACTATATGTACATAAGAAATTACGGAGCAAATTGATTGAATCCTGTCGCACACTACAAATACTACTACACTTCCATGTGTACACTGGACCCTTAGTACGTCTCCCTAAAACTTCATCAGCTAACACCTCTTCTGCATCTCTGGAAACTAGTTTCTCTTTTTCCATCAGACAACCGTCTTTCACCTCATATGCTCGACCACTGGTGTCAACTGCATGCACCAAATCATTCTCCTGGAAGTAACTCTCCTCATTAAAAAATGGCTCAGAACTTGAACTATGCATCCATTCTCCTGAAAATACTTCACAAAAATTAGTCCGATTAATTATTCTTTTCCATCTACTGTTCGATTTGAAAACATCAATTGCCTTGTTAAGTATCCTAATTCTATTGATTACTAAAATAAATAATTTTATCTTAACTTCGAAAGCCGGATCAACAATCTTCTCTACACTTTTCTTTTTCTTGTAGAAAGCAGCTCTCTGTTTACCTTTCTTCATATTTTTTAACAAATTTAAAACTACCCTATTACGAAACATTCGTCTACGAATGTCCCTAAATTGGTTTTGTCTTCTATTACAAAAATACTGTTCTCTCCTGGTCCAGTAGTAACACTTTTGGGGGGCCTCTCCTTCCTTTTCAAATTTGCTCTCTCCTTCTGTGTATTCTCTTTCACATTAACATTTTTTTTTGCTCTACATATGCTCCGAAAAAAAGACTTAGTTGTCTTACCAGGAGCTTTTTGGGTGTTTTTTGAAGTACTTGTAGGGGAGTGCTTTAATTCCGTTGCTGCTTTAGTTTTTTTCCGTATGGCACCTTTCCTTCTCCTCTGCCTTGAAGGCATATTACCAAAACTTTTGAATTGTTGATGTCAATTTGTGGTAAAGAAAATAATAACACATTATAGACCACTATTAGCAAACAACAAAGGAATGACAATAAGCAAACGATATAAACACAAGTTTACAACACATCTACATGATTGCACATTTTACCTGTGTTTCCTCAGATTAGGAAGCAGTTTGTGCAGATGAGGTGAGGCCTGTCGAGAAGCGCAGAGGAGGTGAAGCCTGTCCAGGGGAGCAGAGATGGTGAGGCCTGTGTCTAAGAATGCAGTGGACTGGACTTCATGAAGCCTCTCCCCCACTGCATTCTTAGACACAGGCCTCACCTCCTTTGCACCCCTGGACAAGCTTCTCTCCCACTACACTCTTGAACACACCCCTGTACAAGCCTCACCTCATCTACAACCCTAAACAGGCTACACCTCATCTGCACCCCTGGACAGGCCTCTCCTCATCTACACTATTTATTCCGTCTCAAAAATGTAAAAACCAATCATTTGCCCCAAAATCGTTTTTCGCATCACATTTAAGAAACACAGCACAGGTCCTATGTACAAGCATACAATTTCACTACTGAAACCTCACTATTTCATAAAAGACAATTCCTCTATCTTCCATATGTTGATATCAAGCATTTCCCAAAAACATGCCACAAAGCAACAAGAAAGAACCTCAATATGATTCCTAATCTGAGGTAACACAGGTGACATCATTCTAAAAAGTTCAAATATATTTATTGAATGAGGCAAACACTATTAATTCCTTCTAAAAAATATAAAAGCCATTCATTTACCCCCAAATCGTTTTTTAAATAACATTTTACAAACACAGCACAGGTCCTATGTACAAGCATTCCATGTCACTAGTGGAACTTCTCAATTTTACATAAAGCAATTCCTCTATGCAGCAACATCTATTTACCAGATTAGAAAGCACATTAAGCTTTTTTATTCTTCCTTTGTGTCATATTTCTTGATAATACTTGGCAAAAAAACACTAGTGCATGAAGAAATAGTATTTTGTAAAAAAGTGAGGTTTCAGTAGTATAATGAAATACTTGTGCATATGACCTATGCTCTGTTTTTTAAATGTTATGTAAAAATTGATTTACAGCACATGAATTGGTTTTACATTATTCACAAGGTTTAGATACTGTGTACATGATTGCACGTTTCACCTGTGTTTCCTCAGATTAGGAAGCAGATTGTGCAGATGAGGTGAGGCCTCTCCAGAAGCGCAGAGTAGGTGAGGCCTATCCAGGGGAGCAGAGGTGGTGAGGCCTGTGTCTAAGAATACAGTGGACTGGACTTCATGAAGCCTCTCCTCCACTGCATTCTTAGACACAGGCCTCACCTCCTTTGCACCCCAGGACAGGCTTCTCTCCCACTACACTCTTGAACATAGGCCTCGCCTCCTCTGCACCCCTATACAAGTCTCAGCTCATCTGCAACCCTGAACAGACTTCACCTCATCTGCACCCCTGGACAGGCCTCACCTCATCTACACCCCTGGACAGGCATCACCTCATCTACACTATTTAATCCTTCTCAAAAATGTAAAAACCATTCATTTGCCCGAAAATTGTTTTTTGCATCACATTAAAGAAACACAGCACAGGTCCTTTGTACAAGCATACAATTTCACTACTGAAGCCTCACTATTTCACAAAAGACAATTCCTCTATCTTGCATATGTTAATATGAAGCATTTCCAAAAAAAATGCCACAAACCAACAAGAAAGAATCTCAAACTGCTTCCTAATTTGAGGTAACGCAGGTGACATCATTCTAAAAGGTTCAAATATATTTATTTAATGAGGCAAACACTATTAATTCCTTCTCAAAAATATAAAAGCCGTCCATTTACCCCAAAATCGTTTTTTAAATAACATTTTACAAACACAGCACAGGTCCTATCTACAAGCATTCCATGTCACAAGTGAAACTTCTCAATTTTACATAGTGCAATTCCTCTATGCAGCAAAATCTATTTACCAAGCATTATCAAAAACCATGATACAAACCAACAAGAAAGAAGCTAAATCTGCTTCCTAATCTGAGGTAATGCAAGTGACATCATTGTAAAAGGTTCAAATATATTTATTTAATGAGGCAAACACTATTAATTCCTTCTCAAAAATATAAAAACCATTCATTTACCCCAAAATCGTTTTTTAAATAACATTTTAGAAACACAGCACAGGTCCTATGTACACGCATTCAATTTCCCTACTGAAACTTCACTATTTCACAAAAGACAATTCCTCTATCTTGCATATGTTTATATCAAGCATTTCCAAAAAACATGCCACAAACCAACAAGAAAGAATCTCAATCTGCTTCCTAATCTGAGGTAATGCAAGTAACATCATTGTTAAAGGTTCAAATATATTTATTTAATGAGGCAAACACTATTAATTCCTTCTAAAAAATATGAAAGCCATTCATTTACCCCAAAATCGTTTTTTAAATAACATTTTACAAACACAGCAAAGGTCCTATGTACAAGCATTCCATGTCACTAGTGAAACTTCTCAATTTTTCATAATGCAAATCCTCTATGCAGCAACATCTATTTACCAAGCATTATCAAAAAAACTGATACAAACCAACAAGAAAGAAGCTCAATCTGCTTCCTAATCTGAGGTAATACAAGTGACATCATTGTAAAAGGTTCAAATATATTAATTTAATGAGGCAAACACTATTAATTCCTTCTCAAAAATATAAAAACCATTCATTTACCCCAAAATCGTTTTTAAATAACATTTTACAAACACAGCAAAGGTCCTATGTACAAGCATTCCATGTCACTAGTGAAACTTCTCAATTTTTCATAATGCAAATCCTCTATGCAGCAAAATCTATTTACCAAGCATTATCAAAAAAACTGATACAAACCAACAAGAAAGAAGCTCAATCTACTTCCTAATCTGAGGTAATGCAAGTGACATCATTGTAAAAGGTTCAAATATATTTTTTTAATGAGGCAAACACTATTAATTCCTTCTCAAAAATATAAAAACCATTCATTTACCCCAAAATCGTTTTTTAAATAACATTTTAGAAACACAGCACAGGTCCTATGTACACGCATTCAATTTCCCTACTGAAACTTCACTATTTCACAAAAGACAATTCCTCTATCTTGCATATGTTTATATCAAGCATTTCCAAAAAACATGCCACAAACCAACAAGAAAGAATCTCAACCTGCTTCCTAATCTGAGGTAATGCAAGTGACATCATTGTAAAAGGTTCAAATATATTTATTTAATGAGGCAAACACTATTAATTCCTTCTCAAAAATATGAAAGCCATTCATTTACCCCAAAATCGTTTTTTAAATAACATTTTACAAACACAGCAAAGGTCCTATGTACAAGCATTCCATGTCACTAGTGAAACTTCTCAATTTTTCATAATGCAAATCCTCTATGCAGCAAAATCTATTTACCAAGCATTATCAAAAAAACTGATACAAACCAACAAGAAAGAAGCCCAATCTGCTTCCTAATCTGAGGTAATACAAGTGACATCATTGTAAAAGGTTCAAATATATTAATTTAATGAGGCAAACACTATTAATTCCTTCTCAAAAATATAAAAACCATTCATTTACCCCAAAATCGTTTTTAAATAACATTTTACAAACACAGCAAAGGTCCTATGTACAAGCATTCCATGTCACTAGTGAAACTTCTCAATTTTTCATAATGCAAATCCTCTATGCAGCAAAATCTATTTACCAAGCATTATCAAAAAAACTGATACAAACCAACAAGAAAGAAGCTCAATCTACTTCCTAATCTGAGGTAATGCAAGTGACATCATTGTAAAAGGTTCAAATATATTTATTTAATGAGGCAAACACTATTAATTCCTTCTCAAAAATATGAAAGCCATTCATTTACCCCAAAATCGTTTTTTAAATAACATTTTACAAACACAGCAAACGTCCTATGTACAAGCATTCCATGTCACTAGTGAAACTTCTCAATTTTACATAATGCAATTCCTCAATGCAGCAAAATCTATTTACCATGCAATATCAAAAAACATGATACAAACCAACAAGAAAGAAGCTCAATCTGCTTCCTAATCTGAGGTAATGCAAGTGACATCATTGTAAAAGGTTCAATCATATTTATTTAATGAGGCAAATACTATTAATTCCTTCTCAAAAATATAAAAACCATTCATTTACCCCCAGATCGTTTTTTAAATAACATTTTAGAAACACAGCACAGGTCCTATGTACAAGCATTCAATTTCACTACTGAAACTTCACTATTTCACAAAAGACAATTCCTCTATCTTGCATATGTTAATATCAAGCATTTCCAAAAAACATGCCACAAACCAACAAGAAAGAATCTCAATCTGCTTCCTAATTTGAGGTAACACAGGTGACATCATTCTAAAAGGTTCAAATATATTTATTTAATGAGGCAAACACTATTAATTCCTTCTCAAAAATATAAAAGCCGTCCATTTACCCCAAAATCGTTTTTTAAATAACATTTTACAAACACAGCACAGGTCCTATCTACAAGCATTCCATGTCACAAGTGAAACTTCTCAATTTTACATTGTGCAATTCCTCTATGCAGCAAAATCTATTTACCAAGCATTATCAAAAAACATGATACAAACCAACAAGAAAGAAGCTAAATCTGCTTCCTAATTTGAGGTAACACAGGTGACATCATTCTAAAAGGTTCAAATATATTTATTTAATGAGGCAAACACTATTAATTCCTTCTCAAAAATATAAAAGCCATCCATTTACCCCAAAATCATTTTTTAAATAACATTTTACAAACACAGAACAGGTCCTATGTACAAGCATTCCATGTCACTAGTGAAACTTCTCAATTTTACATAATGCAATTCCTCTATGCAGCAAAATCTATTTACCAAGCATTATAAAAAACATGATACAAACCAACAAGAAAGAAGCTCAATCTCCTTCCTAATGTGAGGTAATGCAAGTGACATCATTGTGAAAGGTTCAAATATATTTATTTAATGAGGCAGACACTATTAGTTCCTTCTCAAAAATATATATACCATTTATTTACCCCAAAATCGTTTTTTTAATAACATTTTACAAACACAGCACAGGTCCTATGTACAAGCATTCAATTTCACTACTGAAACTTCACTATCTGCTTCCAAATCTTCTCCATAGAGCAAACAAATCTCTATCTAAATTAAATGAATCATTACTTACCTTTATAAATGCTTTGGGAGATTGAGAGCAGTGTCAGACACACACACCAATTTTTCTTTAGCAGAGCAAAAGGTATGCACTCAAGACACTGCAACCATGACTGGCACAGAAAACCTCTAATTCTACACACATATGCCTCATTTCAACCAATCAAAACTCTTCCCTCACTATTTTCAAACCAACACCCTTTCCCCCCTCAGACCTTTCTACCTGTTACCATAGCAACTCCCTCCTTACTGAACTCTCAGGTTCAAAAGTTTATTCTACAATGTTGCAAATGAAGTCAGCAAGGATGTTTGACCTCTCAATACACCAGCTTATCCCCTGCATTATTGCTTTAATTGGCTTTTTCTTAACCATTCAAATTAATTATTTCACAAAACAGAACCATGCACCCTAACTTTTAGTTTTCAACTATCTAAATGCACCAATCATTGCTTTTGATTCAAGAGCAGGGAAACTCCACAATTATTTTTTTGTAAACTCCTACTGTTCCAACTGCCATTTCATTCCCACACTTCATCTGACTGCACCAGAACCTTCTCTCACCATGTATTCTGTCTGGATTATTGGACATAGCTACATCCACTGGGCACAAAGGTATGCAGCTAGCAGAAATGTTCACAACCTTGATTTATCAAATGTGGAAATCAAGTGGATTGGCCAGAGAGGATTGAGATGTCACCAATTGATAGCATTGGTGAAAACCTTTTTGCATCTGCCAAACCCTGACCTCTTAATAGTGCACTGTGGTGGAAATGACTTGGGCACTTTAACTGGGGTAGGTCTGGAAATGCTTTTAAAGGACACCTTTGGTCAATTGATGACACTTTTTCCACAAACTGCCTTGGTATATTCCAATATATGTCAAAGACAGAAATAGAACTGGTCCAACCAATTTTGTCCACATTTTGAGAAAGCACGGAAACATGTGAATAAATCTGTTTCTGCTTACATGAGAGACTATGGAATGGGTTCAATATACAACAATAACTTGCGTTACAACATGCAAGATATCTACAGAGGAGATGGTGTGCACTTCTCAGATGATGGGAATAGAATATTCCTCCTGAATTTAAGACTGTGCATTGGAACCTACTTGTAGGTACCGAAATCAGAAACAGAACCCAAAAGCTCTTTTCAGGGCTACCCTACCTCTGATCACTCAAAATAATTATTTTACCCTAACTTTTTTCACTATTTTTCACCAAAGTACGCTTCCCGGTATGCTCCCCGGTGCGCTCCCCAGTGCGCTCCTCGGAGCACGTACCAGACGCTCCCCCCGCAATTTATTTTTTTTAAAATTATTTTTTGGGGCCTACATAAGCCTCCTAAGCCCCCCTCAGAAAACCTAGGGGGTCAGGGGCTGTCTACTGTGCCCCCTTCTACCCATTCCCAACGTTGTTTGTCCTCCATCTTGTGTCTCAATTGTACCGAAACACAAGATGGCGGACTCCCGTAGCGCTCCCGGTGCGTGTACCGGAGCGCGCACCGGTAAGCGCTCCCTAAAAAAATGTGGGAAGTTAATTTTCATAAAAACAACAGGAGACACTTTCACCAAATATAGAATAGGCCCTACTACATAGCAGTCCCTACCATTTACCCAAATTTGGTGGTATTCCATTGAGCCATTTAGGCTGTAGCCCTGTCTAAATATCCTGAGGTAAATTACATGACAAAAACACATATGAAAGTGTTGGAATTTACAACCAATTAAAATGTTACTTACATTTTGTACTTTTATGTGCTGACATTTGATTGGTTAAGTACATGAATATATATGAAAAATGAGAGGGAAGCACAACCATTTTGACTAATACTACCTGAGGTACATTTTGAAAGAATTTTGACAGAAAACTTCAACTACTTTGAAAAAGGTAAGTTGTTAGTTTGGAAGGGGAACTATGTTGTGCACTTTAAGTTAATTTGGGAAAACGTTTTCTGATAGTTGTATACAGTCCCTTGAGGTACTGGGTTTTCTCGGAACCGATACTATTACAATAACCCAGCGGTGTCAGAGCAACACCCAAAGACCCCGGATTCCCCTGTCTTGGCAAACAGAGACACGGGATACTTCTCGATGACGTCAAAGACCAAAGTTTAATGGTTGCAACCAGGGACAGAGGTCTACGAAGTGCACACGGGTAGTTCGACAGAGACTGCACCATCTCAATGAACGAAACTCGGTCTTTTATGCCAAAAATTACGCTTCTGGCAACATCACAATTTACATTCGGTGCATACAAAACTAAGCAATGAACAAGTAGCATTTAAAAAAGTAACGAATCACGACAGTCAAAGTTAATCCCACTTTCCGTTGTCCAGCCCACCAAAACGATCGCACATATGCTAGTTTCCTGTTCGATCAGGCCGGACAAACCCATCATAAAACCTTCAACCCAGATCGATGAACATGTCGTAAAGGAAAGGCAGAAACAGATGGAAAGGAGATAGAGGAGTGGGAACGGTGGGCCATAAAATCGGACCACGTCCTGTTCTTTGATCTTTATCAGTGCAGCTGCTGAACAAGGAACTGGCTCAGCAGGATTCGCCCCAGGCGAGGAGTCAGTTCGGCCAGGTCAACCAGAAGTCAGCTAAGGCGTACGTGTCAAGGACTCGTTCGGCCACAATCATAGGGCCTATGTTAGGGCAACCATACAAGATGGCTGCCACATACAAAATGGAACCTGAGGGTTCAAACTAAATCCTCAAATGCAGAGTGTTCTCCTATATCGATTCATACGAAAACACTCAGACACGTTAGACTCGTCATTTGCGGTCTGCTGACACCAAGATCGTCCATTTCCGACAATCTTTACAAATCGGGTTTCCGGAACTATCGAACCCAATTCGGGATCACAGAACCACAGACCCTCCTTTTGCCCTATCATAGGCAATAAACCCAGACCCATTTTAATCTGAATCCGGATCTATATTCATCAGGTCATCGATATGCTGCTGTAGCATCATCTTATTACTATGCATCTCTCTCCGGACAGGCTTCCGTACGCACAAAGTAGCACAAAGGCCACAAATAGCCGGAGCACACTGTACACAGAGACAGAACATGAACAGAATCGCTAAAACCATCCCAATAACCATCAAAATCTTCCAACCCCAAGTGGATATCAATCCCCATAACCATCCCATCAAAGACCAATCCCCTTTGTCCAGATGGACAGAATCGGAGATTTTGTGCAATTTAGAAATAGCTTGGAAGACTGACGGAGCGATGTCTGGAATAAAAACGCAACAGCTCGATTGAATCAATCTACAAACTCCCCCTCGATCTGCCAGAATAACGTCTAGGGCAACTCTATTCTGAAGTGTCATAAGTCTATCCGACTGGAGCTCAGCAGTCAGGTTACCAAGGGCACCGGCAGTCTCAACTATGGTGGACTCAACCACTCTCGTAAGCTGACGAATATTCCTACTGTTAGCCATAGGTCCCCAGAACGGCAGAAAACCCTTTAAGAAATCACCCAATTCTTGTCC
Source organism: Lissotriton vulgaris (assembly GCF_964263255.1). Lineage (NCBI taxonomy): Eukaryota > Metazoa > Chordata > Amphibia > Caudata > Salamandridae > Lissotriton > Lissotriton vulgaris. The sequence continues at coordinate 711,596,301 of NC_141694.1, forward strand.
CGCAGTGTCTTCTTGGCTAAAGACACCTCTAGCAATTCTCATTTTGTGATAATCTGCCGCAGCTGTAAAAGTGGGGGGTAACAGTAAGGAAACAAAACATGTGCCCGAAAAGTCATGGGGCAACCATGTGTATGCTTTGTCATAGCAAACAAAGTAGGTACCCTTAGCAGCTAAGAACGCTGGGGAAGACTGAGACGGAAACACATAAGTCTCAGCGCAAACGCTCTTCCCTAACTGAGCCTTCGGATTCTTACCGTTGCCCTGCAGACAATAGTAGCCCTTATGGGGCACTATCCAGATACAGGACTTTTCGCTCGCTGGTTAATACTCAGACTTACTCCATATCCAGTAACGTTCCAACCACTATATGGTTGCCTCTCGTCTTTCGGAATAGTCTCTACTGCATTAGTCCCTTTAATCATGTCGACTATGCCTCTAGCTATAGGACTATTCTTCGGATTATCTCTCGGTGAACGTAAGGGGTCAACACTGTGGGCATATATGAACATGGTTCTATAAGCTCGGATCGAACCATTCAAACTAAAGGGCAAAACCAAATAAGGAATTCCTTTATCGGTTGTATGAGGCATCAAACCACAGATCCAACAGTTCGTTGTATTGATCACTAACTGATGCTGGTGCAAAAGCTGTATGAAGGAATTATTAGCGAACTCCTTACGTCTAACTACCTCATATTCAGGCAAAGGGTGGAAAGAATGAGAGGAAATATTAGGTGAAGGTGTAGATTGCACAGTGGAATTAGACGTTGTTTTAAAAACAAATGCTACATAACCAATTATGAAAATTACGAAACTCAGTAATAAAAGTATGCATGGTATCAAAAAAACATTTCTTTGACATTATTTTGCAAATGCGTTTTCTAAAAGTCAGTGTCTGCACAGGTCTCTCCAACTCAAAGAAATCCATCCTAAACTAAGGGTGCTGCCCGCGGTGGTTGGTTGATTCTGCTTGAGAGTGCCTCTGCTGCACCCAAGAAGGCTGCCTCGGACCAACAGAACCCAAGACCTAGTGTCTCAGACTTACACTCCCAAGACTGGTAGCAACCGCGACCCTAGCAGCAAGAACCGGATGGCAGCTCGGAAAAACAAAAATACGTAGATCCTTGGTGGAGAGTTAACCTGCAAACATTAAAAAAAATCAACTGTATTATTCTTTTATTTGTCCTTAATTCTCGATCTCAAATTGTATCTGTCTCTTCCAGGTAATTCTTGAACGGCAAACAAAAGATGAGGCTCAGTAGTGTCCAACCGCTCTGCAGGAGGTATTGATGCTTGCAAAAGACGATCACTTTCCAGTTCTGAATTAGTCCCAATCAAACGAGCATCACTGAGCGTAACAAATTTCGGGACTGTTTCAGTTTCAGAATCTGCAAGACCATCTTGAACCCACTTGTCATACGGTAAAGGTAAGGGTGCTTTCTTCGTGTGGGAGCCGTGTATCCAGTGACGCTTCCCACGTACTCGCACCGCAGATGTCGTAGATAACAGGATTTGGCAGGGCCCAGTCCAACGGGGCTGCTCGTTCTTCGTACGCTGGAAATTCCTGACGAAGATCCAAGAGCCGGGTTCTATGGCGTGGCCTGGATCTTCTGTAGATTGTGGAAGAGAGTTATATACCTGTTGGCGTAAAACACTCATTTTAGTTGTCAATTCACGCAAGTAGTCAAGCAAAACAGGGTATTCAAGGTCACTAAATCTCGTTGGTCTTGGTACGCCCCAAATATTCGCCGGGCGACCAAACACGACCTCATACGGACTCAAACCCATTCGTGAATGAACAGTCATTCGGGTGGACAAAAGTGCTAATGGCAAAGCATCTGGCCATTGTAAACCAGTGCTCTCTTGAATTTTGGCCAACTTAAGTTTCAGAGTGCCATTATAACACTCGACTAAACCAGCTGATTGGGGATGATTTGCAGCGTGGAATTTCTGCCTAATTCCGAGACCGTCACACACTCTCTTCATCACTTGACCCACAAACTCACTTCCGTTATCACTCCAAATGATTCTCGGCAAACCAAACCTAGGGAAGAATTCTTTTATCAAAGCTTTGGCAGTGGACAAAGCAGTGTTGTCCTTAAGGGGGTAAGCTTCTACCCATCTAGAAAAAGAGCAAACAACCACTAACACATGCTTTAAGTTGTTGCATCTTTCCATATGGATAAAATCTAGCTGCAAAGCCTCGAACGGATACATAGGCGGAGCAAAATGACCAGCTGGTGTTGGAGTTCTCTTACCAGGATTATGCATCAAACACACCATACAATTCTTAACCAAATTCTCTGCACAACTGGGTATTCCCACATTCTGCCAAACCGGAGCCAACAACTTGCAAATCCCTTTCACACTAATGTGTGCCAATCCATGCGCCATTGTAACAACTGGAAGCACATACGCATTTGGCAACAACCATCTTTGATGTTCGGACAAATCAGTCCAGCAACCATTCGGATCCAACCTACCCTTACTCTCTCTCCATTCATCCAACTCTTTCTCCGAAGCTTCACTCCGGATAATCTTCACGCTCTCAATAGTGTCTTCGCACATGCTCTTCTCTGGAACCCATCTTGCTGGACCCACAACATACATTTGACTCGTCACATTCCTAGCAGTTTCTTTCGAACCTCATCCGCAAACGCATTACCACGACCAACATCATCCGTGATCTTCTTATGGGCACTGCATTTTACGATCGCTATTTGCAAAGGTAACGTAAGAGATTCAAGAAGCTCATTCACCAACCGCCCATGCTGGATTTTCGTCCCATGCGATGTCAAAAATCCACGTTCATGCCACAATCGTCCAAAGCTATGAGCCACTCCAAATGCATACTGACTGTCAGTATACACATTCACTCTTTTCCCTTTCGCCAACACACATGCTCTCGTAAGTGCAATTAATTCCGCTGCTTGCGCGGAGTTGTGGGGGATACGTGCAGCTTCGACAACTGTATGTAAAGTCGTCACGGCATACGCTGCAGTGATATCGCCATTTGGTCATTTAAAACACGAGCCGTCAACCCACAAGGCATCATTACAATCAGGAAGAGGAGTGTCTCTCAGATCTATCCTCCCTTTCGTCTCTTCTTCAGTTCTCAAGAAACAATCATGTTGCTCTTCACTTTCATGGACATAAAATGTGAAAGGCTTGCTGTAGTCGGGAGAACCCAACACAGGAGCCGAACACAACGCATTACGTAGTTCAGAAAAACTCTTTTGGCATTCCTCAGTCCAAGGAATCGGATTTGGAGTATCCTTAACCGTTAAAGCTATCAAAGGTTTCGCTGGAAGGGAAAAGTTTGGGATCCACTGTCTACAGTACGACATAATACCCAAAAACGCACGTACTTCTCTCTGTGTCGTAGGGACACTCATTCTTGCAATAGTCTGGATTCTTTGTGGGGTCAGCTTCCTTCCCTCCTTCGATAAGAGGTGACCTAGGTAGGTAACTTCTTGGCGACAAAATTTCAGTTTTGAAAGAGAAACTTTGTGATGGCAATTGGATAAATGAGACAACAAGGACACAGTGGCATCCTTACATATGTCTTCAGTATCGGCAGCGACCAACAAATCGTCAACATACTGGATAAGGGCCGCACCTTCAGGTAAGGCCAACAAGTCAAGTTGCGTCTTCAGAGCTTGACTGTAAATTGATGGACTCTCGCAATAACCTTGAGGAGCGCGCTTGAAGCGGAAACTTCGTCCTCCTAAAGAGAATCCAAAGATATCTCTACTCTCTATGGCAATCGGGATGCTAAAGAAAGCATTCTTCAAGTCAATTACCGAAAACCAAGTAGCAGAAGCTGAAATCAATGTCAGTAACGCAGTAATGTCGGGTACAACAGGGAATTGCGGAACAACAATCTTGTTCACTTCACAAAGGTCGATAACAAACCTATATACAGGAGGCTGTGAAGAATCAGTTTTCTTCAGGACAGGCAAAACCGGACTATTGCACACATTACCTCGAGTCTCTTCAATAACGTCCTTGTCAATCAGATCGTAAATGATCGCTAAGAGCGCTCGTTCACCATCACTCGAAATAGGATATTGCGGAATGCGTGGTAACTGAGCATTCGCTTTCAACGTCACAACATATGGGGGAATGTCTAACAGCCCCACATCATTTGGACCCGTAGCCCACAATGAATCTGGTAAAGAAGACAATTCAGGTGGAATACAATCTTTCGAGACATATATCGGAGAAATCACATTCTCACCTAAAGTAAGATGTACTCCTGACGGAGAACAGTACAAAGTCGCATACAATCTCTTCAACAGGTCAAGGTCTAGTAAGTTCTCATTACAACCTGTAGTCAAAAGAAGGGGTGCTTCAAACCTACGAGGACCAACAGAAAGCGGCAATGGAACAGAAATCGGATTCATAACGGGGGCGCCAGAAAAACCTATAGAAACATTATTAAAGCCAGACAAAGGTGCGGCAGGGAGTTTAGAATGCATAATAGAACTCTTCGTAGCGCCAGTGTCTAGCAGAAAAGGCTCTGACACACCTGATGCAATCACTTCCACGTAAGGTCCACTCTGATCTACCGGAACTGAAACAACTCCCTCTCTTTGTCCATGGCTGTCCTAACAATCCTTACCTTGCTCTACATCGCCTTCAACATAGTAATCATCTACGTAGTACTGTGTAGACCTACCCGAAGAATTCTGCTGTTGATCAAAACTGTTCATTGAATTCTGCGGAGGCAAAGGGCGCGCGTTCTGTCCGCGACCTCTACCTCTAGGCACTTGTTGAGCACCTCTACCTCTAACACCAGGAGCACTATTAGCACGTTGCAACAAAACCGGACAACTGTTCTTATAATGGCCTTCTTCTCTACAATATGCACACTGATTAGGCCCATACTGAACACGCTGTTGAGGAGTCTCGTCTCTTTGTGAGTTCCTCGAATACTGTAGAGGCTGCTGATAATCGCGCTGATTATTAACACGAGGTGGATAAGCTTGTTGTAGAAGAACTTTAGTCTTCAATTCCTTAGTCTTCTTATCCGCTCTCTCTAACTCATCCTTACGCCTATTCTCGTAGTACTGAGCCGTAGCAAGAATTTGCACCGAAGTAGAAACAGGCCAAGCACTCTCGGAATCCTTCAACTTAGTACACAACTCAGGAAGAAGATTGTGCACGAATTTATCAACGAATAATCTCTGGCCACCTTCGGTAGCCATATCCTGACCACTATGATCAACAAAAGTTTCCTCGAAACGCGAGAAAAAGTCTGAAACAGACTCTTCTTTCTTCTGCTTACAAGCTGACAATTTGTCCCAATTAACACGGACTTCAGGCATTAAAGTCTTCATTAAAGTGATAATCCTACCAGGAAGTTCAGTAATAACATCTTCAGGCTTAGCCCCTCCAACTTGTCTATCATTTGCTGCAACAAGATTCACCCACGAATCGCCCAATTCATTATCATGATCTGTATGTCGAATGACATTCCAGATGGACTGTGGAACAACATTCCCAAAGAGCATATCTATATCCGCCAAATTCATGACGCACAAACTCACAGTTTGCGCAAGTTCTTTATAATTAGGGCTCCCGGTTTTATGGTATTTATTTTTTTAACATTTCCGTCTGTATTTATCCATATTTATTTTTTGGTCATTTTTTCAGTATTTATCCATATTTATATTGTCGTGAGCAAAAAAAAGACACTGTAGCTAGTATTTATTCACATTTATTTAGGCAGGACAGGCTCTCTCCTAACGCTTATCTTTATAGTACAGGCGCCAAACGCATTTATAATGTAATAGGTCTCATATTTGTGCGAGTTTAAGCTATTGGCATTGCAAATGACAATGCCTTTTATTTTGGTTTTAAAAACAAGCCATAAATAAAAGGCATTGTCATTTACAATGCCAATAGCGCAAACTCTCGTAAACCTGAGACCTATTGCATTGCAAATGCTTGTTCAATTGGACACAGAACTGTGAGCAGACAGATAACTGCGGGGAATGCGGCCTACTATCCTTCGCTACACACTGGAGTAATCGTCAATGCCATCCCAGTAGCCGTGGGAGAGATAGGATGCAAGGAGAATCTGACCTGAAGCACCCTGTGAAATCATACTGTATTCCAGCCACAGTCTCAGCAAGCCAGACAGGCATATTCTGAAGCCGAATAAGAATCCCTGAGAGCATTTCATCTTTTTTGTGAAACAGAAACCATTCACCCTTGTCTCTGATTTCAATCTGCAGAAATCCTAAAACGAAACTTCCCCTCACAATAGAAAGGCGGTGCCTCTGCCTACAGGGTTAGAAATAATTCACAGGTTCCACCTGGGGAATAACTACACCGCACTCTCAGTGGCTAAAATTTCCTGAAAAATACCTGAGCTATGTTGTCAAGCCGGTCAAACACCATACATTCAGCAAGGACGTGTTAATGAAAGTGTCAACGAGTGGTCCAGTACAGCAGGCAGCCTCTCCGCTCCGGGACCATAAGCAGTGGGGGGCTCAGAGTGCGCCCACAGACGGCACTTGCAGCGCCTTGGCACAGCTCAAGTTCTTCAGGCACCCACGGACAGGACTGGCCAGCAGCCGCCATGTACTCCTTGTGAGAGATCACACATTTCCTACAACATCAGGCTGAGGAGCCAGGCCATGACGGCCACAGAGGGACAGTGGCAACAAAACCTCCAATACACCAGAAAGTACGGGTTCCAGCTCTAAGATGCCCTTGTGGCGAAAAATGTGAGCGAATGTCACAAGTGCCAAAACCTGAGCAAGACTCTGGCACCAGAGACCTGCAAATGCCTGGCCTGACTTGTGTGCTGAAAGGAGCCCCTGCAGCTCGCCCCCCCCCCATGAAGTGATTAGCTTTGTGCATTTGTTTTCCCTTAATTTCTTTTAAGTGTGCATCCTGCCGCACCTCTGCTCCTGCCAGGGCAACTCCAAGCCAGCATACTTAAACAAAAGGAGGCCCTAATGGCCCCTTAACATCGACCTTTGGATTTATTCAGCTGAACTCCGATAAGCCCTCTCACTTCTTGTGCTCGGACAGACTTGTCTTAGAGAGCAATTCATTGGCATTTTTCCGTTTTTACATATAAATGCAGACAAAGGAAAAATATTTTTCCGTCTGTATTTATATGTAAAAATCCGTTTAAACGGAAAACCGGGAGCCTTATTTATAATATCCTGCCGGATTCTTCCGCGGATCTGTTAAAGTCTGCTTAAGCGCTAGAACTTCTGCACGCTTCCATGGTACATGAACCCACACACGCTGAAAGTGTGCTTGAACAGGTGGAATAGCAGTCGCATCAGCAGGTCTCCATACTGGAGGAACCTCTCGCATCGGATATTGACGCGCATGTCTCCTAACTGACGAATCTGGCTCAAACAGTCGTTCAGTAGGAACATCGCTACGGAACAACAGTAATGTCGATACCGCTTTCTCAACATCGAGTAGACTCACAATCGTTCCTTTGGCAAACTCCGAACGCAACCAAGACAATTCTACAGGAACTCCACCCAATCCGTCCATCCATTGTTCATGGAGGAACGCACACATAAGCTCAAAAACATAACGCTGCTTTGGTGCTTCCCATTGTCGGAAGACATCCATAATACCTTCTAGATCATACTGGGACTTATACGTCACTCATCTACGTGCCATATGGTCAAGGACCACTCGTTCATCTGTATCGGGCAATTGGCTACGCGACTGTCTACGCTCACTCACAGGAGACATACCCATTTGTCCCAAAATAGGAGTCAGAAAATTAGAAAAGGCAGCGGTCATCCGCTGTCTAGGAGAAGGAACAGTCGGAAGGACAAGAGGAGACGAAACAGTAGTAGTAGTAAGATCCACAGTCGGAAGAGGCATAGAAACAGTAGTAGCAGGAAGAGGCAAAGTTGGCAACCCTTGAGAAGGCTGCGCATTCGGAACAACAACCAACGAAGAAGCTGGCTGTGGAGGAATAACAGGAGGCAAAGCAACAGGAGCTTGCACGACCACAACAGGTTGTGGTGGTGCCGTAGCATTCTGCACATAAGGTGGCGGTGAATTTAGCAAATGCGACATCAAAGGGTCTTTCACAAGATCCTTCTCGTCTTTCTGCTCCTTAGCCGGCAAGACTGGGTAGCATCTGTCTACCGCTAACTTCCTCACTCTAAGCATCTGCTCACTGTCTTTCTCTTCTTCATTATCTCTGTATGCAACGGCGGCTTGCACCATTGACATACCCTTTCTATTCTTCTCCGCTAACTTAATTTCTTTCTGTTTGGCTTCCTTGCGCCATATGCGGAAAGAGTCAAACATCGCCGGCCGGGCTTTCTTCTTAAACAACCTCACTTCAAGATTATCTAAGACTTCTGTCTCAAAACTACCATAACGGGGCCACTGTAGTACACCGTCATTCTTCGTATATCTAATCCAAACCTCATTATAGCTAATAGGACCCACACCATGCTTCACGTATAACTCGTATGTAGGAGTTCCGATCGGAGGAACCGGACACGAATCCTCTAATCGGGAATCCCTCAAAGTACCACAACTAAACAACTTCCTAAGGCTGCTAAAACCAGGCATCTTGCTCACTAGTCTAGCTTCAAACAACAAGGGTAATCTAGAATCGATAAGCTCGTGAATACACGAATCCCTTGGCTTTGGGGCCTGCAGGTACCAAATCAAAGCTATCCACTAAAGGATACAAAACAAACTAAGAAATAGGAGGCGCTCCCTTTATACTTAACTGAGTTGCCGATGGCGTCAGCAGAAGACCCGTCAATCGTCTCACTCTAAAAACGTCTAAGGCTCCAAAACAGGGCGACAGTCAGGGCAGCAGTCCTTCGTAGCCGCCGGTATGCGGGAAACCTCGCAGCAAAGACCTTCGGAACCACGTCGACATACAGGGGTCGCTGAAGTGGCTGGCCAACCTCTGGAATTTTCACACGAAGCTCCTCACGAACCTCTGGCTTGGACCGGTACCGCTGAAGTCGCCCCACGTTGGGCGCCAATTGAGGTACTGGGTTTTCTCGGAACTGATACTATTACAATAACCCAGCGGTGTCAGGGCAACACCCAAAGACCCCGGATTTCCCTGTCTTGGCAAACAGAGACACGGGATACACCTCGATGACGTCAAAGACCAAAGTTGAATGGTTGCAACCAGGGACAGTGGTCTACGAAGTACACACGGGTAGTTCGACAGAGACTGCACCATCTCAATGAACGAAATTCAGTCTTTTATGCCGAAAATTACGCTTCTGGCAACATCACAATTTACATTCGGTGCATACAAAACTAACCAATGAACAAGTAGCATTTCAAAAAGTAACGAATCACGACAGTCAAAGTTAATCCCACTTTCCGTTGTCCAGCCCACCAAAACGATCGCACATATGCTAGCTTCCTGTTCGATCAGGCCGGACAAACCCATCATAAAACCTTCAACCCAGATCGATGAACATGTCGTAAAGGAAAGGCAGAAACAGATGGAAAGGAGATAGAGGAGTGGGAACGGTGGGCCATAAAATCGGACCACGTCCTGTTCTTTGATCTTTATCAGTGCAGCTGCTGAACAAGGAACTGGGTCAGCAGGATTCGCCCCAGGCGAGGAGTCAGTTCGGCCAGGTCAACCAGAAGTCAGCTAAGGCGTACGTGTCAAGGACTCGTTCGGCCACAATCATAGGGCCTATGTTAGGGCAACCATACAAGATGGCTGCCACATACAAAATGGAACCCAAGGGTTCAAACTAAATCCTCAAATGCAGAGTGTTCTCCTATATCGATTCATACGAAAACACTCAGACACGTTAGACTCGTCATTTGCGGTCTGCTGACACCAAGATCGTCCATTTCCGACAATCTTTACAAATCAGGTTTCCGGAACTATCGAACCCAATTCGGGATCACAGAACCACACCCTCTGTAAGAGTTAGAGATTGAGATAGACTTCTCTGTTATAATTATGGATTGAGTTAGGCTTCTCTGGTATAATTATGAATTTACTGAGGCTTCATCACATGTACTTTTTAATAGTTCTACTTCCTGCCTGAAACCATACACTGCCCAAAAATTACTTCACTGTTAAAAACTCAGAAGTACCTGTCTGAACTTAAACCCAACAGTACCCTAGTACACTAACTCTACTGATATAGTTATTTTTTATGCAATTTTCATAAAGAAAATGGAAGGAGAAAAACAATCAACTATTATTTCTTTCGAAGTAAAGGTGGAAAATCCAGAAGAACAAAAAGATGAATTTGATTTCATGGATGACTCTTTGGACCAACAGTTAATAGAATGTTTGGAACAAATTGAATCATGTACTAATAATTAAGAAGAAATTCCGGACAATATTTAGTTAGAAGTTTTATTAAATTTTGAAAAAGAATCAGAAGAATACATTTATATTTAATAATTTTAAATTGTTTGAGACATTATTCATTTTTATATGTAATTCATGAAGTAGTACCAAAATGATTATATTATAAAGTGAGACTTATAGTATACTATGCAACTTTTTTGTGTTACATAGTAAGTTTACTCATAGTTACTACCTTTCTCCCACTATATTATCTCCAATGTGTATTTTACATCTCTTTTTCATCATAAGAGAACAGGATAGACTACCCATGATCCCCTAGGACTTCTAAGGGAGTGCTTAAAGGGTCTGTTTCTGCTTTCCTGACAGACTATGGTATGGATTCCATATACCACAATAACTTCTGTAACAACATGCAAGATATCTACAGAGGAGACGGTGTACATTAAGTTTAAGTCTCTGCATTGGTATCTACATATAGGTACTTAAATAAAAATAAAAAAAACAACAAAAAGAATTTTTTTTTAAAACAGCTACTTTTTAAGAAAACTGTCATTCTTTTTCCCCCATGGTACGCTCCCCAGTACGCTCCCCGGTGCGCGTACCGGGCGCTCCCCCGCGAAAATCAAAAAAAAATGTTATGCCCCGCGGGGCTCTTTTATGGCCCCCACATCAAACCTAGAGGGTCAGAAGGGGTCTACCCTGCCCCCTTTTGGTCATTTCCCCCATTGTTTTTGCCACCTCTTGTGTCTCGATCCTACCGAGACACATGGCGGCCGCTCTGGACTGTTTGGAATGTTTACAGACACCCGAGAGCCAATCAGCTTTCTGCGCGCAAACTTGGGTAGCGCGCTGGTACGCGCCCCGGTGCGCGTACCGGAGCGCGCTTATAGATATATTTCTTTTTTTGAACCTAAATTACTCAAAATCCACTGGAGAACATATATTGAGACATAGCAAAGGCACATCGGGCTACCAGTCCCTACAATTTTGCCATGTTTGGTGGAAATCCATTCAGCCGTTCGGGCTAAAAGTGAGGTTGACCGCCCTATGGAAATTAACATGGGGAAAACACGTTTTGGGACCCCCTTTTATCTCATGGAAGTTTAGGGGGGATTCGTCATGCGGGGTCCGAGAAAAAAGGGGGGTCCCAAAACGTGTTTTCCCCATGTTAATTTCCATAGGACGTTCAGACACGGCTACAGCCCAAACCGCTGAATGGAATTACACCAAACTTTGCAAAAATTGTAGGGACTGGTATGCAGAAGTGCTTTTTCTATATTTGGTGAAAATTTCTCCAGTGGTTTTTACAAAAATTTACTTCCAAAAAATTTATATATCTATATGCGCGCTTCAAGCGCTAAGGGTACGCGTACCGGTAAGCGCACCCGGCGCGCCATGGAAGTGCGCGAGCGGAAATCTGATTGGCTCTTGGGTGTCTGTCAACATTCCAAACAGTCCGGAGAGTCAGCCATCTTGTGTCTTGGTAGAATCGAGACAGAAGAGGTGAAAAAAAAGGGGGAAATGATTAAAAGGGGGCAGGGTAGACACCCCTAGACCCCCTAGGTTTTCTGAGGGGGGCCTAAAAGGACCCTGAAGGGCAAAAAAACAATTTGATTTTTAAACTTTGCGGGGTAAGCGCTGAGTGCGTTCCCATGTACGCTTCCAGGTACGCGTACCCTGGGCGTAGAACAGGGAAAAACAATGAAAGAAAATAGTGTAAAATAAGAATTTGGAGTGCTTAGAGGTAGGGTAGCTCTAAAAAGAGCTGTTATGTTATGTGGGTGCTTTAAGTACCTATAAGTAGGGGCCGATGCGCAGACCCCCGCAATTTAAAAAAAGAAAAATTTGGGGGCCTGGGGGGTCCTTGTGAGACCCCCTGAGCAGGCCTAGGGGGTCAGGATGCTTCTACCCTGCTCCCTTTGCGTGTTTTGCACCCTTGTTTCACTGTTTTCCTGTGCCTTGGTTCTACCGAGTCACAAGATGGCTGCCAAGAGAAAGCTGCATGCTCATTGGCTGTCAACACTTCTAACCAGGAAGTGTTGGCATCCATCTTGAATAGCGTTGACAGACGGCGGCAGCCAATCAGCATGCCTTCCAGAGAAAGCTGGCGCATACTGCAGGTTCAAGGTGGGCTAGTTGGCCCCCAGGGACCCCCAGTATGCAAGGGGAATTAGTTCCCCCTCTGCAAACATGCCCGGGGGCTGCCTTGCAGAGAGGTTTAAAAAAGGGTGTGGCCTCATTACACCTCTCTGCAATGCAGCCCCCTGGCTTATACTGGAGGCTCCTGGTGGCCTAGTTGCCCCCCAGGGACCCCTAGTATGCAAGGGGAATTAGTTCCTCCTCTGTAAACGCACCAGGGGTTGTGCTGCAGAGTGTTGTAAAAAGGGGGCGTGCCCTCTGAACACCTGCTCTGAAAAAATGTAGTAAATCAGTATAAAAAAATTAATACATTTAAAAATTGTCATTTAAAAAACCGTCGAAATTCAATGAAAAAAACATAGGTTTCAGGCCTTATATAGCTAGGAATTAGCTTTTAAAACAAATTGCAAATTCAATAAAAAAACATAGGTTTAAGGCCTTATATAGTTAGGCATTAGCATTTAAAAAACCTTGCAAATTCACTGAAAAAAACGTAGGTTTCAGGCCTTATATAGTTAGGAATTAGCATTTAAAAAACCTTGCAAATTCACTGAAAAAAACATAGGTTTCAGGCCTTATATAGTCAGGAATTAGCATTTAAAAAACCTTGCAAATTCACTGAAAAAACCATAGGTTTCAGGTCTTATATAGTTAGGAATTAGCTTTTAAAAAACCTTTGAAATTCACTCAAAAAACTATAAGTTTTAGGGGTGTTATAGTTAGCTGGACATTTCACTCATACAAAACCATTGAAATTGCTCCTATCAGGGGCGCAACTTGGTCTTAATTTGGGGGGGGCTAACATGGCAGATGAAGGGGCGTGGCTAATGTAAATCAATGGGGCGGAGCTAAAATGGCAGATAATCAGGATCGGTTAATGCTCAGGTCAAGCTGAGAAAAAAATGTGGTGAATTCTGCATTTGAAACTGGACAACAATTAAAGCACACTTTTTTGTTAGTTTGATGCATTGCCCCCCAAAACCCATACTCACCCTGAATCTTAAAATTTCCCCTGGCACACCAAAACACATACCCACACTGAACCCTAAAATTAACCCCCTCACACCCTAAAACTCATACCCGCCCTGAAATCTATAATTACCCCTGGCACCCCAAAACCCATACCCATTCTATCCCTAAAATTATCCCTCCCCGGCACCCCAAAACCCATACCCACCCCACACCCTAAAATTACCCCCTGGCACCCCAAAACCCAATACCACCCATAACCCTAAAATCACCCCCCTGGAGCCCCAAAACCCATACCCGCCCTGAACCTTAAATTACCCCTGGCACCCCAGAAACCATACCCATGCTGAACCATAAATTCCCCCTTGTCCCCTAAAACCCAAACCCACCCTGAACCTTAAAATTACCCCAGGCACCCCAAAACCCATACCCATACCCATGCTGATCCATAAATTCCCATCTGGCACCCCATAACCCATACCCACCATGAACCCTAAAATAGCCCCCTGACATCCCAAACCCACACCTGCCCTAAACCCTAAAATTACCCCTGGCACTACAAAACACATACCCACGCTGAACCCTAAAATTAATCCCATGGCACCCCAAAACCCACACCTACCCTGTACCTTAAAATTACCCCTGGCACCCCAAACCCCATACCCATGCTGAACCATAAATTCCCCCCCGGCACCCGATAACCCATACCCACCCTGAACCATAAATTCCCCGCTGGCACCCCATAACCTATACCCACCCTGAACCCTAAAATTGCCCCCTGACACCCCAAAACCCACACCTGCCCTGAAACCTAAAATTACCCCTTGGACACCAAAACACATACCCATGCTGAACCCTAAAATGTCCCCTAGCACCCCATACCCACCCTGAACCCTAAAATAGCCCCCTGACATCCGAAAACCCACACCTTCCCTAAACCCTAAAATTACCCCTGGCACCCCAAAACCCATACCCCTGCTGGACCATAAATTCCCCCAGCACCCCATAACCCATACCCACCCTGAACCATAAATTCCCCCCTGGCACCCCATAACCCTTACCCACCCTGAACCCTAAAATTGCCCCCTGACACCCCAAAACCCACACCTGCTTTGAACCCTAAAATTACCCCTGGCACACCAAAACACAGTCTCATGCTGAACCCTAAAATGTCCCCTGGCACCCCAAAACCCATACCTACCCTGAACCCTAAAATTGCCCCCTGGAACTTCAACACCCATACCCGCTCGGAACCCTCAAATTACCCCCTGGCACCCCAATCCGTAACCCACCCTGAACCATAAAATTACTCACTGGCACCCTAAAACCCACACCCACCCTGAACTCTAAAATTACCCACTAGCACCCCAAAAAAATGAACACTACAAACTTATACTACATTTGCATATTTGGAAGGGACTGTCCTCTTTGACGTTTCTATGTATGTAAGTCAAGAACAACATTCACAGTAACCTAGATATGCAGGCAGTAGGTAATGCTGTGCTGAGAAATGCATTAAAGTTACTGGAACTTACACAAAAAACTGCTGCCTGCTCTTCTGATACTATACTGTGGAGTCTGGCTGATCAGCAGCACTGTGTCCTGGCATCCAGCCCCTCCCGAAGGTCTCACTGTGAAGATCAATGTGGGTCAAATGCACAGACAGCAGGGGGAAAGGGATGGCCAATGCAGGTGAAGCTTTTCCTTTGTAAATTAATTCCTGCTGGCGTCATAGCCCAGGGTTTGCTGTCTGTGCACTTGTATGGAATACACATCTATACAAGTGCACAGAGAGCACACCCTGGGCTAAGATGCCAGCAGAAATTCCTTTACAAAGGAAAAGCATCACCTTAACTGGTCATGCCTTCCCTCTGCTGTGCACATCTTCACACCCCATG
This sequence comes from Lissotriton vulgaris, assembly GCF_964263255.1. Classification (NCBI taxonomy): domain Eukaryota; kingdom Metazoa; phylum Chordata; class Amphibia; order Caudata; family Salamandridae; genus Lissotriton; species Lissotriton vulgaris. The sequence continues at coordinate 711,611,624 of NC_141694.1, forward strand.
CTGACAACCCATCAAGTGCTTAGGTGAAATCCCTGCCTTCAGGCAAGGATTTCACCTCTGCGCCACTCTAAAGGAAACACAAGAGGTCAGGGCAGGGGGTTCACTCACTGAAACTATTCAGAGGCTCGGGCTGCTGGGCCTCTCAGAAATCATTAAAACAATCACATTCTCGGATCGGATGCGCAGCCTTCCTGCACCATTTCAGTGCGTGTCATCTTAGCCCGGGCAGAGGAGGCGACGGGGGGGGCTGAAGCCCGGTGAGCCCAATGGGTGTTGCGCGCCTGGCTCCTATATAGTTAGTTGTACTAACTATATTTCGCGCACCCATAATCCTCTGCTGATGATATCACATATTACATAATTCATGACATGGTCAGTGATATCACTGATTGTATATGTAGAATGATTTTAATTGGTAAACATATTTATTGTTATTATCTTTTTTTTGCAAATGTAGTTTGGCACCTGTACTTAGAGCATGTTTGTTATTTTCTTTTTCCATTAGGACTCCGAATTATGGGTTTCTGATAAGAATCAATTATGAGCTTCGATCAAGATCCTCTTGTACTGAATGAATATATATTCTGATTATAAAATGATTGAAATTGTACTTCTGATAAATTGGAACACAACAGTAATCAGGTTCTAGAATATAGCCTGTTATTTAAGCCCACTGGGGCGAGATTGTTGTGAAATATATGATTATAACAGTAACTATGTATAAGATCATAGCCCACTGGGGCGATATTCTTGTAATTGAACATGGAGATTAGCTGTTTATATCTATAAATGCATTTCCATCTATTCAGGTCAAATTATCATTACAAGATGGCGACGAAAGTTTCCAACTGCCTGAAACCGCAACAGTCCTATGTTTATTTTTATCACTGGGTGTATGTAAACGGAAGTACGATGTACAAACTTTACCGTGACCAAGCCTTACGGTGAAACGCGTCGGTTTGTAAACATCTGTTGCAAATAAACTTACTTTGAAGCATCCCAGAATGTCCCGACTGCTTTCTGAACCCAGAAGGTTTGCTGCAGGATATTATAAAAAACACCGTTTTTTTAGGAGGGACCGCCGCGAAGTTAGAGCCCTGGACTACCGGCATTGGTAGCGATATATATATATATATATATATATATATATATATATAGATATATATCTATATATATATATATATATATATATATATATATATATATATATATATAGATATATATATATATAGATATATATATATATATATATATATATATATGTGTTTGTGTGTGTGTGTGTGTGTGTGTACATATATACATATATATATATTGAGTCAAAACCTCCAAATTTGCATGCTGCAAACCACAGAGAAACGGACGCTTGTTTTCTTCTTCACGAAGCAGGTATGTATTCTCAAATTTTACAAGTGAACTGCAAAGTGCTGAAACCCAGACGTGTTTCGGCAAACACAGTCGCCTTGCTCACTGGAAAAGAGTGAATAGTGACCCAACATATTTTAAAACACCTTCAACCAATCCTGTGCATGGAGGTCACATGGTTTACTCCATAGCCATTGAAAACAGACTTATGAATTCCACGCTACATCCAACATGGACGCTAAGGACCCCATGTAATTTACAAATGCAAGTTTGTAACCAGAAATTTAAAACTGGATAAACAATGATGCCATTATTTGAAATTACATAAGATATATATCTTTACAAATACGGATTGACAGTCATCATTCAAAAATTCTCTCGATGGCAATAAGTGAGCTAATCTGTAAAAATCACAGTAATATTAGATAATAGTGAAAAATTCTTCTAAGAACAAAACTCATTGATGATTACATATATATCGAAGCACAAATAGATCCAGTTCGACGTCGGTGCTCTCCCAATGTAGCGCGGTGCATTTCTATTCGGCAGGATCTAGCCGATATATATTCACAAAATTTAGTCACTTGGACTAAGAAAGAGCGCACTCACTTGTGTTTTTTGTAAATCATTTCAAGCAGCTTTATTCTTGCGATGAAAAATGCTGCTGTAATTGTTTTACGAGTGACTAAATTTTGTGAATATACATATATATATATACATATATAGAAAAGTAATCGCCACACAAACAATCCCACTCAAAGGTAAATGATGATGAGTAGACCCATGTATTGGTGCAATTTCTTCAGTGCTTTATTGTGCATAAATTCTTGACCAGCAAGTCCGCCATGACGCGTTTCGCCTCCTCCAAGAGGCTTGATCACATGACATGTCATCGATATAGGGGAGGGTATTTAAAGTACAAAAGTGCCAGAAAGACTCAATTCCGTGTAAACATTGTATGGAAACTGAAGACATACTCTTCTATAATACCATTTGATTGAATAAAAGACATAGGGCCAAATGTAGGTAAACTACATTTACCAATTCTAAAATACCGAATTTTACCGATTCGGTATTTTAGAATCGGTAAATGCTATGTAGGTAATACATCGATAAGTATTACCGAATCGGTAATTCCCATTCGGTATTTACCGATTCGGTAAAAGGGTAACACATTCAAGGGTGGCAGGGTGGCAATTTGACACCCTGTTGCACCCCTGAATAGTGTATGGGTGCACATGTGGCACACATACATGCCCTGAGGGCATGAATGTCTGCCACATGGCACTATAATACTATACAAAAAAATTGCTTCTTTTGGGGTTTTCGATATTTACCACCAACTTGTAGTTGGTGGTAAATAATGAATCCTAACATGGGAAAAGCACTCATTTAAGTGCTCCCTACATTAAGGAGTCAGTAATTTACTGAATCAGTATTTAAGAATTCGGTAATTTACCGATTCCTTAAATTACCGATTCGGTAAATTACCAAATCCTTAGATTAGGCCCCTACATCTGAAAAGCCTAATTCCGGTCGGTAATGGCCGAAATTCGGTAATTTCGGCCATTACCGACCGGCATTAGGCTTCCTACATCTGGCCCATAGTGTCTAAAATCAATAATCAAACACAGCACGAAAATTCCAACTGTAAAAAGAACATTATATACATTTCTAAAAAATATATAAGAGGTTTTTACATGAGAATTAATATCTAAATATATAAATATAAATATTCATACTAGAAATGCGATGTTGAAAACAATTATATTCAGATTTGTAAATGTTGGACTTGGCCCTTCTGGCAGGTTCACCCATAAACGTTTTGCTTTTAAATGTGACTTGGTGTTGGTTGTTTTTGGCTTCTGTGCACTTTAACCCCTTCCATGCTCATGACGAGCTCAGCTCGTCATGAGTCACAGTGGAGCTGTGCTCGTCATAATGGCTGCGGCCCTCCCACGCGCAGTTCATTCCCCGCTTGTGCGGGAGAATTAATGAGTGGGATGGGTCTGTGGGCTGGTCTGTGACGAGCCCAGCTCATCATGAGCACAGCTCCACTGTGAGTCATGACGAGCTGGGCTCGTCCCGAGCACAGCGGCGCCCTGGACCTCCCCCCGCACCGTGGGGGAATTACCCCAGCAGCGAAGGGGTTAACACTGTGTCCCAGTGTAAAGTGCGTGCGTGTGGTGAGATTGGCCTGCCCTCCCATAGGAATGCATGGGGAATGTGTGTGCCATGGTAGTTCCTGATGGGTGGGGAGCGCAGGGTCGAGTTTGGTATGTGCGAACTTGTGAGAGGAAATGCTGTGCGATGATGTGTGCGGCTTTAAAGTGTCTAGTGTGGAAGTGCCACTTCTAGAAGTTGGCATGTCTGTGTAATAAAGATGACTGACTGGCTTGTGATTGGCTGGAGCTGGCTGGTGTGCCTGGCTCCAGGAGTCAGGATGAGTCTGCCCCGGTGGAGAATGGGGAGATCTGCATGTTGAAGGCAGGGAGAAGTGCACCTGGGACCTGAATAGGGCTGGGCCTTCCCTACACAATGCTGGCTCCGCCCCCTGTGGTGCGACTGATGTCCCTAGCTTGTCCTGTGAATGGGGAGAGAGGCTGAGCACAACGGAGTGCTCCAGAACCAGCTGCGTCTGGTTTTCCCCCACCCTGCACCCTAGAGACAAAGGGATTTGGTGTATAAGAAGGGGCTGTGACCCCATGAAAAATGTTCTTCTCTGTTCCTGACTAAAGGGGGCCTGCTGCTGGGTGCCAGGAGGAACCGCCACTGGGTGCTGCCTCCCTGCCTGGAGGGCCCTGTGAGCTAGCCCATGGGCCCAGCCTTTGCCCCCCTGCCTTCCTAAGGACTTTGTTCCCGAACTTTGCCCTGTAGCACCTGGGAGTGCTTTATTGTGTCCTACAGCACCTGGGGAGCGCTGTATCTCTACTGCTGGAGAAGCGCTTGTCTTTTTGGGCTTAGAAGCGCTGTGTTCTGCCCCCAGGAGGGCAGCTGCTGCCCGCAGCGCGATGCTGCATTGTGGAGTTTCCCCCGTGATTGGGCTTGTTGCGGCGCCCATGCCCACCCCGTACTGCCTGCCGCGTATTTGCCCATTTTGCTAAAGCACGGGTGCCCACCCCGCTTATTGTGTTCTATTGGGGGTGCCTACCCCGCTTCTGAGCTTTGCGTTGCAGCGGGAGCCTACCCCGCATTGCCCAGAGCTGAAGAAGTTCACTGCCACGGCTCGGGTGCCGGGCGAGACACAGGAATCCAGGCGGGACTGCCCCGGGACTGCCTGCTTGAGGGCGGGGCCACCAGCACAGACAGGAAATGGACGGGAGCCTACCCCATGCTCCTGTGATGAGGAGGGAGCCAGCGTGTGACCCAGCGGGGCTCCCGTGCTAAGGGAGAGCCCCGTCTGCTGCTGGGCATGGACCGCTGGCGTGAGGAGTCTGGGGAGAGAAGCTGAGGGGGCTCGAGGCACATTGCCAGTGCCTGCCCCCGCCGCCTACCAACCCCGTGCAGCCACCACCACCACGGGACGAAAGGAGCCCGACAGACCCAGTGAGTGGGGCCCCTGTGTTTCTTCGTGAAGAGGGGGGCGTCGGGGCACATTGCTGGTGCCCGCCCCCCCCAGTGGTGCTAGCTTCATTTTGGGGGCATTTCAGTGGGTAGAGCGGCCCCGGTTGGCCGAGGGCCGCTCCCCCAGTGTGGCAGCATTTTTTTCTTACTAGTCTGAGCCCACGAGGCTCGAACGATACCGGGGGCATTTCTTGTAGATAGAGCCTGTAAGGCTCCAACGTGAATTGGGGGCAATTTGTATCTAGAGCCTGCAAGGCTCCCACGTTGATCTGAGGGCACAGCTGGTTCAGAGCCGACGAGGCTCCCACGTTGTTTGTGGGCACTGTTGTTTATTAGAGCCCAGAGGAGAGCCAGCAGGCACGATGGTGCCAGGCTCAGTTCCCCAGCTGCCCAGCACTTAGTGGGCAGCTGCATCGTTTAGGCCTGTTGCGCATACTTCTTTGGCTCCCTGCGCAGCGAACCCAGACATTCTGGACATTGGGCCTGAGAGCCCCTGAGAGGCCAAGTTGGCGTGGGGTCAGTTATGTGATTTTTGGCGCAAATGTGATCACTTGCCTAATGTGATTTCTGCATAATATGCAATGCTTTTTGCCTATACCTCTAAATGTGTTTATGATTGGGAGGTTGTTTTACCTAGTATAGTTATGCTAGTGAGTTCATGGTTCCCTGCGTGATATATGCCTAAGGTGGTTAGGATTGCGTAGTGTGTACTTACATTTTACCAGTGGATACTGGTTGTTTGCTACAGTTGCTATTTGGTGCTACAATTATTCTATGTTCTAAGTGCTATTTCTACAAAGTGCTAGTTCTACCAAGGGCTTATTCCTGACAGTGGTCTATGTGGCCCAGTCCTGTGTATATAATCTCCTGTAAATACTGCCCAGTGCCAGTTGGCACAGTGTAAATTGAGTGTTTATTATCTAATGTGTTTGGTATAATACAAAGGCTATTTTTGGTATAACCTTGTTTGGAGTTTCCTTTGTGGTGGGCCTTGGGTGTTTTTGCTGGGTGCGCGCGCAAACGCTTTACGCATTGCCTCCGGGATAAGCCTGACTGCTTGTGCCAAGCTACCAAGGGGGTGAGCAGGGGTTATCTTTCGCGTGTTACTCCCTTGCCCTGACTAGAGTGGTGGTTTCTGCCTGGCTTTGGCGCAAGCCTTAGCTAACTAGAAATCCCCATTTCTAACAGCAAATATTTCATCTAATTTACCTATGATGAAAAAATATGTCATGTTTCCATAAAAATAAAAGCCCAAGTGGGCCACTATGTACATTTAGCCATCCAACTATAAATGCTGTATTAACAACTCATTTAATACCCTCTTTAAAGTGCTGTAGACAAAATAAACAAATTAGTGCTTGTACCTATTAACCATAAAATCCTAAAATGCTAATTCCGTGTAAACATATAGATTAAACTTGTGCATATAATAAAATCAGGGAATAAAAGTGTCACACTCTCCTAGTTGTTATTCATTTCTGTAATGACCATCATTCTAGGCACCTCAATGCGGCAATCTGCAATCCTGTTACAATGAGATAGGCCTTCCAGTTCAGTTCTAAAGACAGGTATACATATCCTCGCTGGAGTTCAATCCCCCTGGGTTTTTACTGTCTAATTCCAATATGTATCAGGTCTCAAGGAGACCCAGCCTAGCCTCTCTGTCTCCTCCACATTTTAGGGGCAATACTGTATCAATTAAAAAGTATTGAAGATGCTTAGGATCACCGTCATGTCTTAGCTCAAAGTGGTAAGCCTGATCCTTTCCTGTAATGGCCCTAATGTGCTGCAGGATCCTTTTGTGGGCGGGCAGTCGGGTGCTGCCCTCATATCTTAGCCCACATGGACACTGCAGCACGTAGACCGCGTAGTCAGTTTTCCAGGTTAATCTCTTATTGATAGGTACTGGTTCAGTTCTAAAAGGACTGGTAAAATGTGTCTTATTACAACCGTATCGGCAAGCTTTACATGTTGAGCATTTTTTGAAGCCTCTACTTAGCGCCATCCATCTGCTTGAGATGGATACTTCTGGGCTATTGCTTACCAAGACATTACCCATGGAGGGAGATTTTCTAAAGGTTAATTCAGGCTTGTTGGCAACCAGACTACCTATAACAGGGTCTCTGTTTACCAAATTCCAATTTTTATAGAAGATTTTCCTGATTTTAGAGTGCTGTCTGTTATACGTTAAAATGACTCTGGGCTGTATCTTTGGTTGTGTGTTGTTAGACTTAGCCACTGCATTTTTGGAAGTTAGCGCCTGATGTCTAGTTAAGATTTGTGTGCGTTCAATAGCCTTATTGAGTATCTCCTCAGAGTACCCTCTCTCCAAAAATCGCATTTTACTTGCTTCCTGTGCTTTAAAGCATTCTGAATCGGAACTACAAATTCTTCTAATACACAGCATCTCCCCGTAGGGGATACTGCGTATCAGATGATGCGGATGTTGACTAGCCGCGTGCAGCACAGTATTGCCCGCAGTTGGTTTTCTGTGTAATTATGCAGCCAAACTAGTGTCTGTCACATACACCTCAACGTCAGGAAAACAGATTGACTTTGCATTAATCATGGATGTAAATTGTAAATTCAAGTTGTTGTCATTCAATTCATTTACAAATGCCTCAGCCTTATTTTGTGGGCCCCTCCAAACCATAAACAAGTCATCAATGTATCTTAGGTATAATGAAACATGTTCCTCCATAGTAGCTCGGTGCTTACCCATGAGAACCTGCTCCTCCCACAGCCCCATGTGCAACCATGCGAAGCTGGGGGAGAAGCAGGCTCCAATAGCCACACCCCTTATTTGTTGAAATACCTGGTTATTGAAAGGAAAACATTCTTCTCTAGGCAAATTTGTAACATAGTTAAAATCATCTTGTTATGGTTTGAAAAATTCATTGGGCGTTTATTTAGATAATGTTCCACAGCTTTTAGTCTGTCGCAATGTCTAACTGACGTATACAATGAAGTGACGTTCAAAGTCATTAATAAACAGTCAGAATTCCAGGTCACATCTTCCAATTTACGATTAAATCTGTGGTATCTTGGGCAAAGGTAGTGAAACCTTTTACCCACTCCTGCAAGAAAAAATCAATGTATTTTGAAATATTATCAGTTGAGCTGTTTATGCGTCCATTTCTAACGATAATGGCATTACTCCTAGTCCTACTCCCTCGCCTTCCTTCAGTACAAAAGAGGCCCCGCCTCCCACCCAGACCCACCCCCAGCATAAAAACTCTGCCCGCCCCCACCTCCACCTGTACATAAACAAGCCGAGTTAGCACTCAGTTGAACCGCACCGGGAGGGAGGGAGGCTCTTTGAAGGAAGGCGAGGGAGTAGGACTAAGAGCCATTATCATTAGAAATGGACCATTACCTCCCGTCCCTCCCTCGCCTTACTTCAGTACAAATGAGGACATAGTAAGCAGAAGAAAACAGAGACGGACAACTGAACTGACGAACTTTGACCTGTTCTCAGGCCAGGTCCGCTCCCCCACCGCGCCTGCATTCCCTGCTGGTGCTCTGCCTGCTGCCCTCGCCGCTGCTGCTGTTGGAAGTTCGAGGCCCTCCTCCACCCGCAGGCTCTCGCCTGCGCCTCATCCCTGGTGGCCCAGTGGTGGCCGGTAAGTATCAAGTCTGACCTCTTCCTCTGTCTGTCTCTCTCTCTCTCCCGATTTCCCTCCTCCTGCTTGTCTGCTGCCCTTAACTGTATTCTGCCTTTAGCCTTTGCTCGTTTTATTTTTCATAAGCCTTTCTGCTTTTAGCCTGCCTGTTTTTCCTCTCACTCTCTGTTGTTCACTGCTGTTGTTTTTTTTCAGTGCCCTTCTCCCCCCGACCGCCCCCGCTCTCCTTTCCCGCCGCTGCCTTCCCTGCAGCCCTGCCCCCATCCTCTGCCATTCGCCACCCGCCTCCCAGCTGCTGCTCCTCCCTCCCTCCACCCTTATTAATGCAGGCCGCTGCACGATGCCAGCCCACACGACGGACTTACGCCGCCGCCACCCTCAATGCACTCAAACCCGGCCAGAACCCCGCCTGCTACCGAGCCACCCCGAAACGCACCCACGGATCCTTCACCTGCCAAGCCTGCAATTTCACCTGCCTCCGGACCTGCACCGCACCTGAAAGGCCAGGCACCAGCAACAACCACCTCAAGTGCATCCTGCTCAACACCCGCTCCGTCCACAGACACGCCGTCAAACTCTGGAACCTGCTCGACACAACATCACCAGACGTTGCCTTCCTCACGGAAACCTGGATGAATGCCTCCTCAGCCCCCAACATCGCCATAGCCATCCCGGACGGATACAAGATCACCCGGAGGGATCGCGTCAACCAGACCGAAGGAGGTATCGCCATCGTCCACAGGAACACCATCCGCATCACAACCAACTCCGACGACACCCTCACCGCCGCCGAGCACCTCCACTTCCAGATACACACTCACCCCAAGACCACCCTCAGAGGCACTTTCATCTACAGACCCCCGGGACCACACACACAATTCAGCGAAGCCATCGCAGACTTCATCATCCCGCACGCCCTCACCTCCTCTGACTACATCCTCCTAGGGGACCTCAACTTCCACTTGGAAAACAACAATGACAGCAACACTACCACCCTGCTGGACAACCTCGCCAACCTAGGACTCAAGCAACTGGTGAACACCCCCACCCACTACGCCGGCCACACGCTTGACCCCGTCTTCTCCTCCAGCAAGCACATCTCCTTCAGCCACTCCACCGGACTTCATTGGACTGATCACAGCTGCGTCCACTTCAACTTCAGGAGAACCACGACCCACCACCACCCACAACAGGCTCCCCGCAGGAGCTGGAACAAGATAACCGCCGACCAGCTCACCACCTCCCTCAGCCAGAACCCTCCCGCCAGCGCAACAGACCCCAATGAAGCAGCCCGCAACTTCACATAGTGACTCACCAACTGCGCCGACGACCTCGCACCTCTGAAGAACCTACCCAGCAGACCCGGCAGCAAGAAAGCCTTGTGGTTCACCAACGAACTCAAAACTTCCAAGAAAAACTGCTGCACCCTCGAAAAAGCCTGGCGCCACCACCAGACTACAGAAAACATTACAGCCCTCAAGAACACCACCCGCATACACCACCAGCTGATCTGCACCACCAAAAGAACAACATTCAAAGATCGACTGGACAACAACACCCACAACAGCAAGGAACTCTTCAGCATCGTCAAAGAGCTCTCCAACCCCAGCGCCGGATACAACACATCACACCCTCGCAAGACCTCTGCGACTCACTCGCCTCATTCTTCCACCGCAAGATCGCTGACATACACAACAGCTTTGGCGCACAGACCACGCACCCAACCACCAAACCAACGCCCCCCACCACCACCCTCTGCAACTGGACCCCGGTCAACACCGAAGCCACCACCCGCACGATGAACACCATCCACTCCAGATCCCCTACCGACCCCTGCCCCCACCACGTCTTCAACAAGGCTGACTCCATCATCGCACCCCTACTCCGGGACATCATCAACATCTCCTTCACCACCGCCACCTTCACGGAGAGCTAGAAGCATGCCGAGCTCAGCGCCCTCCTGAAGAAACCGACAGCGGACCCCACTGACCTCAAGAACTTCCGCCCCATCTCGCTCCTCCCTTTTCCTGCCAAAGTCATCAAGAAGACCGTCAACAAACAGCTCGCCGCCTTCCTCAAGACGATCGGATAACTCGACCCCTCCGGTTTCTGAGCCAACCACAGCACCGAGACCGCCCTCATCGCAGCCATCGACGACATCAGATCCCTGCTCGACAACTGGGAAACAGCTGCCCTCATCCTCCTGGACCTCTCTGCAGCGTTCAACACAGATTGCCACCACACACTAATACAGCCCCTCAGCAACACCGGAATCCAAGAGAAGGCACTGGAGTGGATCATCTCGTTCCTCGCCGGAAGAACCCAAAGAGTCCGCCTCCCCCCGTTCCGATCCGCAGCCACCGAAGTCATCTGCTGCGTACCTCAAGGATCCTCGCTCAGCCCCATCCTCTTCAACGTCTACATGAGCCCCCTCGCTGCCATCGCACGCCAACACAACCGTAACATAATTTCCTATGCCAACGACACCCAGCTGATCCTCTCCCTCACCAACGACCCCGCCACTGCCAGAGCCAGCCTACACGAAGGAATGAAAGACGTGGCCTAGTGGATGAAGAACAGCCGCCTGAAACTGAACTCAGACAAGACGGAAGTCCTCATCCTGGGATCATCCCCCTCTGCCTGGGACGACTCCTGGTGTCCCCCTGCCCTGGGCACCACCCCCAAGCCAACTGACCACGCACGAAATCTGGGATTCATCCTGGAATCTTTCGATGGATCCCCACCAAAACCAGGAAGACGGTCACCCAGGCACTCATCACCAGCCGACTGGACTATGGGAACACCCTCTACGCGGGAACCACAGCCAAACTACAAAAAAGACTCCAGCGCATACAGAACGCCTCCGCACGACTCGTCCTGGACATCCCCCACCACAACCACATCTCCGCCCACCTCAGAGACCTGCACTGGCTCCCCGTCAGCAAGAGGATCACGTTCAGACTCCTCACCCACGCACACAAGGCTCTCCACGACCTGGGCTCCAAGAACCTCAACAACCGCCTCACTTTCTACACGCCCACCCGCCAGCTACGATCAACCAGCCTTGCCCTCGCCACCGTACCACGCATTCGCAGAGCCACCGCCGGAGGAAGATCCTTCTCCTACCTGGCGGCCAAGACATGGAACTCCCTCCCCATCCACCTACCACTGACCCAGGACCATCTCTCCTTCAGGAAGCAACTCAAGACCTGGCTTTTCGAGCAGTAACGGACCCCTCCCCCCCAGCGCCTTGAGACCCTAGCGGGTGAGTAGCGCGCTATATAAATTGACTGATTGATTGATTGAGTGACAAAGAACACAAAACAGTGCCCCAAACTCAGCAGATCAACATCCCTGACCTTGCAAAGAGGACAAGACCCCGTGGCCCGAACCCCCCCAAGAGGAAAAGCCACCAAGACCGCAGACCGAAACCAACAACCCCACGGAACGGGGGAAGGCAAACACCTGAGTCGGACCAAAGCGAACAAACAGAGACCTCCACCCGGAAGGACTCCACAACCAGCAGTCACAACGGCAAAAGATGCCGGACAGCCAAACCGAGCAAACGAGACTACACAGCCAAGGAAGGAGCAGGACAGAACACAGGCAAAACCACCCCATGACAGAGCCAAAATGTTGAGCCACCGGACGGACAAGGGACGGATCCGGACCCAAAACCAGCAGATCCGTACAGACCAGTCAGAAGGGAAACGCACAAGACAGGGCCCACACCCAAAAACAAGGCCCAAAAAGCCAGGAGTCGCAACCCAAGACCGCCAAGGAGCCCAAAGGGAGGACCGGATAGGACATCCAACACCAGCAGCAAAGCCCCGAAGGGAAGGACCCGACAGGGCGGGGAACCAAACACAGCAGTCCCAGAAAAGAAAACCGGGCAACAGAACCCAGGCAACACGCAAGGAAGCCAGGAGCACCAAGAGGAGCACCAAGAAGCTGGAAAGCCGCTCACAGCACCCGCAGAGGAGCCACCGACAATCCCAGAAGAGCCCCAGTCGGAGGGGACCGCTACACCAAAAGGAGGCCAGCATTAGGGGAACAACACCCAGAGTAGAACACCAGGGCGAAAAGGTCAGCAAATACCAAGCACAGGACATTCGTGAGGAGGACCGACGGGAAGCCCGCAAGCCACCGCCAACCGGACGGGAACCCCCAACACAGCCAAAGCCAGCCGCACAACCGCCAGGCAGCAGGCGCAAGCGCCGCACAGAACCCAGGGGAAGGGCACGAAACAGCAAAGGGCACGGAACCACAGGAAGGAATCCCACCGAGTGCAACACAACCTGGACAGGAGGAAAACAAGGAGCCGAAGGCAAATGGAGCAACCAACAACCCCCGAGAACAGACCCACAGGGCCCGCACCAGAAAGGCCCAGAGCAGCGGAAAGGCAGGGTGGGGGCAGGGGGGCGGCACACTGAAAACCCAAAGGCCTAGGAGAGGGCCAGTCTCTGATCCCCCCAACCACCCCAAGATCCAGGCCCCAAGCCCAGAGACCAGAACCAGGCCACGCTGGCCGACCCCGGCGCCGCAACAGGACCACCACAGGGAGGCCCCAACGACCCACCAACAGGCTGGACACAGGAAAGGAGAGAGAGAAACCCCAGGAGGAAGGGGGGACCCAGCACAACAGAACAGCCAGCACAGAGTCCGAAGGCAGAGAGCCGACAGCCCCAACACCCAGACCAGAGTCCACAGAAACAGGACGCAGTCAACCAAGGAACAAGGACCAGAAACAGGACCCACCCGACCGCGGTCATAGGACTAAGCTACCGCAACGGCAGACAGAGCCAACACCCACGGACTCCACAGGGAGCCCTGAATGGGCACCAGGGCAAGCCCAAATGCCCCAAAACTGCCAGCAAGAGGACCCCTGGGAGAGCAGCAGGAACCAGAACCGGACCCCAAACCAAACCCAGCGGAGCCCTGAACAGGCCGGTGGCCGAAGCCACCACAAGCGGAGGCAGAGGAGCCAGCGAACACCCAGCCAGAAGGCAACAGCGGCTGAGCCACCAGGAGAGCACCCCCGGAGATGGACCGAAAAGGGCAGCAGTGACAACAGACGCCGGAGACAACACAACAGGAGGCAGACGGAGAAGAAGGAAACAAGCATAGGGAAAAACTCCAGAAACACCACAGAATCCAGGTGCCCACGCACCAGCAGCTACAGGACTGCCCGAGGAGCCCCCGGGACCACAAGGCCCGAACCCACGAAGGAAGAGAGACCAGACGCCCTCCGGTCAAGGGAACGGGACCGAGCAAAGCTAGAAAACGTGCCCCCACACACACCAAGCCCCAAAAGTGGACCAGAGAAGACATTCCCCATGCCACCAAAAACCCGAACACCAGAAGAGCCATCCGCAAGAGGTCGACCAGAGACGGAGGAAGGAAACCCCCCCCGCAGGAAGGAGAGCCACGAGAGCACCCAAACAGGTGGGAAGACCCAGGGCAAAGGCCTGAGGCCGAAGGGGAAGGACGCAACACCGAACACAGGCGTCCCCCACAGAGAACCGCAGAAAAGAAGTAGCGACCGGGGTGCGGAGAGAAGTGTCCCCAAAACCCAGGGAATGCCAAAAACGGCCAGGCAGGGCCAGCGGAAAGATGGCCTGAAGGGTCAACACCCGGAAGGGAATGGTCCGAAACCAGGAGCAGGCCCCCAGGAGAACCAGGACGGGCAGAGCACCCCAGCCCCAGTAACAGAAAGGAGCGGGCCCCAGACCCGAGCCCCTCCGACAGGAACCCAGCAGAAGGAACACATGGCAAGCAGAGCCACCCAGCAGGAAGCGGAGACAGGCACCGGAGAAAGCCGAACCCCCGAAACAGGAGGAACCCGCACCAAGCCGACTCAGAACTCAAGACCCACAGCACCCAGGACCCTGCTTCCAACAGGAACGGCCCACTGCCACTGAGGAGGAAATGCCAGAGACGACCACCCACAGTCAGGGAACCAACCAGACAGCAGCGACAGGAACCCAATAGGGCAAGGCACACAGAACTGCACCCACCCGAAAGACGGAGGAAAGACCCACAGCAGGGACGACGGAGAGGGCCAAGTGCAAGGGACGAGAGAGAGAGGCAGGATGCCCCACTCAATGCAAGGCATGCAGAGGGTCCAAGGAGGCGACACCCAGCCACCACGAACTGCCGCCGCCAGCTCTACCAAACCCCGCATCAAGGAGGGCACAGAAGAAGCAAAGACCAGGCCAACCAGCGCAATGGCAGCAGCCAAGCAGAACATCAGACCCGCCACTCAGTGTGGCCAGGACAGAGTCCACCAGCACAACGGGAGGAAAGGGGCAACCCCCACCAAGAAGCAAAGCCACTGGAGGAAGAGAGGGATGAGCAGCACAGAAGCAAAACCCCAGACACAAACTGAGCGTGTACAGAAACCTGAAAACCACCCAGGACCAACACAGCGCAGAAGGACTATGGAGGGTTGAGGCCACACAGGCAACCGACAAGCATACGCCAGGCGGGCAGGTCACCGTGGACAGAGTAGCAAGGGCAATGCACACAACAGTGGAAACAGCATGGAAAAACAAGCACGGGCAACGCATGCCACACGGACAGCACCACACACCACACCGGGCATGAAGGGCAAGCCCAACAAGGAGGGCCGGGAACAGGAAGGAAAGAATCCCACAGTTCCAGCCGGCAGGAAAAGAGGAAAGCCCCCATACCCGCAACCAGCGCAGGAGCTCAGCAAACCACGACAAGAACACACTGCCCCACGCATCGCCAAAGGCGGGAGACGGAGCCCCAAAATCCCAGGAACCAGACGGGAACCAGCCCCCAACAGGATCCGCAAGACGAAGATGGGAGGGCACAGAAGGCACCGTCCGAACCCCAGAACACTGGACAGAGCAGCCTCACCCAAGCCAAGCAACATAAGCAGACATGAGAGGCAGAACACCCCCCACAGAGCCCATGCGGCGAGGGTATCCCAGGGGGACCGGAGAACCAGCAGCAGAGGAAGAGGACACCAGCACGCCCCAACAACCACCTGCGACCCAGCGGCTGACAACTTTTTCAAGGAAACATGGAGCAGTGGCAGGAACCTCACCCCAGGCAGCGAGAGCCCGTGCTATCAAAGGCACGAGAACAGCCGCCAAGCCACAGTACCAAGGGCCGCACCGCAGGGCTAGAGAACCGCCCAAGCAGGAAGGGGAACACAAAGTAGGAAAGAAACAGGCACAAACCCGCCCTACCTGGCCTCCGGGAAGACAGCAAACCGGGAGGAGGCAGCCACGCAGCCCGACCCGGAAACACAGCCCCAGCCACAGGAGGACCGCCAGACACCGCCGCGGATTCCAGAGCCACCGCTCTGCCCCAAACCACGAGGGAGATGAGGAGAGGAGGCATCGCCAGGAGAATGCTGTTGAGGGCACTGCCGTCACAGAGAACCTACACGAAGACTCCCCGGCACCGCCACAGGGAGGAACTGAAGGTAAGTCTCACACTAGGGAGACAGAAAAAAACAGGTGGAGGTGGGGGCAGGCAGAGTTTTTATGCCGGGGGTGGGTCTGGGTGGGAGGCGGGCCTCATTTGTACTGAAGGAAGGCGAGGGAGGGGCGGGAGGTAATGGCTGAGATTATCAGCTTGCCAGGTGGTGTATTGATATTCTTATGGACTTTTGGTATCAAATAAAATGTTGGAATAACCGGATGTTCTTTCTTAAGAAAACGAAATTCATCGTTTGAAATTAAGTTGCCGCTCCTCCATGCTACCAGCTTTGAATTTTGATCGGTCCATGCTGCCTTGATTGCCAAGATATTACTCTATCTATAACAAAGTGGATCCCCCAATTGAGATTCCGCTTCCTTTATATACATAGGGCGTGGCCATAGAACGATGTTCCCACCTTTATCTGCTTGTCTCACAATAATGTTCCGGTTGGATTCAAGCTTTTTAATCATGTGTCTGTAGCATTGGTTTTGTTTGTTGATAGCAAAATGCTTTTTATTTGTGGCAACATATAATTTTTTCAGATCTTGAGTGATCAGTTCTTGGTAAACATCCAGGTTATCATGTATCATGACAGGTTGAAACACTGATTTCGGTTTAAAGGGAGTCCTACAAATCCACCAAATCTTCCACTGATGTTGAAACTGTCATGTCTGTAAGATTGTTCCCTTCATTTTGAAGTGACCAAATGTCCTCAAACATCAGGCGCCCTCCTGCAGTTAGTAGGGTTGGGTTGCTGGGTGTTTCACTTTGAGTCTTTCTAGATGGTTGTAGATGGTGGAACTTGCTCAGTTTTAACTTTCTTACAAATCTATATGCATCCATGCATGTGTTTGCATAATTGAAGTTACACTGTGGACAATATGTCAGCCCCAATCCTAGGACTGCTTCATCTTTCTGTGTTAGCTGTGTAAGGTTGATTACTGTGTTGGGGCGGATGGTTGGACCGGGTTTCGAATTTGGAATCTGTTCCTTTTGCCCCTTGTCAGTTTCTTTTCTCCGCTTTTCTTTTGCGGGATTTGCGTCATTGGTGCCGCTTGTGGTGATTTGCTGTCTGTTTGCGCTCTGGGTCTCAGTGTGTCCTGTCGATCTTGGCAAAGGCAGCTTACCTCCTGCGCCAGGGACTGCTTTGTAAACCTCACCTTTTGTGCACTCGCAGGGTCTCCCTCTGGGTCACTTTCAGCAGCGGAGCTAAGATCTGTAGATGAGGCTGAGATTGACACCTCATCATGTGTGTTTTCCTGATCTCCCCACTCGAGCTTTAACGGTGTCATACCTACGGGCAAATGTGAACACCTGTCCGTTATGATAGTCTAACCGGTCTCGCTCAAATGTAAACGCCTTTTATTTCTTTATTATATCTTCATCCTTCCCCAACCTTATCATCATGTCATCTCTCATCTTTTTAGTTTGGTTGTTTGTTTCTATCTTACTTATTTCTACTTCCAGATTTTCAATTTCCGTTTGAAGTTTCAAGCGGTCACTCTCCACGTATTTGTTTGACTAAAATGCCCATTAATTTACTCGAAGATTCCAAATTAGTTTCTGCCCATTCAGCCAACATGGCCAGATCTGGATTATGGTAGCTGGTGCCAAGGTAATGCGGAGACCTCTCGGCACTCTCCCCACTTGTATGTAGCAGGACAATGATTTATTTTCCCACCACTTGGTTTGCTCCTTGCGCATTCATTTTTACAGGTTTCTAAACATTTCCCTTACATTAGGATTGCCAATGCCTGCATCAATAGGCCCCGAAGAATGCGGCTCGCCCGCCAGGGAGCAGATAAACAAGGATTCGGCAGCCTCCTCCCTATGTCGCAACACATCTGCGGACATAATTGCCGCTTTATTTTGGCGTTTAGGCACAGCACTGAGAACTGGATGATAGTGCAAAAATAAATGTCCGTGCTTACTCCGGGCACACTCTTCACTGTGAATTCTGCAGTTAGTCCTACCTGAGCAGGGCTGTCAGCATCACCCCCGGTCGTAAGACTCGGTTAATGCTGACTCCTTCAATCCTTATAAAACTTTTGCACAGCTCACAGGGGCTATCGGCGGCTTCCTCCAGCCGGAGTCTTGTAATACTGGTTCCGGGTTACAGAACCAACAGCTTCCTGTCGCTAAGTCCACGATCGAAGAGGGGTTCCACTCGTACCACTGAAGCTCCTTGGGACATGGAAATAGAAAAGTCCTCGCCACACAAACAATCCCACTCAAAGGTAAATGACGATGAGTAGACCCATGTATTGGTGCAATTTCTTCAGTGCTTTATTGTGCATAAATTCTCGCCCAGCAAGTCCCCCATGATGCATTTCGCCTCCTCCAAGAGGCTTGATCACATGATATGTCATCGACATAGGGGAGGGTATTTAAAGTACAAATGTGCGCGAGAAGGGCTCAATTCTGTGAAAACATTGTATGGAAACTGAAGACATACTCTTCTATAATACCATTTGATTGAATAAAAGACATAGGGGCCGATTCTGATTCGGGAAAGAAATCTGTCCGACGATTCGTATTCGTTGCCGTTTCCGTACGAATCATACAAATCCGTCTGAATCGCGTAGTACGATCCATTGTCAAAAAATAAGTCTGAATGTTTGCAAACCGTATGAAAAACAAGCGAAAATCCATACGATACGGACTCAAGAAGTGAACCGTACGATTCGTAAACATGCCGTACGACCCTACAAGTACGATCCAGACCGGGGACCGAGAACGCGATTCGTACGGGAAAACATTTTCGCATATGAACTGCAATTTGTACGGACAACATAGCGTATGAGCGAGCCACACAATCAAATACGAAACAAACCCCCCCTCAACGAGGCGCACGCGAACCCTGTAAATCCGTCGCGCATGAGCGAGCCACACAATCAAATACGAAACGAACCCGCCCTTAACGAAGCACACGCAAACCCCGTAAAAACGTCGCGTATGAGCGAGCCACACAACGAAATACGAAACAAACCCACCCTGAACGAAGTGCACGCGAACCCCGTAAAAACGTCGCGTATGAACGAGCCACACTATCAAATACGAAACGAACCCGCCCTGAACCAAGCGCACACGAACCCCGTAAAAACATCCCGTATGAGTGAGCCACACTATCAAATATGAAATGAACTCGCCCTGAACGAAGCGCACGCGCACCCCTAAAAACAGCACAAGGAGGGGGCAAACAACTCGCACAACACCACAAAAAATGTCTCCTGTGTATAATCCATTGGAAATTAATGTCCTGGCCAGATCCAAACAGGCAAACAGAGGTCCCAACTCATACCCAACCCTTATAACATACCCACCAACAATTTCAAACTAAGCCCACCCACAAATGGACCAATAAAAAGGGCCCACAAACATAAACCATCATCCTTTGCAACATAGTCATTTAGCTACAGACACACAGACAACACACCAACAACTGCACACATCTACATTCACACATACCCACTCTATCACATTCAGACCCACACCCCCCATTCACATTCCGACCCACACACCCACATCCCTACACACTGTCACCCCCAATAAGCATGAGCGAATTTTGCGGATCTCGCGTTCGCGAATTTTGCGGATTTGCGGATTCGCAATCCGCAAAATCCGCGAATTCGCGCGAATTTGCGGATTTTTTTTTTTTGTGTTCGCCCGTGTTTCTGCCAGTTCGCGAGGGTTTTGTACACTTTCGCAAATTGCGAACTTACCTGTCGGGTCGCAAGTTTCGCGAACTTGTTGTTTCTACGTGTCCAGCCTGTTTGGGACACTCTTCTTCATCACTGCCACTCTCTGTCACCACTGCCACTCTCTGACTACTCATGCCACCCTCTGGCCCACCCATGCCACCCTCTGTTTCATCACCACACCCTCTGGTTGTCCAGTGTACATTATTTTCGGCAAAGCAAAGCACACCTTCCCTGCCTCAAGTGACCTGAATTAATTTGGGGCTGATTAATGTGTCACAGAATATTTTTTTAGCTGGCACCTGCTTCCTTAGTGCGCCCTGATTAGTGATCTTTTGCACTTGCTAAGTGCTTTCATTGTTGCAAAATTAGTTACAACACCTGCCCTGCCCCAACTGACAATAATGAATTAGGGGCTGATTAATGGATTTTAACTTCCAGCCTGGCTCCTGCTTGTCTCCCTTAGCTGTAATTCAGGACCTTTGTGGCATATGTGTAACTATTCTGAGGTTCAGAGCAGGGTCACATAATAGTTTCAACTGGCAACTGAACTCTGGAGGGGCCCCTCAGGAAGCACTACAGGAAATGGCTACTAATGATGAGCCTGAACTTTTGAACCTGGTAAGTAGTTACTTTCAGTTTTGCTAAGATCGCATTTCTGCAATTTTGCACTTATTCGCGGGGCGCGAACTCACGCGAACTCACACGAACAGTGCGAGCAGTGCGAGCAAAATCCGCTGCTCGCGGATTTGCGGATTTTGCGGGAGATTTGCGAATCTCGCGGATTGCGGATTTCCCGAAAATCCGCAAAATCCGCGAGCGGAACGGATTTTCCGCCCATGCCTACCCCCCAATCACATTCACCCCACACCATGTCCGCACAATAGAATTCAAAGGTCACAAAGGAGGAGATGGAGGACCTTGTAGATGAAGTCATCAGAGTCGGACCACAGCTGTTGGCACATTGGTCAGACAGACCAGCATAGCTGACAAGACACACCTGTGGGAGAGGATTGTCAATAGGGTCAATGCTGTTTTACTAATCAGGTGCACCAGGAAGGATTGCCAGGCCAGGTGGTACGATCTGCGGAGGATGGTGAAGCGGAAGATGGAAGAGGACTACACTAATAGCCAGCTCACTGGAGGTGGTGGTCCCGCAGACCAGTACAGTACCAGCCCTGGGAGGAGAAGGTCATGGCCCTGCTACCACCGGTGGGAGTACATGGAATTGAAGGAGTCGTGGAGCCTGGTGAGTATACAAACAACTCAAGTAACATGGGGGTAATGGCATCCACACTTCAAGTACAAAAAATGCCCGCAACAAGTGGCAAGCACCCACCGCCCATAACTACAGGACAAAATTACGCTAATGCCACTAACATGTGTATGCCCCATTGACGAACCAAGGCCATGCTATGTCCCATGCTACAGGAAGCACAGACCCAAGAATGATTGTCTGTTGTTCTGGGAGGGTGGCTGTCACAAAATGCATTGTGGGACTCCAAATAAGACCCAATTGCATGGGCGTCCGCAGGGGGGGAAGGGGGCCTCTTGGCCCCCCATGGATCACCAGTGTGTCTGGCGTGGGCCCAGTCAGGGCCGGCCCTACTCCATCATGCTTTTAAAATGGTGCCATTGTCCCAGGTGGCAGCACCCTCCTTTGGATGGGAATGGAGCAAGGGGGTTGCAGTGAATTGTGCAAGGCAGAGGGGAAGAGGGTGCAAGGGGGAAGGCCAGAAGGGTGCAAGGCAGAGGGTGAGAAGGATGCAAGGGGGAGGGCCAGAAGGGTGCAAGGCGGAGAGGAGAAGGGTGCTTGGCGGAGGGGAGAAGGGTACAAGGTGGAGGTGGAGCAGGGTACAAGGTGGAGGGAGAGAAGGGTGCAAGGAGGAGGGCGAGAAGGGTGCAAGGCGGAGTGCCAGAAGGGTGCAAGGCGGAGTGCCAGAAGGGTGCAAGGCAGAGGGGAGGAGGGTGCAAGGGGGATGGCCAGAAGGGTGCAAGGCAGAGGGGAGGAGGGTGCAAGGGGGATGGTGATGAAGCAAAAAATGTGGCCACCCCTATCAACATTTCTGTGTACGCCCATGGCCATTTGCACTCATCCCATATGGCCCAGTTACACACCCATGAACCATGCTCAATGCACAGGGAGTGATAAAGTACTGACAAGATAGCTGACACTGGGCCCTGGTGTAGGCAGCACAAGGCCCTCCTGGGACCAGTGCAAACACTAACACCAGGACAACAAGGTCAGATATCTTGGACAGGAACCCAGAAACACTGTCATGGCAGCATGATCCATGGGGGGACAGCCACACCACGAGGGACGCCCAGTTCAAAATCAGACTCCAACTACCAGCACGGCCTGTCACACACACCCCTTACATAAACATAGCCTCTTGGGATAGGCACTGGAGTGCCCCACTGTCACGATCGTCATGTAACACAACAAAACAAATACAGATCTGATGAAGCATCCAAGCAAAAAATACACATTGCTGATTCACAAGCCCCTTGCGCTCCTTTCACGACGCCGTTACTTCACCTTTGTGACGCAGTGGATGCACAAAGGTTGCGCCATGGTGCTGGGTATTTCCAAGGTGATGCATCTAGATGTGCCAAGTTCTAAAAGCCCTGCGGCAGATGTAGGTGTCCTGGTCCGGGGGGGGGGGGGGCGTGGGTGGCCGTCACGGCGCAGCAGCACCTCCCAAAAGTGGCTGAGTGAAATCTTAAAGATTTCATTCAGTCACTTTCATGCACATGCTGCCTCAAAACCCTGTGCATGCTTGAAGCAGGCGTAAGGACTGACGCAGCATTGTGCAGATAGGGCCACACAGAGCATTGCTGGATCTGCGTTGCACTGGCGACACAACTCCAGCAATGTGCCACTTCTATGGCATAGATGTGTGATGCAGCTGTGCCGTTTTCCCACCACGGTGATCCACAGTGTAAATGTTTTGCATCCATGCTGGCATAGCTCTGGTGCACAATGACTGACATATCCCTGCTGATATGCATGGCTGAGCCAGTCATTGTAAATAGTCACTGACATGTCAATGACTCCTGAGCACAGATCAATCGGACCCCACAACATACCCATCCACAAGTGAACATTGTGAACAATCCAAAGCATAGACAACTACCAGGTGGAACAGTGCCAACGACAATGTATATGAAAATTGGATGTTGCATTAAATGGCATTAACATTGTCTGCCTCTCACACCCACAGGGCAACGTGCGGAATCTACCCCCAATGAGGGAGGAGATGAATCACAGTCCCAGGCTAGCCAGGACCCTCATCCCACTGACAGGGAAGCCTCTCACCACTCCTTGGATGACCCCGACCAACCTGGCACCTCTGGAGATCAAAACCTGTGCAGCAGCTGGATCAGGGACATCTGCGCCAACCACCACACCCATTCCTGCCACATCCCAGCAGACAGCTCAGAGCCCTGCCCACACTCCACAACTGAGCCAGTCTGACAATGAGGGACAAGGTTCGCCTGGCACCCAGGAGGTGGCAGACAACACCACCACTGCCATCCCTCAGGGATCCCGTCGACCCAATGTGCCCACAATGGCAGGCCAGGCTCGTGTGGGCAGGGGTGGTGGGAGTGGCACCAGGGGGAGGCGAGAACCTGACCAGCCAGCTGCAGGGCCCGGTATGTCAGAACTACGAAACATCATGGAGGCATACAGGCGGGACACCAGGGAGTTCAGCCAGGTTGTGGGGGCCCTCACAGAGATACAAAACCTGCAGGCCGAGCAACACGCCAGTCAACGAGAACACCAAGGACGGATGGAGGCAAGACTGGATGAGCTCCTGGCGGTGCAGAGGGACATAAGCCATTCACTCCGTCGGAACGCTGACAACATGCAGCACCCTCCCTGTGTCACCAGGCAAGAAACATCAAGGCCAAGACCGCCAACAGGCAGAGGGAGGAAGGAGGAGGAGGAAATGTCCGACAGAGCGTCCCATAAATCGTCAAGGCCTGCAAATGAGGGTCCCCCAAGGAAGGTGGGTCGTTCACGGAAAAGACAGTGAGAGGCAGTGGGCCATTCACATCTCCCAGGTCACCTGGTCTGGCATCTTGCCTTTGTGCAACATCATCACCTTATTGACTGTCCTACTCTCCCACATGGACTTGCTGGTCGAAGTCTGAACAATGATGCCAAGCACTGTGGTCTGGACTCTGTTGACTCAAACTGCAAGGCACCACATCTCCCTCTGTGAACTTTGGATTCCCCCCCTTTTTGTACAGCACCCATCACTAACTCACGTTTCCCCGCACAAGATTGATAAATAAACAAAACAAGTACAATAGAATTGGATGTTGCAGTCTTTTTACATGAGTCAACAACATACGTGTGGTGATATGTCAAATTATGCCAGAGTGTGGAACAAACTCAAGCCATCCATACACTGGGATCTGAGTCTGGTCGAGGACACACATTGGTCACAATGTATCATCAAATACATACATGAAACACAATAATCACCCGTGATGGTTCAAATCTGCTGAGGGGGGGACTTGCCATACTGCTCCGATAGACAGTTTAGGAAGAGTTTCATGAAGGTGTAGAGGTCCTGGGTCATGTGGAGGTGCCCATGGAGGGAGTACCAGGTCTGTTTGGTGAAGTGGGAGAACTATCTCCCTCATGCAGTTGTACTGTGGATGTGACGAATGGTGCCCATGGCAAGGGTGGCTGCACAGAGTTGGGGCAACGGGGTGTTGGATGGGAGAAGTCCATGTTCGTCTTTGGGGCTGGGGTTCGGGAGTGCCTCCTGAGTGTGGCTGAGGAGTATGAAGGTCATCCTGCAGTTGACAGTGATAATATTGTAGGTGTCTCAGGTGGAAGGTCATGTGGCTGTGGCTGGGGATGTTAAGGAAGAGGTGTGCGCATGCACCCTGGATGTGCACAAGTCCTCCTGGAGTCTGGCTCTTGTTCCTGCGTAGAGGGTGTTGCCATAGTTTAGCTGGCTGGTGTCGTGGACCTGGGTGACTGTCTGTCTTGACTAGGAGTGGATCTATCGGAAGATCATTTGCAGCATGCGGAGGGACTTGCAGCATCAGGAGGTGATGGTGTTGACTTGCATGGTCATTGTGAGCGATGAGTATACGATGATCACCTGCTTGCGTGCATGGCCACTGTGTGCTTGTGCCCTGCCCAGGCCGGTGTGACGCAAGGAGTTGTCCCAGATGTAAGGTGACATTCCTAAGATGATGAGCTTAGTCTTGTCCAACTCCAGCCTCATGTGGCTGATGTTCATCCATTTGTCAACGTACCTCATGCCTTCTTGAAGGTTGCATCTGGGAGTGGCTGGGTCTTTGGTGAAGGTGAGGAGCAGCTGGGTGTCAATGGCATAGGACATGATGATGAGGGGGTGTGCGCATGTGATGGTGGAGAGGGGGGTCATGGAGACATTGTAGATTGTCACGCTGAGAGATGAGGCCTGGGGCATGGGTCCGATGACCCTAGCATACAACGTGATGAAGGGGGGATGCCAACTCCCCGGGCCTTGCTGGGGAGGTACCTGGCGATTTCATCCTGGGTCTTTCTGTGGATCCCAGTGTTGGAGATGTGTTATCTGACAGTGCGGTAGCACATGGTTTTGAATGCCGTTGAGCGGTCGATGGGGTGAGGGTGGTGCTCTCACCATTGTTGAGCAGGGTCCAAGATGTATTTGGTGGTGGCAATGAGGGCTGTTGCAGTGGGGTGAATACTGTGGAAGATGGTCTGGGGCTGGTTTCCAGGAGATGTTTCCTTGGAGGGAGATGGTCAGTTGCTCCTTGACTGTCTTCTTGCTGACATTTGCTGGGTAGGCAAGCAGGGTGGTGTTCCAGGACATCCTGCGGTACTGACGTCCGTTGTCAAGGAAGGGCCTGGGTTTCTGCATGCCTCCAGCTCACTTGGAAAGGGGCATACTCAAAGGAGACATTCATGACGTGCCGGAGGTGGGCTTCAAGGATGGTGTATGAAATGAAATGAATGAAACTTATATAGCGCACGATAAATGGGGGCATCTCCGCGCTTGCTTAGGGAACCCGTCCTGGTATTCCCCTGTGAGATAACCCTGGTAGGGTCTCCACAAGGTGAAAGCCAGGCATCCCACCGCGAGGGGCCGTTGTGGAGATTAAGCAAGCTATTGCCCAGAGTCACAGAGTGTGAACCCGTGAGTCGAGAAGGCACCGGAGCGAGAATTAACAAGTCCGTGGAATTTTTGAGCCCAAGACCCGCCGAGGCGGGGAATTGAACCCTGGTCCAGGGCCGAACTCAAGCTCCAGGTCTGCCGCCTCTAACCCCTTCTCCACTATGTTGTGATTGAGATGTTGTGTGGGAAGGGTCCTGATGGAGAGCTGGAGTGGATGGTGTACATGAGCCGGCTGGTGTCTTTGCTGCTGACCGGAGTCCAGGACCTGAGGGGGGGGGGGGGTATGTTCTCTGGAAAAAAGCTCTGCCTGCCTCTGTGTGGCAAGGCTGTTGTGTACGTCCATGAGCTTGGAGTGGTAGTAAGTTGCAAGGGAACCCCTTGGCCTTGCAAGGGTGGGATGTCTTTTGGACGGAGAGCTGGGGTTACATAGTTCACTCACAATGCCAATGAGGTCATTCATGTTGTGTGTGTTGGTGCCTAGGCCACACCTGTAGGTTGTCCTCTTGTCTGTGCTGATGATATGGTGATGTCTGTGTGTTGTGGATCTCAGGACTGAAAGGTAACTGATGATTGATTGCTTTACAACATTTGCACATGAGTCCGTCTAGACCTGTATGAGTCCAGTAGGTCTGCCTTGTCCCTAGTGGCATAACTGTTGTTGTGCTTCACAGGAAAGTCTGCCAATGTGGTAAGAGTGTTGGATCACTTGCAGATCCAGTGTGTGCGGTTGCAAGGTGTGGCAGTGTCGTTAGTTGGAGCGTCCTGTGTGAGGGTGCCACACAGCTTGTTTGTGTTGACTCAGGTAAAGCTTTTTTGGTGGATCTGTAGTGGAGTGTGATGCAGTTTGTTGTTTTTCGGACAACTGGATGTAAACTTTGATGTGCCAATTCAGGATGGTGGTGTGGTTGTCCTCCAGCCAGGAGTTGCTGTCCCCCTGATCCATGTAGTCTGTGTAGGTGAGGGCCTGCATGCTGATGTAGTTGTCCAATGTCTGAGGACCAATCAGTAAAGCCGTTTCCCAGCTCAGTGGTTCATAGGAAGCCTCTCTGCTTGAATTGCAGATGCGTAAATCCAGTTCCCCTACTGACCCCTTGCCCAGCTAACAAAACAACATCCTTGCTAAGATTCCCAATCACCATTTAAACGCCATCTGGTAACTGTCCATCAGATTGGGCTCTAATCCGGATGTGTGGAAACATGCGTTCCTCCTGCCCATCTTAAGGAAAGGCAACGCAGATCCTGAATCTCCATGCAATCATAGACCTAACTCTCTTTTACCAGCTCCGGCCAATATTTCAGTGAAATTTATTCTGGCAGCAACTGATGGCCTTTGTTAAAGATAATGGCTTCCTTCATGACTCTCAATCCAGCTTCCATCCCGGCTATAGTACGGAGTCGGCCCTCATTGAAATGTCAGACTCTATACGCTGGGCGGTCGACGGAGGTTCCAAGGCGGTGTTGGCGCTGTTAGAATTATCTACAGCATTTGACACGGTCGACCATTCCATTCTTCTGAACCACCTTATGACCATAGGTGTGGGGGGCTCAGTGCTGAACTGGATATCGTCCTTACTATTTGACCGCACACAGCAGCTCGGGACTCATCCATTCATCTCCCCAGTCGAACCACTGAAGTGGGGCATGCCGCAGGGCTGTGCTCTGAGTCCTCTCACTTTTAATATTTACTTAACCCGCTGGCTGAATCGATTGCCATGTCAGGACTCAAAATCATATCATATGCTGATGAGCTTCAGCTTCAATTCACCTAAAATGCTGTGTGTGCCGCAAATTTGGACCCACTTGAAAATTGTCTGAAGATTTTTGGGGCCTGGATGGACCACAATTTCTTGAATGTTAATCCAGATAACACCTAGGTCCTGTTTTTAAATCAACCCTCTCCCCTCTCTTCCAATCTGTGGTGGCCGGAGGAACTGGCCATTGCTCCGGCACATAAGGACTTGGTCATGAATCTGGGAGTTAGATGTGACAATCAGCTATCCCTTGCCACACAGGTACAAGAGGCGTGTGCCACTTGTTTTGGCAACATTAAAATCATCAAGACATTTATTAACTATCTGCATAATGTAACCCGGAAGAGGTGGTTCACGCACTGATCACCTCCCATTCAGACTACGCAAAAGGCTTATAAGTGGGTCTCACATTAGGCTTGCCCCGTATATTGCAGACGGTCCAAAATGCTGCTGCCCGCCTGGTATGTGGAATCTCACTTTGACAACATATCTCCCCGTATCTTATACTACTACATTGGCTGCCCATGTCTACACGAATAGATTTCAATGCGCTGACACTCGCCTTCAGGGCAGGACAAGGCCGTGGTCCAGGCTACCTTAGGAGGAGCCTCCATCCCTATTGTCAATCACGATCTCTATGTTCCAATGACAACCACTTGCTCATTGGTCCTCGGTTTGCAAAACCTAGATCAGGAGGTCAAACCTTTCAGGTAGGAACCACCCAATGTTGGACTAAGCCACCTCTTCCGCTGCGTATGATTCTGTCTGAATGTGAGTCTCGCAAAGATTAGTTGTTCCTTCGTATGTTGCCTCATTTTCTGCACACTACAGCGCTGGGACACCCCGTTGGGTTAGATGTGTGCTCAATAAATGACTATGAATATAATTGTAGATGGCTTAGCAGAATTGTGGGTGTAGACCTGGAGATTTATAGATGATAATTAGACTGAGGATGGTCAGGGGGTTGGTGTGAAACCTGAAGTGCAGATGTTTGACAATGCTGAGTGTGTCCTTGGTGTTGTATGTGACTCTGAGGGTGTACTTCAGAAAGAAAGAATTGCAAATCATCCTCCTGGATGTGATCTAGTATCCGTCTATGATGGCAATGGTGAAGTAGTGAGGAACAAGGAAAAATGGAGAAAGGAGGGACCGATCTATACTGTTATTTCAAAATAGGAGACAATCAATGCACCTATTCCTGTGCCATAAATTCAATGTGGAATTAATCAGACATTCTAGACATCACCACTCACACAAGGGAACATGATTACACATTTTATTTTTTGTAATCAACATTAATTCTTTTTATCTCAATTCTTATTCTCTTTTTTTCTTTTAACAAACAAAATGTTTTTTACGAACTCTTTATACACCATATACCACTATATACATACCTATATACACATCTATATACAACATTTAACAACATAAACACTTTTGACAAAAGTACAAAATGACAAAAAATACAAACATTTCTTTTTTCACCCTAAAGAAATGTTGCAGCAAAGGCTGAGTGCCCTCCCATTAACTCTAGGGGGTGCATTAGGAGGTAGTCAGACACCAATGGTTCAATACATAAATTCATAGAACCTAAATCAAAAAATGTGTCAAAGGGCATTAATTTCCAAATTAATTTCAACACAAGGACTCCTCCATTTGGAAAGTGTCGACGCGGTCGCGTTTCGGCCTTCCAGTAAATCTGGCCTTTTCAGGACAGGGCGATAAAGAACAAGAGAAATTCAATCCGGCAGCTGCAGGCAAAATGGGCCACTTCAAGGACCACCACTAACTTCTTTTGGTCAGCTGGTTTAGAAGTGTATTCAATCGCATCCCACTCTTTTTCTTTTCTCAGTTCACGGGCTCACTCTACTAAGCGACTAACTCCTCTATTCACCACTGCACGGAGCCGCCATCATGGTCGGGATTACCTCCTGGTGAAGTAGTGTGCAGAGGATGCGTTCAACCAGGTTACTGTAATGAAGGCGATGGGTGGGGGTGTTGTGTTGAGTAGGTAACAGAGTCCAACGGCGTGCTGGCAGATGTAGCGGGTGTGCAGTAGTAGGCAAATGACCTAGTTGTACGGACATGGTCTGTCATGCGTGGCAGCGCGGTGTTGGCATTAGGAGTTGCACACACAGCCTGCGAAGCTGCCAGGGGTGCGCTTAGGGGTTGCCTGACAGCAGGTGGATGATTGTCTGGTGTTCACTGTTTGGAGGGTGGCTGGAATAGGCGACTGTTGTGTTACCTGCATCATGGAAGGACCAGAGTGTGTTGCACTGTGCACGTTGCAGGCGCTGAAGGACCTGCCTTTGACACAGAGGTGGTGCAACAGTGGCACTGACAAGCTGCTGCCTGCATTAAAAATGGGTGGTATCGAGGGAGGAACATCTGGGAGGCGTGTGTATTGTACAATCAGGGCACTTGGTGGTGCGGTGCCGCAGGGGAGGCAGCAGCAGGAATAAGTGAACATATGACGGCGGAAGGGGTGAGACACCATGCAGAAAGTAGTACGCAAAAACAAGGATGTTTGAAAGGCACAATGTAACAGGTTTATGGAAAGAAAGGAGTGTCTGGTTACTCATGGGTCACTGAAAGAAAATGGATGATCAATCACCAAATATGACGGATCAGGCACCAAAAGGCCAAGCTGCGCCCAGGACACACAGCGTCAGCAAGTGTTGCCTGCCTGTTGTGGTTGCAAGCTGCACAAATACATACACAAACATGTACCTCATACACATTATGGATCATTAGCCATGATAAACTGCATGCATGTTGCCACAGTACACATACTCCCATATGTACAATCATCGTAAAGTATACCATAGATGACGCATGCAAACTGGCAAGAGATCTGCGGTGACAGTAATGAGGCACATTGTACTGTGGGGAACACATTCACTACACAAATGGATCAAGTTTGTGTTGAGGCCATGCTGCTATAGCCAATATCCTTGACCAGTGGCATTGCTCTGAAATAAATAACAGTCATGCAATGAGGTTACCTGTAATGCTGCTGAAACAATCTGCACACGACTGCTGGAACTGTCAGAATCTTGAATCCTCAGAAACGTGTGCTGCGCAAAGTGTTCCATCTACCGATAGCCCCTTAGTTTGAAGTATAAATGACTGGCTCAAAAGGGTGATCAGGCGAGGGAAGGAAAGGTAGGGAACAGCATGGAGGGAGATCTGAAACAAAGGTAAACAAGCATAAGGATTCAACACTTCTTGTCACTGAATCACAGAATACATCAGGACCTATACTGTAACAGTTACACATGTAAAGGAAAACAACAGCCACTGTATCCTACTTGGGATCCCAGTAATAATAATGATAGTAGATCTGAGGATTGAACACAGACACATAAAAGGTAGCAGAGTTTGGCAGCTAAATGAAGGGGGTATAACGCTCTGCAGGCTGCTTCAATGCAATTTGAGCCATGCAGAGATCAAGGAACCACAGTGTATGAATATGGCTCCAATAAACAGAAATTCTAATGCACTGCAGTGCTACTCACAGAAAGACAACAATCTGTAGTTACCCCTGGGAATCAGTGAGGGTCAAGAAGGGAAATGACAGATCACCCACATGACCCTTAAGAAGCTCATCCAACGAGGGAGGGAATTAGGTAAACACAATGAAGCCCCGCAAGAGCCAGTAATTGGCTCATCCAACTGGGCTTTGATATGCCTAACATAACAAGCTGCTGGTCCGGAACTCAACAGAGACTAATGAGGAACAATGGCACAAAACCACCCCTACCGTGACCAGGATATGCAGCACGCCTCAAGAGAATCCTGGGATTGACGTCACCCGACTGGTGCCACGGAAGCATTTACATTTGCTACAGTACAACGTTGTGACATCATGAGCGCAACATTCCTGCCATCATGGGAATAGAATGTTAACATCAGCGTACCGAGAAGGCTTGCAAAGCAGTGTTCTACACCGGCTCTGAGGTTGAGACGTGACAGTGGCATGACATACTGGCACAAGGGGCAATGCATCCATACAAACATACTCACCGGACATTTGACAGAACATGTGAGACATACGCTGGCCCACACCTTCACAACATGGTTGATTGGAAATCCAATTGTACTGGCACACACGAGTAAGTGGATGAGCCAAACACATCCTGCTGCACACAGTGATGCTGCAATTCCCATGGAGCCTGTGGTTGTGATGTCCCACACAATGTCAACTGGTGGTATCTGCAATGTGTCACTGTCAAGGTGTACACACATTGATGTATTCACCAGAGTAAAAAACTTCACAACAGATGACTGTCAAGAAGGGTGACTGTCCTGTCATGGGAGTGGTGCAACATGAAATTTAATCCATGGTGATGAGACATGTATGGATGGTTCTACAACATGCACAGAAACAGTTCCCACACAAATTTTCAAACCATACCAACCACAAACAGCCTGTTTGGATCTCTTACCCAAACTGACATTTACACATGTCCGTGCATGGAACGCTGATTCTGACCATGTTGCAATCATGAGGAAAAGCAGGAGGATGAAGATGACACGAACAGACAACAGGCACAGCAACCTGGGAAAGACAGACACACAAGGGCTCACCTTTAAAATTCTTTGACAAAGACATGGGCATGTAAAAAACTGGAACAATGAAGTACACATGTAAATTTCTAGCTCAGTCATTGCGAATTTCAGTGTGGCATGACATCAGCACCTGCGTGACACATCAGAACACACACATCAAAGTTACATTGCATACAGTGAGCTGGACACACACATTCCAACATATGTCACTCAATGCTACAAGCTTGCACACTCATTCCCAATGACACACCATTATGAGAAGAGGTTGCTTGTGACCTGACTCCGGATATCATGCTCCTCCTCCTCATCACTTGCATCGTGACCAAGCCCTTCATCCTCAACAGGTGAATGTTCCTGCTCCCCAGGATCCAGGATGAGTGGCACTGCCTTCTCAACTGCCATGTTGTGCAGTATGCAGCACACGATGAAGATATTACAGACATTGGCCGGGGCATATGAGAGGGATCCGCCGGTCTTATCGAGGCACTGGAATCGGCTCTTCAGGAGGCCAAAAGTCCGCTCAATCACTCGCCTGGTCTGCCCGTGTGCATTATTGTACTGCTGATCTGCAGCTGTTCTTGGGTTGCGGAGAGGTGTCATTGGCCATGGCATGTTGGGATATCCAGCGTCACCTACAAATATACATCATGTAAATAAGGGGTTCAGGAGATGCCTTCAGAGCAAAAGATACTGAGACACAGAGGACAAACAGAGTTTACCCAGCAACAAGACATGCCTGACCGTTGCGCAGCTGCAGCATCATTCGTGGCACCCTGCTACGCCTCATGATAAATGCATCATGGCACGATCCTGGAAAACGTGCACAAACATGGGAAATAAGCATGTTAGCAAGACACACCGCCAGGGCATTTATTGAATGATAATGTTTCCTGTTGCGGTACCCCTGCTCCTGAGCCTGTGGTGGCACCAAAGCCACATGCATCTCATCAATGGACCCAATGACATGTGGCATCCCTCCCAGGGCATAGAATTCACCCTTGACATCTGTCAACTCTTCCGGAGTTGGAAATCTGATGAATTCATCAATGTGCTCCAACATGGCTGCTAAAACATCACGCAGGACATGGCTGAACATTGTTTGGGACATTCCCCGACATCTCCTATGGTTAATTAAAACGTACCTGTTGCAAAGAAATGGAGGGCTGCCATCATCTTTAGCTTTGGGATCAGCGCAGTAGGATACCTGTGTCGCGGTTGGAGATGTGGTTCCAGCCTGTTCATCAAGTCCTGAATCAACTGTCGAGTGAATCGGTAACGTCGGATGCAGGCACATTCCCTCATGGTAGCCAAGTCTGGAAATGGCCTTGGTAGAGGCGGTGCCCTGCAGGACATATTTGGGAAGAATGGAGAATAACTGTCAGCCAACATCGATATCAATGTACATAGCAATCAAAACTGCTAGTACACATGAGGTCAATATGGAGTCTGGCGTGTGCAATGCATCCAGGACACATTTGCCAGCTTGTTGGCACTCCTACGACAACCCAGAAAACACCTGCTGATTGACAAATAAATATTACATGCCCTCAAATGAGCTGCTGGGCTGGTCTGAGTGAATAGCCCACGACATCACTGAAGTGGCACACGTCACGATACCTGCAGTGGAAGGTTGTCATCCCATCCAGACAGCTGACTGCAAGGCACACGCCTAGGTTACATGGAATGTCAAATGTACATATCAAACACATTGCGATTAAGGTGTGCATGTGAGAACAAAACAACACAGCCATTGTCACGATGCAGACATGTATGCCTGGGGAAAAATTATGTCTTATGGCAACAGACCCAAAAGCCGTGAGAATGCACATGTGGCATGGTGTGCGTACATGTGAAACCATTCCCATCGCAACACAGACCCATGTTAGATGGGATCTATGACAAATTATAGAGACAAAATATCGACCTACAAAAATATCAGAGCAATAATATCGATGTCAACAATATCAACATCCTATCTACAAAAAGCTAAGTACAAAAATTTCGAAAAAAAAATATCGATGTCAAAAATATCGTTTACAAAAAATCCTTTTGTTGATAACAAAAATGTAAAATTAATTAAAAAATACTTAAAAATATAATAAACATAGTACAAAATATATTATATTATTTAAAATTAATAAGTAATATACATAATGTAATACAAAAACAGTTAAACATTAATATAATATATAATATATATATGCTTAATAATCAGTTGCAATATCTATTGTAATAACTTATAAATAATTAGAATTATTATATATTACAAATTCATCTATACACATAAAATAATAACATGAATAAAAATTAAATAATTATGCAAAACACATTAAAATAAATACATTTATTTTTAATATTTTTTCAATTAATTATATACTACATTAACTGAAACAATACAAAAAATATTAAGTAACAGAGGGAATAAAATACTATTCCGACTCCACAAAAACAACAGTAAGGAAAATTTTGAATAGCGGAGAGGTAAAAATGACTATTCTCACTCCAGAGAGTGCAGCAGTAGGGAAAGTGTTGGATAGCGTAGGGGTAAAAATTACTATTCCAACTTCAGAGAGTGCAACAGTAGGGAAAGTGTTGGATAGTGTAGGGGTAAACATTTCTATTCCAACTCCAGAGAGTGCAACAGTAGGGAAAGTGTTGGATAGCATAGGGGTAAAAATTACTATTCCAACTCCAGTGAGTGCAACAGTAGGGAAAATGTTGGATAGCGTAGAGGTAAAAATTACTATGCCAACTCCAGTTAGTGCAACAGTAGGGAAAGTGTTGGATAGCGTAGGGGTAAAAATTACTATTCCAACTCCAGTTAGTGCAACAGTAGGGAAAGTGTAGGATAGCGTAGGGGTAAAAATTACTATTCCAACTCCAGAGAGTGCAACAGTAGGGAAAGTGTTGGATAGCGTAGGGGTAAAAATTACTATTCCAACTCCAGAAAGTGCAACAGTAGGGAAAGTGTTTGAGAGCGTAGAGGAAAAAATTACTATTCCAACTCCAGAGAGTGCAACAGTAGGGAAAGTGTTGGATAGCGTAGGGGTAAAAATTACTATTCCAACTCCAGCGAGTGCAACAGTAGGGAAAGTGTTGGATAGCGTAGGGGTAAAAATTACTATTCCAACTGCAGTTAGTGCAACAGTAGGGAAAGTGTAGGATCGCGTAGGGGTAAAAATTACTATTCCAACTCCAGAGAGTGCAATAGTAGGAAAAGTGTTGGATAGAGTAGGGGTAAAAATTACTATTCCAACTCCAGAAAGTGCAACAGTAGGGAAAGTGTTGGATAGCGTAGGGGTAAAAATTACTATTCCAACTCCATAGAGTGCAACAGTAGGGAAAGTGTTGGATAGCGTAGGGGTAAAAATTACTATTCCAGCTCCAGAGAGTGCAACAGTAGGGAAAGTGTTGGATTGCGTTGGGGTAAAAATTACTATTCCAACTCCAGCGAGTGCAACAGTAGGGAAAGTGTTGGATAGCGTAGGGGTAAAAATTACTATTCCCACTGCAGAGAATGCAACAGTAGGGAAAGTGTTGGATAGCGTAGGGGTAAAAATTACTATTTCAACTCCAGAGAGTGCAACAGTAGGGAAAGTATTGGATAGCGTAGAAGGTAAAAATAACATACTTATAAATAAATTAATAATTTAAAAAATTAAAAGAAAAATTATTAAATAAATATAAACTATTTACAAATACCAATGCATAATTATTAAAAACATAATTAGCAATAAATAATTAAGTACAAATGAATTAATAATAATAAATTACAAATTAATAATTAATTAACAATAATATAATTTACTAAACAATGAATTAAAATAAATTATTACTTAATTACATTCAAATTACTTCCCACCCTATCCCCCTATAAACTCATAACCCACTACAGAACATAATTATCAATTAATCAATTAATTAAAATTTATTACCAATTAATTAAAATTAATTACCAATTAATTAAAATAATTTATAATTCCTAATAATTAATAATTAATTTACTATATTTAAATTACTTCCCACCCTATTCCCCTATGAACCCAGAACCCGCTACAGAACATAATTATTAATTATTCAATTAATTAAAATTAATTACCAATTAATTTACATTCATTTATAATTCCTAATAATTAATAATTAATTTATTATAACTAAATTACTTCCCACCCTGTTCCCCTATAAACCCAGAACCCGCTACAGAACATAATTATTAATCATTCAATTAATTAAAATGAATTACCAATTAATTTACATTAATTTATAATTCCTAATAATTAATAATTAACTTATTATAATTAAAGTACTTCCTACCCTATTCCCCTATAAACCCATAACCCGCTACAGAACATAACTATCAATAAATCAATTAATTAAAATTAATTACCAATTAATAAAAATTAATTACCAATAATTAAAATTAATTTATAATTCCTAATAATTAATAATTAATTTACTATAATTAAATTACTTCCCACTCTATTCCCCTATAAACCCAGAACCTGCTACGGTACTAAAATACAAAATGTTCTTAAATTACATAGATAAAAATTAAATACATAATAAATACATAATAATATACATAAAAATCATACAAAAATCGATATTAGTAACATCGATATTACTAACATCGATATTAGTAACATTGATATTAGTGACATAGATATTACTAACATCGATATTAGTAACATAGATATTACTAACATCGATATTAAACATATTGATATAACTTACCTTCTATATTATGTCCCTTCGATATTTAAACATCGACATTATTGTATGTCGATATTTAAAACTCAATATTTTGTCTGCCTACCGTTAGATGCACCAACAGCAGATGCAGTTTACGGAACACAAACAGCAAGCTCAATCTTTAACATGACACACACGGGACATAGTCTTATAGGGTCATGCTGAGCGTGAAATGTCAAGTGACAAAGTGCCCCGGTCCCTGGCATCATGAGACAGGTGCCCGTAGTGATGAATGTGCCATCCCGGTGTTGATGAGCATGACAACATCTGCATAATGATACATATGGGACAAGTGTAAAGCTGATGTGTACCACATAGTGCCCCATCACACATGACATGTGTCAACAGGTCACCACACATCGATTGTGCAACAAGATCAGATGCCCTGTGCTATATCACTGCCTGCCACAACTAGGGCCTGCTCATGTAAGTATGCAATGACAAGAACATGATAGACATCCTTGTTTGAAACGTACCCCTACATCCCTACCATGTGTGTGCCTCGTATCACTATTGTAATGGTGCCGTATGTGAGCATGTGAAATGTACCGTGTGAAATGCACCGTACCCCTGCATTCACTACAGCGTTTGAAACGTACCGTGTGAAACACACCATACCCCTGCATTCACTACAGCGTGTGAAACATACTATCTGAAACCCACCATACCCCTGCATTCACTACAGTGTGTGAAACGTACCGTGTGATATGCACCGTACCCCTGCATTTACTACAGCGTGTGAAATGTATCAACTGAAACGCACCGTACCCCTGCATTCACTACAGCGTGTGAAACGTACCGTGTGAAACGCACCATACCCCTGCATTCACTACAGCGTGTGAATCGTACCGTAAGAAATGCACCGTACTCCAGCATTCACTACAGCGTGTGAAACGTACCGTCTGAAAGGCACTGTACCCCTGCATTCATTACAGCGTGTGAAACGTACCGTGTGAAACGCACCGTACCCCTGCATTGACTACAGCATGTGAAACATACCGTGTAATACGCACCGTACCCCTGCATTTACTACAGCATGTGAAACATACCGTCTGAAATGCACCATACCCCTGCATTCACTACAGCATGTGAAACGTACCGTGTGAAATGCACCTTACCCCTGCATTCACTACAGCGTGTGAAA
This sequence comes from Lissotriton vulgaris, assembly GCF_964263255.1. NCBI lineage: Eukaryota > Metazoa > Chordata > Amphibia > Caudata > Salamandridae > Lissotriton > Lissotriton vulgaris. The sequence goes on from NC_141694.1 coordinate 711,649,697, forward strand.
CGTACTGTGTGAAATGCACCGTACCCCTGCATTCACTACAGCGTGTGAAACGTATCGTCTGAAACGCACCGTACCCCTGCATTCACTACAGCGTATGAAACGTACCGTCTGAAACTCACCGTACCCCTGCATTCACCACAGCATGTGAAACATACCGTCTGAAATGCACCGTACCCCTGCATTCACTACAGCGTGTGAAATGTACCATCTGAAACGCACCGTACCACTGCATTCTGTGCGCGTGTGCGCATCGTATCACTATTATAATCGTGCCATATGTGAGCGTACCACACCCCTACATTCCGTGCGTGTGTGCACATCGTATCACTATTGTAATCGTGCCATACGCGAGCACACCGTACCCCTACATTCCGTGCATGTGTGCGCATCGTATCCCTATTGTAATCATGCTATACGCGAGCGCACCGTACCCCTACATTCCGTGTGTGTGGCGCATCGCATCTTTATTGTAATCGTGCCATACGCGAGCAAGTGAAATGCACCATACACGTGTGTGTATGTCAAAAAAGAATTAGGGGACACCTAGGGGACGAGTAGTAGGCCCTGAATGCATCCTGGTTGTTATGGATACTGAGATTTGAGTGTGTGCTACAGGTGCCCTTGCAAAAGTCAGTTGGTCAAGAATATACAATGTTGCAAAATGATTGTGGAGCTGAAGCTCAACGTTTGAACGATGCGAATGCGTGTCAGAGCTTATGTTTGAAGGGATTGGAGGAAACGTACGATGTGAACGAATCTGACCTATCACTCTGTACTCCTCGAACCGAAAGCCCCTCAGCAGCACTGATTTAAGGCTGCATGAAGCCCTGAGAGGGCATTTGCCTGCACTACATTGGTGTGGACCACACTGCTGCTGTCTCTGCATCCTCTGGCATATCATGATGGCTCGAACTGTGGATAGGGCCCCAGCCTTCAGTGAGGATGAAAACCAGGACTTGCTGGATGCCCTTCTACCACAAAAGAGCAAGCTGTATGGGAGACCAGAGGAGCAGTTGAGTGCTGACTGCACTACCTTAGAGTGTGCACCTGTTGTGTGAGTGTCACAACAGGCATTGTGTATTGGTGGGACAGACATGCAATGTAGTTGTGAGTGAGTACCGGAGGTGTGCATGGTGGTGTCTGTCATGCAGAGCATGATGTAGTTCATGTGTGTTCACCCCTCACTTGCATTGTGCTTACTGTGACCTTCACTGCATAGTGAATGACACTTTCAGCCATGCCAGACCTTGGTGGCTTTATACTCAAATGTCCTGAGGGGATGTATGACGTTACAGCGCATACTTTAACAACGCATACCAATACAACGCAGGATCCTTTACAACGAATGCCTTTACAACAAATGACATTACATAGCAGATGCTATTACAACGCATGCCATTACAACGTAAGTATAGGTAAGTATATAATTTTTTTTAAAAATGTAATTAATAAATATTTAATTAATGTAATTTATTTAAGTACATTTTTTTTAAATGTATTTGTAAATATATATATATATTTTTATAAAAAAGTGTGGGTGTTTAAAAATAATATTCTAACTCCAGGGGGGATTAATATTAGGGTAAGTGCTGGATAATGTAGGGGTAAAAATTACTATTCTAACTCCAGGGGGGGTGTAATAGTAGGGTAAGTGCTGGATAGTGTAGGGATAAAAATTACTATTCTAACTCCAGGGGGTGTAATAGTAGGGTAAGTGCTGGATAGTGTAGGGGTAAAAATTACTATTCTAACTCCAGTGGGGTGTAATAGTAGGGTAAGTGATGGATAGTGTAGGGGTAAAAATTACTATTCTAACTCCAGGGGGTGTAATAGTAGGCTAAGTGCTGGATAGTGTAGGGATAAAAATTACTATTCTAACTCCAGGGGGTGTAATAGTAGGGTAAGTGCTGGATAGTGTAGGGGTAAAAATTAGTATTCTAACTCCAGGGGGTGTAATAGTAGGGTAAGTGCTGGATAGTGTAGGGGTAAAAATTACTTATATTTTTTTATTTTTAGAACTTTTTTTAAATTAATATTAAAATTACTTAAATTAATGTATTTAATTTATTTAAAGTACTTTTTTATTAATAATTATCTTTATTGTTTATATTTATGAAATTATTAAAATTTAATTAATTAAATATTTTTTTTAATTAAATAAATGTTTTAATAAAATGATATACTTACCTATACTTACGTTGTAATGGCATGCATTGTAATAGCATCTGCTATGTAATGTCATGCGTTGTAAAGGCATTCGTTGTAAAGGATCCTGCGTTGTAGTAGTTGCGTTGTAAAAGTAGTCCGTTGTAATAGTTGTGTTGTAACGGTTGTTTCCCGTCCTGAGGTAGAACAGTGTTCCTCCAGGAGTGACAGGTGACTGTACTCACAGATGTTTATAACTTGAGAGGACCTGTGGTGAGATTGTCCAAATGATGTGTTAGACCTCATGTACATTGAAGTGTGTGAATGTTCCTTCCTTGTCATCTGGGTGAGTGTGAATGTGATGTCTTGCACCACTGCTGCATGGCCTATGCAGCATCTCTGCCATCTGATGTGACATGTAAGCAGTGCTGTGTGCCTGACTTGCAAAGCTAGCACAACACCTGTGACACCCAATTGTCAACTGGCACATGTGCAAAGTGAGGATTGTTTCCACTGTTGTCAGTGACAGGCGAGTGATCTGTGCCAGGGTGTGTCTGTCTGGACTGCTGATGGTTCTTAAGTGGAGTGGGATATGTGAGTGCTTGTCAGGTGCTGTCACTAACCCTGCAGTTGCATGTGTTGCCCAGTGTGTGCCATGATCTGTGAGTCTGTTGCACCCTTTACGCCATCTGTTGGCTTTCAATGCCATGTAGTGCGTTGTGGTTTGCACACAGGCCTAATTCACATGGACAATGATGCAAGTCCTGTCACCATCCTATTCCCTGTTCACATTATCAATGGTGTGCAAGTGTGTGTGTCGGGGACATGGAGCAGGTGTAGTGATGTTGTTTCACTTTGTCTTCCTGACAGGTAACTGCCTATGAGAAGGGGGAAATATGGCTGGAGATTGTCAGGGCCGTCAGGTCTGCGGGGGCCATCGCCCGCAGCTGCGCAACATCCACAAGCGGTGGCAGGACATCTGGTGCTGGACCGGCATATCACCCGGGTCCAGCTGGACCTGGAGCCCCCACGCCAGCATGGTGGAAGCCGTCACCTCACCCCCCACATGCTCCGGGTCCTGGCAGTCGTCTTTCCAGACGTTGATAGGCAGTTGCACGAGAGACAGCAGCAAGGAGGTGGTAGGTACATGGCTGTTTGTTGTGTTGTGTGTCACCTGCTTTTTGAAGTGCTCTGAAGCCTGGCTACACTCCCACAGTTGTGGTGTCTGGTCAGACAGGTTGTGCAGTGTCTTTTCCGTTCACCATAATCACCTGGTACTCATTTCATCTCTTCACATGTGTCTCCTGGTCTGTGTGGAATCACATTTACATCATGCTCATCTAGAGTACAAGAAATTAAGACTGCACATTGATTTCTGCATCATGTGGGAGGGTAGTCTGTGACATGGGTTGGGGCCCTGCCTGTGCCATTACCTGTGCACTGTGTTTTGGCTTCATATTTGTTTGTACTGATGATGAGTCTCAACATAGGAGTGTGAGGTTTCTACTGCACACCCTTGCAGCATGCATGACACATGATGTACATCAGTGTGAGATATGCATAGTGCCATGACAGCATAGTTTGTATTTTTCCTGTGTCTGCTACATGTGTACACTGGACATGGATACAAGATTTGGCATGTGCACACTCACACTGGGCAGTTCCTGTATGCCTATTCACAACAATCTTTTGTTGGTTGTTTGTGAGTAATATGTATTTCCAGTTCCACGAGGTGAGCTGCGGTTACTTTTGGAATTGTTGCTGCACAGTTTTTGTTACCCTGATTCTGAGGTCTCATTTCTTGAGCTGTATCAGTCACATTGACTGAGGTATGGGGGTGCTGTGCAGGAGAGGTCTACATGGGCCTGCCTGATTTAGCCTTGCCTGGTCTGACCTGTGTGTGTGAATTAGCTGATCAATGTTTCACCATGCGCTGCCCCTATGATGTTGGCCAGTGATTTCATTTGGGGCTTGGCAGCGATGTCATTTGGTTCCAGACATGATTGTGCCTCATACAATTTTGCCACATGTACGTAGTTCAGATGCTACGGTGTATTGTGTTAGTGTGCACACTTCTGTGTTGACAGTTTGCCTGGGGATAACGGTGTGTCCACAATGCAGCAATGACTTTGTTCATCACAATTGCAGGCCCATTAGCTGAAGCATTGTCCTGAGTGGGGACATGTGTGCCACTTCACATGACAACCAGTAGGTCTTATGCGCAAGCAACTGTGTCATCAGGGAATGGATGCCCATGTGAGGATCGTCATATTTCAAGTAGTGTCACATAAATGATTGTACCTTGGCACTCACAAGACTTGTTAAAAGTTGTTCATGTTTTGAATGTGTCAATATGATGAATTGTGTAAATGACACTTATGTGCCTGCATGATAGTTGTCTCACAAGGTAGTGCACACAAAACGACATTTCCACTTTCGTCAAAGAAGCAGGCGGGTTTTCGTCCAGTGTTAGTGATTAATGGTGTGCCTTGATCTCCCCAGATCTTTGGACTGGGGTGAGTGTGTGACATTGATCCACATTCGGTCCATCACCTGTTGTGTTTGCATATTCCGCCCTAAGTGCGCTGGGGATGCCCAGACGTGGGTCCCAGGCACTCCACACCACTGGAGTCAAGCTAGCCGGGCTGATGAGAGGTGTTACCTCGAAACCGGTCCGGTCCTCGGATGCTTGATTCCGTTCTGGGAAGGACATGGCTTTTGTAGTTCGGACTGGACTGTTCCCATGGGGCACAGGGTCAGAGCTGATTTGCATATCGCCATTGTCTAACCCAGGGTGGTGTGGAGTGCAAAATAACGATGGATTTGGGCCCAGATCTTTGGACTGGGGTGAGTGTGTGACATTGATCCACATTCGGTCCATCACCTGTTGTGTTTGATCTCCATATACATGTCTCCACAGTGGTCTTGAGGTCTTGAAACTCCTTTGTTGTCAATTGTACAAAGTAATGAGTGTCAAGACATCTAGAACTCTGTTGGACCATGTATGTGGCAAATCTGCAATTCCATTTGTTTCTAACAGTGTTTTGTCTTAAAGGGTGCCAACTGTTTCAAAGAATGTGTAAATCTTTTTTGTGTGCATTTCATTTTGAGACATCTGTCATGCAGGCACGTATGGGTTGCCTTCACAAGATGGTGAATTACCACATCCAATACATGTCGATTGTGTAAAGTGTGGTGAGTCACAAGATGCTAACGTTTCTTTAAATGGAATTTTTAAATAGTGTACTTACAGGGCTCTGAGTGTTGTACCACTTTGGGGAGTGAGGTGGGTTATTGTTCCCTGAGGGTCACCACTACTGTTACTTTTTTTGTTTTTTTTAGGTGGCATCACTTCATTGTATTGATCAGCTCTCCTGTAAACAAACAGTATCCTCTATGTGCAATTCTCATTCAAGTTGTGGCCTGGTGTGTTCTTTGGATCCTTGTGTCCAAGTAGCATTGTGTCCATACGAACTGGACAGTGCAAGTCTCAAATATGTGCAGGGCTATCAGGCTGTTACTCATGATGCATGGGATGATTTGCAGTGTGACCTACTGTTTTTCTGCTCATGTGTCAGATGTGTACAGGTGACTGATGCCTTTCTGTTTCCTCTACTTGCCCGCAGCATCATCAACAGAGACAGAAGGAGACATATGCACGGACCAAGAGGAGGGACCCAGCAACACTGGCACCATTGCTGTGGAGTCGGAGGGAGCCAGTGGCACGGAGGGTGAGGGGAGTCGGCCCACGGACCTTTTGGAAGGCGACACTTCCTACCATGCTGATGGGTCTGCCTCTGACTCCCTGCAGGAGGGGAAATACGCTGCAACACCCGACAGCAGCACTGTGTCTGTCCCCACCTCCTCCAGTACCGTCTCCACCCTCCCAGTTGCTCCGGTCCCTTCTGTCCGTGCAGTCCCCCATGTCTCCTTTGGCCCAGGTACCGCACCCCCTGCCCCTGTCTCCCCTGCTGCCCTCAGTGCGGAGTCTGTGGACCTACTCCGGAAGATTCTGGTTGGTCAGACATCAATGCTGACAGTCCTCCCTGGCCAGACTCAAATACTGACCCAGTTGTTGTCATTCATGGAGGGCATGTCAGCTACGATGTCTGGCCAACGTCGGATTCTCACGTCCATGGACTCCTCACTGACGGCAGCAGTTTCCCTCCTGCAGCGGTCCGTCCCCCCTCCTTCGGACCCATCCACACTCCCCTCTCCCATACCTGTCCAAAGCACACGCAGGAAGGCACAATCACGTACACCAACGGACACATGCAGCACAACCAAAGTCAAAGCGCACACATCTCTGAGGGCAGCAGGCACACCCACAGGGACTGGGGTCAGACCACAGACGCGTAGCCAAACTCACAGTCCGCAACCAGCACAGCCCTTAACCTCCACTCCCATAGTGTCCCCGGGTTCAGGGGGTAGTCTTGACAAACTGGCAGCAGTGAGTACCTTTCCACCTTTGGCGCTGCACAAGCCACTGAGGACGATACATCCCACCCTGCACCCACTACACCTACCTTTCCCACTACTGTCCCTGCGGTGCCTGGTCCTGAACCCGATGATGCCCCCCAAGGGTCAACAGACCATAAGTCCATTCCTGTGCAGGCAAGTTTGGGGTAGACGACCTCCCCAATGTCCCCCAAAGTACTTTGTTGTGGACTGCCAATTGGCCTTATTAGAGCTTGGACTAATTTTTTGACTTATTTGAATTTGAAACTGAACAAAGCCTTTTATTTTGCATTCTACACTATTGCATTTCAGGTACTTGATGTCGTTGATGAGAGCCCTGGAGTTGGTGTCATAGTAATGTTTTGGGGTTGTGAAATATATTTTTTGATGATGGTCATGAGGTGGACCATGGTATATGTGTGGCTTCACAATGTCTCTGCAATTAATCATTGGTTGTGTATGTTCAGTTTGGCTACAGACATTGTCCCAAAAAGTGTTCCTTACTCTGTGACACCTGAGATCTTCACTGCAGACAGTTGCACAATTGTTGTGCTGACATGTGTGCACATTTCCTGTTTTGGTGACGGTTCCCTTCAGCAAGGGCCATGCCTGCTCACAGATGTCTACTGCTCATATGTCTGTGCCATCCATGCTACTCACTGTACTTGTGTTTTGAGTATGTAAAAATGCATTCATGTACACATTCACCTTTTTTTGGCACAATGCATGTGTGTTATCACAGCCTGCCCCTATGTTGGAAATTGTTCTGCAGGGTATTTGGGCACATGACTCACAATTCTGAGCATTGTACCTAAGGCTTTTCAACCCTATTCCTTCAATGATAGACTACATCTTGGTGATCTACCCACCACCTGGACATTCTTATCAGCCCAGGGATATACGTGACAGTGTGTGTTCCCTTTCGCTGTCTTTGTTTGGTGGGCTATTACATCACTATACACTATTGTGTAATGATAGTCGGGTGTGTATTTAGCCAGCAAACTCCATGGGTGGGTATACATGTGGAATTTGACAACACACCCACATGTGGTGTATCACACAGTGTTTGACAGTAATCCATCCTCCAGGGAGTGGGACACTGCTGTAAGTGATGTGTTGCTATGGCACTGTCATGAAAGTCACAAGTTAGGGATGTGCACATACCCCCATGTAGTTGTGGTATGCTGATGATGATGTACCCCCCTACTTCTGAGCAATGCTGGGAGTCCTCTGCACCCACCCCTCATATGTCTGGACACTGCTGTGAGTCATATGCACCCACCGCTCACATGTCCGTACACTGCTGGGAGTCATATCCACTCACCCCTCATCTGTCTGGACACTGCTGTGAGTTATATCCTCCCACCCCCATACTGTTGGCCTATCCTGGGAGTCCTCTGCACCCACCCCTCATATGTCTGGACACTGCTGGGAATCCTCTACACCCACCCCTCATCTGTCTGGACACTGCTGTGAGTCATATGCACCCACCCCTCATATGTCTGAACACTGCTGGGAGTCATATACACCCACCCCTCATATGTCTGCACACTGCTGGGAGTCATATACACCTACACACATACTGTTGGCCTATGCTGGGAGTCCTCTGCACCCACCCCTCATAAGTATGGACACTGCTGGGAGTCCTCTGCACCCACCCCTCATCTGTCTGGACACTGCTGGGAGTCCTCTGCGCCATCCCTCATATGTCTGTACACTGCTGGGAGTCATATCCACCCACCCATCATCTGCCTGGACACTGCTGGGAGTCATATACACCCACACCCATACTGTTGGCCTATGCTGGGAGTCTTCTGCACCCACCCCTCATATGTTTGGACACTGCTGGGAGTCCTCAGCACCCACCCTTCATCTGTCCGGACACTGCTGGGAGTCCTCTGCACCCACCCCTCATATGCCTATACACTGCTGGGAGTCATATCCACCCACCCTTCATCTGTCTGGAAACTGCTGTGAGCCATATGCACCCACCCCTCATATGTATGTACACTGCTGGGAGTCATATCCACCCACCCCTCATATGTCTGGACACTGCTGGGAGTCATATACACCCACACCCATACTGTTGGCCTATGCTGGGAGTCCTCTGCACCCAGCCCTCATATGTCTGACACTGCTGTGAGTCATATGCACCCACCCCTCATATGTCTGTACACTGCTGGGAGTCATATCTACCCACCCCTCATATTTCTGGACACTGCTGGGAGACATATACACCCACGCCCATACTGTTGGCCTATGCTGGGAGTCCTCTGCACCCACCCCTCATATGTCTGGACACTGCTGGGAGTCATATCCACTCACCCCTCATATGTCTGTACACTGCTGGGAGTCATATCCACACACGCCTCATATGTCTGGACACTGCTGGGAGTCATATGCACCCACACCCATACTGTTGGCCTATGCTGGGAGTCCTCCCCACCCACCCCTCATATGTCTGGACACTGCTGTGAGTCATATGCACCCACCCCTCATATGTCTGTACACTGCTGGGAGTCATATCCACCCACCCCTCATATGTCTGGACACTGCTGGGAGTCATATTCACCCACCCCCTTACTGTTGGCCTATGCTGGGAGTCTCTACACCCACCCCTCATATGTCTGGACACTGCTGGGAGTCATATCCAACCACCCCTCATATGTCTGGACACTGCTGGGAGTCCTCTGCACCCACCCCTCATCTGTCTAGACACTGCTGGGAGTCATATCCACCCACCCCTCATATGTCTGTACACTGCTGGGAGTCATATCCACCCACCCCTCATCTGTCTGGACACTGCTGGGAGTCATATGCACCCACCCCTCATATGTTAGTACACTGCTGTGAGTCATATCCTCCCACCCCTCAGATGTCAAGCACTGTACACCAACATTCATGGCGTGTGTGCGGCTCGTATCACTATGGCACCGGTGCCATACGCGAGCGTATGATGGGCCGTACCCCAACATTTGTGGCGTGTGTGTGGCTCGTATCACTATTGTAATCGTGCCATACGCGAGCATGTAAATCGCACTGTACCCCAACATTCATGGGGTGTGTATGGCTCGTATCACTATTGCAATGGTGCCATACACGAGCGCGTGAAAAGCACCGTACCCCAACGGTCATGGCGTGTGTGCAGCTCGTATCACTATTGCAATGGTACCATACGCGAGCGTGTGAAAGGCACCCTACCACAACATTCATGGCGTGTGTGCGGTTCGTATCACTATTGCAATGGTGCCATACGCGAGCGCTTGAAACGCACGGTACCCCAACATTCATGACGTGTGTGCGGATCGTATCACTATTGCAATGGTGGTATAGGCGAACGTGTAAGACGCACCGTACAAGTACACTTCCGTTGTTGCGGAATGTTGTACTCACCGTCTGCGCCGTCGTCGGTTTCTGTGCACCAGGTCGTAGGCGTACAGGACTGGGATGACACGGACGATGGGGTTCATGGCGTGCATGTCGCGTACTAGGGTGCGGTTCGAGTCGGACTCTGCTTTTACAGCTGTTTTCAGCTCCCGTAGAAAAAGGGTCATAAGGAGTGTCGGTGACATGAATCGTACTTGCTGGGCCGGAAACTGCTGCTTGTTTACGTACAGACGTCGCGTACTGCATGAACCGGATACAAACCGTGTGTATTTTTAGGTCGTACGGTGTTTGATAAGATTCGTACAGAGATCTGCTTTGGGTTCGGATCGTGCTTGATCGTAGGTACGGGGATGTTGAAGCTGTACGAATCGTACGTGAAAATTGCTCCATACGGCGAATCGTAGGGGATTTGGCCAAATTGGAATCGGCCCCATAGTGTCTAAAATCAATAATCAAACACAGCACGAAAATTCAACTGTAAAAAGAACATTATATACATTTGTAAAAAATATATGAGGTTTTTTACATGAGAATAAATATATAAATATAATTATTCATACTAGAAATACGATGTTAAAAACAATTATATTCAGATTCGTAAATATTTCATCTAATTTACCTCTGATGAAAAAATATGTCATGTTTATATATATACACGTATGTGCACATAGAAGTAAATTTTAAAACTAACCAAAAATGTTTTATACATGTATGTGTATATAAACATACATACACATATTTATGTGTGTATATAACTATATATTTATATATAGTAATATTTGTACATGTATTTCATTTACATTATGTTATATATTAAAATATTTAAGATTTACTATTTTACTCTATGTATTAAAAACAATATTTTTGATGGTTTTCTAATGATATTAGTGTGAAAAAAATTGTTTTCAATATATTTGTGCTTACCATTGTAAGTAAATGGACACAATATTTTTGTTAACAATATTTCTGACCCAATATTTTTGTTTCACGATAATTTTGTTTTCAATATTGTGTCAGCGATCCTTACTTTTATTGTATTTATTGCATTCTTTTTTGTGATTCTACAGTTTTTAAAAAATATATTGGTATTGACTTTGAGCCGAATATTACATGTGTGTGATTTAAATTTTGTGTTGCTTTAAGAATTGTATTGAGGTTGCCCCTTTTAGTCGCATTTGTGCTTTTAAGAAATACGCCTGAAAGGAAATATTGAAATGGTATAGACCACCCATCAAAAATACAAGTGTTGCACTGTAGGGCACAACAACAAACATGACTGTACACATTTTGCATTTAATGTTCAAACGTGGATTTCAAACATTTATTAAGGGCTATACGGGATGGGGTGCTGCAATTCCATAAGAAACTACATAACACAGGCTGTACCGTCCGGAAAAACGTGCACAGTGGGAGAGCAGGTAGTACTGTAGTTAGTATAGGAACCAAGGGAGGGAAATCATCTTGAATATGGCGATCAGCCAGGAGATATAAAAGAAGTCCCGACCAGGTATTGACATCAGCCATCAATCTATCAACAAGTGGCCGTATATTCATTTCCCATACCCGGGAGTGGTTAGGGGAGACGTGTACCCCAAAATAATAAAAACTATGCGTGGTTATTGGGAGGCCGAAGGCCCAGTCCAAGCTCTGTGAATGAGAGGGACCAGGAAAGTCATAGACTTGGTCTTATTGACATAAAGACCCAAAGTTTTTTCAAAAATCGGGAGAATGCAAAGCACCTAGGACCAGAGGTCTCAGTCTGGGTACAAAAATATCAGTGCATCATCCATGTACAGCATGACCTTATACGCTGGACCCCCTCCTGATCAAATCCGTAAACTTGTGTGTCTATGCAGAGCCACTCAGCCAAGTGCTCTATGTCTAGCATGAAGAGCAACAGAGACAGTGGACACCCTTGATGCATGCCCTGTCCAATACAGAAGGGCCAGGAAAGGGCACTACCAGGCGTACATTGGCAGTGAGGTCCATATAGACTAGTTTGACATATTTGTGGAATTTGGGTCTAAAGTGCAGCTGCTAAAGGATCGTAAATAAAAATCTCCAATCCACTGAGTCAAACGCGTTTTCTAAATCCTCCAGCAGTATTGCTGCTGGGGTGTCAAGGCGATCTGCAAGGGCAAGTGCATTGTACACACTATGGATATTGTGCACGGTAGCACGTCCAGACACGAAGCCCGCCTGGTCTAGGTGAACCAGGGAGGGAATAACCATAAGCAGAATGCTGGCCAAGGCTTTGGCCTGGATCTTGGCCTTCATGTTTATTAGGGAAAGTGGACTGTCGGAGGAGCATTGGTCCGGAGGCTTCCCTGGTTTGGGAATCACTACAATTTCTGCCAAGCAGCAGTCAGGAGCAAGTGACCCCACGGCCACTGCTTCCCCATGGACCACCATAGGGGTACCCCAAGTTTCCCCATAAATTGTTTAAAGAATTTGCACGGAAACCCATTGAGGGAGTGATGCCTAATGTTGGAGCAGAGATGGTGGAGTAGCCTACTAGCTTTGTCACCCCACTGATAGATCTGGGACTGCAAGACCAGACATATCTTCTTGGCCTCATTAAGTTGAAGATGATTCAATTGGGATTCGGCATGTAGTTTATGTTGGAAGATGTCAGGGTCAAGGGAGTAGTGTGTCTCCAGTCCTTGAAGCCTTAACTGCAGATCCTTGACCTCATGTTGCTACTAACGTTTCTGTGCAGGCAAGTAATTAATAATTTTTCCCCACAACTAGGGCTTCAGGGCCTCCCACAGATCACCCAGGACTTCACTGAATGCTGGATGTGGGCCAAGTATTGTTCACCATCTTTCTCCAACAGAGAGATGAGGGTTGTGTCTTTAAGGGACAATTTGGTGAGATGTCAGCAGAATGGCTGTGGCAAATGATTTGTGAGACCACTGCACATGGCTTCCGAAAGTACAGCAGAGAGTATCTGGGGCAGGGAGGGCAGTGCCATGTGTACATTGGATGATTCAAGTCCAGACCCAATAGGGTTACCATGCGGGACCCCCGCTCCAGCTGAGTCATCTGGCCCCCTCCGCCAGGAAGAAAGTGGAAGTTTCCTGCATCTCCCCTGTTTCTCATTCGCCCTGGAAAGAGTCTCTCAGTCGATCCCCAGGGAGACCCCCACCAGTCTACGAGGAGGAGTATGCGGCCGTAACCTGCACCGATCATCGATCCACTGGAAGACCCCATCAAGAGTCTAGAAGAAAAGGGTTTGGGACGGATAGATTACCTTGAGTTTGGCGGGGAAAAACAGCATTTATCGGATGAGATTATGTAATTTATTTTTGGCTTCAAAGAATGAGTAACATCGATCTTTGACCTGTTTTCTGTAGTCCAAGAAGATCGTTATCCTGTCGGACTGAAACCGGAGTGAGTCCTGCGAACGGTCATGGTAGAATATGGCATCCCTATTCAGATAGTTAAGGATACGTGCAATCATTGGGGCGGTTTCTTGGGCCAGTGCCCTGTGGTCTCTGTCAATGAAAAACAGGAAGATAAGGACGTGGCGAGCATAATAAACTGAATCCACTATTCCAGGAACGTCTCAGGTGAGATTCCCTCACAACCTTTCAGAAAACAATCAAATCAAAGATTATCCCGGTAGACACTTCCCTCTGCATCCTAGATTTCCAGGGGCGTCTGGGCATACCCTGCCAACTTAGGGTGAACAAAGCAAACACAAGGAGGTGATGGACGGGGCACTGAAACCAGACGTGGGTCCCCTGCTCACTTTGCCACTGAATTCAAGCTAGCCGGGCTGATGAGGGATGTTACCCTGAAACTGGAACCAGGATGCTTGTTTCTGGTCCAGGGAAGACCTGTTTTGGCAGTTCGGGCTGGATTGTTCCCATAAGGAATATGGTCAAGGCTGATTTGCATATGGCTTGGTCTGAATTGGGGTGCAGAAGTGAGCTGAATACCGATGATGGACTCCACCCAGATCTGTGACTGGGGGTGAGTGTCTGAAAAGTTTCAGGGCTCCATCCATCATCTCCTTGTGTTTGCTTAGTTCGCCCAAAGTTGGCAGGGTATGCCCAGACGAGGGTCCCTTGCTCACTTTGTCACTGGATTCAAGAAAGATAGTCTGGCTGATGAGGGGGTCTTACCCCAAAACTGGTCCCAGGATGCTTGTTTTTGGTCCAGGGAGGGCCTGGCTTGGCGGTTCCAGCTGGATTGTTCCCAAGGGAAATAGGGTTAAGGCTGATTTGCATATGGCTTGGTCTGTACTGGGGTGGTAAAGTGAGCTGAAGAACGATGATGGATTTAACTCAGATCTGTGACTTGGTGTGAGTGTCTAAAAAGTTTCAGCGCTCCGTCCATCATCTCCTTGTGTTTGCTTTGTGTGCCCAAATTTGGCAGGGTATTTCCAGACGTGGGTCCCTTGCTCACTTTGCCACAGGATTCAAACTAGACTGGCTGATGAAGCATTTTACCCAGAAACCGGTCTCAGGATGCTTGTTTCCTGTCCAGGGATGACCTGGCTTGGCAATTCGGACTGAACTGTTCCCATAAGGAACAGGGTCAAGATTGATTTGCATATGGTTTGGTCTGAACTTGGGTGGTGAAGTGAGCTGAAGAAGGATGATGGATTTAACCCAGATCTGTGACTGGAGGTGAGTGTCTGAAATGTTTCAGTGCTCCGTCCATCATCTCCTTATGTTTACTTTGTTAATTGTTTCCATGACTGAGATTCAGAGCAAATTGCTTTTTGCGTATGTAAGTATTATATGTTGGTATTTATATTTTTGTAGGTGCCTGCATTTTTTAACATTTCCAACAGGTCAGAGTTAACGTTCTTTCATTTTAGTCCAAAATATATTTTTGGTAAAGAAATCGCCCTTGCATGCCTACTTTAAGTTCTACGATGTTAGACAGGAAGTTATCCAATTCTTGGTCTGTGGTGCTAATTTCTAATCCTGCTATCCAGTCTGAATGACTGTTAGTCCTGGCATGCTTGGCGTGGTTTCCCCAGACTTTTTCCCTTCTGACCTCTGTTTTGCTGACTTCAGTCTCACTAGTTTTACCACTGCTAACCATTGCTAAAGTGCATCTGCTCTATATGTAAAGCATGGTATTAGCTTCTCCACAATTGACATATTTAATTTACTTATAAATCGCTAGTAAAGTGCACTGCATGTGCCCAGGGCCTGTAAATTGAATGCTATCAGTGGTCCTGCAGCACTGATTGTGCCACCCATTTACTTAGCCATTTAAACACGTCCAAGGCCTGCCCTTGGGAAAGCCTGAATGTGCAGTGTAAACTGCCATATCGAACATGCAAGTTAACCCGCCTGCCAGGCCAAAACCTTTCTTTTTAAAACATAAAACATGACTTACAACAAATAAATCAACCCTAAGGTAGGCCCAGAAAAGCCCAAGTGTAGCGTGAAGTGTACTTAAAATATAGGACATGTACATTTAAACCTTACATGTCCTGGTAGTAAAATTCACTACTACAAGGCCTATCTCTCCCATAGGTTAACATTGGGATCACCTTATTACATCTTATAAGTGTAATTTCCAATTGGGAAGAGATGGTACCCGATTCCGGTTCGGGAAAGAAAACCGTCCGACAATTCGTATTCGTAGCCTTTTCCGTACGAATCATACAAATCCGTCCGAATCGCTTGGTACGATCCGTTGCCAAAAAGTACATCCGAATGTTTGCGAACCATACAAAAAAACAAGCGAAAATCTGTACGATACGAACTCGGAAAGTGAACCGTAAATTTCGTAAACATACCGTTCGACCCGACAAGTACGATCCAGTCCGGGGACTAAAAACGCGATTCGTACGGGAAAACGTCGTCATGTATGAACATCAATTTGTACGGAAAACATCGCGTATGAGCGAGCCGCACAATCAAATACGACACAAACCCCCCTTGAACGAAGAGCACGCGAACCCCGTAAAAACGTCACGTATGAACGAGCCACACAACCAAATACAAAACGAACCGCCCTTACGAAGCGCACGCGAACCCTGTAAAAACGTCACGTATGAGCAAGCCACACAACCAAATACGAAATAAACCCCCTTAACGAAGCGCACATGAACCCCGTTAAAACGTTGCCTATGAGCAAGCCACACAATCAAATATGAAACGAACCCCCCTTAACAAAACGCACGCGAACCCCATCAAAACGTCACGTATGAGAGAGCCACACAACCAAGTACGAAACGAATTCGCCCTTAAAGAAGCGCACTCGAACCCCTACAAACAGCACAAGGAGGGTGCAAACGACTCGCACAACACCCCATAAAATGTCTCCTGTGTACAAACCATTGGAAATGAATGTCCTGGCCAGATCCAAACAGGCAAACAGAGGTCCCAACTCAGACCCACCCCTTATAACACACCCACCAAAAATTTCAAACTAAGCCCCACCCACAAATGGACCAATAAAAATGGCCCACACACACAAACCATCATCCTTTGCAACATAGCCATTTAGCTACAGACACACAGACAACACACCAACAACCGCACACATCCACCTTCACACATACCCACCCTATCACATTCAGACCCACACACCCCCATTCACATTCAGACCCACACACCCACATCCATACACACTGTCATCCCCCAATCACATTCACCCCACACCATGTCCGCACAAAATAATCCAAAGTTCACAAAGGAGGAGATGGAGATCCTTGTAGATGAAGTCATCAGAGTCGAGCCACAGCTGTTTGACGCATTGGTCAGACTGACCAGCATAGCTGACAAAACACACCTGTGGGTGAGGATCGTCAATAGGGTCAATGCTGTTGCACCCATCAGGTGCACCAGGAAGGATTGCCAGTCCAGGTGGTACGATCTGCGGAGGATGGTGAAGCGGAAGATGGACGAGGACTACGCCAATAGCCAGCACACTGGAGGTGGTGGTCCTCGCAGACCAGTACAGTACCAGCCCTGGGAGGAGAAGGTCATGGCCCTGCTACCACCGGTGGGAGTAGATGGCATTGAAGGAGTTGTAGAGCCTCTTGAGTATACAAACAACTCAAGTAACATGGGGGTAATGGCATCCACACTTCAAGTACAAAAAATGCCCGCAACAAGTGGCAAGCACCCACCGCCCATAACTACAGGACAAAATTACGCTAATGCCACTAAAATGTGTATGCCCCATTGAAAAACCAAGGTCAAGCTATGTCCCATGCTACAGGAAGCACAAACCCAAGAATGGACTTCCGGTATCCTGGGAAGGTGGCTGTCACAAAATGCATTGTGGGACTCCAAATAAGACCCAATTGCATGGGCGTCCAAAGGGTGGGGAAGGCTGGCTCTTGGTCCCCCCTGGATCACCAGTGTGTCTGGTAAGGGCTAGTCCATCATGCTTTTGAAATGGTGCCATTGTCCCAGGTGGCAGCACCCTCCATTGGGTGGGAAGTATGCAAGGGGGAGGGTGAGAAGGGTGCAAGGCAGAGGGGAGGAGGGTGCTAGGGGGAGGCCAGAAGGGTGCAAGGGTGACTGCCAGAAGGGTGTAAGGCAGAGGGGATGAGGGAGCAAGGCAGAGGGGAGGTGGGTGCAAGGGGGAGGGTAAGAAGGGTGCAAGGCAGAGGGCGAGCAGGGTGCACGGCAGAGGGGAGGAGGGTGCAAGGCAGAGGGCCCGAAAGGTGCAAGGAGGATGGGGATGTAGCTAAAAATTGGCCACCCCTATCAACATTTCTGTGTATGCCCATGGCCGATTGCACTCATCCCATATGGCTCATGTACACACCCATGCACCATGCTCAATGCACAGGGAGTGGGAAAGTACTGACAAGAAAGCTGACACTGGGCCCTGGTGTAGGCAGCACAAGGCCCTCCTGTGACCAGTGCAAAAACTAACACCAGGACAACAAGGTCAGATATCTTGGACAGGAACTCAAAAACACTGTCATGGCAGCATGCCCCTTGGGGGGACAGCCAAACCACGAGGGACGCACAGTTCCAAATCAGACTCCAACTACCAGCACGACCTATCACACACACCCCTTACATAAACATAGCCTCCTGAGACAGGCAATGGAGTGCCCCACTGTCACAATCATCATGTAACACAACAAAACAAATACAGATCAGATGAAGCATCCAAGCAAAAACAATGCATGGTACTGATTCACAAGTCCCTTGCGCTTCTTTCACGATGCCGTTGCTTCACCTTTGTGATGCAGTGGACGCACAAAAGTTGTGCCATGGTGCTGGATATTTACAAGGTGATGCATCTGGGAGATGTGCCACGTTCTAAAGCCCTGCATCAGAAGTAGGTGTACTGGTTGGGGGGGGGGGGGGAGGAGTGAGTGGCTGTCACAGCGTAACAACACCTCCTAAAAGTGGCTGATTGAAATCTACAAGATTTCACTCAGTCACTTTTATGCACATGCTGCCTCAAAACCCTGTGCATGCTTGTAGAAGATGTAAGGATTGACGCAGCATTGTGCAGATAGGGCCACACAGAGCATTGCTGGATCTGCGTTGGGCCGGCGACACAACTCCAGCAATGTGCCACTTCTATGGCACAGATGCGTGATGCAGCTATGCTGTTGTTCCACCATGGTGATACGCAGTGTCAATGTGTTGCATACATGCTGGCATAGCTGTGGTGCACAATGACTGGCAAATCACTGCTGACATGCATGGCTGTGCCAGTCATGGTAAATAGTCACTCATATGTCAATGACTCCGGAGCACAGATCAATCTGATCCCACAACATACCCATCCACAAGTGAACATTGAGAACAATCCAAAGCATAGACAACTACCAGGTGGAACAGTGCCAACGACCATGTATATGAAAATTGCATGTTGCATGAAATGGCATTAATATTGTTTGTCTCTCACACCCACAGGGCAACGTGCTGAATCAACACCCAACGAGGGGGAGAAGAATCACAGTCCCATGCTACGCAGGACCCTGATCCTGCCAACAGCGACGCCTCTCACCACTCCATGGATGACCCCGACCAACCTGGCACCTATGAAGCCCAAATCTGTGCAGCAGCTGGATCAGGGACATCTGCGCCAACCACCACACCCATTCCTGCCACATCCCAGCAGACAGCTCGGAGCCCTGCCCACACCCCACAACTGAGCCAGTTTGACAATGAGGGACAAGGTTCGCCGGGCACCCAGGAGGTGGCAGACAACACTACCACTGCCATCCCTCAGGGGTCCAGTCGACCCTATTTGCCCACAACCGCTGGCCAGGCTCGTGTGGGCAGGGGTTGTGGGAGTGGCACCAGGCGGAGTCGAGAACCTGACCACCCAGCTGCAGGGTCCGGTATGTCTGAACTACGAAACATCATGGAGGCATACCGGCGGGACACCAGGGAGTTCAGCCAGGTAGTGGGGGCCCTCACAGAAATCAAAAACCTGCAGGCCAAGCAACACGCCAGTCAACAAGAACACCAAGGGCGGATGGAGGCAAGACTGGATGAGCTCTTGGCGGTGCAGAGGGACATAAGCCATTCACTCCATCGGATCGCTGACAACATGCAGCACCCTCCCTGTATCACTAGACAAGAAACATTGAGGCAAAGACCGCTAACAGGCACAGGGAGGGAGGAGGAGGAGGAATCATCCGATGGAGCATCCCATGCATTGTCAAGGCCTGCTTATGAGGGTCCCCCAAGGAAGGTGGGTCATCCACGCAAAAGACAGTGAGAGGCGGTGGGCCATGCGCATCTCCCAGGTCACCTGGTCTGGCATCTTGCCATTGTGTGCAACAGCATCACCTTATTGACTGTCCCACTCACCCACATGGACTTGCTGTTTGCAGTCTCAAAAATGATGTCAAGCACTGTGGTCTGGACTCTGTTGACTCAAACTGCAAGGCATCACATCTCCCTTTGTGAACTTTGGATTCCCCCCCTTTTTGTACAGCACCTAGCACTTATTCACGTTTCCCGCACAAGATAGAAAAATAAACAAAAGAAGCAATAGATTTTGATGTTGCATTCTTTTTATATGAGTCAAAAACATATGTGTGGGGATATCTCAAAGCATGCCAGAGTGTGCAACAAACTCAAGCCTTCAATACACTGGGATCTGAGTCTGGTTGAGGACACACATAGGT
Source organism: Lissotriton vulgaris (assembly GCF_964263255.1). Classification (NCBI taxonomy): domain Eukaryota; kingdom Metazoa; phylum Chordata; class Amphibia; order Caudata; family Salamandridae; genus Lissotriton; species Lissotriton vulgaris. The sequence continues at coordinate 711,669,777 of NC_141694.1, forward strand.
CACAATGTATCATCAAATACATACATGGAGCGCAATAGTCACCGTGATGGTTTCAATCTGCTGACGGGGGCTTGCCCTACTGTTCTGACAGGGAGTTCTGAAAGAGTTTCATGAAGGTGAAGAGGTCATGGGTCATGTTGAGGTACCCATGGAGGGAGTACCAGGCCTGTTTGGTGATGTGGGAGAACTATCTCCTGCATGCAGGTATACTGTGGATGTGATGAAGGGTGGCTGGACGGAGTTGGGGCAACGGGTGTTGGATGGGAGACGTCCATGTTCGTCTTTGTGGCAGGGGTTGTGGAGTGCCTACTGAGTGTGGCTGAGGAGTATGAAGGTGATCCTGCAGTTGACAGTGAGATAATTGTAGGTATCTCAGGTGGACGGTCTTTTGGTTGTGGCAGGGGATGTTGAGGATGAGGTGTGCGCGTGCACCCTGGATGTGCACAAGTCCTCCTGGAGTCTGGCTCTTGTGCCTGCATAGAGGGTTTCGCCGCAGTTTAGCCGGCTGGTGTTGTGGACCTGGGTGACTGTCTGTCTTGACTAGGAGTGGATCTATCTGAAGATTATTTGCAGCATGCGGAGGGACTTGCAGCATGATGTAGTGATGGTGTTGACTTGCATGGTCATTGTGAGCGAGGAGTGTATGATGAGCACCTGCTTGCGTGCTTGGCCACTGTGTGCTTGTGCGCTGCTTAGGCCGGTGTGACACAAGGAGTTGTCCCAGCTGTAAGGGGACATTCCTCAGATGATGAGCTCAGTCTTGTTCAAGTCCAGCCTCAGGTGGCTGATGTTCATCGATTTGTCAATGCACCTCATGCCTTCTTGAATGTTAAATCTGGGAGTGGCTGGGTCTTTGGTGAGGGTGAGGAGAAGCTGGGTGTCAATGGTATAGGACATAATGATGAGGTTGTGTGCGCATGTGATGTTGGAGAGGAGGATCATGGAGACATTGTAGATTGTCACGCTGAGAGATGTGGCCTGGGCAATGGGACCGATGACCCTAGTGTACTCTGCGACAAAGGAGGGATGCGGATTCCCTGGGCCTCGCTGGGGAGGTACTGGGTAATTTCATCCTGGGTCTTCCTGTCGATCCCAGTGTTGGAGATGTGTGATCTGACAGTGTGTTAGCACATGGTGTTCAATTCCGTTGAGCAGTCGATGGGGTGAAGGTGGTGGCCTCACCATTGTTGAGCAGGGTCCAAGATGTCGATGGTGGCGGCAATGAGGGCTGTTGAGTGGGGTGATTACTGTGGAAGATGCTCTGTGGCAGGTTGGCTGGAGATGTTTGCTTGGAGGCAGATGGTCAGTTGGTCCTTTACTGTCTTATTGATGACATTTGCCGGGTAGGGAAGCAGGGTGATATTCCAGGACATCCTGCGTTACTGACGTCCGTTGTCAAAGAAGGGCCTGGGTTTCGGCATGCCTCCAGCTCCCATGGAAAGTGGCATACTCAAAGGACACATTCATGATGTGCCAGATGTAGGCTTCATTGATGGTGTATGCTGTGATTGAGATGTTGTGTGTGAAGGCTCCTGATGGATAGCTGCAGTGGATGGTGTACATGAGCCGGGTGGTGTCTTTGCTGCTGACGGGAGTCCAGGACCTGAGGGGGGTATGTCCTGTAGAAAATAGCACTGTCTGCCTCTGTGTGGGGAGGATTTTGTGTACGTCCACGAGCTTGGAGTGGTAGAAAGTTGCAAGGTATCCTCTTGGCCTTGCAAGGGTGTGATGTATTTTGGATGGAGAACTGGGTTATATAGTTCACTCACAATGCCGATGATGCAATTCATGTTGTGTGTGTTGGTGCCTAGGCCATACCTGAAGGTTGTTCTCTTGCCCGTGCTGATGATATGGTAATGTCTGTGTATGGAGGATTTTAGTGCTGAAAGGTAACAGATGGTTGTTGGTTTTATAAGGTGTGCACATGAATCCGGCTAAACCTGTATGAGTCCAGTAGGCCAGCCTTCTCCCTGGTGGCTTAACTGCTGTTGTGCTTCACAGGAAAGTCAGCCAATGTGGCAAGAGTGTTGGATCAGTTGCTGATCCAGTGTGTGCGGTTGCAGAGTGTGGCAGTGTAGTTGGTTGGAGTGTCCTGCGGGAGGGTGCCACACAGCTCATTTGTGTTGACTCTGGTCAAGCTTTCCTGGTGCATTTGAAGCGGAGTGTGGTGCAGTGTGTTGGTTTTTGGACAAGTGGATGCAAATGTTGATGTACCAATGCAGGATGGTGGTGTGTTTGTTCTCCAGCCAGGTGTTGCTGTCCCCCTGACCCATGTAGTCTGTGTAGGTGAGGGCCTGTGTGCTGATGTAGTTGTCCAATGTCTGAGGACCAACCACTAAAGCGTTTCCCAGCTCTGTGGTCTCAGATTTTGCCACAATCTCATAGGAAGCCTCTCTGCTCGAATTGCAGATGTGTAAATCCGGTTCCCCTACTGACCCCTTGCCCGCCAAGCAATACAACATCTTTTCTAAGATTCACAATCACCATTTTACCGCCATCTGGAAACTTTTCCTCAGGTGGCTGGAGCATGAGTCTGTTGTGTTACCTACGTCATGGAAGGACCAGAGGGTCTTGCACTGTGCATGTTGCTGGCACTGACGATCCTGCCTTTGGAACAGAGGTAACCATTAAGAAAAATTGGGTAACCTATAAGGCATGGACCTGGGTATATATTGATATAGAAAAACAATGGTCCTAAACCTATAGATTATAGTGATTAACTTAATCAATTGTTGATCAATACTTTTTGTAGAGCAACCCTATCCAGTCTGCTCTATAATACGCAAATTGCTTAGTATAATAGATACACCTACAACACGGTTAAAAAAAAATATTTTTTTTGTTTTTATTTTTTTATTTTTTTAAACTTCTTTTCTCATTTTGTTAGTAGTTCATTTTTTACACAATATATAATTTCAAAAATCGATAAAAACAGAAGTGGTTGCCCGAAGAAGAGCGTGCAAAGAAAAAGAGTGATTAGAAGAATGTGGCAAGTGAACAGAAAAGGAAATCACAGCAGTGGATAGAAAATTATTCACATTATTTCACAAACAATAACGGTCATATATTCCAGATATCATTTGTTCTTACAGGATAATTGATGGGAAGTTGTAACTTTGGACTACCTCCTATTGCTCTCTCAATTTTGAAGGGTATAGAAAAGACCATACCCACTTTTGGGTTATAGGTTCTTAACTATTTCTCACCACGGTTAGTAATCTCCAACTCTATTCTTTTATAGGGTTAACATTATCCCTTGGTTGCCCTCGTTTCTTTCTCCAGTCCTGATGAAGACTCGCAAGCCCCAGGTTCAAATCACCGTTTGGGTATAAGACGAGTCGAAACATCGACACGATTAGTATATAACCTTGGACCAATTATTTAACATCTTTGTATATAGTGCAAAAAAACATCTTAGACACATATGCTTGTGTGCATTAATGTTTTGCTTGTAATAACGCTTTACAAAAAAAGTTTTGGCCAGGTACTCAATACGGCAAATTATATGACCGTTATTGTTTGTGAAATAATGTGAATAATTTTCTATCCACTGCTGTGATTTCCTTTTCTGTTCACTTGCCACATTCTTCTGATCACTCTTTTTCTTTGCACGCTCTTCTTCGGGCAACCACTTCTGTTTTTATCGATTTTTGAAATTATATATTGTGTAAAAAATGAACTACTAACAAAATGAGAAAAAAATAAAAAAATAAAAACAAAAAATATTTTTCTTTAACCGTGGTGTAGGTGTATCTATTATACTAAGCAATTTGTGTATTATAGAGCAGACTGAATAGGGTTGCTCTACAAAAAGTATTGATCAACAATTGATTAAGTTAATCACTATAATCTATAGGTTTAGGACCATTGTTTTTAGAACAGAGGTGGCGCAACAGTGGCACTGACAAGCTGCTGCCTGCAATAGGAATGGGTGGAGGAAGGGCGGAGCATCTGGGAGGCGTGTGTGTTGCAGAATCAGGGCACTCGGTGGTGCGGTGCCGCAGGGAAGGCAGCAGCAGGAATGAGTGAACACATGACGGCAGAAGGGGTGAGACACCATGCAGAAAGTAGCACACAAAAGACAAGGAGCTTTGAAAGGCACAATGTAACAGGTGTATGGAAAGGAAGGATTGGCTGGTTACTCATGGGTCACTGAAAAAAAATGGATGATCGATCACCAAATATGTTGGTCACAGGATCAGGCTCCAAAAGGCCAAGCTGCGCCCAGGACACACAGCGTCAGCAGATGTTGCCTGCTCATTGTGGTTGCAAGCTGCACAAATACATACACAAACATGTACCTCATGCACATTATGGATCATTAGCCATGATAAACTGCATGCATGTTGCCACACATACTCCCATATGTACAATCATCGTAAAGTATGCCACAGATGACGCATGCAAACTGGCAAGAGATCTGCGGTGACAATAATGAGGCACATTGTACTGTGGGGAACACATTTACTACACAATGGATGAAGGTTATGTTGAGGCCATACTGCTATAGCCAATGTCCATGGCCAGTGGCTTTGCTCTGAAGAAAATAACAGTCATCCAAACAGGTAACCTGTAATGCTGGTGAAACAATCTGCACACGACTGCCTGGGACTGTTGGATCCTTGAATCCTCAGAAACGTGTGCTGCGCAAAATCGTCCATCTCCCGATAGTCCCTTGGTCTGAGTATAATTGTCTGACACGAAAGGGTGATCAGGCAAGGGAAGGAAAGGAAGGGAACAGCATGGAGTGAGATCTGAAACAAAGGTAAACAAGCATAAGGATTCCACACTGAATCACAGAATCCCTCAGGACCTATACTGTAACAGTTACACACGTAATGGAAAACAACAGCCACTGTATCCTAGATGGGATCACAGTAATAATAATGTAAGTAGATCTGAGGATTGACCACGGACACATAAAAGGTAGCAGAGTTTGGCAGCTAAATGAAGGGGGGATAACGCTCTGTAGGCTGCTTCTATGCAATTATCGCCATGCGGATATCAAGGAATCACAGTGTAAGAATATGGCTCCAATAAACAGAAATTCTAATGCGCTGCAGTGCTACTCACAGAAAGACAACAATCCATAGTTACCCCTGGGAATCAGTGTGGGTCAAGAAGGGAAATGGCACATCATCCGCATGAGCCTTAAGAACCTCATCCAACGAGGGAATAAATTAGGTAAACACAAGGAAGCTCCGCAAGAGACAGTCATTGCCTCGTCCAACTGGGCTTTGAAATGCCTAACATAACAAGCTGCCGGTCCAGAACTCAACAGAGAGTAATGATGGGGGGCTCAATTGTAACGTGTGGACAGACCTGACTTTGTGGCGATCCCTGGCTCCTTGATTCCTTTTGCCGCACCACGTTTCCTGCCCTTGACGCCTGTCTCCCACCGCCGCCGCAGCCTTTAGTGACCTCGGCGCGGCCGCAGTGAGGGGGGTCTACAACACCCAGCGTCCTCAGCGGCAGGAAGTCGAACACACCTGTTCCGCGCCCGGAGGCGCTTAAAAAACAGCGAGAGCCCCGGTAGAGTGGGGGCTCAATTGTAACGTGTTGACAGACCTGACTTTGTGGCGATCCCTGGCTCCTTGATTCCTTTTGCCGCACCACGCTTCCTGCCCTTGACGCCAGTCTCCCCCGCCGCCACAGCCTTTTGCAACCTCGGCGCGGCCGCAGTGAGGTGGGGACTACAATACCTAGCGTCCTCAGCGGCAGGAAGTCGCACACACCTGTTCCGCGCCCGGAGGTGCTTAAAAACCAGCGAGAGTTCCCGCATCACGGGAAGCACGCGTGCGGTGCCGGGCTAAGCCCGGGCAAAGGGCGGGCCGTCTGTGGCTGTCCGAGGCAGGATAAGGCAGGGCAGGGCCACCTCCTTTGCAACAGGACTTTGAACTCACTCCTTGTAACGTGGTCAGTTATTTGATATACTTATTTGTTATATGACATAAGTTATATATATAATTGTAGTATTTGTGTTAAACTTTTCACTGTATAATGAGCACTCGCAGTGGGGTTGGGATAATGGGGCTGTGGGCCCCCTTGATGCCTTGTTCATCTGGGCTGAATCATTTCTAAATCAGGAGATTGAGCTCACACAGAAAAGACTTTCACTGACTCGTTCTGCTCCCATTGAAACATCAACAAGTGGCCCTTTTCCTAATTCACCTAAATCAGCTGAATGCAGCTTGGTTAATTCTCTTTATCTAGCCACTGTATCTCCTGAATTTATGTTGGTAGTTGTGGACTCACCCACTATAACCATAGATGTAGATGCAGGTATGGTCCCTGCACCACCACCACGCCACCCCAAATCGTCACACGATCTACATGATCCACACGACAAACACAGGGTGGGGGAAATATAGTTCAAACCATAAACCGGAAATGGAAAGCAAGAGACCTACCCGCCACAACCCAACAAACCAACAAAGTAGCCAAAACTAAAGGCACTGTACATGGGAAGTCGGGTCCAACTGAGGCGGTTAACGACATTTGCCCCACTGATCCTTGTATCTCTGGGTGCCATTGCCATTGTAAGCAGCCCCAAACCGCTCTAGGAGATTTGTTATTATCTAAGTTAGTAGACAAATTTGGAGTATTATTAAACTATTGCTAAATAAACTCGTCGATATTAACACTAGACTTGATAATATCGAACAGAAATTATCTACCGAGCCTATCCAGATATCCAATGGAAACTTGATAGCTCCAGGGGGATCTAGTACATGTTTGGCACCTATCTCCAGTCAACTAGTGATTGTAAATAGTGATCCTATCAGAACGGCCACATGTGCCCCCATATTAGGCACTAACAGGGGACATTTTTCATTGTGTAACCGAAATCAAAGGAGGGAAACACCTGGGATGGGGAATAACAACAACAATAGGGACCTGAACAAGGACAGTTCAAACACTGTACAAACTACTCACACCAATGATTATCTGAACCTACCTCCTGAATGTACACCCTATGTTATTGTCCTCTCAAATGTACCACCTTTAGCTCCCAATGCAGTGGAACGCTGGAGGTCTTTAAGAAATAGGGCACTCCATCTACTGGACACTAAGACGGGACTGGAGAGTTGTTTGTTTCAGGAATTTAAAATGGCCAGAAGGGTCCCATGGATAGGCAGACTGACTAAATCTAGCAGAGGTGATTGCATAATTCTAAACTTTGGCTCAATAGAAATAGTACACAACATTCTGGAGAGAGCGGGGACAAGGCACATGGATAGAGAAGGGATAAACATTTTACCCTTAGGTTTTTGCTATCGGACTCAACCACTTTTACCCACTAATAGATGCCAACTACCAACTAGTGCCCCCAACCAGGGGAGGTATGAGTATAATGTACCAACATCTAATTGGTTTGAAACAGCTCTTTCTAACCTAGACTCACAAGACTGACTGTCAGGTAGGATGACAAATGACAATACATTACCAGTCCCCTCACGTCCCCACTTACCGGCACTCAGTAGGGTGCAGGAACTTCAGGGGACCTGTAATACAAAGTTATCAACGATCCCTACTGATTCCCAGAGGCAGGCAAAGGGTTGCGCTAGCCATGATAAAACCAGTGGTGGGCCAACAGTTAAGGCATCTCAGAATAGTAATCTAAGTAATAATGGCTCTGACCTTAGAATTCTCAGCTGGAATGTTGCCAGTCTTGAGTCAAGATTAGTGGATAAAGAATGGCTACGCCTACTTTCCTTGCAGGATATAATAATGTTTCAGGAAACATGGGCACCTCGTGATTTGCATATAGAAGGGTTCCATTGCCTTAGTATAGTGGCTACTAAGTCAAATTTTGGTCGTGCAGTAGGAGGCTTATTTATTGGGATTAGTATAGCAGCTGGTGGGAGTTTTAAGATTATAAATACTAATAATCCCAATATACAAGCAATAGAATATAAGCATCAAGTCCCCTTTTGTTTAATACACTTTTATAATAATTTTTCCAATTCTACTCCAAATAAGAATTTTATAGCGCTTTTTAAATTTATTTCTAAATTGGAGAAAACTCAGGGCTCAGGCGTGGGCATGGGGATCCTTTTGGGGGGATTTCAATGCTAAGCTCTCAAAAGACATTCGAAATATAAGCACACGACAGGCAGATCCAGCTGTGCGGACGGGATTAGAATTGAGATCCTTTCTCAGCGAAAACATTCTTAGTAATGTAATGGATCTAGGCCCATATCCCAGCTAGTTCCAACACACAGAGGCAGAGATAGCGTTTCAATCATTGATTTTATTTTTGTTTCTCCCTGCCTGGCTGACTGTATATTGGCCACAGAGGTTGTAGTAACAGACTTTGGGGACCACATCCCCTTGACAGTGGCTTTATGATTAGCTCATCGGCCTGTGTATGCTACCACACAAGGGCCGAGGGATATAATCCCCTCCACAGATAAATTGAGATTAAAGTGGAAAGGGATAGATAGCGGGAAAATAACTAAGTCCCTATTAACAGGGCATCATACATTAATTGATTCTTGTCTATTGATAACAGCTCTAGGCCCTAACGTAATTCAAGATTTTTCTAAAGCATGTACTGTGATTAGAACCTTTCTATCAGTGCCATTATCCCAGGGTCCAAAAGACCCAATATGGTTTGACCACAACTGCTCTGAAGCAAATAGGAAACTGCGTACGGCCCTAACAGCTATACCTAGAAGTAGGGCAAATGTTAGTGCAGCCAGGAAAGCTTATAAAATAACAATAAATGAGCGGAAGGGCATTATTTTGGGAGAACGATGGGAAGCCCTCGCAGAAATAACAGCTGGGAAGACTGGCAATTTATTTTGCCCCGCTGTAGGAGATTTGCGAAATATGGGCCAACAGTTAACATCAGTCAGCTGTACTATTGCTAGTAGTTCCTGGGAAAACCATTATCCCAAAATGTATGCCTCACCACCACATAGTTTGAACCACTATGTGCAGGAACAGATTGGTAATCTACAGATAACTTTGGTGGAGGTAGAAGAGGCGATTGCACAGAGCCTTGGCAACAAGGCCCCAGGACCGGATGGGTTACCCATAGATATTATAAAATGGAAACCTGAATTATGGGCCCAATCCTCATGAATGTTTTTAATAGCTTACCCCAAGCATCTATGCCTGAAACATGGGGAACCAGCGTAATTGTCCCAATATATAAAAAGGGTGATAAATCGGATCCTGTTAATTACAGACTGATTGCTTTACTTGATAATACCCTAAAGATTCTGGGCCGTGTCATCTACAACAGGATCTTAGATTGGACAGAGGAAAGCAGTATTTTATCCCCATGTCAATTGGGTTTTAGAAGTAGGGTCGGCACAGTCGAACAATGCTTAAACCTCAAATTGGTTATTGATAAATACAATATTGCTCGTTCTGCCCCTATTTAATTAGCGTTCTTGGACCTGTCATCCGCTTTTGATTTAGTTAACAGGTCCAAACTTTGGTCTATTTTATTGAGTTATGGCTTGGACCAATTATTGGTCCATTTTTTAGCATTCATACACACTGACCTCAAAACACGAGTGAGGATAGGAATGGGAGGGGAACTATCAGGACCAATTAAGATAGGAAGGGGAGTAAGACAGGGGTGCGTTTTAGCACCCCTGCTTTTTATTATTTATATGAACGTTTTGAGCAACCACCTGGAAAAATCTACACCAGACGTTCCCATAATAAATGGCAAATCGTTACCCGTACTTCTCTACGCAGATGATGCGGTCCTAATGGGCTGCACCCCAAATGCTCTGCGCATCCTAGTAAAAAGTTTCACAGAATACATGGATGGACTGGATTTACGGGAAAATTGTAATAAGTCATTTATTATGTCATGTGGTCCTGGGAAACTTCAGCTTAACTCCATACTGGTAGGGGACAACAGACTTACTTCCACTTATAATTTCCCATATTTGGGGATGGTCTTTGCTGCGAATGGCTTGTGGACTGGGCATTTGGCCCAGTCCACGAGCAAATTCTCAAAGGCCATCAATTCGATTTTAAGTATTCCCCGACCTAAGAAATTTGGTGTTATTAAAGCAATTGTAAAGATTTTTAAATTGCAATGTATCCCCATAGCCACTTACGGGGCTGAAGTTTGGGGTGCAGCGAAGAATCAGTGTATATAGCAGGAAGAAAACCGGTTCTGCAGAAAGCTGTTGGGAGTACCGATTCCCACTTCCAAATATAGCTCGCATAAGGAATTAAATCTACATTTTATATCTGATTTTATTAGCGCCCGGCCCATATTATTTTGGCACTCTGTTTGGAGGAATCAATTAGCTACCTTGACCCAAGAAATTATAACTGATTGTTTAAAATGTGAAAGGGGAATGGAAATCCCCTGGCTCTCGGCATTTATAAAAGTTGTGTAGTATTGAAAAAGGTAGCATCTTCATTGACCCAAGCAAAGTTAACTTGGTGCTTAAGAACGATTTGAAGAAAGCACTCTACGCACTTTATAACACGGACAGAACCAGGAAAGAATCTGAGAAAACCACAGTCGTCACTTACATGGTCAGGAAACTACACAGATACCCCTTGTTATTATATCTAACCTTTTCCATGACAAGTTGGGAAAGAAGTCTTTTGTTTCGACTGAGGGCTGGAACTGTTAGATTCTTGCTAAATTTTCCACTGGGCTATCATCCAATTGTAGATAAGACGAGTTGCCCTTGTGACGGGGTAAGCAAACAATATGATTTACACATTTTCTTTGTTTGCAAATTTTATCTGAAATATGTAAAATGGCTTTTAATTCCTCTTTTTAAAAAATATAGACCAAGGAGGAATCATATCAATTGCTGCTTTCCTTGGACAATGAGAAGATAATCTGTCGCACTTGCACTTTCTTGAGAATCGCTGTTCGAGCCCGTAAAATGATGGACAATGTCTGAGTCTTTTTCTCTGTATATTAATTTGTATAATTATGCCTTTATGATTTTATGATGAATTGTGTAAATTGTGTATGTGCTTTTATGAATTCTTGGAATTCGAATAAAGATTATGAAACGAAACGAGTAATGATGCATAATGGCACAAAACCACCCCTACCATGACCAGGATATGCAGCACTGTACAAGACAATCCTGAGATTCACGTCACACGACTGGTGCCACGGAAGCATTGACATTTGCTACAGCACAACATTGTGACATCATCAGTGCAACATTCCTGCCATCATGGGAATTGAAAGTTAACATCAACTTACCGAGAAGGCTTTCAAAGCAGTGTCCTACACCGGCCCTGAGGAAGCGACGTGACAGTGAGACCCCTCATCTGTGTGGACACTGCTGGGCTTCCTCTGCACCCACCCCTAATCTGTGTGGACACTGCTGGGAGTCCTCTGCACCCACCCATCTGTCTGGACACTGCTGGGAGTCCTCTGCACCCACCCCACATCTGTCTGGACACTGCTGGGAGTCATATCCACCCACCCCTCATCTGTCTGGACACTGCTGGGGGTCATATCGCGATGCGCAATTGTGGGGAGAGTGCACTCGGTTGCACGGGGAGAGATTGCTATCTGCTGCTGATTGAATGCCAATTTTTAAAACTGTAATTTTAACTCACTCTGTCTTAGCGAGTACACGTTGCATAGAATTATTTTAATTAGAGGATTTGTGTAGCCCAACAGCATTTTTTACATGTTCTGATAACTTACCTGCTGCCTATTCTCCCCGGTCCACAGCGACAGCATCGTTTGCGTAGAGGGAGAATACGCCCACATTCGGTTTGCGGAGGTTAGCGTTTGAGCGGCCTGGCATCCATAAAACCAGATGTGTACCAGACCGCGCAGCCGGCGCGCCGGCGTTGCGTCGAAGGCACGTCAAAGGCAAGCCCGTCTGCGCCCGTCAGTGTCCCGGACGCGGACTGGACAGGAATCGCTGTCGGTTTAGCTCCTAACCAATTCATTCCGATTAGGTATGATGGTGCTGCACTTAAAAATTGCATGCCCCCTCACAACTGCCATAATTATATAGAACTAGCTGGGGTTAATGGAATCATGATATGCAGTATTTGCAATTGGAACTGCCCTTCATACCCAGCAAATGAACCCGGGCCCTTGCCTTATGTGAAGGAAGGAGATGGTATGAGTCACAAGGACTTGAATATCTTCCTGCTCAATGTACGATCCTTAAACAAAAACGCCCAGCACATCTCTGACCTGATATTAGATTCAAGGCCAGACATACTATTTTTAACTGAAACCTGGCTCTCGGACACCTCCAATCCCACACTGGCTATTGCAGTTCCCACAGGATACTCTATACTAAAGAAGGACCGCTCTACAAGGAAGGGTGGGGGCTTTGCAATGATCATAAAAACCGACATCTCGGCCAAAATTATCCCCATGGATGAAATTGAGGGGGCAGAGAGTCTCTGTTTCCACTGCATAATCTCCGCCCACCAATAGTTGGCGGGTTTTCTTCTTTATAGACCACCAGGTCACTCTGGACCATTCTTAAAAGGAATTGCCAATACCATGGCACCACTGGCCCTGAGATTCAACCAATTCCTGGTCCTAGGAGACTTTAATGTCCATATGGACAAACTAGAGAACGTGGAGGGCATTACGTTATGTGAGACTTTAAACTCTTTAAATCTGCTTCCTCTCATTAATAGACCCACCCATGAGAAGGAACATACATTGGACCAAATCATTTCGAATATCTCTGGCCAGGCTGAGAAGCCCATCCCTCTTGCCTAGACTGATCACTTTCTGCTAAAAATCACGATGGCCAAAATTAAGAAACCAGTACTTACCTTCAAACCCCCCCTTCTCAAATGTAGAGCTCTCCACAAACTAACCCCGGAAGCCCTCACCTCTGTGCTGCAGGCGCATCCTTTAGTTGGTAGCAATAAATTAGAGCTGGATGCTCCCAATTTGGAGAAATGGATAAAGCAAGGCGTGGAGACCTTAGCACCCGAGACTCTACGCTCTCCACGGACACTACACCGCTCTGCCCCTTGGTTTAATGAAACCCTACGCAAGTGCAAAAGTATCTGTAAACAGCTGGAAAGAGTGTGGAGGAATTTTTTTAGCAATGATAGTAAATTACTTTATAAAAAAAGAACTAAAACTCTACCACCAGAACATTCTGGAGGAAAAGAAATGGTTCTTTGAAGCAAAGATTGAGACATCAGCCAATAAGAGTAAGGAAATATTTAAAATTGTTAAACATTTTACTTCACCACCTGCAGCAGCTTCCAAATGCGATGCTTCGAAAGCTTGGACACACAAAATTGCAGATTTCTTCCACAAAAATAGTTGATATACAATCATCCCTCGACTTTTCCTCCAGCGCATTGGTCAACTTGCAACCTGCACATGCCAATCTGCCAAATAATGCCACCTTTCTCCAATTTCCCCCGATTACTTTAGCACAATCTCTTACGATTATGAAGAACATAAAATCTGGCTCTCCGTCTGATCCCTGCCCCGCCAAAAGATTGTCAGCAGTTGGCGAGGTTATTAATGCCGAGGTTAATACTGTGCTGAATTTATCTCTGAGCAGCGGCCAGGTCCCAGATATTTGGAAACAAGCCAAAATTCTGCCGCTGCTAAAGTAGCTTACAGCAGACCCTCTAATAGTGTCAAACTATAGACCTATTTCGCTCCTGCCTTCCATAGCTAAGGTTATTGAAAAATATGTAAACTCTGTCACTACAGAATTCATGGAGCTGAACAACTGAGAGCGGCCTTAATACTACTGGATCTATCTGCCTCTTTCGACACCGTGCCCCATGACAGACTCCTACAAAGACTGAGAGGCTATGGGTTAGGGGGCACGGTGTTGAAGTGGTTCTCCTCATTTTTAGAAGACCGTAGACAGGAAGCTTGGAATCCGCCTTTCGCCTCCCTCATGCCTCCTTCAAAAGTGGGTGTTCTTCAGGGCTCGATTCTGAGTCCACTATTGTTTAATCTGTACGTGGCCCCCCTCGCCCTGTTGGCTGAAGGGGCCGGAGCCATAATTATATCCTATGCTGATGACACACAGCTGCTGTTCTCCTGTAAAAATGGAGAGGCTCTGGAGGGTGACAAAATCAAGAATTGTCTGAAACAGGTCTTCTCCTGGTTTAGTCAAAACCAGCTCCAGTGCAACTCTGGTAAATCAGAAGTGATCCTTGGGAGCTTTGGATCAGGAAGTCTGGAGACAATGGTGGCCGCCAGATATGTCCCCCCACAGACTGCTGTGGGAGTAGCCAGAAACCTTGGGGTAAAACTGGACAACTCACTGAATATGAAGACCCAAGTCCAATCAGTGGTCGGCACTTGCTATGGAACTCTGAAAATGCTTCAAATTTTCTGTCTCTCTCCGATAGAAGGACTGTGGTCCAGGTCCCTATCACCTCTAGGCTGGACTACGCTATTGTCCTTTACTTGGGTCTCCCTGAATGTCTTCTTAGTAAACACCAGGTTGTGCAGAATGCGGCCGCCAGAGCCATACTTATGTTGGGCCCTCGAGCCTCTATCTCTCCTCATCTCAAGAACTTACATTGGCTCCCTATCCACCGCAGAATTCAGTTCAAAGCCCTGACACTTGCCTTTAAAGCCTTACATGGTACTGGGGCAACCTACATCAGGAGAAGAGTGAGCTACTAAACCCCTGGTAGATCACTAAGATCATCTCACCACAATCTGATGAGTGTGCCCAAATGTGATCGCTCCCGCACTGGAGTACGCTCCTTTCAAGTCCAGGTAGCACACCTTTGAAATGAACTCCCTATTGCAATTAGGCAAGCGTCCAACATTTTGTACTTCAGGAGACTACTGAAGACATGGCTGTTTCAGCAGTGATCTTCTGCTCCGCCTGTATGCGCACACTTCTTACTATCGCTCTACTTCTGCTAGCACCGGGACACTCTTCTGAGTAGCTGTGCGCTCCACAAATATGGGAAATAAAAAATAAAATAAATATCCACCCACCCCATACTGTTGGCCTATGCTGGGAGTCCTCTGTAGCCACCCCTCATCTGTGTGGACACTGCTGGGAGTCCTCTGCACCCACCCCTCATCTAACTGGACACTGCCGGAGTCATATCCACCCACCCCTCATGTGTGTGGACACTGCTGGGAGTCCTCTGCACCCACCCCTCATCTGTCTGGACACTGCTGGGAGTCCCCTGCACCCACCCCTCATCTGTGTGGACACTGCTGGGAGTCCTCTGCACCCACCCCTCATCTGTCTGGACACTGCTGGGAGTCATATCCACTCACCCCTCATCTGTCTGGACACTGCTGGGAGTCATATCCACCCACCCCCATACTGTTGGCCTATGCTTGAAGTCCGCTGCATCCACCCCTCATCTGTGTGGAAACTTCTGGGAGTAATATCCACCCACCCCTCATCTGTCTGGACACTGCTGGGAGTCATATCCACCCACCCCCATACTGTTGGCCTATGCTGGGAGTCCTCTAAACCCACCCCCTCATCTGTGTGGACACTGCTGGGAGTCCTCTGCACCCACCCCTCATCTGTGTGGACACTGCTGGGAGTCATATCCACCCACCCCTCATCTGTGTGGACACTGCTGGGAGTCCTCTGCACCCACCCCTCATCTGTGTGGACACTGCTGGGAGTCCCCTGCACCCACCCCTCATCTGTGTGGACACTGCTGGGAGTCCTCTGCACCCACCCCTCATCTGTCTGGACACTGCTGGGAGTCATATCCACTCACCCCTCATCTGTCTGAACACTGCTGGGAGTCCTCTGCACCCATCCCTCATCTGTCTGGACACTGCTGGGAGTCATATCCACCCATCCCCATAATGTTGGCCTATGCTGGGAGTCCTCTGCACCCACCCCTCATCTGTGTGGACACTGCTGGGAGTCATATCCACCCACCCCTCATATGTCTGGACACTGCTGGGAGTCATATCCACCCACCCCCATACTGTTGGCCTATGCTGGGAGTCCTCTGCGCCCACCCCTCATCTGTGTGGACACTGCTGGGTGTCCTCTGCACCCACCCCTCATCTGTCTGGACACTGCTGGGAGTCATATCCACCCACCCCTCATCTGTCTGGACACTGTTGGGAGTCCTCTGCACCCACCCCTCATCTGTCTGGACACTGCTGGGAGTCATATCCACCCACCCTCATACTGTAGGCCTATCCTGGGAGTCCTCAGCACCCACCCCTCATCTGTGTGGAAACTGTTGGGAGTCCTCTGCGCCCACCCCTCATCTGTCTGAACACTGCTGGGAGTCATATCCACACACCCCTCATCTGTCTGGACACTGCTGGGAGTCATATCCACCCACCCCCATACTGTTGGCCTATGCTGGGAGTCCTCTGCACCCACCCCTCATTTGTGTGGACACTTCTGGGAGTTATCTGCACCCACCCATCATCTGTCTGGACACTGCTGGGAGTCCTATCCACTCACCCCCATACTGTTGGCCTATGCTGGGAGTCCTCTGCACCCACCCCTCATCTGTGCGGACAATGCTGGGAGTCCTCTGCACCAACCCCTCATCTGTCTGGACACTGCTTAGAGTCATATCCACCCAGCCTTCATCTGTCTGGACACTGCTGGGAGTCATATACACCCACCCCTCAGATGTCACGCACTGTACCCCAACATTCATGGCAAGTGTGCGGGTCGTATCACTATTACAATGGTGCCATATGTGAGCCTGAAACGCACCGTACCCAAACATTCATGGCGTGTTTGAAGGTCATATCACTATTAGACTGGTGCCATACGCGATCGTGAAACGCACCGTACACCAAAATTTATGGCGTGTGTGCGGGTCGTATCCCTATTACAATGGTGCCATACGCGAGTGTGAAACGCACCGTACCCCAACATTGATGGCATATGTGCGGCTCGTATCCCTATTGCTATAGTGTTATAGGCGAACGTGTAAGACGCAACGTACAAGTAGACTTCAGTTGTTGCGGTACGTTGTACTCACCATCTGTGCCATCGTCGGTTTCTATGCACCAGGTCGTAGGCGTACAGGACTGGGATGACACGGACGATGGGGTTCATGGCGTGTATGTCGCATACCGGGGTGCGGTTCGAGCCGGACTCTGCTTTTACCGCTGCTTTCAGCTCCCGTAGAAAAAGGGTCGTACGGAGCGTCTCAGAGACGAATCGTACTTGCTGGTCCGGAAACTGCTGCTTCTTTACGTATGGACGTCGCGTAGTGCGTGAACCGGATACAAATCCTATGTCTTTTTTGGTCGTACGGTGTTTGATACGATTAGTACGGAGATCTGCTTTGGGTTTGGATCGTACTTGATCGTACGTAAGGGGACGTTGAAGCTGCACGAATCGTATGGGAAAAACGCTCCGTACGGCGAATCGTAGGGAATTTTGCCAAATCAGAATTGACCCCTTGGTGTCTCTGGAATCACAACCTAAACACATAACTCATGGTGAAGTTGAATTTTAAATTACAATTCTGAAAATGCCATTTTTAGAAAGTTAGCATTTTCTTACTGTAACCGTTTGGTGCCTTCTGCCCCTCTCTGAATACATGTCTGGGGTGGCTGATTTTTGTGCTCTCCCTCTAGAGAACCACACAAAAAAGGGAACTTAGGTGTAACTGATAAACCCTCCAAATCCTGATGGGCCATCCTGGGCAGGATGGGAGGGAGGAGCTGACATACCTGAAAGGGCTGTGTCCTATCCCCACATAAAGGGTTGCAGCCCCCTGTAGTGAGTCTAGAGCCACGACATCAAAGAAAGATACTTGTGCACTTCAGAGGTATCTGTTTGGGATCACTAACAGAATATCGACTGACAAAATATTGACCTACAGAAAAATCGACTTAGGAATATTGAAGGCAAGAATATCGACATCCTATCTACAACATGGTAAGTACAAAAATATCGAAACCAAAATATCGATTTTAAAAATATTGGGGTTTTTTGTTATAAAAAAAGTGTGAAATAAAGTAAATAATACTTATAAACAAAATAAACATAGTTAAAAATATTTAATAATGTTTAAAATTGATAAATAATACATATACAATAATGTAACATTAATTAAACATATACATAAAATATATAATATATATTTACTTAATAAGGTTTAATAATTATTTTAATAACTCATACATGATTAAAAAATATTAATAACAAGCACATCTACACACATAAAACAATAACATAAATAAAAAGTAAATAATTATATTTAATAAATGTAAAAAATTAAATATACTTTCAATATTTTAAAAATTAACTACATACTACATTATGAAAAACAATAAAAAAAATATTAAATAGCTAAATAAATAAAACTACTATTCAAAGTCCCAAAAAACTATAGTAACGAAAACATTGGATAGCGTAACTATTCCCACTTCAGAAAATGTAAACAGTAGGGAAAGCGTTGGATAGCGTAGGGATAAAAATTACTATTCCCACTCCAGAGAGTGAAACAGTAGGGAAATCGTTGGATAGCGTAGGGGTCAAAATTACTATTCCAACTCCAGAGGTTGCAACAGTAGGGAAAGTGTTGGATAGCGTATGGGTAAGAATTCCTATTCCAACTCCAGAGAGTGAAACAGTAGAGAGAGCGTTGGATAGCGTAGGGGTAAAAATTACTATTCCAACTCCAGAGGGTGCAACAGTAGGGAAAGCGTTGGATAGCATAGGGGTAAAAATTACTATTTCAACTCCAGAGAGTGAAACAGTAGGGAAAGCGTTGGATAGCGTAGGGGTAAAAATTACTCTTCCAAATCCAGAGGGTGCAACAGTAGGGAAAGTGTTGGATAGTGTAAGGGTAAACACTACTATTCAAAACTCCAGAGTGTGCAACAGTAGGAAAAGCGTTGGATAGCGTAGGGGTAAAAATTATTATTCCAAATCCAGAGAGTGAAACAGTAGGCAAAACGTTGGATAGCGTAGGGGTAAAAATTACTATTCCCACTCCAGAGAGTGCAACAGTAGGGAAAGCGTTGGATGGCGTAGGGGTAAAAATTACTATTCCAACTCCAGAGGGTGCAACAGTAGGGAAAGCTTTGGATAGCGTAGGGGTAAAATGTACTATTCCAACTCCAGAGAGTGCAACAGTAGGGAAAGCGTTAGATAGCGTAGAATTTAAATATAACATACTTGTAAATAATTTTAGTATTAAAAATAATAAATAATTGTATTTTTAAATAACATCATTTACAAATACCCATTCATATTTATTAAAAAGATCATTACAATTCAATAATTAATTAACAATAAATCAACAATAAATACCAATAAATATTAATTAATACATATTAGTCACCAAATAATAAATATTGAACAATAAAATATTTTTCATTACCAAAAAAGTAATTATTAAAAATTAATTAACAATTAAAAAATATTAAACAATAAAATAATTTTTCATGCCGAAAAATACTTTTTATGAAACATGAATTACCAATTAATTAAATATAATTTCCAATTAATAAAAATAATTACCAATTAAAAATATTAATTGACAATTAACAAAAGTATTTACCAATTTCAAAGTCAAAAAGTTTATTTCTACTGGTACTCAACAGAGGACCACAAAATATTTTCTACAAATTACATATTTAAAAGAGATTACATTTTATCAATACAAAGATAAAAACGGTTTCAAAAATGTATACAAGTTATAGCAGACGAATTCATTCGGAGGTTGTTTGCATAGAGTTATAAGTTCTCTCACCGTTGTGATTCTACAGGAACGATATATAGGTTCCAGGAATCTAGTACGGGCTAAAATTACATTCTGGTTCGGACATACAAATAAGACATGCTCCAGGGTCTGATCGCCCCCTGCGCACAGTGTACATAACGGAGATCCTCCCGGAAACCATCTTGAGGTAAATGATAGTACGGGGAGGATGCCCAATCGAAGCATAGCAATTGTTCTCCTTGCGCCATGTGTCAAGGTTAGCCCGATGTAAGACCGGCTTTGTTTATATTCTAGTAAGTCAACAAAGGGTTTATAGGTAGGTAATTTGTTGCAGTGTCGAGAGTCCATTTCGTAGCTTAGTTTTGGGGTGAAGCATTTTAAAAACAGTTTTAGTTGTGCTGGTGACCAAGTAAGCAAAAGTTCAGTGCTAATATTTGCTATGCAAAATGCTTCAGTCATGTTCTCTCGGAAAACTTGTTTTTTAGCGTCAGACCCAAAAGTTTCTGTTTTCAGCAATGACCTTAATGTGTTCTCTTTTGCATGCAATAAATTGTAGGCCCACCTAATTACATTTGCAATTGCTACGGCGTAGGAGCTTGTGACTGATAGTTCCAATCTCAGTGCTTGAACAGGTACTGCATCTGACAGTTTCATAATTTTTCTTAAAATCTTTACCTCTTTGCGATCCATAAAAGCCCATTGTTTTATGGGTATGTACTCCGTCGCATAGGAAAGTACAGGGGGTATTTTTACTCTGTAGATGTTTATCAATGAGGAAAAATGTCTATTCCCTGTCGCGCTATAGAGTCTCTGGAGGGCCGCGGCGTATATATCTGATTTCCTTAGTAAATTATTCAATTGCGTTGTGTTAGTTACATTTTTTGAAAGGATCCTGCCGAGGTAGGGATAGTCCTTAACTTCTTCAATTAATTTACCAATTAAAAACATTAATTGCCAATTTAAAAACGTGATTATCAATTAAAATATTGATATTTACCACCCAATTCCCCTATAAACCCACAACCCGCGACAGAAATAAACACAAAGGGGCCGATTCTGATTCGGGAAACGAATCTGTACGACGATTCGTATTTGAATCTGTTTCCGTACGAATCGTACAAATCCATCAGAATCCCGTAGTACGATCTGTACGATAGAAATACGTCCGAATCCGTGTGAACCAAACAAAAAGCAAGACTAAATCCGTATGAATTAGACTCTAACAGTGAACCGTACGATTCATAAACATGCTGTACGACCTGCCAAGTACGATCTGGACCGGGTAATGATTACGCGATTCGTACGGAACACATCGTGTGTAGGCAATTCGTACGGAGAGACACACATTCACATACGCACCGTACCCCTAAACGCAAGGGGTGTATGCACGGGGTGTATGCACCCGTACACCTACGGCCTTGGGTGGTACGAACCGCACCCCTACGTGCCGTACGCCAACATTCATGGAGGCGTACGGAGACATACGCACCGTACCCCTGAAATCCAGGGGTTCACGCACCGTACCCCGACACACTGTCCCCCTGCTATCATGGGGGGTCCGTTTCGTACGCAGTTTGAGGCAAAATCTGCTTTTACGGCTGTTTTAAGCTCCCGTCATACGGAGTGTTGTCGATATGATTCATACTTGCTGGGTCGGAAAATACAGCTTTGATCCGTATAGACATCGCGTACTGCGCGTTCCAAATGCGATTCGTATGGATCAGTGAGTTTTACGGTCTTCGGTACGATTCATACGGAGAACTGCTTTGGGTACACATCGTACTAGGTCGTGCGTACGGGTACGGTTCTCCATATGAATCATACTGGAAAAAAGCTCTGTACGGCTATTCGGAGGGCATTTTCCCGAATCGGAATCGCCCCCAAAATGTAATTAAAATTCATTTATAATTCCTAAAAATGATGAATTATTTTAGTATATTTACATTACTTCCCACCCTATTCCCCTATAAACCCACAACCTGCTCCGGTACTAAAACATAAAATTGACTTAAAAATAACATTATTAATATATAAAAATAGTACACATATAATTTAAAACAAGTAAAATACTTAAAATACATATAACACATACGTATTAAATACATAATAAAATACATAACAATATTACAAATATCAATATTAGTAACATCGAGATTAGTTACATCTATATATATGCTATTGATATTACTAACTTCGATATTACTTACATCAATATAAAAAAAATTGATATTACTTACCTCAGGGTCGATATTCTGTCCAACAATATTCTTGACCTCGATATTCTGTACCTTCGATATTTCCATCTCGATATTTTATAGGTCGATATTTAAAACTCGATATTTAGACTGTGCACCATCTATTTGAAGTCTCTCCACTACAAAGGCCAAACTGGATATTAATTCTTGACCTCTGACACCACCAACTAAGAAGACTTCTTGAACTGAGGACATGATATCAAGAAGAAAGACTGCTGTGCTGCTGGAGGGACTGCCACTTAGCTGAACCAATTTGTTGTGTTGGCCTGCTGCCCTCTTGCCTGGGAGAGAATAGGACTGGACCTGCATCTCTACATGCCAGACCTTATGGGGCTCATTTAAAAGGCAATGCTGGTGCATGGAGCTGCGCTAAATTTGGTAACTCTGCACTCAAGCAGGGATGCACCGTATGTACAAGAATACGGTGCACCCCTGTTTTTTACCTAGCTCTGGCGCTAAAATCAGCTGCCTAGTGCTAGCGCATGCACCCTTGCACCATAGTGCAAAGGTGCCTGCATTGCAGGGAATTATTGTTTATGTGCAAGGTGTCCCTTCCTGCACATAAACAATCAATAATTGTGATTTGTTACTTCTGTGTGTGCTGCAAAATGCAGCACACATAGAAGTAGCAAATCATCATTATTTAATGATTGTTTTGTATGCAGGAAGGGACACCTTCCTGCACATAAACTATCATTAATGGCGTTTTGCTCTTTCTATATGTGCTGCAGAATACTTTTATTTCTGCTCGTTTTTGCTTTTTCTATGTGTGCTGCATTCTGCAAAACACATAAACAAAGTAAAACATCATTAATGATTGTTTATGTGCAGAAATGGTTCCCTATTCAAATGCCTGGTATGGCATGGCTTTAGTTTTTGGAGCTGCCTCAGATTTATACATCCTTGCAAATCTGGGGCAGTGTCAAAAAGCAATGGGAGTTGCGGTGGAAAGCCCACAGCAACACCTATTGCACGTCCCTTTCGGGCAAAGTAATGCATATAAAGGGGCTGTATTTACTAACCCTGGGCAAAGCACTTCGCTATGCTTGCGTAGTTTGCGAAGTTTGCGCTACTTCGCACTACGCAAACTGTACGTAGCACAGTGCAAACACACGTAGCATAGCATAGCATAGTGCAGCGGTCATTTTTTGATTGCTCACGGTCCTCAACGTCAAGTTGGTGACCGCGAGCAAGCAAAATGACATCCCGGCGAGACTTTTCCCTTGTTCGCGATCAGCAACATCAAGTTGCATATCGTGAGCATGGAAAATAAACCTCCCGGCGAGATTCTGAACAAGAGGAGGTCAGGTTTCTCATTGCGAGTGGCCGCGTAGCTCACGACCGCTCGCAATGAGAAACTACCAGTCTGCGTTGAAAAAGCTGCTGCTCAAGTAAAAATCTACTCGAGCGGCAGAAAACTACAGCTTGCACTGTGCAAGATGCCGTTTTCAATGATTGCACAGTGCCGGATTCTTGTCCACACTGTGCAATCATTGAAAACGGCATCTTGCACAGTGCAAACAGGGTACTACGCAGTTCGCAAAGTGCTACGCGCAGCTCCTGTAGTGCGAAATGCACTTTGCGTAGCTACACGTAGCGCTACATCACAACTACACCCAGGGTTAGTATTTACAAGGCGGCATTAAGCCACTTAAAGTGGATTAGCGCCGCCTTGTAAATATGGAGAATGGCATTGCACCACCAGAACATCGCTAAAAGTGATGTTCTGGTGGCACTATCCCCTTGTAAATATACCTCCAAGTATCTCCAAGGGCTCGTTGGCTTGCCTCCTGTTTTCTGAATTCTCAGTGATAGCAAAGAATTCTCCTTTCAACCCTGCAAACATTACCTGGACTCTGTCTGCTATGAGTCCTGCTCTGAAAAGTGATCTAAATCCAGTCCTGGACTCTTGGAACTGAGTTTAAGGCACTACATCTGTGAAAATCCATGCATTGTCAACATTACACCGATCGGAATCTGCGCTTCTCCCTCAATGCAGATGCATCGCAACTGCTGCCCGAACTGCGGACACTACATCACTGACTGCATGACACATCGTCTCCAGTTTTCCAATGTATTTCTGACTTTGCCCTGCACTGCACTGACGAATCGCTCGTGCTGCTTGCATCGTCCTCAGCCCAGCAGTTCAATAACAATGCATCACCCCGGTGTTCCTCTCATCGAGACCTTCGATGCATCCTCGATGGTGTGTAGCTCGGAACTAAAGCATCACCAACATCTGCGAGATCAACAATGACGCATTGCCTCCCTTGTCCCCCTTATCGCCCTCAACGTTGAAGCATCCAAGGTACTTTTCAGCGGGCCAAGGTTGGTCCTTGCATGTGACCAGGGCTCCATCGCGGTTAGCCTGAACATTTGGATTTGACCCGGTCAGGTGCGAAGGGATAGCCCCGGTTGGCATTATTTGTTTTTAAGCACTGAAAAACTGTTGATTCTTTAAAAATTCATATCTTCACTTCCACTTATTGAATTTTTGTAATTAAGGTCTTGTTTTACTCATAGAAATATAAGCTATTTTTCTAAACTGATGTGGAGTATTTTTGTGGTGTTGTCACTGCCTTACTGTGTGAAGTGTTGTACACATACTTTTCACATTGCCTCTTAAGGTAATCCTGACTGCTCTGTGCCAAGCTAACAGAGGGTGAGTACAGGTTATGTTAAAGTGTGTTTCTGACCTAATTATGCACGAACTGGCGGTGAGGGTGGTAAGTAAAGTGCGCACAGGTGTCTGTTCTGGGATACTTATTCTCAAATTTCTGATTACGCTGTACTTTATGTGGTCCCACTGCGCCACCAACAATAACTACAATCTATACAGTGCGCTCATATATCGTCCATTCTGTGTATCCAACCAAGAAAATCCCAAGGGAGTCTTGTTTAATTGGAAAGCCAATTCTGAATGTATAATTCAATCCAATTGTTCAACACAAAGGTACATTATCCAATTTATCCAGCCAACGTGTTTCGTCCTACGCGGACACCATCAGGGCTTTTGATATCATGATAATCATATGACTTTAAATTCCATGTTGTGCGCCATTGTGCGCTATTTCGAGGTTTTCTGCCTCAGAATCACTTAGGTGAATTTACTGCATGATGGCTGTGTCAATGTTGAGTTACTTTGAAAATTATCTAGCAGTTTCTGCAGTTTTAGATAATCATTCAATCCATGAATATTCTATGTGACTGTCTTTAGATTATTTATCTTTTCTTTGACTGTCATTAGCATCATGTCCAGTGTCTTTCATTTTGCTGAATTACCGAGCTCGATGACTGTGAAACTGAATTTCTACTTGTATAAAAACACATTGATTAATTTTTTGGGGCTAGGGAATACCAGCATGCCCTACTTTAGAACCTTATGAAATCTTATGAAAGATGCAACTAACATGATACAAGGCTACTCAAATTCTGCCCAACATTGAGACTCCAATAGGAATTAAGGTTGGGTTCAGCCATTTTAATTCCAGCTTCTGTGTTGTGTCATCATGTGATGACAAGTTAGGTATAAAGAGGGAGTGTATGCGTGGGGGGTGACCACATTTTTTGGTTTCAGGTATGTCAGCAATCGCTGATATTTCCTTGTCCTCTCATTATATGCCTTGGATCATACCTGCAATTTATAACCCAAAGGAATTGGGTCCTTTTTGGACGTAGACAAGGCTGGACCATTTATAAATTCAAAAAACACACAAATGCCTAGACCACTCTTTTTTTGAAAAACAAGAACAAATAATTAAGGTCAAGAATACTCTTTTTGAATTCTGACCAGGTTTTCTTTCTTTAATTCCCCAACGTTTTAGCAGTGTAAGGTGCGGGGACTTTATATTCGTTGTTGGCAGATTCTTTTCTGATTCTTCGCATTGTATGTGGAGTTTACTCAACACATGTACACTTTCAAACACTCCATGTCGTGAAAATAAAGAGCTGATCCTATAAAGTGATTTATACAGCGTTTTTCTGCCACACACGTTCGAGTACTATTTCTCAAGTCACTCTGGATGTAACACACGTCCCGGTCGATCTCAACAAAGCAAAGAAAAAATTCCGAGCATAACAAGAGAGTTTTCCACAATCCACCGCCTAAATCTGACAAAAGAAAAAAGGCCCTGATGAGATTCCAGGAACTGGTTTCCTGTAATCGAAATGCGTTGGCATACTTGGAGGCACAGGCACACTTGGAGGCACATTTGAAGGAATAATTTACTCATAAGAACTATTTGTTAGCTTTAACGCCATGGAAGAGTATCATTAATTTGACTCCATTCCGTACGCTCTCCTTTCTTCTTGCCTTTCTTTTCCTCCTTTTGATTTTGTCTCTCATTTATTGAGATTAAGTACACATCAATTTAATGTGTTTTTTGTTGTGATGATGTTTTTTAGAGTTTGTGTAGATACATTGTGATATGCTTTGTATATAAATTGGTTTGTATAGTATTGTAAATATATGTACAGTTTGTCCTATCTTTGCTAATGAATATATATGTAAAAAAACTTTGAAAGTAAAAAAAGAAGTCAAAGGTATAAAATATAAGTACCTGGTCAGAATTCAATAAATAGTATTATTGACCTTCAATAATTGTTCTTGTTTGTCAAAAAAAGAGTGGTCTAGACCATACCTGCAGTAAGCATCCCAAGGTTGTCTTGTGGAAGTTAGTGAGACTGTCAAGATTCAACGAAAGTAATTAAACCCTACTCAAACTCTGTGTGTCCTTGGGACTATGCACTTTTGTACTAATTCAGTATGCATCTAAAATGCATAATCTGGTTGTACCCTGCATTTTCGCAATTGCTTGCTTCAATTTGCAAGGCCTGGTTAATTTGTGCAGGTGTTTGCGGTTGGTGGGCCCAGTACTCCTTTTTGGGGACCAACACTTATTTTTCATTGTTAGACTAGTTGAAGACTGAAAAAGGCATAAAAGGGGAAAGATAAAGGAAGAGGAAGAGAGTGACTCAAGTAGAAAGCAGGTATGAAAATGAGGTTGCACGTGGCTCAACCACTGGGCCACCTCAAAAGGGCAGCCACCTTAGTGCCACATTAAGCACACCACCACCCCTCTAGTTAAGGGGACCCCGGAGAGGAGTCCCCCATCCCGGCACTCCAGCCTCTTCACATCCGGTGCGCCGAGGGTAGGGCGAGGTATTTATACCTGCCCCCGCCCATCTGGCAACCTCTTTGGCTCGGGGTACGCCATCTCCTGCCCTACCGCATACCCATAGTGCCTGCTGGTGAGCACAGTTAGGTAGGACTGTTTAATGTTTTCATTTGTGTTGCAGGCGGAGTTACAGCACGATCCGAAGGTAGAAGGGTATGGAAGGGTACCTCTTCAGGCGCACATGAGGGGTGCCGTGCCAAACCCCAGGAGTCTCTACGGCTGGACCCTGGAGAAAAAATCATCAGCGCATTGTTAGTCCTTCGGCCGGTTGTAAGCCTGAGCAACCAGGGGCTTGCCATGCAACGCTCCACCCTTAAAAGGACGTGAGTAAAAAGGTGGACCGGTGGTTCACGGTATTCAAGGGGGGAATCCCCTCATAACTGGTAGCACCGATTGGGTTGGCCACAGTGCAATTTGGCTCCTCAGGCAGGCAGGGCAGATTAGGTAAGTCACCGCTGCCTGGCCTTGGATCACCCATAAGTCAACCCACCACGTTGGCATACTTTTCTATGGAATAAACCTGCAGCAAACTTTTCCCAACAAAATTGTGTTGCGTGATTATGTATTCCAAGTGCATATTATGTTCTGCAAAGGTGGGGAGGGTTGCCTATATACCGTATTTTCCGGCGTATAAGACGACCTTTTAACCCCTTAAAATGTTTTGGAAAGTCGGGGGTCGTCTTATACGCCGGATGCTAAATTTGAAGGAATGTTTTCATGCGTTTTTACATAGCGCAGACTACACCCGAAGGTGTCAGACTGCTTCTGCATTATATAAAAATGGGCTGATGTTAGCAACAATAACAATGGACAAATTACAAAAGCAAACATTAAGTTACATGGATCAAAAGTGACAAAATACATGAGGTAGCAATCGGTACATTCCTGGAGAAAAAGTGATAAGTGTGCAGGTTACAAAAGCATACAAAGCATACAAAGCAAACAAAGTACGAGCCAAAATAAAATAAAATACATTCTCAAAATGGCTATGCAGGACTGCGTTGGACTGCACTGGAAGTGGGGGTAGTCTTATACGGCGAGTATAGCACAAAACCTACATTTTATTAAGCAAAGTAGGGGGTCGTCTTATACGCCGGAAAATACGGTAGGCACTACGAGCCTGCATGTGTGATAGAAAGAGAGAGGGGGCCTCATTTATGAAAAGTGATGCATCACTGCGTGAAAACAGCGAAGCGTCACTTTTCACTGCGCACTCCTTGCGACATTCCTGATGCGTCATATTTAATGCATGACGCATCATGTGGCAAGGAGTTACAGATACGTCAGTATTTCTGACGTATCTGTAAGCGCAAAAGTGACGCATTGCTGGAGTGTGTCACAAAAGTGACGCAACTCCAGCAATGCGTCCTTTCACATGGGGGAAGCCCCATGTGAAAGAGCCTGCTGTGAGGCAGGCGCAAGATTTTGACGCAACAGCGTCCTAAAAGTGATGCAGTGAAATCTCATAGATTTCACTGCGTCACTATTACGAGGCTTTTTGCGGGGGAACGCCCCCTATGCATACATTATACCTGACGCAGGTATAATGTGGCGCAAGGGTTTAAAAAGTGACGCATCTACCTAGATGCGTCACTTTTTAAATATGGCGCAACAAGGCGCATTTTTTACACCGCCGGTGCGTCACAAAAAGTGACACACCGGCAGCGCAAAACTGACGCGAGGCCTTCATAAATAAGGCCCAGGATGTTTAGGATTGCAGAAGGAGACATTAGGACAAATCAACACTAGGCCGCCTATGAATTTGGCTACCCCCAGCATTCATGGCCCCTTCACTTAACTTTTTACAGTTAAGTGCGGGTTGGGAAAAAAGCTTTTAACATTACAGATGTCACTCGCTCACCATTTAAACATAGCGACATGGACAACATAAACATATTATATCAGCTTGCGCTGTACTTCTGTGCCCTTTGAAGGATCCTATATAAGTGGCATTCAGCTGCAACGTCCACGGTCCATACGCCATTTCCCAAATATATTATGTGCATTTGCTCCTATTGAAATCAGGTTTATTCATTGTAAAAGGGTACTGTTGTTGGACAAAAATAAACAAGCATTGTAAAAGCCACTGGGGCCCAAATGCGATGGCTTTTCACAATGCATTTTTTGTTTTGCTATTTCTATCTCAAACAAAACTTGTAAATTGGCCAATGGGGTGTCTGCAAGAACAGCAGCCATCTTGGAATGGATTTCTAATTGCAAAAGAAAGCACATTCCATGAAGGTGGCATGCACATGGATGTGCACACATGTGCACTATGGCAGCCATCTTGGAATGCTTATTCTGATGCTTTATAGAAAAAAGTTTCAAGATGACTCCTGTTGTTTATATTCGAGACCTACAAAGCCACCTCCTAAATATTACGAGCCAGGTAACACAAACTGCTCATATGCAGTTGTCAATGTTGGTTAACTGCTGCAGTAAAACTAATATTTGTCGATGTAGTCACCCAATCCATTTGAGGCTTTCAGTTCTCTATTGTAATAGAGATTTGTATTTAGACAGAAGAAGAATATTGAGTTTTGCTGTGAGAAAACAGTGGCCACCACAGAGAATGGGCACAATAGCATCCCATTACAAGGTACAATAATTTGGTGACAAACACTCCAGTGCAAAATATGTATTTCAGACAGAAGTATAGATATGTGCTTGGCTTTTCATTTCTCTTCACGCTTTTCAAAGTCTTTACATTTTTATCCTGCATTCTGTTTTGTAATGTAGCCAAATCGTTGAACTTCTGTGATATGTCCTATTGAGCTAAGATCTCACGCCGATGTGGTTTAATTTTCCCAGCCCTTTTCCTAACCCATTTGGCGCTGGGAACAAATGAAGGAACTTTTTTGAGCATCCTCCAAAAAGATATGCCTCATTTCGGTTTGACACACAGCTGCTACTGATGATGCATAACAAGGAAGGAGCTGGCCAAAGGAAATGGATTTTCGATATTTGAACAACCTGTTCAGTACATCACATAGCAGGGACACATCATTAGTCAGCGCTGTTCCTAATGATATAACAGAATCACACCCTAGGGTTTAAATTATTCAGCAACAGGTCTTTTATCGATAAAGCAGAAAAAACATGAGATGTTTACACCTGAAACATGTTCTCTGTAGCTCTCTGGAAAGCTGTAAAATGTAGCAAATAGCAAGAACTGCTGTGTTTAACAAAGAACACAATATGTCCATACATGGACATTTTTCTAACAGTATCAACATCGCTAGTAATAATTACTGCATGAGCTAGGCTTACATTTACAGCATATGCTTTCCTTCCAGCATCTTCTCGAAATTGTGTTCTGCATTACCTCTTTACCTCCTTCCTCAACACAGTCACTAAATCAAGTATGAACAACATTGCCCAAGCCTAAGACATAAGAATAAGAAAAAAACTTGTCCGACCAGA
This sequence comes from Lissotriton vulgaris, assembly GCF_964263255.1. NCBI lineage: Eukaryota > Metazoa > Chordata > Amphibia > Caudata > Salamandridae > Lissotriton > Lissotriton vulgaris. The sequence goes on from NC_141694.1 coordinate 711,700,258, forward strand.
TGCTCTTTCACTAAGGTTGTGAGTGTTTACAGTGTTACCCTCGGGTTTATTTAAGAAAAAAGCAGTCAACTTGGGTGGTGCCTGCTTGTGCAACAAATGCCCCAAAAAAGAGGAAGGCATTTCTGGTGGTAAATTATTAAACTGGAGAAACCTGTGTTGATATTGTTCAATAAATTTAAATTGAACTAGTAGGTGCTCTGTCTGACGATTCAGTGCAGTGGAAGAATTAACAAACGATTAGCTGCATCAACAATTATTTTACGCAAGCGATGTCCCCAGTACGAGTTCAGGGTTTCAGTTTGCACATTAAGGGCCCCATTAGGATGGCGGACGGATTGCCCCGCCGGGCCGGCAGTAGTCACCGCCGGCCCGGCGGGGGCAATCCGCCCGCCATCCCCGTAGAAATGAACCCCCGCCTATTAGAATGGCTGGGGGATCTGTGGCGGACGGAAAGACTGTCCTCCGCTTTTCCACCTGGTCGACCGGGCGGAAAAGGGTTCACTAAGGTGGTGGTGTATCGCCACGGAAAGGCATGCGGAGTCTGCTTGGGGGGCCCGTTGTGGGCGCCCACTGACTCCGGGAGGGTGGGAGGTGCACTCCTTTCAAAGCACAACGTGACAGGCACCGCGTGGTGCCTGTCACGTTGTGATTTGAAAAGCACAACATGCATTTTTAGCATTGCGGCGGGCGGTGCTGAAAGCATTGCCTGCCGCAATGTTAAAAATACGGGATGCGCCCGCCACTGTGGCGGGTGCATCCTAATTGCCCCCACGGGACCCCCGCCCTTATGGCGAACAGTCCCATTTACCGCGAGGATTGCGGGCGGACAAATTAACGAATTTCGGCCGTTACAGATCGGTAATAGGTTTTTCTGATGTAGGGGCTGAAATTAATGATTCTGTAATTTACCAAATCGGTAATTTAAGGAATCGGTAACTGAACGATTTCTTAAATACCGATTCAGTAAATTACCAAATTCCTAATGTAAGGAGCACTTAAATGAGTGCTTATCCCATGTTTCGTCCCATGTATTCCCAGGATTTGTTATTTAGCATCAACTACAAGTTGGTGGTAAATAACAAAAACACCCCAAAAAGCAATTTTATGCAAATTGGTTAAGTGCCATGTTGCAGACATACATGCCCTTAGGGCATGTATGTCTGCAACATGTGCACCCATACACAATTGAGGGGTGCAACAGGGTGTCAAAGTGACACCCTGCCACCCTTCAATGTTTTCCCCTTTTTACCGAATCGGTAAAATCGGTATCGATTCATTCCTATGGGTAATTTTTACCGAATGATTTGGTACATAGCATTTACCGATTCGAAAATATCGAATCGGTAAAATTCGGTATTTTCGAATCAGTAAATGCTATTTACCTACATCTGGCCCTTGATGATGTAACCTTCCTCTATAGGTATAAATATGGATCACTGACAGAATATCGACAGACAAAATATCGACCTACAGAAAAATCGACGCAGGAATATCGAAGGCAAGTATATCGACATCCTATCTACAACATGGTAAGTACAAAAATATCGAAACTAAAATATCGATGTTAAAAATATCGTAATTAAAAATATCGTTTTTTTAATAAAAAAAGTGTAAAATAAAGTAAATAATACTTATAAACAAAACAAACATAGTTAAAAATATTTAATAATGTTTAAAATTATTAAATAATACACATATAATAATATAACATTTATTAAACATGTACATTAAAATATATAATATATACTTAATAATAAGATTTATTAATTATTTTAATAACATATACATTAGTAAAAAGTATTATCAATTACAAACACATCTACACACATAAAACAATAACATAAATAAAAAGTAAATAATTATATTTATTACATTAAAAAAATTAGATATACTTTAAATATTTTTTAAATTAATTATATACTACATTATGAAAAATAATAAAATTAAATAGCTAAATAATTAAAAATACTATTCAAAGTCCAAACAAAACTACAGTGACGAAAACATTGGATAGCTTAACACTTAGGGGCCGATTCCGACCTCGGTCGGAAGGCACCAAATCGGGTTCGGCATTAGCAGATCGGATTGGAGGCTGAATTTCCGTCCTCTGCGTACACGGGACCGGACATCGAAGTACGATGTAAACAAGCAGCAAATCTCCGTCCGAATCGTTTCCGGTTCCGAACCGCTCCGTACGTCTCAGCCGTAAGCTAATCGTGGTGCGCAATTCGGACAGCCAGATCGAGTCGGAGCTTCCGGCTCGCAATATTTCCCGGAGTTGGGCTTTGGGGGTCCGCATCGGACCCCCAGCTACCTGCAGCCTTACGACTCGGACACAGGGTGAGACCCATGGGTCTCCCCAACACAGGCATGTACGGTGCGGATGGCACATACGCGTATCTACTGTAGGGGGCGCATTTGTCTGCAGCGCACCCATTCAGTCAATGGGAGCACATGTATGCGTCGTACGATCGGCTCCCATTGACTTCTATGGGAGTCCGACCGAACCGAGTCCGACAGCATATGGCCGCATCCTACTCGCTCGGTCGGACTGCAGGAGTCCGGCTCGGTTGGAAAACACGCCGGATCCGACTCGGTCGGAGTGCTTTCCAACCGAGATTGGAATCGGCCCCTTAAAATTACTATTCCCACTTCAGAAAATGCAACAGTAGGGAAAGCGTTGGATAGCGTAGGGATAAAAATTACTATTCCCACTCCAGAGAGTGAAACAGTACAGAAAGCGTTGGATAGCGTAGGGGTAAAAATTACTATTCCAACTCCAGAGAGTGAAAAAGTAGAGAAAGCGTTGGATAGCGTGGGGGTAAAAATTACTATCCCAACTCCAGAGGGTACAACAGTAGCGAAAGCGTTGGATAGCTTAGGGGTAAAAATTACTATCTCAACTCCAGAGAGTGAAACAGTAGGGAAACCGTTGGATAGCATAGGGGTAAAAATTACTATTCCCACTCCAGAGAGTGCAACAGTAGGGAAAGCGTTGGATAGCATGGGGGTAAAAATTACTATTCCAACTCCAGAGAGTGAAACAGTAGGGAAAGCATTGGTTAGCGTAGGGGTAAAAATTACAATTCCAACTCCAGAGAGTGTAACAGTAGGGAAAGCGTTGGATAGCGTAGCAGTAAAAATTACTATTCCAACTCCAGAGGGTGCAGCAGTAGGGAAAGCGTTGGATAGCGTAGGGGTAAAAATTACTATTCCAACTCGAGAGAGTGCAACAGTAGGGAAAGCATTGGATAGCATGGAATTTAAATATAACATACTTATAAATAATTTTTGTATTTAAAATAATAAATAATTTTATTTTTAAATAACTCTACATTATTTACAAATACCCATTAATAATTATTAAACACATAATTACAATTACAAATAAATTAACAAAAACACCAATAAATATTAATTAATAAATATTAGTCACCAAATAATAAATATTGAATAATAACATATTTTTCATTACAAAATATAATAATTATTACAAATTAATTAACAATTAAAAAATATTAAACAATAACATTATTTGTCATACCAAAAAATACTTTCTATGAAACATTAATGACCAATTAATTAAAAATAATTTCCAATTAAGAAAAATAATTGCCAATTAAAAATATTAATTGACAATTAACAAAATTATTTACCAATTAAAAAAATATTTACCGATTAAAAACATTAATTACCAAATAAAAATATTGATTAACTATAAAATAATTAATTGTCAATTAATAATGAATTAAAAATAAAATTATCAATACCATTAAATAAAAATAAATCATTATTTATTTAAAATTAAATTATTTCCCACCCAATTCCCCTATAAACCCACAACACGCTTCCGAAATAAACACAAAATGTTATTAAAATGTATTTATAATTCCTAAAATTAATTAATTAATTTAGTATATTTAAATTACTTCCCACCCTATTCCCCTATAAACCCACAACCCGCTCCGGTACTAAAATATAAAATTGACTTAAAAATACCATTATTAATATATAAAAATAGTACACATAATTTAAAACAAGAAAAATACTTAACAAAAAACATATAACACATACATATTAAATACATAATAAAATACATAACGATAATACAAATGTTGATATTAGCAACATCGAGATTAAATACATCGATATATATGCTATAGATATTACTAACTTCGATATTACTTACAGAGATATAAAAAAATCGATATTACTTATCTTAGGGTCGAAATTCTGTCCAACGATATTCTTGACCTCGATATTCTGTATCTTCGCTATTTCCAACTCGATATTTTTGTAGGTCGATATTTAAAACTCGATATTTGTCGAAGCGCTTTTTCGGCGAGTAGCACGCTACTCCGGGACCCATTGAGGATTAGTGTTGAACTAGTATAGTGAAACATGAAAGTACCTTTTAAGTGGTGGATAGGTTAGTCAGTTATTTGGATTTGGAATGATAGCAGAAGGATAGAGGAGGACAAAGGTCTGTATTTATATAGCGCTTGTTGGCTTTTTCAGGAGAAAAGTAACAGACACACAGATCCAAGTAACATAGATGCACAATGGAAGTATGTACATGTAGAACAAAGATGATTTTTATTTATTTATTATTCTTTTTTTTCTCTCAACAACATAATTATTTTACATGTCTATACAAAGTAATACACAAAGATAGGTACATATCTATAGTGAAAAAAATGCTTGTATACAGAGGGATATGCTGTATATGTTTGTTTGCGTATGGTGCTTATATGGGGAAGAGCTAAATCTTGAGTAGATTTCTGAAGATAAGGTGGTTGTCGGTGGACCTTATGTTGGGGGGTAAAGAGTTCCATAGTTTGGCTGCTTGAACAGAGAAGGATGTGCCACCCATGGTTTTTTTCTTGTATGGTGGGATTTTGGGTCGAAATGCTCCTTTAGAGCAGAGGTTCCTTTGTGGAATGTGTTTGGTGATTTTTATTCCTGATGAAGAGCGGTCCCATTCCATGTATTGCTTTGTGGGTGATACAAAGCAGCTTGAACGTGGATCTTCTGGCAACCGGTAACCAATGCAGGGCTTTCAAGGCAGGGGAGATGTGGTCTCGCGGCTTAATATGCAAGAGTTGTCTGGCAGCCGAGTTCTGAATCCATTGTAGTCTTTTCATAGTTGTTAAAGGTGATCCGTGGTAGAGGCTATTGGCGTAATCGAGTTTGGACAGAACAAGGGAAATGGTAGCTTGGACCTTGTGTGGAAATCCCAAATGAGGGAAAATTTGTTGCAGCGTTTTTATAGTAGCAAAGCTTGATCTTGCTAGTTTATCCACTTGGGCATTTATCGACAGCTTGGAGTCCATGGGCATTCCGAGGTTTCATACTTCTTTCGATACTTTAGGCAATGATCCAAGTTCATCAGGCCATGCGGCAAGCGGGTTGTAATGTTTCCAATCGCCACACCTGAGTATTTCAGTTTTTGAAGCATTCAATTTGAGATGGCTCAGGTCATCCACTGATCCACGGCTCTGAGACAGCTGAAAATTTGTGATTTTTTAATGTCTTTGAGGCATTCCAGTTGAAGGAGTATTTGAGTGTCATCTGCATAGTTATAGGACGTGAGGTGAAATGTATTGATCAGTACTGGTAATGACTTCATGTAGATGTTGAAAAGCATGGGCGAGATGATCGAACCTTGAGGGACCCCTGCTGTTGTAGAGTATGGTTTGGATGAGAAAGGTGGGGTATGGATGACATTAGTTGTGTTTCGAAGGTAGGACACTATCCAGTTGTAAGGGGGGGTCAGGAATGGGCTGGACACAAGCAATAGCTGCGATCTTCATAGAGACGGCAGATACAATACAAATAGTGGGGGGTGACTTTAACGACGTTATGTCGGAAGAACTAGACCGCACAGGGCCAACACGTAGGGGAGGGGCGAGGACGGCCTTGTCACAACACATGGCCAACCTGGGTCTTATTGATATATGGAGATGGCGACACACTACCATAGAGGAATACTCCTTCTACTCTGGAGCTCACAGAGTCTTCTCGAGACTAGACTATATTTTCATGGCCAAGCAATACCTTATTACCGGGGGCGAGGTGACCTATAAAGCAAGAGGAATCTCGTATCACTCACCGTTATACGCAAGGGTTGGGGCAGACAGAGGCAGGACGGGCCCAGAATGGCGCTTGGCAGCCTGGGATCTCCAGAAGCCGGAGATACTAAGAGGACTCCGGGCTGACGTCAAAGTCCACGTGATGGAAAATGAGGGCACGGTGGACTCCGGAGTAACCTTCTGGGAGGCCATGAAAACGGTCCTGAGAGATAGGGCACAGAGTAGATTGCGAGAAGACCGTAGGAAACAACAGGCTGAGGTGGCGGAACTGGAGGCCACAATATTACAATTAGAAGAGGAATACCAGCTATGCAAGGACGAAGAAGTCTTGCGGCGCTTGCTAGACAAGCAGCAGGAGTATAGAGAGATAGCCTTGAATGAAGCACGGACGCAATCACTGGCAACCCTGCATCGGCTATACGATGTGGGCGACAAGTCAGGCAAGCTCCTAGCATGGTTAAGCAGAAAAGAAAGGGCAGCGAGATGGGTGGAACGGATTAAACGGTCTGATGAAGTAGTGTGGCTCACAGGTTAGAGGCGGCAGACCCGAGAGCAGAGGACGGCCCGGGACCAGGGTTCGATTCCCGGCGCGGCAGGTTTCTGGACCAGGGTCAGCGGACTCGATAATTCTCTCGCCTCGGTGCCCCCCCTGATCAGCGATCACACTCGGCAACTCTGGGCATTAGCTTGCCTCATCTTCACTAACGGCCCCACCAGACAGCCGGGGATGCCTGGTCTCACCCTGGAGATACCCATTAAGGGACCATCTCTCAGGGAAGCCAGGAAGGGTTTCGCAGCGGTCGAAGCGCCTTGGGACCCTCCGGGTAAGTAGTGCGCTATATAAATGCCTATACATTTACATTACATACATGACAACCTGGTTTGCACCGAACAGGAGATAGCCGAAGCCTTTGCGTCTCACTATGAAGGCTTCTACGCGGCAAGAGACCTAGGGTCGATGGAAGACGCACTGCAATACATGGAGGGAGTGGATCTTCCTGCACTAGCGCCTGAATCCAGCTTGGCGCTGGAGGCTGACATCTCACTCGATGAGATCTCTGAGGCCATAAATACACTTAAACCTGGGAAAACTCCGGGGCCCAACGGATTCCCGGTGGAACTTTTCAAACGGACAGCAGATTTGTTGACGCGCCACCTGAAGGCCCTATACAATGAATCTTGCCAGGAAGGACGCCTCCCACCAGACCTCATGCTAGCCACCATTGTCCCGATTCATAAAAAGGGCAAACCTACAGACGATTGTGCTTCGTATCGCCCCATTTCACTCCTTAACATTGAGGTGAAGATATTGGCAACGGTATTGGCGACCCGCTTGAGGTCAGTGATTCCAGACCTCATACACACAGACCAATCCGGATTCTTGCCTGACAGAGCGACTAAACTGAATCTAAGATGCACACAAAACTGGCTGCAAGAAGTCAAAGATAGGGAGGAACCGCACTGGTTCCTATCCTTAGACGCGGAAAAAGCGTTTGACGCAGTGCACTGGCCATTTCTTCTGGCGGCGCTACAACGGTTCGGCCTAGGCCCAAAATTCCAGAGATGGGTAGAGTTACTATACACAGCACTGAAAGCCCGTGTTCGGGTGAATGGCGAGCTATCAAGGGCCTTCCGGGTGCCCAGGGGCACGAGGCAGGGGTGCCCACTGTCCCCCCTACTATGCACGCTCACGATAGAGGTCCTGGCGGCCAAGATCAGACAAAATCCCGCAATCCATGGCTTCGCGGGGGAGGCGCCGGGGGGCACGCAGGAAAAAATATTGTTGTACGCGGATGATGTGCTGTTGTACATCACCGAACCGGAGGTGTCGGTCCCGGAGTTATTCAGGGAGCTAGAGGGTTTTAGAGCAAGAGTGGGACACAAGATCAACTGGAACAAATCAGTACTATACGACCCTCAAGGAACAGATGAGTGGGGAACACTGCCTGAGCAACTGCTCACCACTACCGAGGGGTTTCAGTATTTGGGGGTCTATGTTACACTAGATAGAGCGCTCTCTTTTAACAGAAACGTAGAGCGAGTCATGTCCGAAGCGATAGAGGACATGAATAGATGGAGGCAACTGCCGCTCACCCTGCTGGGAAGGGCAGCAATGTACAAAATGATTACCCTCCCAAAATTCCTCTATGCACTCCAAAATGCACTCCAAAATGAGTACTACCCACTGCCCAAAGTTCACGCGGACCTCCGTGCTTATCTGTGGTTGGGGAAACAGCCACGTATTGCCCTTCAGACACTCCAACGGCATCAGTATAATGGGGGAATTTCCCTACCTAATCTAGAAGCATACTATTGGGCGGAACACCTGACGCCCATTAACGACTGGATTCATGCCCCGGCCGATCACCCGACATACGCATTGGAGAGACAGAAGATGTCACCACACAATGTGCATCACTATTTATATGGAGGAAAGATACGCAGATCGCTCCTACCTGCGACATTGATCACGCTACGAGCATGGACACGAGCGACAAAAAGTATGGGATGGGACGGGAGACCATCTAGACAGACGCCGTTGTGGCAGTGCCACTGGCTAACGGAATTGAAAAAATTGAAGGGCTTCCAAAGGTGGGACGACATAGGCATCTCACATATTGGAGATGTCATATATAAGGGGGAACTGAAGTCGTTTCACAGGCTACAAGAGGAATATGGTCTACACCACTCGCAACTTTTCAAACATACACAATTGACACATGCATGGAGGGCCCAAAATATCACACTCACGGACTTGCCGGAATACGCACCGCTGGAAGGTAGGCTCCTGCAGGAACAGTTAACACACCAGGCGGTCTCACTCACATACAAGACACTAACCAATAATATACTGGGGGACTTAACGAAATTGAGGGGGTTATGGGAGGCGGACGTGGGCGAGATGGAAGATTTAGATGGGAGATAGTCCTGATGCACCCACGCGAGGTAGCGATTAAATCTCGGTTGAGACTCATTCAACTAAACGTGCTCCACAGGACGTACTTTGATAGGGTGCGCCTCCAAAAAACAGGGAAAATAACAGACCCCATGTGTCTCAGATGCAAAACTCAAAGAGGTGACTTTTACCACACCATCTGGTCGTGTGACAATATACAACAATACTGGGCACACATTTTCACGGAACTAGGGGAAGTCCTGGGGATAGAACTAGAGCGAGATCCAAAATTGGCGTTACTGGGCATGACGACCGAAGTAGACATACCACGCAATCAACTCATATTTCTAGTGCTAGCACTGGTAGTGGCAAAGAGGGACATAGCAAAACACTGGGGGGCAGCAGAGACACCGGTCATAGAGGAATGGAGAAGGGGCCTAGATCTCTACATGGTGGCAGAAAGAGGAACATACAAGGCGAGAGGGTGCCCCAAAATGTTTCGGAGAGTCTGGGCGAAATGGAGGCAATACCATGGTCTGGAGGGAGGGCAGTGAAGTGTGAGGGGCTGAGAACGGAGGGTCAGTCACTGGAGTGTGACCAGATGTGACATGATGAGGTCATGAGGAGATAGGTGTATGGCATTAAGGAGAAGCTTCAACGAACAAGACTGGAAAGACAATGTTCAGTGGGGAGGTGCTGGGAGGGGGGAAGTGGTGGGGGGGGAAATCGACGACCACAGGGGAGATTTCACGAATACCGTGGTGCACAATGGACATGATGTGGCAATGTACATGTTGGGGAATGTTCTCTTAGTTACAACGGACACGGTGGGGGGGCAGGGAGGGAGCTGTATAAACAAAAAGCAGGTTACCAATTTGACATGGAAAGCCCTAAAGGACAATAACTATACAATGTTGGCTGATTAATCGACACAGCGCCGCCCGGCCTCAGGGATGTGGGCTGAAGGGCCGTGATAACAATTGAGATCTATATCAATGTAAAATCGGCAGTTTGGTAACGCAGCATATGGGCTGGTGAGATCAGTGTACCCTGCAACAAAAATAAAGTTTTAAAAAAAAAAGGAATGGGCTGGACATGGTGTCTGGGTAAAGTGGGTTTTATTTTTACATACAACTTCTTTTTTCTTAAAGTCAGTCTCTCTTTAGCAAACTCGGCAGTATCCGTGATGCCAGCTGGTGTGGTTGCTATCTCCAAAGTCTGTCTTGGTCCGGATGGCGCTTCCCCAAGGGGCCTCTCTCGCAGTATTTCCGGGAGACACAAAACAAAACAAAAGGACCAATTACTTTCTCGTCCTCTAATTATACTTCAGGGGTACCAGGGAGTGAGGGACACCTTCTCGTGTTTAGGCTTTACCGCGTTATAGTGCAATGACGTGAGGGAAGGTATTTTACAGGGTAGGGGGGGTGTGCAGGATATCTAGGAAGTAGAGGATCTCTTTACTGCGGGAAGATATCCCCGGCGTCCCACCTAGCTCGAGAACCTGTCCCGTACCTGTCGGAGCCACACTCCTCCCTCGGGAGTGTGGCACGGCGCAGCGCGGTCCCGTTGGCCTCCTGGCTCATCTTCTTCGGTAAGCAGCGCGTCGCCTTCCCCAGCTTCGTCTGCTTCTCGTCCTGGCTAGGCATTCTCCTCTCCTCCTACCCGGCGTTCTTTCTCCGTGTCTTCCTTTCCTCGGTGCACTCCCAGTCCGGTGACGTCACACGCCAACTCCTGTTGTTCCGCCATTTTATCCAATGTGAGGAAGGAAACATCCCGGTGGGCGGAACCTGCGTCCGTATCATTCTGCCAGTTAAAGGGGCCGGCCTGCATTTCCTCGGGAAGGGTACGCCACGAACAGTGCTTGTCCTGTGAGGAAGGATCAAGGTATTCCTCGTCATTGAAAGACCACCAGTCCGTTTCCTTGTTGTTTTCCTGATTACCAGTCACCTGGTTACACCAGTCTAAAGCAGTTTCCTCTATGCCGGCTTCATAGAGTCTTTGTTTCAGAGTGTCATGGTCAACCGTGTCAAAGGCAGCTGAGAGGTCCAAGAGCGGTAGCACAGCAACCCCGTTTCGGTCCACTGTATTTTTTAGGTCATCCCAGATGGCAAGGAGGGCAGATTCAGTGCCTCTTCCAGGACGGAATCCTGTTTGGAAGTCTGAAAGTATGTCATTCTCTTCAATGAATTGTGACATCTGGGTGAACGCTGCTCTTTCTATCAGTTTGCCCAGGAAAGGTCCATTTGTAATGGGTCTGTAGTTGTCAGGGTTCAGTGGGTCCAAGTTTGTTTTCTTCAGTAAAGGGCGTATATATGACTTTTTGAGTTCTTCTGGAAATATTCCAGTAGTTAGGGAATCGTTGATGATTCTTCTTACTGGAGTGACAGCAGAGGTTGTTAAAAGAATTGTCTTGAAAGTTTGTGGCGGACAGGGGTCAGAAGGGCTGCCGGCAGGCCTGCTTGCTTTGACCAGGTCCATAAATTCATTGTGTGAGATGTGTTGGAAGGAACGGAGAGGTTTGATTAGAGCATTCTTGGATTGTTGTTTTGTACAAGGGTTAGTGCTGGTGCTTTGTTTCTGTTTTAAGTACGATTCCAATGTGTCTGCTTTGTCCGTGTGATGATTTGCCAGTTTGTCTGTGAAATCTTGAGTAACAGGATGAGTTCCTTCTAGGCAATTTGGTTTGCGAAATTCATTGAGTATTTTATAGAATTCTTTATTTGCACACTTAGGGGTCCATTAGGATGGCGGGCGGAAAAAGTCCGCCCGCCACCCTAACGGAGATCGGGACCGCCCGCCTAAAGGGCGGGGGTCCCGACATTGGCATTAAGATGCGCCCGCCACAGTGGCGGGCGCATTCCTCAAAAAAAAAACCAAGCGGTTTCTTTTCTTCGGAAAACGTACAAATTCTGAGTCTTTTCACCTTCTAAAAACCTACATGGTACTGGTCCTTCTTGATAGAACATATAACCCCGGGGATTCGGACCAGCTTACCTGGTCCTCTCTCTCCTCTTGATCTATTGATATTGCATTCCTCAAATTAACATTGTGGCGGGCGGTGCTCACTGCACCACCCGCCACAATGTTAAAAACAAATGCACGCATTTGCATAATCGAAGCAGCAGGCACCGCACGGTGCCTGCCGCTGCGATTATGCAAATGCAGCGGGGTACCACAGGTACCCCCCGTGTGCCACCCCCCCTTTGGCCGTCACTCTGGGGGCCCATAGGGGCCCCCCAGAGTGCACACCGCATGCCTTTCCGCAGGCATTGAAAAATGCCTATTCTAATATGGCTGGCGGTGTCTGATAGACACCGCCACCATGTTATCCCTTTTCCGCCCCGGCCGCAAGGCGACCGGGGCGGAAAACAGGCAGGCGGTGTTTCCCACCACTGCGGTCCCCTCCGCCATCGTAATATGGCGGGTGGAATGCAGGGAAGGATGTCGGGCGGATTGCCTCCGCCAGGGTGGCGGTGGCCACCGCTTCCCTGGCGGAGGCAATCCGCCCGACATCCTAATGGGCCCCTTAGCGTTTTGAATTCAGTCTGAATAGTACCTTTCCTTAGCGTTTTTGATAGCAGACTTGTATAATCTGTAAATTTTCTGTAGGTGAAGTTTGTCTTGTTTGGAGTTTGTTTTGAGCCATGTACGTTGCAGCTTTCTAATTTGTTGTTTTAGGTCTTTTATTTCTATGTTTCTCCAAGGCGCTTTTTTTCTTTTGTTCTGTTGTGTGGTTTTGAGTGGTATTAGGATGTCAAAAGATTCCTGTAGCCACTCATACAGATTTTGAACAGAATTTATGCTTTCCAGATTTGTACTGGATGTTAGTTGGGTTTCCAAGTGTTCCATATTGAGTTTGTTCCACGGACGATAGGTGGATGGATGCAAGGTAGTTTTAGGTGAGTCGTTTAGCGTTGTTTTATGTTGGAAGGCAAGCAAGTGGTGGTCTGACCATGTGATTAGAGTTATAGTTTGATAAGTAACTAGTTCAGTATTAGCAAAAATGACACCTAGGATATGTCCAGCGGTGTGTGTCAGATTGTGGACAATCTGATGCAGGTTCAATGCGTCTAGGCCGGTGATAATAGTTTTTGGATGGGTCATATTGGGTTTATCAAACCAAATGTTAAGGTCACCCAGAACGCATAGGTTGGAGTGTATTTTTATCAGGTTTGAAACTGTGTCTAGAAGTTTGTCTGGGAATGTTGCCTTGCTAGGTGGAGGTCTGTAAAGGAGCAGGAAGTTACAGGACGGAGACGGTGCAGGATTGCATCTTGTTAGAAAAGACTCACAATTCTTTATGGAGATGTTGTCAATTTTAGTGATATGTATTGTTTGCCTGAATACAACAGCTAGACCACCTCCTTTTTTGGCTATACGATTTTGGGTGATTATTTGATAGCCTAGAGGAATGGCTTCATGCAGCACTGGAGCCATATCTTCTCCCAACCATGATTCGGTTATAGATAGTATGTCTGGTTTTGCATCGGTGAGAAGGTCCTAGATGTGATGCTTGTGTTCAGAGAGGGATCGAGCATTTATTAGTAGACAGTTTAGTGGGGGGCCTTTGGTGATAGTGGGAATTTGTTTGGTAGAAGAGTGATCAGTATTGTGTGGGTTTGTAGCAGGTGTGTTTTTAGTGCTGGTATTCGCTGTATTAGGATAGCAATCGTGTAGCTGTTCTGTATCGTGTTCCTCATCCAGCATGCTAAGAAGGAATTTTGATGGGTCTGCATGTGTATGTGTTGGCGAATGGTGTTTGAGAGTGAGCTGGAGTGCTGTGTTGCTTTTGTGGTCTAACATTGATGTGAAGTAGACATGGGGAAGCAAGTAGTGACGTGTGGCATGTTGCTTATATTTTTTGTGTGTGTTTAAGGCAGAAGGTGTGTGAGTCAGGGGAGGTAACTTCCGCGTGGACATTCACCTACCTGCCTACTTCAGAGACGCTCTTTTCCACGGGCTCCTGCCATACGCCTAGGATTTCACCGCTCTCTTGTTGTGGGCTACTGCTCCTGCCCCGGTCCCCCACCATCGCCAGCGACTCTACTCCATCCCGCGTTGGGGCCGCTGAGAGGGGGGGACTACAGCCCCCAAGAGCCTTTGCGCCAGACACCGCCTACAGCCTGCGCCCAGAGGTGCATAAGAACACCGGACTTCCTCCGTGTCGCGGGACGCGCGCGGGACCATGCCTGGCCAAGCCCAGGCAAAGGGCGGGCCCTCTGTGGCCTTCGGAGGCCAGAGGAGGCTGGGCTGGGCCAACCCCCTAAAAATCATCGTAAGATGGGTAAGAGGTGATAAAGTGACAGGTGAGATCGTGAATAGTGACTATTGGGCCCCTACAGTTTAAAAAAAAAAGATGGTCCTTAAATCAAAGAAGGGGAGAAAGACTGAACTGACGAAATCAGGTGGCAGCATAATTGGGACCCTCGAAAGTTTCTTTACAAGGACTGCCACAGTGGTGGGGAGGGAAATAGAACTAACAGAGAAACGGCTATCCTTGGAACTCGGAGCGACAAAGAGGTCGTCGCTAGTTGCTATAAGAGAAGCGTGTACACCAGAGCATGCTGATGGCCCAAGACATACTCCAGTCAATTTGATGTCCTCAGGAAATTATCTAAATGAGACTATATCCACCACTGACGATAATTCGTCTAGTTGTAATAGTGTCTCTTCTGAGGAATTCCATCCTATTGTATTAAAAAGTAAAACTATGCCAAAGGATAGCAGACCTGTTTGCTCTAAGCAAGCAGGAAAAAGGAAAAGGGGAGGGAATCGTCAAGTAGGTAGAAAACCAAAAATCTCTAAAATTACAAAAAAATTGGTGGAACCTCTCCTGAGTAAAGCAATACCATCAAGCCCTCTCAGGGAAACCTCGCCAATAGCACTATCTACACCCTCCCCAGCGATTGATCATCAACCCCTACCCACAGTAGATAGAGATGGGGTTTGTACCATAGCACATATAGAGCACCTATTAAGATCATTCACACTCCCACTCATTGAGAGGTTGAATGTCCTAACTGATAAGATGGATAATCTCTATAAGGCAGTCGCAAATAATAGAAATGGGCCAGGGAATCCTGTAGCCATTAAGCAAAGCAAGGGACCTGTTAATGAGCAAAGTAAGCAGGGTAAATCTACCCTCCCAACTTTATGCCTGAATCCAGTCAGTGTAGCGTAGGGGACACGGCTGACCTCAAGAAAGAGCGATTCAGGGAACAACACAGGGAAATTAACAGGCAGTGAAAAGAATACTAAAGTTAAAGAGCAGAGGAATCCCGGGGTAAACTTACGTTTTGCGCAGGATGAGGGTGTAAGATGTGTACTTGAAACATCACCCACTCCGGTTAAACTCCGGACCCTCGATCTACCACCACAACCCGCACCACTTGTCTTAGTACTAGGGAATGTACCTCCTCTTAAGGAAGGAGTAAGAGAGAACTACAACCAGCTGAGAAATAAGGTGATGCACTGGCTGTCTAGCAATACATCAGAGGGTAGGATGTTAGGCCCGAACATCATAATGGTTAGACGGGTGCTTTGGGTTGGCATATCTAGGAAATCAAAAAAGGGTGACTGTGTGGTGATTCAATTTAATAGCCAAGTACCAGTTGAGAGGATCGTGAGTGAAGTGCAGTGGGGAGGGGGGATGAGTGGTCAAGGTATTGAGATCTTACCATTAGGCTTCTTCTACAGAACCATTAATCAAGCCAGACCTGTTAACGGGAATAAATGGCAAGAAGTCAGGAGAACCCCCCACGGTCAGGAAGGATTCCAGAGTGGGACATTAGGAGGACAGAGATGGGGTTTACCAGGGCTTAACGGGTACTCAGGGCCTAACAGATTTATAGCGCTGTCAGGTCTAAATGACTGCGACTGACGGTGTGAAAGGAACAAGGGCTATAATAAGCATAACGGCAGTATCCCAAAGCAGAGTGAGGGTAAGGTAGTAATAACATCGAAAGATGATGAAACAGGAGGTGCACCAACAGAACCCCATAATGCCATAGATCCTGCATTAAGAATTACATCATACACGGAGGCTTATAATAATGCAGTAAGTGGAATCCCTAGTACTGTGAGAACAGATTCAACAAATTTTAATAGAATCCCCAAAGCAAGTGAGAATAAGTTCATTATGAAACCAACATGTGTAGTGGCGAACGCGGCAAAGGTAGCTGAGCCATTGTCAAACGGAAATGCTAACATTTACAAAGTTAGGGGCATCAGGAGTTAGGGTTAGGGCTGTCTTCTGGAACATCTGTGGTTTAGAGAATAAGGTTTCTAACATAGCATGGAGAGACTTTATAAAGGGCTTTGATATCCTCTGCATTCAGGAAACATGGCTTATAGGGGAAAAAGTTCTGGATGGTTATAAGACCTTTCACATCCCGGCTGTATACTCCGCACGTGGTAGACATAAAGGGGGAATTTGTGTCTATATTTCTAATTTACTAAGAGTGTGGGGGATAAAAATGCTGAAATGTTCCCCATATTATCAAATAGTGTCCATCCACCTCACATCGGGATTAGGTTTGCTGGTGGTGAACTTTTATAATAATACAAAAGGAATGTTTGAGGAGGTATTGAATAATTTGATGGAAGATCTGTATCTCTTGTATCTTGCTAATGAAAAAGATATAATTGTTTTGTGGGGAGGGGATTTTAACATCAGTATTTGTAAATCACATGTATGTAGATCTAGAGAAGATGAGTGGGAAGGAAGTAATAGTGTGAATCATTTTATCCACTCAGGGAAAGGGGAAAAGTTAAATGATATTATGGCCACTCCCGACCTGGGGTTCGCAAACATGATGAGTTCTCCTTCGGTGGAATTTAGCCCGACCTTCATGTCAAGGGGTCTACAATCGGTCATCGATTTCATACTGGTCCCTAATAAACACCGCAACTGGGTGGAGAAGTTTGAGATCCACTCAAATGGCCTGAGTGACCACATGCCTATTAGTCTTTATCTATCCCTACCTGTCTCCAATAAATCCACCACCATTGAGGCTCTGGCATGGGTGCAGGATATAGCACTGGCCCGACAAAATGGTTTTAGCCTAAAATGGAGCGCGTTAGATCCTGTGGAAACAAACAGTGGGATTATTATTAAAGCTTTGTCGCCCATTCAGATCTGTTTAGATGAAAAGGCCTCACATAAAGAAATACTGGATGCCTTTGGTAGTATCACTGTGGTAATACAGGATACTCTCACTAAAACTTGTAAAAAGCGTGCTAAGTCCATAGGGTGGTTTGATACCCAATGCACAAAGGCATATACCAAACTAAAAGCCGCGCTTAGTGCTAAATCTAGAGATCATGATTTAATAAGAAATTGTAGAAGGGCATATAACCAAGCCAGGTCACAAAGGAAAAGGGAACCTAAAGAGCCAGCATGGTAAAACCTGCTCCTAGCCTCTGAAAGCAGAAACTCAAAGCTCTTTTGGCAAGCGGTTAAAGCACCTTATTTCACAAAGGAGGATATGGCAACAATAGAGGTCACCATTGATGAAGAGGCATGGATCAACTTTTTCTCAAATGTATGTTTATAAAAGGGAGGGGGAAAGCCCGTGCCCTATTGTTGAAACGGATGTACAAAATTCGGACCATCTTCCGAAAGGTCTAGACATTTGTCTTGATGAAGTCCTGATGGCAATTAACAGCAGTAAAGGAAATAAGGCCCCGGGCCCTGATGGAATACCAAATGAGGTCTTTAAGCTGACCCCGGATTTGTGGGCTCCAATATGCACGCGTGTCTTGCAGTCATGCTGTGCAATAGGATTCATCAAAACGTGGTCCGAATCGGTGATAATACCGATACACAAAAAGGGGGATAGCGAGAGCCCGGCTAACTATAGGCCTATTTCCCTATTGGACTCCCTTATGAAGCTAGCATGTCGGGTAGTCCTAAATAAACTCCATATATGGACTAATGACAATAACATCCTGAGTCCCGTTCAATATGGTTTCAGAGAAGGGATGGGTACGGTGGAACAGGTCCTCAATTTCGTAATTATTCAAGGGAAATACACACGGACGAAGAAAGAACGCTTATATGATCTTCGTTGATCTCACAGCCGCCTTCGACTGTGTGGATCACGCGAAGTTATGGCAAACCCTAGAAGAAATAGGAGTGGAACCAGCCATACTATCATTCCTCCGCCACCTGTATTCTGGGGCTACAGCTAGGGTGAGATACGGGACTGAGGGAGAATGCACGAGGCCCTTCCGCATAGAGAAGGGGGTGAGACAGGGCTGTGTGCTGGCCTCATTCCTATTCTCCATCTATACTAACTCATTGGAGGAGGAATTGGAGGCCAGCAACATTGACTCCCCGAGATTTGGTAAGAGACAGGCTGTGCTTATGGCCCGAACCAAGATAGGTGCCAAAAGGGCATTAGCAAAATATAATCATTTTATGGGATCAAGAGGGCTAAAAATGAATGCCAAAAAATCTTTCATGATGGTATGCGTTAAGGGGCGGGCTGAACACAAGGAAATTAAGGTAGACAACCTCTTGATTGGATGTACAAAAACCTTTCCTTATCTGGGGGTATTGCTTGATGGTTCAAGCCTGCGGGGGGCAGCCATAAAGACCAGGACCCTGCTATTTAAACGCTCTATAGCTGCTCTTATGAATTTCTCCAAACAATTGGGCAAAATACCACCGGAAATCCTCCTAAAAATTTATATGGCAAAATGCAGGAGTATCGCCCTATATGGGGCTGGTATTTGGGGGATTCAGAATGCACCTACTATTCAAATAGTCAAAAATTGTTTTTTAAGATATTTATTAGCGCTGCCGCAGAGTGCGGCAACATTTAGCTGCCATGCTGAGTTAGGTCTGGAACACATATCCGATCTCATTAAACTTCAGCCAATCTTACTCTGGCATCGGGTATGGATGGGGAAAGCTTTGGGACTTAACCAGGACATTATAAAGGATGTAATGGCCCTTGATAACGCAAAATGTATTCTGTGGTTAATGTATGTCAAGAATACCCTCTCAGATTTGCAAAGACCTGAGCTATATAGTAACCCAGAAATAAATAACGGGATATCAAGGAAAGATTTGAAAAGACTATGTATGAGTCACTTTGAAATATTAAGAAGTTCAGGTGAACTCTTGAAAAGTACAGTCATCCAACACCATATGACCTTGACATGCCAGCTGATTCAACCCTATTTATCTATCTGCAATGTGGGCTTTGATCGTTTTATATTAACACGGTTTAGATTTGACATATTTTTTCGCCTGGTAACCTTTCCTTTAAGAAATGATTGGTCACAGAACTTGGTACCTTGTACTTGTGACAATTTGTCATTACAATCTACTTTCCATCTGATTTTATTTTGTAAACACTACGGTACTGAACGTAAAAGATGGATTAGACAATATTTGAGACACGGTTATTGGCGACAATGTAGACCCGTGTATTTAAGCCTGCAGCAATTAGGGAGTGATAAATGTATCATGGTTATGATTGGCTTCTTAAGAAGTATTTTGAAGAAACGGAAATTAATGATGCTAACTGACTGATGACCTAATTGAGATAATTAATGTATTTAATATGAATTGCTTAATATTGATAATGTACCCATTTAATGCCTTTTTTACAAAATAAGCTGTTTTTATTGGAGGGTGATCATGTATTTTATGAATTATGATTTTATACTGTGAAGCTTTTATGATTTTAAATTTTGTTAAAGTCGAATAAAGCATTTCTGAATCTGAAGTCAGGGGAGGTGGTGCAGCATGTGGGTCATGTAGTAATGTTCTAAATTTTCCAATGTATGAGAGGCGGTTAGAAGAGAGGTGCTGTATTGCTGTATCTGTGTTAGGTGTGGTGGAAAAGTGAAAGCTTGGCATTGGAGTTCGTTCCTTTGTGTGGTTTGAAAGGTGAGTATATGTTTGTATTTTGTGATGGTAAATATTATGAAGTGTTGCGCTTTGAAGATCTTGTGCTGGTGTGTGTGATATGTTTTGCTTTTAGGAGTTGTGAAAAAGGGTGCTGATGTATATGTTTCATGCAATGGTTTTAGTTGTGTAGTATTGTTTGTGAGAGGAGGATGTGACGTACAGGGGATGGTGATGTGTTTATGAGTAGAGTGTATGTTGTGGGTAGGAGGGAATGAAGTAGAGGTGAGAGTGTTTATCTTAGACTGGAATGTTGCAAGAGTTACAAAGTGTGGTGGTGTGCATTGTGTGTGTTTTGCGTTAGTGTTAATTTGGTATAAGGGAGAGGAGGGTGTTTGTTGGACAACTGATGGAAGGATGATTATACTTTTGTTAGTGATAAAAGGTGGTCTTTTAGGTGTAATTACAGCAGGGAGAGTGTGTCCCGAATGGGATGTAGTTATGTATGGTGTTGATTGGCATTGTGTTAGTGATGAGTGTATTTGTTAGTGATATAGGATCGAGTTGTGTACTGTTTGTAGGTGATGGTGGATATGTGTGGTAGTTGGGATAGTAGGGTGTGTAGATGTGGTTTGGTTGGGTGTGTAGTGCAGGCTGGTACATTAATCTGTGCATAGTGTTGTGCGTGGTATACATTTGGTGTGAGTGTGTTGATCTGTTTGTGGATGTGGATGGTGTGGGATGGGTATTGCTAAATGAGAAAAAGGGCAGCATTTCTGGCCTTAGTCCCGACCAGTCTCAAACAGGCTCAAACAGGAAACTGCCCTTGTCCTCTCTGCCCTTAGCCTCGATGCCCGGGCTGAGATGCCCCAAGCCTGGCCTTTTTTTATAGCCCTGGTAATCAGGTGACCCTTTCAGCCAATGGGAACCCTAGTCCTAACACTATCCAATCACAACACTAGCCCTAAAATCTAGTACCAATAGGAGACCAGGACCTTACAGCCAATCTTAGCCCTAGTCCAAGCACCCAATCAGTTAAAAAAAAAATGATATCTACGTCCAATAAAGGCCCTAGCCCTACCAGTAGTCCCAAACCAAGTCCATGGAATCAATGGCACAGGTAGCTCTAGTCCCTACTTCCAATAGAAAGCCTAACTCTACTCTAAGTACCACACCTAGTCCAGCAACCAATCACACCAGAAGCCCTAATCGCTACTTCCAATTAAAGGCCTTACGCTAGCCCTAGTCCGACCCTACTCCCAACAACCAATAACATAGGAAGCCCTAGTACATACTTCCAATAGAAATCTTAACCCTAGCCCTAGTCCCAACCCTACAGTGATTGAATAATAGACCCAGAAACCAATAGGAACCCTCAAATACTCAACCAATGAGGACATTAACCCTAATCCAATAGAAACACCAGATACAACCACCAATCAGTGTAGATATGTACCACCCACTAGCAGACCATATAAGGTCCCAGTGACCTCAGACAAGGTTTGCTGGCCAGGGAGTTGGAAGCTGCTTCTCCTGTTCAGAATCTCCTAAGAGAGAGACAGGCTCAATCCACACTTTGGACTTCAGCAGGTAAGGGCCTCACTAACTTGAAATCTTACAATACTGTTTGAATAAAACTTTACTCCCCCTGCTGGCCAAAAAACGAAGTGCACAGGCCCTAGTAAAACACAGTTTAAACAGCTCACAGAAGCACCCTCTGATATAGAAAAATCCCTGTTGCCGGGGTGGGGGGCACATAAATAAATGTCAAAAAACATTTGTTAACAAATCTTCAGATTTATATGGTCATTCAAAATAGATTCAGTCAGAAATGTTTAAACTTTAAATGTTGTTTACTTTTGGCAAAATGCCCAAACAATGGCCTTCCAGGATAGAAAACAGGGGAAACCATGCTCAGGAGAGTCACCTCACTCCCATCCCTGTGGCATGACTAAAAATAAGTCTTGTTTTAGTTAAAAACAAACTGAGCAGGTATTGCAAAGGATTGGGCTCAAATGTGCTGCTTGTGCAGGGTTCTTGAATGTTGGAGGGAACCGTTCTGTCCGGAACTAACCTGAGCATCCGGAATCTTCAATATAAGCAGGAAGGCCAATTGCAACCAAGCTCAGCATGTACATGCTGGACTCCAGCCGAGGTAGTGCACATGTGATGTGAAGTTGCAGACTTGGCAGATCTCAGTTGCTGTACAGTCACTGACTTCAGGACCTGGGAGCTGCAGTTCCATTGGTACAGACATTCATGGAAGGCACCAGCAGTGGGATACACCATAGTCCGAATAGGTTTCTGCAGGTCCCGGGTACTGCAGGAGACACTATCCAATGCGTTTCGGACTCCGAGAGATGTGCTCCTGATGAAACAGGCATTGCTGGTCATACAGGTGGCACACATATGAGACAGCCTGATGCAAGATATTTTTTGTGGCCTGAAGAAGGTCTTCCCGGCAGCAGGATGAAGTAGGCTACACATGGATACCTGCTGTCAGTATTTTTGTTAGGGATTTAATTTAATTCATTTTAATTGTGGGTTTCTAACGCGCTAGAATCGACTCCTGAAGGAGTATCTCTGCGCAATAGACCACTGGGGAACCCGTCCTGGCTTTCCCTGTGAGATGGTCCCCTCTGGGTATCTCCAAGGTGAAACCAGGCATCCCGGCGTATGTGGGGGGCCGTTGTGGAGATGAGGCAAGCTAATGCCCAGAGTTGCCGAGTGTGATCCCTGGTTAGAGTAGGCACCGAGGTGAGAATTATCGAGTTCGCTGACCCTGGTCCACAACCCTGCCGCGTCGGGAATTGAACCCTGGTCCCAGGCCGTCCTCTGCTCCCGGGTCTGCCGCCTCTAACCAGTGAGCCACACCACTCCACAGCTGGACAGCTGGAGATAGGAGATGGTGCCTATGCTTGTAAATAATACCAAAGGGTAAATGTTCTCTTTACTACGTACTAGTATTTGCCTGCTTCAAATCAGATAATTCTCCACTCTTGAGCAGTTCCCTCTCATCACAGCTGAATTAAGAGGACAAGCAAGGATTACTGAGAGAGATGAAAAGTCATGCAAGGTAATGCGGCTGATGGACGGTCCACACTTCAGGGCATGGAAAAACAATCCTCAAGTTCTAACCTCCTCCTCAGGCTTAGTCGGGAGAGGATTCTTTGGTCTCCTGATCTCATGTAGCCCATTGTCTCAGATAAGGGGCAGGGCTTCTAGGATAGCATCCCATATTCAGTTTCAGGGTCTCCTGAGGTTCACTCAGAATACACTTTGAGTTCAGTTTAGAAAGGAAGGGCTAATGCATTTGGGGAACACTCAGCTGCTGGTGATTACTTTTCAGAGACCCTTCCAACCTAAGCACTCCTGCTTTTGAACCTTTGCTAGAGACTGAATCTAATATTTGGTGCTGGAGACAGCCCTCTACACGCCATACGCCATAGTAGTTCCATTTCAGGGTCTCTATATTAGGCACTGCAGTTCAATGCAGCAATCTAATGCAGAAAAAGTAACCCCTTGTCATCGGGGAGTTAAATTGCAAACTAGCAGTAAATGAGATTTCTCACATCCTCTGGATGCAGATTCACCCCATTCGCACTGCCTTAATGTTTTCAGGGTGATCAGTATGTATATAGTAGTACTTGTATAAGCATATGCTGAATAAAAGGGCACATATTTTATTACATGAATTGTAATAAGAGCTTGCTTTCTGCTTCCAACAGCAACAAGCAATAAGATCCCCAATATCTGTGGGGGTCTTCCACTACTTCCTTACTGGTCTGCTGCAACTGCAAGCAGGAGGATGTGAGGTGCAAAACAGATGGCATTTTCTTTACCGCTGGACGCTGTGGACGCCTTGAGCGGGAGCCGTGATTTCTAACATTGGTACCGCAAGGGATTGGAAGGCATAAGCAGAGGGTACACCGACTATCCCCTCGAAAATCTGCCCAACAAAAGATAAGTGCATTCTCTGCGGAAGTGAGCACTGCAATTGGGAGATGATGCATAAGTGTGCTATCGGTTTGGGCTTATGCTACTTGATATTGCAGCAAATTGCTGTGTATTCCCTTTTTGGGGGAAAAAAGAGCTGTGTATTCTATTTTTGGGTAAAAAACAGAAAGAACATGCTTGCTGTGCGACAGACAGAGGGCCAGGTGCATTCAGTAGCCACAGTGCCGAGAAAGGAAGTAAAAGGAAGAGGAAGGAAGCGTGTACGTTGGCAGCTTTCAGTACAAAAGTAGCCCTAAACAGAAAAGGCTTAAATTCAAGACACTCTCAGGCAGTGCTATCAGACAAAGGTTATAGCCGAAAGCAATCAGCTACAACTGTGAATGGTATCTCACAGATACACAGCCTTATAGTAGGCAGCCTTAGCGCACCTTAGGGGGTTCATTAGGCTCCTATGTAGGAGGGAACCGGGTGGATGGTTGCGGAAGTCACGACAGCTAAGAATCGTGCAGCCACAAATCCAGTACACAGTGAAAAATACTGCAATCACACCTCTTTTACAGGAGGTGCGGGTCTAAATTGCTCGACATAGCATCGAAGAGCTTTCCCCTGATAATATATATGGACAGGGACCCTTCCCAGAAAAAGATAGAACATTCCTTGAATACTTGAGAGAAGAACAGGTGTGCAACATGGAATCCACAGCATCCATAGAACCCGAAACTATTGACGCAGTGTCCCCAGACGTCGACGTGCAAGGTTGGTAATGACTACAGAGTCTAGCATACCTCCAGTAGGGCTAACTCAGAGTATCCTAGGCACAGGAATGAAGGAGCCAAGCCAATCATTCATTAGCCTCTCAGGAAGGAAGAAACCACAAGCATACCCCATATTTTGAAGCACTAGTGCCAGGGGGCAATGCAAGAGTGGCATGTGCAATCCAAAGACAACTCGACTCCAGAAGGTCACAGGAATGCAGTTGCCTTGAGTTTGGCAATGGTTGCCTCTCCATCACCCATGATATGGGAAGGCATACAGGCAAGAGGTTCATCTATCACCGGAACACTAGCCTGAGCACCGGCACCTTGAAAGATTCAAACGTGATACAGCGTTTCGGAAAATCAGAAATAATCATTCATAACCTGGACCCAAATAATTCTTGTTCCCTCCACACTGTATGAGTTTAGACCAAACTTACCAACTAAAGTATCACCTCTAAATGATTAATCTTTTTAAGAAGGCAGGCATTTGGTAAATAACAATCTGAATTTTGCCGTAATTCAATACCATACCATAATAACAACAGACACTTATCTGTTAATAACAATAATCTTTATCTAAATCATGTGATGCTCATTAAGTACAAATACAGCACAAATTGGTGTACTTTACACTAAGAACATTCAGCTTACAAACAGTACACATCTCATGAACAGCGCAATAAGAGAGTGGATAAATAGAGAGACAAAAGAAGAGAAATAATTTGCAAAACAATAATGCAAATCAGAGGCTGATTATAGTTACCTATCATTCAAGTCTTAAGATTAGAAATGCTACCCTCTGGCCATGAGAGTAAGAAGGGCACTTCAAAGAAGAATTTGAAATGCAAAGTTTAAGAGTCAGGAACAGCAGATCATCAGCCAGCCCACAAGAATAGGAAACAGTGATACAGCTCACTCCTCTCGCAAAGTTAGGAATATGCTGCCTAACCCCACCTACTTACTAGGTAAAGTTATACCCCAAATTCACACTAATCCAGACCCTACTCTATCCCTCCCACCTAGCTAAAGATTCTAATTGGCTAAAACAAGGGGTGTCTTAGTCACTCCACTCCAAGCAAGTTCCGTTTTTCAAACACACTATTGTCCAAATGCAATACGTCATTTCAGGCTTCTGTATCTTTCTCTTCCACGGTATGTTCACATTTCGTTCATGTTTATTGTAACTTTTTTTCTTCCGGATGTCCGCTTCCAGAGGAACTTGCTTTCAGAGGCTCATTGTTTCCTCCATAACCTTGGCCATCACCGAAGACACACGGAAAACTGATTGAACACTCTCCCTTCCTCACACCATGGTTTAGTATTTCCAGCTAGATTTCTCGAGGCCTTTCTCTCCAGCACAGAAACTGAAATTTTTCTAGGAAAAGACAAATACAACGTGAATATCATGTCTTTTGCAAAAGTTTATTCTCTAAAATTAAAATAAAAAGTTTTGATTGGCAATATAAATGGTTTGCACAAGAATCAAAAAGCATTAGTATAATCATTAATCTTGCAGCCCTTTAGTCATTAATTTCTGCATTAGTCATGTACAGATTGCGGCCTACCCTAAGCTTTTAACACGTTCTTATTCACGCATGCACAGTTTAATTCAAACTTGATTAGTATCACACAGTTAGCTTTTTAATGATTAAAGTTCTCGTCTGGCCCCCCCTTGCCCCCTCTAACTAGGTTCCTGTACTTTTCGAGATGACTGATTTAGCATGCTTATAACATCAAGGTATTCTCTCAGCGCCAAGATACCTGCAGGGTGGTATTGCGCTATACAAATCTCCCTTACCTTACAATACATTACATTACATTACAATGGGTGGTTTAATCCGAGCAGGTTTTGTTTCGCGAAAAACCGTGCTCAATCAAACGCAAAGAAAAACCTTTGGGGCTGGCATATCTCAGCTGGATTCAATACATTTTCTTCTCCAGCAGATCTTAGAGGAACTAAAAGATATGACAGTCTCGCAAGAAGAGGTGCGCAACAAAACAGAGCAACAGATGAGTTTAATTAAAGCCAACATGCAGCAGCCACCACACAAATCTTGGGTTTAGACTAGCAAGTCTCTAAACCTGAAGGAGAAAATGCCACGCCAAAAGGGCCATGTGGATAAATTACAAACTAAACTGACTAAGCTTCAGATGAAGTTTGATGACAGAGAGAACAGATCGGAATGATCTAATCTGAGATTTACAGCAATATCCTTGGGGCATGAGAAAGGATCAGTCAGTAGCCACCTTAGTAGCTGACCTTATGTTAAAAAAAGTATAACCAGAGGATGCTGCCCAAAATATATACCTGATAATTACACACGCTTATTGCGTTCTAGCAGTTCAGCCTCTTAATGCAAAGTATCCTTGGACAATAAGGGGGAATTTTTAAGAATTAAGGATCAAGACATGTCTTCTGGCTTATGCCATCAAAGATAATTTGTCACCCCGAGTGGGACAGGTATGCTCAGATGTGAGTCCCGTGCTCTCCATGCCACTGGAATCAAGCTATCCTGGCTGAGAGGGCTGAAAGCCCGAAACCGGTCCTAGGATGCTTGTTTCCAGTCCAGGGAGGACCTGGCTTGGCAGTTCGGACTGGGCTGTTCCCATTGGGCACAGGGTCAAGACTGATTTGCATATGTCTGGGTTAAAACTGGAATGGCAAGGTGAGCAAAAAAATGATGGATTTAGGCCCAGAACTCTGTACTGGGGTGAATGTATGACATTGTTCTGCATTCTGTCCATCAACTGTTGTTTTTGCATTTGTCACCCCGAGTGGGACGGGTATGCTCAGACGTGAGTACCGTGCTCCTGTGCTCTCCATGCCACTGAAATCAAGCTATCCTGGCTGATGAGGGCTGAAAGCCCGAAACTGGTCCTAGGATGCTTGTTTTCAGTCAAGGGAGGACCTGGCTTGGCAGTTCGGGTTGGAAGGTTCCCAGGGTCAAGACTGATTTGCACATGGCTGGGTTCAAACTGGAATGGCATGGTGAGCAATAAAATGATGGATTTAGGCCTAGATCTCTGTACTGGGGTGAATGTGTGACATTGTTCTGCATTCTGTCCATCAACTGTTGTTTTTACATTTGTCACCCCGAGTGGGACGGGTATGTTCAGACGTGAGTCCCGTGCTCTCCATGCCACTGGAATCAAGCTATCCTGGCTGATGAGGGCTGAAAGCCCGCAACCGGTCCTAGGATGCTTGTTTACAGTCCAAGGAGGACCTGGCTTGGCAGTTCGGGCTGGACTGTTCCCATGGGGCACAGGGTCAAGACTGATTTGCACATGGCTGGGTTCAAACTGGAATGGCATGGTGAGCAAAACAACGATGGATTTAGGCCCAGATCTCTGTACTGGGGTGAATGTATGACATTGTTCTGCATTTGTCCATCAACTGTTGTTTTTGCATTTTTCACCCGGAGTAGGACGGGTATGCTCAGACGTGAGTCCTGTGCTCTCCGTGCCACTGAAATCAAGCTATCCTGGCTGATGAGGGCTGAAAACCCGAAACCGGCCCTAGGATGCTTGTTTCCAGTCTAGGGATGACCTGGCTTGGCAGTTCGGGCTGGACTGTTCCCATGGGGCACAGGGTCAAAACTGATTTGCATATGGCTGGGTTCAAACTGGAATGGCATGGTGAGCAAAAAAACGATGGATTTAGGCCCAGATCACTGTACTGGGGTGAAGTTATGACATTGTTCTGCATTCTGTCCATCAACTGTTGTTTTTGCATCAGAGATAAAACACATCAGTCTTCTTTTTTTAATTTTTTTTAATTCAGATTTTGAGAATTTAATGAACAACACATATTTTATATAACATATTTAACCTTGAGGTGACATCGACACCTATTTTGACCAAAAGAGAAAAGAAACCGTTAAGCATTAATACATCTAGATCCTAAATCTCTCTCTCCTAGCACTCTCAGACAGCACTGCGCGGAGATACACCTCCGGGTGTGATTCCGGCGCGTTACAAAATCACAAATAAATAAATAAATAAATAAATAAATACAATACATTCCTATAGACAATCAACCGATGATTCATCAATAACCTGAATACAGTTAATACGGTTGACACTAAAGAAGAACTCAATCATATAACAAATCATATATCAGGGATCACGTTTCCTAACATAGACTGATATATATATTGCACCAGATAGTTATTCCAATCCAGCATAGAGTTCAGGGATCATCGAGTAACAGTGTCTACTTCCATTGTATTAAAGGGGCCCAAATACGTCGTCCCATAATTCTCGCTTTTTTGCCCCTTCTCTCATATATAGATCTTTCCAAAGTAAATATTGGGAGTAGCCGTGACCACCACTGCTGAAAAGTTGGAGCAGCGGATCGAGCCAGGCAGAGGCAATATTTATCCGTAACACAGCCAAAGCCAGAAAGAGAAATTGATGAGAAGGATCTTGTACCTTATTATTGCTAACTCCGAGAAGTATAAGGGGAGGGGTTAGCATGATTTTCAAGCCTAATGTTAAATCAAGAAACTTAATTATTGAGTTTATCAGGTTCTTGAGGGATGGGCAGGATGCAAACATCTGAACCAAATCAGCTTTTGGTGCATTCCACCGAGAGCAACTGGAACCTGCCTGCCAACCCAACTGCGCAATCCTTGCCGGAGTATATTACATCACAAAGAGAGTTTTATAATGCTGTGCTTGAAGCCCGGCTGAGCATACAACCATCTGACTCAGTTCTAAATAATCCAGGAACCTCACCGGTTCGACACCCACCCGCTCAGCCCATTTGATTCCATGTTTATCTACATCATCTTGTTTAAGTGCAGTTCATTCTGCATATATTAACCTGATAGAAGATCTGTTATTATCTCTAATGACATCGATGACTTTAATTTTACTAAGCTCACTAAACCCCCCCACCTTCTTGCTGAGAAAGCTGCACAGCTGCAGGTATTTAAAAAAAGGAGTACTATCCAGACCATACTCCATCTGGATATCCCTAAACTGGCGAAAGCCCTCCAGCTGTATTAGATTCCGAACCTTTCGGACCCCCCGTTCATCCCAGTCTGCCATAACTGCATCAAAAAATATTTCGGGAAACATAGGGTTTTTATGAAGCTGTCTATAGTAGTTCATCCTTCCAAGACCAGTCTTTCTTTTGAGTGCCGCCCAAATTTTAAAGGCAGCTAATAATGTCTTAAATTTTGTCTTCTTATAGTAGCTGGGCTCGCTAAATTTAATAAAACAGTTCTCAGCTTGATCCCCGAGCAGCAGTTTATAAACATCAGGGAGTCTAGCTTCTTCAGCAGGTTCACATACTGAAGAGCCGCTGCCCAGTAATAACTTTTTAAATCAGGTACAGCAAAGCCCCCTCTTTCCCGTGGAAGTGACATAAACCTTAGGGCCCGCCTTGTTTTCCCCTGCGCCCAGATGAAACGGTTAACTAGACTCTCCAATGTTAAAAACCAATGTTTTTCGAATTCTGGTGATATTTCCCTAAATAAGTACAGTATTTAAGGTAAAAACATAATTTTAACCACATTGCAGCGGCCGACTAATGACATGTGTAAGTTTTTAAATCTGTCAAAGTCGGCCCTCGCCTTCCTAATTACTGGTTGAATATTCCTGGCAACTAGATTCCCCAGGTCCGACATGATAATGATACCTAAATACCTGCTCGCAGGCCAGGTCGCTCTCCCTCTCTCGCACAGCTCCTCCTGCTGTGCCAGTGCTCCCGCTGCTGCTACGTGGCGCTGTGAGACGCGGGTTTGATCCCACGGTGCCTGACTGCCGCCCGCCTTTCTGCTTCTCCCTGCACCCAATGTTCCCCCCGTTTTGCATATCTTACTGTTTGGTTTATGTAATTTACTGTTTTTGCCTTTGTCCCCTGCTTTTGTTTCTCATTTTTCCCCTTTGCCTTTTCTTCCCCCCTCTTTTGCTGCCTCCCCCCCCTTTTTTTCTGTAAACCCCTGCCCTTTCCCTCCGCTGCTCCCTGGCGGCCCCGTCCCCCTCGTCGCCCATTTGCCACTCCGCTTCCACCTCCCAGCTGCTCCTCCCTCCCTCCTCGCCATATCATGGAGGCCGCTGTGCACACGCGCAGGGGATGCGCGTAGCAGACGCGTGCAGCGGGCGGGCCGCTGGCACGCTAAAGGTGTACCTATAGCAAGGCCGTCTGCGCCGTGCCTGGACCGCGCCCAGCACCAGAACCTCTGGACCCCGCAAATGCCACGACACCAGAATCCACTACGACGCCAGCACCCTACATGCACTCAACGCTGGCCGAAACCACACCTGCTTCCAGGCAGCCCCGAAACGGACCCACTGACCTTTCTACTGTTGCACCTGCAGCTTCACCTGTGACAGAAACCTCCGATGACTGGACCCAACCACCTCCGCTGCATACTCCTCAACACCCGCTCCGCACGCAAACACGCCGTCGAGTTCTGGAATCTGATCGACACCTCCCCGACAGACGTGGCCTTCCTGACGAGACCTGGTGGAACGACTCCTCGGCGCCTGACATCGCCATAGCAATCCCGGACGGCTACAAGATCACCACAGGGATCACGCCAGGAATCGGAGGAGGAATAGCCATCGTCTACAAGTCCACTTCAAGGTCACCACCCACGCAGACGACACCCTCAGCACCGCCGAACACCTGCACTTCTGGATCCACACCGACCCCAACACCACCCTCAGAGGAACACTCATCTCCAGACCCCCCGGACCCCGGGCTCAGTTTAGCGACTCCATCCCCGACCTCGCCAGCACCCACGCACTCGCCTCCATGGACTACATCATCCTAGGGACCTGAACTTCCACCTCGAGAACAACAACAACACCAACTCCGCCACCCTGATCGACAACCTCGCTAACCTCGGCCTCAGACAACTCGTCACCGCACCCACCCACGCCACCGGCAACACGCTGGACCCCATCTTCTCCACAAGCTCCCACGTCACCTTCGACCACACCACCGAACTACACTGGACCGACCACCGATGCATCCATTTCACCTTCAAGAAACCAACCACGCACCACCGCACCCAACAGATACCTCGCCGCTGCTGGTGAAAAGTCACAGACGACCAGCTGATCACCACCCTCACCCAGAACCCACCCACCCACACCACCAACCCAGACGCCGCAGCCCGCAACCTCAGACAGTGGATCGACAACTGTGCCAACACCCTTGCCCGCTCAAAAAACCCTCCAACAGCCACACCAGCAAGAGAGCCACCTGGTTCAACGACGAGCTCCAGACCTCCAAACGTGCATGCCGGAAACTGGAGAAGATATGGCTCCATAAATGCACACCGGACAACCACGCAGCCCACAAGGACGCCACCCGCATCACATCACCACCTCATCAGATTAGCCAAGAGATCCTCCTTCAAAACCCGTCTGGACAACGACGCACACGACAGGAAAGATCTCTTCACCATCGTAAAGGAACTCTCCAACCCCAGCGCCAACGCCAACGACATCCCGCCCTCACAAGAACTGTGCAACTCGCTAGCCATCTTCTTCCACCGCAAGATCGCTGACATCCACGACAGCTTCAACACCACGACCGCCCCGACTACGCCAGACCCCACCTTCCCTGTGAACCCCATCAGCGCCAACCGCCTGACCTCCTGGTCCAATGTCAATGAGGACGAGACACGCAAGGTCATCAACTCCATCCACTCAGGATCTCCGTCAGACCCCTGCCCACACCACGTATTCAACAAAGCAGACGCAACCATAACACCCCAACTACTGAAGGTCATCAACATCTCCTTCGAAACAGGGACATTCCCGGAAAGTTGGAACCATGCCGAAATCAAAGCCCTCCTCAAGAAGCCCAAAGCGGACCCCAAGGATCTCAAGAACATCCGGCCCATCTCCCTGCTCCCGGCAAAGGTCATCGAGAAAATCGTCAACATGCAATTGGCCCGCCACCTGGAAGACAACAACATCTTGGATCCGTCCCAGTCCGGATTCAGACACAACCACAGCACCGAGACAGCCCTCATCGCCGCCACAAAACAACATCAGGCACCAACTAGACAACGGCGAAACATCAGCCCTCATCCTCCTGGACCTGTCAGCCACCTTCGACATGGTTTGTCATCGCACTCTAAAGACACGCCTCCTAGAAGCCGGAATCCAAGAGAAGGCCTTTGACTGGACCACGTCCTTCCTCTCAGACAGAACCCAGAGGGTCCGCCTCCCACCCTTCCGATCCGAAGCCACCGACATCCTCTGCGGCATCCCCCAGGGCTCATCCCTCAGCCCGATGCTGTTCAACGTCTACATGGCCCCCCCTCCCACAAGTGGCCCGCCATCACGACCTCAACATCATCTCCTATGCCGACGACACCCAGCTCATCCTCTCCCTCACCAAGGACCCACACACCGCCAAAACCAACCTCCAGGAGGGAATGAAGGCCGCCGCCGCCTGGATGAGGAGCAGCCGTCTGAAGCTGAACTCGGACAAGACGGAGGTCCAAATCCTCGGACCCACCCCCTCAGCCTGGGACGACTCCTGGTGGCCGACCACAATGGGATCAGCACCAACACCCACCGACCATGCACGCAACTTAGGATTCATCCTCAACTCCTCCCTCTCCATGTCTAAACAGGTCAACGCCGTCTCCTCCTCCTGCTACAACACCCTCCCCATGCTCCGCAGGATCTACAAGTGGATCCCAACCGAAACAAGGCCCTCGTCAGAGGCAGACTGAACTACGGCATCACACTCTACGCAGGAATCCCAGCCAAGCATCTACAGTGACTACAACGCATCCAAAACGCCTCTGCCCAATTGATCGTCAACGTCCCCCGCTGCAGCCACATCACCCCCCCACCTGAGAGACCTACACTGGCTCCCCGTCGACAAGAGGATCACCTTCAAGCTCCTGTAATGTAATGTATGTGGTCTTGTAAAGCGCACTGCTGCCCTGAGGCATCGTGGCGCTGTAGACCGCTGGGGAACCCGTCCTGGCTATCCCTGTGAGATGGTCCCTTACTGGGTATCTCCAAGGTGAAACCAGGCATCCCCGGCGAATGTGGGGGGCTGTTGTAGAGATGAGACAAG
Organism: Lissotriton vulgaris; assembly: GCF_964263255.1. Classification (NCBI taxonomy): domain Eukaryota; kingdom Metazoa; phylum Chordata; class Amphibia; order Caudata; family Salamandridae; genus Lissotriton; species Lissotriton vulgaris. The sequence goes on from NC_141694.1 coordinate 711,733,883, forward strand.
CTAATGCCCAGAGTTGCCGAGTGTGATCCCTGGTTAGAGTAGGCACCGAGGCGAGAATTATCGAGTCCGCTGACCCTGGTCCACAACCCTGCCGCGTCAGGAATTGAACCCTGGTCCCGGGCCGTACTCTGCTTTCGGGTCTCCTACCTCGCCGCCAAGACCTGAAACACCCTCCCTACCCACATACGGCAGACCCAAGACCTTTGTGCCTTCAGAAGACTCCTCAAGACCTGGCTCTTCGAACAGTGGCAGCACCCCCCCTCCCCTCAGTGCCTTGAGACCCTTTTAGGTAAGTAGCGCGCTCAACAAGTACTCTGATTGATTGATTGATTGATTGATTGAAAAACACTGCTGTCTCAGATATACGCGGGTCGGCCAAACTAAGATGTCTATTCTTAATAATCTGAGTTTTGGCTTTATTTAAAGCACACCCAGAGTATCCGCCAAACTCCTGGGCCACTGCCTCAACACCATAATCGAGTTTGCCGGGTTTGCAGTAACAATGGCAATATAATACGCATATACCAATACTTTAGATTCCAGCCCATGAGAGACTATAGGATGGTTTCCATTATTTGCCCCGAATAATCGTATTAAGCGATCAATGTATATGGCAAAGAGGAGGAGCGAGCATGGGCACCCCTGCCTAGTTCCTCACTTAATAAAAAAAGGTGTTGCAGAGCCACCATTCAATCTGAAGAAAGCAGTAGGGGCACTATATAGAACCTGGATGGCTTTTGTGAATCCTTCACCTAAACCAAACCATTCCAGAGTCGCCCACAGGAAATCCCAGGAGACCCTATTGAATGCCTTCTCAGCATCCAAAAGCAAAGCAGCCATAGGTCCCCTGAGATCTCCGTGGCATCAAGTAATGTTATCAAACGGCGAACATGCTGGTTGTTCCACGACCAGTTATAAACCAGTGTTGGCAAGGATGAATAGATTTCCTCAGGATAGGGTTCAACCTCATTGCCAGGGCTTTGGAATACATTTTTACATTGCTGTTTAACAGCGTTATTGGGCGATATAAACCTAAATCCTTCAGTGATTTTTTTTTTTTAATTACTATATCTGCCCTTGCACCTTGACTCCGGAGTAGATCCATCCCTTTGGGCTTGCCAACTAACCTCCAGTAGATTCGGTCCTATTATGTCTGCAAAAGTCTTCTAAAACTCCACTGGAATCTGGTCTGGGCCCGCACCTTTGCTTGATGGTAAATATTGCAGAGCAGCCATTACCTACTCTTGCGTCAAGACCGCTTCTAGGGCCTCTTTATCAACTAAATCACATCAGTCTTCTGAGAAATGTTCTTTCAAGATATTTTCTGACATGTCCATATTTTCAGCATGACGACGAAAATAATTTAGAGGCAAGATTAACTGTTTTCAGAATCTCAGCGCTCCAGCTGGCATCGTTCAGCAGTCGAAGCTTAAAGTTCTATATAAGGGGAAGGCAACTATCTTTCAAAATATTGATCAAGCACAAGGCTTTCTATATTCTATACAACAACTAGGGGAGGGTTGGTAGGAGCTAGTTTTGCTTGGTGCGCTTTTGATTCATAACTCAAAATTACTAAAATTGTCGATAGTTGCTTTGCCTGTAAAGCCATTGTGGAAGAAATAGGGTTGTGGATCAGAATATGTTTTTTTGGTTAGTGGTCAGTTATTCCATGCATCGTCGTTAGCTGCCCTAAACAGCCTCCTGGCGCCTTGTCACAGAACATCAACACAGGGACGGGGGTGTAGGGGTGGCAGGAATCTATACCTTTCGGTTCCCACAGGAGCAAAACTAACACCTATTATTCAATACCGATTGTAGACCTCTCCAAACCTCACTGGAAAAGATGTATATAGGCTTAGAGGGTTCCAAGGGGGTAAAGGGAATGGGGAGATTGAAAGAAGGAGACTGCCTTATTTTTTTCTAGGGCTCTGCTACTGTTTACTTCGCCTGTTCCTTCTTTTCTGGCACAGTGGTTGTGTGTTGCTTTAAGATGAAAGAATAAGCAAACTATTAATAACACCCTAAACTATTTTCCCTCTGAATCTTAAGTATAATTTTTAACAACATTCTGTAAACAGTGTTCTGCCTATGCACCCCTTCAGACTGAGACCTTTGCTTCTCTTCTGTTATTTGGCTTTCTGATAAATAAACTTTTAGGTGAACTCAATATCCAGTCATGTATCCTTTAGATTTATGAAGTGAATTCTGATATGCTCCTTTTCTTGTATTATAACCTGAGGTAACTTATCAGCCCACAATTGTGAATGCAACTATATAACTATATTGCGTATGCTTTTCTTAGTTCTATATTCTTTCAGCATGCAAGTTAAAGTTGTCATATCTCTCTATTTCCCACTACGGGCGTCCTTGAATGACCGAAGCTGCAGCAAGACAGCAGAATGAGTTGCCCTTTGAAACTGGTAAGTAGTTTTCTTTAATCTTCTTCATGCTTGAATTTTTATATTTGCAGTTTTCCTAAGAACAATTATTTCTCTTGCCCTAGAAAGGACATATACGAAGAAGGGAATTTCTCTCAGGACAGACTCTACAAATATTGTTTTACATCAATGAATACTATTTCCCTTATACCGAAGAAGGAGCCGTTGTGGAAGCAAGACGCTACTAAATTCCTGGTGAAGACATGTGCAATGTTGCTCTCTTTGAAACACTACCATTTTACCTCTAGTGATACCTTCCTGCAAGGAATTGGAGTGATGCACTGCTGACTTCATAATGAGCAGCAGGCTCCATCTTGAGAGACTATGTTAGCCATAGATGTCTCCAAGTTGGTTTCTCATCACTTTTGAGGCAAACGTAGTCCAGTAAACAGTCTTTAGTATTGATTAACCCCACTACCTGGGGGTTGATTCTTGTGCTTTAACCTGAATCCTGACAGAGCCCGTTCACCAGCACAGGCCCCCAGCAATGATTTGTGGGGGGATTGCCAATGAAAGGCTCCAACCAATGTTAGAGCATACACTTCAGTCTGTAGCTCCCAAGATCTTTCCTCAGGTTCATAGCCTTTCCAATCAATTAGATAGCATAATCGATTGTTCACTTTCTTATAGCCTAATATTCTATTAACCACAAATTCTTCCCCACCTTCCACTTGTAATTGATTAGGAGACAATTTCTCTCTCAATTCTTGTGTTGTTGCCTTAAGCAATGATATGTAAAATGTGTGGATGTTAAGCTTTTGAGGTAACTTCAGTTTACATGTACTGGGTTTATCATTTTTTCTCCAATATATGCACCCACAAAGCATGGTTGAAATTTTAGATTTCCTTTCAATCTTACATTGTTTGTACTAAACCAGACCTTGTCACCAGCTTGGATGGTGGGTTCTAGTCTTCTTTTCCTGTATGCATAACTCTTATAACTTTCCTTAGACTGTGCTAATATTTCTGTAGCTGACTTGTGAATGGTAACCAAATGCTGCATATTATCTCTAACTGTCGGAACTGTGATTTCTTTTGCACTCACTACTGAATTTGGATGTCTGCTGTAATTTCAGAAGAATGGTGAGTAACCTGTGGAGACGTTCTATGAATTGTTATGTGCAAAGTCAGCAGCCCAAAGGAAATCTATCTAAGCTCCTGCTTGATCTAAAAGAAACAAACTCAAATATTGATCCAACTCTTAATTAGCCCTTACTTGCTTCCTGTCTATTTCTGGGCAGCAACTAGTGGAGTATCCAGCTTCTATGCCTAAGCCATGAATAAAAAAACCTTCCAAAAATGGGATAAGAATTGCGAGCCTCTATCAGTGATAATTATCTTAGGGATACCATTGGCCTCTATCATATGTAAACTAAATTGTTGGGCTAGTTGTTTAGCACTGGGGATGTTATTAGGAAACAAAATGGGCCATTTTAGTAAAGGCATCTACCAAGACTAGGATGATATTGTAACCAAGCGGCTAGAGGGCAGATCCACAATCAAATCCATCGTAATTGTGTGCCAAGGGTGAGGAGGAATAGGCAGAGGTTGCAAAAGTCCCTGGGGAACTTGTCTAACTGATTTTCCCCATGCACAAATCCCAAAGTTAGCCATATATTGCCTGATGTCCCCGTACTTGTTCAGCCACTAAAACTGTTGTTTGATTAAGTTTTCTGTCATATGTATTCCCTTGTGACCTGCTAGTGGACTGTCATGACAGTCATACAGAGCTCTCTCTTGCAATTCTTTAGTGGGTAAAAACAGGGCCTCCTAATGGTATGGCAAATGATTCCTTACTTCTCTCAAAGGATCTTGATTAACCCATTCCTGCATTTCTTCTGGAATCAATGACTTCTTAATCTTTTCATGAAAGGTTTCAATCACAAGGCTTCCAACTAACTTTAATTCTGGGACAATCTTTTGTTTCTGTAGAGGACATTTCTCCCCCTCTGTCCCAATCCTAGATAAAGCACCAGCCTTTTCATTTTTATTTCCAGGTCAATAAGTGATTACAAATTCATATGTTGCAAAGTAGGGGGACCAATGGAACAGTCTGGGGGCTAGTGTTCTTGCTGGTTATATCACCTGCAAATTTTCATGATCTGTGAACACAGTTACTTTATATCTTGCTCCAATCAAATAATGTCTCCATTTTTTAAAGGCATCTGTGATGGCCATTAACTCTTTCGCTGTGATGGTGTAATTCACCTCTGATGGCAATAGCTTCCATGATCAAAAATTACTGGTTGTAGCTGCCCAGTTTGCTTATGCTTTTCTGAAAATATACCTCTAATAGTCTGATCCAAGGCATCAGTTTCCAAATAGAATGGTTGAGAAGGATCGACATGGAGTAAAATAGTAGCTGTGGTGAAACATTTTTTTAAGGACTCAATGCTTCTTCAGTTTTTTGGAACCATGAGAAAGTAAATCCCTTCTTTAATAATCTAGTCAAAGGAACACCTTGTGTGAAAACTCTCTGATGAACCTTAGGTAAAAGTTTCTGAAACTGATTAAACTTTTTTTACTGAAGGGGATTAAGGCCATTCTACGACTGCTTTTATTTTTTGTTTATCCATGGTTCTGCCCTCGAGGAATCAGATGAATCTCAGGAAATTCACTGATCTGACATTGAATGCACATGTCTCCAATTGTGCATATTTTCTCTCAGACTTCTCAACATACCCTTAATATGTTCATGATATTCTTCCCCTGAGGCTGAGTAGATCAGAATGTCGTCAATATAGACATTGCACATTTGTTTATGAACTCATACAATAGATCATTTATGAAATGCTAAAAAACGCGGCTGGGACGTTGCACAGGCCACAAGGCATTACTTGATATTCAAAAAGCCCATACTTGGTCCTGAAGGTGTTCTTTCAATCGTATAGTTCCCTGACTCTAATGAGATGGTATGCTCCTCGTAGGTCCCAATTGGCGTAGATTTGAGCCCTCTTTACCTGATCCAAAGGACAGAAATCATGGATAAGGGATAGAGATTTTTGATTGTTATTCTATTCAAAGCCCTGTAATCGATGCATGGGCTAAGATTTCTTTCATTCTTGAGACAAATGATGAAAGGAGAAGAGATGGGTGATTGAGATGGTTGAATAAAACCACTGGCCAAGTGCTTCTGAATATATTCCTTCAGTGGCGATTTTCCATTTCTGTTAATGCATAAATCCTACTACAAGGAAGATTTGTCACCAGTTCAAATTTGATTTTGCAGTCATATGACCGATGAAGAAGTTTCAATGCCTCAGCTTCATTAAAAACATCCAAGAAATCTTCATACCCCTTAGAAATTTCTTCAGTGTGTACAACAACACGGAGTCTTCAAAATCACATAGCCTGATAGCTAGACCAGTTTTTTTGGATGAGGATCCCTTTGGAAGCAATGTTTTTTGCAATATTTAGAATTCATTATTACAGATCTTTTTTCCAAATTGATTGTTGGGTCATATTCTGATAACAATGAAAGCCCCAATATGACTTGGTATCGGGGTGCATCAATAAAATTCAACTGTATAACCTCTTGATGACTTTCCTGAGATACAAGCTGTACTGGTTCAATATTGCCAACTACGGGTTCGGAAGAGAGATTAGTTCCATCAACCACTCTCCTCACCTCACTATTGGATTTCTGAATCACCTTTAAACCAATTCTTCTAGCAAATTTGAGATTATAAAAAAATTCCAATAGCTCCAGAGTCTACCGCCTGGATGAGGAGCAGCCGTCTGAAGCTGAACTCGGACAAGACGGAGGTCCAAATCCTCGGACCCACCCCCTCAGCCTGGGACGACTCCTGGTGGCCGACCACAATGGGATCAGCACCAACACCCACCGACCATGCACGCAACTTAGGATTCATCCTCAACTCCTCACTCTCCATGTCTAAACAGGTCAACGCCGTCTCCTCCTCCTGCTACAACACCCTCCCCATGCTCCGCAGGATCTACAAGTGGGTCCCGACCGAAACAAGGCCCTCGTCAGAGGCAGACTGAACTACGGCATCACACTCTACGCAGGAATCCCAGCCAAGCATCTACAGTGACTACAACGCATCCAAAACGCCTCTGCCCAATTGATCGTCAACGTCCCCCGCTGCAGCCACATCACCCCCCCACCTGAGAGACCTACACTGGCTCCCCGTCGACAAGAGGATCACCTTCAAGCTCCTGTAATGTAATGTATGTGGTCTTGTAAAGCGCACTGCTGCCCTGAGGCGTTGTGGCGCTGTAGACCGCTGGGGAACCCGTCCTGGCTATCCCTGTGAGATGGTCCCTTACTGGGTATCTCCAAGGTGAAACCAGGCATCCCCGGCGAATGTGGGGGGCCGTTGTAGAGATGAGACAAGCTAATGCCCAGAGTTGCCGAGTGTGATCCCTGGTTAGAGTAGGCACCGAGGCGAGAATTATCGAGTCCGCTGACCCTGGTCCACAACCCTGCCGCGTCGGGAATTGAACCCTGGTCCCGGGCCGTACTCTGCTTTCAGGTCTCCTACCTCGCCGCCAAGATCGGAAACACCCTCCCTACCCACATACGGCAGACCCAAGACCTTTGTGCCTGCAGAAGACTCCTCAAGACCTGGCTCTTCGAACAGTAGCAGCACCCCCCCTCCCCTCAGTGCCTTGAGACCCTTTTAGGTAAGTAGCGCGCTCAACAAGTACTCTGATTGATTGATTGATTGATTGATTGAAAAACACTGCTGTCTCAGATATACGCGGGTCGGCCAAACTAAGATGTCTATTCTTAATAATCTGAGTTTTGGCTTTATTTAAAGCACACCCAGAGTATCCGCCAAACTCCTGGGCCACTGCCTCAACACCATAATCGAGTTTGCCGGGTTTGCAGTAACAATGGCAATATAATACGCATATACCAATACTTTAGATTCCAGCCCATGAGAGACTATAGGATGGTTTCCATTATTTGCCCCGAATAATCGTATTAAGCGATCAATGTATATGGCAAAGAGGAGGAGCGAGCATGGGCACCCCTGCCTAGTTCCTCACTTAATAAAAAAAGGTGTTGCAGAGCCACCATTCAATCTTAAGAAAACAGTAGGGGCCCTATATAGAACCTGGATGGCTTTTGTGAATCCTTCACCTAAACCAAACCATTCCAGAGTCGCCCACAGGAAATCCCAGGAGACCCTATTGAATGCCTTCTCAGCATCCAAAAGCAAAGCAGCCATAGGTCCCCTGAGATCTCCGTGGCATCAAGCAATGTTATCAAACGACGAACATGCTGGTTGTTCCACGACCAGTTATAAACCAGTGTTGGCAAGGATGAATAGATTTCTTCAGGATAGGGTTCAACCTCATTGCCAGGGCTTTGGAATACATTTTTGCATTGCTGTTTAACAGCGTTATTGGGCGATATAAACCTAAATCCTTCAGTGAATTTTTTTTTTTTAAATTACTATATCTGCCCTTGCACCTTGACTCCGGAGTAAATCCATCCCTTTGGGCTTGCCAACTAACCTCCAGTAGATTCGGTCCTATTATGTCTGCAAAAGTCTTCTAAAACTCCACTGGAATCTGGTCTGGGCCCGCAGCTTTGCTTGATGGTAAATATTGCAGAGCAGCCATTACCTACTCTTGCGTCAAGACCGCCTCTAGGACCTCTTTATCAACTAAATCACATCAGTCTTCTGAGAAATGTTCTTTCAAGATATTTTCTGACATGTCCATATTTTCAGCATGACGACGAAAATAATTTAGAGGCAAGATAAACTGTTTTCAGAATCTCAGCGCTCCAGCTGGCATCGTTCAGCAGTCGAAGCTTAAAGTTCTATATAAGGGGCAGGCAACTATCTTTCAAAATATTGATCAAGCACAAGGCTTTCTATATTCTATACAACAACTAGGGGAGGGTTGGTAGGAGCTAGTTTTGCTTGGTGCGCTTTTGATTCATAACTCAAAATTACTAAAATTGTCGATAGTTGCTTTGCCTGTAAAGCCATTGTGGAAGAAATAGGGTTGTGGATCAGAATATGTTTTTTTGGTTAGTGGTCAGTTATTCCATGCATCGTCGTTAGCTGCCCTAAACAGCCTCCTGGCGCCTTATCACAGAACATCAACACAGGGACGGGGTGTAGGGGTGGCAGGAATCTATACCTTTCGGTTCCCACAGGAGCAAAACTAACACCTATTATTCAATACCGATTGTAGACCTCTCCAAACCTCACTGGAAAAGATGTATATAGGCTTAGAGGGTTCCAAGGGGGTAAAGGGAATGGGGAGATTGAAAGAAGGAGACTGGCTTATTTTTTTCTAGAGCTCTGCTACTGTTTACTTCGCCTGTTCCTTCTTTTCTGGCACACTGGTTGTGTGTTGCTTTAAGATGAAAGAATAAGCAAACTATTAATAACACCCTAAACTATTTTCCCTCTGAATCTTAAGTATAATTTTTAACAACATTCTGTAAACAGTGTTCTGCCTATGCACCCCTTCAGACTGAGACCTTTGCTTCTCTTCTGTTATTTGGCTTTCTGATAAATAAACTTTTAGGTGAACTCAATATCCAGTCATGTATCCTTTAGATTTATGAAGTGAATTCTGATATGCTCCTTTTCTTGTATTATAACCTGAGGTAACTTATCAGCCCACAATTGTGAATGCAACTATATAACTATATTGCGTATACTTTTCTTAGTTCTATATTCTTTCAGCATGCAAGTTAAAGTTGTCATATCTCTCTATTTCCCAGTACGGGCGTCCTTGAATGACCGAAGCTGCAGCAAGACAGCAGAAGGAGTTGCCCTTTGAAACTGGTAAGTAGTTTTCTTTAATCTTCTTCATGCTTGAATTTTTATATTTGCAGTTTTCCTAAGAACAATTATTTCTCTTGCCCTAGAAAGGACATATACGAAGAAGGGAATTTCTCTCAGGACAGACTCTACAAATATTGTTTTACATCAATGAATACTATTTCCCTTATACCGAAGAAGGAGCCGTTGTGGAAGCAAGACGCTACTAAATTCCTGGTGAAGACATGTGCAATGTTGCTCTCTTTGAAACACTACCATTTTACCTCTAGTGATACCTTCCTGCAAGGAATTGGAGTGATGCACTGTTGACTTCATAATGAGCAGCAGGCTCCATCTTGAGAGACTATGTTAGCCATAGATGTCTCCAAGTTGGTTTCTCATCACTTTGAGGCAAACGTAGTCCAGTAAACAGTCTTTTTGGTATTGATTAACCCCACTACCTGGGGGGTTGCTTCTTGTGCTTTAACCTGAATCCTGACAGAGCCCGTTCACCAGCACAGGCCCCCAGCAATGATTTGTGGGGGAATTGCCAATGAAAGGCTCCAACCAATGTTAGAGCATACACTTCAGTCTGTAGCTCCCAAGATCTTTCCTCAGGTTCATAGCCTTTCCAATCAATTAGATAGCATAATCGATTGTTCACTTTCTTATAGCCTAATATTCTATTAACCACAAATTCTTCCCCACCTTCCACTTGTAATTGATTAGGAGACAATTTCTCTCTCTATTCTTGTGTTGTTGCCTTAAGCAATGATATGTAAAATGTGTGGATGTTAAGCTTTTGAGGTAACTTCAGTTTACAAGTTACTGGGTTTATCATTTTTTCTCCAATATATGCACCCACAAAGCATGGTTGGAATTTTAGATTTCCTTTCAATCTTACATTGTTTGTACTAAACCAGACCTTGTCACCAGCTTGGATGGTGGGTTCTAGTCTTCTTTTCCTGTATGCATAACTCTTATAACTTTCCTTAGACTGTGCTAATATTTCTGTAGCTGACTTGTGAATGGTAACCAAATGCTGCATATTATCTCTAACTGTCGGAACTGTGATTTCTTTTGCACTCACTACTGAATTTGGATGTCTGCTGTAATTTCAGAAGAATGGTGAGTAACCTGTGGAGACGTTCTATGAATTGTTATGTGCAAAGTCAGCAGCCCAAAGGAAATCTATCTAAGCTCCTGCTTGATCTAAAAGAAACAAACTCAAATATTGATCCAATTCTTAATTAGCCCTTACTGGCTTCCTGTCTGTTTCTGGGCAGCAACTAGTGGAGTATCCAGCTTCTATGCCTAAGCCATGAATAAAAAAACCTTCCAAAAATGGGATAAGAATTGCGAGCCTCTATCAGTGATAATTATCCTAGGGATACCATTGGCCTCTATCATATGTAAACTAAATTGTTGGGCTAGTTGTTTAGCACTGGGGATGTTATTAGGAAACAAAATGGGCCATTTTAGTAAAGGCATCTACCAAGACTAGGATGGTATTGAAACCAAGCGGCTAGAGGGCAGATCCACAATCAAATCCATCGTAATTGTGTGCCAAGGGTGAGGAGGAATAGGCAGAGGTTGCAAAAGTCCCTGGGGAACTTGTCTAACTGATTTTCCCCATGCACAAATCCCAAAGTTAGCCATATATTGCCTGATGTCCCCGTACTTGTTCAGCCACTAAAACTGTTGTTTGATTAAGTTTTCTGTCATATGTATTCCCTTGTGACCTGCTAGTGGACTGTCATGACAGTCATACAGAGCTCTCTCTTGCAATTCTTTAGTGGGTAAAAACAGGGCCTCCTAATGGTATGGCAAATGATTCCTTACTTCTCTCAAAGGATCTTCATTAACCCATTCCTGCATTTCTTCTGGAATCAATGACTCCTTAATCTTTTCATGAAAGGTTTCAATCACAAGGCTTCCAACTAACTTTAATTCTGGGACAATCTTCTGTTTCTGTAGAGGACATTTCTCCCCCTCTGTCCCAATCCTAGATAAAGCACCAGCCTTTTCATTTTTATTTCCAGGTCAATAAGTGATTACAAATTCATATGTTGCAAAGTAGGGGGACCAATGGAACAGTCTGGGGGCTAGTGTTCTTGCTGGTTATATCACCTGCAAATTTTCATGAGCTGTGAACACAGTTACTGTATATCTTGCTCCAATCAAATAATGTCTCCATTTTTTAAAGGCATCTGTGATGGCCATTAACTCTTTCGCTGTGATGGTGTAATTCACCTCTGATGGCAATAGCTTCCATGATCAAAAATTACTGGTTGTAGCTGCCCAGTTTGCTTATGCTTTTCTGAAAATATACCTCTAATAGTCTGATCCAAGGCATCAGTTTCCAAATAGAATGGTTGAGAAGGATCGACATGGAGTAAAATAGTAGCTGTGGTGAAACATTTTTTTAAGGACTCAATGCTTCTTCAGTTTTTTGGAACCATGAGAAAGTAAATCCCTTCTTTAATAATCTAGTCAAAGGAACACCTTGTGTGAAAATTCTCTGATGAACCTTAGGTAAAAGTTTCTGAAACTGATTAAACTTTTTTTACTGAAGGGGATTAAGGCCATTCTACGACTGCTTTTATTTTTTGTTTATCCATGGTTCTGCCCTCGAGGAATCAGATGAATCTCAGGAAATTCACTGATCTGACATTGAAGGCACATTTCTCCAATTGTGCATATTTTCTCTCAGACTTCTCAACATACCCTTAATATGTTCATGATATTCTTCCCCTGAGGCTGAGTAGATCAGAATGTCGTCAATATAGACATTGCACATTTGTTTATGAACTCATACAATAGATCATTTATGAAATGCTAAAAAACGCGGCTGGGACGTTGCACAGGCCACAGGGCATTACTTGATATTCAAAAAGCCCATACTTGGTCCTGAAGGTGTTCTTCCAATCGTATAGTTCCCTGACTCTAATGAGATGGTATGCTCCTCGTAGGTCCAAATTGGCGTAGATTTGAGCCCTCTTTACCTGATCCAAAGGACATAAATCATGGATAAGGGATAGAGATTTTTGATTGTTATTCTATTCAAAGCCCTGTAATCGATGCATGGGCTAAGATTTCTTTCATTCTTGAGACAAAAGATGAAAGGAGAAGAGATGGGTGATTGAGATGGTTGAATAAAACCACTGGCCAAGTGCTTCTGAATATATTCCTTCAGTGGTGATTTTCCATTTCTGTTAATGCATAAATCCTACTACAAGGAAGATTTGTCACCAGTTCAAATTTGATTTTGCAGTCATATGACCGATGAAGAAGAAGCTTCAATGCCTCAGCTTCATTAAAAACATCCAAGAAATCTTCATACCCCTTAGAAATTTCTTCAGTGTGTACAACACCACGGAGTCTTCAAAATCACATAGCCTGATAGCTAGACCAGTTTTTTTGGATGAGGATCCCTTTGGAAGCAATGTTTTTTGCAATATTTAGAATTCATTATTACAGATCTTTTTTCCAAATTGATTGTTGGGTCATATTCTGATAACAATGAGAGCCCCAATATGACTTGGTATCGGGGTGCATCAATAAAATTCAACTGTACAACCTCTTGATGACTTTCCTGAGATACAAGCTGTACTGGTTCAATATTGCCAACTACGGGTTCGGACGAGAGATTAGTTCCATCAACCACTCTCCTCACCTCACTATTGGATTTCTGAATCACCTTTAAACCAATTCTTCTAGCAAATTTGAGATTATAAAAAAATTCCAATAGCTCCAGAGTCTACCATTACTGAAATGCCAGTCATTGTTGAATCTCCAAACTATAGCATCAATGAAAGGTTGAGATGTGAAGTGGATGGCTGTAATGTATTGTCCAATTCATGGGTCCGTGAAGTTATGTCTTCAGTAGCACTCACAAGTCGAACTCCTCCAACTGGTAGTGTCACAAGTTTTCCTTCAGTGTCATCTTGTTTTTTTTGGACAGATATTGATGGAAGGAGGTCCTTATACTGAACCGGTTTGCATTGGTTCCGTAGATTGACAATTTTCAGGGATTTATCGATTCTCTGATCTAATCCGGTCGAACCTAGGATCATTAGGATCAAATTCTCTTTTCTTCTCAGCTCTTCTCACAGTTTGTCAGAAATCTATCTGTAGGACCAAGTCTATTAGACAGAGACTTCTGTGGGTCTGTTGGGTATTTGTGATAAGGCATCTTTTAGCTCATCCTTCAAACCTCTGTAGGAAAAGGCTGCTCTCTTATTATCTAGCCATTCTGTTTCCACAATCAACTTATTGAACTGAGCGGGGTTGGTGACTAGGTCCCTATTCCCTTGTTTCAGCTCCAACGGTTTATTATCTATCGCTTGGATTACTCTTCATCTGTTAAAAATCCTATGGAATTCCTTCTAGAAATCTTCAAAATATTATAAGATTGGGGCATCTTTACACACCAATGGCATGGGCCAAGTTGTAGCATCACCACTTAAATAGGTCAATGCAAAGGCCACACAGGATTGTGTATCTGGGAAAATAGTTGGACGACACAACAAATGAAGTGAAAATTTGCTTAGAAAAAGTTAGCCTTTTGTGGGTCTCAACTAAAACATTCCAGCGGGGCTAAAGGTATTACTGGGGACAACGAGTGGACAGCTTGAGCCGTTAACCTGGGGTTTGTAAGTGATATTGAACTAGAAGCCTGGCTCTCTACGGATGAAGAAGCAAAATGTACTAAAATCTTGGTTGCTAATTCTGATGTTTTTCTTCTGGAAGCAAATATATTTTGCCTTAGACTCTTATCCTCTTCTCTGATGGCCACTAATTCCTTTTGAATGACCTCTAGGATCTCTCCTAAGCTTTTTAGATTGAAGCCTTCAGCCATTCTGCTCGTGTGAATTAAATGACATGGGCACTTCACCCTGTCAGGAATTTATATCTTTTGGTTCCCAGTCTTCACAGGAGTAGAATGATGGCTGTTTCCCAATACCCCTAATAGACCTCTCCAAACCTCACTGGTAACACTTAAAAGATACCAAGAGGGTTCCAAGTGGGGAAAGAGGGCGGGGAGATAGAAAGAAGAGACTGTGTTCTTTTTTTTCTATCGTTTTACTTCTCTTCACTTTGTCTGGTCTTTCTTTTTATGGCTCAGTGGTTGTGTGTTGCTTTTAGCTGAAAGAATAAGCAAACTATTAATAACACCCTAAACAATTTTCCCTCTGAATCTTTAGTAATATTTATAACAATATTCTATAACCAGTGTTCTGCCTACGCACCTCTCCAGACCTTTGCTTCTCTTCTGTTAATTGGCTTTCTAATAAATGAATTTTCAGGTTACCTCAATATCCAGTCATGCATTCTTTTAATTTGTTAAGTGAATTCTGATATGCACATTTTCTTGTATTATAAACTGAGACAACTTAGCAGCCCACAATTGTAAATTTAGTTGTCTGACTATATTGTGTATGCTTTTCTTAGTTCTACATACTTTTACCTTGTTTGACCGAAGCTGCACCAAGACACTGGAACAAGTTGCCCTTTGAAACTGGTAAGTAGTTTTCTTTCTTCTTATTCAGGCTTGAATTCTCATAGTTGCAGTTTTCTTGAGAACAAATATTCCTCTTGTGCTAGCACGGAGAAAATTGAAGCGGGGAATTTCTCGCAGGACAGACTCTACAAATATTGTTGTACCTCAATGAACACAATTTCCCTAACACCGATGCAGGAACCGACGCAGAGGTGAGATGCTACTAACTTCCCTTTGAAGATATGCACACCGCTGCTCTCCCTGAAACACTATCTACTGAAAATGTGCCCAGATTGAAATACTGACTGCTAGCCAAAGATAACTTCTGTGAAGTGTGCTGCTTGGAACGCTACGCACACACTTCACACTACCATTTTACCTCTCACATTACCTTGCTGCAGGGAATTGGAGCAGAGCCGGACTGGGAACCACAACCGGCCCTGGCAAAGTGCTCGTCCGGCCCACCCTCCCCGCTCGGAGGGGGGGGGGGGGCAGGCCGAGCACTTTGCTGGGGCCGGTTTTCGGCCGATTTTGTTACAGGGCTGAGTTTGCAGCTATGCTGCAAAAACGACCCTGTAACAAAAACGCCCCCCAGGGTCCCAAAACTGGCCCCCACCCGTGCGGCGCACCGGGGGATTGCCCGGTGCCCGCTATGGCCAGTCCGGACCTGATTTGGAGTGATGCACTGCTGACTTCTTAATAAGCAGCAGGTACCATCTTGACAGACCACAATAGCTATAATTGTCCCCAAGTTGGCTTCTCATTGGTTTTGGGAGAAAAGTAGTATAGTAAGTAGTCTTTAGTATTGATTAACCCCACTACCTGAGAGGTTGATTCTTTTGATTCACCCCAGATCCTGGCAAGGAGAGAGGGACTGGAGAGAAGGAAGAGGAAGGGAGGGGAACTTCCTTAGGAGACCCATGGGTGGAGCGCTCCAGGGACAAGGAAAGTTGAAGTGAGAGGATTGGGGGGGCAGGGCTGAGGCAGCATTGTTAAAAAAAGATAACCAGAATTGTAAATGCTGTAGAAACACATCCTTTTTGTCTGTGAACAGGTTCCAAGGAGATATGGCGTATCCTTGTGGGGGGGCTAAACTGCCTTGAGGGCGAACTCAGATGGGAAGCAGCCAAAGGTGAACAGCCGTATAATTATTTTGAGATCCTAAAGTCGAGGTTTTTAGAGTAGTTTCATGTAATACTAATGGCATTAACAATTAGAGCAAATTTAGATCTATTCTATCTTGGCTTAGATCGTCAAGTCCACAGTTAATTTTGCTCCAAGAGATGCATCTGAAAGCAAGTTGCCAAAAATGCCCAAATTGATATTGTAGGCATTTTATGCATCGGCAAATCAAGCTGTTAGGGCTGTCGCCATTTTATTACTGAACAAGTTTGACAGCATAGTGAAGCAGATGATAAGCAATAAATCAAGTGACTTGTAAAGCGTGAATACTCACTTGTAAGGGTTTCAAGGCGCTGGGCAGCCCACAATGCTACATGGATCTTGGTGAGTCTTAAGGCTCATAATCAAGCTATGCATATAACCAGTTTTTGTGGGCTTATAGGAGATGAGGCTACTTCACTTGAGGACGTTTATAATATCTTAGCTCCCCATACAGGACAAGTACTGATTGAGGAGATTTTAACCTTATTCAGCAAGTAGGGTGTGACTGTTCTCGTCAAAATAAACACCAGAATAAATCGAAATCAGCACAGGCCCTGGCCAATTTGGCATGGAATCTCACCTTGATCGCTCCTTGGAGAGCTGATCATCCTACAGGGTGGGAGTTTACTTGCTTCTCCAAGCATTTCAATTCAGCATTGCATATTAATTACTTTTTAGTCTCACATGGTTGGAGGAAAGCAGGTTTAGGTATATTCTCGAATCCATTCTCAGATCATTCCGGTCCATATGTCAATCTTAAAACGATTGGCCCTCTGAAGGAAAAGCCACAATGGTCTCTAGATAAATCTCTACTAACGCAAAAGGGGTGTTTCACAATTATGCATGCTGCTTTAACTGAGGGGCATATTATCAAGGGTGGCGATAGTGAATTATCGCCGCTTTAGCAGCCGTTTTCGGCTGCTAAGCGGCGATAATTCTATCGCCCTATTAGCAAGCTGTCGCTAACAGCAGTTAGCGACAGCTTGTAGGCGATAGCGAGCGGTTTGGGGCCCGCTTTGCATGTCAGCGATATTTATCGCTAATGACATGCAAAGTGGGCATTCCCAACCTGTTAGCGACTGAAAGCAGTCGCTAACATCGCTATCGCCTATTACCAACACAGGCGTAGCGTTGGAAATATTCGCGCTAAGCGCGAATATCTCCAATAACTAACGCCTACTCAGACCAGTTCTTAGCCATGTTATCCAATGGGAGGTGTATAACATGGCTAAGAGCATTTCGTCGCTAATGCGTGAATATCGCTGTATTCTCAGAGATATTCACGCATTTCGCCTCTATCGCCGGAAAATTTATCGCTTTGGAGATAAACGTTGCTAATAGCACGTTTTCTCAGCGATAAATTCCGGCGATGCTCGGCGATAAAAAAATCGTTGCTAAGCCTATTTAGTGATAAATATTGCTACTTGTTGGTAATATGCCCCTGAGTTTTTTCAGAGAAATGTCAGTAAGGATCCTAATTATTTATTCTGGGGGCATGTAAATCTTTTATACGGGGGAAGCTATCTCCTAAACTGACAAATAATATTATTTGTTGGTTAATAGAATTAGTAATAGAATGTGGTAAACAAGTATACTTTTCACTTTTATATAACCTTTGTATTTTGCATACCATTGGGATCCCATTTACATCAAAGTGTGCTAAAATGACAAAACAGTGAGACTTTATGGTCGGAGAATGTGTTGAACAATGTCACATAGTGTGCCTTTTTGCCACACAATATAATCAACGCTGCTACATAATTTGGTCCTCCACTGCTGTACTGCATAACATCGGTGGCTCTGTTTATACCGCATAAATAAACTGAAACAAAGTACCATAATTGGTGCGATACGTCTGCCATTTGTCCTTGGTAAGCAGCTTAGGTTGTAAGCAAAATAACTCAATGGGCTTGAACCAGTGATGTAGAGATCATGTGCAAGATCTAAAGCACACCACCCAAAGATGAACTGAATCCCAACTCACAGGAGTCACAAAGTTCAAGGGTTTGTTAACGTTAGCATTTTCTGGTAGAGGGGACATACGCAGAATCAGGGGCATCTACTACAACAGGCCGACAGCTCTGCCCAACGGACCACATGTCTCCAAACATTCGTATACAAACAGTTACTTCTGCTCATGGAAAATCATCCTGAGTTTCCATCAAATTTTATTACAATAGTCACTCTCCAAAATTTCAGGCATGATTAGAAATGTCAGGATACGCGTTATCATGTTATCAATATGAATTTCCTCCACATGACTACTGGACATAACAGCCAAAGCTGCAAGCATCCACTGGCACAATGGACATAATCACAGCAATAAGACTCCCAAATTTAGCCTGAATTACCCTTCAACTGTTTACTTAAGTTATGTTTTAGAAAATGTAACTATTTAGTTTTCATTATCATATCAGTTTCTTTTTGATTTGGGCAACAAACTCAGGGGCATATTTATGAAAGGGGTTGCATCACACTTTCACCACTCACTGAGGTCTAAGGGCAACGCAAGCCTAGATTGTGACGGTGAAGGGACACAAGGCCACCTTGAGTGGCCCTGAGTGGCTTCATAAATCTGACGTAATGCAAAGCAGCTCACATTTCTGTGTAGCGTTACTCTGCCCTAGGAACGTGTTCCATGGGTGTTGCATGGGTGTTCCCATGCAACTCCAATGATTTTTGACACATTCCCAAATTTACCAAAAGTGGTGGACCTCGGACTTTACCAAAAATATATGTCTTCTCAGGGGAGGCATAATGAGGAGAAATATTGTTTCCCCTCAATACTTCCTCCTTCTATGTGTGCTGCATTGTGCATCAAATATAAAAATAAGAAAATGCCTCTCAAGATTGTTTTTGTGCAGAAAGGTGCGCCTTCCTGCACAAAAACAACCCTGCCTGCAACTCAGGCACCCTTTCACCATGGAGCAAGGTGCCTTTGTTGGCGCTAGGCAGCCAAAACTGTGCCAGCACAGGAACAAAGGCAGGAATGTGCAGTATTTTTTAAAAATACGATGCATTCTTGTCCTATCCCTGCCATGCAGCACTGCAAGGTGCCTTGCTATGCTGCGTAACTTTTTATAAATATGCCCCTCAATTTGCCACATTTTTTACTGAAAGAAAGATGTTTTTTCACCTTGAAAATTCGAGTTTTCATTTTAAGTAAATATGTAGTAACCAAACACCAGTGTTTCATTTTCATTACGTATTCACATGTACAAATGCTTCACATGGACAGAATCTGATTCAAATCTGCAGGCTTTACAATCAAGTGACATGAATGTCGATATAAGAAATGCTTTTTGCATGCCCTCCCCCCCCCACACACACACTTTTTGCTATGCTTTATTGCTGGTGTTTGGGCTCTGAACACTGAGGCATTGCCGCCCAGCGTCCAGTGTATGTGCCCCGAAAGCAAGAACAAGTAGAACTGGCTAATCCTAGATTGGCATATTTACCTTACTTGTAAGTCCCTTGTATATGGTACCTTTTGTGCCTGGGCACGTAAGTTAAATGTCACTTTTAGACAACAACAATTGTTGTGCCACAACTAGAGTGACCATGTAAAACATGACTCTAGGCCTGCCACAGCAGCCTAGCCAGGCAGTTTTTGAAAGTGCATTTTAACTTGTTCAAATAACCATTTTAACAGGCCTAAACCTTCATTTTTAATACTTGTAAGTCAGGGTGCATTGCATTTAAATAACAGGACATTTGTTATTACTCACCCATACAGCCATTCATACAGAGAAACACTCTCCAATACAGCCACTCACACACCAACTCACTTAACCAAACACCCATCCAAACAGGTTCCTCGCTCACCCATACAGCCACTTAAAAACCAAGTCACTCATTCATACAGCCATTCAGACACCTACTCACTCGCCCATACAGTCACTCACACACCCACTTACCTACCCATACAGCAGCTCACACAGCCACTCACCCATACAGCCACTGACACACATACTCACTCAGCAATGCAGCCACTTACACAGCCAGCCACTCACCCACACAACTACTCACACACCCACTTATACACACATACAGTCACTCACACACCCACTCAGACACCCACTCAAACATGGATAGACACAGTCACAGAGCCACTTAAATAATATATCTTAGAAATAATATCTCTAATTAGTTGTTTGCCTAGTATACTAATTTAACTTATGTGTTAGCTTATTATATATTTTTTTACAATCATAAACTCTTAGATAAAACGTACACTCACTGGATGATGTCATCAGTGATGTCATAAGTGATGTAATTTGAGATGTCATCAATGATGTAACTGACTATGTCATGAGTGATGTAATATGTGAGGCGTGAGCAGTGCATTGCGGGGGCATAAGTTATAGTTAGCTCAGGTAACTATAACTACTGAATTTCTATGGTTTTGTGCCAGTGAAATGTGAGCTATAATATACCTGTACCCTTTCAGTGCATATATGTGTGTGTGTGTGTGTATGTGTATGAGTGCATGCATGTGTGAGTATATATATATGTATATATATATATATATATACCAACATACACGGAGATAGCGAAGGAGAGTGTTACACATACAGCTCTTAACTACTTAATGATTAATTTCTGCAAATTTGCAATTGGATTCCATTTATGTGATTGTCGAATGATTTCCTAAAACTAGTTTAATATTTTGCGTGTTGCAAAATAAACTAAATGAGCTGTAGGCTTTAATTGTGCAACATGTTTTACCTTTCAGTTTTGCACAAGCAGATGGAGTATGGTGGGAGCAATTATCCCGCTTTTCACTGCTTCAGCTTGTGATGATTGAAAGCTTTATTTCGATATATAAAATATCATAAAAGCATTGTACAACAGATTTAAAAGGCAATATTTAGAACATGAAAAGGGTTCGTAAGGGCGCACTACGTATTTGCTTGTAGTTTGTTTTAGTTGTATGATGCTCCGAGGTATCACTCTCCGATGAAAAGTGTGTGAAATAACTCAAAAGGTTGCACCCCCATAGATTTGGGGTGTGTCCCCCGGGCTCCAATGAAGCTCCAATGAATACTTCTTTTAAGAAGGTTACTGTAAGGTCATCAATAATGTACACAATAGTTTTTTATATTGGAACTTATAGTGTTTTTCCATCTTGTTTTCTTCACACAGATGTAAAGTTCATAGTTTTTCACTGTGTTTCTATGAGTAGACATTTAAACATTCCCAATGCATTTCGGCAATGAACATGCCTTCTTCCAGGGGATCCCTCTATAACAAAGCAAATAATACAGCATTCAATGTGGTTTCTATATGTGTTTTTGTTTAACAAACATGAATTAAAACATGATTTAACCATAGTCGATGATGCAGAGTAAAGAATTGGTAGATTATATTTAACTCATAATGGTGCACCTAAATCAATATGTGGTGGTATGTAAATGAAAAGGTAATAGTGAAACCAAAAACATAGTTAACCCCAGTATTTAAGCTACGATGGACTAAACTCAATCAAAAAAATGCTCGAGTTTATCACTATCAGAGTGGGTGTGTTCTCAAAGGTATTCCCAATTGTGTAAAACTTATTTTTATCGAATCCTTGTTAACCAAATGCAGCAAAAACGTGCAAAAACTGACTGTTCTAGTGATGTCAGTTAATCAAAGTAACGAGGCATAAAAGCACTCGAAATGCGGGCTTACCGTTAAATGTTTGTTACGTCCCGTATTCCTCTCATGAACCGGAAGCACTTGGCTACGCTCCGGATGTTTAAGTAACCCCTGAGGTAGTTTGCGCCCGTTACTAGGCACCGTACGAGTGCGTATTGAAAACGTGAATAACTACGGTGTTTAAAATATAGAGGCTGCTTTCAGAATATTAGGAAAATAAATGAGCACAATGACCAAATGCATGTGATTGAGATGAAATACAATGTGTTTGGGGTGCGAAACGTAGGATGCCCGTTGTGATTTAACATGATGTCAATAAAGTTTGTTTAAATAAAGTTCATTGTTGAAAAAACAAGGTGTTACGTAATTCAAGAATATAATGCTGTAGTTTGAATATAACACGGTAAACACAATATATAGACATTTAAGCTGTAAAGCTGGATTAAATCAACTAATGGGTGTATGAAAAGCCACTTGTCGGTTTAAGGAACAGAAAACATGATTATAAGTAACAGGTAAATTCCATACGGTCATTGAGGCCATAGGGGGTCATGCTAGTCAGGGTAGAAATCCAATAATTCTCTCTTTGTAGTAGTCTCTTTTTGTGGTCTTGTCCTTCCGCTCTGGGTATGTTCTCTAGATCACAAAATCTTAGTTGACTGATATTGTGACTCATCTCAGTGAAATGTTGTGCCACCGTTGATTTGAGTTGTTTTGTTCTAATGTTTGACCTGTGTTCGTTCAGTCTTGTTTTAATCTTGCGTTCCGTTTGTCCCACATATGTCTTACCGCAAGGGCATTTTAACATGTACACCACATTGGCGGTGTCACATGTGGCTGTAGCTCTTAAGTTGATTTGCCAACAAACTTGAAATTGATATCTCTTTCTTTAAATTGATGAGAAAATTACGTCTGCGTCACTTCTTCAACAATATGGTTCAAACACCAATTGAGACAACGGAAGATCAATTGAGGGGCTTACGCCCCATTAGTGTATATATGGCACCAATGTCCCACAAGACGTTAGACACGTTTAAAACATTGGTAAAAAATGACATAACTAAGATGAATTGGCAACGCATACCCAAACAGAAGAACCACACTCAAAAAGAAATGAATATCCTAGAGTCCATTGCCTCTAACCACGATATAACATGTGCCAAAGCGGATAAAGGAGGGGCTATAGTTATCATGAACACTATTTATTACAACAGTCAAGCAATCCTCCATCTCTCGGATCAAGAAACATACTTGAAACTCGATGCAAATCCGACTGTACAGTTCAAAGCAATCCTAGACATCATTCTAACGAAGTCATTGGAAAACGGGATTATCACAGAGAAAACCCAAAAATATTTGTCTCAAGAACATCCAAAAAGTCCAACATTTTTTTTGGTACCAAAAATACACAAAAATCTTAAAACCCCCCCTTGCAGACCGATAGTTTCTACTGTTTGAAGCATCCACGAACCTGTGGGGAAATTCTTGGACAGATATCTGCAACCAATTGTTATGTCTACACAGAAATGCATTAGGGATACAATGGACTTTTTAGTGACACTACAAACACTAGAGGGTGCCGCTCGAGAGTGAGACGCTGTCCTTCTGGTTTCTGTCCGCGCTCGCTACAGGAGTAGCTGGGAGCATTCCTTCATTCCTGGGGACTCTGCTCTACAAATAAAGGACCCGGCCGCAGTGGAGGTGAGAGGCGCGGCGAGCGGGACTGCGAGGACCAGCATTCCTGCTTGACACCGCCAGCTGGTTCCTCTTCCCGCCGCGCCGCGCCGCGCCCCCTCCCAGTGCCACGCCCCCCGCCTGAGAGCTCATTACCTCTCGCGGCCCCGCTTCGCGGGGGCCGCTCGAGAGTGAGACGCTGTCCTTCTGGTTTCTGTCCGCGCTCACTACAGGAGTAGCTGGGAGCATTCCTTCATTCCTGGGGACTCTGCTCTGCAAATAAAGGACTCGGCCGCAGTGGAGGTGAGAGGCGCGGCGAGCGGGACTGCGAGGACCAGCATTCCTGCTTGACACCGCCAGCTGGTTCCTCTTCCCGCCGCGCCGCGCCCCCTCCCAGTGCCAAGCCCCCCTGTACTACATAGGAGCACCTGGGCACGCGCATCGCGGGACGCGCGCGGGGCGATCACCGGGGCGAAGACCGGGCAAAGAGCGGGCCGTTCTAGGCCGTTAGAGGCCGGCAGAGACCGGACCGGGCCCCCCCTCTAACGTTGCCCCCGTCCCAAGGCTATTCTCCCTACCTCATTAGCCTGCGGTTTTAGACTGTTTTACTCGCCATGGCAACTAGAGTATCCAGGAGTAAGGCTGCCCAACAGTGCACTGGCACACTGGAAAAAATTTTCCCCAAGGCTAGCGCTGCGGCTAATAAAGGTCGCATAGTATCAGACACTCTCTCTGAGATGAACGTAGAAAATGCGTCACTGCTAGTGGACCCCTCGGACTCCTCCTCCATCGATGTTAGTACTCCAATAACCCTTGACGCCACTTACCTATCCCTTATGGATAGTATTGATCAGACAATTGAGTCCGTCCTCCAACAACTTAGGACCCCGTCTAACCTACCTAGGGATAATGAACCACTGCGCCCCTCGGGTGTGGTGGAGACCACTCCGTATATGAAGTGTGCGGAATTGACCAAGGCGCAGGATGAAGGGCAAGTTGCAGCGCTAACGGACCCTGTAAGCAGTAGAGTGGACCATCCTCCGAAAAGGAAAAGGTCAAGGAAGCTTAGAGGGGTAAAAAGGGCCAAAGTCGATAAAACTAACCCAACATTAGATGTTAGCTCAGACATTTCGGCATCTCCTGTGGTCACCTCCCCGGGAATTGGGTCCGATCAACCAGACTCGCCAACAGACACAGTGGTAACTGGGTGTCCTGGGCCGTTCATATTTGGTGGAAACCCTCCTAATGCGCCAGAGGCTCTGATTGGCTCATTTAGGGACATTCTTAGGAGCCTGTTGGAGCCCCTGTCTGCAAAGCTGGATTCTATAGCTGCTAGACTTACGGCCATAGAAAATGCATATAATAGAAATAGTCTAGTAGGGGGTTGGGCCCAAGTGCACAGATGGCTCCTCGGGAATCTGTAGCGAACAGACCATCTATTACTGGGACAAGCATACAGGCACCGGCTGGGGCACAACACACCGTCCCAGGCAGTCATCCTCCTTCACTGCCCTCCTCACAAACGTCTAGGCCCCCTGTCCCTGCACCTAGAAGATCTAAGCAATTGACATTACCCCATCCAACGAATGAGGGGCGAGCTAACAATGACCACACTGGTCGCCCTATTAGCCCTAACACTAGGCGCAGGGCGGTCAATCTGCCCCCAGAGGCTGTGCCTTACACAGTGATTATGGTGGGAGTTCCTGAGCTCACTGGCGACACCAGAGAGCCACAGGACTCACTCCGTAATAAAGTAATTAGTTGGCTCAATATCAACAGGCCCCTCCCTCCCAATATTAAAGGTGATGTGTTGATGGTCAGAAGGATCCCTTGGATCAGAGTCACCCCTAAAAACTGGGTAGGGGACTGCATCATAATTAGTTTTAAAAGCCCACTAGTTGCCCCTTACATCTGTAATTGGCTGACAAGGCCGAATAAGTCCAACATAGAACTAGTCTCCCTCTCATATTTCTATCCAAATGGTTCCAATCTAGCTGGGGGGAGGGAACAGAGTTGGACCAGAGTGGGCTTCGCCGTAGATGGCTCACGGTACAGACCCAAGTATAACACACTTCCCGCTCATGACAACTTTGCCCACCAGAATAGATTTTCGTGCCTGGATCAGGTTGACTGACCAAAAAGGGGAGACTCAGCACAAATGCTAGCAAATTCTGCCTATGGGTCTATACTCAGGGGGGAAGGCACACCTGTTCCCGTAACTGAAAAAAGGTCCATGGCCCCTGTAAATGAGGGGGGGACCGCCCTGGGAAGCACCCAAGTTTTAGATGGGGAACCACCAAGCACACCAACTGCTCTTACAATGCAATTGGTGGAGCTTGCTGAATCACCAACCCCGCCGCCCAATACTACTGGTTTGGGTGACCTGGGCAATTCTGCACATGTCATCCTGCCTATATCTAATGAAGCAGGTCCTCAATCCCAAGATCCAGGCTTGACCATTCTTTCATGGAATGTAGCTGGCATTTCAAGTAAGGTGGGCACCCCTGAGTGGGAAACCCTGGTCAGCAAAGGTGATATCCTCCTCTTTTCCAGGAGACTTGGGCAAGGGCACCACAGCTCAGGAGGGGATATGACACTTTTGAAATCCCGGCAAAGTCGAATGGGAGGGGGAGACCCTCGGGCGGTCTAGTAATCTGGGTGGCGAGCCACATTGGGTGCCAAGTGGAAAGGATGGACACACTTTCACAGGACATTCAGTGTGTCCTCCTCAGATGGCCTGGTAAAAGTACATGGGCTATTGTTAAATGTCTACTCACGGCCAGTCGCAGTGGGCAAGGAATCCCCAACCCTAGTTGATCTCTCATCTTTTCTAGGGCAACTGCCAGGTGACCTGAAAATAGTGATGTGAGGGGATTTCAACTGTCATTTTGAACCCCTGGAAGGCTTAATGGAGGGCTTCTTCACTGCTGAGGATGACCATTGGGGAGTTCCACCTTCTACCTCACCTCATCCCAAAGCTTGGTCCCCGCTGGCAGTACAACTTACCTCCCTTACTCTGAACTTTGCACTGAGGGCGTGCAACGGACGCACCCCTTCTGACACTCCTTCGGTGTGTACTTTTAATAAAAAGGGCCAGGAGTCAAGGTTGGACTACATATTTATAGATATTTCACTGTGGCCCAAAGTTCAAGATTTTAGAGTGATCCCGAGGACAGACAGTGACCATAATTCCCTTCTGTTGGAGATCCATCACCCTGCCCCTGCTGTAGGGCTGCCAACCATCGATTCTGGAGTCGACCAGGGAGACTTACTACTCACTACAAGTAGGCGCCGGGTGAAATGGGGGAAGCTAGTCGACAAAGAAGAAGCTATAAATAACCTCTATGGCATTGCACTCCCCAGGTTCCAGGAGGTGGATGCCCTCATCAATCAACCAAGACCATCTGATTACAATGAGAGATTATATGGCATTCACCAGGCTTTAGTGAGGGACCTCGCAGATGTCTTCAATCCGGCGCTGCCCATTAGAAGGAATAAGACTCGCGCCCCGACTTGGTACACCTCTACCTGTAGGAAAACCAAGTCTGAGCTACTTGCCGCAATTAAAGAGGGCAGCGATAAGGAGAAGGTTGCAGCCCTCAGGAGGGGATACAAGTTGGCATTGGCCAACGCAAGGGCAGAGTGGGATTGGAACCACTGGCATGAACTGACTGAAGCCCTCGAAGCCAAAGACTCCAGAAAATGTTGGGCCCTGGTAAATAACGGGACAGGGGGTCTGCTACCCGCAGTAGAACCCAACATTGCTCCTTCTGTCTGGGAGGCCCACTCTGGGACATTGTATGAAGAAAACACTCTTTGGCCTGAAGGGATGGTGCTGGAGTATCCCTGCCCCCTGGATGTGTCCCTGGAATTTTCCTTGGGGGAGGTGAAGTTAGCTCTGGAACGCTTAGCGCTGGGGAAGGCACCAGGGCTGGATAAGTTGCCCGGCGATTTATTCAGATACCACCCTGACATTTGGGGCCCGTACTTTCTTGTTCTTTTCAATGCTATATTGGGAGGTATGGCGGTCCCCTCGTCTTGGCTAGGGGCTGAAATAGTTCCAATTTACAAGAAGGGGTCCCTTTTGAGCCCGGCAAACTATAGGCCTATTAGCCTGATAGATGTTCCCCAAAAGTTTTTTGCGCGCCTCATTCTGAACCATCTATTAGACTGGGTGGAGGAAAATGACATCATGAGTCCCCTGCAGGCTGGCTTCAGGAAAAACACGTCGACCATGGACCAGATCTTCTGCCTCGTTCTCCTCTACTGGAAGACGGTGAGGATCGAGGGGGGGAGATTGTACATGGTCTTCGTGGATCTGAGGTCAGCCTTTGACCTAGTCCCGCGCAGGAAACTGTGGGAGGTGCTGGAAAAGCTAGGAATTCCCCCCCAGTTACTTAACATCCTAGTCAGGCTGCATGAAAACAACTATGCACAAGTCAGGTGTGGGAGAGACGGCAAACTTTCATCCAGGTTCCCAGTCCGCCGAGGCGTGAGGCAGGGTTGTGTCCTGGCTCCGACCCTGTTTTGTTTATTCATCAATAACGTCATCTCACACCTGGAAAACGTTAAGGATAACGACGCCCCCTGTCTGGCAGGTAGGAAGGTACCGGAAATTATGTTTGCCGATGACACCCTCCTCCTTTCAAAATCCCCCATGGGGATTCAGAGGATCTTGGATGGATTTGGTCTTTTCTTTCACCAGCATGGGTTTGAAGTGAACACAGAAAAGACCAAGTTCATGATCTTCAACCCTCCAACTAAAACCAGGCCCAATCCCACCTTGGGGACCGCCAGCCTTGAGAGGGTGTCTACCTTCGTATATCTGGGGGTAACATTGCAGGAAAATCTATCATGGGACCGCCAGATAGTACGATCCAGGGCCAAACTGTCCTAACTGTCGGGTGCAATTCTGAAAGTGGCTAATTCTTCCTCCTTCAAGCCTATAAGTCCGGCCCTTGAAACTTACAAGACCCAGGCCAAGCCTGCGGCCATGTATGGTTGCGAACTATGGGGGCACAAAGCGGTGAAGGACCTATCAATGGTTGAAAACAGTTTTTTAAGGCGCCTTCTAGCCCTTCCAAGTTCCACGCCACTTCAGCCTTTGAGAATGGACATGGGGCTCCCCCCTATTGCAGAGGAGCTTGTGTCAAAACCAGTGAAGTTCTGGCGCAGGCTCTGGTCTACGGACGAACTTCATCATTATAGGGAGGATCTTACCCATGTCATGAGTCTAAACCGCAGTGGCAAAATCCCCTGGCTCACCTTTGTGGAAAATGAACTGTCTGCCATCAATCTCCGTGACCTGTGGGAGGACCCCGCGCGAGGTTGCCAATCAATCTCGCGCAAAGCCCTGGCACAAATCTACAAAGCCAGGTGCCTTGCTCACCTGATGGACGCTCAAAATAGCGGCACCTTAACCTTGCGTTTTTTAGAATCCAAAAATTCATATGTTTTTGAACCTTTTATGGATTTTATCTTTCCCATCCTGGTAAGGAAACTGTACGTTCAATGGAGGCTTGGGACGCTCCCCATTAACTCATACACGTGCAAGTGGACAAATGGGGGCGATAAATTATGTCCCTGCTGTAATAACCACGTGGAAGATGACCCCCACATCTTTTTTGTGTGCCCTGCATACCAAAGGCCCAGAAAATACTGGATAGCGCCGCTATGTAAGAACCTGGGGTTCAGAGAGTTTGCACAGGCATACAGGATTTTGAAAACCAGCACCCTGGGTCACATTGTGTTCGCTGTTTCAAAATTTCTCATGGCCATATGGTTGATCAGAAAGAAAAGATCCACTAAAGCCCCCTGAACTTTTTTTTTAATGTAATTTTAAAATTACCCCTTGCTGGGAGAGCGGATTTTATTCAAATGTATTTTATAAACAATGTATTTTAATGTCTGTATGTTGCATTGCATCTTTTATGGCCTATATGGCCGAAATAAAGAATTTTTGGAATTGGAATTGGAATTGTTATCATGAACACTATTTATTACAACAGTCAAGCAATCCTCCATCTCTCGGATCAAGAAACATACTTGAAACTCGATGCAAATCCGACTGTACAGTTCAAAGCAATCCTAGACATCATTCTAACGAAGTCATTGGAAAACGGGATTATCACAGAGAAAACCCAAAAATATTTGTCTCAAGAACATCCAAAAAGTCCAACATTTTTTTTGGTACCAAAAATACACAAAAATCTTAAAACCCCCCCTTGCAGACCGATAGTTTCTACTGTTTGAAGCATCCACGAACCTGTGGGGAAATTCTTGGACAGATATCTGCAACCAATTGTTATGTCTACACAGAAATGCATTAGGGATACAATGGACTTTTTAGTGAAACTACAAACACTAGATTTGGAAAATCATGACGACATACTACTTTGTACTGTAGATGTCACAGCATTGTACACCTCAATACCACACTCAAAAGGAATTGAAGCTATAGAATACTGCTTATTGAGAACAGATCTTGAGGAGAGTTTTAAAGTATTCCTAATGGAACTTCTGGAATTTACGCTATTTCATAGCAATTTTTCATGGAATGAGGATTGGTATCAACAAAAAACAGGAACTTCAATGGGAAATTCAGCAGCTCCTAGGTATGCTAACATTTTTATGAGCAGATTTGAGGAAGATAACATACTCAGTAAACCGATTTGGAAAAATCAGGTTAAAATGTTCCTAAGATTCATCGACGATATTTTTCTCCTTTGGGAAGGCTCCAAACACACCTTGGAAACTGAACTCATACAACTCAACAACATAGATCCACGCATTCAATTCACTTATGAATTACAGGAGGAATCAATAGCATTTTTGGATGTGAGAGTTATAAAAACACTGACAGGTTTTCAGACAGATTTGTTCAAGAAAAGCACGGACAGAAACAAAACACTGCACTGTTCGATCTTTCATCCTCAACCCCTTAAAGAACATTTACCGTACAGCCAACTCAAAGAATAGTGTCGGATCCTGAAACACTAAAACAACAGTCACACGGCATGGTACTCAGATTCAAAGCACGAGGGTACCCTGATCATATCTTCGAACAGGCCCAACAATGTTGTGCAACAAAAACAAGAACCGAACTACTGACAATGAAACAATCCAATACTAAAGAATCCATCACAGTAGATTCTAAATATTCAACAGCAAGTAAAAAATACAGGAGTATAATCAAGAAACATTGGGAAATCCTTCGAATTGAACAAGACTTCAATCACATTTTTGATGCGGATCCCATTTTTGCATATACCAGAATCAAAAATCTTGGAGAACGCATAAAACAATCTCACAATAAACCCATCCCACACAAGGGGACTCTCCCCTGCTGGAATTGCAACCATTGCAACAGCATCATTAAGGGAACTACTATTAATTACCCTATGAAGGGCAACAAAATCAACTTAAGAGCTACAGCCACATGTGACACCGCCAATGTGGTGTACATGTTAAAATGCCCTTGCGGGAAGACATATGTGGGACAAACGGAACGCAAGATTAAAACAAGACTGAACAAACACAAGTCAAACATTAGAACAAAACAACTCGAATCAACGGTGGCTCAACATTTCATTGAGATGAGTCACAATATCAGTCAACTAAGATTTTGTGTTCTAGAGAACATATCCAGAGCGGAAGGACAAGACCACAAAAAGAGACTACTACAAAGAGAGAATTATTGGATTTCTACCCTGACTAGCATGACCCCCTACGGCCTCAATGACCGTATGGAATTTACCTGTTACTTATAATCATGTTTTCTGTTCCTTAAACCTACAAGTGGCTTTTCATACACCCATTAGTTGATTTAATCCAGCTTTACAGCTTAAATGTCTATATATTGTGTTTACCGTGTTATATTCAAACTACAGCATTATATTCTTAAATTACGTAACACTTTGTTTTTTCAACAATTAACTTTATTTAAACGAACTTTATTGACATCATGTTAAATCACAACGGGCATCCTACGTTTCGCACCCCAAACACATTGTATTTCATCTCAATCACATGCATTTGGTCATTGCGCTCATTTATTTTCTTAATATTCTGAAAGCAGCCTCTATATTTTAAACACCGTAGTTATTCACGTTTTCAATACACACTCGTATGTTGCCTAGTAACGGGCGCGAACTACCTCAGGGGTTACTTAAACATCCGGAGCATAGCCAAGTGCTTCCGGTTCATGAGAGGAATACGGGACGTAACAAACATTTAACGGTAAGCCCGCATTTCGAGTGCTTTTATGCCTCGTTACTTTGATTAACTGACATCACTAGAACAGTCAGTTTTTGCACGTTTTTTCTGCATTTGGTTAACAAGGATTCGATAAAAATACGTTTTACACAACTGGGAATACCTTTGAGAACACACCCATTCTGATAGTGATAAACTCGAGCATTTTTTTGATTGAGTTTAGTCAATCGTAGCTTAAATACCGGCGTTAACTATGTTTTTGGTTTCACTATTACCTTTTCATTTACATACCACCACATATTGATTTAGGTGCACCATTATGAGTTAAATATAATCTACCAATTCTTTACTCTGCATCATCGACTATGGTTAAATAATGTTTTAATTCATGTTTGTTAAACAAAAACACATTTAGGAACCACATTGAATGCTGTATTATTTGCTTTGTTATAGAGAGATCCCCTGGAAGAAGGCATGTTCATTGCCGAAATGCATTGGGAATGTTTAAATGTCTACTCATGAAACACAGTGAAAAACTATGAACTTTACATCTTTGTGAAGATAACAAGATGGAATAAACACTATAAGTTCCAACATAAACAACTATTGTGTATATTATTGATGACCTTACAGTGACCTTCTTAAAAGAAGGATTCTATGGAGCCCGGGGGACACACTCCACATCTATGGGGGTGCAACCTTTTGAATATTTAGAACATGCACATTCTATTTGCACATCTTGTGTATTGATTACCCATGACAGATATCTTATTTTTCCTACCCTTAATTTCAACCACCTACGCGTAAGCTGCTCTAGTTATAGCTATTCATAGCTCACTCAATAACATTAACATATATGTTCAATAAGTGGTCATCGCATTTTAATGATTGTTCCCATTTTCATAGAATTGAAGATTTCTTTTCAGTTTTCACAGTTATATCATTATTTTTTAGTTCTTTTCTGTGATGAACAAGCTGCAAAAAGCATAAAAGGAAAACCTGCAGTGGCATTGTGGGTACAGAAGTGGCACCAACCATGTGCCTAGCCTCACTCCTCGTAGCCGAAGAACATGGCAGCGATGAATAGTGTCTTCAGCTCATACCTAATATATGGGTTGATGCCAGCTATGAATCAACTTTATAGGAACTTCACTATGTTTAATTTTTCAGGCACTTCTTTTTCTGGAAAGCATGATTGCTCCATATCACACCTTTTGGCCATTCCCCCATCAGTCAAGTACTTTGCCTCTAGGGTCAATCACAGAAAACCTTGACAAGATCACCCTAAATTTATTGCACATAAATGCACTGTGTCTTGTTTTTAACAACCAACTTTTGATTATGTGTATTTAGCCTGCACTAATGTTCGAAGTATGCAAATATGTATTTCTCTGTTCAGCTAATATGATATGCGGCTTTGCGGATATGGAAAATACAGTCTTCTAAAAATAATTAGCCAACTCGAACAATAAAACAAGCAAATGCGTCAAAGCTTTGAATAAACCATAAAGTACTGTTCATTCTGCTGTCATCAGAGCCTGTTTTGCATTTGAAATCAGCCGAGAGTGTTTGCATGCTCTGACGGGTGGAAAAAAAAGTAAAGATCCAATGGTGAAGTGCTTTCCTTGGGAGTATCTGTTAATGGCTCAGGTCCTCCTTTTGAGTTAGCTAGATTTCAGTTGGGAAGATACTGGGGCAAATATCAACGATTCGGACCAGTAGTCCCCCTGCGTCCAGCCTTTACAAGATACAGGGGCATATTTATAAGCCCCATCGCCAATGGAGCATCACTTATTTGACACTCTGGTGTTGTAGCCCCGTTTTCCATATTTACAAGGTGTCTAAAACCCACTTAGCTTGGCTTGACGCCACCTTGTAAATATGCCCCTTTCCGCTGCAGTCCTCTGTGGCAAAGGGACATGTAATGGGTTTTGCTGTGTGCGTTCCATCGCAACACCCATTGCTTTTTTCTGCAGCACACATAGAAAGAGCAAATCGCCATTATTGGTTGTTGATGTGCAGCACAGGCCCTTTCCAACATGGCGGCAGGATGCCTGCACTGTTGCTAGGCAGCTTTTTTTGCACCATTGCTAGGGGAAACACAGAGGCGCACCATATTCTGTCGGAATTCCATTGCAACACCCATTGATTTTTTACGCTGCCCCAGATCTACAAAGATGTGTAAATCTGAGGCAGCACCAAAAACAATAGCAAGCAGTAGAATGGCGTTACGAAGAGAAATGATTAATTTCTTCTCGTTTTTTAACTCTTTCCATGTGGGCTGTATTCTGCAGCACACATAGAAAGAGCAAGCCACCATTATTGGTTGTTTATGTGCACGACAGGCACTTTCCAACATGGCCGCAGGGTGCCTGCACTGGCGCTAGGCAGCTTTTTCGCACCAGCGCTAGGGGAAGCACAGGGGTGCACCGTATTCTTGTGAATACGGCGCATTCCTCATTTTCAAAATGTCGGAGCACAGCACTGCCAAAATTGGCACAGCTCCAAGCTCCAACATTTTTTGGTAAATATGCCCCACAATCTGCTGAATTTGCTATAACCTAGCAGACCAGGAAATGACTGTATCCTTTTCCATAGGTTTCCACTAGTTCCGTGGACTTTTCCGCTCACATTTACTCCCTGGTCTGATATAGGAACAGAGTACAAAACTAACCTCCAAGGAAAAACAACTTTCTTTACAGTGAAAAAAGACATTCATGAAGCATGGTGGGGAATAAGGACTGGCTAATAAATTGAAAGGATTTTTGAATATCCATAAATTAACAAATTTGTGAATGTTCACACCAATCTTGGTGCAGACATCTAGACTGCTCAGCCTGGTCAGAGGTTTGTGTTTCTGGACAACCAACGAAACAGGCATTATGCAGGACCCAATCCAGTTTTGAGGCAAAAAACTCATCTGGTCCTAATTCTATGAATCAGGGAATTTCAATGTACAGCAAGAGATCATTTTTTTGCGTGTTGCATAAACATACTAGAAAAACTTTGTAATTACAGTCCTCTGACAGCTAATGAAAACTGAAGCACGAAGACAGGAAACGTGTTTGATTGATTATTGTATTGACAGTGACACTACAAATAATTTGATTTGGAATGGCTGCGCGAGGAGGTCAATAATGCCGGCGATGTTGATGGGTGTGATAGAATATAATAACAATGAGAGAGTGAGGATTAGACCGTGGTACTTGTCCGTCACCCCCGGTATGTCTAGAAAAACAATAAGGACAAGACCTGGAGCAGGTATTTTTCAGCAGAATTAAATTGGTAATCACCATAGGCATTTTTAACTCATAAAACTCACTTCACATAGCACTGTCCACTCACACACACAAAGAAACCCGCTCCGCTGTAGACAGGCGTTGCAGAACAGCTGGATCGCACTCGGTGGTCCAACTGGGTCCCGATGATGAAGCATGCCATCTACTAGACAGATGGGTGAGGGGTTTACAAACTTATTGGTGATTACCAATTTAATTCTGCTGAAAAATACCTGCTCCAGGTCTTGTCCTTGTTGTTTTGCTAGATGGGTGTGATAGAACAAGCAAACAACTTTCCAGGAGTTAAAAGGCAACCAGAAACGTCCGAACCAAATTACATTTTATGTGGCTTTTCATGGCCTTGTAAATATGTGCCCCTGTCACGTAGAACACTGTGTGAAAGGGGCGTTTCATGCAACACCTATGGAATCTGAATCATTCCCAGATTTACGAGAAATCGTAAACCTGGGAATGCGTAAGAATCTAACATCACCCGGGGGTGGCGTTAGGTAGGGCACTGAGGAGAAATGTTTTCATTTCTCCTTGTTTTTTCCTTTTTGTATGTGTGCTGCTGCATCTTGCAGCACACATAGAATGAAAAAATCACCTTAATTGATTGATATTGTGCAGGAAGGCGTCCCTTCCTGCCCAAAATCCTTCAGCCCCGCAATGTAGGCACCCTTGCATCATGGTGCAAGGTTGCCTGCATTGGCGCATAGCAGCGCATTGTGCGCCAGCGCTGGAGAAAACGACAGGAAGGCACTGTATCACATAGATACGACGCATTCCTGCCTTTTTGTTTTGACGTAGGGCAGAGCAGTAAGATTCCTTGCGGCACTGCCCTGTGTCAAAACCTCGTAAATGAGGCCCAATGAATCCATCATGTAATTATCTAAGTTATTGGAATCCAATGGCTGTGTACATGGGGAGGCAATTTCTATCAATAGACCAGGATGTGCTCAGTGGAGGCCTCTCTTTTCTCACCATTTCTCTAACTCTCAGAAAAACACCTCATGCACATCACTGAACTCACTTAGTGGGGTCTTCGAACGCTTCATTTAGATGGAAAAAAGTGATGAATGGAAATGCTTGAACTACTTGGTGTTACTCTGCGCAAACCATTCCGTCTTTTTTAAGCGTGTTTTTGCCATTGTAGGCAAAGACAAGATATAGGCCTATTGGTCTTGGACCCAGGTCAAAAAGGGTCAACTGAGGCCAAACTGCAATTAAAGGGATAAGATAAACAAGTATTTACAAATACAGCAGTTCTCTCCTTGCCCAACGCTCTACCCAAAACCCAGATATTGTCAAAGACGTATATGTCCTATGTTTGGAGAAATTGTTCACTAAGATTGTACACTAGTGTACACTTAACATATGTTCACTTGCACTAGATCGTCTCTCCTCTGAGTCTCCTTGAGCTTGAAGCTGTTTACATCCCTGCCTTGGCACCATCATACCACTGAATCCCACAACATGCCAGGAACTACCACCAATAGTCCAGGATAAGCTATATGCTAGGATGTGCACCATACTACCATGTATGCCCACAATATGTCATGAATTACCGACACAATATAGGTGGCAACATTATAGCAGACATGGATTCCCACAGTGTGTTTATTATTGTGCAACAGATGCCCAAAACATGTCACAAATTACCACCAGATTACCAGAACCCACCACTCTGCCGTGGTACCCACAATGTTTCAGTTATTACCACTATTGTGCCATGTGCCAGGGTGAACATTATGTCAGGTTTGGGAATCATTGTGTAATGGATGCCCATCATATAGCAGCAATGTCCACCATACTGCTGCTCGGATCTCCATTAGTGCACATCCTACGGCACTAAAAGAACACCTTCCATTATCACAAGTTATGAGAATCAAAAGAATTACTTCGGATAACATCACTTGTGAAAATCAGATTCAAGAAAAATCTATGAGATTTAAGGAAAGAGGATATCCTTCCGAGATATTGGAGAAAGCAGCAAAACAAATTACATCCAAACAGAGGGAAGAACTGTTACAGTCCCGCAAGAAAGAAGAGCAGAAACGTGAAGTGTTTGTATTAAAATACTCTACTCAAGCGACACAGATCAAAACGATCATAAGAGATAGGTGGGAAATCATAGATCAAGAACCTGAATTTGCAAGCCTTTTTAAGGGCCCGCCTCTATTTGCTCACACAAGACCTAGAAACTTACGGGAATTGTTGAAACCAAGAGAGACACACGTAGAGAGGCACAAAGGCATGCGTAAATGTTATAATTGTGCGCAATGCAGTAATGTAATTTTGGGGACTTGTTAAGGCATCCACACACAGGTAAACAGTTAAAATTGCAACATACATCTGATTGCAACACAGAACAAGTGATATATGCCATTAAATGCCCATGTGGCTTAGTTTATGTTGGGAGAACCAGCCGCAAGATTAAAACCAGAATAGTGGAGCATAAGAGTAGAATTTGGAATCGGAACACCACATTACCATTAGCTGCTCATTGGTTGCAGGCATCACATACAATACCACAACTGCGCTTCACAGTACTTGAGCATATCATTCCAAAGTTAGGGACCGATATTACCACTGCGTTAGCACGTAGAGAAACACACTGGATCAAAACCCTAGGCACTGTGACTCCGGGAGGATTAAATGATCATTATGAAATGATTTGCTTCCTGTGAAATACATTGTCCAGATTTACTACTTTGTACAGAATTTGCACTCTTTTAAATTTTTAATTTTTGTATTTGGTACTTCTGATGCTCAATTTTCCTTTGCCGTAAATGAATCTTTTAGTCTTATTAGGAGCATAATGAACACAGAGTTTTCTAAAATAAGTGAACACATATTGTTTTACATGATGTTACCTAGTGTAGTCCCATAGATGGGATGTTGCATTTCAAACATTCAAGCTGCCCGAGCATTTCCAGCTGGCCGAGTATCGATTGGCCCTAAGTGGCAAAAAATGTTTGGATGCAGTCCATGGATTAGAATATATGGGACGCCCATCAGCACATGGCTTGGTGAACAATAAAGTTACAGCTTAGTGACAAAAAAACGTTTGCACGATTCTTGTAATACCCTCAATACTTATTGACAAACATGTTAAGTTTCTACTGTGCTGGTATGTACAGCGACATTTATTTCATTTTACTTTATAGCCAATAGGGAAGTACTTATTTCCCATTTTTTCAGCATAATGAAGACATTTTTGAACTCTGTATACAATAGTGGGATACACGTAGAAATGGTACACTACGCCTTTAAATGCAAACCATGCAGGGATAGCTTGCGATTGTAGTGTCCTAGCTGACACTGTTAAGGGTTAACCATGTAAGCCTACACTAAACACCCACTCACCACTGATGTCACGAGGCACGTGACATCAGTCAATAAAAGGAGCCGAGCGCACGTGCTCGTGGCTCACTAACCCACTATACCCCTGGTGTCTGTGTCACACTTATTACTAGCATGTGGGCCTAGGGCCCATGACGCGACAATGGCGACGAGGCGGAGCCGGTGCCCATGCGTGCACCAGCATACACGTTAGGGGGAAAAAGAAGGAGAATGCTGCTCGAGCCATGAGCAATTCCCCCCCGCCCCCCCCCACCAGCAAGTGACCTTCAGCGAGAGGCCCGCGAGGCGTGTGCCGTGCCCCG
Source organism: Lissotriton vulgaris (assembly GCF_964263255.1). Classification (NCBI taxonomy): domain Eukaryota; kingdom Metazoa; phylum Chordata; class Amphibia; order Caudata; family Salamandridae; genus Lissotriton; species Lissotriton vulgaris. The sequence goes on from NC_141694.1 coordinate 711,772,217, forward strand.
GGCTGAATCATAGGAAAAGCGGACCGGACAGATCCCACCTGCACCGGCCGCGACTGTGCCCAGGAGAGGAGGAAAGAAAGCGGAGTAGCCGTCCCTGCCCCTCCATACCCATATGCGTCCTGCAGCGTCTGCTGTCCCCCGCCACGCCGCGTGTGAAGCGAGGAACGGCCGCGGCGAGTGTGAAAGACAGTAAATTAATGCAGCGCCAGCGGAGCCCACCCGCGGCCTGCCTGAAGTGTCCCCTGTCCCCCGCCCAGCGCAGCGTGTGAAGCGAAGAGCTGTGCGGGCGGGGAGAGTGAAAGGAGTGAAGCGGAGTCACCCGCGATACGCCGACGCTACAGCGGAGCCCACCCGCAGTGAAGTACCACCGTTGCGGCCCACGGCCGATAGGAGCGACCCCCGCAGCCCGCGAACCAGTAGGGCCTGCTGCGAGGGGTGAAGAGGAGCGCAAAGACTGCAAGCGGCCAGCACTGCAGCTGGCCACAACGAGGAGCTAACGTTGGGGTGGCAGGGCACCGGCTGTAGCAGCGACGGCAGCGGAGCCCACCCGCTGCGGTCTGAAGAGTGTGGGGACGCGAGGCCCGTGACAGGCCAAGATGATCCTGATGCCGGCCCGGCCAGTAAGTGTTAGCCCCGAGGAGCAGCCAAAGTTCGCTGAGCTGCCCCACAGGCTCTAAGACTGTCCACAAAAGAGCCATCATGCTCCGGCAAAGTTTCCCCCCATTCGGCCACAGAGACAGAGGGCAATGGAGAGAGACTGCCCCCACTGCACCATAAACACTGTTGTGCCCTACAGCTGCAAGCTGCATACTGCCCCAACTGAAAAACGACAAAAGAAAGAAATGGGACTTACCTGTCGACAGCAGTGACTCCAGCCCCCTCCTGCACACTCCATAGCAGAAGCAAGTCCTGTAAGCCCAAACAACATGGGAAGGAAAGTCACCAAGAGGAGGCAAGCGGTTGCTGAAGGGAATCCAGCCCACACTGCCATCTAGTGGACACTGGATGGTACTGCATCACAAGAAGCACAGCATCAGCAAACAAGCACAGGACAAGCTGAGGGAAAGCCTACAGAGGTGAAGTAAGCCTGCAGCGACGCGGCCGAAGACGGAGACCCATCACCACTGCAGAAGTGATGCCTGTGGCCACAGGTGCTCACCGCAAAAGCAGGAGGGACAACAACCTCAAGCTGGACGTCGAGGGAGAGTCAGAAACGTCTACCGCAAGCAGCAAGATCCAGAGGCAACCGATAGAAGAGCGCAAGTGTACCCCGGACGCGGACAGTACAGGACAGCGCCTCACTGACAGGAAACCACACCCAAAGCACCAGAAGACGTGCGAGGCAAGTACCCAAGTGTGAAGAAGAAAAGTGCGACACGCAAGTGGAAGAGCGACAACGCCAAAGAAACGAAAAGTGCAAGGAACAAAGCTACACTGAAGATGTATCACGACGGTACCAAGTGAAGCCAGAACTTGCCACTGCAATGCACACTGACTTGCAACGGAAGAGTAACGCAAAGTTACCCCGCAGCCAAAAGGAGGCAAAGCAACCAAGCACGGTCAACGCCCCAAGAAGCTAAGGAGCCGCACCGGAAGCGAGCACAAGAAGTGCATCCACTGGAGAAGGTCCATGGAGCGGTGAAGTAACCCTCCGGAAAAAGCAGAGCACACGAAGAGCGCAGGCGAAACTGCGCCAACGTAAAAGCACTGCAGCAGAAGCACATGGCGATCCCAAGAAGACTCACGAAGAGCAAGCTGTCCACCCCATCTGGTAGCAAAGAAGATCGCCCAAGAACAAGAGGATGATCCGACAAGCCAGAGGGGCGCCCAAACAAAAGCCGATCACCAAGATGATCGCCCGTGAAGGTAAAAGAAGATAACCGACCTGCCAACAGGTCGCCGGAATACTGACTCGCCACAAAGGCTCAGCAAAGGTATTCTGTCAAGAAGTCAGGGAAGATGTTGTGCCGTAAGGCGTCCGTCAACTGAGAGATCAGGAGAATGTCCGAAAGAAGACCCGGAGAGACGGACGCAACACTTACAAGAAAAGAAGTAAAAGGAGGCAAGAGAGAAGATCGTAATGACCGGTCCAGTCACCGAAGAGTGGAGAGAAGACTGTGTCCTAATGACAGGACAAGACCAGACGGAAACAGGCGGAGTGCACGCTGCTTGAAGAAGCCTGGTCAGCAAGACAAAGGAAGAAAGGTGACCGCACCGTGTCGCGTAAAGGAGAAGGGAGAATGAGTGGCACAACACCATGGAGAAAAGAATGAGTGGCACGACGCCAAGAACAACTTCTGGAAAAGGTGAAGAGAGGTGTAACAAGTCCAAACACCTACAAGAAGAAGAAGAGGTGACACACACCACAACACCGTGTACAGTGACCTACACGTCCAGGAGAACACTGAGAGCACCAAGAACAGAACAGCTACCCATTCACAAGACCCCGACGACCCGTGGACGGTAGGAGAGCACAGGCCGGACCATTGGCAACACCCACCTTTGGGATTGAACGGAAGTCTGGAAGCGGAGGGAGCTCAGATGGCCTGAAAAGGAGAACTGACCAATCCCCACCAGCCCGTGGAGATCCAAGGGGCAAAGGCCTCAGGGACACCGGTGGCAGAGGGTCCCGACACGAGAGATGGATCCATCGCCGTCTCACCTGCACGTCCCGGGGAGAAGAGGAACTTGTGCGCAAAGGAAGGAGTCAACAACTACCCTTTAGGTGGAGCTACGGACTTTGTGAGGTAGTACCCTCATCGTCTCCTCCATTCACATGCAGACTGTGGAGTTGGAGCAACACTGTGGAATAATACCCGGCCTAGTGGAAACCTGACACAAAGGGCCTCCGGTATATCTTGTGGCAGGAGAATACCCGCGAGAGGGGCATCCTAGTGAGAAGAATGTCCTTCTAACTCTACCCTTGCAATGTGAAGCCAAATTGCTGACAGTGAAGAAACCGACGGACCAGCAGAAGACAACGTCATCCTAGTCTAACATCTGGTCATCCTGTTTGACGTCATCCTCAAAAGCCAGATCTCAGTGGACTGACCAACACATGACCACGGCGAAAGCAAAGAAGAGCACACCCACCAATAACCAGGACGTCAAGCCAAGAAGAAATAAAGTTTCAGCAGCAATTTCCATCACCGTCATCAAGCAAGCAGCTGAAGAGACTCGATGTAAATTTGTAATTATTGTACATTTGTGTATTTCCTCCCACAGGTTCGGACTCTTGCTTTTCCTTAATTTGTATTAAAGTTTGGGAGGAATGTAGTGTCCTAGCTGACACTGTTAAGGGTTAACCATGTAAGCCTACACTAAACACCCACCCATCACTGATGTCACGAGGCACGTGACATCAGTCAATAAAAGGAGCCGAGCGCACGTGCTCGTGGCTCACTAACCCACTATACCCCTGGTGTCTGTGTCACACTTATTACTAGCATGTGGGCCTAGGGCACACGACGCGACAGCGATCAAACGCGGAAGACAGAGACACACGCTGGTTAACCATGCTGGTAGCCAGAGGAACGTTGGAATTTTGGTGAGCATAAATACGTTTGGGTATACTGCACGACAATTGAAACATACCGGGAGAACTATACTTTAAGTTCCCTTGCAATTTTGTCTTTTACAGACATGAAAGCGACTTTTTTTGGGAGCATACTGCATTCACATTCGGCCGTTGGTCAGGTTGTAAGCATCGGCAAAGTCTCGGTAAGATCCTCTAATTTTAAATGAACAGATAGGGAACTTCCTGGGTATTCAGAATAGTATAACCAAGCCTTTACAAATTCCCACTTGTTACAGCTCATACACGAAGGGAGGCTCTATTGTTGACTGACCCACGTGTTGGGATGAACGACATTCAACAATTGGTTTGATTGGGCACATTGTTTCATTCGGCACATTGATTGGTAACACGGCAGTTCATTACAATTTAGTTACTACTTTAGACAAGAAAGAGCTCTGGGTATTTCTTCACACATAGTGAGAGTAATGGCAAAGAACTTGGCAGAAAAACGATAGAAAGCTTTGGTTCTAGACCACTCACGTTGGGCTTTACATTAAAATATACACGTTTCTGATTTTCCTCTTCCTTTTCTATTTTGATTTCTTAGAGTGCAAATTCTATATTGGCATTGACATTAATGTAAATACATGTATAGTCCGATGAGAATATTTGTACTATGTACCAATATGTTATTAATTTTGTTGTAGGTTCCTGTGGACAGAACACTTGGACATTGCCTGTTCTTTACAAATATTTGATACAACCCCTGAAGAAGGGTTCGTTTTCTGAACCCGAAATGCATTGGGATCTGTATTTGAACTTTACATTTTTTTGACATTGTACATCAGTTCATTATTGAAACTGGATATTGCTATATGATTTATGAAAATGTTTTATACTGTAAACACACAGTGAAATTTCCACACTTTGTTTGATATATAACAAAGAATCTTGTTTTATATGGAGTTGTCACAAACATGACATGAACAAAGGTGTGATTAAATTCATGTGCCTTTGAGCTTTTGACTTAAGAGCATTAATTTCATGCGTACATAATTGAGACGATCAGTGCTGTCTATTTACGCTGTGCTCTGTTTCCAGGTTATGGTGATCCACAGCCCTCTTTGAATCAGATCTCCATTATGCCATGAGTGAGGCATAGCTGTTCTATGGATGTGCACAATATGCCAAGAATTACGACCTTAACGTCGGGGCCAGCATTTTACCAGAGGTAGGCAAAATATCATGGATTCTTACAAACTGTCAGGAAATATCACCATTATGTGACTGCCTGCATTTTATCACTCATTGGAGGGCAATAAATATCATGTCAGCGATGACCACACATTTCCAAGAAAATACAACTTTGAGCCAGGGCCAACATTTTACCACGGTAGGCAAAAGACATGACCTCATTGATGACCAAGATTTGCCAAGAATTGCCACCATTAAGTGAGCACAAGCAGGCTCTCTGGACTTCATTTCCCTCCCTAAATTGGCTGACTATTGATCCTAAATCAGCCCTCCTTGGAGCAGGGGGGAGAGTGTGCAAGCATAAGGCGCTTAGCTGGCCTGGAAGTAGCAGCACGTGGGAGACACTTGGGTGGACTGGATGATGGGGTATGCAGGAGTGCCTTGAAGAGAGAGAAAGTGGGTGAGCCTGTGCAGCTGAGGGAGAGGGCAGAGAGGCTTTGAGGTGATCATGGGTGTTCACTGGGAGGTGGTGCGATAGATCCCATTAGTACGAGGACCTCTGCCAGAAATGGCATCTTCCCATTTAGTAAAGGGCATCTTTTCCTTATTTTTTTCTTTTATTGATTGAATGGCTAGTACAAGCACTATGTTTGTTTTTAATCTTTGCAATGCAGGTGTAAGGTTTCCCATACCTGCATAGCAACAGTTCCTCCATAATTCATGGTGATGTGCCTTGGTCGTTTGTTCATGAACCAATGGCATACTGATTCGCCATAAGGGGTGAACCCTGAAAATTAGTTGTAACTACTACTGCTTTGTTGAGACACACCCTACTGAAGAGGTTCAAATAGTCCGAAATCAGTCTAGGGCCACTAGCATTCTGGATCAGAAGGGATCTGGTCTGGCAGTTTGGGCGGCACTATTCCTATTGGAGCAGGACCAAGGTGGATTTGCATATGCTGGGTCCCCTCTAAGGTGGCATGGTGAGCAAAAAAATGACGGACTGGTAAGTGTCCCGAAGTAGACACCGGTGAGAAAGGTTAACTCAAGCATTCCGCCCATCATTTTTGTTTTCCTCAGTGTGATGTGGTTGCCATCCTTTCGGTGCCACTGGAACCAAGCTGCACCGTGCTAAAGAGACCCTAAGAAAGGAACACCAGTCTAGGGTTGCTTGTGTTGCAGTTCAGAGGGGACAATTTAGGCTGGATGTTTTGTACTGGACAAGGTCAAAGCTAAACGGTCTATGCCAGCATCCTGTCTGAGGTGGCAAAGGGGCAATACAATGATGGACTGGCACGCAGCTCTTACTAATTATCAGTTTCAGAGAATAATACAACCATTCCACCCATCACTTTTATGCATTCCTCCTATTGATATAAGCCATCCATAATGTTTGTGCTGTAACACTTCATGCAATCTCCTCCGCAATCCTCAAAAAATTTACATGCGAGCATACAGCATTTTGCAAAGGGTAAATCGTGGTGCAAAATAAAATATCTCACAACAGGAAATCAACGTTCAGCTTTCTTAATGTTTGATGACCATTCCAATCAAAGAGTGGAATTAGTAACAGAGGGATATCTGTTCAGGATTCTTCCAGTAATGGAATAGCCACAGCTTCAAGGAAAGGAGCTGTAACACTATGAAGGCGATATAATACAATGTAAAATAAGCAGACTAGATTGTGTGATGGTATATGGTAAATGGCACACACTGATTCTTCCTTAAACAGTGGAATCATGAGTAATTTGTAGTTCCAATACAGTGCAGACAATCCATGGAAGGGGACAGATGATGCATGGAATGATGAAATGACAGATGGTCCATGGAATGACACAGATAATGCATGGAACAGCTCTGATGATGCACCATGGAATGGCTCAGATGGTCCATAAATAATAAAGAATAATAAAGTAATTTATAGAGTATGTAGTGACTTCGTCCGATGTGTCCCAGCGCTAGTGTCTCACTCCCAAGGGCCAGAAACAAAACAGTGTACTAGTGAGACAACACAATTTAAGCCGACCGGAACAGCCAGGTTTTTAGATTTTTGTGTAAAGATAGTTCTTTTTTTTCCTGTCAAAGTTGAAGAGGAAGAGAGTTCCACAGCTTAGCAGCTAAGAAACTAAAGAAGTCCCCAATGTGTGCGCTCTTTACAATGGGGATCCATGCTAACAAGGCCCGGCAGATCTTAGGTTCCTTGTGGAAGAATAGAGCTTGAAGAAGGGATGCACATTACAAGGGCCCTCATCCTTAAGGATCTTACAACACGAGCACATGGCTTTGAAAGAAAGCCTATTCTTTAGGGGTAGCCAGTGTAGTTTGGAGACTGCAGGGACCATAGAGGACTGCCAATGAAGATTCAGCAGTAGACGGACTGCTGCATAATGCATGAGCTAAAGTCTCATCCGCCAAGACAGTGAGACTCCCAAATACAGAACATTACAATAGTCCAGCCTCAATATGACCAGGGCCTGGACTACAGTCTTCCTGGTGGCGTCATGGAGAAGTCCAAGGATCTTCTTGAGAGTTTTTAAGATCCCAAAACACCTACCCGTTAAGGCTGTGATCTGACGGTCAAAGGAAAACTTGGCACCGAAACAGACGCTAAGATTCTTGACCTTCGGCTTAGGGGTAAAGTGACTCTGGCCAACAGGCAGAGGACTGAATTGAAGGCTTCTTGCCTATGACAAGGACTTCTGTTTTCCCTGTGTTACATTTTAGGCAATATAGGTCCATCCACTGGGCCACCTCTGACAAACGGGGCCTAAGCATAACCGCCATGTTAGCTTCCTTTGGTGACAGGGTGATAATCAGCTGCATATCATCAGCGTACAAGATTAATTTGACCCTGTGACTCTCGATGATATCAGCCACGATGCGCCTGTACAGTAGAGCCCTGAGCCACCCCCTGCTGCAGCGGACAAACCTGAGATTTAAAAGGTTTTAATGATACCTGAAAAGTCCAGTTCTGTAAAAATTAAGCAAACCATATAGCAGACACCGCAGCTCCACAACCGTTCAAATAAAAGTTTGTGGGACACGGTGTCGAAAACAGCATTAAGGTCCAGCATCAACATAGCAGCAGTGTCACCCCTGTTAACAAAATGGAGGATGGACTCAGAGGCAGCAGTGCTATAAAGGGAGTGGAGCCCGACTGCGTCCTTTGGAGAAGCCTCTTTGTCTCAATAAAAATCAAGATCTGCTGATTTACGTATTTCTATGCAACCTTGGAAAAAAAGTAACCCTGGGCGTAGATTGCGAAGTAGCACTACACGTAGCTACGTGAACTGGGTAGTGCACTGTGCAAAATGCTGTTCGCACTGATTGCACAGTGCCGGATGCTTGTCTGCATTGTGCAATCAGTGCAAACGGCATCTTGCACTGTGCAAGCGGTCGTTTTCTGCTTCTTGAGTAGATTTCTACTCGAGCGGCAGCTTTCTCAACGCGGACTGGTAGTTTGTCATCGCAAGCGGTCGCGAGCATACGAGACCACTCACAATGAGAAACCTGAGCTCCCCGCGTTGAGAATCACAGGGAAGAAAACGTTTTCTTCCCTGTGTTACACTGTACGTCCAACGTTAATTCGATTAGTATTTAGTTAAAAATTAACTTATTATGGTTTATTGTATTAACATCTAATCAAGTGTATATGTCACTTGCTTTTAGCCCTGACGCAGTCCTTAGGCTTATTAGCCGGACGAAACACGTGTTGGCATTGAATTGTACGTTAAGGAAATTATTGGAAGAACTGTACGCTGTGACTGCATATGAACTGTGAAGAAATAAAGAAGAAAATATTTAAAAAATCATTTGCTTGAAGAATCAGTATTTGGATTGGACATTGTGTACTTTTTACCTAGAATTGCTCAGGTTAAGAATTGTTTAGAAACAGATAAAACAGGCATTCTCTTTATGCCTGTCTAATTACAACTGTTGACAAGGGTTGTATCTTTACCTTTGAGCATTTACTAGAAGATCAGACAAGTTCTATAATATAAAAGAACACTACCTATAGCGCATAAAGTTTCCCTCTTGTCAGTTTTTGTGTATAAATTGTTTTAAAGTTGCATTCTTTTCTCGAGTTGTGAGATCGTGTTACATGCATATCTTCTTTCACTCCATAATTTCATGGTTTTTCCAGTTAAGGTATTTCCTGGCTTTGACTATTATGTTCTTACTGGCTTTGATGTTGCTCACGTTTCTAGCATCATCTCAAAGTTCAAGCATTTCCCAAAAAAATTTGCTAACTATTACATGACCTTGTACTCAAACGTTTGCTGTATGGGATGTCATGTCTTTCTATTTAGTTTAATGGAGTGTATATGTATATATATGACCCCAGTTACATTCTCTCAAGAAATCAATTACTCTATTATCTCAATTTGTTCATTATCTAGGTACTTGCATGTTTTCAACTACTCATTTATCTCAATGTACCTACATGCGTGCAGTATTCCTTTTTAGGGGATGCGTACCTCAATTCACTTATCTATTTGCATGCATTCCAGTTGTATTCCTTAATTGGGATTACATTCCGTTGTACTTTTTACTGTACTCACGGTTTCTAATGGTCACTCTCAATAGTTCAATTACTCAATTTTTCAATGTTTTTCAATGTGTGACCTTTATGAGGTTGGTAATTTTATTGTTGTTTCAAAATTTCAATGTTCTTTCAATGTATGACCTTTTGAGGTTGTCTTTATGGGGGTTCATTCCTTCTCAATTCTTCAATGTTTTTTCAATATATGACCCTTTATGAGGTCGTCTCAATATGGGCTTTATCCCTTTCAATTGCTCATTATGTTCTGCTGCAACCTAGGACCGGTTTCACACTTTCAGCCCTCATCAGCCAGGATAGCTTGACTCCAGTGGCATAGAGAGCTCGGGACCCACGTCTGGGCATACCCGTCCCACTCAGGGTTACAAATGCAAAAAGAACAATTAATGGACAGAATGCAGAACAATGTCATGCCTTCACCCCAGTAGAGAGATCTGGGCCTAAATCCATCATTTGTTTGTTCACCATGCCATTCCAGTTTGGACCCAGCCATATTCAAATCAGTCTTGACCCTGCACCCAATGGGAACAGTCCAGCCCGAACTGCCAGGCCAGCTCCTCCTGGACTGAAAACAAGCATGCTAGGACTGCTTTGGGGCTTTCTGCCCTCATCAGCCAGGATAGCTTGACTCCAGTAGCATGGAGAGCACAGGACCCACATCTGTGCATATCAGTCGCACTCAGGGTGACAAAGGCAAAAAGAACAATTGATGGACAGAATGCACAACAATGTCATACATTCAACCCAGTACAGAGATCTGGGCCTAAATCAATCGTTTTTTTGCTCACCATGGCATTTCAGTTTGGACCCAGCCATATGCAAATCAGTCTTGACCATGCGCCCAGTGGGAATAGTCCAGCCCGTACTCCCAGGTCAGGTCCTCCCTGACTGGAAACAAGCATCCCAGGACTGGTTTCGGACTTTCAGCCATCATCAGCCAGGATAGCTTGACTCCAGTGGCATCGAGAGCATGGGACCCACATCTGGCCATACCCATCCCACTCAGGGTAACAAAGGCAAAAAGAACAATGGATGGACAGAACGCAAAACAATGTCATACATTCACCCCGGTACAGAGATCTGAGCTTAAATCCATCGTTCTTTTGTCCACCATACCATTCCAGTTTGGACCCAGCCATATGGAATACACTTAGTTCTGACCCTGCGCCCAATGGGATCAGTCCAGACCGAATTGTCAGGCCAGGTCCTCGCTTGACTGGAAACAAGCATCTTAGGACCGTTTTGGTGCTTTCAGCCCTCATCAGCCAGGATAGCTTGACTCCAGTGGCATGGAGAGCACCAGACTCACGTCTGGGTATACCCATCCCACTCAGGGTGACAAATGCAAAAGGAACAGTTGATGGACAGAATGCAGAACAATGTCATACATTCACCCCAGTACAGAGATCTGGGCCTAAATCCATCGTTTTTGTGCTCACCATGCCATTCCAATTTGGATCTAGCCATATGCAAATCAGTCTTGACCCTGCATCGGTCCAGGGAGGACCTGGCTTGGCAGTTCGGGCTGGACTGTTCCCACTAGGAACAGGGTCAAGGCTGATTTGCAGATGGCTGGGTTCAAACTGAGGTGGTGTGGTGAGCAAAAGAATGATAGATTAAACCCAGATCCTTGTGACTGGGGGTGAATGTTTGCATTGTCCAGCATTCCATCCATCAATTGTTTCAATTGTTTCTTTTGAATACATAAATCTGAATTCATGCTTTATGGTCACCTATTTTCGTGCTAATGTATGAGATCTGATGCAAAAAAAATCATCTTTAAATTTGATAGCTATTTCTAAGGAGATATCAGAACTAAGTGTATTCCTGGGGATGGCAGTTATTGTTCGCAATTCACAAAAGTATATGCCACCATAAGAGCACTGCTTAGAGAACTATCAAACAAATTTCAAAAATTCAATTGGGATCTGAACTGTGAACAAGCCTTCAAACAAATAAAACAAAATAGATCTGCAGCTAATTTGATATATTTTGATCCAAAATTGTGCACGGAACTAGTAGTGGATGCTAGTCCTGGAAGAGAGACTCCACAGCATGTAATTTTGCTTGCTAGTAAAGGTCTGTCTGATGTGGAGCATTGATAGTCACAGCCATAAAAAAAAAGCCTGCGATTTGTATGGGCCTGTGAGTATTACCATGGTTTTATATATGGCAAACCATTTGTTATAAAAATAGATCATCAAGCATTAATTGCAATTTATGGGAATCCAAAAATTTAAATGCCACCACATATTGAGAGATGGAGAATGCGATTGGTGGATTATGATTTTAAGATTGTTCACATGCTGGCAAAAGATTTTAACCCAGCAGATTTTTTTGTCTTGGCACCCCACTGAAATACAGATAAAAGAACACTTACAGGCAGATTATCGGGTCTACTGTACCAGGAATCATTTCAGAAAAGGAGTTAAGTTAGATGACTGAGAAAGGTGAAACACTTAAAGAAGTGGAGAGAATTATACTTGAAAACAATTGGAGACTAATTAATGCTCCAACAGTATTCCAAGTGAATGTAAAAAGGAATGATATATTAGCGTTTAAGAATAGACATTCAGAGTTATTGATAACATCTTCTGAGTGCTTTTAAGAGGAACTACATTGATAATTCCGGGAGGTTTACAAAGATGTGTAATTGATTTGGCTAATGAAAGCCACAGAGGTATGTTGGTGACAAAGATCTTAATAAGAGACAAATGTGGTTTCCACGATTAGATGGTCAAGTTGAGGAAGTGGTAAGAACATGTCACCTGTGTCAGTGCACTGCAAAGAAATGAGTAATGGAAGAGTTGCTTAATTCCAAATTGCCTGATGATGTATGGTCTAGCATAGCAGCAGATTTTTGGGGCCACTAGATTTAGGACATTATCTACCAGCACTAACTGATGAGTGCTCTCTGTTCCTGAATGTAAAAGTTGTGTCGTAAAAATCCGCTGTGCTTCCTGTTCTCAATGATATTTTCTAGACCTGCGAGATAACATATGTTAAAACCAGTTAATGGACCATAGTTTAGTGTAAATTAGTTTAAAAAAAATCATGCATTATTTGGGAATAACTCATAGAAGAGTTACACCAATGTGGACACAAGCAAATGGCTTGGTGGAAAGACTGATGGCCACTATCAAAGAAGCAAATAGCAAAACTTTCTCAGATTTCAATAAACCAGGCATCATGTCAAATTTTACGAGATTACAGAAATACTCCTCTTGGTTCTACAGGCAGATATCCTTCTGAGTTCATGTGTGGTCAGTCAAGACAAACACGTTTGCCACATTTTCCACCTGTTTCACCAAAAGATCATGCTGAAATAAAGGGAAAAGATGCAGAAGCAAAAAGGAAAAGGAAATATTATGCTGATAGCAAAAACAACTTTCAAACCGAGGACTATAATGTAGGAGATCTAGTATTAGTATAAAAATCAATGTTTTCCGCTCGTTGCCATTGTAATCTTCATAAATAAGGCAGAACAGCAGAGCCTTTTCTTGATTTATTGTCGTGGTATAACACAGTCCTCACTGCTACAGCTCCTTCTCCTAACTGCCTTCTATACAGTCTATAACTTCCTACCATTCTATGGCTAATGTTCCATTTCACCATCCTGTTCTAATATCTCATCAGTACAACATGTTGATCCGCAACAAGTTCTGATCAGGTAAATTGCTCCCTTGCCTTAACTATAAATTATACAGTCAGATGCCAATACTCGGTGGCACACTTCATGCTGCAGCTATCTGAGATATCTGCTGTCGTGAAAAGCTGTTGACCGAATTCACCAAACCGTGAGTCCATGTAATTTTATCTAATAGCCCCAAATATCCGGTTTTTAGGTTTAAAGACATGCTAATGATTCACAAAACGTGAGGCTGTCATCCTATATTCTACAATACATTATGGTGTAATTGTAATATCTCAATGATATTATCATTGTGATTTTATACAGCACTTTTGCCTTTTTAATGGCTCTAAACAAGCAATGCTTAATTTTTGGCTTTGCGCATTCACATGGTCTCTGCCAGAACCCCAAGTTATGTTGCTGTAATTCGAACGGAGCTGGCAGAGCTCAGCAGATGTCAGCCAAGAGCGTTCAACTTGCCCAGCCATTACAATGCCATTTTAAATGTTCCATTGCAGTGTGATGCTAGTGTATGTTACTGCTAGATTATGTTAGCAGTTGTGTAACTCCACATGTCAGTAAGAGGCTGTTAAAATGTAAACTAACACAGGTAGCATAAAAAGTCAAAAAATATTAAATGACTGATCGAAAGCAAAAATGATAGAAAATATTTCATTTTCGGTTCATTCACTCTGCCTGTTCTCTGCCTCCTGTGAGCCCTAGCCCTAAATGGCTCCCCTATTTCCTCTCTGTTACTGGGCACTGTAAATTGGTGTCAACAACGTGCACAATGTATACATTATACTGAACTCGCAGCATAGTGCTTCTTGAAGTGGACATTCCTGCGTATTGGTCAGTGTGCAGCACAGAGAATGAGTTACGTGGTTGGAGTTGAGCACAGGGAAAAGGGTGGTTGGCGGGCTGGGCTCTGCCAGGTTCAAAGGTTGTGAGGTATGCCTGTGTAGTGTTTCAATGAGAAAGACTTTATGGTTGTTTTTCAAACAGACTTGTCTGTCTGTAGTCAGATGCCCTCTGTTCCTCCCATGACGTGCTCTCGCCAGGAGACCTGGAGTCTTAACCTATATTAAAGTACCATCAAGGGCCCATACATTGGTTGACGCTGAATTGGACCCTGGCTGCATCCCTAGCCTGACCGTCTCCATTGATCTGCTGGCTGCTGCATGGAAGAGCTGGGTGTCTGCATCAGGTAGGTGAAAATACCTGCTCTTTGTTAATGTTTTTATTGTCTGCAAAGGCTTGGATGCAAAACTGAAAGAGAACTTCATGTAAATTCCTCTGAATTCAATTGTAAAGTGACCTTTCTGATTTTGTTGACTCAGTCAGGAATCATTACAGCAGCCTTTCAGCACACGCTTTCTTCTTTTTGCTATGGGAAGTATGTACTGGGTGAAAAATGCCTGCGTTAATTGATGTTCTTAATGTTTGTACCGGTTTAGATAACGCACACAACAAACAATGGAAGGAGGGTCTAAGGGCGAGTTTACCGACCAGCCAGGTACATGCCCCAAAATACAATATTTTCACAACAAAAGTGCCTGGGGGTCAAGAAATTAGTCAAACAGAGTGGATCACAACACCAATACTACACAAAAGACACCAGTGAGGACATCATCCGTGTTAGTGAATGCAGGCCAAGTAGAGGCTCAAGAGCATATGGAGAAATAGTTCCCATCAGAAGCCACACTGTACCGCCCTCTTTGTCATCATTTGGGTTCTCCTTACCCAGGAGACAGAACGGCCGGTCAGATGTTACCGTGACCGATAGATGTGATAAGGGGTGGTGTATTGAGTACAAAAAATGAGGTGGCTACTGAAAAAGCAGTGTTAGGGTGGTAAGAGTGTTAAAGTGAGGGAGGGTAAAGTAAAATTAGGTGAGTCGGGTAGACAAACAAACTTTATTAGTGTCTCCCAATCCCTAAGGTTTAAAAAGCAAGTGTAAGTGCGGGTTTTAAATAATCACCGTACTTAGTAGTGGTTTAGATAACACCTCCTCCCCAACACAAAGCAGGAAGAGTACTCCCATTGGACTCTGCTTGAGTGGATTAGGGTTAGTGAGGGCTTAGGGCTGCTACTGCTTGGGTTGTGTGTGGGTTTGAGGTGACTAGTGAGTGATGTACCTGTATGAGTGCAGGTCAGTTGTTTAACTGTATGGGTGTGGGTGAGTGGTGTGCATGCATGAATGCAGGGTAGGTAATGGTAAGACTCTGAGTTTAGAGTGAAGGGTGTGCCCTTAGTGTGAGTGTTATGAATGGTGTGCCTGTGTGAGCCCATAGTAAGCAGTGTGACTGTATGAGTACGCTGGATGAGTGTTATGAATGGTGTGCCTATGTGAGCCCGCAGTAAGCTGTGTGACCGTATGAGTGCAGAATGAGAGGTGTGAATGCACTGGATGATTAGTGTGCCATTGAGTGCAATGTGAGTGGGATGTGTGTGTGAGTGTTTGGTAAGTGAAGCAGTGTGCGCTGTGAGTGCAAGGTGGGAGGAACAAAGTGTTAGTGTAAGAATAGTGATGTGTATGAGTGAGTGCAGGGAGAGTGGTACCTGTTTGTGAGCCCATTCGCACTTTTAAAAAAAATGCTGAAAATGCATAATTTTACACCCATTTTTCCTCCAATTTTTCGCGGGGAGGAACTCCCTTTCCCATGCTGTCAACCCATATTTAATTCATGCTTGATCACACGCTATATTCAACTTAAGCTTTCAGCTTCACCACTTTAAAATGCACCAGCCACCACTTGTAACTTGGATGGAGCAAGCGTGGAGTCGAGGATACGCCATGTTGTCATTGATCCCATGGATGGAGGCTAACAGTTAGCACCAATCCACAAAGTTAGAAGGCTTGGGATTGAACGCCTTTACGTTGATCCACACTGTCTGCTGTCATTGAGTTGTGAAGTCTGTTGAAGCTATGTCGTTGGTCTACTTCTGCATCAGAGACTAAAGGCAATGTGTTTGTTCCGATTAGCGCAAAGTTGGCACTGTGTCGATTTTGATGGCTCTGGACAGCGGAAATGATTTTTGAAGGGTGCAGGCCTGGATGGGTACCACTGGGCAGGACTCACAGATGGCAGAGACCAGGGGCTGCTGCAGAGTTGAAGGAAGTCTTTGATGGGCCCCAAACCTTCAGAACAGGTGTCAAGCCAACAAGCCCTTGGAGTCACTCTGGGTACAAGGAAGATGGGTCCAGTCCTTGTCCTCAGCAAGGAAGAGATCAGCAGGCAGCAGGGCACTCAGCAAAACAGAAAGCAGTTCCTTCAGAGCAGCAATCAGACAGAGTGGCAATCCTTGCAGTACAGCAGTCGTTACTCCTGGCAGAGTTCTTCACAGGTCCTGTAGTATACTGTCCTGGTACGGTGTGAGCCCCAGTACTTATACCCAAATGCATCTTCAAAGTGGGGGGTGTGACTTCAAAGCAGGCCCCTGAAGTGCACAAGTCCCCTTTTATTCCAGTCCTGTCTGTCAGGCTATCTGTGGGGGAAATCAGTCCTTTGTGTGGGAAACAGGACACTGCCTTTTCAAATGTGTCAGCTCCCCCTCTCACCTGCTGTCCCGGAAGAGCTACCAGATTGCAAATGAATGCAGATGAGTTTTCTGTTACACCCATCCTTCCTATGTTTGTGGCTGTCTAGAGGAATGCACAAAGTGTAGCTGTCCCCTCCCCAGATGTGTATTGAAGACAGGCTGAAGGCACACAGAGTTAATTTAAGAACAATGTCCACTTTCTAAAAGTGCCATTTCTATAATAGTAATGTAGAGAAGTGTGGCTCAATGGTTAGAGCAGGCAGACCTCGATGCAGAGCTCTGGCCAGGGACCAGGGTTCGATTCCTGCCCTGGCGGGTCTCGGGCGCATTAATTCCCCTGACCGGATATTCTCGCCTCAGTGTCTATTCTGATCATGGGTCCCACGCTGCAACTCTGGGCAATAGCTTGCTTAGTCCCCACAACGGCCCCCACAACGAGAGGGATGCCTGGTCTGCACCATGGGGGTACCCAGGAGTGGACATTTCACAGGGAAAGCCAGGAATGGTTCCCTTACGGTATTCGTACAAGCGCCAGGAAACCCACTGCGGGTAGCTGTGCGCTATACAAGTACAAAAAAAAAAAAAAAAAAACATGTTTACCACTAAAGAGGATTTCTCCTTACTATTCCATATCTATATAAAACATGATGCAGCTACTCCTTTCTAATCAGGAATTAAGGCTTAAAAGTGTTTTTAAGGAATTCCCAATGCTATCCTATGAGATGAGTTTGCCTCGGAGTAGTGAAAAAGTAATGTAGCTCTTTGTCACTACCAAGACATGTAAATTTTACCTATACATGTACTACCGTTTCCTTGTACAGTATCCTGCTTTTGGGGCTCCCTAGGGCCTTCCTTAGGGATGACTTGTGTGTAATAAAAGGGGCTTTTAAGGATTGGCAAGTAGTTTTAAATGCCAAGTCGAAATGGCAGTAAACTGCACACACAGGCCCTGCAAAGGCAGGCCTGAGTCAGGTTTGAAAGGCTACTTGTGTGTGTGTGTGTGTGGCACAACCAGTGCTGCAGACCCACTAGTAGCATTTAGATTACAGGCCCTGGGTATACGGTAAACCACTTTAAAAGGGACTTATAAGTAATTAAATATGGCAATAAGGTATACATCAGCGTCACCATGTCTAGGGGAGAAACACAAGTGCTTTATCATTGGTTAGCAGTGGTAAAGTGCTCAGAGTCCTGGGGCCAATAAAAAGATACAGCAAAAAGAGGAGGTAAGCAGGTAAAACGTTTGAGGGAAGACCACCCTAAGGATGACAGGTCTAACAGGGAGTTGCTGTCAGAGGCTAGCAAGTGAGAGGTGGAAGCAAAGCACCAGTGATTCTTGTGGCAATCCTGTAGAAACCAAGCTTGGAAAGCAAGACTGAGGAAGGGCATGGTACATTTAGAAAGAAGAGACAATATGCTGTTGTGTGGATGGGAATGCTGGAGAAGGGATTAGGGAGCATCAAGGGGGCTTGGCCTGCATTGTCAGAAAAGGCATTCAGAAGTGAGTTTTTAATAGAGCACAGAAAATGGTCTATCTTCGAAGAATATGTCCTGATTGACAAAAGTAGGCTTAATATAGATAGAAAGGGCTACCTGGGTGAAATGATGAAATCCACATAAGAGTAGTTCAATTGGGGTGATTGGGGTGTGTTCATGTGTGTGTGTGTGTGTCTCATGCTTGTCTCCCCACACTCACATAATCTGGTGTCCATTCTCTAAGATGCATTTTAAGCACAGAGGCAAAAACAGTAAGGCCAGTGCCATTGCCAAGACAGCCACCACATTTACTGAGTATTATAAACGTTTCTGTCAGTGTACAGAGAGCATTTCTTGGGATGAGTAAGGTAGATGCGGGGTGTCACAGAACTAGTCAGGAATAATACTTTACAGACTTCTTTGCAGGTTAAGGTCCTGTAACTACTCTCAAACAGAGGCACCGGTTTCACCACCATTTAAACTTCCCTGTCAGATCAGGGAAGTCCCACAGCCCCAGGCATCTTTTTTTGTAAGAATTCTGTCGAAGCTAGAAGGAGTAAATGGATTTCAGGAGAATTCATCTGCATGCCTTAAAGAGTGTTTTACTCCTGACCATCTGGCTAACTATTTTTAATCAATCAAGGGAGAAAGAAAATGAGATCCATCCAGTTTCCTGTATTTCTAATCTCATAAATCATTGGAGGAAGGATCACTTGTCCTGCATAACCGGGGTATACAGGAGACGTTTATATCAGTCCCAATAAAAAACCCTCATGTACTTGTGAAGTGGATCGGAGTAGCGGTATATCTTGGTTCTCCGCTGTTCATACACGTTGCTGCATAATCATAGGGTTAGTTGTTATGCAGCCTCCACCTGGAGGTATATACCCTTGGTTAAAAGCAGTAGTGAGCAGAGATAAGTGGTAAGTGAAAAGTGTCTAAAAAGCTCGGACAGCCAGATTTCTATTTTATTTTTCCGGATTCGAGCAAGTTATCTGAAAATATTAAGGAGTGCACAAATTGAATTACAAGGATTCATATGCACTCGATTTTCGTGAAAAAGAAGGTCAACATGTTTCAGCCCTTGGTTGTCAATTCGATCAGGTGGGCTTTCTTCAGGACCGGGTGACGTGTATTAAAATACCATCAACAAGATTTGCTTATTATGGTAAAGGGGTGTTGTAAAGTGACGTATTAGCCCTTTACTTCAGAGAGGTCTTGTAGTACCTGTAAAGTAACATATCACAATTAACTAAGGAGAGGGGGTTTGTGGAATATGGGACAGTGATAACACTAAGGTTACCACAATGTTAATATCACAACTGGAAAATGGCAATACTTTATCGAACACACACTCAATCGGTAAACGTCACCCACTCATTTCTGGCCTCAACCTATTGGTGACTGATTGATGGTACCTATAGTTGGCAAGTTTTCCCTGCTCATTTGTGTTTCTAGGAGAGCAATATGTAGGTTACATAATATTTTGTTCGTTAAAATGTGAAATGCTCTTTTGATTCATTAGGTGTCTAAACGCCAAATTATATTGCGCTATTGCGTTAGGATCTTGTCAGATGTTAATTCGAAACTCCTGACTAGTTGTGGCATACCGCTGAATATTAGTGGCTCGTGGTATAACTTGCAACATTCGACTAATTAGGTAATCATTTCTTAAGATAGCATTGTTCACAGCATATTTGATTAAATGCAGTAAAGGGCTAATACGTCACTTTACAACACCCCTTTACCATAATAAGCAAATCTTGTTGATGGTATTTTAATACACGTCACCCGGTCCTGAAGAAAGCCCACCTAATCGAATTGACAACCAAGGGTTGAAACATGTTGACCTTCTTTTTCACGAAAATCGAGTGCATATGAATCCTTGAAATTCAATTTATGCACTCCTTAACACTTTCAGATAACTTGCTCGAATCCAGAAAAATAAAATAGAAATCTGGCTGTCCGAGCTTTTTAGACACTTTTCACTTACCACTTACCACTTATCACTGATCACTACTGCTTTTAACCAAGGGTATATACCTCCAGGTGGAGGTTGCATAACAACTAACCCCATGATTATGCCGCAACGTTTTTGAACAGCCGAGAACCAAGATATACCGTTACTCCGATCCACTTCACACGTGCATGCAGGTTTTTTATTGGGACTGACATAAACGTCTCCTGTATACCCCGGTTATGCAGGACAAATGATCCTTCCTCCAATGATTTATGGAATCTGGCTAACTGGACACTCACAATCTGAATAAAATCTTGAATCTTACAATTTCATATGTTGGACCTTCACTCCAACATCTACAAACTCTTGTGTTATTAACTGGAACCACCCAATATGTACTAATTCATTACACATATATTTTTGAGAGGGGCTCAGCTGGATAGTCGTGGGTGGCCCTTTCCACAATAGTCAATCAACTGTGAACTGGATATCAACATTTAACTTCTCGAACATTAACCTTATGACCTGTTAAAGTGTCACCAGGTGTTGCATTAGGAGGAAATGAAACACAACTTTTAAGAGTATTTTGGTGATGAGATTTCTTCATCAAGCCTCAGACCCCAGAACCGGAGCATTCAGAAAACAAAATGTCTGGGAGTCACCATGAACTGATGTAAGTTGTTACAGAGCTGTAATATACTTTGAACAATTCAATGTCATAAAGGGGCTTTCAGGCACAAAGTCCTGTCCAGAACCAGTGTCTGACAAATTTTAAAGTGGATGAAGGTGAAATCGAAATGTGTGATGTGAATGTATGTAATAGATCTGTCTTACAGTATCTTCAGTATGACAAGCTAAAAGCTGTTTGGTGCAAAGCGAGGCCTACCATAAGGACTGGAGTATGCATCCATGGGGGGAGTTCCCTTATCCTAAGCAAGATCCTCAGGATAGGAGACCACCACAGACCCCGGAAAGTAATACCAAGGATGGGTAATGCCATAGCACTGGCAGGAAGGTGCTTCAGCAGAGCAAAAGGCTTTTCAGCTGATCGTGCTTTTCAAATAATGAAGATGACATCCACATCTGGGATCATAAACAAGCAGGGTGAACTTGGCCTGCCCACGCCCTTCAATGCCACATCCCATGACAGAACCACGAGGGAACGAGCATAATTCTACTTAGAAAAGGGACACCTGGAACACTGAAAGTTTACAACAAGAGTGGTTGGAGGAAGAGGGAGGACAACCTAGAGAAAGCAATGTGGCAGGAGGTAAAAGGAACTGCTCTCCCCCTGATGCCTAGTTCTATTATTCTCATCCTAAGAAAATGAGTAAACAGGTTAAGTAGAAGCACAAGAAGGCTTGATTCAAAGAGTAGTTCCTTCAAAGGCTGACATGCAACCATATTCCTTCTGCGACCATATTGCTTCCATGACAGTGGGTCAGGATCAAGAGACCAAGGGTTTTTGGAGAAAGATACTCAACATCGGTCTGATCCACAAAAAGTGATTAGTCTTCAAAAATGCTGAGCAAAGTGTGGAGTAGGGAGAGTTTCGATATGTTGCAACAGTAGTGCTTGTGATGAACGGTAGGTGGAATGGTAGTGATGGTGCTTCATTTTTTGATTTTGAAGAAAAAGAGCTGTGTTCTCAGATGGATGTGAATGAGAGGAGAACTCCTGGGAGGGGAGAAGCAATGATTAGGGATAGAATCCTTCAGGAGCATTGTATGGTGGTGAGGTTTTAGGATTTTGTGAGAAGATGTATACTTTAATTTAACATTCAGAGTTGTGTGACTGCATTGGTGGTGTGGGTAGTTAGATTGCACTTGTTTGGGTTGTAACTTGTCGTGCTGTGCAGGTGGGTGGTGTATGGTAGAACTTTGGCTTGTGTAGAGTCTGGAATGTGTTGATTGTACCTATGTAACAGTGAGTTGCAGAATGTGAGTTGTAGTGCTGGCTTCTAGTCACAAAGGCATTTATGAGTATGCTAAGTATTACTACAGGAGTACCATAGGAGTTACTTCACATAGTCATAATTGCCTTTGTGTATTGACACCAAAATGTCCAACTCTCAATTAGTAAAATTGCATAAAGGGCACAACCTTCACTATTTGTACTAATAGTATATGATTAGTCACCGAATAGCCTCTTTTTAGATGGTTTGGATTAATATGCAAAGGAATGTAAGAGTACTTAAGGTTTGGACCAATTGACAAAGGCATTAATGAGTACATAAAATAGTACTACAAGTGTACTACAGGAGTTCCACTTCACATACTCATAAATACTTTTGTGACTCAGCTGCTTTATGTGTGAATGGGGACTGTTGGTGGAGGACCAAGGTTGTCAGTGTTTCTGAAGTGTATGATTATTCATTGAAACCTGCTTATCATTTAATAAGACAGTTTAAGTTACAAAATACTGGTCCTTGTGTGTAGCATGCTTCTATGCAACATGAAAATTGTTTTTTTCATTCTCTTTTTTCCTTCTCCCAATTTGAAAATATAGATTTTTCTGCAAGTTGGCTGTGAGATCGGAAATAAATATATAATAACGGCAAAGCTGGTTTCCCACTTCATTTTAGCAGCTTTTTCAACAAAGTTACAATTTATACAAATCTTGGGGAGTGAAAAAAACGGAATTGAAAAAAACTGAAAAGCACAAAGGGGAAAGACTGCTATGTGGAAACAAGCAAGCAATAGCAAGCACTAGCCATGGATTAAGAAGGGTGTCTAAGGGCAGTAATGAATTTGAGAAAACATGCTATTTGTTAAATGAACCTCAATCGAGTCATGGGGGTTGTCAGTGACATTAAACAGCATGGTCTGTGGCGTTTTTTAACATATATATAGTGAACATTTTGTGCTGTTTATTTTTTTAGTAGCTGATTGGATTTTTTTTTATAAATGGGATTGCTCGTGCACAGGAAGAAGGACCTGCAGTGGGCTTACAGTCAGAGAGAAATTACATTTAAATAAATGCAACCCACTTTCAAATGTGATAACAGAGCTTTTAATTATTATTATTAAAGAAATCAATACATTATTTACTTACAGGATAAAGGTTTGCAGGAATGAGGAAGAATTATAAAATAAGATAAAATGAATTAACAAGAAGTGATGTAGCATTTTCAAATAATAAACTGTTGATATCCAAGCAATGGCACGAAGCAGATCTTGAAATATAATTGTTGAAGAAAGGGAATAGCTATGGATTAAGTAGGATGCCTTGGGGAACTAGCTGACGGAAAAATGTGTACACTGGCAGGGACATGAGATCCCTTTAACTATTACTTTTCAAGTATAGTATGTCAGTAAAGGCATGACCGTCAATCATTTTTCTGTTGTAAGATATTGACCTTATTTAATGGAATATTGTGTCAGTTGAAGTACAAATGTTTGAAATCAGTTGCGAGATACTCAGTGTTTCATCCTTCTAAGATCCGTAAACTGAGTAGCATTCCACTTGAAATAAGTAACACTTGCTTTTTGAAAAGGGGATATACCCCAAAAGCACATTGGTGCATAAAAAACAAGTTATAAATAATGGCACATTCTTAATTTTCACCAATGCTTCAGCGAGTTATCTCTGTGGATACATCCCTTCTTAAATTGAAGTAATAGTATTGGTTAAGCCAAACTTGGGCCTTGCCTTACCATCCAAGTTCAGCTACGACGGTCTTTTATTTGCCTTCTAAAAGTTGTCGAGGGGAAGAAACACATCAAAATTATACTTACAATGCAGTCATGCTGTAAAGACCACAAACTCCGAACTCCATTTATGGATTTTTATTATGAGGCCAAAAATAATTGGATATAAACACATCGCAATATCAATAAATATAGGTACAGGAAGATTAATACAGAGCCAAATCTGCACATATAATTGATTCGGCAAAAGAGACACAAAACTATAAACTCTAGGATTAATACACAAACCAAGATGGAGGCAGAGTCCAAATACCTTTTTATTAGGAAAGAAAGCATGAAATATCTTTCCCTACACTAATCTTATAGATGATGGCTCTAGTTAGTTCCCTTAGTTTATTTCTTAAAAGTGTCAGCACGTGTAGACTTCCTTAGAAGAGCTCACATCAAATGGGTCAAATAGCTTAAGGCTAAGGAGCTCGTTCTTAAGGTGCTCCTTCTCCTCCGAAAATCTAGAAGTCTGCGTTTTCTGTCCCTGCGCATAATACAAAAACAATACATTCAGCCCCCTCCTAAATGTATCACTTGACAAACCATTCCCTTTTTCAATATACCAGTAGTATTCCATGACTTCTTCAATTAAATCTTATTCGCTTCTTTTGACCTTGGAGTGTGGATAGGCCAGGCACAGACAATATCCTCCCTTCTCGCTTCTCAGACTGTTCAAAAACATTCCAGTTATCTCCTTAAACTAAAAATAATGAGGACGCATTCCTTCTACCTACAATGGGTTGAAAACATACTGTTCTAGCACAAACAAAGATACATTTAATTAATTCTACAGTGGCTGAGGAAGCAAAACTGTAAACACCCTGCAGCTCGGCGCCTAGACTGCAGGCAACTTTAACACACGATTCTATGAATATGAATATAATGTCTCCCTACACCCATGGATATAAAATAATGGTGTCTTCTAGTATATGCAAGTCTGTGTAAAAGACACATTACATCTCTTGGTTAACGTGTCGAATAAATGCATTTAAAACATAATACATAGTGATACTAAAACATATGTAGGTACGTTTGAAACCATGAATATGATGCACCCCTACAATTGGAGTGCTCTATCAGTATCTCTCAAATTGGAAAAAGAAGCATTTGTTAGTCAGACCCTAAGCAATTCTTGCCTACTTTCCAAGCCGAGCCATTATACCTGCTATTGCCTGTTGGTGCATGGATACTTCTTAAAGAGAGGAAGGTATTTTTACAACTGGTCAACTAAGCTCTGAAATGTACTTCCCGGTCATACAAGAGCAGAACCGAATTACATTGCCTTCAGGAACAAAATTAAAACGTGGTTGTATTAATTACATTGGTGTTCAACTTTTTCTTCAGTTAATCATAGTTGGGTAATTGCTGCACTTTATAAATTCCATTCAAATTCAAATGATCTGGCAGAGAAAATTAGGATTTGTCTATCCTCTAAATTTGGTAGTTCTAAGATCAGTTTTAAATGTAATTGCATTAGATCTAAACACTTGGGCATAGGAAGGGATTGTTTGTCTGACAACATGGGTACACATGCATGAAAGAGAACATATCTACTCTTCTTTTTATCTAGCTGAAGCTGCTTTAAACTAGTGGAGGCATGGAATATATGTTAGGAAATACGAGTTACAAGAATATGTTAGCAAAGATATTGAGGACCAAATTTTCGAGGAGAAAAGTGTATATATCGCTTAGTATAGGTTTACTATATTTAGCTCCTCATCCACCTAAAATCACAATGTTTATATTGTCAAAGAATGTAGACATGGCAATAAGAATAGTACATTTATTCTCACCTATATGCCTTCACATTCTCAATATGTTGGCTACCACATTCTGGTAACTCGAAATTTCCTATTCAAAATTCCAGACTACAAACCTCTAAACAGGAAAACCCAAGGGCCTCATGTGACACTTAAGGCTCTGAGTTCAGGGAGATGGGTAGTCTTCTTAGGATGCAATATTTTTCTACAGTCATTGGCGAACACACTTCTACACTTTCACCCCTAATTTGTAAGTGTGTCCACTAAAAATGTTCAGTAAGCAGCTAAACTTGACTTACATTTATCAGCATGTGGTATTCCAGGACCGATTTTTGTCCAATTGCATCGGCAAATAATTAAAAGTTATTATATTGTTGATATTACTATCATGAAATAAGGGATTTATTTCAAAGATATAGTAGCATATTTTTGTATTGTTTTGTTAATTATTGTAGTTCTGTATTTCATAGTAGTTGTTTGGAAAGAAAATAATCAATTTATGCAATTTTCAACTTAAGCTAACAACACAGCATCACTTGCAAAACTAGCACTGAATCATCTAGCTGAACCTTTTGCTGATGTATGTATGTATATATTTATGTATATGGTATTTCTATAGTGCAAATCTAGCCAAAAGCAGTGGAATGCAATATGTGGGCACAGACAAGAATAAAGTCAATGAGTAATAGGAGATGGAGCTAGGTAGAGGATGAAAGGGTGATCAGTGATGCCATGAATGATGGTATAGAACATTTCATGAATGATGTAATATGTGAGGTCATAAGCAGGGCATGCCAGGAGCGCAAGTTATAGTTAGCTATGCTAACTATAACTGGTGAATTTCTGTGGTTTTTTTTAGTTCAAATTGCTATGGTTGTCACTGACAATTTCTTTTCAACAAAACAGATCTTTTTATTGCACCTAACTATAATGTAACTTTAACCTTTTTTTCTTCAGGCAACTTTTGGGGCTTTTTATAGGTAATGTAATATTTTATTACCATACCTAAAGCTGCCCCCCCAAACACGGCCAAAGGTGAGGAGTTGGCTACAGAGCCTTAAGGTTTTGGAATGAGAGGGGGCCAGGACCCCCTCCCTGAGCTGTTATAGTCCCTGGAGACCCCATCCCCCAGGGCCATACAAAAATTATTTTTTTCTTATTTTTTTTTTTTTAATATTAAGACCTTAATTTCACCATTCTGCAAGGACACAGCTTCTGGCCTACAACCCAGTGCGCCGGCCGCCAAGATTTGAAATAGACGTTCATTCAGTTATCAGAACACAGCCGTAATGCCGACAGCCAGATGCCCGGCGGCGCAACAAACGTTAAAATGAACATAATCTAACTTGCAGTCTCAATGGCAGATCCCCTTGTAGCCTTAAAATTTTCATAAATCATAGTCAAACTTATTAACTAAACAAACCCCCCACCCACTAATCTTCCCGGACCCTAGTTGGTCAGCTACTCGAGTGATGAAAGACAGAGCAAGTGAGACGAGCGGTAATCACAGCATCATGGAGATACACACAGTATGCATACACCTGTGACATTAAGTAAGATCAATCAATACCTGCACCAATGCAGGAGAACATCAATAAGCTAGACCAGCAAAGGGAGTGTTGTGCATCTGGAGAAACAACAGGTGACGCCTTAATTAGCATCAGAGGGATTGTACCAGGTGAGCGCCATCTGCCTGGCTGACTGCAACACACAAATCAGTGCCTTCCTGAATAGGGCAGCTTGTCATGCTAAAAGCACGGACTAAGTTCAGTCATCATCAGAGAGCTTTGCCAGCATGTAAGTGGTGTAAGGTCCCCAAATATCTCTTGGGCGTTAGCCCGATGGCAGCTCCTCATAATAACACGTCAGCTGATCACGACAATACGCCATTTCTTGTAACCAAGTTTTTACATCAGGCGCTCGTCTCCCTCCCCAGCAGGCCGCCACTCTGCGCTTGGCTAATTGTAGTGCTAATGCAACCAAGCGCCTCACACTCAACGGTATACCAGACACCATGCCCAGCAGACATATGCTCGGGTCCATATCAACCGCTACTGACGTCATGTCAGTCAGAGCCACCGTCACATCTGTCCAGAACGCAAACACACGGGGACACACCCAAGTTGGCAATTGGCAAAATCCATCCCACACCGCACACACGCAGATGTGTCATGAAGTCCATATTTAAAAAGTTGCTCCGGAGTGTAGTACCATTGTTGTAAGAATTTATAGTGTATGAGCCTAAAATTCCCGTTCGCAGCAAATCTGCCTGTCATATCACAATATTCAGCCCGGTCATCATCCGACAGCGGCTCCAGTAAACATGCGTCCCATCTAGACCTTGCAACCACACTTACATCTCTATCATCGTCCTGCGACACCTTGTACAATCGCGAAATCATCTTCGCTCGGGAAGTCGCCGTATACATCAATTGCAAGGCGTTCAGTGTAGGCGGCTCCATCGGAAAGGATGGGTAGTGATTGCGCAGCCTAACGTAGGTGAACGTAGCCATAGTTCCATTAGTCGTTTGGTCCAATAATGTCTGTAAGCCAATGAATTGGCCAGCCGGGAACACATCCCCCATGGTATTTATCCCAGCACCCTGCAACAGTTGAAGAGCACCCACATCGCTAGAGACTGAAATATGCGCGTGATGCAGCAGTGGCATGGCCGGTGCAAACAGTGGCAAACGGTCTGCGCGTTTCCCTAAGTCCCGCCAGGCCTTCGCTGTGCACTGTACCGTGTCCACCTCTCCCTTCTTGTACACCAAATGCGGATCCACAACCATTGCCTTTAAGGGCAGTGGATAGACCGCCCCAGCTTCAATCGATACATGGGGTGTGTACGGGGGCGCGGAAATCCAATAGGAAGCAAAGTGAGCTTGTCCACACAGATAGTACAATTTCATATCCGGCACTGCGAACCCACCTCGCCCATATGGCTTTGTCAGAGTGTCCCACTTTACACGAGGTGTCTTCCCCCCCCAGGCTAATGTGATTAACAAGGATTGAAGCGTTGCAAAAAAGTTAGCCGTCAAAGCAAGCAGGATGTTTACAAAATAATATAAAAACTTGGGGAGCACCACCATTTTAATCAGGGCTACTCGGTCCACGAACGACAGGGGTAACCGCATCCAGCTTGCAACCTATTCTTCCAACTTGGAAATCGCCACTCCGTAATTAGCACGGATTATTTCTTGGCGTCCCTGTGGATCCATATCCCTAGGTATCGAACTGGTTCTGAGGCCCATTCCAAAGGAACTCTATTGGAAATGGGAGGGTAATATCAGTTAAAGGCAGTAAGATAGATTTTCCCAATTTATTGACAGGCCAGAGAAGCGTTCAAATCTGATGTATTCTCTGATCACCCCTTCAAGGTATCTTACTGGCTCCCGGATATTAAGCACCATATCATCAGCATACATAGATACTGCCAATGAGCGAAGATGAAAACCTAATGCCGAGGCTGAATGTCTTTGCCGCAGGATACAAGCCAGAGGTTCCAGAATAATAGCAAACAATAAAGGTGAGAGCGGGCATTCCTGCCTCGTACCTCTTTGTATAGCAAATGGGGCTGATACTCGACCATTAACCCGCACTCGTGCGACCGGATTAGTGTTTAGTAGGGTGATCAAGGATGTAAAAAAGTATGGCACACCCATGCGATGCAATACCGCCATCATATATTTCCAGGCTACAGAGTCAAACGCTTTGGCAGCGTCCAAAAGGACCGCTACAGCAGCTAAGTCAGGCTTGAGCAAGTGAAGAACCGCGAACAATGCTCTCAAGTTATGCGTCGTCGAGCGCAGCGGCACAAAGCCCGACTTATCCGGCAGTACCATATCGGGCAATAGTAGGCGCTTAGCCAGCACCTTGGCAAGGATCTTCACGTCCGTGTTCATCAGCGACAGGGGACGATACGACTCACATCGATCTTGCGGTTTACCTGGTTTCGGCAGAACCACTAGTAGAGCCTCTCTCATCGTCACTGGTAGTTGCCCCTGTTCAAGAGCCTCCTCCAGTACCATTGCCAAATGCGGCAGTAGCAAGTCTACATATTTTTTATAAAATTCGAACGGTAAACCGTTGGTACCAGTAGCCTTACCATTTGGCAGCGCCGCGATCGCATCCCTAAGTTCCCCCTCTGTAATATGATGCATTAAAAAGTCTTGCTGCCCTGTCGAGAGCCAGACCAACGTTATATCCTCCAAGTATTTCGCTATTTCTTCCTCATCAGCGGCTTCCCTATATTCATACATGGTGGTATAGTACTGTGTAAAACATTCCAGTATACCCTCCTCATCCGTCACAGTCTTGTCTCCGTCCCTAAGTTCTTGTACCACACAGTGTTTAGCCCAGGGATCTTTGAGTCTGTCCGCTAGTCCCCGTCCAGGCCTGCCTCCCTCACCATAGTACCGTGCTCTAGTGCGCTTGGATAAGTAGTTGACTTCCTGTTCCGCAAACTCATTGTACTCAGTAACTTTCGAGCGTATGTCGGCTAGCAGAGTATCAGCCGGTTGCTGTTCGCATTGTCGTTCCAGACTCAGCAGTTCGCGTTCCAATATATCCATCGAGTCTCTGAGCGATTTGAGCACTCCAGCCTGCATACCAATACATGCACCCCTTACCGTCCCTTTGAAAGCCTCCCAGACAATACACGCATCCGACACCGAACCAACATTCTTATCAAAAAACACTTCTATCGTCTCGGGCAGCTGCTCACGCAACACCTGATCAGTTAAGGCCCCAGGAGGCAACCGCCATGCAAACGGAGCATGTGCATGCGATGGCATCCGTACTTCCATCAGCACAGGCGCATGATCCGACAACGTGCAAGGCAAATGCGCCGTCTTCATCACCCATCCGCTAACATGTTTCGTCACCAGCCAGTACTCCAATCGCGACCAGGTATCATCTGCAGACGTGTAACAGGTACCTTCTTTCACACCTGGTGCCCAAGCCGCCACATATCCACTAATCCCAGTATTTACATCCCATCTTGAACTGCCCCACGTGCTCGTTTCGCTGTAGCCTACGCGCGCCTCCTTTTTATCCAACCCATGATCTAACGTCACATTCAGATCTCCCCCACAAATGATCGCAGAAGGGGGCAAAGTATATACATTATTCCATAAAGTAACATAAAAATCAGGGTCATCAATCAATCAATCAATCAATCAATCATCGTATTTATATAGCGCGCTACTTACCCAGAGGGTCTCAAGGCGCTGGGGGGGGGGGGGGGAGGGGGGATCCGCTACTGCTCGAACAGCCAGGTCTTGAGTTGCCTCCTGAAGGCGAGGTGGTCCTGGGTCAGGCGGAGGTGGGTGGGGAGGGAGTTCCATGTCTTGGCGGCAAGGTAGGAGAAGGTCCATAAACATTGACCATCGTAATAAGCGTACCACACAGTTTACCATGTAATATAATATAGCGACCTTCTTTATCCACTTCCTCGTGCAAACATACAAAGGGGACATTCTTTTTAATCAGGATCATAACACCCCTGGCATATGAAGAATATGAAGTTGCCACTCTCTTTCCCGCCCAATGACTAGCTACCGAATCAGCTGCCTGCCCGCTAAGATGTGTCTCCTGTAAGAAGACTACCTGCACATCATGCCTATTCAGATACGCAAGCACCTGTCTGGTCTTTTGTGGCCTGTTGAGACCCGCACATTCCATGTTAGCCAAGTAATTTTCCCTCCCTTATCCATAGATGTCGCCAAGGTGTATGTCCAGCCAACCATCCAGTGATTCACCCGTCAACCAATCTTGTCACCTGTCTTCCAGCCCCAACAGTTAAATAGTCCTTTATATTGTACATAGACCTTTCTATGATCCTCAATGTATACCGTCCAGCAGGACCGGATCGCACAGCACCTCCGTCCAACCTCCCATCCCACACCAACCTCCCTAACTTGCCAAGGCCAAGCCCCCAACTGTAGCGTCATATTGTCCCAAACTGTCTCATATGGAAAGACAGACCAAAGTGCAAAACCAACATCATCCCAACTTCCCAGGTCCAAACCTGCCCACCCCCCACCCACTTCGGCCCCCCCAACCAGCCAAAGCAAACCGAAGCCCCCCCCAGCTCCCTCCCCCCCAGCCAAACCGCATACAGAGTGTGGGGTATTCCCATGAGTGGGGGTAAAGAGGCACAGAACTCCTGTTTTCAAGAAAAAACAGGAGGTGACTAAGCCATCAGGAAATGCAATCCACCTCTGTCGCCCCATACCTACCCCGGACATTCAAAAAATTGCCAATCAAGAAAACAGTAAATGGCAGTTCCCACCCCTTAGTGACTGACAAACTTCATTCCACCTCTTAAATTGCATAACACAGTTCAGACTACAGAGGTCCCACAGTTGCTTGACTATGTATAGGAGCCAGTACTTTATCATATTGAACATAAGGCAAGGTACATATACCGTCGAACAGTATCTCAGATATTATGATAATCGGATCCTGATCCCCACGATCACAGTAGCTGTACAACTGTCCCATACCGCCAATGATATATGACAAAAAATAATGTCAACAGTCACAGACCATGAAGGCTCCCAAATCATGAAGGTTAGCAATACTGAAACCAAGCAACACCTGTAAGGAGAGAGGTTAGTAATACAGAAGAAATGAACCATCTCCATTTGAAAATGCACCAATAGTCCAA
Source organism: Lissotriton vulgaris (assembly GCF_964263255.1). Lineage (NCBI taxonomy): Eukaryota > Metazoa > Chordata > Amphibia > Caudata > Salamandridae > Lissotriton > Lissotriton vulgaris. The sequence continues at coordinate 711,804,227 of NC_141694.1, forward strand.
TAACAAACAGCTTTGCGTTCCCTAAGTGTAGGATGACAGCTAGCTATCTTCAAGCTGATCATCATCTCCGTCCTGTGCCCTAGCTGAGTCTCTCTTATGCTTCTTCTGTTTTTTCGCATAATCCATGGCTGCCTTTGGCGAGGTAAAGATTTTGTTGTCCGAGGGTTCACCTATCCGCAGCCGAGCAGGGTATAACATAGCATATGGAATTTCTTCTGCCCTAAGAATCTGTTTCACTCCCGCAAATTCCTTTCGTGCCGCTTGCACAGCCATAGTAAAGTCTGTGAAAAACTCCAACTTGCTACCTTGATAGTCTATAGTTCCTTTTTCCCTCGCCATGCGTAGCAGTGTATCCCTGTCCCTATAATTCAAAATTTGTGCAATTATGGGATGCGAAGGCGCCCCAGGCACCGGACGCTTTGCCAAAGAGCGATGTGCTCGCTCGACAATAAACAGTTTAGAGAGCTGGTCAGAGCCAAATATATCCACAAATAGTCTCTCCATAAAATCTTCCATCCTGCCCATATTCGTGGATTCCGGCAGCCCCGTGATGCGGATGTTGTTGCGTCAGGACCGCCCTTTCAACTCCTCATTTTTAGCCTGTATGACCGCCAGCACCCTTTCCATACTGAACACTTTATCATTCACTGTGGTAAGGCCGTCCTCCGTTGCAGACTCCCTCTGCTCTACCTCATCCATTCGCTCATTTTGCCGTTCGAATTGTGTGGACATATGGTCCAGCCTGTGGTTCACCGCCTCCATAGTGCATTCTATGGATTGCAATGTTTTCTGCATGGCTATTAGTGTGGCCTCCAGATTTGGCGCACCCCCGCAGCTCCTGTCGATTCTGTGTCTGATATACTTTGCGACGGGGGCACCGTAGACCTCCCCGTTTCAAAGTTCAGATTAGGTTGATTCCTCTCAGGCCGGCCCATAGCACCTATTAATACAATACACTTCTGCCAGCAAAGCACAGGCCTCTATAGGAAAAGGCAGTGTATCGCAAAATGGCGGCGCTGGCTTAGCAGGAGCAATGACACTCGTGCATTCAAAAGGCGCTGCAAACTAGGCAATGGCCCAACTATAATCCAGCAGGGGTGGCCCAATACAGTCCCCAACAGGGTAGAATCCACCCAGCAAGCATGTGCTCGTTGCCCTTAAACGGCTCAAGCCGGGCGCATTTCCACATATACTGTTGGCCTCCACAGTGCTGCCCTTCAACAGTCGCTGCTTTCAAATGCGCAGATCAGTCGGTAGCACTCCAAATCTCCCGTCTATCTGCCAACAATCCCTCTGTAGATCCCAGGCACACCGCACTCTGTATCCTCGTGCGCCTGCCAGCAGCCCACCCCCGCAAGTCGCAGCTCGCGCGGCCGGGCCTAGGTCAGCCGAATCCCTCCTCCGCAGCAACCGCTACCGCCAGACCTCAGCCCCACTCACCGCCACCAGCGTGGGCAGACGCCCGATCCTGGTATCCTCCACCAGCCCCGCCTCGGCACCAGGGGACTCTCCCCGCCGTATCTGCAGCACTCAGGTGGCCTCACAGCAGCACGTCTGGACCTCCGATGCAGCGCCGGGCCCGTCCAGCTCACAGGCCGCCGACAACCCAGGCAATCCTCAAGTCCGCCGCTGCCCGCAAAACACCCTGCCGAAGCAGGTCTCGTCTCGCTCAGCTTCCGTTGCTGTTAGCCTGCTGTGATAGCTATCCGCACCTCACCACCAAGGTCCGCAGCTCCCATCCGCGAGGCAGACCCCTGGCCGCCGGCGGCAGACCGGTCCCAAGTATTGCAGGGCCGTGCGCGATTCACGCGACCAGGACCGGACCGGTTCAGGAAGGGCAGCACTAGGATTCACATCAATTCACCGGGCCTAATCCACTCCGCAGGCAATCAGGCATCAGAATCCACCGGGTAGAGAACAACAGTAGCAGGATTATGCGGATTAATAACGGATATTCAGCTCAGTCTGGCAGAGCCTCACCAGTGTGCGGCCATCTTGCCGTGCCCCCTCTAGCGCACCCTCGGCCATACAAAAATGTAACGGGTTGTGGCCATGCACCATCTCTCCCCAAACCTCGTTACAGGATGGGGGAGCTGTGCGGCCCTAATCTTGCCAGTTGGGAGCAGACTTTTTTGAGCTGGACCTGGGGATGAGGTAACGGGCCATTAATGGCTCAGGAAGGGGTGCCGTGAGGCCCCTCTCCCTTAAAGTAATCAACCCAGAGAGTGGGCTCCCTGGGGCCCTCATCCCCATTTTGAGTAATTTTGTTATGTTATGTTATGTTATGTTATGTTATGTTATGTTATGTTATGTTATGTTATGTTATGTTATGTTATGTTATCTTATGTTACTGGGCACTTATGAAGCGCGCGGCTACTCTCAGGAGTGTCCCGGTGATGAGAAAAAAAAACAATGACAGAACAGAAAGCCTACGCTCATGCCAGCAACTTTCTGCATGAAAATCCAGGGTTTTAAGCCTCATCTAAAGCCGAGGAGATCCTGGGTATGACGTAGAGTGAGTGGCAGATTATTCGAAAGCTGAGAGGCTACCACCTGAAAAGAACGACCACCCAGGTAAGAGCGAGAAAACCTAGGAATAATGGAGAGCTGCTGGGTAGAAGACCTCAGACTTCTGAGTGGAGCATACTGCTTGATTCTGTTTCTCAGATATGGGGCGCCTATATTGTGAAAAGCCTTGTAGGCCAATACCAAAGCTTTAAAATATGTCCTCTTACGTACCGGGAGCCAGTGCATGGACTTCAAATAGGGGGTCATATGAGCCCTAAGGCATGGCTCTTGCTGCAGCATTTTGTACCACCTGTAAACGACCAAGAAGATAGTCAGGGAGGCCTAGGTACAACACATTCACGTAATCAAGCCAGGATATTATCAATGCTTGAACTACTGTTTTCCTATGAGGGACTGGGAGTAGTGGAAGAAAATTCCTCAACATTTTCAGAAGGCTGAAGCAAGTGCAAGCCACTGCTTGGACCTGGGACTTCATGGACATACTGAGTCCATTTTCACCCCAGGGCTTTTAAACGAGGTGGCAGAACTTGCAGGAGGAGACATGTTCTGTGGCCACCATTTGCGCCATTCCTCACCTGGGTTGTGACCAAAGGAGATAATTTCTGACATTTCAGAATTACACATCAGTTGGCTCCATTTAAACCAGGTCCCAGAGGTGGGCTCCCTGGTGTCTCTGGAGGACTGTGGAGGTGGGCCATGTCACCCCCTCCCCATATAAACTAATAGGCCTCCAAGAGGCCCCAAAGACCCCATCCCCGGGCAACATCTTTTTAAATGGGTAGGGGTCAGCGCTGACCTTCTACCGAGCCGTAAAGCAAATTAAGGGTAGGGAGTGCTGCCTCTCCCTGAGGTCCAAAAGGCCACAGGGCCAATCATTTGATAACGAGGAGGGGGCGTGTGGCCCCCCTCCCTGAGCCAGGAGAGGCACCGGGGACCCAATCTACTTAGGCTGCATTTAAATAAAGGGCAGAGGGCCGGGTCCCCCTCCCTCAGGCATGCAATGGCCCGAGGGGCGAGCTCACTGATTGTGTCCTGGGTTTCACAACCGCTGTGACACCATCTACTTCCCTGCCCAGTGCGAGGGTAGGGAAAGTGCATCTGCTCTCTCACCCGATGGGATCACAAAGTTGCTCCTGCCAAGTGAGAGAACAAGACATTTCCCTGGCCACACTCTGGGGCAGGAAATGCATTGAAGTGCTCCCACATAGCGGGAGCAAAAGGAAACCGCTTCCGTGGGGCTGGAGCAATTCCAGCTCTGGCTTCGGCTGCACCAGCGATCGTTGCAGTCAGGGGAGTTGGCAGGCGCCCTGGGCCTTCCTCCCCAGCCTCCAAAATGGGGAAACCAGGGCATGGAATGCCGGCTCTTGCAGGAGAAGGGAGCCAGTGGGGGTAGGCTTGAGCTTTTTGCTCTACAGCTGGTATTACAGTGCCACCTAGGGGCTGGTTGTATGGTTGCATGTCATGTGGCCTATTGTCTCAAGTAATTATAACTCGTGCCCAAAGGTAATTATAACTGGCACCCTAACCATGCAATGCTAATTACCCCACATATTACATCACTCATGACATCTTCTATGATATCATTAATAATATCCCTGCAACATTTGCAATGAAATTATTGATGAGAAAACTGTGCATGGCGGAGGCACAAGTTATGGTTACTTTAAGGCACGAGTTATAGTTACTTGGGATAAATATAACTATAACTGGTGAATTTCTGTTAAACCTTTGTTATAGTTAGGAACACTTTATTTATTCTTTCTATGCAAACTAAAACTAAACTACACAAAGATTCAAATTCTAAAGTTATAGTTATGCCTAAAGGCATAATTTACGCTCTACCTATAATTACTATAACTTTATTTATTCTTTAGATACAAACCAAACTTAAACTACACAAAAAATTATAAATTATAAACATATACTGCTAATTTATACTTTACACAACATCTTCAAATTATTTTAACTCGCAAACCTCTATACACAGTGTATGGAATTCGGTAGCCACACTACATTAGCTACAACTTGCCACTCTAACATGCACTGTCTTATCACAAAGGATGTGATTTACGATTCTATAGGTGCTTTTGTAAATGCTTTTATTTTACATGGCATAACTAATATGAGTGGAGTAGCACATAACATAGATGAGTATAAGCATTGCATGGAGAAAGCATGGAGCAGTTTACAGCAAGACGCTTTCGGAACCCGAAGGGACATGCAAGTGGCCTTATCATGTTCCTGGCCTCTACGGATTGACGGTGCGCCAAACTACTAGAGAAAATGGGTCTGATTTTTCAACCAAAATAAATATTACTAAACAAATCGCGACTTATTGGATTAATTGAAAAGACCCTAGTGGCATATTAATATTCCCATAAGACGATTGTTTCTGAACATAGAATACATCTAAGCAGGTGAAGTGAGCCTTATCCGCTGGCGTTTTTGTATGAAATAAAAAGTAATAACGGAACAGTTCTTCAGCTGCCGGATCATTCATTGTCGACTGTATGTTCAGACAGCATACATGGAATTTGACCTATTAACTTGGACGTTTTTGTAGACTTTGTATAACGCACTAAGGAGTATAGTAACTATATCTTGGTGTGCTCAGGAGTTTTTGTTATAAAATTGTATCTGGACTACATTTGTAGATCTAGTAGTATAATACTCAAGATGGGTGACTATTTGGCAATATGGGAGCACCTAATACAAAATGAAATGATATTGATTTGATGCGTTTTATATTATCAATGTATACTTTTTGTTGTGCAGCTCGAAAAAGCATTCCACCAATTGTTTTTGATAAGTGTACAGTGGAGTGGCATACAGTGGAACAGCATAAAGTCTAGTGGGGAGACTGGAGTTGCACACAGTAGAATAGCATACAGTGAAGTAACATAGAAGAGACTAGCGTACAGTGCAGTGACGTAGACTGGATTGCCATTGAGTGGAGTGGCATAAAATGGAGTAGTGTAGAATGTAGTGGGGTAGACTAGAGTGGCATAGAGCGCAGTGGCATACAGTGGAGTAGTATACAGTGGAAAACTGTATATTAGAGTGGAGTACAGTTTAGTGCCATACAATGTATTTGTGTACAGTGGAATAGTGTAGAGTTGAATAGCGTCCAGTGTAGTGATGCAGAGTGCAGTGGTGCACAGTGCAGTGTGCTAGAGTGGAGTGTTGTACAGTGGAATAGCATAGAGTTGAGTGATGTGGAAAAATCGAAATACAAAATATCGGAAATTAAATATCAATAACAAAAATATCTACTCTGTATACTTAGCTATAAAAACCACAAATTTAGAGAACACAAATATAATTGTTAAAAATATCGATTTTTACATATATTGAAAACAAAAATACTAGCAACCAAAATATTTTTGCCTTTAAATAAACAGAATATGTAAAAAATATCCATCCACACAATATCTAGTACAATAGTATCATCAAAATAAAAAAATAATCATTATTAAAACACAAAAAAAACACTTTTCACAGAAAACAATTGCTTTAAATAAACCTGTTATACACATATTTATTGTAAATAAATATATAATACATCAGCAAAATATTTACCATTCACACCAAAAAAAAAAAATTCGACAATATATACACTAAACCCCCCCCCAAAAAAAATTACGATTACCTACAAACAAATAAACACCAAACTAAAACTGGCACATGATCATTTATCATCATTGTGCCAATTTAAGCATGCACTAGATATTTGCTTGAAAAAGAATAATCGCTTTGTGTTTGTGTATTTTGCACAGGTGAAAAATGTATATTCCTTACAATCAGGATTGAACAATCTGGATCAGGCATCTGATAATGCTCAATATTCTGATAGTCTCTTAAAGTTTTTATGGTCTGGATTTTTAATGTAACGGGTAGAGAATTCTTATGCATGAAAGGATCCATAACTTGGTTGCAATCCCCCCAAATATAATTCTATCATGGGAATATAAAATTACTTTAAGGAAGCACATTTTTCCGGACGGCATTACTAGTATAATTGGGGCTAAATAAATTCATAATAATAAAAGGTGAGCTATATATATAAAGCTCGCAAAGTTTCAAAATGGTGAATGTCAAGGAACATGGAGTAGGCCCTGACACATCAGCTGCCAGCTATTTTAGCGTAAATAAATGGATGGGCCACAACATGTTTACAAACCGTTGAGTGAGATTGAGGAAAGGCATAGGAGACAAGGGCCTAGAGGTAGGCAAGAGAGATTGGTGCAAAAACATCAAGTCATGGTAGGAGGTTATTTATTTATAAATGTATTTATTTATTTATTTATAAAGTTTTATATAGCGCGAACATGATCGAGAGGGACATCGGAGAGTTTCAAAATTTCGGTTGGTTAAGGTTAGGCAGGCGTCAAATACATAACACAGGTAACAATTACAAAGGGTGCAAACATTACATCAGAGTAAGACCAGTAACTTCAAGCAAGAGATCGGAGCCCCATTAAGGTAAGAACTTGCACATAAGGAATCGTTTTACTTCACTTTGGAAGGCAACGGTGGAGGTGAGACTGTGAATTTCAGGGGGGAGAGAGTTCCAGATCCGTGAAGATGAGCCGGAGAAAGCTCTTTGACAAGTTCTCTTTTTTCGAAATATCTGTGGTTTCAGAAGTAAGGTGTTAGTGCTTCTTGACGGACAAGCACCTCCAGGTAGTTCCAACTTTTGGCATAGGTATTTGGGGGTTTTGAGATGGAGAGCTTTGTGAGTCAGGCAAGCGATCTTTCTCTGTATTCTTGCTTCAAAATGCAGCCAATTTAGCGATTTTAGGACATGGGATATGTGCGCAGATCTTTTAGTACCCATGGTCAGTCTAGCCGCCGCATTCAATACCGCTTTAAGTGCGGCCAAGGTTTATTTCGGGACGCCACATAGTTTTGCAGTGCCATAATCTAGCCTCGGTAGAATCAGCGCTTGAACAACCTGCTTGAAGTCAGATAGAGGGAGGTAAGGTTTGAGATTCCTAAGTTGCCTCATCTGGTGATTCGTTCCCTTGCAAACCTTGCAAATTTGGTGATTCCGAGCTATTTGGCTGAATCAATGATGAAGGGGGGAGTTGAAAGCAGTGAGATGGTTCAACCAGAGGTCTACCTTGGGGGTATGATTCAGAGGAGAAAAGAGCAAGATTTCAGTTTTGGAAGTGTTGAGTGGGAGGTGGTTCTACGTTAGCCAGTTTTGAGTGTTCATGAGGGTAGTGCTGAGTGATGTGACATTGTCAGGGGAGGAGATTTTCATGTAAAGTTGTGTGTCCTCTGCGTACATATGGAAGAGAATGTTCATTGAGTTTAGTGCATTTGCAAGTGGTTCCAAAAATAGATTGAATATAATGGGGTATAAGGCGGACCCTTGTGGAACACCCATGGATAAAAGCGAGGGCTGGGATAGGGAATGGTTCACCTTTATTCTTTGGGATCTCTGGTGGAGGAAGGATGAGAACCATTGGAGCACCAGACCAGAGAAGCCCATCCTGTGTTCTGAGACAGATAGTAAATTGTCGTGATTTACAGTATCAAATGCAAGGAGGATCAGGAGGCAGGATTCGTTGTGGTCGAGCATTTTTAGAATGTCATCAAAAAACAGGAATCGGAGCCGATTCAGTGCTGTAACCGCTCCGAAAGCCAGATTGGTGATGGTCTAGGAGTTGGAAATTTTCAATTTGAGCACAAAGTTGAGATTGGACAAATTTTTCAAGGAGTTTGGCCAGAGTAGTGATGTTGGAGATAGGGCAGAAGTTGTTATGGTCTTCACTATCAACATTAGTTTTTTTTAAGATAGGGGAAACCTGAGCTGCTTTTAGGCAGTCGGGGATCATACCTTGAGACAGCGAGACATTAACAATCTTTGTCCAGTGCGGGTGAGGACCTCCTTGATTTCTTTGAAGACGGAGGGTGGTAGCGGGTCATTGAAGTGATTGGATGGGTTGATATTCTGAAGAATTTTGATGATGTCACTTTCGCTAAAAGGGGTGAAAATGTCCTAAGAGGCATTGTTTTTTGTGCTCAGACTAACTGGATCATGCTGTTCAGTGGGGGATTAGGGGGGGCGCAAGGCAATAGGTTCGTAGAAAGGCCTTTTTAGATTCCAGTTCGATATTGATGAGTCTTGACTTCTCAGAGAAACAAAATTTAGCCAAAGCGTCACAAGAGGTTGGGCTGTGACCTGGGTCAGACCGAGTGGGTGCTTCACACGATTGTTGTTTAACAATTACAAAAAGTTTCCTGAGACGATGAAAGTCTTGGTTAGATCTGAGGTAGTCGGCCTTGGCGCTTATGATTTGTTTGTTGTAGGAAACCTTACCGTTCTGAGGACTTTTAGCAGTTCCGAGGAAGGGTTGGATTTCTAGGATCGTTCAGTTTCCCTTAGGTTCCGTTGTTCGGAGTTTAAGTTGTCGTTAAACCATGGCTTTGAGAATTTTGTTGATGCATTTTTTTTGTTGGATCGGTGCAATGGAGTCCATGATACTTGAAATAGTAGAGTTGTAAAAGTCAGTGAGTAAGTGAACCTCAGGCTTTGCAACTTGGGCAGAAAGGGCAAGTCTACATTGGGCTGCTAGCTCAGCAGTATTGATATGTCTAAGGTCCCTTTTCCATACCTTTAGCTTTTTCGATTGAGGCTTCCTTGCGAACACCTCCCGGTTAATGTAAAAGAGAATCATGTGATGGTCAGACCAGTCGCAAGGGGAGATGTTATCCAGAGAAATTATGTTTCCTTTGGAGATGATGAGATCCAGGATTTCTCCTTTATTATGTGTTGGCCTGTCACAGTATTGGGTCAGATCTTGATCATCTAAGAAGGATTTGAGAAATGTAGCAGTTTGGTCATTGGTGTTAGACCAATGAAGGTTGAAATCACTGAGGAAGATTTGGGGAACTGCGGAATCAACATTACCGGAGATGATATCGAGTAATTGTTCGATAAAGGAGAGATTGTCTCCCGGGGGGGTGATTGAAAGTGTGTAATATGCATATTGGAATGTGATTACTTAAAATGTTGAGACATAGTGTAATCACTGGAGGAGGGCCCAGAAGTCACAGAGTGAGAGACTGAGAGAGTGCTCCGAGGAATACAAGCTAGGCTACCGGCCAACTTTTCCGTTCTGTCGAGACGAATTATGTCATGGAAAGGAGGAACTAGGAGGTCTATGATAGGACAGGAGGCGAATTCAACCAAGTTCCGGTAAGGATGATGATGTCTATCTCCTGGTATTGAATGAGTTCGAAGTTATCTGAGGAGTGGTTACCGGATGATCTGCAATTGAGAAGTGTGCATTTGAGTCGTCCCTGTGATTGGGGGGGTGCAACTGCGTGATGTTCACACTTTTGAGGTTGTCATTATTTACAAGGTTGAGCAGGGGTTCTCTATTTGGGTTAGGATGAATGGCTTTAATTCAACCAGGAGGAGACTTGTCGATGGCCAGATGTCTTTATATGTAAGATCAGACTTCGTCTTTCTAGGCCGGGAGTCTGTGTTAGGAAGTGGTAAGGTGTTAAATGAGCGGAGGAGAGGATATTGGAGAGGACCGAATACCACGCTAGCTTGGCTTACGGGGAAATTTAGGAGGGAATTGATTGAGGGGAGAAGCTCGGCTGTCAAGGCTTTCAGGACCTGAAGTTCGGCAGTAAGAAGGTGCAACTGATGAGATAAGTCATCGAGTCGCACCACTAGGTCTAAAGGTTGGGTAAGGGATGTGTAGGGGGATCAGGTAGAGGGGTGAGCCCGGGGGGGGGGGTTGGTCATTGCTAATTTGGAATGATTCTGAGAGCTTGGAAAGAGGGGCAGGGAAATGTGTGAGGAAAGTCGGGCTAATAGACTGTATGTTGATGGGAGATCAAATGAGGGAAGGGACTGAGGAGGAAATATGCCCGGTCTCAAGCCAGGCGGGTGAGGTGGATGTAGGGCTGCAGGAGGGGGGATCGCCTGCGAGGAGTAAGGACGAGAGGGCATGAGGGGGTCTCTCAGCTCGAGAGTCACCTAGTATCTGACAAGTAGTTGGTGGGGAGAGTGGGTTTGGTTGAGATGAAGCCAAGTAACAGGTAGTCGGTGGAGAGAGCAGGTTTGGCTGAGATGGAATGGGGGAGGATCGTTGCGCCATATCCCGCCTAGCAGGAGACAAAGTTATAGGGATGGAAGAAGTGGCATCTTCAGTTAATAGAAAAGACTGTATGGTGAGCCTCTCAGTGCTAGAGTCATCCTGTATCAGACTGACGGTTGGTGAGGGGATAAAGACCATAGGTCCTCCCGCCAGCTGAGGAGGTGTTCTAGTGGGTTGATATAATCCGACTGGGGACATGGAGGCTCTGGGATCCGCTAAAGATGGGGAAGGGTTTAGAGAGAGGGGCGTACTCTCAGCTGTTAGATTGGGAGTACTGGTTAGTTCCAGTGAAGATGTGGTAGATGAGTTGGGGCCTGTGGAGTTGGTGTTCACCGCTTTTCTGAGTGTGGGGTAAATAGTGGCCATCTTGGCTAGGTTGATGCTAGAGGCTTGGAATAAGATAATACCATTATTATAGAGGGTGATAGTAACTGTGGCATTGAGGGTGGACGAGGGAGATGTTGTGAGTATGAGACGATGGGGAGTTCTTTTAGAGCCAGTAATTTGAAGCCTGGAGTAAAACACAGATCGCCAGCAAGCCCGTTTTCTGGTGTAGAAGATGAGGTAATTGACAAGAAAGCCTTTTTTGTGCAGTAGTAGGGGTCTGAGATTAAGGTTTCGGGTCTGGCTTTGAGAATGCGATGTTTGAGTTTTTGTGCCGCATTTTTGGAGAGGTTAGAAGGGTAGTTGATGATGAAGGCATTGGCGCCTGTGGGGTTGGGACTTATCTGGTGTGAACATGGGCTTCTATTGGAATTCTCAAGGGCATATTATCAAGCCCATTATTGCTGCTTTAGCGGCGGTTTCATGCCGCTAAAGCAGCAATTATGTTAACGCCGTTCTTGATAATATGCCCCGACATTCCTAAAATGAGCAGCCTCTAAGTAAAAATGTGACAGCCACCTCAATTCATAGAAACATTTGTGCCTAAATAAGGATCTTGTTGCAATGGCAGAGGCACATTTATAATAACAGTGTACTGTAACTCCCTTACTGGTCTTAATAGATAAAGTTATTACTGTGTGCAACGAATACTGTGTCATAGACTGTTTACGTGGGTAAAACTACGTGTTCATTCATTGTTCCTTTTTTAACATTAATTTTGCGTTTATGGCCCACTGAACTTCCCAGTGCTCTTGAACTGGAAGTCTACTTCTACGCATCTTACATTTTAAAAAGCAAAGCTTGGTTTTCAACTAGCATTAGAGGTCTTTGGGAAAAATTGCATAGTTTTACTTACACTTTACGGTCACTCTCCTCAATGCAAGTAAAACTTTGTATATATTGTTTGATACCAAACGAAAATCTTTTTAATCTGGTAAAACCTTTTTTAGAATTAGCCAGTACGAAATATTGGGCGTTTGTTCCAAGCGTAAAATAATCACTTTACTGCAAAAATCTGAAAATGTGTCTAGCATTCTAGCCAGCCACTTTGCAGGAAAGTGTTACATTGTTTTAAAAAACGGAAGGCCACATCTGTCCTGGAATCAACACACTCTTAAATGGTTTAGCCACCAGATAGTGGGAAAAGCAACAAAGGAAACACTGTAAGATAATAAAAGGAGCAAATGATGTTTGTGACTATAATACAATGAAAGAAATGTAATGCATTTCTCTCATAAAGGCTGTTACTCTTAAATATTCTGTGATGAAATGCTCATGTCTTCCTTCCTAAAAGCATACAGGAAAAAAACAATAGAATCAGCTGTCCAAAGGGACATGACTCAAAAGGAATTGGCATTCCAATCAAAATGAGAAGTGAAAAACACCTGGCCCGGGCTGCAATCCAGTTTAATTTTCTAAAAACACTTTTGATATAAATCAGAAATGTGAACAGACAGATATGGTGTCTAGCACAAGCGTAAAATTATCTCTGACTGCAGTTATAAGTTGAGCAGGAATACAACATAAAGCCCGTAGGCAAATACCCAAATGGACCAAATGCCAAACAGACTCCCAACATGCAATGCATAGGAGTGGCCACTTTAGGGGTGTAGCTTCAGGGGGTGTTTGGGGTGTAACAGCCCCCTAGTAAATGTATTTTCTGGCAAATAGTTGGGTACAGTTACTTTCAGTCGGATATGTTGAGGTGTCTGTTAGATTTCAGTAGGGGTTTCGACATAAACACAGACAAAGCGTGCACACAGTCTCTCCTTTTCTCTGTTTTGAAAGTCTTAAAAAATGTTGGGTGGGAGGAGCCACGCGCGAGACCAAGATGGCCGCATGAGAGCTCGGCTCCGCCGACCTTCCTTTTCCAGCCCTGATATCCTTGACTGTTTAGAAGGAGCAACTCCCCCGGCGCGTCTCCGGCCTGCCTGCGGTTCCCGGCCCCGGAGCTGCACCGTCTGGAAACTGGCGGCCTACCCTCGTCCGAAGCCAGGGACTCGAGTGACCTGGGAGACCGCTGCCTAATGCATCAACATCGGGGCCGTTAGCCAGAAGTCACCGGGCCAGCCCCGTTACTTTTCTGACACCCACTCGGCTTTGTGGCGGGCCCGGCGGGGTGCGGTGAAGAGGCGGCACGGCTGCGGAGGGACCTGAGAGTTGAGGGCCTCACCTGGAAGACCCTGTAGAGCTACATAGTGGAGTCGTCCTGAGTGAGTGCGTGATGATGCACTGCGGGCGACGGTTTGAGACTGGCAGTGTCTGACGGCGATTCAACTGGGGAGCCATTGACGTGTGCTGTGGCCCCGGTGTGCGGTGGAGCTGTGAGGCTGGCTGCCCTCGGGATTCATCCGCCTGTCCCGCAGTGCCCGAGTCTGTGGCGCGACAATAACGAGAGCTGGAGACATGAGGGAGGGGGTCCCTCCTCCCCGGTGCAAGGTGAGCAGTGGCGGCAGTGATGATACCCTTTCAGGAAGGGTGATCCGCGGAGTGTGTGAGGGGAACGGCCCAGGGGATATTCTGGCTGGGCGTGCTCTGCCAGGATGCGGTAAGATCCACCTGCCAACACTTGCACGGGGTACTGTTGGAACTCATGGATGCCGCACCGTGGATGCAGCCCCGATTTGGCCCGTTACCCCTATGTACTGGCTAGGGGGCCCAGTGAGATTACCAGCTTCTGTGTGAGCGGAGTAATACCTGGGATGTACCGGCCTTTCCGCATTTTGAGTCTCTGTGATCCACTGATAGTCATGTGACTCTCATTACCTGCTTCGTGGGTGAAGGCAGGGGCGCTAGAGCTTGGGGACCTATCTTTTGTGTGCTTGGACAACCGGTGGATGCGGAGACCGCTCCGACTGCTGGCCGGCTGGGAGGCCTGGGTTTTGCTTTGCCAGTACCCCTGGGGGTGAGGTGACGCAGTGACAGGGACCGGTCTTCTGGAGGCACGCGGAGGGCCATGAGGCCCTGGCCCTTGGGTGTAATCTTCTGGCCAGTGACTGGTAATGGTGGTGGAACAGCGTCTAGATGGCGACAAAACAGGACGTAGAAAAATCCTTGCCCAGATCCTCCAAGGGGTCCAGGAACATTCAAACTAATAAATTGGATCGATACACTATGCCCAAAGGGTCCTCCACGGAAATAAAGAGGGCTCAGTCGGTGGGGGGAGACGGAGCGAATTCTCCCGCTGAACCAACTCTGACGGATCTCATGGCAGCCATAAATGGGGTCCAGGCGTCCCTAGGCCAGAAGATGGAATCTTTGGACAATAAGTTGGATACGGTTATGGTTGAGATGAGCTTAACTTGGGTGGATCTAATGAAGGCGAGCAAGAAAGTCAAATCACTCGAAATTAAAATGGCCAGTCTAATTGATGACGTGACACTGCTGCAGCAGGAAATAAGAGATCTGAAGGCCTCAAGAACCCTTACGGATAGCAAACTTGATGAATATGAAGGAAGGGTTAGGCGGAACAATATTCGCATTCTTGGGGTGCCTGAGAAATCGGAGGGCCGAACCCCAGATCTGTTTATCGAAGACATAGTTCTTAACCACCTCAAGCCTAAGGGACTGAGTAACCTATTTACAGTCGAGCGTGCGCACAGAGTGCAGGGGGAAAGGCAGAGCCCTGGGGCCACCCCTTGCCCGGTGATTGTGAGGGTCCTGAACAATCAGGACAGAGATGTGATCCTGCAAGCAGCATGTACTGGGACCCCCTGCAGTACAAAAATGCGATGCTCTCCTTTTTCCCAGACTTACACAGATGGTGAAGAAACAACGACAGAGCTTCTTGCCGGTGAAGAAGAAACTCAGGGACAAGGGACTGAAATATGCTATGATGTTCTAGGCCCGCCTGCGGGTGGAGCTCAAAGGCAAGGCTTGGTTCTTCGATAACCCCGAGGTGGCAGCGGACTGGTTGGACAGTAAGCATCAGAGTGAGCCAGAGGATCGAGATTGAGGTGGAGAAGATGAACAATAGTACTAGCACAAATAAGGCCGGTGGAATTAATGTGCAGTATTGTAATGTGAGGGGATCGGGTGGTTCCACAGTTGATTTTTTTTTGCTTGTTCTGTTTAAATTGACAATTACTGTGGTTGCCCTGGATTCAAAGAAGTGTCAGGGGAGGTTGGGAGGTGGCGGGGGGGGGATTTCTGGCCCTCCTTCCTATTACTACCTTTAGTTAGTTTGTAGATTTGTGTTTGGGCGACGGGCACACTGCTAGTTGGGGGATGGGCGACAGCCATATGCAGGGGTGCAGGGAGGGGGGAGGGGGGTTGAGAATGATGGGGTTTTGTGATATTGGGATTACATTGTTTGCATTTATATTTGCAATTAGTTTTATTTCTTTTTTTGCATCTGGTGACATAGCTATAATCGGACTGTTTCCATACCACCAAAATGTCTACTCTTAGAAGGGGATTGGGGATAAATGGGCTCAGTTAGAATGTGAATTGTCTCGGGGATAAACTCAAGAGGAGAATGGTGAACCAGCTGATCAGGCGTCATTCCCCAGATCTAGTGCTGCTGCAGGAGACACATCTTGTTGGTAATCGTTGCATGGCTTTACACAAGGGGGGAGACAAGCTGGTGGCTCATTCTGGATTCAACACCGGATCTAGGGGGACAGGTATCCCTCCATCCATCCAGGCCACTTGGGATGACCATAGAGGCAAGTATATCGGCATATCAGGGCTGTGGGAGGGGAGAACAGTCACTTTTATGTCTGTTTATGTTCCACCAGGCCTGCAAGGCAACACTTTCCAAGACCTGGGTGCAAATCTTATTGGTGATGGGTGGGGACTTTAATGCGGTGATAGATGGTGAGATAGATAGACACCCAACCCGAACTTTGAGGCTGTCCCAGAGGTGGCTCCCCGACTTCTTAGAACCAACGGGGCTTACTGATGGTATGAGACTGAGGAACCCTGGCGAGATACACCATACACACGTGTCGGCTGCTCACCACACCCTATCCAGAATAGACTATGTCCTAGTACCGGCGGCTCAGGCAGCAACGGTCCGAGAGGTGCGGCACTTGGGTAGGGGAATCTCTGATCACTCACCAATTTGGCTCCGGGTAGAGATTGACCAACATGACGTAGGAAGAATAGCCTTCATAAATGCATAGCACCTAAGAGACCCCACCACCAAAAAAGAAATTTTCACAAGCACAGAGAGGTACTTTCACGAGAATGCAGACTCCGTCGAATCGGCTCTGATTCTGTGGGAGGTGCACAAGATGGTTATTCGAGGGGAGGCTTTATCATTAATCGCAGGAAAGGTCGGGCAGAAGTAGACCGGGTGGAAGCGGAGGTAACCAAGATGGAGACTGAAGTTTCCAAGGATGTGACCCCCGAGGGTATACACCGGTGTAGGCTCCTTCAGGATGAATACAGGAATCTAGTTAGAGATAGTGCCAAATCACAACACGCGGACACTCAGAGCAGGATATACGAGCACGGTGACAGAGCAGGTAAACTGATAGCGTGGCTGGAGAAGGGAGAGTTGGCGTCGAGGCTAGTGCCAGAGTTGCAGAACAGTGACTCCGAAAACCACGCTATCTATGGGTCTCCAGGAGACCCTGGGTACATAATTGACCGTGGGCTAGTGCCGGGGGGCACTTCACCAGAGCGTTGTATGCCAGAGCCGGCCGATTTCCCTTCTTTGGACCATCGGCCCATGCAGTGTGTGTGTGGCACGCATCTAATCGACATCTTGAATGGGACGGAAATCTTACACTTGCCACCCCACTATGGAACTCGGAGAAGCTGGGTAGCCTGTGGAAAACAACGGTATTTGACAAATGGGATCTCATTGGGATTACGCAGATCAAGGATATTTGGGGAAAGGATACAATTCTCACATTTGGTGCCCTCCAAGAAAAGTACCAACTACAGGAGAGTGAGCATTATCGGTACCTCCAAGTCTGACATGCCCTGCTTACTCATATTCCCAAAGGCACTGCGCTCCCAGACGCCTTTCCCCTGGAAGATCGAGTGTTAGACGGTCATCTCCCTGAAAAGACTATTTCATTATTATATAAAAAACTTATCAATAACATGGAGGACCTGCTGGTAATTATTTGGGCACAATGGGGAGCTGATGGCTTGGAATTAGATGATGTGGACTGGAGGGAGGCAGTCTCCTCTCCAAAGGCAGTGGCTATTCAGATGAGACTCCGGCTAGTCCAATTAAAGATTCTACATAGGCCATATGTCACGGGGCTCCAGCTAGTGGGCATGGGTTAGGCGGAGGGTAGGGAGTGTCGAGGGGGTGCGGGGAGCTTGGAACCTTCATGCATATTTTGTGGCATTGTGAAGCGATACAGGATTATTGAAGTAAAATTCATGGTAAGATGCGAGAGGTGCTGGGGGTGGAGTTGACAATGGAGGCTCGAAGGTGTGTTTTAAATGTCTGGGAACCCACGAGCCTGAGTGTGAATGAGAGACTGGGGGCGACGCTGGCGAGTATGATTGCCAGCGTAACATCGCCCAGTTGTGGGGTGCTAGCCAACCGCCCCGGGTCGAGAAGTGGATGGAGGACATGGATTGGTGCATGTATAGGGAGAGGTCAGTCTACGTTGCTAGGGGCTGTCCTGCAAAGTGGGGGAAGGTTTGGGGTGCCTGGAATAGGTATTGTGGTGATATTTGTGCTCCTCCAGTTGTCCGGGACGAAGCGGCAGCGCAGGAGTACCCGGAAACCCCAAATGTTATTCTGCATGTATTATCTTGTGGTAAGGAAATGTATATAAGGCAAATGTGAAGCGATGTATGTCACCCGATGTTTTCTTTTGTGGTTTTGTTAATAAAAACATACATTTTAAAAAAAAATGTTGGGTATTTTATCAAATATTGTGTTTTCTCTCACCTAGTACCCTCACCAATCCTTATTCTTCTCCCCTTTCCACTGCCCCTAAAGGCCCTATCATGCGTCCTGCTTGTCTATAATGTAGTTTAACATTATGTGCCAGCCTGATTGTTGGAAAACGTAAAGATCATACACCCACCCAATCTTAGTAACCAACTTCGCCCCTGGGCCATGGATATTATCGAGATCCAGGGCATCATTTCTCAACATACTGATAGAGCGCATACAGCACTCTAATTGTAGGGGTGCATTATACTCATGATTTAGAGGCACCCGCATATGTTTTTAGTATCACTATGTATTATGTTTTAAATGCATTTATTCTACATGTTAACTAAGAAATGTAATGCGTCTTTTACACAGATTTTGCAAACACTAGAAGACACCATTATTTAGTATCCACAGGTGTAGGGAGACATTATATTCATATTCGTATCATTGAGTGTTAAAGTTGCCTGCAGTCTAGGCCCTGAGCTGCAGGGTGTTTACGGTTTCACTTCCTCAGTTACTGTAGAATTAATTAAATGTATCTTTGTTAGTGCTAGAACAGTATGTTTTCATTCCTTTGTAGATAGAAGGAATGCATCCTCATTATTTTTAGTTTAAGGAGATAACTAGAATGTCTTTGAGAGTCTGAGAAGCGAGAAGGGAGGATATCGTCCGTGCCTGGCATATCTACACTCCAAGGTAAAAATAAGCGAAGAAGATTTAATTAAAGAATTCATGGAAAACTACTGGTGTATTGAAGAATGAAATGATTTGCCACTTGATACATTTAGGAGGGGGCTGAATGTATCCTTTATGTATTGTGCGAAGGGACAGAAAAGGCAGACTTCTAGATTTTCGGAAAAGAAGGAGCACCTTAAGAACAAGCTCCATAGCCTTAAGCTATTTGACCCATTTGACGTGAGTACTTCTTAGGAAGTCTACACGTGCTGACACCTTTGAGAACTGTGATAGGGGAGCCAACTAGAATCATCATTTATGAGAGTGGTGTAGGGAAAGATATTTCATGCTTTCTTTCCTAATGAAAAGGTATTTGGACTCCGCCGCCATCTTGGGTTGTGTATTAATCTTGGAGTTTATAGTTTTGTGTCTCTTCTGCCGAATCAATTATATGCGCAGATTTGGCTCTGTATTGATTTTCCTCTACCTATATTCACTGATTTTGCGGTGTGTTTATATTCAATTATTTTTGGCCTTATAATAGAAATTCATAAATGGAATTCGGAGTCTGTGGTCTTTACAGCTTGACTACATTGTAAGTATAATTTTGATGTGTTTCTTCTCCTCGACAACTTTTAGTAGGCAAATAAAAGACCATCGTTGCTGAAATTGGACAGTAAGGCAAGGCCCAAATTTGACTTAATTAAATGGTAGCAGAGGATGATTTGCCTCTAAAGTGAGGGGAAATGAGGGATTTAGAGAAGAAGCAGAGGAAATTCTGGCCCTGGACTCGGCGTAGAAGACGGCGTAGGAACGGAGATCGATTGAATTCAGCAGATGCTGACGGTGCGTTGGAAGCAGTGGTAGAGTAAGAATGAAACTGTGTGGTGTGTTAGATTGTGGTGATGTTTTGTTTGTGAGTTGTCTTGCGAAGTGAGAATGCGTGTTGCGTGATTGTGGGTTAATCGGTTTACTGGTCTGGACACGTGCAGATCAGGAAGTTTGGTGAGCGGACTCAAGAGAAGTCCAAGATCCCGGGATAGTTGTATATGTAATTGTCCGGTTGAATTGTGGGTGTCGTGAAGCGCTATCGATGATCCACTTGTTGTAGGGACCTTTGTGTGAATGAATAAGAACGTAGTTGTGGAAAGCCTCAGGTACCTGGGGTAGACTACAGCGATTGGGTGGCCACTGCAGAAGTTCTTGTAAGAGTATGCTATCGATCTTTTAGCGGACGGACAATTTTTTTTTATGTGACTGTTAGTTTTTGTGGTTGTAGTAGGAAGCAGCTACTTGGTTAATAACTTTGGTTATACAGTTACTTGTGCATGAATGTTTGAGCGAGAGTGTGCGAGGAGAAATTGTAAAGGAGGGTGAGCTGCTGCAAGGAGGGAGTTGTGACGTCAGAAAGAACCGTGCTGGGATTGGTCGGTGGGTGTAACGCTGCGCTGTCATTGGTTGAAGTTCGTCCATAGTGGTAACATCGACTTCTGGATTGCAATAAGCCGCTTTTACAATGAGATGCTTTAAAGTGTTGGGCGATATGTGTAGAGGTGATACAGGAGTGGTAACTCCGGTGGGAGAAGAAGCTCCACCAGAGGATACCCCAGCACATTATATGGTAACCAATGTAGTACTCCATAACAGAGTGTGGTTACAAAATTGACACAAGATTACAAAAAAAGGAGGGAGACTTGGCTTTTCCACGTTATGGGCCCTTTCGGATGGAGGTATTGTACCAGCTCAGGAGAGTGATAAAGGCTCTGAAGCCTCCACCTAGACCAATGCAGTTTGAAGCTTTAGATGCATGGATGAGAGCAGCAATGGTGAGGAAAAGGGAAGCTACGCAGGGAAGGATAAGAAAGGCAACAAATGCATATCAGGACGCTAGGTGGGATGCACAGTTGAAGAGGTGGAGGGTAGATACTATATGGGGAGAACGCCTATATCCATTTAGGTTATAGAAAGGTGGATCTGAAGGACAGAGTAAGACAGAAGAAGACAGTGACACGGATGATAACTTCCTAGAGAGGTTGTTAGCAGATCATCCTCCACCTAGTTATTCCAGGTCAGGGCAAGAAAGAATGCAGCAGCCTGGGGAAGCATCAAGGATAGACCAGACAGCTTCAGAAGACAAGACAGCAGGAGTAACAGGGAGAGTAGCAGTAGGAATTAAGATCCCAGGAGGCTCTAAAGGGCCCAGATTTGGGGACACCGAGCACAATGGAAGTGCATGTGCTAGACAGTTGCCAGACTCTCTAACGGTACCTATTACAGTTCGCCCTGTGGTTTCGAAATATAATTCCAATGAGAGGGCAGATGAAAGACAACCACAGCAGAGAAAGAGAGGAAACGATGACTGGGGGAAGTCTTACTATGAGTAGGACAAGTATGGTTGAGGGGCCAGTGGAAACGAGCACCCCATTACCAGCTACTGCGAATCTATCAAGGATGGACGGTGGGTCGGAATGAAGACAGACAGGAGCTTTGGCAAATTCAAGGTCAGACCTTAGAATGTGGGTTCAACCAGTGAGGGAGTCAATGCTACCAAGAGAGGAGCAGGAGATGGGACAAGAAGCCCCTAGAGTAACATTTCCTCCAATAGGGTTGTGTGGGGTAATCATTGGAGAAGTCGAAGTTGTGAAAGTGAAAATCGTCCAGTGGTGAAAATGAAGGAAGGTACTAGTCCAAGAAGGGCACACAGTTGGGGCAGGGAATATTCTGGAAGTGAGCAGAGTCAGAGAATGACACAGGTGGCAATAAAGGCACCATTGTTAGATGTGGTCTGATTGAAAATCGAGATAGATTAAGTAATACAAAGGGAATCTGCCGTTAGAAAGGATCGAACATATGATCCCAGTCAATTGCTATTTATAGCTAAGGATGTCACGAAGAAAGCAAATCGCACTCATGAGGCATTGGTACAACTAGCAAGACGGTATGAGGTGGATTTGACAAAAACAAAGTTGATGCGGGGAAGTTGCAGATTGAATTACACTGATCAGGATTTAGAGGAAAAGCGAACCAGAGGATTAAAGGAGCAATTAAACGGTCTGATAATAGCAATGAGACCATGGAGAGCATTAGCTAAATGGGAAGAAAGATGGGCCAAAAAGAAAAATACTAAGAAAGCAGTAGGGGACAATCCGCCTCCAGCTGGAGGGATGGGAGCTGCAGGAAATTTCCCTCTAAGAAAAGTACAGAATGGAGGGTATGCAGTATGTACATGTACCATGGAGTAGGGATGATTTGGCGCCTTTCACTAATGATTTTCCTCAGCTGAGGGAAAAGCCTGCCGATTGGTATGAACACATTGATCGGTTTGTTAAGATCTCGAAGGTGTTGTGGATTGATTTGAATACTTTGTTTGATATAGTGGTTCCGGGTGATTTGTGGACTGCATGCAAGGTTGCTGTTGATTGGCCTACTGCGGAACCAACTAGAGATGCGTTAACAAATGGTCCTTCAGCGGAGGTGATGAAGAAATATGACGAAGTGATTACATGGTTGCAGTCTAAAGTAGCTCCGCAGACTGTCGATTGGCTCAAAATCGATCGTACTACTCAAGACCCTAAAGAGTCAGAGCATGACTATTACAAAAGACTGTTAGTAGCATTTAAACAACATAGTGGATTGGATACTGTTGAGCCAAAAGATATGGGACAGTTTGTGTCTAAATTTGTGATAGGATTGAGAAATGATGACAGTTTAATGATACAGTACCACTTGATATGTTGGCAGAACAAGTCTGTTGATGAAATGTTGATATATGCAAAAAATTCCAGTGAACAGGTTGAAGCAGCACAAAAGAAGACAAAGGAAAAGTTGATGTTAGTACAGTTGAGGAATGCTGAATGACCAGATTGGGGGCAAGGAATTGGAGGCCCATTAGGTCGAGGAAGAGGAAGCGGTAGAGGAATGAACCAACAACAAATCGTGCCACAACCTGGACAGGGTAGAGGAAGAGGTGCTGACTTTGGTATGGGAGCCTAGTGGGTGGCAAATCAAAAACGTGTAACAGCATGTCACTATTGTCACAAAATCAGGCATTGGAAGCGCAAGTGTAGAGCAAATCCAGCAAATCAATTGCAATATGAAGGAGAGGGACAACTGTCAGAAGGGGTGAATACAGTGACAAAACCTAGATCCATGTATGGGGGTAATTGTGAGTCCCAAATGCAAATACCACAACCTCCTAGAATACCCCTGAATAATCAGACGTATAGGCAGATGCCTTACTTTGAGATAAAAGACAGAGTAGATCAACTACCAAATCCCCATTAGTGTCAGAGGGGGAGCAGGGAGAATGCACTTTGGGTGCTGCCCTGGAAGTGGACCAAAGTAGACCATTTGAAGACGCAAGGGTGAACGGACATCCTGTTACTTTTCTGCTAGACACTGGAGCTGCACGCTCCATGGTAAGGACAGAAGTGGTCCCAGATTTAACTTTTTGATGAAAGTCGATCCAAGTAGTAGGAGTAACCAATTTGAAAATGATTAATCCGTTGACAACTGAACTACCTGTGACAATAGGACCCTTTCAGGATAAACATCAATTCAGAGTGTGAGATTCCAGCCCGGTCTGTCTATTGGGATGAGACCTATTGTGTAAATTAAATTGCAATATATCTTGCACTCTGAGAGGTGTGGAGTTGCAAACATATGATGATGACGCTGATTTTAAAATGGTAAAAATGAGTCTATGTGCAGAACTGTTTGTAGTTCTCACAATAGAAGATTTACCCCATGACCTGAGAGATTCCATTTCACCGAAGGTATGGGTCATTACAGGCGAAGACATTGGATTGATCAAAGGTGTTGAACCTGTGAAGATAAAGGTCAAACCTAATGCTGAATTTTCATGAATTCCTCAGTATAAATAGACTCCAGAAACAATGGCTGGAATACGACCTGTGATTGAGTCCATGATTGCACGGGAAACAGCCATTACAACGCAACTTTCACAATACACTACCATTACAACAAAACTTTTACAACGCAGGATCCATTACAACGCATGCCATTACAATGCATGCCATTACAACGCAGATGCTATTACAATGCATGCCATTACAACGTAAGTATGGGTAAGTATTTAATTTAATTTGAACCCCTACACTATCCAACACTTACCCTACTATTACACCCCCTGGAGTTAGAATAGTAATTTTAACCCCGACACTATCCAACACTTACCCTACTATTACACCCCCCTGGAGTTAGAATAGTAATGTTAACCCCTACACTATCCAACATTTACACTACTATTATATTCCCATTAATTAAAATTTAAGAAAAATACTTACCCATAATTACTTTGTAATGGCATGCATTGTAATAGCATCTGCCTTGTAATGGCATGCGTTGTAATGGATCCTGCATTTTAAAAGTTTAGTTGTAATGGTATGCGTTGTGAAAGTATGCGTTGTAACGTCATACATCCTGATTGCACAGGGCATTCTGAAAGAGATAAGGGGACGTCCCTGTAATTCACCTATAATGGGACTACAAAAGCCTAGCGGCAAGTACAGAATAGTGCAGGATTTGCGCAGGGTAAATGAAATCGTAATTCTGTGTTGTCCTATGGTACCGAATCCAGCTGTCATACTATTTCAGATACCATGTGAAGCTGAATGGTTCACAGTCATCGATTTGTGCCAGGCCTTCTTCTCCATACCATTACACAAAAATAGCCAGTATAATTTTGGTTCAGGATAGATGACCGTGTGTTAACATGGTGTTGTATTCCTCAAGGGTATACAGAAAGCCCCTCTATCTTTAGCCAGTGTTTGAAAAAGAATCTTGAAGGATTGGTAATGTCCCAAAACTCGGTTTTGTCTCAATATATTGATGACCTATTGGTCGCATCAGAAAGTGAGGACACTTGCAGGATTGATGCAGTGGCTTTGCTTAACCATCGGGCAAAGAATAGAAACAAAGTGTCCCCAAATAGGCTCCAATATTGTCAGACAGAGGTGAGGTATCTGGGACATCGAATTGAGAAGGCAAAACGAAGGGTGTCACCAGATCGCATAGAGACAATTCTACAAATGGGAACTCCGAAAATAAAGAAAGAAGTCTGCATGTTTTTGTGAATGGTCGGCTATTGTCGACAGTTGATCCCAAACCTTTCTCTACAAGCAAAGCCACTTTTGAGGTTGACTCGAAAAGATATTAGTGATCGGTACCATGAGATGACGACAGCTTGAGTGCCTTCCATGAGCCGAGAGAGAGCCTATGTCGCGCTCAGGCACTGGGAATGCCAGATTACAACAAAGCGTTTTCGCTCTTTTGCTGTGAGAAAGAAGGATGTGCATTAGCGGTCCTCGTACAGACACATGGAGGTGCCCGTAGACCAGTGACTTACTTTTCAGCTACATTAGATCCTGTAGCTTCTGCATTGCCCGGATGTCTCAAATCTGTTGCTGCAACAGGTGTCAGCATTGAGAGGTGTGAAAGTATAGTAATGGGTCATCCACCTGTGGTGTATGTGCCACATTGTGGAATTACTAATGACAAGGACAACGACACAGCACCTCACCAATACAATAATAGGCTTACAAAATATGTTGCTGAAAATGGTACTCTAAAGCGTTGTACTACTTTGAACCCTGCTGCATTGCTGCCTCTTCTACAAGAGGAAGGAGAAGATTGTGAAGAGCATGACTGTCTAGATGTTACTGAACTGTCTACCAAACCCAGACCTGACATTGTTGATGAACCACTGCCCGAATCTGATCTGATCCTTTTTGTTAATGGTACATGTTTAAGAAACAATGAAGGGTACCTGAGAGCGGCTTTTGCTGTGTGCACTATTTTGGGATTCGTCGAAGCTGCCTGTTTAACAAGAGTATATTCTGCTCAGGTGGCCGAAATTGTTGCCCTGACACATGTCTGTACCATTGCGAATGGAGTGCAAGTGACCATCTATACAGACAGTCTATACGGGTTTGGAGTGGTTCATGACTTTGGACAGTTATGGTCTCAGAGGGGATACTTAACGTCATCAGGATCCCCTATCCGTAATGGCGAATATGTTCGTCATTTACTAGAGGCTTTACAGAAACCAAAAGCCATAGTAGTAGTAAAATGTGCAGCTCATGGTAAAGGAGAAGATTTTGTCACCAAGTGAAATAACTATGCTGATGAAGTGGCTCACTTTTGTGCAATACATGTTTGTATTTTTAATGGAGGATACATAGGAGAAAGTGCAGAAGAGACCATGCTCAGTGTGAGAAGTTGACCTGATATGTGATGTCCACTATTCTAGTAGGCACCCTGTATCAGTCCAAACAACCCTTACAGCCCTTATGGTGATGGTTGTAAAGTCAACTTTATAGACCAGCTATCCTAGTGGTAGCATGGACAAAGCAGTCTTAGGCTATTACTTCAGAGAGCATGTGAAGCCAATTGTTTTTCCAATTATAATCCCTTGAATACCAAATGAAAGGACACCACACAAGGTATATATCAAATATATATGTATTTATTACTAACACAACCCCGCTGCACTCTTTAGGAGGTCAGAGTTCGAGATACAGCACAAGTTACTCAATAAGCATACTATAAGTTGCACAAACACAATTCTGCCCTAGGGGCCTCATGAACCATATACTAAGTAAGTGGTATAAGAACCACTTCAGGAAAGGTGAGTAGGACTAGGGCCTAGGAAATCGCTGGGACAACACTGAACAACCAAAGGTTAGGAAGTAGGAGTCCCACAGGATGCATGTGCAGTGTGTAAACACACACTCGGGTTACCATAGACGTTCAATGGGAACCAAAAAGTTACAAAGTAATAGATTTCGGACACTTCCAGGTGGACTACAGGAAAACCCAGTAAAACTAGGACACTAGGATAGTTGTTACCCACGGGAGCACCGGAGTACTCGAGTTACCTCACCTAGGGAAGCCGGGTGCATAGGTGTTCTTTCGTGTCGGGTTTCATCGATCAATCCTATGGAGAGCTGCAAGAAAGTGCTGCAAGCGACCAGGAGGAAAGTGTCCGGATGGATCCAAGGGTGGATCGGAGCAGTGAAGAACCAGAAAGCAGAGGGGACAGAGTTTGACAAGTAATTCCCCACCCTTCTTCAAGCGCCTTGAGACCCTCTGGGTATGTAGCGCGCTATATAAATTTATTGACTTGACATATTGACTTGACTAGCCAGTGACCAGAAGGAACCAGGAAGGAACCAGGCGATGTCGAGATGCAATCAGGTGAGGAGATGAAGCTTGTCTCTCCCGCCGCGTGGACCAGGAGGTGTCAATGATGACCAAGAGCTGGATACGGACTGTCCCATGAAGGATCTACCTGTTGGCGGTGTCGGTATCCAGATTGGACCCAACAAGCCTTGGCAAAGGCAGTCCTCGCAGGAAGGGAAGATCAGCTTATGTTCAGACCAGCAAGGTCTGGGGAGCTTCCCCTTTACAGGAAAGCAGGAGCAAGCCAGGAGCAACCAGGCAAGCAGTATTGCTTCAAAAGGATGTCTTCAGGAGGGCCACTAGCCAACTGGCTAGCAACCGCAAAGGGATTGGTGTCACTACAACGCATGCTTTTACATCGCATGCCTTTACAACGCGTTTTTTACCACGCAGTCCATTACAACGCATAATGCTTTTAGGCGCTGGATAGTGAATTATTTAATTTACTATTCCAACTCCAGTCCCCGTGGATAGCAGGGAAGGTGTTGGATAGTAAATTAAATATATTCCCTATTCTAGAGCGCCCCCCAGCGCAATG
Organism: Lissotriton vulgaris; assembly: GCF_964263255.1. Taxonomy (NCBI): domain Eukaryota; kingdom Metazoa; phylum Chordata; class Amphibia; order Caudata; family Salamandridae; genus Lissotriton; species Lissotriton vulgaris. Next base: position 711,831,534 of record NC_141694.1, read on the forward strand.
CGTTGTAATGGTATGCGTTGTAATGGTTGCGATGTAATGGTAGTGCGTTGTAAAAAATGCGTTGTAAGTGATGTTCCCCACCGCAAAGATGCGTCGAGGAGAAATGCAGGCGCAGGCTCCACGCGGTACTCGTGGAGTGTGGAGGGCTGAGCTTCGATGCCCTTCCTGCTCGGGTCGGGGCTTCTAAATCCCCAATGCACAACTTTGAGGATGCCTCAGAAGCTGCATAGTTAGTAAAAAGCAGGTACTGCAGGAGGTCCAGTTCCACATCTCTCGTGTCCGCCACAGGTCTCAGCTTTGCTGTGGATGTAGGTCGGAGTCAGGACAAAGCAAACCGGCAAGTTACTGTTGGTGCCTGTTTGCACAGGGTGGTCACTCCTTGACCACAAGGGAGATGTCTTCAGTCTTCCAGTCGAAATGGAAAGTCGAAGGTCCAAGAGTTCGTTTCAGAGTTTCTTCCAGGATAATCTAATGTCTCTAGACACAGCTCCTAACTTTATACTAATCTAAGGGGCTGGATTACCTGCTAGCTTCCTCCTATGGGTGAAACCTGGGAAGGGGGTGGTTACACCCCTTTCCCTTTGTCCAGTTTCGTGCCAGAGCTGGGGCTGGAGTGCACCAGCAACTGGTTTGAACCAGGCTATGCATGGAGCACCTTGTGTGCCCCAGGCAGTGTCCGGAAACAGCAGTTTCCATTGAACCCACCCTGCCCCAATCCACTACAGGCTGTCTGGGGAGGTGCCAGCACCTCCCTTGACAGGAAACCTATTGTCCAGGGCTCCCCTGCCGAAGTTTCATCCAGCAACAGGAGGTCAGACTCGTGTCCGTGGCAGCAGCATCCATTTTGTGATGCTGAGGCTCTGTTTAACTTTAACCGGGTATAGCAGTAACTACATGTCTTCTCCCTCTAGAAGGGTGGAATGCTACCCCCACCGCCAGGGCTGGCGGGGGGTAGTATTCCAAAGTGTTTGACACCTTACACGACATGTTTTGATAAAGCCAAACCAAAGTTAGCATTAACCATGAGGATTATAATGCACTTAAGAGTATATGGTATGGCTATATCATAGAAACATCTCACTTAAATCCAAGCACTCTGCCTTCAGGATTGTCAAGGCCTGCCATAGGAGTGACTTATAGGTATATATGTGTCTATATATAAGGGTAGATATAGGAATACTATATCTAAGCAAGGGGTGATTACACGACCTTCCCTAAGCTGAGTGATCAGCCTTTGGTGTCAGTTTGGATGGCCAGCCAGGGGTGGCATAATACATGCTGCAGCCCCTGGTAGGCCTTGGATGCACCTATGCCCTGGGTACCTATGGTACACTATACAGGGGCTCACAAGGGTGACCCAATACCCAATTAGGTATGTACCTAAAGTACATGGTATGCATTTAGAGAGAGAACAGCTGGGCTGTGAGTCTGATTAGCAGGCCCACAGCCACACTAAAGTAAAAAAAACAGAGTATCACAGCAAAAAGTGGGGGTGACCATAGGAAGACCCTACTCTCTTACACTCAGCATGATGTTGGCAGTAGCCGATACATGGGACGAGGTCAAGAGACTGCAAGATGAGGTCCCAGAGGAGGAAGGAGCGTCATGGGTTAGAGCAGGCTGTCAAAAGAGAGATGATGGCATCTGGGTATCAACTGATGAAAGGGCAGTGTTACCAAACTATTTAATGGGTCCAATGGCAAGGCAGATTCATGGAGCAGTTCATCTTGGAAGAGATGCAATGGTGCGAGTGTTTAGACAGACCTGGTTTAACCCCCGATTCTGTGTGCATGCTGAAGCAGTTTGTCACAGGTGTGTTACGTGTCAACAAATGAATGTGGGAAAGAGAACTGTGGTGGCAATGAGTCACATTGGAAGATCAGGAGGTCCTTTCAACAGAATACAGTTAGACTTCATTGAGATGCCAAGATGCAATAGGTTGAGATATGTCCTGGTGGTGGTCTGTATCTTTTTACGATGGGTTGAGGCGTATCCAACCAGACGATGTGACAGTCTCACTGTGGCAAAACTGCTCTTAAGGGAACTGATACCGCTGTTCGGAATTCCGACCTCGATGGAAACACACTTCCATAACGAACTCATGAAATTGTTGTGTGCAGCTTTAAAAATCTATCAAAGATTACATTGCAGCTACAGGCCCGAGTCTTTTGGTCTAGTGGAACAAGTAAATGGCACAATCAAAATGAGGGTGCCAAAGGTGTGTTCGCAGACTTCATTGAAATGGCCTGATGCGTTCCCTCTTGTGCTAATGAGCCTGCGTAGTCACCTAATAGGAGAACAGGGCTCTCTCCCCACAAAATATTGATGGGAAGAGCTATATGTCTACCTATGGTGCCAGCAACAGCGTTGATAAACATCACAGATTATTTGATTATGGATTATAGTAAAGGATTGGCTGATGTGGTTAATTCTGTGTCCAACCAGGTCGAGGCTGCGACTGCATTCACCTCGAGTGACCTGCTGCATGATGAAAGGCCTGGTGATTTGGTCGTGGACCGAAAGCACGTGAGGAAAAGCTGCCTTGATGTTCGGTTGTGTGGACCGTACCAGGTGCTCCTAGTCACAAGTCCAGCGGTGAAGTGTGGAGGATTGCCAAATTGGATCCATGCTTCCCATACTCGCAGAGTTCCGGAACCGGTGGATGAGACAACGCCTCTTGTTCTGCGAAATGTAATTGAAACAGAAAGAGCAAGTCCGATTGTGTGAACTTTCGATGAAGTGGAACAATCAGTTGAACAAAACAGCATAAATCAGGCAAATCCTGAAGCGAATACAAACTCTGAAATATATGATGTTGTGGAAGTGAACTTTGAATCAGAGCAGAGTGAACTGTCTGGTGCAGAAGGATCAGATCAAGAGGAAGAACGGAGGAGATCAGATGCTTTAACAGCAAAGTGGCCAACAAAGAAGGAAAGGCTGAATATAAGACTTACAGCTGAGAAAGATATTGCTCCGATTCCTGAAACGTCTGAATCTGATCAAAGTGAAACCGAAGAAAGAGCGGATGGTCTGAGACGATCCAGAAGGGAAAGAGGGCTGTCTCGAAAGTACGCATCTCCTGGGTAGATGTACCTTGCTGCAGATGCAGAAACTGGGAGACTCTGGAAGACTAGGAATAGGCACAGTTAGTCCTGGAGGGAATACCCACGACAATCAATCTTCAGTTAATAGTCCCTGATGTTGACGCATTCGGAATACTGACTTTGACAGTTCCTGATCCCCCAAGGCTGAGTGGATTGTGGTTTTTGATCCTCAACTAAGTTCATTTCCCAACTTTTGGTCGACAGCCAACTGCACAAGAAATGGGAGAAATATGTGCTGAAATATTGCAACTTGTTCTTACTACGCTTGGATCAAACATCATAAATGATGAAGAGTGAACTTTAAAGAGACATTTATAGCCTTGGGAAGTAGATAACCTAGCCCCAAGAGGAAAAGAAGTCTTAAAATTAGGGTCTTTTCACTAGAGAGAAGAACTGAGAGTAGGGCTGACTACATCTCTTCAATAGGTTTAGTGTCATTGAACTGAACATTGAAAAAAAGAATCGAATGATAAAGACATTAAAGACAGTGTAAATAATAGGATGAAACAAGCAAAATAATCAGGACTTTATTGAAAGAAAAGAAGTATAATCAAGACAAGAAGCAAGATGGGGTCCGAGAAATCAGGACATAAAAAGAAGTGCCTAATTCGTACCCTTATTGTTGTGGTGATTATTGTCATGGCTGGGTGATTGCTATGATTCTGAAAAGAATGACATGACACCTACCTCATCTAATACAGACATAGGTGAGGGTGCATCAGCCAAGGATAAAGAGATGATTAAGGAAACTAGTCGGATGCTACACGTAGATTTATCAAAGGGAGATTTTACCCTGAATGCATATGCTCGGTTGTTGTATGAGTACGTGGACACAATGGAAGCAAAAGATTGTTATGTGTGCATGCAACTTACCCTCATCAGTAGAAAGGGGGCATTCGATATCATGACTTGCCTTTGACCTATGGCATCACATGTAGTGTACTACTAAGCATGTTTTAACTTGCATGCTGACTGACATCGAAAAGAAATGCGTAGCTCAGATAGAAGATCGACATAGACAAACACTATTTAGACCAGATCCAAAAACATAAGGTTATCCCATGGATGCAAGAATAATTAGATCATAAGGCCAATGGAAGCTCTGGTCCCATAGTATTAGACTTTAAGCAAAAGGGGAAGTCATGCATTAGACACCCATCAACTTATTATGATAAGATCTTTGTGGGTGAGAGTGATTGTGTACATATTTTCCTAATTGAAGAAGCAATAAGGAAGGCACTATTGGATAAGTTGACCATAGTGCCAAATGTGTATTCTGTGTGTGGACAAAGTATTATGTGTGAAATTGCCTAAAAATTTGTAAGGCACTTTTTTTTTCTGCAGAGTTTTATATAGCGCAAACTAGACCCGAACCGAATCAGGTATCAGAGCGCTTTACATATCACCAGTTACGTTACATGAGGACACACATTCATTTTAGGCACGGGGAGATTAAGTAATTTGCCCAGAATCACAGGAGGTTTTGGCGTTGTTACTGAGACTCGAACCCAGATCCCCAGGTCCGAGGTCGAACGCCCTAGTCATTAGGCCAACTCCTCTTCTCACTTGCTACCTAGTAGTGGTATTTCCCCAAATCTTTCATGTAGAGGACCAATGGCCTTTAGAAGGAAAAAGCGTTCACAGAGGAAAACGTGGTGTAAGTCCTGGAGAAGTTGTTGGTGATATATTTGGAGCCATTGTACCCAGTGTGGGAGTGATTTTGAATGATGTGGAAATTAGAAAGCTAGCAACTATAGTAGATAAACTCTCTGTGAATATAGGCCAAATCTTACTACTTGTGGATGGGGAGATGGTCTTGATAAGAGCTATGGTTCTTCAAAATCGATTTGCTTTAGACGTTCTTGTAGAAAAGGCTGGAGGAGTCTGTAAATTATTGAAAGTGCAGCAATGCTCCACATATATCCCAGACAATACCCAGGATATACGTAAATATATCAGTAACATCTCAGAAATCCATCAAGATTTGCGTGACTTAGCTGCAGATGGCTTATGAGAGGAAATTGGCAAGGGTTTTAGGGATAGTGGGATACATATTTAAACCCATCATAATAGCAGCTGTTTGTATCATTGTATTATTGGATTACTGTAATGGTCTTTATCTCAATGCTCAAAAGCAGCACATTAATTGGCTACAACTAGCCCAAAATGCAGCAGGAAGAGTGCTGTCAGGAACTCCTAAATTTGTCTCCGTGAGAAAGGAGCTAAGGCAACTTCACTGGCTCCCGGTGAAACAAAGAGTTTGCTTCAATCGCACTCTGTACAGTGTTTAAGGCTGTTAATGGAGCCGGACCTGACTTCCTTAGACGTAAATTCCTCTGGTATGTCCCTGGAAGATTGCTACGCTCCTCTGGAGCCAAATATAAAAGTACAAAAGTACAAAGTAGTTTATTGTGATGATTATTTAAAATCTTACAATATTACACATCTAAAACAAACAGTAAAAGCTATATTTATGAATAAAAACACTTAAAATGTAATTGCATCAGGTTTGTAGATGGTTAAATATTTAAAATTGATATGACACCTAGTTTCCTTTTAACTATCATTTGGAACCTTACAAAGATAGCATTTAAAATGATGTAATTCGAGTTCAGGCACTTAATCAAGGCCTGCCTGCATGTCCTTATGCCTCGTGCTTTGAAAGGAAACTTAAGCAATGTTTTTCTCTCCTGTAAGAGTTCAGGGCAAGTACACAGAAGATGAAGCATATCCTCCTCACCATTATTACACAGTCTACATTTCGTTTGGGTTTTCGGTCTCTCCCACGGGAGAAGGTGAGACAGGCCTGGCATTGTTCCAAATCTGGCTTTAAGGAGTACCTGTTTGTTTTTTTCCGTCCAGGGTGTTAGCAGATATTGTTGGATTTCCTTCTTTTTATAACCGTTAATTATCGCCCATGCGTGTTTTCTTTTGGTAAGGATAGCTTTGTCGTTTAAGATGGATAGGTGGTTTGTAGTTTTATTAATTATTTTCTTAAACAATGTCTTGGTTATGTTGTTTTCCCATATTGACGTGACCGCAAACTCCTTTATTGCTTCCCTAAGATAGAGCCCAGCAGTAGAGTTAGTGTTGTTATTTATTTCTCTCCATAACAGGTGCGATATCTCATATTGGTGGTCACTTTTTATTTGATTCCATACTTTTATAAAGTGGCCTTGCCTTGCATAGTGCTGATTGGTCAATCCAAACTCCAACCTTACTTGGGCCGGGGACGCGTTCGGTGGGAGATGAAATAGGGCCCGATATGCTCTGGTTATGATCTTGTTCAGGGTTTCACTATCTTTACCCATTACCGCTTCACTACCATATGTGATAGTCGGTAAGAGTTTTGCGCCAATAATACTCAGAAGAAGGCCATAGGTTAAGCTGGAAAGTGACTTTTGCACGATTCTGAATGCTGCACTTAATGAGATCGCTTTTCTTTGAATGTCACTTTTTTGTAATTGGTAGCTGCCCTTCGCATCAAATAATACACCCAGGTATTTATATACCTCTACTTGCTCCAGCTCGGTCGTGTCCATGAACCATTTACTTTTGTATCTTCTCTTATTATTTTTGGTCACTACCATGATCTTAGTTTTTGTCTCGTTTATGACCATCCCGTTCTCCTTCGAGTACGTATGAGTCCGCCTAATTAGACGCTGTAGCCCCACTTTAGTATGGCTCAATAATATGACGTCATCTGCATACATCAAATTCGTGAGACGCTTGTCAGCTAATTTCGGGGGTTGCGCGTTCTCATCGTCCTGTATTCCAGCTAGGTCGGCAAGAAACAGATTAAAGAGAAGGGGGGCTAAAACGCAGCCTTGTTTCAGGCCTTCCTTTGCTGGAATCTCCTTAGATAGGGTTCGGCCATCCCCCATCCTCACACTTACCCATGTCTCTGTATATAAGAGGCGAATCAGTTTAAGAAGGGGTGCTAGAATATTCATTTTCCCAAGTTTTTTTCAAAGTAAGTTTCTGTTGACACAATCAAATGCTGATTTAAAGTCTATAAAACATAAATATAGGGGTTGGTTCAATCTGATTGACTTGTCCATTAGTAAGGCGAGAACCAGTGTATTTGTTGTTGTTCCTAGGCCTTGTATAAAGCCTGTTTGGTTTAAGGGCAGTTTCTTGTTTTCCCTCACCCATTCAGATAGTTTAGTCAACAAAATTCTTGCAAACAGCTTAGCATCCGTGTCTTGTAAAGTGATCAGCCTATAGTTTTCGGCCAGTGCTCAGTTTCCTTTTTTAAAGACTGGGGTTATTAAGGATCCTCGCCATGACTTGCGGACAATTCCTGTTAAAGTGACTTCTACGTATAATTTCTCTAAGATGGTCGCCCATAGTTCTGGGTTTTCTTTATAGAGAGCAAATGGTATCCTATTTGGTCCGGGACCACCGTTCTTCTGTTGTCCTATAAATTTGATTATCTATTCTTTTTCTATGGGTAATGGCGTATCCAAATCATTGTCCTTAGAGGACAATTCCGGGTCGATGTCGTATTTGCACCCAAGTCGCGTTTCCAATGAACTTGACTGTATAGCGTCCTGATTTAGATGTCTCCTCAAGAAAATCTCCCATTCCTGCTCGGTTAGTGGTGATGAGACTACTTGCTTGTTAGGTCTAGCAAGTCCATTGATAATCTTTCAGAAGTCTCTTGGATTCTTCTGCTTACTGGCTTGCAATACTTTTGCCCAAGTTGCCTGTTTTGCTTGATTTTTTACACCCCATATTAGCTTCTTCAGATTTTGATTTAGTAACTTTAAGTTTCCCAGGTTTTCTGCTTTTATCCCGGGCTTCTTTAATAGCCTGATATTTCGTTCTTTCTTCAATTTCATTATTGTATATGGCAAGTTTAAGTGGTATTCCTTATCCCTAATTGGTTCTTTATACTTTTGATTCTTATTAGTATATGTTTGGCTTTGCGTTTTGATCAGCATCCCAGTGAGGTATTCCCATTGCTCTATCACTGTTTTTGTTACTGTGTCTTTAAAGCATGCTTCCATGATCCTTTCCACCTGTTCGTTCATTATTTCTTTGTTTCCAACATTCCAAAACAGTTTTTTATAGTTAGTTGTACCAATATGCCCTTGGACAGACTGATACCCCTTATTTCTATTTGCTCCAATGTTCATTATAATTGTCTGCTGGGCGTGATCACTTTCATTTACTTTCTTTAATTGGTACGAGGTAATGTTGTGAAATATAAATAATGAGGTCATGGTGTAATCAATCCTGGAGTGTACATTATACCCAAAGTAACTGTATACTGGAGGGACATCCGTTTTTATTCTACCATTGAGAATTCGAAGTCCCATAGCTTCCATGTCCTGTACAAGTTTTTTTCCCATTCTATTCTCATTGACGTTGTTATCTACCACCAAGAAGAAATCACTGAAGGAACGACTGGACAACAACGCCCACGACAGCAAGGAACTCTTCACCATCGTCAAGGAGTTCTCCAACCCAAGCACCGGCAACAACGACATCACTCCCTCACAAGATCTCTGCGACTCTCTCGCCTCGTTCTTCCACCGCAAGATTGGCGACATCCACAACAGTTTCGGCGCACCATCCACGCACCCAACCGTCGAACCAACGCCCCCCACCGCCACCCTCCGCACCTGGACCACGGTGACCACCGAAGATACAGTCCGCACGATGAACACCATCCACTCCAGATCTCCGACTGACCCCTGCTCCCACCACGTCTTCAACAAGGCTTCCACCATCGCACCCCAACTCCGAGACGTCATCAACACCTCCTTCGACACCGTCACCTTCCCGGAGAGCTGGAAGCACGCCGAGCTCAGCGCCCTACTGAAGAAACCTACAGTGGACCCCACCGACCTCAAGAACTTCCGCCCCATCTCGCTCCTGCCTTTTCCCGCCAAAGTCATCGAGAAGATCGTCAACAGACAGCTTGCCGCCTTCCTCGAGACGAACAGATCCCTCGACCCCTCACAGTCTGGTTTCAGAGCCAACCACAGCACCAAGACCGCCCTCATCGCAGCCACCGACGACATCCGAGCCCTGCTCGACAACGGGGAAACATCCTCCTGGACCTCTCCGCAGCTTTCGACACTGTCTGCCACCGCACCCTAATCCAGCGCCTCTGCATCATCGGCATCCAAGAGAAGGCACTGGAGTGGATCGTCTCGTTCCTCGCAAGAAGAACACAGAGAGTCCGCCTCCCCCCGTTTCGATCAGAGGCCACCGAAGTCATCTGCGGCGTTCCGCAAGGCTCATCACTCAGCCCCACCCTCTTCAACGTCTACATGAGACCTCTTGCCGCCATCGCACGCCAACACAACCTCAACATCATCTCCTACGCCGACGGCACCCAGCTGATCCTCTCCCTCACCAGAGACCCCGACACCGCCAGAACCAGCCTACACGAAGGGATGAAAGACGTCGCCGAGTGGATGAAGGACAGCCGCCTGAAACTGAACTCAGACAAGATGGAAGTCCTCATCCTGGGACCATCGCCCTCCGCCTGGGACGACTCCTGGTGGCCCCCAGCCCTGGGCACCGCCCCCAAGCCAACAGACCACGTACGCAACCTGGGCTTCATCCTGGACTCCTCCCTCTCGATGACCAGACAAGTCAACGCCGTCTCCTCATCATGCTTTGACACCCTACGAATGCTTCGCAAGATCTTCCGATGGATCCCAACCGAAACCAGGAAGACGGTGACCCAGGCCCTCGTCACCAGCCGATTGGACTACGGAAACACCCTCTACGCCGGAACCACAGCTAAGCTACAGAAAAGACTCCAACGCATCCAGAACGCCTCCGCCCGACTCATCTTGGACATCCCCCGACGCAGCCACATCTCCGGCCACCTGAGGAACCTGCACTGGCTCCCCGTCAACAAGAGGATCACGTTCAGGCTCCTCACCCACGCACACAAGTCTCTCCACGACATGGCCCCAAGTACCTCAACGACCACCTGACCTTCTACACGCCAACCCGCCAGCTACGGTCCACCAGCCTCGCCCTCGCCACCGTACCACGCATCCGAAGAGCAACCGCCGGAGGCAGATCCTTCTCCTACCTAGCGGCCAAGACATGGAACTCCCTCCCCATCCACCTTCGGCTGACCCAGGACCATCTCGCCTTCAGGATACAACTCAAGACCTGGCTGTTCGAGCAGTAGCAGACCCCCTCCCCCAAGCGCCTTGAGACCCTTCCGGGTGAGTAGTGCGCTATACAAGTGTTATGATTGATTGATTGATTGATTATCCCTAGATCCTGCTGGGGAATTAGCCATTGGTGATATTACGATAGTATTGTATCGTCTCTTATGTGGGGTGACATGAGATTGAGGTTAAAGTCCCCGGTAATCAGAAAATCTGCTAGTGGATCCTCCATCATTATATTAATAAGAACATTGTTCAGGGTTCCACAGATTGCCTCCCTACTCCGATTGGTAGGCAATATATATACAGTGATCAGATACAATGTTTTAGAGTTTTGGTTGGTTATTTTATAGTTTAGTTTAACTATCAGGATATTCGTGCTATCTACTTTCACTTGCTCATGGTGTACCTGAAGCGTATTAGAAATAAATATTGCCTGACCCCAACTAGCTCGCCCTAACCTTCGCTCTTTTATTGCGTGTTCATAGTAGCCGGCGTATCCCTGTAGCATAAATGGATTGGTTTCCCATGTTTCTTGCAGTACTATAATCTGGGGTTTTCCCACTATAGAGTCTATCTGTGCGTTTTGGACCTTACCTCTCAATCCATTTATATTCCATGAGCATAATCTTACTATTTCTCCGTCGTTGCTTTTAACTCCTACTTGTAATGAACTACCATATCATTGTTTCTGGTTACTGTGGAGTGCCATATTAATCCATTTTTCATTTATTTCTAAATTTCTGTCTACGGTGTTTTGCGGCACGGTACATACGCTTTTTGCGGGAGATCTACCAAGTGCATTTTTTAGAACTGAAATGTTCTGTGTGTCTACCTTTTTGTGTATTAGTGTTGTTTCCTCCCCAATAAAGGGAGTGGGATGAACCTCTGGGATTTGTTTGGTTAGTACTATGCGCCAAGTTTTAAATGTCATTTGCTCGTTCATGATATTATGTTTCCCCTCCAAAAACTCAACAGAGATAATGTCCTCACTTATGATGTTAGTCAGTGCTGGTATTGGTTTGAATAGTCTGAGTAAGTTCCCCCTGTTAAGTATGTCATGCCTCCCTCTGGACTGAAATTCTGGTGTAAATATAAGTTTTTCACTGGTTATGTGGCTTTGGTGAGTAGGGACGTTTTTTTCTCAAATTGGTATGTAGCTAATTGTTTTTTGCCCTTCCCTGCTTTTGATCTGTAAATGGTCCCATTCTGGTGTTTTTGTAGGTCCATTCCCTGCCTTCCACACTGTGAGGGCCCAGTCTTTTTTTATTCTCTCATCAGTGCCGTGATTTTGGTGAGGAATCATTATTTGGGTTGATTTAGTTGGGCTACTTGCGTTTGTTTTGTCAGAGTTACAATTGCTTGGCGCTCTTTCTTCTTCTTTTTGTTGTGTATCCAGTTTGGTTACCTGTTGCGGGTTATCTGGGGTCCCCTTGTCCACTCGCCCTTCCAGTACTCCATTGTTGTTTCTCGTAGAAATTTGTGTTTCATTTACAAGGTGACACGTTGTTTGTGTTGGACCAATTGTTTTTTTTTTCAAAGATAGGAAAGTAGGTGTTTCTACCTTTCGGTGTATCCTCTGAGGTTGGTGATATCGGATCATTGTCTAGCTTTATTGTGGCAGTTATTTTCATTTTATAATTTTTTCTTGCTTTGCGAAGTTTTTTCCTTTGTCGTTTTGTCATTGTAGAGAAACCATCTGATTCAGTATGACTGTTGATTTTATCCTCACGGTTAACTTTACACATAGATTCATGTACCGGTAATTCCGTGATCTGAAGGACTGGTAGACTAACTATTTAACCATGAAGTTTTGTTGACAGTTTTGATTCTGTGCCTTTAGAGCTGTCGAAGCCATTCACAGTTTCATTTCAATTCTTTTCCTTAATAGCAGTATTATCTGCCGTAACTTTCTCCTTACTGACTTTGATGTTTCTTTTGGTATGTTCTATTATGCTAGTTAAAACTGCCGGTAGTACTGCTAGTTTATCCATAATAGGTACATAGATACAATCAAAAGTCGTTTTTTCATTTTCTGTTTGCACTCTGATTATCAGACTATTTAGTTGTGCCAGTTTGTTGTCGATTCCAGCCACATTATTTGCCATCATTTTTAGGAGGTCGATTTGTATGTCCATTTTATTTGATTGGTACTGGAGAGCTTCTAGCGTGAGGGTCGATGTTTGGTAAAAGATATCCCAGGGTATTACTGCTTCTTGATGTTTTATTCCCGTTTCTGGGTTGTGGACCATTTCACACTTAGTTTGTTTGCTACTACGGGAGTTTTTTTGTTCTGCCGTATTTTTATCAGTAATAGTTGAGGTAATAATTGAAGCTAAGTCATTATTTTCCTGAGGTCCTTCAGAACCTTCCCCCAACATCTTTGTTTCTTTTGTTGATTCATTGAGCTTATCTTTCCTGTTATCACACTCGTGTTCTGCCCTATGTTGAATTAGGTGTGTTTCAACTTGCTCAGGGCATTGGAGAAGGACAAGGGGAACCCATTAAGTGGCTCGGGACCATGGGTATCAAGTATTTATCAAAACAACAAGTGGTCCTGAGCATACAAGAATAAGGGAAAGCACAAATATTGTATATAGACCACAATGGACTTCTATATAGTTCCGAATTCCTTGTCCAGCCGGGCAAGGAATATTTAATGGTTTGATAGATTATTTGATCTCAAAATGCATCACATAACCCAAAACAGTGGGGTTATAGTAGGGCACAGTCCTGTGCCGTACATAGGGAGGAAGTGAGAAAGTAAAAGTAAGTGAAAGAAAATATCAGGCAAACAGAGTGAGCTTGCAGGTCACTGATATGGATTTACATTGACAGTGTATCCTAGAGTTACTCATACAAACAGTAATGCAGTAGAGTCACATGTATGAATTACTCTAAAAGGAGTCGATGTTTCGATCCCAAGCTCGGTTATAATGGGATCATCTTCAGGACAAGAGAATAATTTTGCCTGAACAAAGCTTTTTTTTAAAAACACCTGTTTTGGAAGAAAGCAAGAGGGAGGAAAACAAAGATATACATACAATCAATATTTGTATAAAGTAGGTAATAGTCAGCACTAGCATTGCAATTACGGTATTCGGAATCGCAGTGTCAGGTGTTGCCATGAGGCGTGGACATTCTGTGCAAGGCCTCTCATATTCATGCATGCTTTAGAGAAATCCTTTTGTGAACAGTCGATTTTTAATTTTTAACAGCATTTGGTGATAGTGATCTCTAGGTTAACTTAGGTACGTGAAAGTGATCTAGGATCTTGTGTCAACCGTAGAGGTAGTGAGGCTTGATGCCGTGGCAGAGATGTGACGCGGAGTGAGAGTGAGAGGGGGCATGGTGAAGCCGTTGCCGTTCTGTTGGTGCGTCTATCGCATTTGACGGTTAATGGTCAGTGACATGGGACCTACCAAGTTGGTATCATCAAGTAGGGATTTCTTCAGGTGAAGTGGTCAGATTAATGAGGCCACCGCGTGTTGCCCTGTTGGGAGTAAGGAATTTTTAGTAATCATGTCGGACAGAAGGAGAGTAAAAAGGAAAGGCGGGGGTATATCCAATTACCATCTTTGGGGTTTCGTTTCCTTTTTGGGCAAAGATGCTAGTCAGTTCTGAGCAGGTGCCGGGGTTTAATATTCAGTCACGGCGCCACTGTTAATACAGAAATAATGTTGAAATGACTGGGACAATCACACGTGTGAGGAGGCTTTTGCTCTAATGCATTAGTTGGGAGTTTCACATTACCATCTGAGTTGCTTAGGATTTTGTGTCTGTTGCACCGGAGTCGTGGCCTTACATGCACTTAGCCAAGGTTTGTTGTCCGCGTAAATTGCGTTGCTGTCAAGAAGAATAAAACATTTTTAAGGGAAATGGGCCAGGAGGGGTGACAGATAATTCTGTGAGCTCATGGTGCAGCATTACCATGCCAGTGCGTGGTAGGTATGCGTCCTCACAAGAAGGGATGGGTGGTATTGTTATGGGCTCTTAGGTTCCAGGATGCCTGCTGGAGCCGCTACTGGGGTAATATAGAAAACAGGGTTATATACTGAACGTATTTTGGGAGGTGAAGTAAGGTAGTTAGTGAAGGCGAAAAACCACTTTACCGTAAGGTTGTGGTTTCCGTGTGCAACCGTGGTGGTCGAACCGCCTCAATAGCGAACAGGGATATGCGCAATCTCTGTGGGGGTAAAGAAGCATATAGTAAGTCTAGGTTTGAGAAGTGATGGGACCGCTAGCGGTGAGCCTTACTTTACCAATTTAGTTTTGTCTCGGGCGGGGAATCCGTCGTCCTGAGAGTTGAATGGCGCCAAACTGGCGGGGCGGCCAGAATGATGGCTGGTCCGCTGCGGGGCAAAATTGACAAGGATGACGTAGGTTCGTTGGGAAGTTAAAATGGTGCTACATCTAGGGGCAGTGGTTCGGCGAGCTTACCGGGCGGTTTAGACGATGCTCTGCAGGCGCCGGTCACACGAGCTGTCTCTGGATAGATCGCTTCCGTGTTGTAAACCGATGGCTTAGTTATTGGTTAGACGCAGGACACGTGACAAGTGATTTCCGCGGTCCCTGTTGGCTTCATTTTTTGGAGGCAGCCAGTTTGAATTGGGGAGAAAAAAAATTCTGATTGTAGGGATTCTAAAGACGTTATGATTAATGGGAAGTATTCTGAATCTTGATTATGGGGAAGAGCCTCAGGCGCTCAAAGGGGGAGGGTTTTTTTTGACCAGGTCGTGACTGTGATACACCAAAATGAAAGTAATTATGAATGGAAGTGCCATCAGAAGTGCTCAAATTGTGACCAACTGTGATTTTGTGCATAACTTGGAGTGACATTGATTCAGAAAAATTCGTAACCTTTCATCACAGAACAACGAAAAAGTTCATAAGATGTTTTGGCAGCAAAATAAAAAGAGCTTTCAAAATGCCGCAGATTATTAGGACCAAAGTTTGTGGTTTGAGTCAGCTATGGACAGTTGCTGTAAGGAAGTTTTTCAATGCAGGTGCTTACAGCAGGGTTGTCCAGTCCTCACTTCTGTTGAGCCCTGTGTGGATAGTGTTGAATTGAATGATTGTCTTGAGTTCCTCTCGGTTGAGAAGTTGGGCCAAGTTGCCTCCTCTTTGTGGAAGTTTCACTGTCTTTAGAACGGTCCACTTGATATCGTCCTCAGTGTGTTTCAGTTCCGCAAAATGTTCAACGAGAGGTGCGTTGGGAGTTCCACATCTGATGCGGCTTCGGTGCTGTCCGATGCGGGTCTTTACTTTCTGGGTGGTCTGACCAACGTTCATTTTTGAACAGGGACAAAGGATAGCATAAATGACATTATGGCTATTGCAGTTTGTAAAGCTTCTCATTGTCACTGTCACACCATTGTGGCTGAAATTTCGTGCCTCAATTGTGAATTCACACACTGTGCAACAACCACACTTAACGTGCCCCAGGATAGGTGGTAGGCCCCAGTTGGACTCAATTGTAGTCAAGGGAGTAGGGGCAGGTAGTGCAGCTCTTACTAGATGGTCCCTTAGATTCTTGCTTTTCTTAAAAGCAAATAAAGGCCTTTCTAGATGTATTGGGCCTGCATTTAGTGTGGGCCAGTGTTTGAGAATGGACTTCCGGATTTTATTGGAGACGGGGGAAAAAGTGGTTACGCACACTATTCGCTCAGATTTGTCCCTTAGCTTGGGTGTCAGGAGGGCTTCACGGGGGCAATACCAGGCCCTTTTGGAGGCCGTTTTGATTAATCTTCTCGGGTAGCCGCGTGCTTTTAGTTTGTTTGAGAGCACGTCTGCTTCCCTGAAGTAATCTGCTTTAACTGAGCAATTCCTCCTGATTCTCAGGAACTGGGAATATGGTAAGGAGTCTTTTAGTGCCCTGGGATGGTTACTGTGGTAGCTCAAAAGGGTGTTGCGTTCCGTGGGCTTCCTATAAAGACGTGTTAGTAATTCATTTTCATGATGGAAAATGGTCAGATCTAGGAAAGCTATTTGGTTTTTATCATAGGCCAGAGTGAAGTTCAGGTCGGCACAGTTGTTATTCAGCCAATAATTGAAAGAATGCAGTGCGGGGATATCCTGGTTCCAGATAAGGAAAATGTTGTCTATATAACAACGCCATAAGGAAATTCCTGCATGAAAAGGATTGCTTTCTGTTAAGATGCTGCCAGTCTCAAGGGCATCCATAAACAGAATTGCCAGGTTGGGGGCAAAAATAGCCCCCATGGAAGTGCCCTTTATTTGTTGGTAATAGGTGTTGTCAAACACAAAATAATTCCTGGTGAGACATAGTTCAAGGAGCTGTAGAATGAAGATGGTAGGGACCCTTTGCGGACGAGGTCGTGAGTCTAAAATCTTTTGAATGACCAGTAGAGCCGCTGTCTGGGGGATGTTCGTATAGAGCGACTCTACGTCCATAGTGCATAGGGTGTGGATTGTAGGGTCAAAGGGGTAGTGTTCCACTAAATTGACCATCTCCATACTGTCCCTCACGTAACAGATTGTGGATGGTACAAATCCTTTAATGAAAAAATCAACATAGGCTCCCAGGGGCTCAAGAATGGAACCACATGCAGAAACTATGGGCCTGCCTGGGGGAGTGTTGATGTTCTTATGAACCTTTGGAAGGGTATAGATAACTGGCTGGCGTGGGCTTTTTACATTAAGGAATAGATGTTCTTTCTTGCTCAAGAAGCCTTGAGAGACTGCATCTGTTGTGAGTTTTAGTATAGTCTCTTGTATATTTTTGGTGGGATTCCCTTGTAGTCTCTGGTAATGATTTGTGTTCCCTAGCTGGCGTAAGATCTCTTGTTTATAAGAGTCAATATCCTGGAGGACAATTCCTCCACCCTTGTCGGCACTTTTTATGACAAGAAGGGGGTTATTCTTTAGCGAATCAATGGCGTCTTTTTCTACCCATGGGATATTGTAGGGAACATAAAGTTTTTTCTTTTCAACTGGCGGGGCGGCCATCATTCTGGCCGCCCTGTTAGTTCGGCGTCATTCAACTCGCAGGACGACGGATTCCCCGCCCGAGACAAAACTAAATTGGTAAAGTAAGGCTCTCCGCTAGCGGTCCCATCACTTCTCAAACCTAGACTTACTATATGCTTCTTTACCCCCACAGAGATTGCGCATATCCCTGTTCGCTATTGAGGTGTTTCGACCACCACGGTTTCACACGGAAACCACAACCTTACGGTAAAGTGGTTTTTCGCCTTCACTAACTACCTTATTTCACCTCCCAAAATACGTTCAGTATATAACCCTGTTTTCTATATTACCCCAGTAGCGGCTCCAGCAGGCATCCTGGAACCTAGGAGCCCATAACAATACCACCCATCCCTTCTTGTGAGGACGCATACCTACCACGCACTGGCATGGTAATGCTGCACCATGAGCTCACAGAATTATCTGTCACCCCTCCTGGCCCATTTCCCTTAAAAATGTTTTATTCTTCTTGACAGCAACGCAATTTACGCGTACAACAAACCTTGGCTAAGTGCATGTAAGGCCACAACTCCGGTGCAACAGACACAAAATCCTAAGCAACTCAGATGGTAATGTGAAACTCCCAACTAATGCATTAGAGCAAAAGCCTCCTCACACATGTGATTGTCCCAGTCATTTCAACATTATTTCTGTATTAACAGTGGCGCCGTGACTGAATATTAAACCCCGGCACCTGCTCAGAACTGACAAGCATCCTTGCCCAAAAAGGAAACGAAACCCCAAAGATGGTAATTGGATATACCCCCGCCTTTCCTTTTTACTCTCCTTCTGTCCGACATGATTACTAAAAATTCCTTACTCCCAACAAGGCAACACACGGTGGCCTCATTAATCTGACCACTCCACCTGAAGAAATCCCTACTTGATGATACCAACTTGGTAGGTCCCATGTCACTGACCATTAACCATCAAATGCGATAGACGCACCAACAGAACGGCAACGGCTTCACCATGCCCCCTCTCACTCTCACTCCGCGTCACATCTCTGCCACGGCATCAAGCCTCACTACCTCTACGGTTGACACAAGATCCTAGATCACTTTCACGTACCTAAGTTAACCTAGAGATCACTATCACCAAATGCTGTTAAAAATAAAAAATTTAAAATCGACTGTTCACAAAAGGATTTCTCTAAAGCATGCATGAATATGAGAGGCCTTGCACAGAATGGCCACGCCTCATGGCAACACCTGACACTGCGATTCCGAATACCGTAATTGCAATGCTAGTGCTGACTATTACCTACTTTATACAAATATTGATTGTATGTATATCTTTGTTTTCCTCCCTCTTGCTTTCTTCCAAAACAGGTGTTTTTAAAAAAAAGCTTAGTTCAGGCAAAATTATTCTCTTGTCCTGAAGATGATCCCGTTATAACCGAGCTTGGGATCGAAACGTCGACTCCTTTTAGAGTAATTCATACATGTGACTCTACTGCATTACTGTTTGTATGAGTAACTCCAGGACACACTGTCAATGTAAATCCATATCAGTGACCTGCAAGCTCACTCTGTTTGCCTGATATTTTCTTTCACTTACTTTTACTTTCTCACTTCCTCCCTATGTACGGCACAGGACTGTGCCCTACTATAACCCCACTGTTTCGGGTTATGTGATGCATTTTGAGATCAAATAATCTATCAAACCATTAAATATTCCTTGCCCGACTGGACAAGGAATTCGGAACTATATAGAAGTTAAGCATGAGCGAATTTTGCGGATCTCGCGTTCGCGAATTTTGCGGATTTGCGGATTCGCAATCCGCAAAATCCGCGAATTCCCGCGAATTTGCGGATTTTTTTTTTTTGTGTTCGCCCGTGTTTCTGCCAGTTCGCGAGGGTTTTGTACACTTTCGCAAATTGCGAACTTACCTGTCGGGTCGCAAGTTTCGCAAACTTGTTGTTTCTACGTGTCCAGCCTGTTTGGGACACTCTTCTTCATCACTGCCACTCTCTGTCACCACTGCCACTCTCTGACTACTCATGCCACCCTCTGGCCCACCCATGCCACCCTCTGTTTCATCACCACACCCTCTGGTTGTCCAGTGTACATTATTTTCGGCAAAGCAAAGCACACCTTCCCTGCCTCAAGTGACCTGAATTAATTTGGGGCTGATTAATGTGTCACAGAATATTTTTTTAGCTGGCACCTGCTTCCTTAGTGCGCCTTGATTAGTGATCTTTTGCACTTGCTAAGTGCTTTCATTGTTGCAAAATTAGTTACAACACCTGCCCTGCCCCAACTGACAATAATGAATTAGGGGCTGATTAATGGATTTTAACTTCCAGCCTGGCTCCTGCTTGTCTCCCTTAGCTGTAATTCAGGACCTTTGTGGCATATGTGTAACTATTCTGAGGTTCAGAGCAGGGTCACATAATAGTTTCAACTGGCAACTGAACTCTGGAGGGGCCCCTCAGGAAGCACTACAGGAAATGGCTACTAATGATGAGCCTGAACTTTTGAACCTGGTAAGTAGTTACTTTCAGTTTTGCTAAGATCGTATTTCTGCAATTTTGCACTTATTCGCGGGGCGCGAACTCACGCGAACAGTGTGAGCAGTGCGAGCAAATTCCGCTGCTCGCGGATTTGCGGATTTTGCGGGAAATTCGCAAATCTCGCGGATTGCGGATTTCCCGAAAATCCGCAAAATCCGCGAGCGGAACGGATTTTCCGCCCATGCTTAATAGAAGTCCATTGTGGTCTATATACAATATTTGTGCTTTCCCTTATTCTTGTATGCTCAGGATCAACTTGCTCAGGGGGCACACGCAACCGTTTGTTGATTTCAACATTAACTTCAATTGGGCAGCTTTGGGCCGCCTGCTCCATCCTATCTCCATAATGTTGTTGGTTAGTTTCCGGAACTTGTGAGTGCGGTTTATTTGTGGTAGAGTCGTCATTATTTGCCTTTGCATTTCCCTTTCCATCTGTCTCTGTCTTTATATTGCAATTTTGGAACTCTTTTGAGGGTTCTTGCTGAGTTATCCATTGCAGTTGGTCTCCAATCAGTGTATCTAAGTCTACAAGATGGTTTTTATCAAAGTTTTGCACTGTTTGCTCCAATTGGTTGCTGTTTTGTGACATGCCATGGATTTCGCTACACGTAGGTTTCATGGGGGTCTGTAGTTTGTCCTTGTTTGATTCCAATTTCATTGACATCAGAGCTCCTGTTGGGTCCTTCGTAAATTGGAATTTGTCTGGTATTTTACCTGACTTCTCAAACATCCGTGCAATCGGGGATATAAGAGACTAGGTCAGCCCAGGTGTGTTGGTTTTTACCTTTTTTGATAGTGTAGATTGCTGCATTCTTTTTGCACGTTTTGTTGTTGTGCCTGCAGTCCTTTCCCTTCCTGATCTCATATTATTGACTGTGTTATAGACTGTGTTTATAGTTCCTAAATTCCTAAAATTCCTATGGTTCCTAAATTCCTAAATTCCTTGTGTCTGAGTGTAATTTAATTTAATTTCGTGAATGTCACTCTGAGACACACCTGCTCCTCCCCTACTCAACCTGGTGGCACAGGTCCTCACGATCCGCACGACCTCCCAAGCCTGTCTGCACCCTTCTTTTGCTGCCGTGTAATATTACTTCCTACACAAGCACAACACACAGAGAATCTGGAGCAGCTGCCGTCAGGGAGGAAACGTTAGGATTATTGCGGGATTGCAGTATAGGGAGAGGCAGAGACGGTAATGAAAGTTTGTCCAACTCAAGGTTA
Source organism: Lissotriton vulgaris (assembly GCF_964263255.1). NCBI lineage: Eukaryota > Metazoa > Chordata > Amphibia > Caudata > Salamandridae > Lissotriton > Lissotriton vulgaris. Next base: position 711,852,513 of record NC_141694.1, read on the forward strand.
GCTTTTTTGCGCATGTTAACTACAATTTCAGGGCAGCTTACTGTAAGTGCCTTTCAGGAAAGCTCAGGAACATGCGGTTTATAATTTTTGTATTGGTTATAATAAGCAACGCTACAAATGTCTCTCACAGTCTCGTGTGAGTAGCTGCACACAGGAAGCGGGAAGCAGGAGGCAGGTAGCCACACGCAGGGTTCTGAACAGTGATACCACAGGGCGCCACAAGGTACGGCTTTCAGGTTTTCCGCCTGCTCTCACCTGTGTCCGTGGTCTCTTTCCGCCCTCTTTCTTCGGCTCCTGGCTGCAGGCTGCTCCTGATGCACCAGCTCCCGCTTTTTTTTTTCAAAGGCTTTCTGTGCCGCGGCAGTGCGGTACCCGCGAAACTGCGGCAAGACTCCGCCACCAAGTCACGGCGACGGGGGCCGAGGCCGAAAGCACCCGCTCCCAGCACATGCAGCAGCTCCGCCGGCTCCGCTCCACTGCTCCACACAGCTCCACACAGCTCGCAACTCAGCGTCTCACGTGATGTTACGTGAAAGGGCGTCCGTCTTTGTGCATATTAGTTAATAGTTAACAGGTTCTGCCCATCTGGAGCCAAATATGTTCAAGTCCCTCCATTTAAAAGAGTCAACTAGGGAGGGAGGAGTTTTATTAACTGTGCCTCCAGAGCTTGGAACGCACTTCCGTTTCATCTCAGGAGTGCCCCGGATATCCTCTCCTTCAGGAAAGGGCTATAGACCTAGCTTTTTTCGCGGTAGCATACATTCTCTTCACCCCAGCAATCAGTGCTAGCGCCAGGACACCCCAGGCTTACTGTGCACTCTACAAATGCAAATAACAAAACATAACATAACATTGGGAGCTATTAAGGCTTATAAATGGCAAAAGGCACGTCCTGCTGAAAACTCTTTGAAGAAACAAGAGCAGCAGTTAGAACGACTGCAGGACAGTCATTATCTGCATCTTAAGGGGTTAGAGAAATTCCGACAAGGACGGCAAGCTACAACTTCTGTTTAGTCCGCTCTCTCCAGCAAAGAAAAATCTGTAAGAGAAAGTAAGATGTTGGTATTATGACACTAGTCATAAGAGGGGGGAACTTATAGAGTGCATGCAGCACTCTAATTGTAGGGGTGCACTATACTCATGATTTAAACACACCCGCATACGTTTAGTATCACTATGTTTTAAATGCATTTCGTCTACACGTTAACCAAGAAATATAATGCATCTTTTGCACAGATTTTGCATATACTAGAAGACACCATTATTTTGTATCCACAACTGTAGGGAGACTTTATATTCATATTCGTATAATCGTGTGATAATGTTGCCTGTAGTCTAGGCCCCGAGCTGTAGGTGTTTACGGTTTCACTTCCTCAGCTACTGTAGAATTAATTAAATGTGTCTTTGTTTATGCTAGAACAGTATGTTTTCATCCCATTGTAGGTAGAAGTAATGCATCCTCATAATTTTTACTTTAAGGAGATAACTGGAATGTCTTTGAACAGTCTGAGAAGTGAGAAGCGAGGATATCGTCTGTGCCTGGCCTTTCTAGACTCCAAGGTCAAAAGAAGCGAAAAAGATTTAATTAAAGAAGTCATGGAAAACTACCGGTGTATTCAAGAAGTGAAATAATTTGTCACGTTATACATTCAGGAGGGGGCTGAATTTATCCTTTTTGTATTGTGCGCAGGGACAGAAAAAGCAACTTCTAGATTTTCGGAGAAGAAGGAGCACCTTAAGAATGAGCTCCATAGCCTTAAGCTATTTGACCCATTTGACGTGAGTACTTCTTAGGAAGTCCACACGTGCTGACACCATTGAGAACTGAGATAGGGAAGCCAACTAGAATCATCATTTATGAGAGTAGTGTAGGGAAAGATATTTCATGCTTTTTTTTCTAATGAAAAGGGATTTGGACTCCGCCTCCATCTTGGGTTGTGTATTAATCTTGGAGTTTATAGTTTTGTGTCTCTTCTGCCGAATCAATTATGTGGGCAGATTTGGCTCTGTATTGATTTTCCTGTACCTATAGTCACTGATTTTGCGGTGTGTTTATATTCAATTTTTTTTGGCCTTAAAATAAAAATCCATAAATGGAATTCGGAGTCTGTGGTCTTTACAGCATGACTACATTGTAAGTATAATTGTGATGTGTTTCTTCCCCTCGACAACTTTTAGTAGGCAAATAAAAGACAATCGTAGCTGAACTTGGGTAGTAAAGCAAGGTCCAAATTTGACTTAATCAATATCATACCATCCCCCAAAACCCTACGCTTTATTGCACTTTTTCTCTGTCTTGCTTCCTGATCCTAGACCTCTTAGTCTTAATGATAATGTTGCGGCTGGTAGGGTATTGTTGGCCTGAATGGCATATAAGTCTCCATGAGACATGGGGCAGCGTGCACTGGGGGTTGCTGGACTGTGAGTAATACCCCTGATCTGTAAAAATTATTACTTTAAAAGGTGCAAAGAAATATTCTAGTTGCAGGCCCTAAGTAAGAAGTGAACACACAATCCCATGAGGCTTACTTCCTCTTCTGGAACCTCTCTCCGGTGTCTGAGGAGTGCAGAAAATCCAGGAAGTCTGAGGATGCTTAGAAGAAAACTACTAGACCAGATGCAACTGGTTCCTTCTTTGGGAAACTTCACCTGTGCTTGGGGTTTGTAGAAGGTCAGATAGACAAAGAAAAGCTGTTGCAGCGGTTGAAATCTCTAAGACAGCTCGAACTGGGCATTTTTGTGAACAGGCCTGCTAGAGGTTTTTGCTGGCCTGCTTGCAAAATTTAAGACAGGGGTCACAGGTCACCTAATTCAAAGTATGAAATCAAACCTCCTCTAGGGGAAGAGAAATCAAGACAACCATGGTATTTGGCACAATCCAGTGGCATGGAATGTAAAATGTGTAATTATTTTTTTATGAATCTTTTTATTAATTTTAGTCGATAATAAAAGGGTATGAGTCAGAAGTGAGAGATCCCTTATTGGAACAATAGTCGATTCTACAGACAATCAGGACATTACAGGACATCTTTGTAATAAAAAGACAAGCGTATTGTTCACAGCCAGGTCAGTCATGCATAACTGAAAAAGAATTTCCTAGCATCACAACTTTAGGATTCGGAGTCCGTCCCACCACCACTTTCAGCATGCCACCATGAACTTTGAGTAAATACACAAGAGCACATTCAGTAGAGTGTCTATTAAAATCCATTTGGACTCTCTGATTTGATAGCCTTCTACAAGGGGGAACTGCCAAATCATATGAAAATAAGTGACGAGGAGGAAGCCAACGTTTGACACCTGGGGTTTTTGCCCCTTCCATTTTCTATAGATGGGAAAGATTGTAGCAATATCTATGTAAGTTTTGAACTGGACAAGGCATAAGCGGGCTAGCACCCACGGTGCATCTTAACCTCAAACCAGTCATAGTCATTCAACTCCCTAAGACGGAGTTCCCACATTTCACTAAGTTTAAAATTGGAATCAGAGGAATTACGACCAGGGAAGGGTATAAACGTGAGATGTCCTTCGCCCCTAGGATTTTGGTAATGAGTTTGGTATCTATGGGCTTAAAGTCCTGAAGTGCCATCAATGCTCTCACCTGCATTTCTCAATTAGAGGTACTTGAAAAATTGGGTTTTGTGAAGTTGTAAGTAGGAGGTCTTGAACAGACCATAGAGTGTTGGTCCATGAAATGTCTATCATGTCCCATTTCCAGAAGCCTGTCAGCTTTGCTAACTGCATGAGCCAGGTGCAGCGCCATAGTGTACTCATCTGGGTAGGTTAAGTGTACTATTGAATGGGCCAACGTGCTTCCTGCCAGCACAACAATGGGATTCTGGATACTGCCAATGAGTGTTCTGGGGATTATCTTGCTGTATAAGACAGGAAATAGGTCAAACGTGTCCCAAGAGGTCTAGTCCAGCCTCTTTGGCAGATCTCCTCTGTCCACGAATATCCGATCACTAATACAGACTACTTTGGAAGTGTCAGGATCTAGGTCATGAAGCGCCTACCTAGAACTACACTTTCCATGATTCTAGGGACAAGAACTACTGGTCCCATGCTCCTTTGCAGGGCCTGGAAACAGTGTTCGTGATTCTGTTGAAGTTCCGGGAGCTATCCTGTTTTCCTGTCTAGTTCCAGACTTTCATCTATGCGTGCAGCGCCAGACACGCTGTTTCACGCAACTCGAGGGAAAGAATCCTGTTGGTAATGTGTTCGCGCTATTAGCGCTTTTCTTGTGTGTTCGTTCCTTCTCCGACTTGCTCTTCAGTCGGCTAAAAACTCAGAGACCCTCGCGGCTGCAAGGGGTTTCCTCCGTGTGTTTCTATTATTATACATACTGTGTTCTGAGACCTCCGGAGGGGGGTTACAATCTTCTCGTCTAGTGACGGATTGCAGGGGGGTGGGTGGCCTCCGCAATACCGGCACGAAGGAAAGTGTTCGTGGCTGGTTACATAACAGATTACAAATGCCTAAGCGGATGTTGGTAGTGCCTTAAACTACAACATGCCGTGTTAGGTTGATATCTGGTGACTAGAGATTCTGGAACTTATATTTGCTTACATCGAGCAGCGGTATTGCTTGTTGGATTTGGATTACAAATGCCTAAGCGGATGTTGGTAGTGCCTTCAACTACAACATGCAGTGTTAGGTTGATATCTGGTGACTAGAGATTCTGGAACTTATATTTGCTTACATCGAGCAGCGGTATTGCTTGTTGGATTTGGATTACTTTGCTTTTGTTTGCATTTCCTTTAATACTTCACTGGGAACTGCGTAATCAAGTCTCAGCCTTCCTAGGAAGGGTTTCTTTGAAGCGTACATTTCTCCTGGTGTGGGTAGGTATCTATAGGAGTGTCCTTAATAGAGAAGGTCAGGTTGCCATTACCTTATGCTGATGTTTGTGCTTCTTGTGTTGTACAGGGACAGGAGGGACATATGAAGACAAGGCTGTGTGAAGGGGCAGAAAGGTGTTTAATACAGGTGAATCTAGTATATGTTTTCTTTAGCGAGAATTGAATGAGAGTAGCCTTAAAATTTACAGCTTCTTTTCCCCCGCTGACCCTTCCCCTTCTATCTTTTCTTTTGGGTTTTTCCCCTTTTGGGGTTTTTTCCCTCACTGTATCACCTGAACACCCTGTGATATCCATTCAGGGTGTTTGGGGGGTCTGGAGGTGGAGCATTTCTTCTGCATGCGGATCCTGCGGAGTGTGATCCTGACAGGAAGCCCAGTAGCAGAAACAGACATCTGCCACTCCTAGCCCACCATTATAGGAAGCCTGACTGCACTTCACTAAGTGGTCTCCTGGGACTACCCCTCCCTAAAGGATTGTATTAATTTGAGACTGTAATTCTGTGAAAAAGTTCTGTGGAAGTTGAAATGGGTAATTTTGGAGGAGATAGAGAAAATGTGGTAGTGAGATAATTTGAAACAATGCGCTTTGGCCCATGATTCAAAGACCAAGAGATCCCTATGATGCCAGCTCTTTCTTTACCTTGTTTAGGAGCGGAATTATGTTTATTTCCCATCTTCATTGCTGGTTCACCAAAATTACATGCCCAATATTTGAAGTGGAAGCCAGCAACCTGAAATGGTAGTTAGGCCAGGAGTGAAATATGGCCTGACCCAATAGGTGCATAGACAGATTTCCTCCGATTTACCTGAAGTCTGGAAGCCACACCTTATATTCACAGGATATGCATGACACAGGAATGGAGATCTTGGGTCATTGGAAATATAGCAATATGTCGTAGTCATATTGGGAGATTCTATCCTCTCTTCTGTTTGCCCACTGGATTCCCTTTGTCTGAGTGTCCACACAAATCTATACTGCTGGGGGTTCAGCTACTGGCGCAAATAAAAGAGGGGAGAAGGGGGGCACCCTTATATTATTCCCCATCCCACTCTGAATGACAATGACATGGTTTCATTCATTCTGGCCCGCACACATAACGCTTCACATAAAGGATTTCAACAAACCAGTGAATGTTCCCGCCAAAGTTTTCTAATACTTGGCACAGGAAGGGCCAGTGAATGGAGTTAAAGGCCTTTTCTATGCAAAGCATCAGTAGAAAACTATCCCCCGTAATCTCATGCGCCGATGCGAGGTTTAAGTGGCGGTGCCACAAGCAGTGTCTAGTGCTGCAACTAGGGATGAATCTATTTTGGTCTTGGTGCACCAAAGAACGCATCTCCCCAGCGAGGGAAATAGCAAGTATTTTATGTGGTATTTTGGATTCAATATAAATCAGTGATACAGGACGATTGTGTGCCACCTTATTCGGTTTGAGTATAGCCGTGATAGCTCCTCGCAAGTCATATGGCAAAATAAACATCCTGAAGGCTTCCTAAAACACCCTGTTGATATGAGGGACCAACAAGTAGGAGATCTTTTCAAAGAACTCCATTGGCAGGGCTTTAGAGCCAGAATTCTTCTCCGAGTGCATAGTCGTCATAATTTCCTCAGCTGTGGTGGGAGCGTCCAAAATGGATCAATCTGTGGGTGACAACTTGTGCCTAAGCAAGTCATGTACTATTGGAAGGGCACATTCCTCAGCCTGGGGTTGTCTACAGGAGTAAAGTGATCTGTAAAAGAGGCAAATCCCTTTGTAATACCTACTGATACAGTCAACAGATTGACGTACTCATCGTAGATGGAGGGGACTAATATATTTATTTGATCTTTAGTGGCAAGCATGTATAAGAGCTTGCCCAATGTTGCATCTTGTGCTTGTGTGTACAAGGCCGATTGTGGTCCTCGGCAAATTCCCTACAAGTATTACGTAGTCTGGTGGGTGTGACTGGGTGTGGTTAATAAAGTTTATGACACATTGTGTTCAGTTAATGTTTGCAAGCTGAAGAATAAATATGTGCAAATCAGAGCTCTGTGTGTGGTGTGGTCTGTCACATGCACCCAGGCTGGGGAGGATGCTACAACTGGCAGCAAGGATGGGATACATGCCCCCACGATACAAGACTGCTCTGCCATGGTCCACAAACTTCTTGTGCATGCCATGTGCACCTCTAGAAGCGGTCTACGGTTGGCGTATGGGTAGTCAATGCGCAGCTCCAGCTTTTAAAAGGCCCTCTAAGAAGGTTAAGGCCTTAAGGAGGAGCAAGTCAGTAAGCCTGCCAAAGAATCCACTGGTAAGGCCCAAAGAAGAGATACTGCGCCACAGCATTACACAGAGCCAGCACAGATACAAAGCTGAAGCACAAAGACGACCAGGCACAAAGTAATGCTAAAGGCATCAACAGCCAGGTATAATGCATAAAGTCGAGAGTGGTGAAGAGCACGCCCTAGAAGTGAAATCATTACTGTGAAGAAGGAAGATGACGCAAACCAACCTAATCTCACCCACGAAGACCCGAGTACTAAGGAGCAGACTGATGCTTGCAAGCGTGCCACTGTGCTAAGAGCAGCTGAAGGACAAGCAATGTCTGAACAGCACACACTAGAAGAAATGCAGAACGAGAAAAGTGCACAATACAGTGCAGCCATGTACCTGTCACCATTGCCTCCATTCAATACTGCCAAAAAGCATAAGATTGCCACCAGATGGACTGCCTGGATCGTAATATTTGTGACTTCATAGATGCTATGTAAAAAGACAGTAAAGATCACCAAATACTTAACAAACCTTGAAGGTGATGCAGTAAAAGAGGTGATAAAGAAAATATCACAAGCTGACGAAGTATCATACCGTCAAATTGAGAAGACATTAGAAGCCAGGTTCAATCCATTATGAAAGGTACTCTGTCAACCAAGCAAGACAGCAACCTGGTAAGACGAGGGATGAGTTTTTGGAGAAACTTGATACGCTTATAAAGCACTGCAAGTTCAATTAATTCAACGATGAAGAAGTAATGCGTCTTAGAGCTATCGACAGTTGCCTCTCCGATTCATTCTAACGGCGCATGGTGCAAGAAACACACAGTTTGAAGAAAGTGCTTGTGGCTGCAAGTGCGGAGGAATGTGCTGATCAACAAGCTGCTGATATGGAAGCTGGAACAACCCAGAATTAATCAGTGTTGAGCATGATAAGTAAGCAGAAACAAATGTCAGAAGCCCATGGAGTAATGTCTCCGAAGAAAAATAAATTGTGTTTCCTCTGATTCTCTTTTCCACATGAAGATAAATGTCTCGCCATCGGACAAATATGCAAAGGCTGTTAGAAAGAAAACAATTTCGTAACCAGTTTGAAAAGCAAAAGAGAAACTTAGTGTGTCATGGAGAGACGAGAATATGGATGCCAGAAAGTTCCAGAAGCACTATAGCCACTCTCACAAGCCAAACTGCAACATCAACTAAGGTAAGTGGAAACAAACTGAAATAGATTGTTATTAATTTAATCTACTAATGGTCTGCTGATGTCATCAATGAGTGACAGTGAGAAAGATGGATGTGCAACGGTGATGTCTGTCACAGACCGACATGTGCATTTAGAATTGGCTACTTGCAAGGAGAAACACAAATCTGAAAAGAATTGTCACATGAAACAAAAAAATTCATTTGGACATTATCTTAAAATCATGTTCAAGGTGAATGGTTGTCCTACAACTTTCAATATAGACAGTGGTGCATCGATAAACATCATGCTGGCAGAAAAGTACAAAGAACTGTCTCTGATACCACCTCTCACACCATTGAGAGGAAAGGTTTACACCTGGACAGCATCTACACCTTTGCAGAGAAAAGGATCCTTTGGGGAAACCATGTGGCAGAAGAAAACAACAGTGCAAGCACCAATTCATGTCCTCCCAGCTACTTTGTCGACTGCTGAAGATGTAATCATGCTACGATCCTTCTTAGGCATGGCCAGTTACTGCTCCAGGTACATTTATGAATTTGCCTCTGTGAGTGCCCCTCTAAGAGAACTAATAAAGCACGTTTTTCCATTTGAATGGAAACCTGAAAGGGACCGAAGTTTCAAGAAAATATAACACAATTTAAAATGCAACTGAAATAGCTTACTTTGATCCGAAATTGCATACAGAGATTGTGGTGAATGCAAGCTCGGTGAGGTTAGGAGCAATCCTTGCTCAACACAATGGACAGCGAGATGTTCAGAGACACATTCTGGCCTATGGTAGCCAGAATTTAACTCAGACTGACCATTCTTATTTTCAGCCAGAGAAAGAAAGCTTAGCTGTAGTGTGGGTATGTGATCACTTTAATGTGTTTCTATACGAAACACATTTCACCCTTGTCATGGATGATCAGGTGTTGCTCACCATCTTCGGAAATCCGAAAGCCAACATGCCACCTTGCTTCGAAAGGTGAGGGTTGCGTCTATAGGAATTTGATTACACTATTGTGCACAAACCGGAGAAGAATCAAAAACCTGCAGCCTACTTTTCACAAGTGCCGCTGGGGCATCATAGTACAACTACTAAGGTGGCTGAGGCCTATTTCAATTTCATAGTAAAGTGAAGTGTGCCTGCAGCTCTTTCTATTGAAAATATTCTAACAACTACCAATACTGACAAACACATGCTTAAGTTCAAGGAAATCATTACAACACAAGTACAAGAAGTTCAAGAATGTTCGGGAAGAACTTTCTGTTACTGAACTGTAACATGTAACTGCCCAACAAACTGGAAAATTCATAAGCAGAGACTTGTCACACTGGTTTGATTTTCAGCTCCAGACCCCAGGAGTGAGGTCAGGCCACCTGAATGTCCAAGTCAAACAAGCATCCAACTCTCCTCCCAAGATGCCAGATGAAGAAGCCCCTCCTCTACCTCGTACAACTAGATCAGGAGGACTGATGCGAGCACCTCGACAACTCATTGAGGAGTTATAATCTGTATGTATGTGTGTGTATATATATATATATGTGGTCTCTCTATTAAAATCACACAGCCCAACCCCCAGAAAGAACCACAAGCCCATGGAAACGGCACTGATGACGGCAATTGGAAGCCAGAAACGCGTCTGCCCAAGCGTTTCATAGGCTTGGATTTCCCAGCGCACTAAGAACAATAAAGCCACCTTTGACCCCGGAGCAGTGTTGCGCTTTTTTCCTAGCTGGAAGAGAGCATAGGTCCTCATGTGTAGCCAGCAAACAGGCGCTGGCAAGCGGCACGCACTCTCGTTCAGGTGTAACACGTCTTACCTGCAAGAGCTTGGACTGTGCATAAAACTGTAAACACATTACCCCCCCGTCGGTTCTGAAGCACTAAGGATCGAAGGGGAGAGAGGTAGGCAACACTGATTGCCTGATAAGGGGTTAAAAGGAGTGGCAGAAGATTCTGTGGCTATAGCGGCTTTTCCTTGGACTGTTAGCCAATGTAAATTGGGGCATCACATGATGTTAGGATGAGCCTATCACTGTATAAGGCTTCCTCAAACGGACTCCCAGGACCAGCATGCACCAGCCAGATGGGAGTGTACAAGGAACTCTCTACATCGCGAATTGGAGGCAGAGCTGGAGACCACCTGACCAGGTGTGGTCTCTCTATTAAAATCACAAAGCCCAACCCCCAGAAAGAACCACAAGCCCATGGAACCGGCACTGATGACGGCAATTGGAAGCCAGAAACGCGTCTGCCCAAGCGTTTCATAGACTTGGATTTCCCAGCGCACTAAGAACAATAAAGCCACCTTTGACCCTGGAGCAGTGTCGCGCTTTTTTCCTAGCTGGAAGAGAGCATAGGTCCTCATGTGTAGCCAGCAAGCAGGCGCTGGCAAGCGGCACGCACTCTCGTTCAGGTGTAACGCGTCTTACCTGCAAGAGCTTGGACTGTGCATAAAACTGCAAAACGCGTTACCCCCCCATCGGTTCTGAAGCACTAAGGATCGAAGGCGAGAGAGGTAGGCAACACTGATTGCCTGATAAGGGGTTAAAAGGAGTGGCAGAAGATTCTCTGGCTATAGCGGCTTTTCCTTGGACTGTTAGCCAATGTAAATTGGGGCATCACATGATGTTAGGATGAGCCTATCACTGTATAAGGCTTCTTCAAACGGACTCCCAGGACCAGCATGCACCAGCCAGATGGGAGTGTGCAAGGAACTCTCTACATCGCGAATTGGAGGCGGAGCTGGAGACCACTTGACCAGGTATGGTCTCTCTATTAAAATCACACAGCCCAACCCCCAAAAAGAACCACAAGCCCATGGAACCGGCACTGATGACAGCAATTGGAAGCCAGAAACGCGTCTGCCCAAGCGTTTCATAGACTTGGATTTCCCAGCGCACTAAGAACAATAAAGCCACCTTTGACCCCGGAGCAGTGTCGCACTTTTTTCCTAGCTGGAAGAGAGCATAGGTCCTCATATATATCTATATCTATATATATATATCCAAAACACAGGTTGCCCCTTTTGAATGAAGCCCAAGGAGCAAGGATGAGGGCGACACAGTGCAGCCCGTTAAACCCAGGACTTTGTTTTCAACCCACTGGGGTTTTTATCGTCTTTTATTTTGTGCACCCCGAGAGTAACTCACATGAGGAACACTGGTTAGCACTTCAAATACCAGCAGGCAATGCCTGCAGCCACGCCCACTGAGGCGAGCGTCATCATTAACACATGTGCTGGCAATAGACTCCGGGACTGCATACAAGAAATCCACCCGTGATCAAGTGCTGAGGAAGCACGAAACGCGTTGGGCGTTCATTCATTGAGAACATCGTGCGAGTTGGCAGGCTGCAGCTTTCATCTTGCTGGGGCGAGATTTTGATCTATACCTTATCACTCTTGATCTAAAACCCCGTTCTGGTCGACTGAACCTTTGTTGCCTGTCATTGAGGGAAGAAAGTGCATCTCTTACCAAGTTAGTTCACCCAATAATGGACTCCGCTCTGAAGGATCACAAACAACTTCTAGCTTTCAAAGGTTTATTATAAAGTTAGAATAAGCTGCAAGTACAGGCATCTCAAAATGAGATTTACAAGATACACGGGCCCAACAACATACATGTGCTCTCTGAAAACCCTCAGACGAGCAAAGAAGACTACAAGTACCAGTTCTAAGAATAACAAAGCTATAAGCATAGACACGTATTGAGATCTCTCCGTCATTTAAGGCTGGAGGGAAAATACAGGTTAGGCTGTCCCTACCCTGCTCTGGATGGTATCCCTACTTAACAAAGTCTCGACCTATCAAAAGGTGTCAGCGGTGAATGACTTCCTAGGAAGATCACCCACTCTTAGTCTCTTGGTGAAAACCTATGGTCCTCCAGTCATGACCCCTCTCTGCCTACCCATCCGCTCTCTAAAGGGTCCTCAGGCATCTGCTCTAACTCCACCCAGGGGTGCTGTCCCTAATACAAAACATACAACATCGTTTGAGACGCCCCTCGTGAGACGCCCCTCACGTGGTGTTGCTTCTGGCTTTTTCCATGATGAGGCCTCGTGCGTTAGCGTTGACCTTGCTTCTCAGACTCTTCTCCGGCCCGCTGATACCCCTTAAAACATTCCGGAACCCTCCTCCGTGTCTGTGCCGGCTCCTGAACAAACCTCTATTCATTTCATTTATAATTGGATCCCCCCTTTCTCTTGCAGACAGACATCTGCAGCCAAGATCCCAATTCTCATAGACTTCCAACAAAAGTTTGCAACATTTCTCGGCACAGACCAATACGTGTAAATCAATGTCTTTAAACATTTCAGGCCTACAGCATTTCTCATAATGATTATACCATTCGAATCCTTCATTAATTAATAGCATGTTAATACTCTTATTCTATGATTCGGTAAGCACATCTATAAAATATGGCCCATTAACGCGACTACTAAAAGACATTAGTGCAATCCATGTCGTGAAAACAAACACCTTTCCCATCCCTTTCAGCTATGGCCCTGAGGCCTACCACATTCTACGTTTAACCGCATGTCATCTTACATTTTAGCAGCTACACGACATGGATTCAGAATTAATCACGTCTAATAAAGTTATATAATTTCACACATTTCTGCATTAAATCCACTTCTACTTAAATCTCTAAGTTAACTACACATTTCAGAATGTAGATGCATATAATATCAGCACTCGTGGCATTTCTCTTCATGACTTGTGCTTACTACGTGTAAGTGTGATGTACTCATACATTCAGGTCAGTTTGCGCTCTCTCAGTTCCCCCCTTTGATGACCTCTCGGGGTCATCACTAACATTTTAAACTGAAGTGATTGCTAATGTACCTCGTTTCTGCGTTTCCAGAGCCCTCAGACTCCTGTACTGATTATCTTGTATGGCAGCTAATCTCTGTAGCTGTTCTCTCTGGGCCCTCTCCAACCTCCTTGCTCTGTACCATTTGAATGCCCTCACCAATCCCCACAACACGATCCCACAGATCAATATTATGATGATAGGTTTCAGCACATACCACACAAAGCTTTTGCCTAATGTGGTGAGCCAACCTCCAGCTTCACTCATTCCATGGCCCACTTTTTCCCAGACATTTTCTCTACTTAGATCTTCGATCTCTTTGTGAATATCAGTTATGTTCATAATAACTTTCTCAAGGGGCTTTGAATTGTCTGGAATGTAAGTACAACATTCCTGGACCTTCAAAGCCTTACAGACTCCGCCCTCTTTTGCTAGCAGGACGTCTAATGCAAGACGGTTTTGAAGAACCATGGCCCTTATCGATTGCATCTCTCCTTCCACCAGCATTAAAGACTGAGCAGTGCTGGCAGACAACCTGTCTACGACTGTTGCCAGTCGTCGAATTTTGACATCTTTGAGGATTAATCCTAAAAGAGGGAACACAGCTCCAAATACATCTCCAACCATTTCTGCATCTCCTATATCCCTCCTTCCTCTCGCTGATGCTTTGCCCTCGATGATCTCTAAGTCTTGGGCATGATATATTTTGGGGAAGATAATTGCCAAGTAACATGATCCGTACCAGTTATCAGGTAGTCTCACGTAGGCATTTCTTCCACATACAAAATATACATTTGGAATCACTTGCATTCCCTTTAGGAAATCCTTGGTATAATATTCTAGATTGAAAGCATGTTCACAGCTAACTTCTCCCACGTATACATTTTCATAATACGTTTTGGCTCGGTGAAGGCATAGCTTTCCTCTCTGCGTTCTATCTAAAGCTATTGGACCACTACTACCCTTTCTCTTGTGTGCCTTCTCTTCCTCGGTCCAATCTGTTTTCCATTGTCCTGATTTTTTCAAAATCTTTTGTCTCCTGTATCGATCATCCACCTGCCCTATGAACTTCTTCTCGACTTCTGACACCTTGCATGTCAGATTGTTTCTGCGGGCATGTGAAGTATCTAAGGTAATCCAAGGAATGAAAAACTTGGCCAATCTGTCTTCACTCTTCCAGTAGTCCCATTTGTTCATTTGCTTATAATTTGGGACTTCTGGTAACACTGAATCATAATTGGAGAAATAGTATTCAAAACTATCCCTCCCATAAAATATACTAAGCAATAAGCTACATGTAATGCCATATGTCAGCGGGAGGTGATGATATCGAATGCCTTCATCTACAGACGCCGGCAACTGCATGCAGACGTAGCAGTCCTTAACCTCCATGGCATCCACGTATTCATACAAAAGTTTAGCATAAGCATTTGACCTAAAGTCGCCTTGGGACTCATCCACGTGTAACCTACGGGCTTCTGCGGCTAATAACGCTTTCTCCTGAATGTTTTCCCCTTTCTCTCCAGCAACAGTGGGTTTGGGCGTCACTACAGATTTCACATCGGTTACCTTTGCCTCATCCTCATGTCCCTTTACATAGGAAACTGTGACTACTAAAACTATTAATATTATCACTCCTACTATTAGCGTGCCTATTATACATTTGGCTCTGCGGTTTGGAGTGCCGGCTTCCATGTCGTCAGACAGTATGGCTCTCTCTTATCTCAGCACAAAGTTCTTTTCTTCTCGTTCCTTTACAGTCCTTCTTACTCCTTTTGTCCTCAGAACCACACAACTGGAAGCTGACAACCTCCTTTGCAAAAAGTCTTTTAAAAGTTTCAACACAGACAACCCTAGCCCTTCTCCGTCAACTCAAAGGAAGGTCCCTAAGATTCTCTGCTTCCTGGGCGCTAGGTAATCTTCTTTTTCTTGCTTATTTACAAAGTCTCTAAGCATCTACAATAAGGCTTGAGCCTGCAGCTTTGACAGCATAGTTCAATATTTCCAAACGAAGAATGTGCTCTTCATGGCTTGTTATCTTTGTACCAAAGTCGGGGAATTGCAATTCTGTGAAAAACATGTGCTTTAACTTGCTGAGGCGGGGAGGGCTGGGGAGTGTGAAAGTTAGTGACCCTTCTGCTTCGACTCCGGGTACTAACAGTTGTACTTCCACTGTGATGATGGGCTCAGAGCTGGACACCACCACCGCTCGTATCCTCCCCGTCTCCTGTTCCAAAGACATTTGTCGCCAGATATGTCCACTCAGGGGTGGCGTATCTTCTGCTAGGCACACGCACTCTTCTTGACCTTCTCAAGTCCGGTGCTTTAGCGCCCTGAGCACCTTCTTCCGGGTCGGAGTCCTCTGATATCGGAGGAAGGGTTCTCTCTGGAGTTGACCTCAGGCTAGAGCTCCTTCTTTGCGGCCAATTAGCTTCTCCACGTACCCTTCTGCTCCTTCTCCTTCTGGTCTGTTCACGCTCTCTGTCAGACTGGTCAGTGTCTGACTCGTACTCCCAGCTGCTTCCGCCTTCCGTAGCGTCGTCCGTTTCGCTGTTGTACTGACCGTCCTCAGCTTGGTCAGACTCGTTCCCTGCTTCTTCTGGCACCTCTACAGCTTGGCTGGCCCCCTCTATGGCTTCTCGGTCCGCAGCTGGACGTCTATCCGAGAGAGGAGCTGTTTCTTCCAGAGGTGCTGGAACCCTCCGCGTATGCGATGCGTGGATCCAATTGGGCAGGCCTCCCACCTTTACTGCAGTGTTTGTGATCAGGATGATCTGGAAGGGCCCACGCCAACGAACATCCAGGCAGCTTCTTCTCACGTGCTTTCGTACAAGCACCCAGTCTCCAGGGCACAGGTCATGACACAGGTCCTGGCACGATGGAACCTCGGCAGCCTGCACCTGAAGGGACACAGAATGAATGGCGTCAGACAGCCCCTTACAATAGTCCAGGATCATATCATCTGTGATGTTTAACAGTGCGGCAGTTGGGACAGATGGCAATCTCATTGCTCTCCCCATCAACACCTCATGAGGCGACAGCCCCGTTCTTCTGTCTGGGGTACTACGGAGGCTCATAAGGACCAATGGCAGAGCGTCAGGCCAACTCAAGGACGTTGATGAACACACTTTTGCAATTCTGCCTTAATAGTGCTATTGATCTGCTCCACAATTCCTGAGGCTTCTGGTCGGTAACTGCAATGCAATTTCTGATCTATGTTCAGAGCCGCACAAATCATCTTCACAAGCTCGCTGTTGAAATGCGTTCCCCTATCTGATTCCAAAGAGGCCGGCACCCCGAAGCGCGGAATGAGCTCCCTAAGCAGTAACTTGGCTACTGTGAGGGTGTCGCACCTACGTGTAGGGTATGCCTCAACCCATCTGGAGAATACGCAAACAACCACCAGGACATAACGAAGGCGGTTCCACCTTGGCAGTTCGATAAAATCCAACTGCATGCGGTTGAATGGACCCCCTGACCTCCCTATGTGGCTCAGTGCAACTGGTGTCTTTTTCCCTACATTCAACTGCTGACAGGTCACACAACGCTGGCACACTGCTTCGGCTGCTACTCTGAATTTAGGATTATACCAGGTCTGCCTAAATACCCTCAGCATAGCGTCTCTCCCTAGGTGTACGGGACCATGGATTTGTCTAGCCATTGGGCTCACCATCTCATTGGGTAACACTGCTCTGCCATCTGCTGAGACCCAGAAATGGGCCTCACCCACCACACATCCTGCCTTTTCCCATGTTTGTTTTTCAAAATCAGGAGCATTTTCTTGCATGCACTTCAGCTCGTCCCAAGAATCAACAGTTTCTAATATCATAGCTAATTCAGTTCTTACATTTATTCCACCCACTTCCACCTCTGTGAAAGAGTACCCTTGTTCCGCGCAATACCGCGCGACTTCGTCGGCATATCTATTGCCTTGTGACACGAAGTCCATGTTTCTGGTATGTGCGGTGCACTTCACAACTGCGATACCTGCTGGACATTGCAACGCCTCTAACAACAAGCGCACAAACTCTCCATTGCGAATGGGAGAGCTTGAAGAGGTCATGAAACCTCTTTGAGACCACAACTGCCCGTAATCGTGAACTACCCCGTAACCATATTGGCTGTCGGTGTATATGGTGACTCGAATTTGTTTGCTTGCCAAGCAAGCACGCGTTAAGGCAATAATCTCGGCTACCTGAGCGGAGTGTACTCCTTCCAGGCATCCAGCTTCCACAACTCCAGTAATTGTACAAACAGCGTAAGCTGCTCTCAACTGCCCAACTTCGTCTCTTACACATGAGCCATCGACAAAGAAAATTTCGTCTGGGTCAGTCAGTGGCTCATCTACGATGTCGGGTCTAGGTTTGGTGCATAGTTCAGTCACATCGAGGCAGTCATGGTCTGTACATTCATCATCATCATCGATATCATTTGGGAGTGGCATCAAGGTAGCAGGATTCAAAACAGAGCATCTCCTGAGGGTCACGTTCTCTGCAGCAAGGATAACTTGCTCATAGCGCGTAAGCCTACTGTTGGTCAGATGCTGTGTTTTGGTCCTGGTCATTAACAGTTCAACAGAATGGGGCACGTACACCTCTAACGGATGCCCCATGACAATATTCTCACACCTCTCGATGCTGACACCTGTTGCGGCAACGGATTTGAGACATCCGGGCAACGCTGCGGCTACTGGGTCTAATGTAGCCGAGAAATAAGCAACTGGTCTACGGGCATTCCCATGAATTTGGACTAACACAGACAGCGCACAACCCTCTCTCTCACAACAATAAAGCAAGAATGGTTTATCGTAATCAGGCATTCCCAGAGCCGGAGCGCGACACAGGTCCTCTCTCAGCTGTAGGAACGCCATCAAACAGTCTTTGTCCCATGGTACCGGATCGCTCACCTCCTTGTGTGTCAGTTTTTGCAAGGGTTTTGCTTTCAGTGAAAAGTTCGCGATCCACTGTCGGCAATACCCCACCATTCCTAGGAACATCCTGACTTCTCTCTGTGTTTTAGGCGCATTCATCTTCATGATTGCCTCTATCCTGTCTGGTGACACTTTTCGTTTGCCTTTCTCAATTCTGTGTCCCAAGTACTGCACTTCTGTTAGGCAGTACTGTAATTTTCCCGGGGACACCTTGTGCCCATTTGCAGCTAGATGATTTAGCAAAGCAATGGAGTCCTCCCTGCAAGCTTCTTCTGTTTCTGACGCCACAAGGAGGTCGTCTATGTACTGGACCAGAACTGACCTCTGGGGCAGCACTAGACTTTCAAGATTTTTCTTCAGAAGCTGGTTGAAGATCGATGGGCTCTCTGTATACCCCTGAGGAATACAACACCATGTTAGGACGCGACCTTCCAGCTTAAATGCGAAAAGAAAATGGCTCTCTTCGTCCAGAGGGATCGAAAAGAAAGCCTGACAAAGATCTATCACAGTGAACCATTCGGCTTGAAACGGTATCTGAAACAGTATCACTGATGGATTCGGTACCACTGGACAACATGAGACAACTATGTTATTAATCTTTCGGAGGTCCTGTACTATCCGGAATTTCCCATTTGGTTTCTGCAAACCCATAATCGGGGAGTTACATGGACTACCCACGATTTCTTTCAGTATTCCCTGCTTAATCATGGACTCGATCACAGGCTTTATGCCTGCAATCGTTTCTGGAGTCAATTTATATTGGGGTGTTCTTGGAAACTCAGCATGCGGTTTCACTACAATTTTCACTGGGTCCACCCCCTTGACCAATCCAATCTCTTCCCCAGTGAAATCCCACACTTCTGGTGCCACTGTCTCTCTCAGGTCCCAGGGGAGCTCATCTACTGTCAGAGTGGGATACAGCTCCACACATATTCTTGAATTTGCAACCTTGAAGTCAGCATCATCGTCATTAGTCAATACCTCCACTCCTTGTGGTGTGCAGTATATGGTGCAATTTAACTTGCACAAAAGGTCTCTTCCTAGCAGACATACAGGACTAGAATCGCAAACCACAAACAGGTGCTCATCGCTGTACTTCCCTATTTTCACCTGCACTGGTTCGGTCAATGGGCTGGTCATTCTCCTGTTAGCGACCCCCACCACTTGTATTGTCTCTCCAGACATGGGCAGGCCTGGAACTGCGGCTGATCTGATCGTGGATCGAGTGGCTCCTGTGTCCACTAGGAATGTCGTGGGGCACCCTGCCACTTCGGCCTCAACATAGGGTCCCCTTTGATCCACCTCCAAGGCTGCCCCGAGGGTACAGTCCTCTCTTTCCACTCTCTGTCCAGTTAGTGGGTCCACATAATAGCACTCCTCTCCTCCTACAAACAGGGGCATCTGTCTATATGTCTTACCCATAGTCCCTACTCTGGGTGGCTGAGGGAACTGGGCTCGGGGAGGAGGGCCCCCCCCTTTGAGCACCTTTCCCTGGTATTGCGTTACCCCTCTCATAGGCGCACTCTGGACCCCTTCCTCCTCTATCTCCTGTTCCCCTATCTCAACATTGTAGGGACACTCGCGTTTCCAATGCCCCACCTCGTTACACTGGTGGCACCGAGTCGTTTTCTTCAAGGCAGCTATGTCTATTCTGGGTCTAAAGGTGGAGTTTTCCTCATTGCCCTTATTCTGGCTATACTGTTTCTTCCCTCCAGTGCCTGTTCCTTGTTGCTGTTGCTGCTGCCCCCCCTTTCCGGCTGCCTGCATCTGCACCACCATCAGTTTCTCTTTTAGCTTCTTTGCCTTGGAGTCTATCTCATCACAGCAATACCTGGCATATCTCAGGATCTCATCTAAGGGTTTATTTTGCCAACAAATCAAGTGTTGCTGAATCATTAAACTAATATCCGGTCTCAGGCCCAGGACGAACTTGGATACAAATTGCCCTATGTCCTTTGGATCCATTACATCCAGACCGCTATACTGTTTAAACGCCTTCAGCAATCTCTCATAGTATTCGTGAACTGTCTCTTTGGGTTCCTGTCTAGTTCGATCTATTTTTACCCAATCTATGTCTTGCATTGGCACTTTCTCTTTCAGCCAAGTCATCACTCTCTCGTATTTTGCCATTACGGTCTCGGACGGCCCATTAGTCTTGGCATCTCTCTCTGGCTCTGTTGTGGGCCACTCAGCGCTAACCTTGCATGCTGTCCACAAATCTCCTGGCACTACGATGTCAAACAGCGTGTTCAGATCTATCCATAGGACCTTTGAGATTTTTACGAATCTCTCAACTTGCTTGTACCACTCCACTGGGTTCTCCCGCAATTTGGGGAAGGAAGTGGTAAAAGCAGCTAAATCCCCCCTACTCCATGGTACGTGCACATAGTTCCCATTTGCAACTTCACGCAAAGGGTATGCCTCTATTCTCTGCAGTCCTCCTGGTGTCATACCAAGCATGCTTCTCCTGACGGTCCCCTTCTTGGACCACCGCTCTTCCCATTTATCTAGTGCCCTCCATGTCCTTATTCCAGTGATCAGTTCCCTTATGTGCGTTTTCAGTCCGATCGTTCTCCTCTCATCTAGGTCTCGATCTGAATAATGTAGTCTGTGGTTACCCTGTAATGCCTTGGTCCTTGACAGGTCCACCATATATTTCCCTGCTAGTTCGACTAACTTCTCATGGATTGTTCTCGCCTTCCGAGTGATGTCCTTTGCCATGAACAGTATTTCATCCTGCTCATACATTTCCATTCTTTCTAAAGGCAGGGTACCATCTACCATGTGATCCAGATCTGACCTTAAGCTGGCGACATCGAGTCTCTTAGCTTTTATCTCAGCTCGCAATATCTCTTTCGAAGGAGGTTCACAGGTTTCTCTCCCATCCCAACTCCGAGCCCTACGTTTGGGTTCGGGAGAGTTAAGGAGTGTTCTCCCTTGCTCCCATCTCTCCAGGTCCCATGCTCGGCCATCCGATCTTGGAAGGTGATGGAACACGGGCCTGTTACCCCCAATCTTACTTTGCCCATTCTCTCTTTCTTCTCTCTTTTCACAGTAGGACTCTCTGCTATTCTCCCTCCGGTCTCCATTCTCTCTCTGTCTAGTATCACTCAGTATCTGATATGATCCTTCTTGGTTCCCCATATTCCCTGGACTGCGCTCATGTCCGTCATCACAGGGACTGTGGCGCGGCCTCTCGCAACTCCCATTCTGTTCTCTGTTGCCGGGCACACAGTGGATACACTTAAAGCTGTCTCTGTACTCCTGCGTTCTCCTGTCTTCTTCACTGTGTATTGGGCGAGACACCCCCCCACTCTCGGGGCCCCCGTTTTCCAGGTCCGATCTACCTCCACTCCGGGCCCAATGGGTGACTCCCCTACTGTCCTTCTCCCTCCCGTCCCACTCCGGACTGCTTTCCTCAGCCCCGCAGTGAGTCTGGGTTCTGCTATCCTGACTTTCCCTTCCAGCTTCCGCAGCTATGATGCTCTTGTGAGCCTCTACTGCCTCATCCCACTTCTTCAGGTACTCGTTTAACTCCTGAAAGGATTTCCGTCCTGATCCCCTCTTATCCACTGGCCATCTATGGCCCCCCGGATCCCCTACTGGATCCCCTGCGGTGTGTACTGGGGTGCTCCACTCTCTTGGTATCGGCAACTGACTTGGGGAATTGATCGTATCGTTCCTCCTTGCCATCTCTGCTCTTTCTCTGTCCCTCCGTACCCGTTCCTCCCCTCTAGCTCTTTCTGGGTCATAAATCGACACTATAGGACCTATGGTAACAGGTACTTGTAGGGCATCTGGCAGTGCGTAGGATGTGGCACACTCCGTTTCCGGCACCCTTTGTACCACAAACCTCCCGACTACCTGCTGCACCGGACTAGGCTGGGACAGTTCTTTCTTTGCAGCGGGGTCCCAATCGGAGCTGGGAAGCGGTCCATGCTCTCCTGCGTTGCCCCCCCCTTCACTATGCTCGACCTCTCCCCCTGCTCTGTTATACGGGGGTGGCCTATCCGTCAGTAACCTGTTTATCAAGCTGTCCTCTGTTTCGCTCTCATCATCTTCTTCTAGGGGGCTTTTGTTCCCGGGCATCTCTAACACTGGGTACAATTTATTTACTTCCATGTTATGCACTCTCCATCTTTTAGCATCTGCATCCCACTTGGCATCCTGCACTGCCCTTACCGATCGTTTCACCCTTTCTTGTCGTCTATTCAGGTTCTTCTCGTGCGCTGCCCTAATCCAGGCATTGAGAGCTTCAAACTGGGTCGGTCTAGGCAAGGGTCTCATTGAGGTCATAACTGCTTTTAATCGGTGTAGCACCTCTAATCTGAACGTCCCGTACTTCGGAAACGTCAGTTCCTCATTTCCTTCTGTAATCTTGCTCCATTCTGAAATCCACAAAATTGTATGCAGCCCAACATTTGCCGCCATATAACGAGCCGGCGTACCCTCCGGCGGGGCTTCTTCCCCTTCGTAAGATCCCCGCCTCTCTTTCCTGAACGCCGCTCTCAACCATTTAAAACACTTCATGATTATACGCACAATTTCCAGCCTCAATACTCTGTTTACTTCCTGATGACAATCCACCAATCCTAGCGCGGCTTTGCTAGCTGGCCTATCGCAGCGCGGTCTTTCTCCGGCCGGCCAATCCCAGCGCGTCTCTTTCTGACGTCACTCGTCTCCGCTTCGCAGCAGCACCCCTCCTTTCTCAGCTCTTCTCCCGGTCATGCATGCGTCCCATTCATACCCTGAAAAATGACTACTTCCGACCAAGCGGTCACTTCCCTCGACTGTACGTCCACAGTCTATCTGTAATTGTCAACACAACTGACGAAATGTCTATCGTCTCTCTGATAGGTTGCTTACACACACAGTAACCTCCGACCAGCGTCCGTTACTCACGCACTCATTCTTACGTTCCCCCTATCTCGGTCTTTCGGGTGATCAATGGTACCTCATGACCCCCTTCGCACTGGTTGACAATTACTCTGGATGTCCGATACACCCGAACCACTTAAGCTCTCCTTGAACTTAAGATTTCCACCGGTTGCGCGCGCTCACAACCTGTTCCACAGTCACTCTACAGGCATTCAACTCCGCCAGACATTACAACATAGATACAATACAAAAACACCGCAATCTAGCACGCATGACCCTTTATACTCACTCTCGACCGATACTGCTGCTTTTCTGTCTCACATCATCCGGACCTTCTTCGGCGGGCGGTTCTTCTGATCATCGATCTCTAGGGGCCTTGGGGTAATCTAACCTGGCCTAGATCACCTTCCTCAAGAAGGCAACCATCCTCTGCTACCAACTGCTGGGGCGAGATTTTGATCTATACCTTATCACTCTTGATCTAAAACCCCGTTCTGGTCGACTGAACCTTTGTTGCCTGTCATTGAGGGAAGAAAGTGCATCTCTTACCAAGTTAGTTCACCCAATAATGGACTCCGCTCTGAAGGATCACAAACAACTTCTAGCTTTCAAAGGTTTATTATAAAGTTAGAATAAGCTGCAAGTACAGGCATCTCAAAATGAGATTTACAAGATACACGGGCCCAACTACATACATGTGCTCTCTGAAAACCCTCAGACGAGCAAAGAAGACTACAAGTACCAGTTCTAAGAATAACAAAGCTATAAGCATAGACACGTATTGAGATCTCTCCGTCATTTAAGGCTGGAGGGAAAATACAGGTTAGGCTGTCCCTACCCTGCTCTGGATGGTATCCCTACTTAACAAAGTCTCGACCTATCAAAAGGTGTCAGCGGTGAATGACTTCCTAGGAAGATCACCCACTCTTAGTCTCTTGGTGAAAACCTATGGTCCTCCAGTCATGACCCCTCTCTGCCTACCCATCCGCTCTCTAAAGGGTCCTCAGGCATCTGCTCTAACTCCACCCAGGGGTGCTGTCCCTAATACAAAACATACAACATCGTTTGAGACGCCCCTCGTGAGACGCCCCTCACGTGGTGTTGCTTCTGGCTTTTTCCATGATGAGGCCTCGTGCGTTAGCGTTGACCTTGCTTCTCAGACTCTTCTCCGGCCCGCTGATACCCCTTAAAACATTCCGGAACCCTCCTCCGTGTCTGTGCCGGCTCCTGAACAAACCTCTATTCATTTCATTTATAATTGGATCCCCCCTTTCTCTTGCAGACAGACATCTGCAGCCAAGATCCCAATTCTCATAGACTTCCAACAAAAGTTTGCAACATTTCTCGGCACAGACCAATACGTGTAAATCAATGTCTTTAAACATTTCAGGCCTACAGCATTTCTCATAATGATTATACCATTCGAATCCTTCATTAATTAATAGCATGTTAATACTCTTATTCTATGATTCGGTAAGCACATCTATAAAATATGGCCCATTAACGCGACTACTAAAAGACATTAGTGCAATCCATGTCGTGAAAACAAACACCTTTCCCATCCCTTTCAGCTATGGCCCTGAGGCCTACCACATTCTACGTTTAACCGCATGTCATCTTACATTTTAGCAGCTACACGACATGGATTCAGAATTAATCACGTCTAATAAAGTTATATAATTTCACACATTTCTGCATTAAATCCACTTCTACTTAAATCTCTAAGTTAACTACACATTTCAGAATGTAGATGCATATAATATCAGCACTCATGGCATTTCTCTTCATGACTTGTGCTTACTACGTGTAAGTGTGATGTACTCATACATTTAGGTCAGTTTGCGCTCTCTCAATCTCCATTAAATTGCTGTACTTCTACCTTTGGCTGCGTGGCTTCATTCAAAAGGGGCAACCTGTGTTTTGGATTAAATTGCGGCCATGCCTGGTCGCGAATGGAACCCCGCCGTGTGAGCGGATCTCAGCTGCCGCCTGACGGCGACAGCATTCTGAGGGCCAAAGGAGCATGGATGAGGGCGACACAGTGCAGCCCGTTAAACCCAGGACTTTGTTTTCAACCCACTGGGGTTTTTATCGTCTTTTATTTTGTGCACCCCGAGAGTAACTCACTTGAGGAACACTGGTTAGCACTTCAAATACCAGCAGGCAATGCCTGCAGCCACGCCCACTGAGGCGAGCGTCATCATTAACACATGTGCTGGCAATAGACTCCGGGACTGCATACAAGAAATCCGCCCGTGATCAAGTGCTGAGGAAGCACGAAACGCGTTGGGCGTTCATTCATTGAGAACATCGTGCGAGTTGGCAGGCTGCAGCTTTCATCTCCATTAAATTGCTGTACTTCTACCTTTGGCTGCGTGGCTTCATTCAAAAGGGGCAACCTGTATTTTGGATATATATATATATATATCTCGTCCAAGTCCCCCCACACAGAAGGAAGGCACAAATGTGGGCTTGCAGGAAACAGCAGTTTTATTGGACTAGCATAATGCATTTCGTTGTAAACTCCTTCTTCAGATTCCTTTCAAAACAACTAGGGCTGTCTGTGTACAGATCTTTATGATGCCAGCTTCGCTCTCATAGGCGAGCAGAATATGGTGGGAGTGGCTTGGGTTCGGGCAGCCTAGGTAAGTACCTTCCCCTTGTGGCTGTCACCCTCGTTCCGCCAATGCCACCCCTTCTATGCGCCGCACAGTACTACCGTTCCCATAGGCCTTCATCCTGCCGCCAATCTGCCCCTCAGGAAGTCCCGACATGGATTGATAACCGGAGTTAGTCCCAACCAGTGTTGTTCATTGCGGAATGACGGCGGCACAGCAGCGTTTCCAAGCACATTGAAAAGTCACCAAAGTTTTGAACTTCATCTGCTGTACAACTTGAAGATGGGGTACCAAAGGGGCTAAGTGGCCATGCACTTGAACATCTCGTCCAAGTCCCCCCACACAGAAGGAACGGGCACACACGCGGGCTTGCAGGAAACAGCAGTTCTATTGGACCGGCATAATGCATTTCAGAGTAAATTCCTTCTTCAGATGCCTTTCAAAACAACTAGTGCTGTCTGTGTCCAGATCTTTATGACGCCAGCTTCACTCTGATAGTCCAGCAGAATATGGTGGGAGTGGCTTGGGTTCGGGCAGCCTAGGTAAGTTCCTTCCCCTTGTGGGTGTCGCCCTCGTTCCTGCCAATGCCGCCACTTCTATGCGCACAGTACTACCGTTCCCATAGGCCTTCATCCTGCCACCAATCTGTCCCTCGGGAAGTCCGGACATGGATTGATAACCGGAGTTAGTCCCAACCAGTGTTGTTCATTGCGGAATGGCGCCAGTACAGCAACGTTTCCAAGCACATTGAAAAGTCACCAAAGTTTTGCCACTTCATCTGCTGTACAACTTGAGGATGGGGTACCAAAGGTGCTAAGTGGCCATGCACCTGACCATCTCGTCCAAGTTCCCCCACACAGAAGGAACGGGCACACACGCGGGTTTGCAGGAAACAGCAGTTTTATTGGACCGGCATAATGCATTTCGGAGAAAATTCGTTCTTTAGATGCCTTTCAAAACAACTAGTGCTGTCTGTGTCCAGATCTTTATGACGCCAGCTTCCCTCAGATAGGCAAGCAGAATATGGTGGGAGTGGCTTGGGTTTGGGCAGCCCACGTAAGTACCTTCCCCTTGTGGGTGTCGCCCTCGTTCCTGCCAATGCCGCCACTTCTATGCGCACAGTACTACCGTTCCAATAGGCCTTCTTCCTGCCACCAATCTGTCCCTCGGGAAGTCCCGACATGGATTGATAACTGGAGTTAGTCCCAACCAGTGTTGTTCATTGCGGAATGGCTCCGGTACAGCAGCGTTTCCAAGCACATTGAAAAGTCACCAACGTTTTGCCACTTCATCTGCTGTACAACTTGAAGATGGGGTACCAAAGGTGTTAAGTGGCCATGCACTTGAACATCTCGTCCAAGTCCCCCCACACAGAAGGAACGGGCACCCACGCGGGCTTGCAGGAAACAGCAGTTTTATTGGACCGGCATAATGCATTTCGGAGTAAATTCCTTCTTCAGATGCCTTTCAAAACAATTAGTGTTGTCTGTGTCCAGATCTTTATGATGCCAGCTTCCCTCTGATAGGCCAGCAGAATATGGTGGGAGTGGCTTGGGTTCGGGCAGCCTAGGTAAGTACCTTCCCCTTGTGGGTGTCGCCCTCGTTCCCGCCAATGCCACCACTTCTATGCGCACAGTACTACTGTTCCCATAGGCCTTCATCCTGCCAAATATATATGTGTTCGCAATTTTTAGTTAACAAAAGGGGAGATGTCCTGTGCTTGTGTTTATGAGGCCTCTGGTGGCAGCCTCCTTGCAAGTATTACGTAAACTGCTGGGTGTGACAGGGTGAAATTTGTGACGCAGAGCATTCAGTTAACGGTTGCATGCTGAAGAATGAATACATGCAAACCAGAGCTCTATGTGTGGCGTGGTCTGTTAAATGCTCCCGGGCTGGGGCAGACTCTACACCCATCTTGTCACCGATCTCATAAAGTGGACATAGGACACAATTCATTCCTTATGGGTCAAGCATTCTTTGCTTAAGTTTATCCATAACAAAAGCAAGGCTAAGGCAATGGCTTCGTCAGGAGAGACAGTCAACAGGTCCTCAAGGCCACAATGTGGCCCTCCAGGTCAAATATCTCCTGAAGACTATCTTGTGACTTACCCTTGTTATAGGGCATAACATCTCCCCTTATGACTGTTTTTAACACCTCCCAGAGGTTGACAAAGGCAGTCACCAGATTGGTGTTACGGGCAAAGTAGTCGGCAATACTGGTGTGAAGACAGTCCAGTAGGGTGTCATCCCACAGCCACCAGGGATGAAATCCCCATGTCCCACAATGCCCTCCTTGGGGGCCCCCAAGCTCATTTCGATTGGGGAGTGGTCAGACACTTCACATGGAAGAATGTGGGCATCTCCTACTGTCTACAGCGTGTATGCTGAGACAAGAAGATAATCTATTAAAGGGGATGAGCCATGACGAGAAGAGTAATACCTATATTTCATATGAAATGGGTCTTATCTGTACTTTGGGTCAATCATGCCAAGAACACTGGCTCACTGGGAGAATAGTATATGTCTGGTGGACCATACAGTTGAGGTACAGTCATGCTATGAATTTAACCCATCTACCCAAAATCGTCGTGCCTGGAGGAGAAAACACCAGTATTTGGATCACAGCAGAGAGGGTACGTTCCTGCAGGTTTGGGGGGCCTAAATGCCAGGGGTTGGCCATCCATTGATCAAGTAACGATGACGTAACACCCAAGGTCGTTTGTGTGTGTCAAGCTCACAAGTAATGGGAAGGATTTCTTAAGACGAATTGTAACTCCTGGAGCCCTGGATGAACCCAGAATGATAACCTCAGTCCTATCCATAGCAGTCCAAGAACCTGCAAAGGACGTGTGCCCAAATGGAGAGTCTCTTGGAGAAAAAGTATAGCTGGGAGGTGCCGCTTAACAAATAGCATGACTACTGTTTTATCATGTCGCTCATACCATCAATATTCCATGACTACACTCAATAGGCACCTGGTTTGTCACTTGAAAAATTCGGTACCTGTGATAAAACTAATGGAATACAAATTAATGCTGTGCTGGCAACTAGTGTGCAAAAAATAACAAATGCAAACAACACCCAATCTTCCAACTACCCGACCACACTTCTGCCCCAGAAGTATCTATCACTATGAAAAGCAGAAAACATTATATTGTACAAAAACAACCTATATAAAAGTTAGCAAGACTGAAAAAAGTAAAGGCAAAGAAGACAGTGGGGTGGATTATAGGCACCAAGCAGAGTGTAATTGCTCACGCCCGATGCAGTCCTTCTGAAACAGTATACTTGACCCCTCACCAGCAGGGCTCTCTGTGGGTTGCTTCTTGGTATAACAAAGAAGCAGTTGCCAAGGGAAGAGAAAAGAAATAGGGTGAATTTTAGCATCAGGACTTGCAGTGAAAATGGCAAACTCCCTGCGGTGGTCTACTTTTCGTTAAAAGTGTGGTATCCAGCCAATCACGAGAAACAGGGCTGTATCTCGCTGTCGTCATGGTTGCTCGTTTCAAGGTGATGAGGTTGACGTAAATGCCCCATATTCCACATTGTGACAGGAGGGAATGCTGCTAGAGACATGCTCTTCATTGCTCCCAGACTTGTCACCTGTCACTCATGACATGCACGCATGTTCTCAAGAGGGTTGGATCTCCTGACCCTGAAAGAATGGTGTGTACATTGGTCTGCCCCGAGAGGTTCGACATAGAGGACTGGCTGTTCCTCCACCCAAGTCCAGGCATGTTCCTGAGAGTCACAGAAGTGTGCCTCCTCACTGAAGAGAACCTTCAATTTAGCTGGGTACAGTAGCATACAGCGAAGGCCCTTAGCTCTCAGTTTCTGTTTGACCTGATCAAAGGTGCAGTGCTGCTGCTATACCACTCAAATATAATACGAGAGGACAAGGACTTTATGTGTGTTAAATGTAGGTTCTTGGATCCGCAGGCGACCTTTAAGGTGGAGTCTCTGTCCAGATAGTTCAGAAAGAGAGCAATCACTGTGCAAGGTGGGGCCCCTGGCTAGGGCCTCTGCCCTAGCCAGGGGCACTCGTTCTTTTAAAAACAATGTGAGAGTTGCACGCCCAAGAACTTAGTTTTGAGCCAGTTTTCCAAAGGTTGTTTGCTATTAGGTCCTTCTCTGTGCTCAGGGAACTCCATAAAATTAACACTTTTGCTCCTCATTTAACCCTCAGTGTCCTCGGTGCATGTACAGAGTTTGTGAGTTGTTGGTTTCAATTTCTGAACTGTATCTTTGAGGTCTTTGATTGTGTCTTCTAGCTGTGATATCCAGCTCTCGGTTTCGGTGATGTTACCGGCTAAGTTCTCCAGGTTCTGCAGCAGGAGAGTAACCTCAGTACCCACCGGCCCAATTACCATCTGCAGAGCCTACTTAGTGCTCACAATGGCATGCGGGATGACCACACTAGCCTCTGTAGGGCCAGGGCGTGTCCCAGCCGCCTCTCTAATTCCAATCGCTCCATGGACTATCGGGTCATGTTCCACCATGAGCGGATTTGCAAATTCGTCTGATTTCCCTTGTTTAAGGGTTGCTTAAGTTTTGTCACGTATCATGACGAGGTTGCAGAAGTTGTTTGGGGCCCAACATACTCAGTAGCGATGGGATCCTCTGGACACTGGTGCAAGTGTAGCCCGGGGGATTGAGTGGGCCCCCTGCAAATACAAATGGTTTGGTTTAGCCCTGTGCAAGAGGTTGTTGCAATAAAAGGCTGAGGATGGGAACTGTGCGCCAGATCCAAGCCTGAGACAAATTGCCCACCTGGGTGGTCTGTTCAGAAGCGCATGCGAGCAGCACAACTAGGCGGACAGCTGCAGGCCCAGTGAAGTGCTGAACCTCAAGCTCCAGACGGAGCTTACTGGATGTGCAGATCACCGTGACCCACCAGCCCCACTCCCAGGAGGTTACAGCAGCTACAGCCTAAGCCACAGCAGGGCGTGGGGCCCTGATCCACTCACCAGGCTCCTGAAAATTGATGGACGATGAGGTCATGATGACCCAGCAAACTCATCTGAAGGGCAAGAGAGCAAGTAGATGTGGGCCCCAGAGCAGTCCCTAGGCCCTAGTACCAGGCGAGAGGGGAGGAAAGGTTGAAGACTGGAGAGTGATGGGAAATGTCCCCTGCAGTGAATGTTCAGGACCCTTGCTCTTGACCACATATGGGGACAGCCAAGCCCCTATTAGGAGGAGGCTAAGTGTGCTGCAACCGCTAGTTGGGCCCACCCCACCAGATCCACTCAGGCCATTCTGCTCCCCCATTTCCACTGAACTAATCCACCTCAGCCGCAACCACCACAGGCTCATAGCCACCCCACCTGAGCGGCAGTCCCCACCACGGTCCCAGAATAGGAGGCAGCCACTCGCCACACAGTACCAGTCGATATTGGGCCTTCTTGAGGCAGGCCATTCCCTCTGCAGCACCCCTCTGGCTGAGCAGGACACATAGACCAGCAGGCCTTGGTCTCAGGCATTCTCTTGCGGAATTCGCTGGAGCAGCTTGGGGTCTTCACACCGGGACCCCAAGCCACCACACATAGCAGAGGTTCCCTCTAGTGTCCTTGGCAGAAAACAGGGCTGTCACATGGAAGGGGCACCGGATGATGCAGGATGTACAGGCATGGCAGAGCGGAGCTCCACGGAAGAGCGTCCACCAATCTTGGTGGAGAAGCCACACCCCCAAGCAGTTTTATTAATAATAAAGACATGAAGGATTACTTTGAATTACAACTACTTGAGCACAGTGCCCTCAAAAGTGTGGTGCTTGGGTGATAATGCACCCTCTGCTTCTCCTTCATGATGACCTGAAAGGGAATTGTGGGAATTTCCCTGCAGTCATAAACTATGACCACTATCCTATAAACCAGTCCTGAAGATTTGCTCGTTTCATCAAACAACTTTCTAAAAAAACATTGTTGTTACAAGTGAACCAAACTTTTTAAAAAACATATTTTTTCAAAGACAATTTTTCTCTCCTTTACAAGCTGCTATGTGTGTTCCTTTTTCTTGGTGCACATTCACACTGTTGCCTCCGCAGCCATTTTGAGAAAGGGCCCAGTGAATAGAAATTGAAAGGACAGTTTTGATCAAAAGTATTTGACCCCCAACATCACAATGCACATGAGACCGGCACTGCAGTCCAGGACTTGCTACATAGCTGCTGTCCAGGACCTACAACTGTGCCACAACCCTACAGCACTAACTCCAAAGTTGAATCATCCAAGAATCTCAGCAATGGTGCAAGGGGGAAGCCTCTTTTCAAGATGGCTACTGTGTTTTCCAAATAGTTATAACAGCTGTGGCTGTTCCTAATAACTATGGGGCAGATTTACAAGCCCCTTGCGCCACTTTTGCGTCACTTTTCCCATGTTAAAAGTGACGCAAAAGTGGCGCAAGGGGCTTGTAAATCTGCCCCTATGTACCTCACGATTTGCAATGGAAGAACTACCTAGGAGGTGGAATAATATACACCTTTGAGTCCAATGTGGGTGAAATAAAAAAGATTTGTAACAGGGAGCCATTCAGAACAAACATGGTTCGAGAGGTAGATAGCCCTTGACTCTCTGCCTTACTGCCTATTCAGACGCTACAGTTTAAGTACCAGGAGACTCTGTTTCTGGGTCTTATATTTGCCCACTTTCAGCATATCTCTAGCACTCTTGTCGCCTGTCTTTCTTACTGCCTAACATGCTGTCCTGTCCACTCAAAGCTAACAGACACTACCTCTGGCCTTCGTACTTTCAGTCCCACTCTAGCACTTCCAGCTGCCGGAGCACATTTCCTGCAATGACAACATTATGTTCTGCAATCAAACCCCTTTCAATATACAAGCACAGCACTACATGCACCAGCTAATTCCTGTTTTAACACATTTAGTCATTGTATTTCAAAGTCAACGTTTACCACAGGGTGTAGCCATGTCACTCACTGCTCTATTAATGGTGCATTTTTTTTTCAAACCACATGGGATGTGCATTTCTACAAATACTTTAGAATAGCCAAAAGAACTGGCTTTGTCTGTGTTTGTTTCCTCTGACCAGGATGTAGTGCTCTCGCTTTTTTCAACACATGTTTTAATGTAACTTATTTCTCTTTTAAAACTTGGGTAGCCAAAGTTCTCTCCCAATTTTCTGTACCAACTACTTTATCATTTATTTGGTTGTGTTTGTACTATAAATTGCTGACTGTCAGCTTTCCTAAATTCCACCCATCCAAGTGCATCCAAGTACGTCGTATCCTGGACTTTGTTGCAAGTTGCACTTTGCCATTCGTTTCCGTTCATTTTATTGAAATGCCACATTCCAGATGGCCATTCTAGTTGATGCAGCAAAAGGCCTATACAACTACATTAACCATCACATTTTTAATAAAACTTGATCATTTAAAGCTTGCTGTGTTTCTACCCTGCATCACTCCACCATATGGTCTTACCTTCACGCTGTCTATGTCACCCTTTAGGATTATTGAAACCAGTTCACCAACCTATAATTAAGTGTCCCTCTATAACACAGACTTCATTTTGTAATTTTCTATTGCTTAGTTTTAGAGTTGTAAATTTACAGTAGTCCTCAGTGGCAAGAGAGATGACTTTTTCAGCAATTGCCTCCTTTCAGATTAGAAGTTCGCTACACCACAGCAGAATTTAGGTGCTGGAACTCTGAGGCACTGTCCCAGTGACTTGAAGGAACCTGCAATACTGATAGGTTTCTGAACACCTTATAGAAAATAAGAGATAGAAAATATCCTGTTTTGGCCAAAAGGTATTTTCAATCCTCCATTTTGGTAAAATGTAGTGTCATCCGTAGGAGTTCGCAAAGACTTAGGTTTGTGAACTCTGGATACTGCATGCAAACCTCATTGCATTGCCGCTTTGACTTTCTGCTTGCAGATTGTTCTGCACACTTTTTGAGCTTTGAAATGTTAGACCCTCAAAACTATTTGTAAACATTTTGTAGTGATTAGCAAGTTGCCCTGGTTTTATCACTGTGTTTTGTTTACAGCTGTCGTGCTAGTGTGAGATTACCAGTGTCCTAGTGAGAGCCCTGTCCTCAGTGCTTAATTTGAGACTGTGGTTTCTCGTGCGTGGCTAAAATAATAACTAACCATGAAATGATGTCCAATGATTCATCTGTCTGGCATACTGCTTGAAGCATATAATTTACTCATTAACAGCAATGAATTAAAACAAATTTAAATGTTAAGTTGTTCATATCACAGTAAAAATTAATTATTTTGCATTGTCCCCCTGAAGTTGATACAAAAGATAGAGTTGGAGGAGAAGAGTTTTATAAGTATTCATAGATCAGCATCCCATTAGAGGGAATATTCACAAAAATAATCTATAACCGTTAGGTAGGAGAAGAATAAGCGAGGGTATGAAATTCTTCCAAATAATGGATAATAACTTAATTTTTTCTCCTGGTAATAATGTTTTCTTTAACACAAGGAACAACATGTGTAGTTCTTATCCATTATTTGGGGAGAACTTCTTCCTTCACCACACCTTCTCTGCCTGAGGGTCTATATGTTCTTTTTGTGAGGATCCTCTGCTGGTCCCATGTGTCTTCTAACTTTAGATGTAATATGTTACTTTTAGATTTGTGACTTCTATCTTACAAGGAGTACCAATGACCTGAGAAATCAAACCCCAGTTGTTTACACCACAATCTCAGCCTTATGCTTCTCCTACTGATTACATGCAGCCACCCAAATAATCTCTCCTGCAGATCTTGCTATCTTGTAGCTTCAGGATTGTCCCTAAATCCCTAAAACTATCTTACCTCAACAATGTAATTCATACAGATCCAACATCGAGTTACAGCTTGATTTCCTACTGAACCCAGAATTGAACTATGTTCCCAGAACTGTTAATAGAGAAAATTGACTGCATGAAGTGTTATAAACGAAATATCTTAATGTATTCTTAATAGATATTCTGATGTTTTAAATTCAACATATGCCTAACAATGTTACTCAACATCAAACACAGCCTTTTTTAGGGAGAGGCCAAAGCACCACGAGAGGCAAGAAGAAAAATCTCAGGTGGCAAGACCAACAGCCCAACGTGCAAACGAGAAGCATGGCCTCTACACAACCGGGACCGAGCAAGTAGACTCACTCATAGTGAACTTGACGACAATTACTCTAACCGAAGACCAGAAGACCAGAAGACCAGAAAAATGTCCTCAACAAAGGACTTGGATTTGTGCCAACGCCTACAACTGATCGCTTTAAACTAAAATGTGAAGCAGCAGAGTTCTGCAGAACCCTAAAACTTAAGGCTTTCTTTGGGAATTCCGACAACCCATTGACGGAGGGAGATACTAATCTAAGGAGAAAATCTAAATTCTGTCCTCCCCCTGCCGGAGTGCCAATTGAAGTTCAAACTTTTGAACAAGCCATAAAGAAAGGTATTGACAAAATGGACAAAAACAAAAAGATCTACCACAACATGAGCAACAAAGAAAAACAGGCTTTGCTCGAACTAAGAGACAATGAGAAGATCATAATTAAACCCGCTGATAAGGGTGGCGGGGTGGTAATCCTTACAAAAGAAGGATATAATGAACAATGCCTGACTTTACTGTCCAACGAAACCTTCTATAAACAACTGGATGCGGATCCCACTGAAAGATTGACCAACACGATCGCAATTATGGTACACGAAGCGGAGGTTAATAGATGGATTTCGAAGAAAGAGGCCGAATTTTTAACACCTAAGGCACCCAAAATACCTTTCTTCTATTCATTACCAAAAACCCATAAGAACAAAACACCTCCTCCTGGACGCCCGATAGTTTCGGGAATCGGTTCCTTGCTCGAGCCCTTGTCTAAATTTGCTGACGAGTTCTTAAAGCCATTGGTACAAAAAACGCCAACATATCTCAAGGACACGAGAGACCTGCTGAACCAGATTGGAGATGTAAATTTTGACTAAAACACCATGCTACTGGTAGGGCTGGATGTAGAATCCCTCTACACCAGCCTACCCCAAGAAGACACCCTCAAAATGTTGGATGACTTGCTCTTTAAGCTAGATTGGACATACAAAACCCCACGCCACTTCATACTCGAATGTTGCAGACTTGCCCTGCAAGAAAATTACTTCGAGTATAATGGCCAATTATTTTTACAACGCCATGGCACCTCCATGGGGAGTGCATTTGCGCCTTCGGTGGCCGGACTCTACGTGAGCCGCCTTGAGGAAGAAAGCATTCTTCACGATACCAACCCATACGTTTCCAGTATAAAATACTGGAAACGATATATTGATGATGTCCTCCTGATCTGGGATACCAAAATTGACCTCACAATATTTCTGGAATGGCTTAACAGCAGAGATCGCTGGCTAAAATTTACCTCTACAGCACACAGGCAGACAATTGATTTCTTAGACCTCACCATATTTGTGGAAAATGGGAGACTAGAGACAAAAACATTTACCAAACCAACAGCTAAAAACTGTTTGTTGTCCTATTACAGTTACCACCCTCGCCCGTTGCGAGACAATCTCCCATATAGCCAATTCCTGAGGCACAAGCGGAATTGTAGCAAAAAAGAGGACTACAAAAAACAAGCAGAAGAATTGAGCCAAAAACTCAAAAAAAGGAACTACACACCATCAATAATATCAAAATGTAAAAAAAGAGCCTCTAATCAACCTAGAGACTGCCTGCTACAAAGTACGCAAAAAGAACCAGTCAAAGATCTCGTCACCTGCGTGACTACGTTTTGCCCAGCGACCTATGAGGTGCAAAAACTTATAAAGAAAAATTGGCAGATATTAACCTCTGGAACATTGAACTGGCCAAAGCCTCGCTTTGCTAACAGAAGAACCAAGAACTTAAAAGACTTCCTTGTACACACAAGACCGAGAAAAACACCTCTAAAGTCAACCATCAGAGATGTACATATGGTACCAGTCACCGGACATTATCCCTGTGGCACCTGTGGAGTGTGCAAGTTCACGTCGAGTACAAAGACCTTACAGCTGAATGACAATCTCAAATGGACTCAAAGGAGCCATACAAACTGTAACTCCTCACACGTGATATATTTGATCACATGCCCATGCCTAAAGCAGTATGTGGGCATGACATGCCGGAAGGTCAAACTCCGCATAGGGGAACACCGGAGCAATGTCAGGTTAAAAAAGAATACGACCAAATTATGCACCCATTTCATAGAAGCTGGCCATACATGTGATGAGCTCAAGTGGACAGTACTAGAAATGCTTCAAACCAAGGATCAAAACGCAGAACAAGTTCTTTTCAATAAAGAACAGAGATGGGTAGATCGCTTAAAGACTGATGAAATAGGAATGAATGACCACATTCCATGGAACCAACTTTACTGATCTTATCCATGAAAAATGAAATGTATCTGTCATTGTAAATATACTGCATCCTAGAATTCCACATAAATGTGCCCTAACCCCCATATGCTGTTAGAAGGATCAATAAGTCATCCTCTTGACATCTTTCCCCTAGTAGTGCAAAATATGTATACAGGTAATATTGTGAGATAACTTTATCGACATTGAATCGTGCCGATAACTTTGCCTGGAACCAGGCTCTCCAAGTCCTACACATTAGCCTACCATAGCGACTTCATAAACAAATGGTCCTACCTTTGTGTTGGTGGCCAGTACAAAAGACCAGCAACTTTTGACCCGCCCACAGCCGGGGGCAGAGTCAGCACAAGGCTCACAGATTGATGCCGCATGGGTAAGAATGGCGTTCTCTGAGTGTTTCCGAAGAAAAGAGGTAAGATGACGGCCTAAACTAACTTGTATGAATATATATTATTCCGAATGTAGAGAAAATCCAGATGCGACTCTGATACCCTGTTGGATACCTAACTTCAGAAAACACCAGGTACCTTACGGGTTTTCTATGGGGTGTGCATGAAGTTGGTAGCACAAAACCACGAATGTTGTAAACCCCTTTTGTAAAACCCTCGGTTTCCCAACACCCGCGATTCACTAACACGCGAGCCGCTACTTACACAACGTATAGACTCTAAATCTACGATGTATATACTAGCGTATTGCTTCCATGTCACTCTTCACATTTAGCCGGAATTGTTACCGGTGCTCGTAATCACTCCTATCGAATGTATTTTGCAAGTGCACTCTTTAGTATCGCGCTGCATCTGACACCCACATGAGACCTGTAAGCACAGCTTTGTCACAAAATCCTAAAAATAGAAAGCTTAAAAGCATGTACCATCTACTTTGAAACCCATGATACTTCTCCTACATACTCACCCCACGAGGGTTATGCCGCAATCAGGTTAACCCACGTCCTTGCATATAACAATGCGATTATTAATATATGTCTGCCTAAACCCAGTGAACATATTTTTGATACAATGATTTCATTGATTTCTTTCACAGCTTGGAAATTCCATTGTGTTATCTTCACCATACACATAAAGGGTGTATGTGTCATACATATCTATTTTGTTTGTGTGTTTTTCTGTTTATGTCCTGACGAAAGCTCCACTGACCCTCTGTGGGCCCGATGAGCTGAAACATGTCGACTTTTTTCAATAACGATATGGTAGTTTAGTAACTCAACTACCTCAATATCCCAATTTCGTTTTTAATATTAGTGACCAGTCAATTTTTTAGATTAAAAGCCAAGTTCCTCTGGCTGAGTCATTATATTTTAGATATCCTTTTTTCATTTCTGGACACTTCTGCATTCACCAGAAGTAGCCTCGGGTGAGGCAGGCATACTGCACGTCAATCGTTGACCCTATGACGATGCCAAGACTCCTGATGGGGCGGATGAAAAGATATACCGCTATAACAACTCCAGGATGTCTATGAGGGTTTTCGATAAAAACTAATGGTTTTTTGCAGATACCAGTGTCCGTTCTCTTTTGATTATCAGTTACTAGTTAAGGGGAAACGAATGGACTCTCTATCCTCTTCCCTCCTTTTTGTTTGATATCGATATTTTTATTACTGTCTTTTTTATTTTGTGTATTTCTTGAACTGTATCCTGTGTCTTTTTATGATTCTCAAAAATCAAATAAAAGTGATTGACTGACTGACTGCATGAAGTGTGTTATGATGATTTAGGAATAGTTCCCACAAATACCTGTACCTAAAGACAATTGAGCTATCCTACTCCTTACCAATTGAACGTTGTAAAGCCACAGAAGAAGAATACTTATGGACTGATAATTAATTCTTTAATATCTCCACTGGATTATTATTAGTAGTAGCAGAAGATGCGCAGTACAGTGCAAAAAAACACCAAAGTTCCAACAAAGGAGCTTTTCGAACAAAAATTAGTTTGTGAGCCAACTCAAAATATGCTTGGTTGTGCCGGCGGCGGCACCGCCAGCATATTTTTCCCAGGGAAAGTCCGCCTGCCTAGCGGATCCATGATCCCGGCGGTGCTGGCGGTCCGACCGCCACCATTGAAATACTGCGGGCGATCCTGCAGTGCGGTGGTCGTTGGACTGCCACCGCAACTATGGCAGTCCAATGCACCGCCACAGTCGTAATAAAGCCCATAGGGCCATATGTATCAACACATTTCCCCATAGACACAGAATGGGCAAAACCCTTTGATACATCTGGCCCATAGTCTTCAGATTCCATTTTGCTTTGAAGGGTGCGAGGGAGGGTTCAGTGCACTTGTCTGGTCCAGGGCAGTATATAGAGGCCACTAAAGAAAATGCGAGATCTGGTGTGGCGTGTTGCACATACTCGCACAGCTATTTTTTTCAAAACATGGTTACATATTTCCATTAAAACACAGGTTAACACATGTCTATATGGATTTATTCTACGTGGAGCAGAAATCCAATATTAATGACTCATCTACTAATTTGAAAGGTGAAAGAATGTCTGATGCAAGTACGATGGGCTTTGCACACATGCGGTGAAGCTTGCTACAAACACACTGAAGAGAATTCATTTTAGAGATGCTATCCTTAAATACGTGAGCAGTCTGCCTTAGCTACACATTCCAATAAGTTAAAAAAACATAAAAATATTTTCAAGATAGTTGTTTGACCCTAAGATGGTAGTGATGTTTATTTAACAATTGCTCATGTGCAGAATGGGTCTTTGATGGAAGTGAGTACACCCTAACCCAGTTCAGGTGATGAGAATTGAGAATACCTGGTATAAAATGCTAAGCAGTTTTGAATTACATTCGGGACATGTAGCCCTGCGAACTAGGCTTATCTGTCTTCCTAACTGTACCTTTTCAGCTGAGCTGATATATTGTTCGTCCTAATGTTGCCCTTTGGGTACTGCACCACTGTCTTAATGCCACAGTTAGCTAAAGAGATGATAGCTACCAAAATGTACAATAACAACTTAGGGGTTCCGTTGGCCGGTGGATGTAGGGGTGTAGCTTGGTCAGTATGATTGGGGGCGGGGTGACTTCAGATTTCCCAACAA
Organism: Lissotriton vulgaris; assembly: GCF_964263255.1. Classification (NCBI taxonomy): domain Eukaryota; kingdom Metazoa; phylum Chordata; class Amphibia; order Caudata; family Salamandridae; genus Lissotriton; species Lissotriton vulgaris. The sequence continues at coordinate 711,892,492 of NC_141694.1, forward strand.
TCACACTGGGGCATCTTGTTAAAACATATTATATGTGAAGCAGGACACGGAGAGAGGGGCAAAGGGGAAGGGGAAAGAGAGAGGAGTGCAGATTGTTAGGGGTACTTAAGACACTAAGCGGTCCACTCCGGTTGCGGAGATCAAAAACCTTGGTGTTTTGCTGGATCCTTCCCTCAACTTCGTTGGCCACACCAAAAGGACGGCGGCTTGCTGCTTCGGCATCCTGCACAATCTGCGCCCTGCCCTCAAATACTTCGATGCCGCAACTCGCCAATTGGTGGTGCAAGCAACGGTTTTGGCGCGGTTGGACTATGCCAGCTCCCTTTTTATAGGATTAAACCAGGCTGAGTTAACTCGACTTCAAAGAGTGCAGAACGCTGCGGCCAGAGCGATCGTAGGTCTTCCTAGGTTTTGCTCGGCCGGTCCATCTTTGCGAGCCTTGCATTGGTTACCCGTTAGGCAGCGGATCCACTTTAAAGTTTTGTGCCTTTCCTTCAAAATTCTGAAGGGCCTATCACCTCCCTTACTGCACCAACTTTTGCGCCCTTACATCCCGGGCCGCACTCTGCGCTCGCTAGACCAAGAATTAGCGGTAGCCCCTCGGTTCAAACTCAGTCGGGTGGGGGGCCGCTCTTTTAAGGTGCAGGCAGCCGCACTCTGGAACGCTCTCCCTTTGAAACTCCAGACCTTTGGTGACCTGCTCTCCTTCCGCAAGGCCGCTAAAACTCATTTATTTTCTGAGCTTTGTTAAATCCTTCACTCCCCAATTTCTTAATAATTATTTCTGTTCCCCAGTTGTGTTGTGTTCGCCACCTTGTCGGTGCGCCGGGACGCTCCTTCGCTGGAGCAGCCGTGCGCAATACAAATAGCACTAACATAACATAACATAACATAACATAACATAACATTACAATCCGCCCGCCACCGTAATGGTACAAGGGACCGAACGCCAGAGGTGCAGTGGTCCCGCCATGGCAATCAGGATGCCACCGCCACGGTGATGGTGGCATCCCGCATATATTGCATTGTGGCGGGCGGTGCTATAAGCAGCACCCGCCACAATGCAATACATGCATGTTGTGCATTGGCATGCACAATGTGACAGGCATCGCGCGGGCCTGCCACCTTGTGTATGCCAATGTTGGGGGTACCATGGGTACCTCCCAGGTTCAGACTCCCCCCCTACACCCTGGGGGCCCGCAACATACCCCCAAAGTGAACTTGGCATGCCTTTCCATGGTGGAGTCAGTGAAGATGGGTCGGCCGGCGGTGGCGATCCGCCCGCTATGCTAATGGGCTCCTATATTTTTTAAACTGAAAAACATTTGAAAGGCCTTCAAAACATAGATAAGAGAAAGTGTGTGTGTTTCTGTCAGAGTGGGCATGTAAAAATCCCAGGTGAAATCCGACAGACACTTCACATTGCCTGACTGAAAGCACCTGTATCCAACTACCTACTACGGAATGTATTTTTTGGATGGTCGTAACACTCCATACACCCCCTGGAGCTATGCCTCTTGGTGGATGGCGGCCAACTGATCCCACAAACACTCTGATTCAAAGCAAATAAAAAAAAATTACTGCAGGCACTGTCAGGGTAATTAGGTATTGAATTATATATTGGTAAATTTGTTCGGCCAAAGTTAGCCATTGCCGTCTTCGATTTTTTAAAGAGCAGTCCTAGAGAGTGATAGGCCTTACAGATAGTGCTGTATTGTTGTGGAAGGCTCTTGCTCATTTCGTTTCTCACTGTAATTTTTCAAGGTCACATATGTACCAGCCAACTAAGTTCGTGTGAAGAGATGTTATTACTCAAAAAGTTAAACTGCACGTCAATGTGGCTAGGCTGGACATGTATCTGGGAAGGGACCTTTAACTAGTCATTAAAAAATCATTCTGGAATTTAAAATGTGTTAGAGTTGTGCATGGAACAACAGAATATTGGTTTGCCACTGCTATTACCAGAATATGTTTATGGTGCTCTAGAAACTATTTATTTCCAGACATAATGGCATTTCATTTTCTTACACGGTCATGTTTTTCCCAGATGATGCAGCTGTGGTTACATTTGCTGACCTACGTTTTTTGGGGATGCATTGATATGTGCCATATTCAAGATTGAGAATTATGATAAATTCTTACTCAATTATGAAAAAGACAAGTAAGAGTTCCGGATAATCCATGCTTAAAATGTTGCTGCTCAAGTAAATGAAGCATGCAATTGCCAGTGTGGCAAACTCTAGAAGATTGGTAGCAAATTTACATTTTTCTTACATAGCTTAAGTAATTGTATGTTGTGGTGTGAGTCTTGGGCTGGTCTTGGAGATGGCACTATCACAATTACTCAAGGTATTCTTTCTTACAATTTCTAGGGGCTTTGTAGATTTTTCTGGGTGCAGCTGTCCAGAGAATGTCACGTTAACCGAAAAGGAAGGGGATCTATGCACACTACTACAAATATTATTATTAAAAGTCTGGATTTGTGTGTATAATCAACCGCAAACGTGACAGGTGAATTGTTTAACGCTTCCACATAAAACAGCTGACATGTTTCGTTCTGGCTATTTTACTATGGAGCTTTCACAAGGCTAGTTATGAGGAAAAATGTGTTCTCATATGGTATATGGTGTGGTTGTGAGACCTCACTGGGTAACAAAGTCACAGTTCCATATTAGGTCCAGGCAGGTTTGTTTCTAAAACCTCCGCTCATGTGTTCTTGGCTACCAGCTCACCAAGTCAAGCTTCTTTAGCTTTGTTGAAACGTGGATGTATTCACCTGTTCTGTACGGAGCTAAAGGATGACTTCTCCTCAAGCAGGGCACCACAGGCACAGCCTTCTCTTTGTTAGCCCAAGGAGCAGCAGGTTTAGTTCAGTCTTTGGTGCAGCCTCTCTTTGCTGGGTCCAGAGAAGAGCAGGGTAGTCTTTCTTTGGTCCTCTCTATAGTTCAGATGTGATCTGCGGTATAAGTGCCATGGGTGCCACTTTTATGCCCATTTTTTGTCCCTGGAGAATGTGGCGCCAACTAGCCAATGGGGTTACAAGGTCCCATCCCACCAGGTAAAGGCTTCCTGTAAAAGTGTGCAACTAGCTAGCTCAGAACGCAACATTCTGCCCATTCCAAAGGGCTGGACTGTTCCCATGAGGCACAGGGTCGAGACTGATTTGCATATGGCCATGTCTGAACTGGGGTGGCTTGGTGAGCAAAATAACGATGGATTAAACCCAGATCTGTGACTGAGGGTGAATGTTTTGCCATTGTGCAACATTCAGTCCATCATCTTGAGTGTTTTGCTGTTCACCCTATGTGGGAAGGGTATGCCCAGACGTGGGTCCCGTGCTCACTAAGCTACTGGAGTCAAGCTATCCGGGCTGAAGATGGCTGATAGCCCGAAATAGGTCCTAGGATGCTTGATTCCGGTCCAGGGAAGACATGGATTGGCAGTTCGGGCTGGACTGTTCCCATGAGGCACAGGGTCGAGACTGATTTGCATATGGCCATGTCTGACCTTTGGTGGCTTGGTGAGCAACATAACGATGGATTAAACCCAGATCTGGGACTGGGGGTGAATGTTTTGCCATTGTGCAACATTCCGTCCATCATCTTGGGTGTTTTTCTGTTCACCCTATGTGGGAAGGGTATGCCAAGACGTGGGTCCCGTGCTCACTAAGCTACTGGAGTCAAGCTATCCTGGCTGAAGACGGCTGATAGCCAGAAACCGGTCCTTGGATGCTTGATCCGGTCCAGGGAAGACATGGCTTGGCAGTTCGGGCTGGACTGTTCCCATGAGGCACAGAGTCGAGACTGATTTGCATTTGGCCATGTCTGAACTGGAGTGGCTTGGTGAGCAAAATAACGATGGATTAAATCCAGATCTGTGACTGGGGGTGAATGTTTTGCCATTGTGCAACATTTCGTCCATCATCTTGTGTGTTTTGCTGTAAACCCTATGTGGGAAGGGTATGCCCAGACGTGGGTCCCGTGCTCACTAAGCTACTGGAGTCAAGCTATCCTGGCTGAAGACAGCTGATAGCCAGAAACCGGTCCTCGGATGCTTGATTCCGGTCCAGGGAAGACATGGCTTGGCAGTTCGGGCTGGACTGTTTCCATGAGGCACAGGGTCGAGACTGATTTGCATATGGCCATGTCTGAACTGGGGTGGCTTGGTGAGCAAAATAACGATGGATTAAATCCAGATCTGTGACTGGGGGTGAATGTTTTGCCATTGTGCAACATTTCGTCCATCATCTTGTGTGTTTTGCTGTTCACCCTATGTGGGAAGGGTATGCCCAGACGTGGGTCCCGTGCTCACTAAGCTACTGGAGTCAAGCTATCCTGGCTGAAGACGGCTGATAGCCAGAAACCGGTCCTAGGATGCTTGATTCCGGTCCAGGGAAGACATGGCTTGGCAGTTCGGGCTGGACTGTTCCCATGAGGCACAGGGCCGAGACTGATTTGCATATGGCCATGTCTGAACTGGGGTGGCTTGGTGAGCAAAATAACGATGGATTAAACCCAGATCTGTGACTGGGGGTGAATGTTTTGCCATTGTGCAACATTCCGTCCGTCATCTTGTGTGTTTTGGCATTCCAAACTTGACAGAATCCTTCTCTTGGTGTGTGGAACCTACTAGCCCCTACCAGAGGTGTGGCTGCTTGGGGGCTACACAGCCAAGGTAAAAAAAACTGTTTGGCAGCAGCTTCTCCCTCTCTGTTTGAGATACCAGACTGTCTGATAAAACAAAAAACAACTTCTTTCGTGCACGACTGCCATTTGCCCTTTTAAGGCGGCTTCCCTTTTGAAGCTGGCTTTTGGGCTCACACCCTAGTTTAGCCATCCTGCTAGGAGTTCACACCTCTTCCAGCTGCAGGCCCTTTGTGTTCCTTCCTGAGCGTCTCTCACACTTCTCCCCAGCAGTACAGAAGGCTGTCTCGAGGATAGCAACTTGTGTGCAACCATAGGTGGTCACTGGAATCTTGGGACAACAAAGGGACAACTTTCTAAAGTCGCCATTTGTTCAAAAGTTGTATTAAGTTGGACTTAAGCATCAAGTTGAGTTTAATTCAACAATTCTTTTGAAGCCTTGTCTTATCATATTTAGTAGTCCCATTCAGAAGTTAGCACTGCTGAGTTGTTAGTGTGTAAATCTGTACTCGCCAATGGGGCTACTAGCCTTTCCACAGTAAAAACAACAATGCCGGGTTGTTACTATCAGGACATGTAAAGTTATAAAAAAAATGTCCATCGTTTTAATTTAATGCATCCTGCCTACAGGGCTCAGAAGGCCTGCCTTAGGGGTGACTTACAAATAATTCATAGGAAGATTTGGGCTTTGCCATTTCTTTACATGGCAAAGTCGAGTTAGCACTGCAAAACTGCTCTGCCAACCAGCAGTAGTGGCTGGAAGTATATGCTTTGATTTGTCACACTTCTGATTGCACAATAAGTGCAGTCTACGAGGAACACTTTAACTTATAGGTCCTGGGAAATCCTAATACCATATACTAAGGACTTATACGTAATTTATCTTCTGCCAATTGTGGGTGAGCTGTGTCACTTTAAGGGCCTGAACACTGTCACTGAGCTAATGTGGCAAGACTCAGTGCACCTTCAGAGTAAAAAAATAGCAGCGTAAGTCCAAAAACTTGTGGATTATCACGCAAGAAGAGTCATTTCTTTAAAGTAGTATTGGAATGTTTCCTTATGCTGGGTGTTTTATTGAGCATTCAGATATACTTGTAGATGATAAACCTGTCTTAAGGTCATGATTCCCATTACATGACGATTTTCATCACCATCATTGTTTATACTAGGCATGTTTTAGTCCTCAAGCACAGAAATTGTTTAGGGTAAAATAAGGTGATTAATTGAAAACCACATTAACTGTGGTATGAAGAATAAAAGGTTGTATCTCTTAGCATGTTCATAAACAAATGAAAAGCTGTGTTTTTGTGTAAGTATTTGTATTTTCAGAAAAGCTGTTTGAGGAAATTTGTAAAAAAAAAAAAAAAGAAAAACTGGCATTAAAGGGGAAAGTCCTCATAGTAACAGAAAATGCTTCACTACTGCTTGTGGATAAGATAAGTGAATGTCTAAGGTATATTTAAGATGATATTTGGATGAAAATGCATGCTGATGTAACCTAAGAAGTACCTCTGCTATCTGAGTTTGCGAAATATGTGTAACCAAAGGGATATATCGAATTTATATGGCTTGGGATTGGTGATCTTTGTAAGTTATTTTTTTCCCATCTTAACTATCCCATGTAGGTTCTCAGTTGTAACTTTCTGTTGTGCCTTTCTCTCCCAGCTTGCCTTAAGTAGTTTTATTTGGTGACTAATGGCCAACTTGGAGGAGCCTTGATGGGACAGTTAAAGAAGTTCGAAGGCAGACATGAAGGAGGTTAATATATGCATCAAATTGAATACCTAGGCCTTTATTTCGAGTCAGGGTGAGCTGTATCCCAGGATGGGATGCTGCTCGGTTTGATCACGCCTGACACCCAGTTTCCCTGGTTAAAGAAATACTGACCCCATTTTACTGGATGGTAATTCAGGCTGATAAAACTGTAGCAGCTAAGCTTCATCCCTCGCCCCAGTCCGATTTCTTTCTCTGGCATGGGGAAGCTTTCAGTGCTCCCCCTGCAAGAACTAATCTTCCCATTCCCACCCTTACCGTACAAATCCCTCTTCGCTCCACCGTGGTCCCACACAGAAGCCCCTGCACCCATTTAGTGGCTGCTTGTGTGTTAACCCCATTGAAAAAGGAATGCCATACATTCCTCTCTTTGTACAGCGTTGCCTTACTTGCTGTGTGCATTAACTTAGGCCAAATCTTTGTTCCCGATCCTGCGTTTCCCGGCTGGAATAAAGGGTTTAGACAAGTTAAACCGGCCACTATGCGCCTTCAGCTATTGTCTAATATCTGGGAAATTTTTAATGTAGCGAACTTTTTGACTGTAGCCATGAGATTAAGGAAAAAAATCAAGTGGACCTGTTGTAAATAGTGGTTTTTAGAATCTGTTGCGCAATGTCTTGTTTTGTGTTGTGTTCCCTTGTCTCATAAATGCTTGCTAATGGATGAAATGTATTTATTGTAGTGTATGTACTGATAGTTTTTAACTTTGTATTGTATTTTGGGCTTGATTTCTGATGTTTGCATACTTTTATGGTTTTTGCTATGAACCGAATAAAGCATTTCTGACTGACTGACTGCTCCTGTTTTATCATGTCACTCATACCATTAGTATTCCATGACTACACTCAATAGGCACCAGGTTTGTCACTTGAAAATTTGGTACCTGTGATAAAACTAATGGAATACAAATTAATGCTGTGCTGGCAACTAGTGTGCAAAAAATAACAAATGCAAACAACACCCAATCTTCCAACTACCCGACCACACTTCTGCCCCAGAAGTATCCATCACTATGAAAAGCAAAAAACATTATATTCTACAAAAACAACCTATATAAAAGTTAGCAAGACTGAAAAAAGTAAAGGCAAAGAAGACAGTGGGGTGGGTTGTAGGCACCAAGCAGAGTGTAATTGCTCACGCCCGATGCAGTCCTTCTGAAACAGTATACTTGACCCCTCACCAGCAGGGCTCTCTGTGGGTTGCTTCTTGGTATAACAAAGAAGCAGTTGCCAAGGGAAGAGAAAAGAAAGAGGGTGGATTTTAGCATCAGGACTTGCAGTAAAAATGGCAAACTCCCTGCGGTGGTCTACTTTTCGTTAAAAGTGTGGTATCCAGCCAATCACGAGAAACAGGGCTGAATCTCGCTGTCATCACGGTTGCTCCTTTCAAGGTGATGAGGTTGCTGTAAATCCCCCATATTCCACATTTTGATAGGAGGGAATTCTGCTAGAGACATGCTCTTCATTGCTCCCAGACTTGTCACCTGTCATTCATGACATGCACGCATGTTCTCAAGAGGGTTGGTTCTCCTGACCCTGAAAGAATGGTGTGCACATTGGTCTGCCCCGAGAGGTTCGGCATAGAGGACTGGGTGTTCCTCCACCCAAGTCGAGGCATGTTCTTGAGAGTCACAGAAGTGTGCCTCCTCACTGAAGAGAACCTTCAATTTAGCTGGGTACAGTAGCATACAGCGAATGCCCTTAGCTCTCAGTTTCTGTTTGACCTGATTAAAGGTGCAGTGCTGCTGCTATACCACTCAAATATAATACGAGAAGACAAGGACTTTATGTGAGGTAAATATAGGTTTGTGGGTCCGCAGGCGACCTTTAAGGTGGAGTCTCTGTCCAGACAGTTCAGAAAGAGAGCAATCACTGTGCAAGGTGGGGCCCCTGGCTAGGGCCTACTTAGTGTTCACAATGGCATTTGGGATGACCACACTAGCCTCCGTAGGCTCAGGGCGTGTCCCAGCCGCCTCTCTAATTCCAATTGCTCCATCGACTATCGGGTCATGTTCCACCATGAGGGGCTTTTCAAATTTGTCTGATTTCCCTTGTTTAAGGGTTGCTGAAGTTCTGTCACGTATCATGACGAGGTTGCAGAAGTTGTTTATGGCCCAACATACTCAGTAGCAATGGGATCCTCTGGACACTGGTGCAAGTGTAGCCCGGGGGATTGAGTAGGCCCCCTGCACATACAAATGGTTTGGTTTAGCCCTGTGCAAGGGGTTGTTGCAATAAAAGGCTGAGGATGGGAACTGTGCGCCAGTTACAAGCCTGAGACAAATTGCCCACCTGAGTGGTCTGTTCAGAAGCGCATACGAGCAGCGCAACTACGCCGCCAGCTGCAGGCCCAGTGAAGTGCTGAACCTTGTAGTGTCTTGCACAATGATGACAGACAATTAATTATGTTTTATGGAGCTTTATTCTGTGCCTCCTTACTCGTCCCTGTCCCTACTCTATCCGCGCTCTTCCTGTCCTCCTCTTCCCCCAACCCCTTAGCTCCTCCCACGCCCAACTACGAGAATGCACACATCATTGCATCTCCCCCTTTGTTAACAAAAGAAATAGCTTACTTGATCAGAGTTCTTCAATTAGCGGCCTGGGCTTCTGAATGTTCCGTCGAGGGCGGAGACTCACACCTACATCTTCAGACTCAGCTTCTGCCTGAGTTTCAGGTCTCTGTACTGCAACCACCTGATCAGGTCTCTCAGCATTTCGTTGGTCCATTGTTCTGTCGTGAGCCTCTTTCATGGCAGGAGTACACTTTTGAAAGTGCGAAACGTTTCGGGTAATCCGTCTATTCTCTGACTCTGCAGTAATCATTGTACCCTTCTGCTGAGTCATTACCAAAGGTTCATCTTTGAATTTGTAGTCCGTTTTCTTCAGCTGATCTTGTTTGACTACTACACAGTCTCCTTCATGAAGGGATAGAGATTTTGCTCTCCTCCGAGTGTCTGCATAGGACTTCATTTTGCTCTTGCATGGCACGATCAGCCACTACTAGCTCTTGATGGGCACGTGCGGGAGACACTAGTCGCAACGCTCCTTCCCATGTAGGTATCCGCGTCCTGATGGGTCGCCCCAACATAAGCGTGGCAGGACACTTGCCTGTGGTGGCATGGGGTGTCGTTCGATACGCTCTCATGTCCTCATTGAGAGCCACTTGAAAATCCTTTTTGTCCAGGGTAGCTTGTTGAAATGTCTTTTTTAAAGTTGCCATGAATCTTTCAATAGTACCGTTGGACTGTAGTCACAGAGAGGTAATCTTGTGATGCCTGAAGTTGAGATGCTTCGCAAACTCACCGAACTCGTGTCCGTTAAAAGGCAGACCATTATCTGTCTTGAGTTCCTTGGGGACGCCCCAGGCAGCGAATACTTCATTTAGTACGGCAATAGTGCTGGAGGCATTGGTGGATGATACAAACTGTGCTATTCGGAAACTCGAATATTCATCCATTATTGCTAGGACATATTTGCCTGACTGAAGGGGTCCATAAAAGTCCATGGCAAGTTCTTGCCATACCCCACTGGGTAGCTTGGTCATCTGTAGAGGAGCTGGAGGATCTCCGTGATTGACCAGTTGGCACTGGGGACAGTCCTTTAGGGTGAGCTCCACCATTTGATCAAGCAGTGGAAACCATACTCGTTCTTGGAGAGCTTTTTTTGTCGCGACCACTCCGCGGTGGCTCTCGTGGGCTAAGTTGATGACACCTTGGCGTAGCTGCCTCGGGATGACGATCCTATGATCTCTCAATAGGAGCCCCTCTGAGGTGGCAGATAATTCTTCACTGATATGCCTGAAGGCCTGCATCTCTTGGCGGACTTGAGAATCACTCCTTTCTTCTTCACAGTCATGTCTCCAGCGATGTGTACGCAGCCGGCGCACCACTTTCTGAAGGATGTCATCTTGCCCAGTGGCTTCCTGTATTGCTTCCAAGGGAACCGCCGGTGGCCGGGCTAGGTCCACTATGAAGTGTATATATTCTTCAGCTATCGATGGATGTGAGACCTGGGATGCTTGAGGGTGTCTTGACATATAATCCGCGAGATTCGCTGATTTTCCCGGTTTGTGTATTATTGTGTAGGTGTATTCCTGCAGATACAAACCCCAACCTTCAATTCGAGGTGGCATCTTGGCTCTGGGGTTTCCAAAGATGGTGACAAGCGCCTGGTGATCAATTACCATGGTGAAATTTTTGCCATAGATGAATACATAAAAATGTTCGCAGGCCCATACAACCGCGAGGCTCTCTTTTTCGGGTTGGGAATAGGCCTTCGCAGTGTCCGATAAGCTGCGACTGGCATAAGCCACAATGTGTCGTTGATCTGTGTCATTGTCATACTGAGCCAGTATTGCACCCAATCCCACCGGGCTAGCATCAACCGTTATCTCCGTCTTCCTCTTGCGACTGAAGATCGGCTAAATTGTCCGCTGATTCAACAGCTCGTTTGATTTCTTGAAATGCCCGCTCACACTGGGGGGGTCCAAACAAATGGTTGCCCTTGCTTGGTAAGAGCTCGTAGCGGGTGACTGATGGTGGCGTAATCCTTTATGTATCTGGCACAATAACTAGCCATGCCCAGAAAAGATCGAATGTCACTCACATCTTTCAGGCTCTTGGTGTCATTGAGGGCTGTCACTTTCTCGGGGTCGGGCTTCATCCCGGCTCCAGAGAACACATGCCCAAAGAATTTAAGGGTGGATTGATCGAACTCACACTTGTCCTTGTTGAGGGTAAAGTTAGCTTCCAGGAGAGCATGGCATACCAGATCCAATGCTTTGTCATGTTCCTGGGTATTTGACCCATACACTAAAATGTCGTCACTATAGTTCAGCGGTTTGGGTATGTGCCGGATGGTCTGGCGAATGACTTCCTGAAATATTTCCGCAGCAGAGGAGATACCAAAACTCAGCCGTTTATATCGAAACAAACCCAAATGAGTGGTGAATGTTGTTATATATCGCAACTTCTCATGTAGTTCCAGCTGATGGTACCCCTTATTTAAATCGAGTTTGGAGAAAACTCTTGCTCTATTTAGTGATGATATCATGTCACTCAAATGAGGCCCTGGGTGACGCTCTCTTTCTATGGCCGTGCTGGGAAGCCTCATGTCCACACATAGGTGCACCTTTTCGGGTGTGCCTTTCTTTGGCACGATGACTACAATGACACCCAGGGTGTGGGACGGTCAGTTCGTTCAATAATGTCTGTCTTTAATAACTCTTGAATTTCCTCCTCCACCGCTTGCTGAAGATGAAAAGGTACTCGCCTGGGATGTTGTGCCACAGGACGCACTTGCTCATTAATATGTAGTCGGATCAGGCATTTGTTCATTTTTCCAAGCCCAGTGAATAATTTGGGGAACTTGTGTATAATGTCCGGATCATCACTGACTCTGTATAAGATCTCAACCAACCGGAGACGCTCCGCAGTAGGTAAACTGAGGAGACAATCAGCCTCCGGGCCTTCAATAACATGAATGTATGCCGGCACAGAGGTGGATTTGTGTTTGAGTGTCGTTGCAAATTTGCCGAGACATGGAAGGGGCTTCTTTGACATCCAGGTGAACACTCTAACATGTGCCGGGCTCAAGGGGGGTGGTGGTTTCATTTTGTTGTATTCAGTCACAGGGATATAATTCAGTGACGCCCCGCTGCCCCGCTGTCTAATACAAACTTGGTCACATGCTTTCCCACGCTTATATCTAGTCGGGGATATTTCTTTAATTGATCCGGATCAGCTATCATGCTGACATACTCATCTGTGTGTTCCGATTCGAGAGATGCTAATCTAGATTCTCTCGACGGCGACCTTCCCCTCCATTGTGACTTGCGAGAATCTCGGCTAGAGTGTGAAGAGCCGGAGGACGACTTTGCTCGATCCTGTACTGCTTTCGCATGATGTCGCCTTGTGTCAGGGCGAGATGACCTTGTTGCTTCATTCATTCTTTCTTTGCAATATTCTCCACACATCACCTCAAAGTGATTTTTTCGTCCACATTTTCGACATTGTTGACCCATTGCTGGACACGCATCTATGTGTGGGAAGTCATATCCACACCGATAACATTTCCTTGAGCAATCTTGTTTTTTGTCTCTCCGACCAGACTCATAGCGTCTGCATCCTGTGTATTGGTGACGGGATGCCGGCCAGGACCTTCTCTGGCGTTCTCTCGAGCATCTGCGAGTGCTGTTGGCTTGCATCCGAAATGCTTGTTCTCTTCTTTCATTACGCCCTGTCTCCATTCTTTTGGCATGTTCCTCCGCTTGATCATGCACCCGGGTCATCTCTTTAATCTCATCGAGATTATGGCTTTTCCTTAGCAACCGCCTTCGGAGCGTCTCTGAGTGACAACCATCGATGATTCATAGTCGGATAGCATCCTCTGTTGAAAACGTGTCAAAGTTGCAATACCGAGACAGTCGGCGTAGTCTTGTTATGAATGTGCTCATCATTTCCTCCTTTTCTTGACGGGCCTGGTGAAAGATGTATCTTTCATAATCCACATTTCTTTTGTGTACAAACCTTTTGTTTAACGCGTCTCGCACTTTGTCATATGATCCTGTATCTGCTGTCGGTAATTCTTTGATCAATTTGCTGACTTCTTTCCCGACAAGGTTGCACAGTGCAATTAGTTTATCTTTGTCTCACGTGACTTTTGATCCTTCAATATAGTCCTCAAAATCCTCGAACCACTCCTGCCATCTGGGGCCCATGCTCCCTCCAGCTATCAGAGTCAGTGGGTCCGGGGGGCGCAGATGTGACACTCCAGTCACACTTGGTGCGGTCGCTGCTGCACCGTCATTATTCCGGTGTGGTGAATTCGACATTTTCTGCACGTGTGTGCTGGTGACACCTTTCCACTTACTTGTGCTTGTTGTTCTTTCACTTTTGTGTTTGCTCGGGCTTGTTTATTGTTCTTCTTTAATCGTGTTGCTCCACTCTTGCACTAGCGCATGCTTGTTTGTTCTTTACCAATGCTTGTTTGTTTGTTTTTCCAATGCTTGTTTATTCTCTTGGCCACTGCTTGTTTGCTTGCTTCTTGCTTTTGCCAATGCTTGTTTGGTATTTGCCAAGGCTTGTTTGCTTGCCTCTTGCCTTTGCCAATGCTTTTTTGGTCTTTGCCAATGCTTGTTTGCTTGCTTTTCCAATGCTTGTTTCGTATTTGCCATGGCTTGTTTGCTTGCCTCTTGTCTTTGCCACTGCTTGTTTGGCCTTTGCCAATGCTTGTTTGCTTGCTTTTCCAATGCTTGTTTATGCTCTTTGCCAATGCTTGTTGATCCCTTGCACTGCCTGACCACAAAATGGCCGCTTGCAATCTGCACATAGGGGATGTCTCATTGGCTGCCTGATTCTAAGATGGCCGCCGCTAAGGAAATCTCGTTTCCAGCGAGATTTCAACTTCATTCATTCCTTTCAGGCTGATTCGTCCACCGGGACTCACCGGGAGCCGGTCCTGCAGGCAGCAGTACTTCATCAACGCCTCACACACTCCTGGGCCACTGGAACATCCAGGTAGGATCGGGGTGGGCTCCCGACTTCACTTCTTTAATCTCGGGTCAATTCAGCAACCGTGTGCCGTGCCACATGCATCCGGGGTGAGCTCCCGACTTTGGCGCGAAGCAGCACTCGGCTTCAGTTCTTTTCAGCGCTCGACCACGCTGATCAGGCAGGGCTCAACGCGATCGATGAATCGCGGAGCTGAGGCAATTACCGCTGGCCCTTGGCTTTAGGCGGCGGCTTCAGTAGGGCACACGTGTCGCGACGGCAACCACTTCTCTCGTGCTGCCCGGGACAGGACGTTTCTCTTCATTAGTTCAGGGGTGGCAGGTTGCAGGATCCCACCCTCGTCGCCAGCTGTAGTGTCTTGCAGAATGATGACAGACAATTAATTATGTTTTATGGAGCATTATTCTGTGCCTCCTTATTCGTCCCTGTCCCTACTCTATCTGCGCTCTTCCTGTCCTTGCTCCTCCTCTTCCCCCAACCCCTTAGCTCCACCCACGCCCAACTACTAGAATGCACACATCATTACAAACCTCATGCTCCAGACGGAACTTACTGGATGTGCAGATCACCGTGACCCACCAGCCCCACTCCCAGGAGTTTACAGCACCTACAGCCTAAGCCACAGCAGGGTGTGGGGCCCTGATCCACTCACCAGGCTCCTGAAAATTGATGGACGATGAGGTCATGATGACCCAGCAAACTCATCTGAAGGGCAAGCAAGCAAGTAGAGGTGGGCCCCAGAGCAGTCCCTAGGCCCTAGTACCAGGCGAAAGGGGAGGAAAGGTTGAAGACTGGAGAGTGATGGGAAATGTCCCCTGCAGTGAATGTTCAGGACCCTTGCTCTTGACCACATATGGGGACAGCCGAGCCCCTATTAGGAGGAGGCTAAGTGTGCTGCAGCCGCTAGTTGGGCCCACCCCACCAGATCCACTGAGGCCATTCTGCTCCCCCAAATCCACTGAACTAATCCACCTCAGCCACAACCACCACAGGCTCATAGCCACCCCACCTGAGCGGCAGTCCCCACCGCGGTCCCAGAATAGGAGGCAGCCACTCGCCGCACAGTACCAGTCGATATTGGGCCTTCTTTAGGCAGGCCATTCCCTCTGCAGCACCCCTCTGGCTGAGCAGGACACATAGACCAGCAGGCCTTGGTCTCAGGCATTTTCTTGCGGAGTTCGCCGCAGTAGCTTGGGGTCTTCACACCGGGACCCCAAGCCACCACACATAGCAGAGGTTCCCTCTAGTGTACTTGGCAGAAAACAGGGCTGTCACATGGAAGGGACACCGGATGATGCAGGATGTACAGGCATGGCAGGGCGGAGCTCCACGGAAGAGCGTCCACCAATCTTGGTGGAGAAGCCACACCCCTAAGCAGTTTTATTAATAATAAAGACAAGAAGGATTACTTTGAATTACAACTACTTGAGCACAGTGCCCTCAAAAGTGTGGTGCTTGGGTGATAATGCACCCTCTGCTCCTCCTTCATGATGACCTGAAAGGGAATTGTGGGAATTTCCCTGCAGCCATAAACTATGACCACTATCCTATAAACCAGTCCTGAAGATTTGCACGTTTCATCAAACAACTTTCTAAAAAAACATTGTTGTTACAAGTAAACCAAACATTTTTAAAAACATATTTTTTCAAAGACAATTTTCTCTCCTTTACAAGCTGCTTTGTGTATTCCTTTTTCTTGGTGCCCATTCACACTGTTGCCTCCGCAGCCATTTTGAGAAAGGGCCCAGTGAATAGAAATTGAAAGGACAGTTTTGATCAAAAGTATTTGACCCCCAACATCACAATGCACAAGAGACCGGTCACTGCAGTCCAGGACTTGCTACATAGCTGCTGTCCAGGACCTACAACAGTGCCACAACCCCACAGCACTAACTCCAAAGCTGAATCAGCCAGGAATCTCAGCAATGGTGCAAGGGGGAAGCCTCTTTTCAAGATGGCTACTGTGTTTTCCAAATAGTTATACCAGCTATGGCTGTTCCTAATAACTATGGGGCAAATTTAAAAGCCCCTTGCGTCACTTTTCCCATGTTAAAAGTGACGCAAAAGTGGCACAAGGGGCTTGTAAATCTGCCCATATGTACCTCACGCATTGCAATTGAAGAACTACCTAGGATGTGGAATAATATACCCCTTTGAGTCCAATATGGGTGAAATAAAAAAGATTTGTAACAGGGAGCCATTCAGAACAAACATGGTTCGAGAGGTAGACAGCCCTTGACTCTCTGCCTCATTGCCTAACCCTCTCAGATGCTACAGTTTAAGTACCAGAGACCCCGTTTCTGGGTCTTACACCTACCCACTTTCAGCATATCACTATCACTCTTGTCACCTGTCTTTCTTACTGCCTAACATGCTGTCCTGCCCACTCAGAGCTAACAGCCACTACCTCTGGCCTTCCTACTTTCAGTCCCACTCTAGCACTCCCAGCTGCTGGCGCACATTTCCTGCAATGACAACATTATGTTTTGCAATCAAACACCTTTCAATATACAAGCACAGCACTACATGCACAAGCTAATTCCGGTTTTTACACATTTATCCAGTGTATTTCAAAGTCAACTTTTACCACAGGGTGTAGCCATGTAAGTGCTCTATTAATGGTGCATGTTTTTCAGACCACATAGGATGTGCATTTCTACAAATACTTTAGAACAGCCAAAAGACCTGGCTTTGTCTGTGTTTGTTTCCCCTGACCGGGATGGAGTGCCCTCGCTTTTTTCAACACACGTTTTAATGTAACTCATTTCTCTTTTAAAACTTAGGTAGCCAAGTTCCTTCCCAATTTTCTGTACCAACTACTTCATCATTTATTTCGGTTGTGTTTGTACTATAAATTGCTGACTGTCAGCTTTCCTGAATTCCACAAATCCAAGTGCATCCAAGTACATCGTATCCTGGACTTTGTTGCAAGTTGCACTTTGCCATTCGTTTCCGATCATTTTATTGACTTGTCACATTCCAGATGGCCATTCTTGTTGATGCAGCAAAAGGCCTTTACTTACTACATTAACCATCTAATTTTTAATAAAACTTGATCATTTAAAGCTTGCTGTCTTTCAACCCTGCATCACTCCACCAAATCATCTTACGTTCACGCTGTCTGTATCACCCTTTAAGATGAATTAAACCAGTTCACCAACCTATAATTAACTTTCCCACTCTCTCATGACAGACTTCATTTTGTAATTTGCTATTGTTTAATTTTAAAGTTGTAAAATTAAAGTAGTCCTCAGTGGCAAGAAAGATGACTTTTCAGTAATTGCCCCATTTCAGAACAGAAGTTCGCTACACCTACACCACAGCAGAACTTACATGCTGGAACTCTGAGGCACTGTCCCCGTGCCTTGAAGGTACCTCCATGAAGTCCTTATAGA
Organism: Lissotriton vulgaris; assembly: GCF_964263255.1. Classification (NCBI taxonomy): domain Eukaryota; kingdom Metazoa; phylum Chordata; class Amphibia; order Caudata; family Salamandridae; genus Lissotriton; species Lissotriton vulgaris. The sequence goes on from NC_141694.1 coordinate 711,909,813, forward strand.
AAATAAGAGAAACAAAATATCCTGTTTTGGCTAAAAGGTATTTTCATTCCTCCATTTTGGTAAAATGTAGTGTCATCCGTAGGAGTTTACAAACACTTACCCCCAGATTCATCAAGAACACATTTTGCGATTCCTTAATAGCGAAAAATACCGATTCGCTATTAAGGAATATCAAAATGCTATTCATCAAGAAATCATTTAAAAAATATCGATTTCTAATAATTCCTTAATTGCGACTCGCAAATTGCGACTTGCAAATAAGGAATATCTCCCCATTCATTCCTATGGGCCTAGAGGCCCATAGGAATGAATGGGAAGACCATCTCAATTTGCTAATCGCAATTAGCGATTCGCAAATTGAGATTGCGATTTCAAGGGTGCAAGGGTGTCCAAAGGACACCCTGTTGCACCCCTGAAATTGATGTGTGCACATATGTTGCACACATGCATGCCCTTAGGGCATTTGTGTGCATTTTTCAAAGTTTTTGCTATTTACCACGTAGTTAGACTTCACGGTAAATAGCGGCCCCAGATTGCGAATTCGCAATTTATAATGGTTCAAGAAGTGCATTTAAGGAATCTCAAATTGAGATTCCTTAAATGCAATTAATCGCAATTTAGCGATTTCTAGAATTGCGATTTTTGCATTTGGGATGATGAATCCCAAATGCAAAAATAGCGCTCGCAAAGGGCCAGATTCTCAGAATCTGGCCCTTTGATGTGTGAACTCTGGATATTGCATGCAAACCTCATTGTATTGCCGCTTTGACTTTCTGCTCGCAGATTGTTCTGCACACTTTCTGAGCTTTGCAGATGCTAGACCCTCAAAACTATTTGTAAACGTTATGTAGTGATTAGTAAGTTGCCCTGGTTTTCTTGTGTTTTGTTTACAGCTGTCATGCAGTGTTCAGTGTGCCACCGCGAGATTACCAGTCTCATAGTGAGAGCCCTGCCCTCAGTGCTTAATTTGAGATGGTGGTTTCTCGTGCGTGGCTAAAATAATAACCAACCATGAAATTATGTCCAATGATTCATCTGTCTGGCATACTGCCTGAAGCATATATTTTACTCATCAACCGATATGAATTTCAAAAAATTAAAATGTTAATTTGTTCATATCACATAAAAAATGAATTATTTTGCATTGTCCACCTGAAGTTGATACAAAAGATAGAGTTGGAGGAAAGGAGTTTTATAAGTGATCATAGATCAGCATCCCATTAGAGGGAATAGTCACAAAAATAATCTATAACCGTTAGGTACAAGAAGAATACGCCAGGGTATGAAATTCTTCCAAATAATGGATGATAACTTAAATTTTTCTCCTCGTAATAATGTTTTTTTTAATACAAGGGAACAACATGTGTAGTTCTTATCCATTATTTGGGGAGAACTTCTTTCTTCACCACACCTTCTCTTCCTGAGGGTCTATATGTTCTTTTTGTGAGGATCCTCTGCTGGTCCCATGTGCCTTCTAACTTTAGATGTTACTTTTAGATTTGTGACTTCTATCTTACAAGGAGTACCGATGACCTGAGAAATCAAACCCCAGTTGTTTACACGACAATCCCAGCCTTATGCTCCTCCTACTGATTACATGCAGCCACCCAAATAATCTCCTGCAGATCTTGCTGTCTTGTAGCTTCAGGATTGTCCCGAAATCCCTAAAACTATTTTACCTCAACAATGTAATTCCTACAGATCCAACATCGAGCTAAGGCTTGATTTCCTACTAAACCCAGAATTGAACTATGTTCCCAGAACTGTTAATAGAGAAAATTGACTTCATGAAGCGTGTTATGATGATTTAGGAATAGTTCCCACAAGTACCTGTACCTAACAACAATTGCGCTATCCTACTCCTTACCAATGGAAAGTTGTGCAGCACAGAAGAAGAATACTTATGGACTGATAATTAATTATTTAATATCTCCACTGAATTATTATCAGTAGTAGCAGAAGATGCGCAGTACAGTGCAATAAAACAAAGGAGCTTTTCGAACAAAAATTAGTTAGTGAGCCAACTCAAAATATGCTTGGTTGTGCCGGCTGCGGCACCGCCAGCATATTTTTCCCAGGGAAAGTCCGCCTGCCTAGCGGATCCATGATCCCGGCGGTGCTGGCGGTCCAACTGCACAATTGAAATACTACGGGCGGTCCTGCAGTGCGGTGGTCGTTGGACTGCCATTGCAACTATGGCAGTCAAATGGACCGCCACAGTCGTAATAAGGCCCATAGTCTTCTGAATCCATTTTGCTGTGAAGGGGGCAAGGGAGGTTTCAGTGCACTTGTCTGGTCCAGGGCAGTATATAGAGGCCACTAAAGAAAACGCGAGATCTGGTGTGGTGTGTTGCACATACTTGCACAGCTATTTTTTCAAAATATGGTTACATATTTCCATTAACCCCTTCACTGCGGCGGCTATTCCGCCGCAGTGCTAAGGGGGGAGGGCGGCCGAGCGGCGGGCGCATGCTGGTGACGGAACCGCTCCGTCACCAGCGTCGGTTGCGCTGTGCTCATGACGGAGCGGTTCCGTCATGGCCCCGCCAGCTCAATAGAAAGCGCCGCGCAGGCACGAAATCAGCGCGAGCAGGCGTGGCGGCCGGGCCATGACGGAACCACTCCGTCATCAGCACAGCGCGACCGCGGCTGATGACGGAGCTGTTCCGTCATCAGCAGGGGAGGGGTTAAAACACAGGTTAACACATGTCTATATGGATTTATTCTACGTGGAGCAGAAATCCAATATTAATGACTCATCTACTAATTTGAAAGGTGAAAGAATGTCTGAGGCATGTACGATGGGCTTTGCACACATGCGGTGAAGCTTGCTACAGACACACTGAAGAGAAGTCATTTTAGCGATGCTATCCTTAAATACGTGAGCAGTCTGCCTTGGCTACACATTCCAAAAAGTTTAAAAAACAAAAATATTTTCAAGATAGTTGTTTGACCCTAAGATGGTAGTGATGTTTATTTAACAATTGCTCATGTGCAGAATGGGTCTTTGATGGAAGTGAGCACACCCTAACCCAGTTCAGGTGATGAGAATGGAGAATACCTGGTATAAAATGCTAAACAGTTTTGAATTACATTCGGGACATGTAGCCCTGTGAACTAGGCTTATCTGTCTTCCTAACTGTACCTTTTCAGCTGAGCTGATATATTGTTCGTCCTAATGTTGCCCTTTGAGTACTGCACCACTGTCTTAATGCTACAGTTAGCTAAAGAGATGATAGCTACCAAAATGTACAATAACAACTTAGGGGTTCCTTTGGCCGGTGGATGTAGAGGTGTAGCTTGGTCAGTATGATTGGGGCGGGGTGGCTTCAGATTTCCCAACAATCACACTGGGGGAGCTTGTTAAAACACATTATATGTGAAGCAGGACACGGGGAGGGGGGCAAAGGGGAAGGGGAAAGAGAGAGGAGTGCAGATTATTAGGGGTACTTAAGACACTAAGCGGTCCATTACGATCCGCCCGCCACCGTAACAGTACAAGGGACCGACCGCCAGAGGTGCGGTGGTCCCGCCATGGCAATCAGGATGCCACCGCCACGGTGGTGGTAGCATCCCGCATATATTGCATTGTGGCGGCCGGTGCTGTAAGCAGCACCTGCCACAATGTAATACATGCATGTTGTGCATTGGCATTCACAACGTGACAGGCACCGCGCTAGGCCTGCCACCTTGTGTATGACAATGTTGGGGGTACCATGGGTACCTCCCAGGTTCAGCCTCCCACCACCCCCACACCCTGGGGGCGCGCAACAGGCCCCCAAAGTGAACTTGGCATGCCTTTCCATGGTGGAGTTGGTGAAGATAGGTCATTAGGCGGGCGGATCGTCGCCACCCGGCCGGCGGTGGCGATCCGCCCGCGATGCTAATGGGCTCTTATATTTTTTAAACTAGTAAACATTTTTAAGGCCTTCAAAACATAGATAAGAGAAAGTGTGTGTGTTTCTGTCAGAGTGGGCATGTAAAAATCCCAGGTGAAATTCGACAGACACTTCACATTACCTGACTGAAAGCAGCTGTATCCAACTACTTACTACAGAATGCATTTTTTGGATGGGTGTAACACTCCAAACACCCCCCTGGACCTATGCCGCTTGGTGGATGACGGCCAACTGATCCCACAAACACTCTGATTCAAAGCAAATAAAAAAAATGACTGCATGCACTGTCAGGGTAATTAGGTATTGAAATATACATTGGTAAATTTGTTCAGCCAAAGTTAGCCATTGCCGTCTTCGATTTTTTAAAGAGCAGTCCTAGAGAGTGATGGGCCTTACAGATAGTGCTGTATTGTTGTGAAAGGTTCTTGCTCATTTCGTTTCTCACTGTAATTTTTCAAGGTCACATATGTACCAGCCAACTAAGTTCAAGAGATGTTATTACTTAAAAAGTTAAACTGCACGTCAATGTGGCTAGGCTGGACATGTATCTGGGAAGGGACCTTTAACTAGTCACTAAAAAATAATTCTGGAACTTAAAATGTGTTAGAGTTGTGTATTGAACAACAGAATATTGGTTTGCCACTGCTATTACCAGAATATGTTTATGGTGCTCTAGAAACTATTTCCAGACATAATCCATTTTATTTTCTTACACGGTCATGTTTTTCACAGATGATGCAGCTGTGGTTACATTTGCTGACCTACGTTTTTTGGATATGCATTGATATGTGCCATATTCAACATTGAGAATTATGATAAATTCTTACTTAATTATGAAAAAGACAAGTAAGAGTTCCGGATAATCCATGCTTAAAATGTTGCTGCTCAAGTAAATGAAGCATGCGATTGCCTGTGTGGCAAATTCCAGAAGATTGGTAGTAAATTTACATTTTTCTTACATAGCTTAAGTAATTGTATGTTGTGCTGTGAGTCTTGGGCTGGTCTTGGAGATGGCACTACCACAGTTACTCAAGGTATTCTTTCTTACAATTTCTAGGTGCTTTGTAGATTTTTCTGGGTGCAGCTGTCCAGAGAGTGTCACATTAACCGAAAAGGAAGGGGATCTATGCACACTACTACAAATATTATTATTAAAAGTCTGGATTTGTGTGTATAATCAAACGTGACAGGTGAATTGTTTAACGCTTCCACATAAAACAGCGGACATGTTTCGTTCTGGCTATTTTACTATGGAGCTTTCACAAGGCTAGTTATGAGGAAAAATGTGTTCTCATATGGTATATGGTGTGGTTGTGAGACCTCACTGGGTAACAAAGTCACAGTTCCATATTAGGTCCAGGCAGGTTTGTTTCTAAAACCTACGCTCAGGTGATCCTGGCTACCAACTCACCAAGTCAAGTTCTTTAGCTTTTTTGACCTGTGGATGTATTCACCTCTTCTGTATGGGGCTCAGGGATAACTTTTCCTCAAGCAGGGCACTACAGGCACAGCCCTCTCTTTCCTAGCCCAAGGAGCAGCAGGTATAGTCTAGTCTTTGGTGCAGCCTCTCTTTGCTGGGTCCAGAGAACAGCAGGGTAGTTTTTCTTTGGTCCTCTCTACAGTTCAGACGTGATCTGCGGTCTAAGTGCTATAGGTGCCACCTTTATGCCCATTTTTTGTCCCTGGAGGATGTGGCGACTAGTAGCCAATGGGTTACCAGGTCCCATCCCACCAGGTGAAGGCTTCCTGTAAAGTGTGCAACTAGCTAGTTCAGAATGCAACATTCTGCCCATTCCAAACTTGGCAGAATCCTCCTCTTGGTGTGTGGAACCTTCTAGCCCCTACAAGAGGTGTGGCTACTTGGGGGCTACACAGCCAAGGTAAAAAAACTGTTTGGCAGCAGCTTCTTCCTCTCTGTTCGAGATACCAGACTGTCTGATAAAACAAAAAAAAACCTCTCTCGTGCATTGCCCTTCTAAGATGGCTTCCCTTTTGAAGCTGGCTTTTGGGCTCACACCCTAGTTTGGCCATCCTGCAAGGAGGAGTTCACACCTCTTCCAGCTGCAAGCCCTTTGTGTTCCTTCCTGAGAGTCTCTCATACTTCTCCCCAGCAGTACAGAAGGCTGTCTCGAGGATAGCAACTTGTGTGCAACCATAGGTGGTCACTGGAAACTTGGGACAACAAAGTGACAACTTTCTAAAGTCGCCATTTGTGCAAAAGTTGTATTAAGTTGGACTTAAGCAACAAGTTGAGTTTAATTCAACAATTCTTTTGATTTGATTTGATTTTTTAAATTTATATAGCGCAACGTTTGCCCGGAGGCGTCTTGGCGCTGAGGACTATGACAGGACATGAATAAAGCTAACAAGTGCATGGGTCTTATAGGTCAGACTGAAATAGCCATGTTTTTACGGCCTTCCTAAAGGTTTTCAAATCTGCGCTGTTCTTAATTGCTAATGGAAGAAGATTCCAAGATTTGGCAGCTCTAAGCAAGAATCTCCTGCCTCCCCATCGTATTTGTTTGAACCTGGGAATGTGCAGCAATTTTTGTTGCATAGATCTAAGGTTCCTAGATGGAGCATAATATTTTATGCGCACTGTCAAGAACGAGGGGCTTTTCCCCTGAAGTGTTTTGAAGATGATGCACAGAGCTTTAAATATTATTCTTTTTTTGACCGGCAGCCAGTGCAATGCATCTAGTTGCCGGAAAACTGACTCATATTTAGGTATATCCAAAATCAGTCTAGCAGCTGCATTTTGCAATCGTTGCATCTTTTTCAAGAATTGAGTCGGGATCCCCAAATAAAGTGCATTGCCATAGTCCAACCTGGAAATGGCAAGGGCAATTACAACAGTTTTTAGAGCCTCAGAAGGAATAAAGGCATGGATGTTCCTAATCATTTTAACCCCTTCGCTGCGGCGGCAATTCCGCCGCAGCGCTAGGGGGGCCGAGCAGCGCTTGCATGCTCGTGACGGAGCCGCTCCGTCACGAGCCGCGGTTGAGCTGTGCTCGTGAGGGAGCGGTTCCGTCATTGCCCCGCCCGCTCAATAGAACGCGCGGCGGCAGGGCCATGACGGAACCGCTCCGTCATGAGCACAGCTCAGCCGATGCTCATGAGCATGGGAGGGGTTAAGAATGGCCCAAAAACTGGAAGAGAGGCAGTTGATTTGGCTGTCAAATGTCAGCCTGTGGTTGAAAATAAACCCACGTTTTTTTGCCTTCGAGACGGGTGTAGGACAATCACCCAGCTCTGAAGGCCACCAGTTCGGAGACCAGGCAATGGGATTAGTGCCCAACAGCAATACTTCTGTCTTACTGTCATTAAGCTTAAGACAGTTGGATTGCATCCAAGAGTTAACGTGACGCATACAGTTATTAAAGTGATCAGCGGTTTCGTCCACATTATTGCTTGCTGCGACGACTACCTGCGTGTCCTCAGCATATGACACTACTGAAAGCCTTGTCTTATCATATTTAGTAGTCCCATTCAGAAGTTAGCACTGCTGAGTTGTTAGTGTGTAAATCTGTACTCGCCAATGGGGCTACTAGCCTTTCCACAGTCAAAAAAACAATGCCGGGTTGTTACTATCAGGACATGAAAAGTTATTGAAAAACATGTCCATCGTTTTAATTTAATGCATCCTGCCTATAGGGCTCAGAAGGCCTGCCTTAGGGGTGACTTACAAATAGTTCATAGGAAGGTTTGGGCTTTGCCATTTCTTTACATGGCAAAGTCGAGTTAGCACTGCAAAACTGCTCTGCCAGCCAGCAGTAGAGGCTGAAAGTCATGCTTTGATTTGTCACACTTCTGATGGCACAATAAGTGCTACAATCTACAAGGAACACTTTAACTTTTTGGCCCTGGGAAATCCTGATACGGTAGGGTGTTTAAATATCGATTACACAAATATCGTCGAAAAAAATATAGATGTATAAATATCGTTTACATAAATATCGACACCCTATACCTAAACAGGTAAGTACATAAATATCGACTCAAAAATATTGATGTAATAAATATAGATGTTAAAAATATCAACTTTTTAAATTAATTATAATTACATTAAATAATTAATAAATATAAGTACTATTAACAAAATACATTACATTACTTTAATATTTTAACTATTTTTAACAAATTATCTACACTTTTTCATTATAAACTTTATAATTGTGTACATATGCATATATTTAACACATAAAATTATATATCAACAATAATACATACATTTAAAGCGCTGGATAGCGTAGGGGTAAAAATTACTATTCCAACTCCAGAGGGTGCAACAGTAGGGAAAGCGCTGGATAGCGTAAGGGTAAAAATTACTATTCCCACTCCAGAGGGTGCAACAGTAGGGAAAGCGTTGGATAGCGTAGGGGTAAAAATTACTATTCCCACTCCAGAGGGTGTAACAGAAGGGAAAGCGTTGGATAGCGTAGGGGTAAAAATTACTATTCCCACTCCAAAGGGTGCAACAGTAGGGAAAGCGTTGGATAGCGTAGGGGTCAAAATTACTATTCCGACTCCAAAGGGTGCAACAGTAGGGAAAGCGCTGGATAGTGTAGGGGTAAATCATTTTAACCCCTTCGCTGCGGTGGCAATTCCGCCGCAGCGCTAGGGGGGCAGGGGGGCTGAGCAGCACTCGCATGCTCGTGACGGAGCCGCTCCGTCACGAGCCACGGTTGAGCTGTGCTCGTGAGGGAGCGGTTCCGTCATGGCCCCGCCCGCTCAATAGAACGCGCGGCGGCAGGGCCATGACGGAACCGCTCCATCATGAGCACAGCTCAGCCGTAGGGGTAAAAATTACTATTCCCACTATTCCCACTCCAGAGGGTGCAACAGTAGGGAAAGCATTGGATAGCGTAGGGGTAAAAATTACTATTCCCACTCCAGAGGGTGCAACAGTAGGGAAAGCGCTGGATAGCGTAGGGGTAAAAATTACTATTCCCACTCAAGAGGGTGCAACAGTAAGGAAAGCGCTGGATAGCGTAGGGGTAAAAATTACTATTCCCACTCCAGAGGGTGCAACAGTAGGGAAAACGTTGGATAGCGTAGGGGTACAAATTACTATTCCCACTCCAAAGGGTGCTACAGTAGGGAAAGCATTGGATAGCGTAGTGGTAAAAATTACTATTCACACTCCAAAGGATGCTACAGTAGGGAAAGCATTGGATAGCGTAGGGGTAAAAATTACTATTCCCACTCCAGTGAGTACAACAGTAGGGAAAATGCAAGAACTAAAAAAAATAAATAAACCATCTGTCAAATTTAGTTTTACATTTAATGTCGTTTATAAACTTATTTAATATATACACTAAAATATATTATTATTAACAAACACCTACACACCTAAAATTAATTACTCAATTACATTAAATATTTTCTAATTAATTATTGATTAGTATTGTATTTTCAAAATATTTACATAAATAATTATTTTTCAGCTTTCACACCATATACACTTATAAACACCACTACACAAACTAAAAATATTTACTGGTTTAAAAATAAAAATTTATTTAATTATAATTAATTAATCATTAATGAATTAATTATTCAATTAAAATGTAATTACTTCACTACATTTTCTATTTAAAATTCCAGTACACACACCTAAAATTAATTAAAAAAATAACATAATTAGTTACCATAATTAATTATCAATTAACTAATTGAAATTAATTAACTAATAATTATTAAAATATTTATATTAATTTAAAACTTTAATTAATCAATTATTTTATTATATTTAAATTACTTCCCACCCTATTCCCCTATAAACCCACAACCCGCTACGGAACTTTTAACACTAAATTCAACATAAAATACATTATTCACTAATAAACTGCTACAAAATATACTATTTTAACTATCAATACTCATTAAAAACACTAAATTACTTATAATTATTTAAATAATGATATTTTTGTAAACGATGTTTTTGTAAACGATATTTATTACAACTATATTATTGTTATCGATATTTCTTACCTGTCTGTCGATATTCTTGTCAAACTATATTTTTGACATCGATATTTCTTCTTGTAGATATTTCTGCGGCGATATTAAGGTAAGTCGATATTTTCCCGTCGATATTCCCGCTCTACACCCCTGATACCATATACTGAGGACTTATAAGTAATTTTACTTCTGCCAATTGTGGGTGAACTGTGTCCTTTTAAGGGTCTGAACACTGGCACTGAGCTCATGTGGGAGGACTCAGTGCACCTTCAGAGTAAACAAGCATTTGCAATGCAATAGGTCTCGCATTAGGAAAGCTTGAGCTATTGGTATTGTAAATGACACATTTTGTATTTATGTGTTGGTTTTGAAAATAGCGAAATTAATAGCTTTGTCATTTACAATGCCAATAGTTTAAACTTTCGCAAATGTGACACCTGTAGCATTTGTGATGCAATATGTGTTGTATTTACGTGACTTAGATGTATTGATATTACAAATAACAATGGCTTTGAATTTTTTTTATAATTAATACTTAAATAAAAGTTATTGTAATTTATAATGGCAATAGCTTAAACTTTTGCAAATAACTTGTGTGAAGATTATGTTCAGTGTATTTTTTTGTGACGAAAATCCAAGAACAGAAGGGAAACATTAACATCTTTTTGTGACATTTGTAATAAAGCTTGAAAAATTGAGAGAACATATTTGAATCAGTTGTTGTTGAATGGTTGCACAGATTGATGCTGTGGTGGCGCGGAGTGATGCTGTGGTGACGACAAGTGATGCTGTGGCGTTCAGTGATGCTGTGGTAGCGCATAGTGATGTTGTGGTGCCCCTGAGTGATGCTGTGGTGCCCCTGAGTGATGCTGTTGTTGTGCGATAGATAGATAGATAGAGTGAGGGCGATAGATAGCTAGAGGGAGGGGGAAAGATAGAGTGAGGGCATATAGAGTGAGGGCGATAGATAGAGTGAGGGTGATAGATAGATAGAGTGAGGGCGATAGATCTATAGAGTTAGGGCGATAGATCTATAGAGTGAGGGCGATAGATCTATAGAGTGAGGGCGATAGATAGAGTGAGGGCGATAGATAGAGGGAGGGCGATATAGTGAGGGCGATAGATAGAGGGAGGGCGGTAGATAGATAGATAGAGTGAGGACGATAGATAGATAGAGTTAGGGTGATAGATAGATAAATAGATAGAGTGAGGGGGATAGATGTGTGTGGTTGTGTGTGTGTGGTTGTATGTGTGTTGTTGTATGTGTGTGTGTGCGTGGTTGTATGTGTGTGTGTGTGCGGTAACAGAAGGATGTATGTGGAAGAGAGCAGCAGATCAGCATATTATAAGAGAACAGGGAGTTAAAGAAGGATGCGTGTTGAAGAGATCAGCAGATCAGCAGATCAGCACAGGAGAAGAAAACACGGAGTTAGAGAAGTAGGCGGTGGAAGGGAACAGCAGATCAGCACGGGAGAAGAGAACATTGTTTTGGAGAAGGGGGTGGGGTGGAAGAGAGCAGCAGTTCAGGATGGGAGAACAGAACAGGGAGTTAAAGAAGGAGGTGTTGTTGAAGAGAGCAGCAGAACAGGACGGGAGAAGAGAACAGGGAGGTAGAGAAGGAGGCGGTGGAAGAGAGCTGCAGATCAGCTGTGGAGAAGAGAAGTGAACAGGGAGTTAGAGAAGTAGGTGGGTGGAAGAGAGCAGCAGATCAGCACAGGAGAATAGAACAGGGAGTTCGAGAAAGAGGTGAGTGGAAGAGAACAGCAGATTAGCGTAGGAGAAGAAAACAGGGAGTTAAAGAAGGAGGCGGGTTGGAAGAGAGCAGCAGTTCAGCACATGAGAAGAGAAGAGAACAGGGAGTTAGAGAAGGAGTTTGTTGGAAGAGAGGAACAGATCAGCACAGCAGAAGAGAACAGGGAGTTAAAGAAGGAGGTGGGGTGGAAGAAAGCAGCAGATCAGCACAGGAGAAGAGAATAGAATAGGGAGTTAAAGAAGGAGGTGTGGTGAAAGTGAGCATCAGATCAGCAGAAGTTAACAGGGAGTTAAAATGCAATGCAATATGTTTCTCGTTTGGAAAGCTTAAACTATTGCTATTGTAAATGACCAATTTTATTTTAATGTTTTGTTCTGAAAAATAGTGAAATTAATTGCTTTGTCATTTACAACGCTAATAGTTATAACTTTTGCAAATGTGACACCTATAGCATTTGTAATGCAATATGGGTTGTATTTATGTGACTTACATGTATTGATATTACAAACAACAATGGTTTGGAGTTGAAGGGTGGAGTTGGAGGGTGGAGTTGGCTTTTGAGTTGGAGGGTGGAGTTGGCTTTTGATTTGGAGGGTGGAGTTGGAGGCGGTGGAGTTGGATTTGGAGGGTGGATTTGTAGGGTGGAGTTGGAGGTTGGAGTTGGAGGGTGGAGTTGGAAGGTGGAGTTGGAGGGTGGAGTTGGAGGGTGGAGTTGGAGGGTGTAGTTGGAGGGTGGAGTTGGATGGTGGAGGGTCGATTTGGACGGTGGATTTGGAGGGTGGATTTGGATGTAGAATTTTGATTTGGATGGTGGAGTTTGATGGTGGAGTTTGATGGTGTAGTTTGATAGTGTAGTTTGATGGTGTAGTTGGAGGGTGTAGTTGGAGGGTGGAGTTGGAGGGTGGAGTTGGCTTTTGAGTTGGAGGGTGGAGTTGGCTTTTGATTTGGAGGGTGGAGTTGGAGGTTGGAGTTGGATTTAGAGGGTGGAGTTGGAGGGTGGAGTTGGAGGGTGGAGTTGAAGGGTGGATTTGGAGGGTGGAGTTTGAGTTAGAGGGTGTAGTTGGAGGGTGTACTTGGAGGGTGGAGTTGGAGGGTGGAGTTGCATGGTGGAGGGTCGATTTGGAGGGTGGATTTGGAGGGTGGATTTGGATGTAGGATTTTGATTTGGATGGTGGAGTTTGATGGTGGAGTTTGATGGTGTAGTTTGATGGTGTAGTTGGAGGGTGTAGTTGGAGGGTGGAGTTGGAGGGTGGAGTTGGAGGATGGAGTTGGAGGGTGGAGTTGGAGTGTATATTTGGAGGGTTGTGTTCGAGGGTGGAGTTGAAGGGTGGATGTGGAGGTTGGAGTTGGATGGTGGAGTTGTAGGGTGGAGTTGGATTTTGAGGGTGGAGTTGGAGTCTGTAGTTGTAGTTTGCGGGTGGATTTGGAGGGTGGATTTGGATTTGGAGGGTGGATTTGGAGGCTGGAGTTGTAGTTGGAGGGTGGATTTGTAGGGTGGATTTGGATGTTGGAGTTGGAGGGTGGAGTTGGATGGTGTTTTTGGAGGGTGGTGTTGGAGGTTGGATTTGTAGTTGGAGGAAGGAGTTGGAGGGTGGATTTGGAGTGTTGAGTTGGAGTCTGTAGTTGGATGGTGGAGTTAGAGGGTATAGTCGGAGGGTGGATTTGGAGGGTGTAGTAGTACTTGGATGGTGGATTTGGATGGTGGATTTGGAGGGTGGAGTTGGAGGGTAAAGTGGTGGGTGGGTAGAATGGTGGTGCTAGAGTGTGGGTGCTAGAGTGTGGGCACTAGAGTGTGGGCGCTAGAGTGTGTGGTCACTAGAGTGTGTGGGTGCTAGAGTGTGGGCCCTAGAGTGGTGGATAGGGTGGTGGCGGATAGGGTGGTGGTGCATAGAGTGGTGGCAGATAGAGTGGTAGAGTGGTGGCGGTAGAAGGCTGTACTGTATGTGAGAGAGCGTGTGTGCGTGAGAAAGAGTGTGTGTGTGTGTGTATGTGTGTGTGAGATTGAGTGTGTGTGTGAGAGAGGTGTAATGTGTGTGTGAGAGAGAGAGAGTGTGTGTGTGTGTGAGAGAGAGAGAGTGTGTGTGTGTGTGTGAGAGAGAGAGTGTGTGTGTGAGAGTGTGTGTGTGTGAGAGTGTGTGTGTGAGAGAGTGAGTGTGTGTGAGAGAGTGAGAGAGAGTGTATGTGTGTGAGAGAGTGTGTGTGCGAGAGAGTGAGTGTGTGTGTGAGAGAGAGTGAGTGTGTGTGTGTGAGAGAGAGAGTGTGTGTGTGTGTGAGAGAGTGAGTGTGTGTGAGAGAGTGAGAAAAAAGACCAAAGAAGGCTCCCTTCTGCATGGTGACAAAGCTCTTGGCGTCAACAAGTAGTATAGCATTAATGTCTGAAACTTTGCAGGATGAAAGACAATGAAGCCGAAATGACATTGGTTTATTAGGCATTGATCCACATTCGGTCCATCACCTGTTTTGTTTGCAATTGGTTTATTAGGCAGCGGCAACATTTTAATTACCTTTTCCGAATTCTAGAAAGTTGAAAATTCCGCTCAACATGAAGTTTGCAAAATGTTCACAAAATTTGCATTACTAGTTCTCGGCAGCAAGAGACTGATTTGCACACAAAATGTCTTGCTCAAGAGACATTTTCTGCTCAAACCAGTTTTCTGTCGATATCTTGCATGACTTTAAGCAAAATACTGCCTTGTGTGAAATTTTCATGGAGGATACTGGGAAACTACATTTCACATAATTTCTACTAGAATTTCATTAAAATACTGTATGTAATTTCGCACCCCACAGGTCCAGGAATGTCCAAATGTGCATGTTTTAGTTCATTTTCATTTCCAGACATGAGAGTCTCTACAGCATGAGAATACACGGCCAGGTACCGCCAAGGCTGATTTTGTCCAAAGGAGTGAGATGCATCTTTTCGTCGGTAGCCTGACGTAGGGAGATGTGTGAAGTGTGGCTCAAGTGGTTGGAGCGGCAGACCCTGATGCAGGGGTCTGGCCCGGACCAGGGTTCAATTCTCCGCCTCGGCGGGTCTTGGGCTCAAAATTTCCCCGGACCTGACAATTCTCGCCTCGGTGCCTATTCCAATCATGGAGTCCCACTCTGTAACTCTGGGCAATAGCTTGCTTAATCTCCACAACGGTCCCTCGCAGCGGGATGCCTGGCTTTCACCTTGGGGATGCCCAGTAAGGGGTTATCTTGCAGGGGAATACCAGGACGGGTTCCCTAAGCAAGCGCTGGGACGCTTTCGGGCAGCCATGCGCTCTACAAATCAAATTTCAATTCATTTCATTTCATTCATTCAAAGATCACTGAAGTCTGCTAACAGTAGGTCGTGGCACAAAAGGAGCCCATGTGAACGAACAAAGGCCCGCTCGCTTAATAATAACAATTATGTAAACATAAGGTCTGTAAAGTTGAAGAGAGAGCCACTTCAAACAGCAGTAAGACACGGAAAGCGAAAACTTCTGCGCTTTGAAGAAGCCCATCTGAAGCGAGGCGTTTCTAGTTACGGGTGAATGGAATGAGGATTCCGCGGCAACAAACGGGCTTCCAAGTCCCCAGAAAGACTAATTAGATCCATGTGAGAAGCCGCGTCTAGAACTGCTTCACACATTTCAAAAGAAGGCTCCAGTGTTTCCTTTGAGGAGACTTTACAAATACATTTAGTCACAGATGACGCGCTTCTTCAGATGACGGCAAAATCTGGTACTGCACTTAGCTAACTCGAAAATGAGAGGGGAGAAGAAATCGTGAGAGCGGAGGCAGGAAGAATCCATTTTTCTTCCATGATGGTTTTTAACATATATGCACGTCACCCCCACGGCCTTGTTTCAAACTGAAAAATTGGAACATGATCAGTTATATTTGTACATTTCACATAAAAGATGACAGGCCATGACCAACAAAAAACAAGAAGTCCGTATGAACGAGTAGGGAGAAGGCAGCAGAGCATGAAAGGGCTGGGCGAGAAGGGAGGGGGGATTGCGAGGAGCCAAGGACCCAGAAGGGGGAGGAGTTAAATTTATTTATTTATTTATTTTTTGCACTTATAATGCGCACAGATACCCACAAAGGGTTTCCCGGCGCAAAGGAGGTGAGAGCTGAGAGAAACACCGACAGCGCAGAAAACAACCTGTTTGAAGCCTGCAATTATTTATCAAAGAGCCAAGTTTTTACACCTTTCTTAAAACTGGCGAGGTTTACCTCCTTACGCAGGGCTAAAGGCAAAGAGTTCCAAAGAACTGGTCCCAGATGGGAGAAGGACTTTCCCCCCATACGGGCCAGTTTAAATCTGGGAACCACAAAGTTGGCTCCATTTGAGGAGCGGAGGTTTCGTTCAGGAACATAGGGCCTAACCAGATTCTGAAGGTACTTTGGGGCGGTCCCTGCCTTGATCCTAAACATGTAGGTCAATGCTTTGAACCGGACACGGTTCTCAACCCTAAGCCAGTGAAGGTCCTTAAGGTGTTTTGATATTCTGGCAGTCCTAGGGATCTTACAAAGCAGCCTGGCGGCGGAATTTTGGACCAGTTGGAGCCGCCTAATCACAGCTAGATTGGAGCCCAGGTAAAGGATGTTACCGTAGTCAAGCCTAGATGTAATCAGTGCATTGACTACGGTCTTCTGGGTATCCATAGGTAGCATCCAGATGATCTTCCGTAACCACTTCAGGATGGTGAAGCACATACCAGCTACTTTGTTTGCCTGCTGTTTCATTGATAACGAGTCATCAATGCATACCCCTAGGTTTCTGACTTGAGTGGCCGGGCGGGGGAAAGCACCCAGGGAGGATGGCCAATGGATATCCTGCCATAGATCTCTCTTTTTCCCTAGGATAAGAATCTCCGTCTTCTCCCCGTTAAGCTTCAGCTGATTAGTAGACATCCAGCTGAAGACTTCCTGAAGGCCTGATTTCAATGCAGAGGGGGATGAAGGCTCTGCGTTGGTAAGGGAAAAAATAATCTGCGAATCATCCGCGTAAGACATAAGTTCTAAACCGACTCGCTCAGCTAGATCGGCGAGTGGGCGGAGATACAGATTAAAAAACAGCGGGCTCAGAATTGAGCCTTGAGGCACGCCATGTGGAGACTGAAAGGTGTCAGACTGAGCTTGCGAGGACGAGATCTGAAACGTCCGGTTGCTCAGGTAGGACGCGATCCAGTCAAGTGCTTTCCCTCCGACACCATCATCACTCAGCCTAGCAAGTAGTCTGTTGTGTGAGATGGTGTCGAAGGCCGCACTAAGATCAAGTAGGACAAGAGCAACTGTTTGCCCCTCATCCAAAAATCCCCTGATCTTTTCGGTGACTCCCAAAAGGGCGGACTCGGTGGAATGGCCGGCCCTAAAACCAGACTGAGTAAAATGGAGAAGATTGTTGTTCTCCGTGTACATTGAGAGTACACCGTGAATGTGCTTCTCTAAAATCTTAGAGAACGCAGGTAGCAGGGAAATTGGGCGGTAGTTGGCCAGCACCTCAGGATCAGCCGCCGGCTTTTTCAATAGAGGGCTGACCATGGCATGCTTCCAGGCCGCTGGAACAGTTGCCAGATGGATGGAGGCATTTAAAGTATCAACAATAATCCCTAGAGCTGGGTCGTCCAGCTGCCTCAGGACGTTGATGGGGAGAGGATCGCAGGGAGAGCCTGATTTGATGGACACAGCTAAAGATTTCAAAATGTCCAAAGAAATGAGTGGCCAAGAGTCAAGCCGTGGTCTTGTTTGATTTGCCAAAGGTAGGGATGGAGCTTCCCCGTCGTCCCTCATCAGAGGGTTAATATTGGCAATTATCTTCTCTGTCTTTTCCACAAAATAAGTGGCAAGATTTTGACATTTTTGAGGGGTCAGGGGAGCGAGCAGACTTCAAAGGGATGGGCTAAAAGGGAGGAGGGAATGCACGGAGCACAGGAGGCTTAATGAACAGGAGGAATGCCATAGATGCTTACTTGCAAGTCAGATGGGGTGGGGGAGCGAGCGAGTGGGAGGGAACTAGCCTTTGGTGATGGGGTATGAGGCAAAGCGCGCGCTTGGCGAAGTGTCACGCTTCAGTAGATAACATGCATTGGGAGGAATCCGCTTGTTTCAAGAGTGTTGTTCCCCTGCAATAGTTCAGAACTATAAATAGCTCGACCTAAAAAGAGGTAAAAAAAAGGATTGTAACATCTTACCTGAATAAAGATACCTGAAGATACTACATGGACCAGTCTCCCTTCATTACAACAATATTGAACAATGGTGGGCTTAATGATGAGCCCTGAGGTATGCCCTGCTTAAGCGTGTTAATGTTAGATGTGATGGAGCAGATTTCATCTGCAGTCAGGCATTGTTTTATTTTTTGTGCTTCAGACAGACTGCATTTAAATTGCCACACACATTTTGGTGCAAGTTAAAAACATGGCACATGAAAAATATGAAAGTGAGGCCCATTCAGTCTGAAATGCTTTTGCTGAATTAACATGTGTTCTTTTCAATGTAGAGAAAAGTTGCCTTTTTTGCTTTGAAGATTAATAGAATGTATTTCTCTTTTCCCAGCAAATTCCTTGCAATCTAAATTCACTATTCCTGTCTTAAAAGACTTTGGCTCGTTGCATATTTTGATAAACATTTTCAGTCAATAACACCTTTTTTTATAATGTGTGTGAATTAATAATGCACCAAACACTACACATGGGGCTAAATGCTTTTTTGCATGAAAAGCTATCTAAAACACTAAAGCATGTTGCCGTGTGAGCTTTATTAACTGCGTGTGCTTTTAAATTTGGCACTGAAGCATAAAAATGCTAAGTTCCACATTGCACATTTATTTTGCATGTTGTCATAAATAATAGAAAAGCTGCTTGAAACTAATAGCTTGGCTAGGTAAACATTTATAAGGGGTGTTAGTATGAGGGAGGGAAACATAATGGGCTGATTTACATGAAATTAATATTCTCTTTGTGTCTGTTTTATTTTTTGGGCCAACACAAAACATGGCTGCCTGTGAATCCATCAAGGCTATGACTTGCAAATCAGCTTTCCTCAAGCCACGAGGGAGTCAAGGTCATCTTGAACTTTGTACATTCTTGTGATTGTGGCAATGTACCAGTTAGGTAAAATATCCGTCCTACTGCGCTGTGAAAGGAAGGAAGAGAATTAGAATGAAACATTTTTCCTAGCAGATGTTGCAAATATATATAAAATGTATTTACTAATGTATGCTTCTTTTGTTAAGACTGGTATGCTCTTGAATTTTCCATGAGTCTGGATAGTGAGATGTCATGCTATTGTGGCTGACCAATCACGTACAAGTATTCCTGAAGATGCAACATTTTTGTGTAGACTGCCAAGAATTAGAGTATAAATAATGACCTCTTTGTATGTGTGGTTGGCTTTTTGCTCATATGGCTTCTTGCTCATTTTGGCTTAGGCTTTGCTTCATTCACATGGGTTATGTATGAGATCGTCACGGGTGCAGCCTTGGGCATCCAAGGAAAGTCAGGTGGGAGGTTCCCTGGTGATTTTTTCTTCCAAAGTCCTGGCACTTCATATTTTGGCACTGCAGGCCACACTCCTTTGATGCCTTGTGAAGGGCGGGCTGTTTTGCTCTTTAGACACAGACAGACAGAGAGTGCAGCTGATTAAGATAGAATTAGATGCTAAACTTTAAGTTTATGCTTCGACTAATTAATTAGGTCTGAAAAGATTTATTTGCCTTATGCATTTATTTCTCTTTATGGGAGGTTTTTGCCAACTATTTAATTATTGATTAGCCTTGCAAGACTATTTTTCTTAGAATCTCTTTAAGAATTTTGACTGATATTTTGCGCCACATTTTCTTTCCTACATGTAATGCTTATATGCAGACTGTAATGTGTTCTGTATTAATGCTATTTTTCCTGTTTTCCAAATTCTGTAACCTGATTGATATTTTACTAATGAATAAAGGGTCAGAGAAAAACTTAACTTTTGACTAGAAAATAAAACCCTTTAAAATACTCAACAACTCTCTTTATTGGCTTGAATAATAATTGCATTTTTGACTGTTCAGGTTTATTTAAATCTCCTGAAGGTAATACATGGTGTGAAGGGCCCAACACCTTTTCAGCGGTAAATTAGAGGTAGCATGAGGGTTTTGCATTGAGAAATTACCAGAAGAAATTACCGCTCCATCAGATGAATAAAGGGCCATCCATACTGCGTGTCCTCTCTGATCCAAAAAAGAGCAGATCCACTTCCATGCCATACCTCCCACCCCAATATCCAAAAGGCAATGTTTGAGGACCGCATGAGAGACAGTATCAAATAAGAGATCCAATAATATAAAATCAACATTCTGGCCCTGATCCAAGATCAAGTTAATGGAATCAGCAAAGTTCCTCAACACAGTTTCTGTACTGTGCCGGGGTCAAAACCCTCACTGTGATGGGTGTAACAGATTGTATTGCTCCAAATACTCAGGAAGAGCGAGCTGACAAGCCCGGAGACCAGTAGAAAAAAGCTAAAATCTCAAACAGCGATCCGGCTAGGCAATCATCCACATGCAAGTTAAAATCTCCTGATAGCATAAAATTAGTGCATCGCAGAATTTTATGAGCCAATGGCTCATCCAGCGAATTAACAAACTCCCTAGTGTATCATGGAGGTCAATAGATTAAGGCTCTGGAAAATGAAGACTGCTGTGAAAAGGAGCTGCAGAAGCCAAGTGCTTCCACTCCTTTATGATTCTCAAATGAAAAGGTGGTACAATTGCTAGCTCACCTCCTCTTTTGCCTTTCCTGTCTAGTTGTATGCAATCATAATTTTTTGGAAAGGCCAACTGCATATATGGGTTTGAATCTTCACCCATCCAAGTTTCGGTCATAAACAGGACATTGAACTGATTGTTCTCTAGAAGATTACAAACATGTAAGGCATGGTTAAATATAGTTAGCCTTTCCTGGGCATGTAGAGCTACAATTAACTTCTACCCTCCTATCAGTAGACATACACTCAAATGGGAGGACTCCTTGCGAACACCATAGGATAGTGGTTACATGCAATTTAATAGTACAGCAGAGTAATTACACTTCATCTGGTTCTTAAACTCTGTAATCCCTGTGGTCAAATAATGGTAGAGCAGTCTTCTCTCAGCTGTTAATTCGCCAGGGTGACTGGTGCTGGGTGCAGTAGGGATGCAGACGGACACAGACTGGCTTGTTTTTAAAGGATGTGGACATAACATTTCTTAAAAGGAGGTCTCTAGTCATCCCAAAGGAGAAACAATGGCTGCTTTTCTACCACCCCTCAAGTTCTAATAACTGTTGACCCCTTCCCAGTTTTCTATTGCACAGTGGGCCCAAAATGATAAAAAGTTAATAAACAAATCATAGATTCAATTCATCAAAATGATTTCACAAATGCACCGTGGTCTCACATAAAACAGAGATTAATTACAATTCCATGTTCCCACTTTATGCATAAATAAATGTTTAATTTTTTTAAAGCAATTAAAAAACAGCAGATACATTTTTCTAAAACAAGAGCGTGGTCAATACCATTCTATTTGTTTTTTTTTATTAAGGCCTCAAATCTTCTTGTCGAGTTTGTTGGCAGCAATATATAAATCAAAGATGTTTTGGTAATGCTGAAGCTGGTATTTAATTGAGTAGTTTGATCTCTGACTAACCCTAATGGAGGTTAGTAATGTATCTAGGGTAATTCTTTACCAAGCCAATTTGACAATTTTTGTGCTGACTCATCAAGATGGCCTTGTGTGGGTTCCACATCTTACAATTAAAACTATTTAGACATTGAAACGTGCTTAAAAAAGTACAACATTTCAAACAGTACTAATGTAATAGTTGTACAAGACATAGGGCCAGAAGGGGGTAGAACATGGCGGTGGCTAGAGGTGGGTCGCAGGAGCTCCTTCAGGTGTGTGTGCGGAATCGGGCGAAATCGGATACTATTCCTGTGAACTACCGCATTACTGAGAGGAAAAACATGCGGCATAATGGCTAAATATTTTGAGCGTGGAGACAAAGAGAATAACGGGAACATTTGTTAAGAAAACGCAGACCCACTTACCGGAGCTAGGAGCCAGGAGTTAGGAAGTGAGAGCCAGGAGCAGCAGAGGGTAGAGCATGGCAGAGAGACGGTATACGGCCAAGATCTGCAGGAGGTGGGGCTCCATGCCTGGAGAGCAGAGAGTCGAGCTAGGGCAGAGCCGGAGAGAAGAGGAGCAACGGGCTGGTGGATTCAGGCAACGGTTTGAGACAGCAGTAACGGTAGTAAGATCCTGTTTTGACCCCTTCCTTCCCCCCATTGGGATTGAGGGTGTCACGGCAAGAGGAGGGGGAGCTAACAGCGGTGGTTCAGAGCTGCGCTGGAAGTTAAACAAGCGTATCACGAACAGCACATAAGAACAAGGAGGGTCCATCCTCTAACTCCTAAAGGGAATAATATGTATATACAACCACTGCAATGCCTCCTTCCAGCAAGGAGAACGAGGTAACAATGACAGAAAACCGCAAGCGCAAAAAAGAAAAAGGGGGCGGAAACAGCTACTGAATCCCTCCCCTCCAGGACTCCGTGACCGGCCTCGTGGTTGCCATAGCAATGTTTCAGGAAATCGGCTTGCGACACCAGAAGTCAGGTCACGGAGTCCTCAAAAGGAGGGAGTATAGCGGACAAATCATCCAAACAGGGGCATTGTCCATTTCGCGAGGCTGGCCAATGGCAGAAGGGGCATGGTTTCATGCCCCTTCTTGCTTACAAGAACTCTCGCCTGCAACACCGCATGCGCTGCAACGCAGACCTCGACCTAAAAAACAGCAGCGTGAGTCCAAAAACTTGGGGGTGATCATGCAGGAAGAGTCATTTCTTTAAAGTAGTTCCTTATGCTGGGTGTTTTATTGTGCTTTTAGATATACTTGTAGATGATACACCTGTCTCAAGGTCGTGACTCCCATTACATGACGATTTTCATCACCATCATTGTTTATACTAGGCATGTTTTAGTCCTCAAGCACAGACATTGTTTAGGGTAAAATAAGGTGATTAATTGAAAACTACATCAACTGTGGTATGAAGAATAAAAGGTTGTATCTCTTAGCATGTTCATAAACAAATGAAAAGCTGTGTTTTTGTGTAAGTATTTGTATTTTCAGAAAACCTGTTTGAGGAAATTTGTAAAAAAAAAGAAAAACTGGCCTTAAAGGGGAAAGTCCTCATAGTAACAGAAAATGCTTCCCTACTGCTTGTGGATAAGATAAGTGAACGTCTAAAGTATATTTAGGATGATATTTGGATGAAAATGCATGCTGGTGTAACCTAAGAAGTACCTCTGCTATCTGAGTTTGCGAAATATGTTTAACCAAATGGATGTATCGAGTTTATATGGCTTGGGATTGGTGATCTTTGTAAGTTACTTTTTGCCTTCTTAACTATCCCATGTAGGATCTCAGTTGTAACTTTCTGTTTTGCCTTTCTCACCCAGCTTGCCTTAAGTAGTTTTAGTTGGTGACTGATGGCCAACTTGGAGGAGCCTTGATGGGACAGTTAAAGAAGTTCGAAGGCAGACATGAAGGAGGTTAATATATGCATCAAATTGAATACCTAGGCCTTTATTTCGAGCCAGGGTGAGCTGTATCCCAGGATGGGATGCTGCTCGGTTTGATCACGCCTGACACCCAGTTTCCCTGGTTAAGGAAATTCTGACCCCATTTTACTGGATGGTAATTAAGGCTGATAAAACTGTTGCAGCTAAGCTTCATCCCTCGCCCCAGTACGATTTCTTTCTTTGGCATGGAGGAGCTTTCAGTGCTACCCCTGCAAGAACTAATCTTCCCATTCCCACCCTTACTGTACGAATCCCTCTTCGCTCCATCGTGGTCCCACACAGAAGTCCCTACGCCCATTTACGAATTGCTCAGAACAGCTAGTGGCTGCTTGTGTGTTAACCCCATTGAAAAAGGAATGTCATGCTGAATACTGCATGGTAATTCTGTGTACACATACATTCTCAATTCCAGGTGGTATATCTCATAATTACACACTGCTAGTGAGGTGTTACCACACAGCAATACTGCCAGTACCTTCCAACTAGTAATTAGGGCCTAAGTACACTCAAACTTATTGAACAACAAATGTGTTCTTAGCCATTTTTTGAGGACAATTGTGCTGAAAAATTACATTTGCCCAAATTATTTTTTTCAAGCAAAATTGAAGTCACAAATAGATTGAAACAGATGCATTTTTAGCACCTCTGGTATTTACTCTTTATCTGTCAACTTGCCCTATTACAGATCGTAAGATACTTTCTCCTCAAAGTTCAGCAAAGATATTATCTTCCTCTTGCACGTGAGCGATTTAGCTATAAAGTACCACATTGCACTCAGTCTTCAGCACCGGTTTACTCCTTGGTAAGGGATTACGAGTAAAATATATTTAAAGGTTTAACTGATGTTGGGTAAGAGACCTTCCGGTTTTATTTTGGAGCTAAACACATTTTATCTGGGGCTTTACCTTCCTATGAATATTTAAGTATTTTGTTCAGCAGCTATCTGTCCTAGATGGCTCATTAGGAAATGTGTGGGCAACTCTCTCAGTAAAGTGGGTGCCCTAATCAAGTCTAATCAACTCTATTCACGCCTTCTCTGCTTCCCTTGTTGAGAGTCATAAAGGGCAAAGCAGTTCTTATGGCCTTGCTTAGGTGCACCTTGACCCCCCTCAAACCTATATGTAAATATAATGGATTAGAGGAAAAGGGTGGAGCCATCTCCAGCTCATCTAAACGTTCTGCCCTACTCAACGCCACAAGCACAGTATCATAGTTGAAAAATAAGTTCATACATTGTTGAGTGTAGATGGACCATATGTTAATTGTAATTTTAGTAATTTTTATTTATTCACCAGATTCAGTTTAAACTTACAGATCATCTACTAACCCACACACAGCTCGAACACAAATATTTTGATTTGACTAAGAGCCTGATTTAGATCTCGGCAGATGGGTTACTCCCTCAGAACGGTGACGGATATCCCGTCCGCCGAAATAATGGGATTTATATTTCAGCACACGGGTTATTGGTCACCTGTGGGATGGAGTAACACGTTTGTCGAGATCTAAATCAGACCCTTAGTCGTATTTAATAGTCTAAAGTTTGCTGAGATCCAAACATTTAGGAACTTGTTCAAAGTGATCTACTGAACAATGCTGAGAAGTAGACTTTGAAACCACCACTGGGTTGGGGCTCACAACAGTAAGGCCAAGTCTCAATAAACTTTACAACAAAACAACTGCCAAAAGTGCCAATTTACTTCTGCTTTTAGTTTTGAAAAACACATTGATCTCCAACAATATGTATCATAGACTTCTCTTTCTGTCTGGAATAAATCTTATTCTTTTAATGACATTTTTCCATATCAAAATTTACACATTTAATACAAGTCTTACACATAGTTGACATTTGCACCTCATAACATCATCAAATTAGCTAAAACATTATTTACTTTGTCATTCTCTCATAATCTCTACATACACTCTTGCATTCTCCACTCAACCTTCCCACACACTCTAAGTCTTAAATTCAAAAAGAAGACATTTTACTTGTGTTATTTACAAAAAAATAATAAAAAACAGAAAGGGAGGTCTCCTCACAAATCCAATGTCGGGACGAGGAGTAAGGGGAAAACAAGAAATCAGAACAGTCCCTATCTTTAATTAAAAAAGAGGATAATACTATCCACAGTATGCCACCATAGCTCAAGAGATCCTTACACTTAGATCCACTCTAATAAATTGTATACAAAATAAGAAAACAATTCTGGTAAAATTTTAAAGCAATTTATTACAAAAATATACAATGTTAAGTATCAATTACAGTGCCACAGAGTAAAGTATTAAAAAAAAGGGGTGTCAGTACCCTACCATTAGTTTAATGGTGCACATATAATAAACACACACAATAAGGAATAAAAACAGCAATTAGCTATTAAAAACAAGTTGTCGACGCAGCGTTTCGGTTACTAAGTTGACACCTTCATCAGGACAGGGCTCTATACAATAGAGAAACAACGTATTAACACAACATTTTCTTTGAAACACAACTATGTTATCACTCTTTTGCAGACTACCCATTGCTCTTTTCTACAGTTGTACAGTTTTTTAAAAAAATCTTTCTACTATTGAGCAAAGTGGCACACATCTCACAAATACAATTTATTATACTGAAGGATAGTGGTCGATGGAACACATTTTCAACAGATGCATGTTATACTATGGCACAAAGGACAGTGGCAGCTAGATCTCCTGAGCTATGTTGGAAGTTCAGAAAATGTGAACTTCGAAGTGAGTTACAACTAAAGTGGCAATGCACATAGGGGAATAGTCTAAGACTATTCCTACTTACGTTATGTATGTAAGGCTGGGTTTTTTTTTAAACGTACTTTAAAAACGAACTCGTATAACATTCGAGCCGTGTTCCTCTGTATTCAATTCGAGGAGGGAGTCCTTAACTCATCACAGGACATCATATACACGAATGGATGTAAACGATAGAGACATCTATATTGTGTCTGAAACCACAAAAACCTTACATCACGTTCATATACTTATTTAATGTAGGAATACAATGCTCCACTACTCAAGCTTCCATCCACCATGCCAGAAAGATAACATACCGTTTGGGCAATTTTTAAGATTAAAACGTAACTGTACCAAAATGAGAGACTTCGAGAAACATGCTTTGGTTTTAACTGACAAATTTGTAGAAAGAGGCTACCCAAAGCGCATGATTAAACATGCATACAAAAGAGCTAAATATTTTAACAGGGACAATCTGTTCTCAAAAAAAGAGGATGAACAAAAGGAAAAACGTCTAATATTTGTAACCAACTATAGCAGCATTAGCAATAAAATCAAAAACATAATAAACCGTAACTGGAATCTTGTAAATAAACCAAATAAAGAAAAAGTGCCAAAACCGATGTTTGCGTTTAGACGCAACCCTACCCTAAAGAGAAGCTTGGTACACATATATAGAGAGGTGCCTACCAGCATACAGCCAAGCATAAATAATGCCCCCCTTCCCACTGGAACCTTTCCATGTGGAAATTGCTGCAATTGTGAAAACATTATTAAAGGTGATCACATTGAACAAAACAAGGTTAAACATAGAATAAATTCATTTATGAATTGTAGATCCAAAAACTTGATATACCTGATAAGATGCCCATGTAATTTAATGTACATAGGAGAGACAAGCCGAGAAATCCGACTAAGAATCACAGAACACAAATCAGCTATCCGTACTAAAAAAAGAGGAGCTCCTCTAACTGATCACTGGCAAGAGGCCAACCACACAATTAAAGACCTATCCTGGTGTGGAGTTGAAAATATCCAAATGAATTTAAGAGGTGGAGATATTGACCTCAAAAGAAAGAAACGAGAACAATTCTTCATGTCCCGTTTTAACACTGTGAGAAACGGGTTGAACAATAAAGAAGACTGGGAACGTATTCTATGAACTGCTGTAATGACCCATTTATGTGACCTCGCTTTCTAAAACTGCTTATATCATTAATCAAATTTTTTTTAAAATGTAGGATGGAAGAGGCAACATTAGCAGTAGAACTAGGGATTAAAATGAGAACATGAATTAGCGTGTGTATAGATAAGTCCAGCCGGTTGAATCCTGAAGTTAAAGTGGGCATTCAAAATTATAAGAGGCAATACTAACAGTAGCACTAGTGATTAAAAAGAGGTCGGGTATGAATAAATGTACAGACACATCCATTTGATTGATTCCATAAATAAGTGCGGATATTTAAAATCACGAGAGTAATTTTATTTTGTAACGCCCTAAAAGATCTCTGAGAATCCAGTAGTAGAACCAATGAAATCAATAACAAACTACTACAGTAGTTCTTCACACAAGTCGCACACGAATAATAAACTACCACAGTAGTTCTTTATCGGTGTCGCATGCGACAACACGTAGATAGGACCCGAGGCGGTCTCGCGTGTTTTCCACTTAAAACGCGCCAAGCGGAAATACGTAAATACAAACACACAGGATGTGTGCACTTTCACTTGGAACCTGACGATAACGGAGTGAAAAAGGAGCAGGGAGGCCGAATATCGGACGTAAGGTAAGCGAGAGAGCACTCAAAATGGGAGTGAAGCTGTAACTAATGGGCACGAGTCTATTGAGAAAAAGCTTGGATGGGGCAGTGAGATAAATAACGGTGATGGATCAAGCCCTGATCTTTGGACTGGGTAAGAGTGGTCTGCTTAACTCAGACACTCTGTTCATCACCACCCCCTTTTCTAAATCGTTATTGAGAAACCTCGGCATGCTGCCCAAGCCGCTCGTGTTTTTAATCTTGCGTAGCGGCTGAGATGATGGTTTCATCTCTATCACGCCAGCGCACCAAGATCGCGTTATGGTGTTAGTCTGTAGAAATTCTTATGTCCATATGGAAATGATCATGAGTCTCGGGTATCACAACAAAGCATGTGTTAAATTAAATTTAAAGGATACTGCAAGCTCAGGTAACAGGCACTGGTAAATAAGAGTCTTGATGCACAAACGCAGAATAGACCAGGTGCTCTAATGTTGTGACACGGCATGTTCCCCTAGGGAGTATTCATGTCGGATACTGATAAATATGTAAAAATGAAATGGGAATTGATAGCCACCCTGGCGGTCACATCCTCTATTTTTACAATTGCGGCAGGTGCGGCTTCAAGCTGCACCCGCCACAATGGTAAAAATGCATACATTGCATTTGTATGCAGAAAGCGGCAGGCACCGTGCGTTGCCTGCCGATTTCTGCATACAAATGCAGGGGGGTACCATAGGTACCTCCCATGTGCATCCCCCACCCCCGCTTCACCCAGGGGGCCCGCAACGGGCCCCCGCAGTGAAGTTTCCTATGCTTTTCCACGGCAGGAAACCTGCTGGGGAAAAGCATTTTTTAAAGCCCATCCTAATATGGCTGGCGGTGTCTGAGAGACACCGCCACTATATTAGAGCTTTTCCGCCGCGGTTGTAAGCCAACCGCGGCGGAAAAGCTGCGGACGGAAACCAGGACCCACCAGCCATCCTAATGTGGCGGTGGGTCTTTGGTGGGTCCGCTGCGGTTTTTCCGCATCCTCCGGCCCGGCGGTGGCTTCCGCCGGCCCGGAGGATGCGGAAAAACCGCAATTGTAATAGGCCCCTAAATGTTTTCTTGACTTCGATCATGAGTATTGCAGATTCACAATTGTTCTGTGAAAAATAGCCAATGGTTTAAATTAAATAATTAGCATTAGCAGGTATACACCTGTTAGTCGAAAAGCCATTCAGGTCCGGTGGGTTAGAGAGGATACTATAGACATGATAAAGTTAGCCAATAAAAAAGCTTTTAGTCAGCATTCAGAAAACTAATAGCAAGAAAACATTTGGGTTCATTAGTGGGTTTCCCAGTCCTTAAAAAGCTAATCGCTATAGCTTCGGAAAAGGATGCTGCACGTTCCCCCTTCATTATACTATTGAATAGTTTTAATAAAAACTCTTGTAGATCAGGGAAGTATTCTTTGTAGACCTTAATAAGAATTCCATCACTGCCCAGAGCTTTAGGATTGGCTAACCCATCCAAAACCATTTTAATATCGTTAGAAGAAATGTCTTTAATTTGGTCAAGTTATTGATTGTTGATCAATAGATAACTTAGGTACCTGTATTTTCTCCAAATAATGGCTCATTGAATCAGACTGCAGTGGTATTCGTCTCAATCACTGTTTGAAGCAGGCTTACAGTTGTTTTCCTTTCCTTGGATAAACTTCTGCACAGGTGATAGCCTGTTCCCTAAAAGAGGTTTTAAAAGCATGCAATACTACATGGAGTGGGGCACATGCAAACGCTTTTCGTAAAAACTCTGCTATAAAGTTATGAAATTAGATTTTCCCTTCATTCTCTAAAAGTAAGGGTTTATTAAAGACCATATACAACTTGAAACATGATTGACTTCCACCTCAATCTTTGATAATATAATGTAATATAATATAATATAATATAATATAATATAATATAATATAATATAATATAATAGGGATAAAGTACCCCCTGCCGTACATTATAAAGAAATTGCAAGTCATCGAGAAGTTCCATACCCATAAATAAGTTTAGTCATTGAGAAGTTCCATTACCTTAATAAGGTTATGGAACTCCAAGGTGACTTTAAAGATCCTTATCATGTACTTCTTTGGGTACTTTATCCCATATAATACATGGTCACACCATCACCTTTCCCACAACCCACTTAAAACCATGGTGTGAGCTCTCTCATATGCATGCTTGCAAACATGAAGAATAAAAATGAAACCTCTACTGCATAATTAAAAACCTGTTGTATATTTGGTGCAAACAGATATTAGAAACAGTTCAATACAAGTCAGTTTAAAAAAAAGATTGCACTAACTAGGAACGTGTAGAAGCATGCAGAAATAATCTAGCTTTTCTCTATCTACGAAGTTTAAAAAACAAACATTCTCATTGCTTGTCATTGTAAGCTATTAAAACACAGCAGAAGAAAGTAAAGCACAGCTCTGTTTGTTGGTTTAAACAGCTGCTTTTGTTATGCTCAGTGACATGACTTGGCCTTGACCTCGACTGTGGGCTCTGGCAGCAGACATTGTGACATCAGAACGCGACTGTAATAACCTTATAATAGTTGGGTTTTGACGTCTTCTGCTTACAATCGGCGACTTGGTGCATCACAGTTGCTGATTCTAAAGAAGATAGTGACTGCCATTTATACGGGAACTAGAGAATCCAATATAATATAAATAATAACTATCTGAAATAATAGAGATATTTTTCCTAAACAGATTCTGAGATGTGAAAAAGAAATCAAGTCTAGAGGCTGAATTGGACCTTTTTGTGAAACAGGTATAGGACACAATCGTTAGATAATCTGTATGCCATGGGTTCAAAAGACTACAATCTACCTTTAATTTAGAATTAGTGCTTCTGTTTTGGTCTTTAGTTGCTTCGTGTACTTACATGACACGTCTAGAGCAGGACTCTGGGTAAAATTAAAGTCCCAACCCATAATTATGAGACCTCCTGAATACATTGCTAAATGATATACTAAGCATAAAGCTTGGGTTTGTTCCTCAATAGAAGCAAAATATTTAGGAACATTTAAATGTCTGGTGCCAATGGCAGCAGTAACCCATAACCATCTACCTAGGGAGTCCCTATTTGACTGCACTATTTCCCTTTATATTGAATGGAAAAAAAATGGCCACTTTTCAATGAGCAGCATTAGAGGATGCAAACAAAGCATGGGGAACCCATCATGGAACAAATATCTTCAGGTTGTGACATATCAAGTGGACCTCTTGTCAGAATATCACATCCAGATATAAAATCTTCAACCAACTCAAAGTTGATCAATACTTTAGCGTATTTTTCGTATATTTTATGGTACACAATATAATTGTAATTGTCCCATTCAATGAACCATAAGAAAATGTATTTGCTTGGAGAATTCCTAGCATGAACAAACAACTGCTTTCTAACTGTTTTACATTTCTAGCCCATGTGATACTTCCCAATCGTCTTTTCTCCCACCTCCATTCAAGGACCACTCATTATTTCATTTACCATCCCGAATGTCCTCCACGCCTTCTGTGAGCGACGTTAAAAATGGCAATGTCCACTCTTGCCCTTATGCTCCCAAATCTACCGTTTGTTGTGAACACCATGTAATTGCATGACATGCTATTGCCTCTGAGGGACTGCGAACCCATATCATTCCATCTTATTATGTAAATTAGAGTCTTTCTTAAGATTCTGGCACAAACCAGTCTCGATATAAAGCCTAAATTGCCAGAGTAAATTATAGGTTCATAATGTCCACTGGATCTAAACAAAAAGCAAAGAGTGTGTATTGTAGTAAAAGCTTTTACTCAATCTATAGTAGCTAATACCACAATTCACCACATTATAACAATTGTGGCTTTACCTACAAGATTTAATATTGAATTTTTTTAGTAGTGTCTCATACTCCTTCTGCAGAGCTCTGTATCATGCCCCTAAGGGTTGGTCCGTGGATTGTTTTTTCGAACCAAAAGCCAGTCGTATCTCTCATTCTGAGTACATTACGCAAGCTTTCATCTCCTCTTGGTTTGTCATCAAAGATTGCAATAAAATAAGCTTCTACAGGGTATAAACAACAAAACAAAATAATGAACCTTATTTAGCTGCAAATTTCCATTATTCTATTTATTTATTTTTACAGAGTTTTATATAGCGCGAACTTGACCCAAATTGGGTATCAGAGCACTGTACATAGCACCAGTTGCATTACATGAGGACACATTCATTTTTTTTTAGACACAGGCAGATTAAGTGATTTGCCCATGATCACAGGATCTTCAGCGTCATTGCCGAAACTCGAACCCAGTTCTCCTGATTCGAGGTCGACCGGCCTAGCGATTAGGCCAACTCCTCCCTCTTTTCTATAAAATTTCCTTCATTGTCCACTTAATTTCCAACATGCCCATTATGGATTTGCTTTAGAAAACCTTGTGCTGGAGGGAGTGAGGGAAAATCTGAAGGTGGGCATCAGAGAGAACTTTCAATTTTGATTGTTGATAAAGCAAATCTTGAGCTTTCTCTACTTTAAATGCAACCAGCACATTTCTTAATTCGCTCCTCCTTTGAGATGAGGCTGCCGTCATGTCAGGGTAGACCTGGAAAGCCAAGTGATCAAATGCCTCAAATGATTTTTGCTGTATGGCCTTAGTTAGAATTTGCTCCTTTATGCGATAATCTGCAAAGTAGACTGAATTAGTACACGGAATACTATTTTAGGATTTGTTTGTGCCAAGACATGATGAGCTTACATTATAGATAATTCAGGGTGTTCGGCCATAACGTTGAAAACAAAATAGCTTCATACATACTTAATGCTGCAGGAACATTGTGATGTCAAATATATCATGGACATAAATATCAAAGGTAAGTTTATTGTTATTCATCTTGTTTTTAATACTGTTGTAAACTATATTGTTTACTAAAATATCATTGCATGTAATGACATTTTTTACAAATGTTTTGTTAAATAGATGTGTTAGTTATGAAAGGTGTTTTATGTATTTAATTTTGAAATAGTTTGATGTTATTTATATTTATTTTAAAAAGTAATTATAATTTTTGTTGTATTTCATTTAAAATATGTATTTGTTGAAAATTGTTTGGAAAAACTAGATGTCTATTAAACTTTTAAATAGCAGGATGTTGGGTTCATGGGGAAAAGGGTGAAGAGATTTTTTTAAATATGTTTGTCTAAACCATTTTTTCATATAAATGTTGTGTTTAAGTTTTTAATAAGTAATTTTATATTTTTTACATTTTAAATGTCTATATGCAAAAGTTACAATTGTTTTAAGTTATAAATTTAAGTTTTAGATTTTATGTCTACTCATTTTAAAAGGTTAATATTTATTTAATTTTATGATAGTATATTTTGCGTGTATGATGAAAACAACGTAATCATTTAAAAAATAATGTATTATTGTGACACTTTATATTTTATTTTAAATTATAAATTAATTTGACTTTGGTTTTAAATTTTGCATTTGTTTCTTTAGTTACTAAAAATATGTATGCATGTATAGATTTAATTTTGTATATATTTAAGTTAAAATGTTATTTTATGTAATAGGCAGTTGGAAATGGTTATCCTAATCCCTGCGGCTGTGCTGGCGCAGGCGCTGCCCTCATTGGAGGGGTTGGATTCAGAACACCGCCCCAACAAGCTCCTTGAGCCTGTCGGAGGTGCCGGTCTTTCCCCCCGACTGCTGCAGTTCAACCATCTGCATTGTAATGCAGCTGTCGGACCGACAGCCTGTATGTCTGTGAAACAGCTACCGCCGGCCTGTCTGTGGTGGTCCCACTGACATCATAATGAGGCCCTAAGTCTTGTGTTTGTCGTTTTTTTTTTACAAAACATGGTGCATTTTGAAATGTAAGATTTAATATTGAATTTTTTTAATTGCTAAAAATGTTATTTAAAATTTTTGACATAAAAAAATATGTATTTCAAATATGTTTTACTTTTGTGTATATGTGTAAGTATTATATGTATTTATTGTGTTAACTGTTCACTAAATTATGTTATTTTAAGAATTTTTGTTTCTTTAAAGGTATAATAATGAAAATGTTGTTTATAAATATTCAACTTATATTTTATTTATATTTACTTTTTAAAATGTTAATTATAGATATTTTTTAGATTTTTGTTTTTTATTTCTTTATAAACGTTGTTCATACTTTAATTTATGTAAATTGTATATATCTGTTGTGGGGGCAAGGCCAGGCCGAGCACCAAGATGGCCGCTCGGCCGTGAAACTCCGGAGCCACGCTACAGAGATGCAGTCTCTCGTCGCTCCACCAGCTTCCTCGCAGCTGTTGCTGGGAGAGGTGATGTCCCCTAGCATGCGCTGGGCTTGGGCCGCTGAGTGGCCGTCTAGATTCTGCAAGAGTGGTGGAGCGGCCCGCACTGCCTGCGGCCTGACATGGCCCTTGAGGGCCCTGCAATGACAGGAGTTGCGGGCGGGGCTGCGGACGGGCACGGCTGTGGCACTGAAATCGAGCTCGGGGATTCCTCATGCCCCTGGGGCCTGCGTTGATTGAGGGGTTCACGGAGACACATGCCTTGTGCTGTCGTACATCCCGACAATGGGTTGTAGCGGTGAGTGAGTGCAAAAAAATGTAATGCTGCCTTCCTTTTGGATCGACTGAGACTCGTGCTCACCTAAGCCTAGAGGCAGTGTACGGTGGTGTTGCATTGCATGACTGGCAGTGAGTGTTTTTCATTCTGCCTGATATGGAGGGCCCCATTTCCCTGCTTGATGTAAGCAACGGGAGCTGTTGAGAATCACAAATCTTCTGTATGGTTACCTTCTTGCTGTTCCCTATTTCTGAGGCCTAGCACCTCTACATTCTCTACCTTGCCATACTCTCCTGGTCGGCTAATCCTGCTGCCACGCTGCCAGTGGGCTGAGGTGGGCATGTAGATTTTTCAGGAGAGTCCGAGGTCTGGAGGCTGGCAGCCACTGTTGGTGCTGCATTGTCACCACCTCCCCTTTTCCTATGCAACATCATCATGATGGGGCTCAGTGATCTCAAGCAGCGCCAGCTCTCTTTTAACGCAGCTAAAACCCGTCGACGCGAGGAGAGTGATGACCCACCTAGGGCAGAGTCCTCACCCCCCTCTAGATGGTGCTGCAGCTATAATGTCGGAATTGCGGGCTTGCTTTAATTCGATCGATGCACGTTTCAACACGTTGACAGCTCGACTGGAGGGCATGCACAGCCGTATTGAACAACATGAGACCCGGATAGATGACGCTGAGCAACAACTGTCAGACCTGGAAGATGTCCAGACTGCTACCATTAAGAGGCTTGAATGTGCTGAACAACTCATGAAAGCAGTTGCAATCAAGGCAGAAGATTTGGAGAAATAATATTCGCATAGCCAGTGTGGCAGAATCTACCAATACTGGCCCCTTGAATACCTATGTTGAGCGGTACCTTGCAGATCAATTTGGTAGAGAGGCTTTTTCTTCTACCTTTGTGGTAGAACGGGCCCACAGATCACTTGCCCTGGGACCGGCACCTGTCACACCTCCCCGATTAATATTTGCCAAGCTCCTCAACTACCACGAACGGGACACAGCTCTTTGACTTGCCTGTGACAAAGGAACCATCCAGCATCAAGGCATGACTCTTGCATTCTTCCCAAACTTTACCCCTCTAGTGCAGGAGGCCGTCGTAAATTCACAGACATTAAACACACACTTCAGCAAGCAAACGTACATTAAGCTATGCTATACCAGGCGCTGCTTTGCATTCAGATAAATGGCAAATCCCATGCCTTTGAATCGCCAGCTGAGGCCACCAGTTTCTGGAAGCAGCATTGAGCCCGACCTGACTACCATGCGAATGGTGGAATGGTTGCATCCTCTTAATTGAACTCGGCGGAGTCGTGAAGATTTTCTTTGGCCATTATCCCCTATAGACAATCAGCTGTATGCCCATTACTCCTGCTAACCTTCATCAACATGGTCTATGGCTCTCCAACTGCAGCACACCGGAACTTCGGACATACGCCCCTAGCACTGCACTCTTATTGGCTCTACTTGGTTTCATCAAGGTTATGGACTTTTTGGATGTCTTCATTGTGTGTTGCCTTCTCCCTAGGAGTTCTGCTACAGTTTGAACCAGTAGTTTGCTATTTGGGAAATGATGGGATTCACCGGATATTGGTTGTTTGTTATCCGATGTGGATGGGGGTTTGGATCTTTGGGTTATTATGCGTTGTGTATTCTGATGTTATTTTATACAGGGTATTGATCACTTTTTTGGCCATGCATGTGCATATCCCACACATCCCCGCACATATCCGTTGTTTAGATGACCCCACCAGTTGAGGGATCTGGGGCACTACCTTTGAAATGTTTTTGGAACAATCTTCCCGGAAACTTGCGTAAAGAACCGAATCTCCTTCTTTTTAGAAAAAAACTCAAAACCATCTTGTTTTTGGAGGCATTGACCACAATTTAAGTCTGTCCTTTCCGGCTCTAATGCATTATCTGTTGTAATTTTCTCCTCTAGAAGTGCGAAGAGACCTGATGGTGAAACTGCGCTATAAAAGAAATAATTAACATAACATAACATAACATGTATTACGTGGAATGTTTGAGAACTCTCCAACCCACGAAAGGGAGGACAGGTTTTCTCCTACCTTGCCAGGTACTCTGTCCAAGTGGCATTTTTACAGGAAACTAAGCATGGGCGGAAAATCCGTTCCACTCGCGGATTTAGCGGATTTTCGGCAAATTCGCAATCCGCGAGATTCGCGAATTTCCCGCAAAATCCGCAAGCGGAACGGATTGGGTCAAAAGTTCAAGCTGACTTTTGTAACTCTTTTAGAATGGCGCCGGCAAGCTGCCAGAGCCATTCTAAAATAGTTACAAAAGTCAGCTTCAACAGGAAGCTCTAATAGATAAAGGAAAGCAGGTGCTGCTCAAATTCAGTTACACAATCATTAATCACCCCAAACTTGGGGTGATTAATGATTGTGTAACTTAATTTGACCTTCAACTCGAGCACCTGCTTTACTTTATCTATTAGTGCTTCCTGTTGAAGCTATTTGTAGCTATTTTAGAATGGCGCTGGCAGCTTGCCGGCGCCATTCTAAGTGGGGCTGAGGGCAGAAGGGCACAAAAGTGGGACAGAGGGCAGAAGGGGACAAAAAATGAGTGGGGCAGAGGGCAAAAGGGCACAGAAACCAGTGGTACAGAGGGCAGATGGGCATAAAAAAATGAGAGGGTGGCAATGATTAACCAGGCAAAAAAAAAACCGCGAAATCGCAAAGCGCCTCGCGAACACCCGCGAACACGCAAAGCGTCCCGCGAACACGCAAAAATAAAAAAATCTGCAAATTCGCGTGGATTCGCGAATTTTGCGGATTGCGAATTCACAAATCCGCAAATTTGCAGATTGCGAATTTGCAAAATTCGCCCATGCTTACAGGAAACCCATTATGCCCCACACTCTACCAATGCCTTTGCATCGCACTGGGGTGACAATAATTTTTTTGCTAATTATAGTACCTTCCCTAGAGGGGGTATGTATCTTAATCCACAAATCAGTTCCTTTTAGGGTGCGGGACATGGTCACTGATCCTGATGGTCATTACCTCTTGGTTGATGGCGCATTGGGGGCTGGAACCCTTCTAAGGATCAATGTTTATGCCCCAAACGTAGACTTACCTGATTTCTTCCCTAGCATATCTGCACACATTTCCCAGCTATCAGCAGACACTATTCTAATGGGGGGGTGATTTTAAAATTACACTTGGCCCACCATTACACACAACAGGTACTGAGCAGATTACTAAGCCCCATTCAGTACGGGCGCTTACTTCTCTTTTGCAGACCTTTCTCCTTGGGGATGCTTGGCAAGCCCGTAATCCCATCAATAGGAAATATTCTTTTTATTCAGCTCCTCACGAGTCCTGGTCGCACATACCCCAATAGTATCTTTCTCCCAAGCTTATGCTAGCTGTTACCACGGTCGTACACCTCCTGTGTACGCTATCAGACAACTCACCGGAATTTCTAACCATTCATATTCCCAGTATTGAGTTCCTTCGCGCTCCCGGGCTCTTCCCTGCCGAGGCGCTGCTTGACAACGTGTCTCGCAGCGAGGTCAGAGATGCCATTGAGGAGTATTTCAATTAAATGCTGGTACAGGGGCATGTCAAGCTACCCTTTAGAAAGCTTTTAAAGTGTACATCAGAGGAATCTGTATCGCCAAACGGGCTGCAGTGCTTTGCTCCATTCGCCGGGAACCCAAGACTATTAAAGGTACGCTTCAGGAGATCGACACGCATGCCCAGACAGCCGACACCCCCCTTCGATGCATTGATGTGCAACACTTCTTTTGGACTGTCAGGATCTTGAGGAGCGTGAGGTAAATTATCTTGGTGAGTACGGACTGGCTCGTATATGCGGCGAGGGTGAAAGACCTGGTCGGACACTGGCTAGGCTGCTTCTCCCCCAATACCAATTCTCCTTTATTACACACCTTGAATTGGACAATGGCACATCGAACACACACAGCGACTACATTACTGTTGCTTTACTCTCCTATTACACCCGCTTACATACCTAGCGGTGCCCTGCTGTCAATAAAGCACTTACTGATTACCTTACAGAGGTGGCTATGGTTTGGCTTGACGAGGGGCAGTGCCAGTTTCTCATATTGAAAGAGGGGCCCCCTGGCAATGATGTTGGGCAGACCTAACAGGGGAAAACACAGCATCCAGAAACAAGAAACGTGGCACTGCCCTATGTATTTGGGTTAAAGGCTCATACGGAGTCCAAAAATTGTTTTCAACGAACAAAGCTCTGAGCTCACTTTCCAATAGGGGCCATTCAATGAGAGTTCAAACACCATATACAAAAATACATCAATTTATTTTTATCTATGATTCTTAGTCAAAAAATATTTTTATACAAAATTTTCCATGGTTAAATCACATAAAATTCAATGAAGCGCCCCAAGTATCCCATTCATTCCTCCATCCTCATCACATCAATCTTCTACACTTTCGTCACCCATACAAACACTCATACCTTCTTCATACATCCAGTCAACATCATACACTAATACACTGGAATTGTCCTGCAACATCAACTCAGTGCATCGCTGGGAAGAATGTAGATGGTAGTGGCAGGATCAAATATCGACACGCCAACGCGCGTTTCAGTGCTCGGCCCGATCTATCGCCGCACCTTCAACAGGGCATGTATACAGTGGGACACAGGCAGGGACTATGACAATTCAAAGAAATGGCCACTCTCAAAGAGAGCGGTCGCCGAGAGAAGAGTCTGGTACACTGGATTATATTCAAGGTAGTTCGCTTGATTCAACAAAGACCAGTTCCGTCAGTTAAGTAAGGTTCAAAGGGTAAAACCAAGTTATCTGCATGTGAAAAAGATCTCATAGATCCGGCTAAAATGAACTGGTCTTTGTTGAATCAAGCGAACTACCTTGAATATAATCCATTGTACCAGACTCTTCTCTCGGCGACCGCTCTCTTTGAGAGTGGCCATTTCTTTGAATTGTCATAGTCCCTGCCTGTGTCCCACAACATCTCCAAGAGCGACATCTACAGTGCGGGCTAAGATTTCACTGCGTACCCCTGTTGACTTTGTTTTAAGCTGACGATGTGATGCTATTTGTTCGGGACCCCGAAACTAATCTCCCTCCTTTACTTCGAGAAATCGTGCACTTTGGGGTTTTCTGTGGACTCGCCATGAGCTGGAATAAATCAGAAATGTGTCCACTGACAGATGCACTGTTCCCTTCATTTTAGACTTCCCACTGTGCTGGTGCACTGACCCCGCACCCCCAGGTACCTGGGCGTCTTTTTGCATCAGAGTACTCCTGAGGTTATCCGTCTTAATTACAGACCTGCAATTGATAGGTTGTCAACACAAATTGATTGCTGGATTAAACTTCCTCTGTCGATTGCTGGAAGAATTGCCATCATCAAAATGGTGGCCCTGCCCCTTTTTCTATATCTATTCCTTAACATACCCATAGCCCTTACAAGCAAATCTTTTGATACACTCCGCGGTAAGTCATTAGACTGGTCTGTGCAGGCAAGCAGCCACGAATCATCAGGCAAACCTTGACTATGCCATACCAGTGTGGGGTATTGGCCGTCCCTGATTTATACTTGCACTACTTGGTTGCACAAGTGCACTTTGCGTATTATTGGTACCACCCCAATGCTAGACTGCAATCTTTGAAGCCAGAGTGATCGCAGGCCAGCCCATCCTCTATTATACTGCGGGGCTTGAATAAGATGCCATCCGAGATACAAACGTTACAATCCACTTACAAGGCCTGGGTTAGGTTACAATGATATCTGAATGCTGGCCTCCTCTATTACCCACACAAACCGCTTCTAGATAATCCTTGGCTGCCTCCAACCACAGAAACACTCACCAAGCGAACCTTGGCCTTGTGTGGACTACATACTTTGGGTGACCTTTTTCATGACACCAAACTGCACTCTGTTGCGGCTTTAACAGTAGGGTACGATGTGTCCTACATGGACAGGTTCATTCTGCATAATTATGAAACTCCATACGTGCTTCACTACTGTCTTCCCCAGAGGAACTGGAAGACAAACACAGTTCATCTCTAGCAATCACTGGCATAAATTGTTGCATTTTAAATATCTACAGATGGATTGCTGAGAGCAAACCCAATTCATCTCTAGCAATCACCGGCATAAATTGTTGCATTTTAAATATCTACACAGGGTATGCATTACACCACACTTGGTAGTGAAAATGGACCCCATCAAACCATATTTTTGCTCCAGAAGTACAATGGAACATGCCTATTTCTCCCCCTTGGTGTGGAGCTGAGCACCAATATTGGCGTATAGGAGGGGGGGGGGGGGGGGGGGGGTAGGTTTTTCACCATCTGTCCCTGATGATTGAATCTGAATTGTGTCCGACCCCGCTGCTGGCCCTGTTAGCCTATGATAAACCTTTACCCATAGGAGTTAGCTGAGTCGTTGCTATTGCTCTGCTTCTAGCTAAGAGACAAGTTTTGCTACACTGGGAGGGCGGGGGGGATCCTCTGTTCCATCAGTGAAAGCTTGGATTTGGGACTTAATGGATTGTGAAACGTATTCTACACTACAACCACCTACCTCTAGACCCAACAATATATGTCAGTCATTGCGGACTTATTTATTGCTTTTTCCTGAGGAGATCGAATTACTGCATTGTACTTGGGCTGAGCCCCGTTGCACTACATGCGCACATGCAATGCACAAACATTCATAGTCCCATTTATACCCCCATGCACCTTTTATGGGGTTTATAGACACTCCTCTTGTTATGGTGCAATACTGTCACTGTAGACTACACTTGCTCATAGGGTGGCTCTCCGGACCCCTATTCATTTCCTCATATTTATTCCAATTGTAAGTGGTACCGCTCAATCCTTTTATGTACGTGTGCATATGCCCTTTACCAAATATAATGTATTCTGGTTATTGATGTTGCATATACTGATGCTCTCATTGTAACATTTCTGATGACCCTGTATTTCTTATGTTCTCCTGTCTCCTCTCCTGTTGGTCTTTGTTTTATCTTGAAAAACTTGATAAATAAAATTACAAATTAAAAAAGTAAATATCTGTTGTAAATTATACTTATTTAATTTGTGTTTTTATATATGAATTTGAAAAATTATGTATTATATTATAGGAAAAATAAATCTTATCCCTTTAGTGTCCCACACCTTCCACAAAATAGTTTAGATTTGAGAAGGAATAGTAAATCTAACCCCTTCACCATCCCTAAAATGGTTTGAATTTGAGTAAGAGCCCTAAATGTAACCCCTCCAGTGTCCAACACCTTCCCTAAAATGGTTTAGATTGAAGTGGGAAATAATAAATGTAACACCTTTAAGGTCCAGCACCGTCCCCAAAATTGTTTAGATTAGATTCGGGATAGTAAATCTTACCCTTCTAGTGTTCAAAACCTTCCTCAAAATTGTTTAGATTAAAGTGGACATAGTAAATTTAGCCCTATTATTGTCCAACGCCTTTCCCTAAATGGTTTACTTTTGAGTGGGACTAGTAAATCTAAACCCTTTAGTGATCAATTCCTTCGCGAAAATGGTTTACATTGGAAAAGGAATAGTAAATGCTACCGCTTTAGTGCCCAACACTTTTCTAAAAATGGTTTAGGTTGTAGCAGGAATATACAATCTTGGTTTTTTAAAGTCCAGCACCTTCCTCAAACTAGATTCTATGGCAGGACCAGGAGGCAAGGCTTATGCCTTCTTTCTTCATTTACTCATTAATTAGCAGCCATTAATCATGGACGACATTCAATAAGAAACTTCCTTTCCCATCAAACCCAGGGAAAGAAGCCCACAACCGAAACAAAGTCCCAATCCAATCAGGAGCCCTCTGTCCCTTCAAGGGGTGTTGTCCCTCCTCTCTCGCCCTCTTTCTTCGCTGCGCCCAAACAAATACAGATGAGTGTCGGGACTCCGGTCCCCCTTTGATTATTATCTTTTCTGTTGTCACACCATTGTGGTTGCGATTTGTTTAGCCTGAGGTCTAGTGCCTCTGAACTTTGTGGCCGCGGGAGGGCTGTTTCGCTCCACTCGCAACTGAACTGCTGTTTTTGTAAATTGTTTATCCCTCATGTGAGGGATCCGGGGCGGGTGCGCAGCCATCTGCTACCCGCTAGAGGGCATGTGCCTCCAGAGCATCTTTCATCAGGGGCTCTGTGTCTCGCTGGACCGCATCGGTCCAGCCAAGCATTTTACGTCTTCGTGGGCGCCGCAACACTGCCAGGAAATGGCAATTCCCTGGCAGCTGTGGCAAGGCAATGGTAGTCAAACTGCTCTAATCATAATAGGGCAGTCGGGATACTGCCACTGCCCCCCTTTCGAGAGGGACAGCCAGACTCGTAATCGGCCCCTAAGCGTCCAACACCTTCCCCTAAATGGTTTAGCTTGCCATGAAAATATCAAATCTTACCCTTTCAGTGTCAAACACCTTTCTCAAAATGGTTTGTAGTTTGCACATTTGTATAGTGTATAATAACCAATACTTGTCAAAGATTTACATATTTTTTCATTTACGTGTTTTATTTATTTTGTTTAATGTACGTTTTTAGATTTTGGGTTTTGATACATACATTTATTTTTTTGCAATGAAAAAATACATTATTTTCACGTTGTGGTGGTACAATATTTTATATAGTTTTTTTATTTTATAATTTCACAGGTGCTGCTTTTTTTTACACAACCTTTTAACCTATACATTTTTTTCATTCATTTAGAAATGACACATCATTATTTTTCCATACACACATTTTATTATACATAGTTCATTGTGTTTTTACATTTTTATAATTAATTTTTTAATAAATACATTTTTTTAGGGCTATTTAATGTTGTTATATTTTTATAGTACTATGATGTATATTTTATATATATATAATTGTATCTGTTCAATACATTGTTTAACATTTTTACACATTTTAACAGCTTTTGTACATACATTTTTAACACTTTTAGTAACTTTTTGCAATATTTCCATTGATTGCTACAGGAAGATAGCCTTGTTTTATTGTTATTTAGTGGCAAAACATTTTTTGCACTACTTATATTTTGTAATCTATTCGTGTAATTTTGAGGTGGATTTAATTTGTGTCAGTTGTGGTATCTGTTGCTTTTGGACAGACAAGGTAAGTCTTAAATTAAGTTTTGATTTAGGTTCTTAGCTACAGGGAAGGTGTGGGTAGGTCGAGTTAATGTGGGGGTCTGGTATTAGATATATTTGGAGAGTTTGTTTATTGGTAATTTATGTTTGTACTGTGTTGTTATGTAGTGTAATGCAGTAGGCCTAACTATACTTTTTAATAGTAATATGTCATTGTACATAAAGTTGTGTGTTATACTATGTTTATAGAGTTGTAATGCTATGTTTGTAACATACATGGGATGTTAACTTAAACCAACATTATTTTTTAATTTCCTTCGATTTTTGGGATTTCTGAAACAGCTTTTACTTTAAAATGTTCAGATTTTTTATTGAAAATGAATTCCTTCAGTGGATTTAAATTAGACATTTCATTTGTACATTTTTGGGGAGGTTCAAGTTTCAGTTTTTGTGGATTGGATTTTTGGGAGAAGGGTCAAAAGCATCAGCTATGCAACTGTCACCGGCGATTTCTTTACAAGGGTGGGGGAACGTCGCTACCCTGCCCGCCGCGAGCCATGTGGTGTCAAAAATTAAATGTCAATGAAAATTACCATTTTACTTTTAACAAAGGCGCACCACAGCTGCCAGCCTAACTCTGAGACTGGAGGGTGTGTAGTGACTGCCCTCTGTTGCCGATTGACAGCAAGAGGACTAGAGTAGTGGTGGCCACGCACTTCAAAGTGTGCATGTCGCTTTGGCTGGTGGTATTGCAACAGCCAAAGTGACATGTGCCAATTGAAGGTGTAAACCCAGCTGTCTTAGACAGCTAGGTGGAGACAAAGCACAGGCCTCTAGGGCCTGAAGGAGAGTTAGGTCAATCTGCTCCATCCAATCCTGGTACTGCCCTCATGCAGCATGAGAGGATCGTCTGGATTGGTTAGGGGGTTCTTCATTCCACAGCCTTTGGAGGACTGCGTGGAGATCGAGTAGTCTGCAGTAATTACAATTTATTTTTATTTAATTAATGTAATGTGTAATGCTTTACTGTTTGCTTTATTTTGGAGGGAGGGATTGTTTTTATTTGGGCTTTTAAGGGAGGGTTTTTGTTTACTAGGGGCTTTTGTGTGGAGGGAAAATGTGTGTTTGTGTTTTTTGGAGGTGGTGGGGCACTTCGCTCGCCCCACCACTTTGAAAGGTCATCAGTCCCTTCTGGCAACTGTAAGTACTATGGGGCAGATTTATGAAGGCCTTGCGCCGCCGGTGCGTCA
This sequence comes from Lissotriton vulgaris, assembly GCF_964263255.1. Classification (NCBI taxonomy): domain Eukaryota; kingdom Metazoa; phylum Chordata; class Amphibia; order Caudata; family Salamandridae; genus Lissotriton; species Lissotriton vulgaris. Next base: position 711,954,480 of record NC_141694.1, read on the forward strand.
CTTTTTCCCATGTTAAAAATGACGCACCGGCGGCGCAAGGCCTTCATAAATCTGCCCATATATTTTCATTTTTGGGCAGGAAATGTTATATTTTAATATGTATTTGTATTTTGCTTTTACTGTAATTGAAATGTTTTGTTATGTATGTGTGTGTTTTATTTCATGAGATACTTTGTTTATTTTTTATATTGCATGTTTTTGGTTTTCCTATGAATATTTTTCAATAAATATTCAAATTAATTATTTGTATTCATCAGTCTTATTTTGGACTTTATTAATACAATTTTATTAGACTGATTTATAAAAAATAATTATTCTAATAGTTATTATAAAGTGGTTATGTTCCATGAATAAATGCTATAAATTGCATACTGATATGAATTCTAGAGATTTCTTCCAGAACTGCAGGGGTGTGGAATTTTAGTTTGCGATCTGAACATCATCTGCGCCAGCTTGTCACCTATGTACTACGTGCACGGCAGCCATTTTAGATATCATGGTATCCCTGTCCACGATCGATCGCCAGCGCGCCCCTCTGACCCAGCAAGCATCCTCCGCGCACCCTGGCTCCCCCTCCCTCCTCCTTATGAGCATGACCCTGTCCTTGGGAGTCACGCCAGCGCCTGACCAACACCTCCTCTCCTCCCATGAATGCCCCTCTGTTGATAAACCTCCCCTCTGCACTGGATTGTCCACGCAGCATGAATACCACTCCATTGATGGCCCCTCACCCCGTGTCCGACTGTCCACACAGGTCCGAGGCCATTGCCTAAGCCGGGAGATATCATTTACTGCCCTTTATTGTATGAGGTCGCTCTCCTTCAAAGGACCCTCTATTGATCCAGGCCTCCCCACCCCCTGTGATATGATCAGGCGCCCACATCCTAAGACTCGACGGAACACTCAGCTGCGTGATGACCCCCTCCTCTTATCAGCAGGTTGAGGACCTCTATTGTGAAGGTATATGGGGGTGGGATTAACACGATGATTACGGGGATGTCTTTTCATTGCTTTACAAAGTTCTGATTGTAATAAAGGAAGGTCACATGCCATAAACCAGTGTATAAGAGGCCAGGCCTCCGAGAGGCTGTTAGAGCACCTCGAGACGATACCTTGTTGTCTGATCTGATGTGTTCTGCTCCGTCGGAATAAAACTTCTGTTTCCTGCCTTCTGGTCTCCGGCGCCTGCCTCATTGCTTGGTAAAACTTGAATGGTACAAGGGCGGTTAGCGCCGGGCAAATCCTGAGAAAGGTCCTAGCCTTACCTTTTTCCACAATTGGCGTCCCAAAGCGTGGGGCCCATCAGCGACACGTGGATCCAGTGGGAGAGGTCCCGATGACAGAGTGAACGACTGCAACGATCGGGAAGAGCTCATGTCCGATAGACCCTCGTCTGACAGCCGATCATCCGACCTTCACTAGTTCTGAACAGACCTCTCTCGAGTGATCTACGGTCCTGACTGGGAACCATCAGGAGTGCCGCGAACATCACGAAGGAGAGAGGACGATCGGGCGCTGGATCCAGAGGACAGGAAACCGTCCATGCGGTCCGGGTAAGGTCGTGTAAACACGACGAATTGAGGAAAATTGTTTTTGTTTGGATAATACTAGTATTACGCTTTGTTGAAACCTCTGGAGATTCGCTGTCTGCAAACGGAGAAAAACAACAGGCTCTCTCTTTGCAAACAGTGAAGGATAGGTAACGCAGACTTTTGTCCCCGTTGTAATCCGTCATGCCTATTTTCCTCCCCCACTGTTTCCCGAACTGTCGTTCGTGGATTATTGTCTGGAGATTCTTTGTCTGCAAACAGGGAAGAACAAGGTCTCTCTTTGCAGGTAGAGAAAGAGTGGGTAACGATAACTTTTCGTGCCCACTTATTCTCCCCACTGAATTGTTTTGATTGACCGATTGTTCGGTATTGGTTCGTTTGAGGTATTCACCGCCGGCAAACAACGGAGAATAGAAATATTCTGTCTAGTCTTTGCCCGCCGTGATAAGATAGGTAGTGCAGACTTTTTGTCCCCGGTGTAAACCGTCATGACTATCTTCTCCCCACTGGTTGGTAGCCTGTTTAGCCCGGACCGCTTATTAGAGATGAACCATCCAGCTCCACTGGAGGGCACCCCTAATAAGGACATGTTCACTAAGTATGGACTAGTCGCTATAGCTTACACTAGACTATGGCATAAATATACGAAAAAGAACCCTGAAAGTCAGTGGCCACTGATAGGTTCCTTTAGTGAAAATAAAATAAAAACATTAGAAATAGCGCTCCAGAAGAATAAGACCACGCCCACTATGCTCGACAGTATCGGCATGTGGCGCAAGGAAACGGAACAACGAAAGAAAAGAGAAGAAGCAAAAATAGGGAAAGAATTACGAAAGGCAGCCCACCTAGCCGCAAAACAACTAGAAGAAGAAATAAAAGAAAGAAAAGAAGCTACACAAAACCAAGAATCAGGGTCAACAGGCCAATGTCCTGTTAGGACCCCCTCTGCGCTCTACCCTGAACTACCCTCCAAACAACGGGCAAACGATGAGTTACTGCTAGGTCCCCCAATCATCTACATGCCCCCTCCATATGCTCCCAGCCAACAAAACCTGCAAGCCCCGAGTGTGAGTGAAAGTGACCCTAGTGCTAGTGCACCGGCCCTCACGGCCTCCGCACCAACCATATTAACAACTTCGTCAGACGACCCCGAGGCTAGCAAACAATCATCAGCCAGGTTAAGTAGGTTAAGCAAAGATGAGCGGGATGGGATCAACGAAATAGCAAAGACATTGGTAGAATGAAGGGAGAGCGAAGAATACACAATGAGCGTATATAATTCACATGCCGACAGCCACAGACGGCATTTCATTTTGCGATTCAGCTACCACACCCTGAACGCGTATGAAGATAGGTATCAGAGTAAGGGTCCCGCTAAACTAACAACACTGTATAGGAAGATTGATGTTGGAGATGGGACTGAACGTGAGGCAACGGAGCTCTTCATGCAAATGCTTGAGGTCTTCCGCCACCTCGCGGAACAGAAACCAGAAGCCAAGGTTACGGTCCCTGAAACAACCTCGGCAGAAGTAGCCAATACTATGATGCCTATCAGAGAAGCGGCTCCTTACTGGATCCCGCCACGGGGCCAGGGAACGAGCGATGATATTAATAATGAAAATGCAAAGGGGAGGGTTGTGTACAATTGGGTTTACCAACCATGGGACCGACAAGACATCCTAACCTTTAAGCAAACCCTGCCCGACTTAAGAAAGAACCCGACGGCATTTTATACCGAATTAGGCACAGCCTTGGGTTCGACAATAATGACTTTAGCAGATATTGACTTGTTCTTTGGGTTATGCCTGCCAGCTGATGTGTGGAAGCAAATCCGGAAGGCTGACCACACGGATCTGTTTGGACATACCTGGGACCAACTCGGTAAACTAGATAGACAGCGAGAGCCGGGGAGTAAACCAGTGAAGGACATACTGGAACTCCCAGACAAACTGGTCCAGAAGTTAAAAACCCTGGTCCCGGAAAGAAAAGTAGACTGGTCGATAGTCACGGCCTGTCGACAGAAACCCCAGGAAGATGTGTCAGAATACTTCTCCCGATTTGAGACAGTGTTCTCCGACTACGGTGGCCAAGACATGACCACCGCAACCGGACAGCACCTGTTTGTGCAAAATTATGTAAAGGGACTAACACAAGAAGTCTCCCAAAAACTGCAGACGAGTGAGAGTAGTTGGGGGGCCTCCAAACCCGCAGCTATCCTTCAGATGGCTCAGTATTACGAGCACCAAAAGAATGAGAGTGATAGGGCGTCCGAGAAAAAGAAGAAAGATTTAAAGGAAAGGGTAATGATAGCCCAGATACAGGGTATAGCGCTAGGACGGGAACACCAAAGGGGGAACTACCAATCAACCACCCCCAGAGATCTACCTCCTAAAGATCACACCCCAACATCCCACACTGGACGGAGAGACATTAGCACTGACCAATGCGCCTTCTGCAAAGGGCTCAGCCATTGGAAATTCCAGTGTCCGGTTCTGCTAGAAATGAATAGAAATAGGGATTCCAGGGATGTGGCAGGTGGCCCGAGGAATAGAGTACAAGGACGAGGGAGCACCAACGACACCAGCAATGACAGATCAGGGAGACTGAACACGTTTGACCGTCCCCGACAGAACCAATATCAGCTGTCCGAAGGTGAACATGCCCCCGACTTTGCATAGGACTGCCAGGGGCAAGGGAGGGATCCAGTCGAGCTCTGTGTTGACCAGCAAGGTCCTTATGTCACCGCTAAGGTCTTGGGTACAGAGTCTCCATTCTTGCTAGACACTGGGGCGACACGTAGTGTGTTATCAAAACGACTGATTCCAAGGGCACCCTTGTCTGGCTCACACATAACGTCGATAGGTTTCGATGGGACGCCCTCCACTAACCCCCTGTCCGTACCTATTTCTTTTGACCTAGAAAACAACACTACTGACGCGACATTTCTACTCTCCTCCAACTCCCCTGACGCCATTATGGGTATTGACTTACTGAAACATTTTCGAGCTACCATTAGGTGTTCCCCAGATGGAATACGAGTCATCCTGTACGACAACCCAGACATGCCCAGATCCCGTCCCCCACGACACATGTGCTCCATAACTGACGCTGACCTGTCCCTGCTTGACACCCTGCCTCCGTACCTGTGGGCCAAAAATGACTCTGATGTGGGGCGAATGATGATTGATCCTATTCACATAACTGTACGACAGGACGCTATGCTCCCGAAACTCCCGCAATATCGGATATCGCCAGAGGGTGAGAAGGCACTGGTAGCGATCATTCAGTCTCTGGTAGATGCAGGAGTGGTTGAAGAGGTGGTTAGCAACGTCTGCAACAGCCCAATCCTACCTATTGTTAAGAAGCAAGGTGAAGGAGATGAGAAAGCGTACCGCTTCATCATCGACTTGCGAGAGATTAACAAAGTGGTTGTACCCCAATATCCTGTGGTCTCTGATATCACCACCATTCTGACCCTCATCCCGTCCACTGCCACCACCTTCTCTGTTATCGACCTTAAAAACGCGTTTTTCTCTATCCCCATTCATCCAGACAGCCGTTATCTCTTCGGCTTCACCTTAAAATCCCGCTCGTACCGATTCTGTAGAGCTCCCCAGGGATACACTGAAAGTCCCAGCATTTACAGCCAGGCCCTCAAAAGACAGCTGGATGCCTTCCAGCTACCAGAGGGAGTGGTGTTGATCCAATATGTCGATGATATCCTTTTGGCGGCCGACACCACCCCGCTTGCAACGACAGCCACCGTCCAACTCCTACACTTTCTTGCAGAGAATGGCCATAAAGTCTCCAAAAAGAAGTTACAGTTCTGTCAGCCACAGGTGACTTACCTAGGCCATCTTCTGTCCAAAGAAGGGAGGAAACTTACACCCGACCGAATCCAAACCATCCTAGATACCCCCATCCCGAAAACACAAAAGCAGGTCCGCTCTTTGGTTGGCCTAACCTCTTTTTGCAGACAGTGGTTGCCTAATTACAGTCTCATTGTGAAACCATTACTTGCCCTACTGACCAAAGATGTCCCCTCCCCGCTTCCTTGGACCACTGAGTGTCAAGCCTCCTTTAAGGAATTACGGGATGCACTCTGTTCAGCGCCTGTCCTAGGAACTCCGGATTACTCCAAACCCTTCTCCCTCTTCAACCACGAAAGGGGGGGATGCGCATTGTCTGTCCTAACTCAATCAATTGGTCCTAAGCAGCGCCCTTGTGCCTACTTCTCCGCCACTCTTGATCCTGTAGCCAGAGCTTTGCCTGCCTGCCTTCGAGCAGTAGCCGCCGCTGCTGTCTCTATCCGTCAGAGCGAGGGAATTGTACTTTCCAACTCCCTCACAGTGCTAGTACCCCATGCAGTCGACACCCTCTTGAACCAGACCAAAACCCAGCACCTGACTAGCGCACGACTGACAGGGTACGAGTTGACTCTGCTTGCACCCCACATCACACTAAAGAGATGCACGACTTTGAATCCTGCCACATTGTTACCCCTGCCTGAAAATGACCCCGACATTCCTCCCATCCACGACTGCGTGACCCTCACGGACGAACAAACTAGGAGTAGGGTTGACCTCCGAGACACTGCTTTTCCTGACCCCGATGGAGAGCTATGGGTAGACGGCTCATGCATCAAACTCCCAGATGGCACCACCTCAGCTGCCTATGCAGTAACGACAGCCCGAACAGTAGTTGAGACAGCCTGCATCACACAACGATCTGCCCAGGCAGCAGAGCTGATAGCCCTCACCCGAGCATGCATCATAGCCGCAGGGACCACCACGAACGTATATACGGACAGCCAGTATGCCTTCGGAGTGGTCCACCATTTTGGGCTCCTGTGGAGGGAGAGGGGATTCCTGACGTCCCACGGCACCCCGATCCTCCACGGAGATTTAGTCTCCGCTCTGATTGAAGCAGTTCTCCTCCCCAAACGATTAGCGGTGATAAAATGTCAGGCACACAAAAGGGTGACAGACTTAGTCGGACAAGGGAATGCGTTGGCCGACATCACTGCACGAACCACAGCTGAGAATAGGACGGTGACACGCATGTACATGACCAGGTCACAAGCAGAAACATGGAGTGACACAAGGATAATGATCAGAGACATACAATCGGCCAGCACCCCTCACGAGCTGACTAAGTGGGCAAGGGTGGGTTTGAAGGATGAGGAGGGCTGTTGGCGAACGAAGGATGCCAGCAAATGGTTGCTGCCCGACTCATATCTGATTCCCATACTGACAATGGCTCACTCCCCCGCACACATAGGATCTGCACCCATGATCGAACTCATTTCCAAAGTCTGGCATAACGACAAAATCCCTGACTCAGCCAGACGTCTAGTTCAGCAGTGCCTTATCTGCCTGCAACACAACCCCGGGAAAGGAACTGTAGTGCCCCGGGGAGGGTTTGGGACCCCCAATCACCCCTTTGAGGTCCTTCAGATGGATTACATCCAACTAGAGAGATGCCAAAACCTGAAGTATGTACTAGTCATTGTATGTGCCTTCAGTAAATGGGTAGAGGCCTATCCAACCCGTGACAACACTGCCATGACTACTGCCAAAGTACTACTGAAAGAATTCTTCCCTCGCTATGGCCTTTGCCGAATTTTATGGAGCGACAATGGCCCCCACTTCATAGCTGAGGTTATCCAACTAATCCTAAAGGGGTTGGGGGTGAAGCAACGATTCCATGCGGTCTTCCACCCCCAATCCGCTGGTCTAGTGGAACGCCATAATGCCACACTGAAGCTGAAACTGGCAAAAATAGTGGCCACCACTGGACTTAACTGGCCGGATGCCCTCCCACTGGCCTTGTTATCGATGCGCTCCACTCCCACCAAGCACCATCTGACCCCCTACGAGGTCGTGTTTGGGCGACCGATGAATCTCTGGACTGCTCCCAAACCGACCTCCATTCATGACGTCCCGGACGTCCTACTGTCCGATTATTTGTGCAAGTTAACTAAAACGTTGTCTGTCATTCATCAACAGGTGCAGCAGGCCATCCCCGATGCTTCCAGGGGCCCCGGCCACGACATCCAACCGGGAGATTTCGTATTGATACGAAATTTCCAGCGAACCAAGAGTCTGGAACCTCGGTGGACGGGCCCCTGGCAAGTGCTGATCACCACCCGAACGGCACTCCGAGTGGAGGGGAAGAAGCACTGGCTGCACGCGCATCATTGCCGAAAGGTCTCTGCAAACCTGGCCACGACAGAAAACGTCAGCACCCAAGAAGAGCTCCTGAGCAAAGACCGACCGATATTGGACTGTTATCCCGATACTGAGGCGCTCGAACTTGCAAAATTCTCTGATCCCACTGTGCCATCCAGAGAAGGGTATTTCCTGCGTCGAAAGGAGGGAGTTTCGGCTAAGTAGGCCACGGACTAAGTTAAAACTCAGAACGGTGACCTAAACACAATCAAGGGTTGCCGGGAGAGAAGCTAAACGAAGTCTGTGGTTCTGCCCACTACCGAGCCCCTTGAAGGTGATGGAAGCGCCAAATAAGAAGATGATGGAAGCGCCAGATAAGAAGATGATGGAAGCAACGGGAAATACCCAGTATAGAAATCCAAAGACTGACAACCTGCACAAATCAAAGACAATTGCACTCTTCATTGTCTTCCTCTTCTGCCTCCTCCTCATGACCTCCTTCTGGATTCTGGAGGAAAGCACACCGGCTCATGAGGCATTGCTACCTACTGCACAGCCAACACCCCTGAAAGAGCATCACCTAATCTCTCTGTCGCCTCAGCTCCGAGAAAGGCGCAGGGAATTCTGGAACAATTCCTTCGTGCAACTGTTGCACCAACACAACCTTGCTGCAAATGCTACGAACTGTTGGATCTGCGGGTTGCTCCCGCATGCCACTGGACACTCCATCCCCTTCATCCCTTCACCCTTCTCAGTTCACGGCTCTTGCCTCGCCTGGTTGATCCTCATGCAAGAGAGCCACAGGGACAACGCCACCTCCAGCCGGACAGTGTCACACTTCTACTCTGGGTTCTGGCTGAACAAAACAGGAAAGACCCCAGCTGCCCTGTGTCCTGCGCTCGCAGGCGCCACCTTCATCAAAGACATTCCAGCCAAAGAACGAGTCGAAGTACAGGTGCTCCACAATCCGGCCAGAACCACCTTCACTCATCTGCAAAAACAAACTACCGCCACTTTAACTGTGGCCCTGTCTGTTATCAATGTCACAGGTCTCGTGTGTCTCGAAGGCCAGGGAACGCAGCTGGTGGGTTACAGCGCCTGCCGAATCACCAGAACATTGGACTCAGCTGAACCCCCTTCTTTTGTTGCTTCTCCGAATATGTACTTTGTGTGTGGCACCAAGGCTTACACCTGGCTCCCGAGAGGTTGGAAGGGCACCTGTTATATTGCCTTCGTTCTTCCACCCACATATGTAGCCCCTGCCAACCACCACCGGCAGAGGCGTGCAGACGACCTTGGACAAGCCGACTCCACCGGAGCACAGTTCCTGGATGCAGCAAAGGGACTTGTTCCTCTGTGGGGCCCAATGGCAAACAGCCGTGCTATCCGACACCTGACCCAGGCAGTAGAAACAACGATCAACATCACGGCTGGTATCCTCGCCAACAACACTGCGGAGCTTCAGGCGGTCCGCCTTGTGACCCTTCAAAATCGACTCGTCCTAGACGTGGTCCTAGCCGACCGAGGAGGAGCATGCCACATCATCGGATCCAGCTGCTGTACCTACGTGCCAGACAACTCGCCTTCAGTCTACAAAGCCATCGAACACCTCCACAGACTTTCCTCGGAGGTTCACCAAGAACAGGAAGGATGGTCGCTTGGGAGCTGGTTTTGGGACACTTTGAAAAATTGGGGTTGGAAGTTGTTTTCCTTCGTGCTGATACCTCTTGTGATATTATGTGGGTGCTGCTTAGGTATCCAATGTCTGCCACCTTTGTTCGGCCTTGTTTCTAACTGTATGTGCCCAAAAACTTTGGACTTCCGAAATGAGCACATGAGCCCCCTCTATGAAGTAGAAATACGTGGCCTTATGGGGATAAATTCAAACTGACAAGTTGGCGAGACATGTTAAAAGGGAGGACTGTGGAATTTTAGTTTGCGATCTGAACATCATCTGCGCCAGCTTGTCACCTATGTACTACGTGCACGGCAGCCATTTTAGATATCATGGTATCCCTGTCCACGATCGATCGCCAGCGCGCCCCTCTGACCCAGCAAGCATCCTCCGCGCACCCTGGCTCCCCCTCCCTCCTCCTTATGAGCATGACCCTGTCCTTGGGAGTCACGCCAGCGCCTGACCAACACCTCCTCTCCTCCCATGAATGCCCCTCTGTTGATAAACCTCCCCTCTGCACTGGATTGTCCACGCAGCATGAATACCACTCCATTGATGGCCCCTCACCCCGTGTCCGACTGTCCACACAGGTCCGAGGCCATTGCCTAAGCCGGGAGATATCATTTACTGCCCTTTATTGTATGAGGTCGCTCTCCTTCAAAGGACCCTCTATTGATCCAGGCCTCCCCACCCCCTGTGATATGATCAGGCGCCCACATCCTAAGACTCGACGGAACACTCAGCTGCGTGATGACCCCCTCCTCTTATCAGCAGGTTGAGGACCTCTATTGTGAAGGTATATGGGGGTGGGATTAACACGAGGATTACGGGGATGTCTTTTCCTTGCTTTACAAAGTTCTGATTGTAATAAAGGAAGGTCACATGCCATAAACCAGTGTATAAGAGGCCAGGCCTCCGAGAGGCTGTTAGAGCACCTCGAGACGATACCTTGTTGTCTGATCTGATGTGTTCTGCTCCGTCGGAATAAAACTTCTGTTTCCTGCCTTCTGGTCTCCGGCGCCTGCCTCATTGCTTGGTAAAACTTGAATGGTACAAGGGCGGTTAGCGCCAGGCAAATCCTGAGAAAGGTCCTAGCCTTACCTTTTTCCACAGGGGTGGGACCTCAAACCTATGGTGCAAGGACTCAGTTCAGTGAATGTACTGAGTTAGAGATACCCAATAGACCACAGTCCTAACACAAACCCACCAAGATATTCTTTGCGCAGGCAACACACACAAACATTACAGTAAGAAATCCAGACTTGTCATTTTAAAAGTTTACTTTAAGATTTTAAATTTTGTGCATATGAAATGAATAGTAGCAACACAGAATGAGAATAAAATTACAGGTAAAATCTATGCTATTAATGAGCATAATAGAAACATTTCAGGCATATTTGCAACTTAGTGCCTCATTACGATGTCATGCGGAAAGCCTCTGACTGATAGTCGGATTCCCCTAGAACGCATCGGACCCCATCCGCCCGACTCGGTCGGAAACATTTATGAGCACCCGATTACGATGCTCGCGGTCGGAAGGGAAATCGTTCGGTCATTCCGAATTGGTTCCGACGGCACTCAGAGAATCCGAGTCAGCCGGAGCCAGTTTGTACAGCTTTACGGAACATCGTTTCCACCGACCAATTACGATGTTGGATTCTGACAGCCTTTCCGAGTTAGTCTGTCTGACACAAAAAGGCTGTCAGAAAGTGACCTTGGGGGCCCTTAGCAGGCCCCCCTTGATTCTGAGGCCTATGGTTGGGCACCATGGGGGTACCCAAGGGACCCTCCTGTAAAACCATGAAATCTGTTGCAGGCACCATGGGGTGCCCGTAACAGGGAGCAAGGTTTTCTGCAGACATCTATTTTTCCCATAGGAGCCTGTGTTGTCGGTCGGAACACAGGCTCCCGTAGAAGTCCATGGTACTTCTTCCGAACGGTGTTCAGAAGCATCGTAATCGGTAGTGCGGAACCGCTGATCGCCAGTCAGTGGGAACAAAATCCGACAAGGAACCGGGCGGAAAATTTTCACACGACATCGTAAAGAGGCCCTTGGATAGCATCCTATACCCTTATCCTGTTTCTAAACCCTACAGTAATTCAGGATGCCTGTAGAGCATTTGGAATGGATCACACAGCATACCTTTTGAAACAGCAAGTCTGGATGTTTGTTATCAGATTCTGCCATGGAAGAACAGACTTGTGCTTTAGCCAAGTAGTCCCAGCTTCTGCCTTCTGCAGCTACCTCTCCTGATGTACCATTCTGATTGAGAGCAGTGTCTAGATCAGGAAAAATTGCGCATGACCTTTGGCGATAATCTCTCAGATAAAGACATCTCTTAATCAGTGGTCAAAACCAGAGGCTTTTATAGGAATTTTACCACTGATTTGATCTAATGGTTTCAAAACAAATCAGAGTTTGAGACATTGTTATCTACTTATGTTATCTTACCACACCCTAATATATGTAAGCTTAACTCCATAATAACCTTGAACATCCAGAGAGAGCTGGCATTATGTCAGGTGCATAAACATGTGCGTAATTGAGTACAATGTCAGCCTACAATGAAGAGCTCCATTGTGAAGATTAAAATAGTAACACACAGGGCCTCATTACGATCTCGGTCCGAAAGCCTTCCGACCGACTCCTTGTTAGAATTGTTTCCTACCGACTCGGGTCCGGGGAGTCCGACCGACCGATTACGATTTTTCCGAACACTGTTCGGTCGAACTCCCGTTGACTTCAATGGGAGCCTGTGTTCCGACCGACAAGACAGGTTCCTATTGAAAAAACGGGTGGTCGCGGAAAACCTTGCACCCTGAGGCGGGCACCCCTTGGTGCCTACCACACCAACCAGAGGTCACGGATGAAGGGGGCCTGCTATGGGCCCCCAAAGTCAGCTTTCCACAGGCGATCCATGTCAGACAAACCGATTCGGAAAGGCTGTCCGAATCCAACATCGTTTTCTCCGAATGCCGATCGGAACTGAGTCGGAATGACCGAATGGTTTCCGACTATCGGAGTCGGCAAGTCGGTGTGTTTTCAAGTCGCTCAGAAACGTGGGTTCCAAATCGGATTCAGACAAACCAAATCCCGTTTGGAGCCTTTCCAACCAACATCGTATTCGGCCCCACAATGTCTGCCTACACTGAAGGTGTACTTGTTTATCAGCCTTTGGCACAGAGAAGGAATCTCACACTTTCTAATACAGATACTAATAAGACTGAAAGTAAAGCAAACTTAGAAAATAAATGATTCTAGATGGGAACTCTCGTAGTGTTAGCAACATGTAGGATCAAGGCCTTGGCGCATAGGATGTACAATCTTATTATAGAGTGACACATCTTTCAATGATTGACTACTGACTGCACTGTCCACAATCAGATTACGCTTTTGTTGAGGAGAGATGGGCCATGGGGGACACACGATTTTTTCACCAGCTATATGTTGCCCGTATCTTGGAGCTCTGGTTCATGACTTGGGCTAGCATGGGCGACTCACTTGGGAAACACTGCTCTGAGTGTGGACTGTGCTCTGAGATGTGGCATTTTAGGAGGGATTGTAGAGGATGAGACCAGATTAGGATTTCCACATTAGAGGATATCATTGAGGAGCCTCATATGGTTTCCTTCAGGCAATTGCAGCTCTCGTTCAACTTACTTAAATAACAATGCATTGCTTTCGCTATCTCCAACTTGAACATGCCACCCACTCATATATCAAGAATTTGACTGAAGTTAGCAATTATTTGTAGTGTTAAAGAGAAGATCTTAAGGAAGGCAATCCAAGAGAATTAATTTGAGGTGAACAATCAGTACTCAATGCAGATTTGTTCAGATATGGCAATGGAATCCACCCGGAGCAGAAAAGACTTCAAAACATTACTTCCTGCGTTTCATCAAGCGGGGTGCAGGCTACTCTTATTCATCCTGCATGTGATGAAAATTCTATATAAAGGCCGGGGCAACTGAGTCTTGATTTCCCAATGGCAGAGAACATATCATTGCACGCAAGGAGAGGTGTAAGAGGAAGACTCGGGTCAGTCTGGAGGGAAAAAGGATCATCGTTACGGAGGTGATCGAACACCCCCAACAACTGCTCTGGTGCGGCTAACTCTGTGCGTCACAAGCCAACGACATGTGGCCGTGGGCCCCTGCTGACTGCTGCCTCCGGCCCACTGCGGTCGAGTAGGTCACACATTTGGAACTAAGCCTTCATTCATTCATGGATGACTTGATATCATTGTACAGGCCTCATCGCAGACTGCATGCCCTTTCAGCTTGGGTGCCACTTAGTCTGTTCCCCGACATTCATGAACACTCTCTGGTTGAACTTAGGTGGTGTCTGAGTCTATGGCCTGGGGGTTGTCTTCATCATCATGTAGCTGATACTGACTTGGTGGTAATAACGAGGCTGTAGCATTCCACTCCTCCATTTGCTGCATCCTGCCATCTTCTGCCCTCTGCATATGCCCTGGAGGACACCTTCCACTGTCCCCCGCAACCCTCCCCTACATTCACCTTCGACATTGGCGAGGGCCCGCTCAGTTCACGTGACCCTACCTCAGTGCACTGCATATCACCGTCCCGTGGGGGTGTGCCTGTGCCGGCCACAGTGCATCCGGGGCCACTAACTCTGTGCAGCCCAAGTCAGGGACCCTGTCTGATAGAATATTGGATGGCCTCTGCATCGATGAAGTTGAGATTTTCAACGCCATGTGTCTGTGGCCCTGCACTGTCCGCTGCCTCCAGCCTCAACTGCAGTCCACCAGGGCTCACACATCAAATCGAGTCCTGACCGACCCGGAGGTCGCATCACCACAGGAGGCACATGCCCCCACCACCAGGACCAGCTCCAAACAACAACTGCCTGAGTCAGAACAGTATTACTGCCAGACTATCAGAGTTGCTCACACCTGTCATGGATTCCGTCATGTTTTTGATACCCTGTTCAGCTCATCAGATGCCACTTACTCAGTGCACCACATCTCATGGACCATTTTTGATGGAGTTTTGTGCTGTGGAGAGCTTACGCAGCAATGTCACCTCAGGCAGTGTGGGAGAGCGGTGACAATGATGAGGAAGATGATGCAGGTGTAACCCACCCCACTGCAGCAGCATCAGGACTATCCCATAGGGACACAATCCTAGATAATTTCTTCACAGGAGCAGGCTCAGCTCTTGTGCCGCAAACTCAGTGCACTGCAACTCACGGACACTTCTGTTGGCATATTGGGTGTCCTCTGTACTTGCTCCAGCTACCACCATGATGTTTCGCAGTTGCCCATGTCATGCACTTGTTTTCAGTTTCCGTTTTGATGGTGATCACTGTTCAAGTTGTTGTCGGCACCAACAACTCAGTGAGGGCTGGCTTACACTCACCCCACAAACAATCAGAACATGCGTCAATATACATGTGACCATGGCAATAAAGGTTCCAGGCGCACGTGCCCGTAGCCAGTTCAACATACTATCTGAGTGTGTCTGAGTGGCCATAATGTATGCATGAGGGTCCCAGGCCCTACAACATCACATAGTATTGTGTACAACGGACGCAACCATGTCACTGCAGGAAGCGGGTATGGCCTTGGACATGTAGCTTTGTCATCGCCCACTCAATACGTAAGAGGAGTAGACTGGGCCGGTGTACACGGGTCCAGCGTGGGGGGGTGAATGATTATTCTGGGGCTCTGGGCGTGGTTCAGTACTGGAAATGTGCAAATGCATGTATCTCTGTGTCAGTGTGAGTCTCCTTTGGGGAGTGTAGGGGGTCCCTGATGGGACTTAGACACCCACATACGTGATCTAGTTCGGCTCCCATGAGGTCGGATCCCACGCGCACCTGTTCGGCCACCTCCTTCTGGCATTCTGACACATGGCATTGGAATGCGATGTGTGCTTTGGTGAAGTGTTGGGAGCCAGCCGTGGTGGTGGGTGCTTCCTGCTGTGTGGTCTGTACAAGGGGCGGGGTCTCCTCGATGCAACTAAGCTGCCCTGCTCCTGGAGGTGGTTTGCTTGAATATGTCCATGAGCTGTTGTAGGGTGTCGGTGTCGAAGGTCTGGAGGTCTTCTTCAGCATCACTGATGAGTTGTCTGGTCTGCTCTGCTGGATGTATTGTTTGTCCCTCTGCAATGTGAAGGGGAGATGCATTTTGACGTTGTGTTGACATGTGTTGTGGCGCATTGTTCAAGTTTACATGCAGACTGTATGACAATGTACATTGTGACAGTTTGGGAGGTGCAGAATGTTTGATGTGAGACAGTGGACATTTGGACTACATGACGGATGTGAGGTTGTACACGTGCATTTTCATCTGACAGTTTCCTGCTATGTCAGATGTGATTGGCCAGTTCCTACGCATGAACGGACCCAGTTGTGTCCTCTGTTCTGCAGTGTTAGTGTTGCACCTTGTACCATATTGTCGTCAATGTGGATGTGCTGTCATTGCTATGTGTGTGTGCAGCATTGGAGGGGAGTCGCCCCTGCAGCTGTGATTTTGCTGCCCCTTATCCCTTTGAGGCGGTGTGCCTTTGACTAATGTGATTTTACAGTGCGGAGATCTTGGCGACTTGGGTCATTTGTGCTCTTGGACGGTTGTTGTACTCTTGTGCATTGTTTGTCTGTAGATGTATTGTTGATGTCAGACGTTGTTTGTACACATGGATGTGTCAGAGTGTGACCTGCTCCTTTCCGGATGTGGTCTACACTCAGTCACCTCAGTGTCGTGGCGTGCACAATGTCATGATGACTGTACTGCAGCTATGCTGATCGACATGTTGTATCAGTTGCATTGTCAGTGTGGGTCACATATATGCATCTGTGCAGGGCTTCGAACATGTGCATGTGTTGGTTGTGGTATTGTTGATGTGTGAGTTGGGGCCCCTTTGGGCACATGGTGGATGGGGCCGACTTGGTGTTTGTATGGCTGCTGCAGTGTGCCACAGGGATCATGGACATGATCCAGGGTCATTGTGGGTGTGCAGTGTGCTACACATTGTTGTGCATGTGTGCCATCGTGCCCATCTCCCCCCGTCCCCCAGTCCATGGTTGTTACTCACACTGTTGATGTTGTGTCAGGTCCTATTGAGCTGTGTCCGGACTCCCAACTCCTTGCACCGTCTCCACAATGATGACTGTGGCCACCATTTCCTCCAGGTCCTCCTGTGGTGCAGGACTCCCACCTCCAGTCGCTGTTGCTGCCTTCCTGTGGGCAGCGGGTTTGTGCTTGGTTTTGTTTTTCACATCATGCCAGCACCTCTTGGCCTCCTCCATTGACCCACGACTGCATTCACGTTTGTCAAATTGAAGTTCAGTTGATGGTAGTGTACTGTCACCTCCGTGACGCTGATACGGTTTTCCTGCGGACTGCACCCTGTCTCCCTCTTCCTCTTCTCCTTTGACTTCCCCTGCCCGAGGTTCCCTGCTGGTGGTCTGTGTGGCTTGTGGGGTTAGCGTTGACCTCTGCACTTGCCTTGGGTGCATCCATGATGCTATGCAGTTTGTGGTTGTTTCCCGTTGTTTTTGTTCAGCTTTTATGGTGCCTTTTCCCGCTTGACGCGTAGGAATTGCAGGCCTGTCGCTGGTTTTCACTGGTGTTTGTGTTGCGATTGGACTCATCGCAACTTTTGTTGTGTTCTTGTTTTGCATTTTTGCGGCGTCGCATTGTCCTTATTGCGGACATTTGCCACGTTATCGAGAGCCTATCGCATGGTACAGCCATGTTGAGAACACCGTGTTAACACGGCGTTATCTTTCTGCGATAGACTGCGATGTGAAGAGTTGGGTTAATCGAATTTTGCGATGATTAGCACACGTTCTTGAGAATATCGCCCCCGATGTGGTCACCAAACAGAGTGATTTGGGCAATTTTCTGGAATTTCATTTGTTGTTTGGCTATAAAACAAATAGGTTAAAAATGGAGATTCTATTATGTAGTTGTACGACTGATTCCCCCCCTAGTTAAAACACATGTTAAAAAGGCGCACACAAAACGTTAAAAACCATTATTAACCCCTTGGCTGCTGCCGTCAGCCAACGGTCATTGTGAGCACTACCTTGGTAGAGCTGCGCACGTCCGTTGGCCGACGCGGCCCCACCCGTTTTACGAACGTTCAGCACTGGAGCAGAACATTCGAAGCAGCCAATGGGTTAAACACAAACCAGATCAATTCATTCGATTTAGACAGTTCATAAGCATATAAAATCCATTTAAGATCAAGTCCCCGGTCTATCATATACATTGTTGTTACTAGGCACACATTATTTTATTCCAGTGTAAGAAAAACTGTTTAAATATTTTAGTATACCAATTTTAATGGTTCCACTCGCTTCACTGACACTTTTAAAGGATCACATGCCCTTCTGGACAGGAGTATCTCCCATAAATGGGATATACACAGTTATCAGAATTTTGGCGATTTTTTAAGAATCGATACCTGGAAAGACTAGTCAGCAGTAGCGGCTCCTGAAGGGAGTGCTGCGGGGCGGTGAGGCGTGGGGGAGGAGGGGCAAGGTAGGGGTAGTAAACTCTGGCATACGGCCGATCAGAGTTAGGTAAAGAAATAAATAAATAAAACTAATTAAATTGCGTGCGCTGCAAAGCATTTGGTGTTGCAGCGGGCGCAAGTTAATTCATTTTATTCATTTATTTCTTAACCTAACTCCGATCTGCCGTATGCCGGAGTTTACAACCCCACACCCTGCCCCTATCTCGCCTCACCACACGCAGCACTCCCTCCAGGAGCCGCTACTGCTGGCCAGATATAGAACCAGCTATCAGACATTGGATTGTATCAGATATTTATTAAAAGAGTTGGACCTAATAAAAAATAAAAACAGCTTATAATTAACAAAAAAACTGATTGAATCTAGTACCCGCAGACCCGTTAGATACTTGATACCCACATTTCAAAAGCATAAGCAGGGTGACTTCTTTAAAAAAGCTATACAGAAATGTTAGTCCAGGGAGGGAGTGTTAATCTCAGCTGAGGTTTGGAACAAGATAAACATGTTTAATTTCTCTTTGTTAAAAGGTGCCAACCTCCACTGGATGTCATTCTACACAAAGTGACTCCACTACAGAACACCTGATTTTTTGCGTAGGATTAACCCCCAGATACAAATGAAATGCTTTAACTGTTTAAAAGAGGGTGAAGCAAGCGTACGGCATATTATATGTGATTGCCCAAAAAACTGTGGGATATGGGCCTCTATCAGTTAATATTGTGCACGTACGGCCAGGCTTTTGTATAAAAAAAGTGAATAAGTGTTTTGTTGACAAAGAAAAATAAATGGTGATCACAATAATTCAATTGTGTGATCACGGAGATAACTAAGATTGTTTGAAAGCACAGGCATTATTTGCACCTGTTTCTTTTTCCAACCAGTTGGGGCCTGCAGCCAGTATCCTGGCTCATATGACTAGGTGTAGCTGGCAGCTGGTCTTTGTGTATTACTCCCAGACAGTGAGACAACGGGGGAATAGCTATTTTGGCGAATTGAGCCATCATGGGTCAGACAAGCTGGGGCCAGACAGGGAGGCAGGAAATGCCAAGCACCTCTGGGGTTGGTGGCCAGGACAGGGAGGCAGGAAATTCCAAGCACCTCTGGGGTTGGGGCCATCTAGAAGCTTCTCCTACTTCAAAGTAGGCACCAAGATGAAATATTGGCCCCTCAGACTCAACTCTTCAGTACACTCCAGGACCCATGAACACTTCAGAAGAAGGACACCCTGCTGCCCTGCTCCTTGAGGCCTGCCCTGCTTGCTAAGAAGGAAGACTGAACCGGTCATCCCAGTCCCAGTCAGAAATGACTCCTACGGTCAGCTGACTGACCTCCTGTTCTGAGCTACAGGGACTTAACAATCTCCAGAGGCCTCCCTTAATCTGCTCAGCTGATCTGCTGTCTGGACCTGCAACAGGAACTGCTGAAGTGAGTTTCTAATCCCAAGAGATGCCACTCAGATCCTGGAACCTTGGTATGGCATCCGCTGAACTCCTCTTCATAGAAAATGTGAAATCCTGAAGTTGAAGGCTCTTCGTAACCACAAACTGGTCGGTTTGCACCAAGATCTTGCCGCCTGCGCAACCCCCAACACAAAGCTCTAGTGAACCTGACTCTTTGCGCTACTGTAACCCCCAACGACAACCAACAACGCAAGTTCTGCACTTTGCGCTACAGCATCGACAGCCCGCAGGGAGCGCCAACACATATCTCCAGCAATGACCGCCAGTGACACCCCACAGGATCTTTGTGCTACAGGGACAACCATCCACAATGCTAGGTCTGCTCTTTGCACTACAGCAACAACCATTGGCGAGGCTCTCCTTGCTCCTCACAGCTCCCTCTACCGCGAATTGGACTCTTTGCGTTGGACTTTCGATGGTAACTTTTGCAGCTGGACTAACCTGGTCACTGTATCTGGCCCCTGCTTCCTCATGGTCGGACAGAACAAGTGACTTTCACCCTGTCTTGCATGAGCAGATAGACCTGAGTGGCACTTTGTGCTTTTAGCACTATACTTACCTTAAATCTTTAAAACTGCATATCTTCAATACTATTGATTTGGTTTTTGTCATTCTGATGTCAAATATTTTATTACATTTTACCATATTTTTCAAACTTGCTGTGGAATTTTTCTGGTGTTTTGTTTTCATTGTATTTAGTGTTTGAAGTGCTGCAAAAGTACTTTACACTGCTTTTGTGCCTACCTACTAGAGGGTTAAGCATGGGTTAATTTGGGTGTTTGCTTGTGTTTCACCCTGACAAGATTTATGGTTGCTGCTTGAGTAGGCCTCCCCAACCAGTAACCCAATTTCCTACATACACTTATAAGTTAAGCTTGTGCAACAGAGAGTTTGCCAGTCTCATAAATTTGTATTGTACTCATTGAAATAGACCCTTTAAAAACATCAGAGAACTCAATCATTGAGATTGCTTCACAGGAAGGAAGAAAGGCCACATTCAGCATTCAGTGTTGATATTACAGCACCATACTGTGGCACGCTGCACCCTGAGTCTGATCCATAGGGATCAAGAGAAAAAGAGTGTCTCTCTCCCCACAACTCTTTGAAGGCAGGGAGAACACCTCATCAATTTGAACCTGCCAATCTGAATCCTTGCTTCCACCAGAACAACTGCCTCAAAGGCATCTAAGCACTGTGCCGAAGAAATAAAAAATCTCCAAAAATTCTATTCTTTTGTGGCGAAACCGCAAATCTCAACCCCGCGACTTGTTGGTCTTGAGGCCCTCAATTCTGGTCATCATTGCTTCAAAGCACTGTCCTTCTCTACCCCTTCAGTGATTCTCAACTCGTCCTTCATTGATGGACACCAGACACCATTGCTCCTAGTAAGAGGGATGACAGGAAATCCTCTCCCGGAAGCAGCGCTAAGGGAGGAGCATCACAAGGCCTACTTGCCACACTGCCACTTTGGCAAATATAAAATAGAACAAAGGCAGGTGACAAAAACAGAAAGAGACAGGTTGTACTGAGACGGGGCACATGAGTCATGTCTTTCCTGCTTCTCTCCTCCCACTTACATTTTGGCCTATCACTCTCTCCAGCGCACCACCTTGAATGGCTGCAAGGGGAAAGAGAGAGACACCAATGAATGACTTACATGCATCTCCTCAGGATAAAATCAATGGGCCTCATTTATGAGAAATGACGCATCGCTGCGTGAAAGCAGGTATGCGTCACTTCTCAGTGCGCACTCCTTGCGACATTCCTGATGCGTCATATTTAATGTGTGACGCATCATGTCGCAAGGAGTTACAGATACGTCAGTATTTCTGACGTAACTGTAAGCGCAAAAGTGACGCTTAGCTGGAGTGCGTCACAAAAGTGACGCAACTCCAGCAATGCGTCCTTTCACATGGGGCAAGCCCCATGTGTAAGGGCCTGAGTCAGTCTTATGCCTGCTGTGAGGCAGGCGCAAGATTTTGACGCAACAGCGTCCTAAAAGTGACGCAGTGAAATCTCATAGATTTCACTGCATCACTTCTACGACCCTTCCTTGCGTCAATACGCCCCCCTTGCATAAATTATACCTGGCACAGGTATAATGTGGCACAGGGGTTTACAAAGTGACTCATCTACCTAGATGCGTCACCTTGTAAATATGGCACAACAAGGCGCATTTTTTACGCCACTGGTGCGTCACAAAAAGTGACGCACCGCCGGTGTAAAAGTGACGCACAGCCTCATAAATGAGGCCCCAGGCTTTGAATCTGATGGCATTGAACCGAGCCTAGGGTTGTGTTTGTCAACCTTTGGAAAATGGGCTTGACCACGAAGGCTGTCATTTGAGAGCCGTGTTTTCTACTGACGTGCATTAGACTAGCACATGTTTGAGACTGTACACTCTGTAAGTACCTTGTGTATGAGGGGTGGTACATCATTTAAATGATCCATTAGTCTGATGTTTTTTTACTTAAATGGGGGTCCTATAGCCTCATTGTACCAATCCCATTCCATTCAGTGTGAGCCGGTCATATGGCCGGGATGCCCGCCACCCCCTCCCAACACCAATTCCCCAAGGGGAGGAGACAGACACAGGTTTGAGCTTTTTGGAAGGCGGGGGGGAGTCACCCCCCCGGCCGTATTTATTAAAATATGAAACAAAATGTAAAACATTAAATTAAAACGTTTCATGAATTATGTACAATTTTACTTTCATTATATTTTTGATGAAGACATGTTCTTTGGCTAACCTTAACAGATCTCTAATACAAAGGTTTCCTAGCCGAGTCTAGCATCCTGAAAATGTATACATTCTAAATAAAAATTGTATATCCTAGCATTAAGGGCCAACGGCAAGGTCTTAACCGGTGTCAGATCCCTACTAGCAAACTCCTTCCTTACGGTGTGAGTGGCGCATGCGCAGAGGACTTTACCCTCGTTGCCAACTGTAACTTCCCTTGTCGTGGGGGCCCCCTTTCACTCGACGCCATCTTAAAGGTCGTCCGAGTTCCCGTGTGAGGTATCTGTAGGAAGGACAGCGTGGACTCCCCCCCCTTCACCACACTCTCTTCCGCCGGAGCGGATATCCGGCCCCGGGAAATTCGTAGGAGGGGCATATAGCCGTCTCCCCCCTGGGAGGGGCCTATGGCCATCTCCCCCTAGGCGACCCATCCGTAGTGGGTGCCGCCTCCCCGTGGAAGGGGCCAATGGCCGCCTCCCCCCGGGCGCTCCCATCCATTCTGGGTGGCGCCCCCCCTCTAGGGACCTTGAAATTACTGCTCACCGATCATGACCTTACCGCCACAGGCCGGATAGTTGACCGACTATCCGGCCCCCCCACTCCTCCTAAAGGTCATGCTTCCTCAAACCCCTTAGCCATGCTATGAAGTCTCCTATGAGTAAATCATTCCCCTCCCTGGAAAGGTGAACCCCATCATTCAGATACATGTGATCACCCCGAATACACCCGTGGGGAATGCTATGCAACTGCGCGGAGCGAAACAATTTCCCAATTTTATTGTTGACCCTCTTTACCGAGTGGTTCAACGCTGACACAGAGAGACCCCCCCGCCAAACCTTCCTGGGGATCATGTGGGACCAGGCAATCGTGCACCCCGGGAGCCTCTTAGCCAACCAGCTAACTGCCGACAGAATGTGTTCTAATAACACTCGTCTTCCCAGCTTCACTAAGTCATTGCCCCCCCAGGTGTACTATGACTATAGATGGCGGTGACCTTTGCCGCCCTAAATGACCCTCCACAAATGATTGAAATTGGTCAAAACAGAGGCCACCCTTCCCATGGAAGGTCACTCTGTACCCGTATTCCCCAGATGCGTGAATCGCGTCACCTGCCATGAATACGTCCCCGGCGCGCCTCACATATGAGTGGCCCACGACCCATGCCACTCGCTCTCCGGTTGGTGATCCTCGACCGCTGGTCTCCTGGTGCTGGGTTGACTCCAAATTCCGCCCCGCGTGACAGGCTTGCGAAACTGTAATTCAAACAAAAGACAAGAAGCGTGAGTGCATTTCAATAGTCTTTTACAACATGTGCAATCGAGCATACCTTTTGAAGCAGTTCGAGGACCAACGGCCTAGCTGTTTCACTTCTTCCGCACCCTGACCCCGGGCCAATGCCTCAGTAGCAGCCCCTATTCTAAATGAGTGGGTCCCAAAATCGCACGGGTCCATGCCCGCGGCAGCGATTGTAAGTGCTAGCACCTTCTGAAACTGAAATCTCGTCAGAGGGGTGCCATCCTTGTGCCTAAGCAGGCTCCCTCCCCATGTAGCCGACCTCTGTGCCAAGTATTCCTCTAAACACTTTATCGGACAAGTGGGGGACCCTCGAGCGCGCTGCACAACAACACTATCTCCCATAGCTCCCTGGTCTGTCTTGGACCTGGCTATCGAGATTAGCATCGAATCACCCCTTATTTGTACGTGATCCCTGCATAAGCCTCCCTCCATATCTTTCTTGTTCCTCGCCACGAGTTCGCTTACCCGCATAGCCCCATGGAATGCCAAGGCGAAAGCTGCCCGGAACAGAACTGCTTTGGAAGGGGAGGAGCACGTCTCATCCAGCTTTGCTAAAAGCAGAGACAATCGCTCTAAACCAATCGGGCGCCTTGTATCTTGTCTGCGACCCTCCAGGCGTTGCCAGCCGCGGAGCGCCTTCCTGACTAAAAAGGAACCCGTCGGGTCCCTTATGCCGTGTAGCTGTGCCATGAATGAAATGGCCGCCCTATGGCTTTCTCTATGCAGCGCTACCAAGAACCCCAGGAAGGATTCCTCCTGTCCCCAGCTATGTCTCCCTGTCGGGCCTAAAAACGTGCAGTAGGAACGAAACGCTCCCTCATAAGCCTTCCTCGTCCCGGGGGCTAAGCTGGCTGCCACGAGGTCTTGTAATCCGGGGCACCGATCAGCCATAGTGCTTCGGGGAACGGTGCCGCCACTAGGTCTGCTGTGGGTAGGTAGCCCCTGAAAGCCTGCATGTGTGAACGAGAGAGTGCATCAGCTGCATTATTCAGTACACCCGGCACATGTTTTGCCCTGAACTGTACATTCAATCTCATGCAACGTAAAACAATTTCTTTTAACAGTCTCAAGATCCACCTGCAGCGGGCTGCCTGCTGATTAATGCACTCAACCACAGTCATATTGTCGGACCAAAACACTACTGAGCGGTCCCTAAATTCGTCCGGCCATGCCAACAGAGCAACCCAAATGGGAAACAGCTCCAAGAACCCAATGTTACCTGTTAGGCCGCTGGAGTGCCACCACGTCGGCCATACTTGTGCCGACCATCGGTTACCAAAGATGGCGCCAAATCCCACGCTCCCGGCTGAATCGGTCCACAAACCCAGTTCGTCCGACGATGCTGGCGGTTTGTTCCACACTACTCGACCGTTGAAGTCCGCCAGAAATGCCAACCAAATGCGCATATCCTGGCGAACCTCTGCCGACAGTCTCGTACGGTGGTGTCCCTCCTTGAGGCCAATCATAGCTTGTGCAATAGAGCGTGAGAAAGGGCGAGCCATCGGTATTACTCTCAAGGCAAAGTTAAGCTGGCCCACTGTTTGCTGTAACTGGTGCAGGGTCACTTTCTCTTTGCCCAGGCATTGTGTTAAGGAAGCCCTGAACTTGGCCACCTTTTCCATCGGCAAACGGAAGCATCCTTCCACTGAATCGAGCTCAATTCCCAGAAACTCCAGTGAAGCAGATGGCCCCACCGTCTTACCTGGTGCCAATGGGACTCCAAACTCCTGCATGAGGATGCAGAAGTCCTG
Organism: Lissotriton vulgaris; assembly: GCF_964263255.1. Classification (NCBI taxonomy): domain Eukaryota; kingdom Metazoa; phylum Chordata; class Amphibia; order Caudata; family Salamandridae; genus Lissotriton; species Lissotriton vulgaris. The sequence goes on from NC_141694.1 coordinate 711,979,628, forward strand.
GAGCGCCTGTGCACATTTCCCATTGCCGGCCGGCCCTAAGAAAAGGAAGTCATCAAGATAGTGCATCACTTGTCTATGTCCTGTGGCCTCGGTGAATGCCCACTCTAAAAAGCAGCTGAACATCTCAAAATACGCACAAGAAATGGAGCAACCCATAGGCATGCATCTATCCATGTAATAACTTCCTTGGAACGTAAAACCTAGCAAGCGCTGGTCGCGCGGGTGCACCGGGAGCAACCTGAATGCCGATTCGATGTCCGATTTCGCCATCAGAGCCCCGGGGCCCAGGTGATTCAGTAAGGCAACGGCCTCATCAAACGATGCATACCGAACTGAACAGACATCTGGATCGATGGCTTCTTTCACCGATGCGCCCCTTGGGGCCGACAAGTTGTGAATGAGTCTATACTCCCCTGGGTCTTTCTTTGGAACCACTCCTAGAGGTGAACACACGAAATCCGCCACCGGAGGGCATGGAAAAGGCCCCGCTACCCGTCCTAAGCTGACTTCTTTGGAGATTTTCTTAGCTGCCACAGCTGGGTTATGTTGGACAGATTGCTGATTCTTACAAAAGGAGTCCCCCCGAAAATCCCCCGCCGGGATGTTGAAGCCATATAGGAAACCGTTCCTCAAAATCCCAGCGGAGACATGATCAGGGTATTTGTTCAACCAGGGAGTCAAAGCCATGATGTCGACGGGTGAAGATGACTGCTTCCCAAGCATTACCTCACTCCTGCTTGGACCCCCCCTTTCCTGAACCACCGTTCTTCGATCTACAGCTACTCTCCGGGTGTGAGGAGTTCCCACAGCCCGCACACGCATGCCGGAACCTACATGTTCCCTGGGGCCTGTAACAGTTGCCTCTGTTGAAGCCCCAACAAACCCCGCGCCTGCCCCCATTTCCGCCAGTCTTTGGCTGCGATTCCCCCCCGGCGCCTGCTTGAAAGGGCTGCGCAGGCTTCTGGTGACTTGTTCCAGGTCCGCTCCCGCCCGGCGAGGACGTACCCGCTGACCCAGGCAGGAGCTGCTTGTGCCACGAAACTGTGTCGAGGCAATCCCAGGTCAAAGTTGCATCAAACTCCTTAGCCTTTCGGAATTGCACGTCATATCCTTTCCACTCATTCCCCCCATACATGTTATAGAAATCCATGATCCTATTCTGGTAACAGGATAGCTCGGTCAACACTTCAGGCTTACGTTCCCCCATTACTGCCGTAAATATCGAGAAGGCCTTCACCCAGTTTGCTACGGTCTCATCGACCCTAAATTCCGCCATCTTGGCCCGCCACACGCTGGGGTGCCATAAATCCTTCTGGGTTTTTGCATATTCCATCTCGCGATGGTCGGTCAATAATGAAAACATATTCACATACTTGTCCCCCCATATCATTTCCTTTGTGGCCGCTGGGATGTGCTGGGCCACCCTTTCGCGCCTTGAAGGTACTGAACCGTCCCCCACCATTGGCAATGGTTTCTTACCAGGTTCAACCGCTGCGTCCGCCGTCTTTTCCCGGCCAACCGTAGGTACTCCTGGCGCCACCTGAGGGAAAACAGAAGGAACATTCGCCATCCCGGCTTCTCTCGACTGCCGTAACTGCTCGATTATTAATCTAGCTTCCTCGGCCGGATCCCCTGCAGCCACTGCCCCCCGCTTTCTTTTTGAGCCAGGGCAATACTGCCGCTAACAGGAGGGCCAGCTCTGGGGGCATTTGATCATCGTTAACCGGGGTAATTACAACAGGGATTGGTAAACCTATATCCGGACTCGGAACCGGGCTGTCCGCCGGTGTGATGGGGGCAGCTGGGGGCACCTCCGGGACCGGATCCTCCCCGGAAACCGCCCTCCTCTTGCTACGCTTCCCCCTACCCTCAGGGCCGACTCCCGGCAAGGCCGGGCCTATCACCTTCTTCGGACGGCCCGAGGGATTGTTCTGGGCCGCTAACTGCTTCTTAACTTCGGCCAAACCTCGACTGATCGAATCTACCTTACCCAATTTTCGGTCCATGATCGCCATTCGGTTCGACAAGGTGCGCAGAACCTTCTCCAGCTCGGAGCTCTTTCCTGCTTTCTTGCCGGCCATAGCTTCGTTTAATCCGCTCTAGTCGATCGACGAGGTCCCAGATCCTTCACACTCCTGACACTGAAAGAGAAGCAACAAGATTACAAGTTCTCAAAATTGCTGCTAGTTCCGTCGAGGGCTCACGAGCAACGAGTGGTGCAGCCTTCAGAGCACTGGAACAAGAGTACGCTTCTTCGGATTCCCGCTCTATTTATCCGTCTGCGGGAGGGCGGGGACCCTCCTCAGGTACGCCCACTCGGCGCGGTCTTCCAGGCGGGTGTCTAGGACAACCCCTTCTGGGCGGGAAGGGCGTGCTCCGGCTACGCCGCTTTGGGCATACCAGCCGAACCACGCCCCCCGCCCAAAATGGTTTTCCGGGGGGATCGGGGCACCCATCCATACGTTCGGGGGGACTGAGTGGTCTTCCCTTTCCATGTTCCACTGCTTTCCTTCCACCTACCCTTCGACCTCTCCCCTTCGGTGTACATCTTGAAAGGCTGCTCTCCCCCTCCCTGTCATATGAGCTTACTTAACTTTACCTCCCAGGTCATTGAGGTAAAAGGTAGAAAGTGTAAAGGTGACTTCCTGAAGCAACTTCCTTATTTGGGCCTGTTAAGACCTGGAAGGGCCTTGGGCTGGATCCTCTGTGTTTATTATCTCTGCCCTTCCCTCCCTCTTTGCTTTACCTAACATCTAACTTCGACAAGTTTCCTGTGCCTCACCTCGGAGCCTAACTAACCTTAGCAACGCCCAAGTTCATAACAGCATCTATGTTAATAAGGAATACCAGTGGGATTTGATGGGAACAGCTTCTGTGTTAACCTCACGTGCACGACTGTGGTGTATATTCGCTCCCAGCAGGCGCGAAATAATGTTTAATGCATAAAGAACAATTGATGGGCAGAATGTTGAACAATATCAAACATTCACCCCAGTACAGAGATCTGGGCCTAAATCCATTGTTTTGTTGCTCCCCATGCCATTCCAGTTTAAATCCAGCCATATGCAAATCAGTCTTGACCCTGTTCCCCATGTGAACAGTCCAGCCCGAACTGCCAGGCCAGATTCTCCCTCTACTGGAAAACAAGCATCCTAGGACCGGTTTCGGGGTTTCACCCCTCATCAAACAGGATAGTTTGCCTCCAGTGGCATGCAGAGCAAGAGACCCATGTCTGGACATACCTGTCTCACTCGGGGTGAAAAATGCAAAAAGAACAATTAATGGACAGAATGTTGAACAATGTCAAACATTCGCCCCAGTAATTAAATCTGGCCCTAAATTCGTCGTTTTTTGCACCTCATGCCATTTCAGTTTAAACACAGCCATATGCAAATCAGTCTTGATCTGGTTCCCCATGTGAACAGTCCAGCCCGATCTGCCAGGACTCCATACAGTCTTTAATGGTGACTCGTCAGTGCCACCAGGTGGGGGTCTTCTCTTACTCCTGGGTAGACTCCATGTAGACCTGCATTACAAATGGCCTGCAATCCCCCTGGTAACTCCCTACTCCTGGAATAACCAGGGGGATTACAGATTTATCTTTGGACAAATTTGAATTGCCATGGTCTGGTTGCGCTAGTGGGTCTGCATTTCCTCACAAAGCGTTCACCTGCGTTGAAAAGGTAAACTCTCAAGGAAGAAAATGCTAAATCTGTGCTAAATCCACAGACATTGTAACTCTGATGAGGCCAGTAATGATGGTTTGACAATTACCAGAGGGTTTGGGCTTCTATTGCTCCTGGAAGGATTTCTACATAGTCCGCTATTGGTAAGAGCTCCTTAGCTGACTTTAATGTGCTGGGGTCATTGACAGCCATCAGGAGTTGTAGTAGTGGTGAATATTTTGCTGCTCCTTTGGTCAGAAAGTTGTTAACACAAACCAAGAGGATCTGCCGTAACACAACAGAGCTGCCGACTTTGGAATTGGGGAACTGGGTTTGAGTTTCAGTGTGGGCTCAACATCCTATGATTCTGGGCAATTAACGTAATCTCCCCGTGCCTACAAAAATATGAATGTAACTCGTGTAAAGTGCACTACTAACTTTGGGTCAAGTTTGAGCTATATAACACCGCAAAAAAAAGAAGGCTCATTGGTTTGTCTATGCCTCGTGTGAAAGATGTTGCTAGATGCCGCCACACCTAGGAGCATATTTACAAGGGCATAGTTCCACCAGAGCATACACTTTTTCCGATGCTCTTGTGGTCGCTGTGTTCTGCTCCACATTTACAAGGCGGCGCTAAGCCTTGTAAATATGGCCTTCCTCAACACAGTTTTCTGCGTGCAATGGGTGTTGCTGTAGGCGTTCCCACACAAAACCCATTGCTTTTTGACACTGCTCCAGATTTACAAGGATCAGTAAATGTGAGGAAGCGCCAACAACTAACGCCTTTCAAAAGAAGGCGGTAATGTGGCACAACGGGGAGAAATACTTTTATTTCTCCTCATTTTTTGCTCTGGTGTAAGGGTGCCTGCACTGGTGTTAGGCAGATTTTTTCGCACAAGCACGGGGGAGAGCCCAGGGGCGCGCATATGTCTTGTTTATACAGCGCTTCCCTGCTTTTTTAAATGACGCAGCTCTGCACAGCTAAATTGCTGGCAGCGCTGCACTGCGCCATTTCATTGTAAATATCCCCCCTAGTCTGGGGAACACTCTCCGCGCCTCCTACATGACACCTAAACAAACTACTCCTAAGTGACACCTCCACCTACACCCTATTTCATCCTCAAGCAAAATGAACAGCTATTAACTCCACCAGTATGAAAGCATTATGAGGCCTCCCCAGGAGGCAGGAAAGTGCTGTAGAAACGCTACAATACAATGAGATCCATGAAGTGCACAGAGTAGAAAGAATGCATGACAGGGCACACAATTTGAAATACATAAATTGCAAAGACCGATCCGAACCGCAGAATACAGTTATTATAGTTACAGTTAGGAAATGCGTGGGTGAGCGCAGGAAGCCTGGCAGCACAGTAAGCGGAAGTCAGCACAGATGGGCATCAAACTGCTCGGCTTCCTGTCAGCTGCAACTGCCCAATCACGAGGAGGAGGTCACGGTGAGCACTTGACAAAGCCCAGGCACGTCCTTGATGAGTGCTTCGCTTTGAGGGTGTGACTGCTTCTTCCTGTTAAGACCTGTGTGTTGATGCACCTGCTGGGCCACATGAAAACAAGGAGTGGCTGGTGGTGTCAGAAACCATGGAGAGGACCAACAACAGGCCCGGACTGGCCGTTGCGGGCACCGGGCAATCCCCCAGTGCGCCGCAAGGGTGGAGGCCGGTTTGGAGCCCTGGGGGCCGTTTTTGTTACAGGGCCGTTTTTGCAGCATAGCCCCCTGTAACAAAATCGTCTGAAAACCGGCCCCGACAAAGAGCTCGGTCGCACCCCCAGGGGGCCAGCCGAGCACTTTGCCAGGGCCGGTTTTGGTTCTCAGTCTGGCCCTGACCAACAAAGGGAGTCAGTCGGCATGGGTTAAACCTCCCTAACATGTGGCCCTCTAAACATGGCACCTCGTTGTTTATGGTACTGATTTTTTGCTGCATTGAAGGTTGACAATTATTCTAATGCTACTTTTTATTATTTGCTCAATTGTGTAGCGCTCCCATGCCCTGAGTAACTTAGAAACGTTGAAAATAAATAATCAATAAAGATAGGACATATTTGGGAGTATAGAAGCATGTGTAAAAGGTGTTTGAACAGGATGAGGGTGCTGTGGGACCTGAGCAGTCATGGTTACTTAGAGGGATCATGGCACAGCAGAGTGGTCAATGGAGACCAGCAGCCCACAGGCATGCACACTTTCTTGGGCTCTAATGTTTGTGGTTTTTTTTTACCATCATGTTTTTTCAGAGAACTATATTGCAATTTGTGGTCACTTTAGGTTCCTACCTAATATGATGAAAGTTCAAGAAGCCCTGGTGAATGTTTGATCAACTGATGCTTAAGAGGTCAACAGTGTGAAGCAGAGTGAGCAGAACATATTAGCTGGTTGGCGAGGCGCGACTTGTCAGTAAAGGGTCACTGGTTGTGGTGTGGTGCGGTGCGCTAGCTGGGGAGGAGCAACACAGTACCGCACCTGTAGTATCTGTTAGAGGTGGACATGCTTATGGACTCAGCACCACGAGCCATTTTGCTGCTCCAAGCTGCGTCATTTTAAAAGCACAGGGATGCGTCATATTTACAACAATATCAAGTATTTGTGTGCTTTCCCCAGCGCTGGCGCACAATTTGCTGCTATGTGCCAACGCAGGCACCCTTGTACCAATGCAGGCACCCTTGTACCATGGTGCAAGGATGCCTGCGTTGTGGGGATGATTGTTTTTGTGCAGGAAGGGACACAAGGAGCTTGTAAGTAAACCCCTTAGCGCCTTATCACCCGATAGAGTTAAGCGCCAAATGGAACAAGCTCATTTACGTTCTTTCAAAGGGCGGAAAGAGGCAATATCTGACTTCTTGTAACCTCACCCTGCTCTAGTACCTCCATTTAGAGTTCAGGTTAAGCTTTAAGTAAAAGAAATATCCTCACCATATCCTGCCTTCCTATGACAAGCATGTCTGCTCTGATGGGTGGCAAGCGCTGTGCTGGGAATCCGGCAATGCCCACAAGAGAGAATATAGGCAGACCTTCTGAGGGTGACAGAATCCCAAATCACAATTAGGTCACAATTATTTACTGTATGGACTGTCCCTCTTAGTGAAAAGTTCCCAAGCAAAACACAAACAAATGCCCAGTTTTTAGTAACGGGCTGAATGGCACAAGGTACATACTCTTAATTGAGGGTGGCTCAGAGTCTGTGGGTCATCTGAGTGGAAGAATGTGGACCTGGGGACTTGGTTCATCTGATTATGACGTGCATAGCCCAGCTGTTTTAACACTGCTATCCTCAGTGCTAAATTGTGTAGGTAGCTGCAGGTAGTGGGCACAGTCACTCATTTTGAGGGGGTCTCAGCTGATTTTTCATCATCAACTTTTGAGTCACCAGAGTAAAGACACGCTAGAGGTGTGGGTATGGGAACTGCATGTGTTTTTCTGGCTGTAGACTGTGTTTGTGGTAATATCAGGGAAACCAACAACAACAAAAACAGCCCACCAGACCATAAAACAAAGAATACAAACAGCCAGTTAACTGGTCCACAGTTACCTATCTGATCAGATTTCTGACACTACCAAATTGCTCTGTAGGCCAGTCCAAACCTGAAGATAGGTGAGAAAACAAAGAAATTGAAGGAAGAGAAAGGTAGGAAAACAATAACAAAGTGAGAAAGCATGAATAATGTACCTCCAAGAGTGAGATACTGAGACAGGAAGTGTAGGGTGGTGGAAGAAAGAAGAATGAGGGGTAATCAAGGATAGCTAGTCTCGGATTTTGGCGACCCCTGATATTTGACTTTTTTTGGGGTGTGGGGTAGGGTTGGGGGGGGTTTTATATAGCGTGAACTCGACCCGAAGGTATCAGAGTACGTTACATGGGCACCAGTTGCATCACAGAAGGACACATTCAGTTTAGGAGGCACAGGGAGATTAAGTGATTTGCCCAGAATCGCAGGATGTTGAGCGTTTCTGGTTCCCCAGCTTCGACGCGGACCGCTCTGGCCGTTAGGCCACATCCTCTCTACTACATTACTAGGCATTCTGCATGGCGAGCAGTATTCTCTTAAGAAAAACTTCTGCTACCTGTACTTACATTTAACACACGTCAGAGTAATGTCTGGACAACAGTGGTAACTAAAAGGCTCAACTGGAACTAAAACCGGGTGGTATGAAGTGGGTGCTAGGTGAAGGCTGATGAATGCACTGGGCAGCTGGGGAGAATAACGAGACTATGTGCCTGATTTATTAACCTTTCATGCAATACAAAGTAACTTGCTGTGCAGCGTTGCATGACATGGAAAGAGCAGCAATGCACCATATCTACTAAAATGTGGCGTACTTCTGCTCTCTCATAGCACTGGTGCACTTCAGGCAGCGTAGCACACACGCAGGCACCCTGGCATCACGGTGCTAGAGTGCCTGGATTACAAGGAGAATTGGTTTTGTGCAGGAAAACAATCTCTCAAGGCATGATCCTCCTTTTAGAGGGAATAACAAGGAGAAAAACATATTTTTCTCCTAGTTACGCCATTCTCTGGTAGGCCGAGCGATTTTGTGCAATACCTGGTTTATAAAACATTGTACATTTGGGATTGCGTGAAATCCATGGGTGAATGTATGGAACACTCATGTTCCATCCATCGAAGGCCTCCCAGAATGCAATGTAATGCAATGTAATGCAATGAAGCAAGCTGCTGCATCGCATTACATATTTGTTTACAAAGCCACGCAAGGGAGCACAGATCACCCCTTGTGTGGCTTTATAAATATTCACTAGCATTTTATATCATGGATGTGCCACAAAAGTGGTGCACCCATGACACTAAATGTAAGTAAATTTGGCCCCATGTTTCTAATCTATTTAATGTTATTATTTGTGTAGTTTATTAGTAAATCGCTTATCCTGGGTGATGAGATTCTTCGGTCCATAGTCCTATTAGGATAATCGTATTTTTTTTAAATGAACTGCTGGTAATAATGCATTGTTCCGTGCATGCCCATTCCATCCGTTGCGTTTTTGCTCTGGACTGCCAAATTGTGCTGCAATGCCATACAAGTTGCAGCTTGTGCTCTGTGCTGTGGAAGGAATAAATAACAATGAAAATATTTAAATATATGTATCACAGTACTTTTGCACCTTCATTTATTTAATACTAATATATTAAACGCTTAGGTTTATCAGGCTGCTCTACACCAAACACTGTATATCCATTCCTGAAATTTCACTTTACAAATCATCGTTATCAGATGCATTGGGTAATATATAACTAGGGCTCCTGGTTTCATGGTATTTATTTTTCTAACATTTCCGTCTGTATTTATCCATATTTATTTTTTGTCCATTTTATGTGTATTTATCCATATTTATTTTGTGTTTTGTGTATAAATGAAGTTTAAAACTGTACATTTCCATATTTATTTAACCGATAGACATGCACTCATTCTTTGATGTCTGTCGTGATTTAGCTATTTTAGCTGCCAAATATTATGTAACAATACATACACTAAATATTAGCTTTATACCACAAAGGTATGTTGACTTATTCCAATATTTAAAGTAATTTCATGTTGTTTTTTAATTTCCCATGCTGTCCATCTGCTCAGCTGTTGGGCTACAATTCATGAAAGACAGCATCGAGAGTCACTTCAAAGAAGCAACATTTTCAGTATTTATCCAATTTTAAAAATAAATGCAGACAGAAAACACATTGTTTTCTGTCTGTATTTAACTGTAAAAATCTGTGAAAACGGAAAACAGGGAGCCTTATCTATAACCCTGGGCGAAGTACTAAGCTACGCTCGCGTAGTTTGCAAGGTTTGCAGTACTTCGCACTATGCTAACTGCACGTAGCACAGTGCAAACACGCTTAGCGGTCATTTTTTGTTTGCTCGCAGTCCTCAACGTCAAGTTGGTGACAACGAGTGAGCAAAATGACATCCCAGTGAGACTTTTTCCTCGTTCGCGATCAGCAACATCATGTTGGTGATCGCGAGCGTGGAAAATAAACCTCCCAGCAAGATTCTCAACGCGGGGAGGTCAGGTTTCTCATTGTGAATGGTCGCGTATGCTCGCGAACGCTCGCGATGAGAAACTACCAGTCCACGTTGAGAAAGCTGCCACTCGAGAAGAAATCTACTCGAGCAGCAGAAAACGACTGCTTGCACTGTGCAAGATGCGGTTTGCACTGATTGCACAGTGCGGAAAAGCATCCGGCACTGTGCAATCAGTGCGTCCAGCATTTTGCAGAGTGCACTACGTGTAGCTACGCGTAGCGCTACTACGCAAACTACGCCCAGGGTTAGTAATATATATACATGAAGAGAGAGGCTCTCATTACAGGGCTAAGATCCGATCCCTGTACACAAGTGTTTACACAGAGATCGGAATTAAGTGGTTGTATGATAATGATCACACTCTCCCGGTTGTCTCCTGCTTAATTCTGGTAGGTCAAACCTGGTGGAATGTTTTGGGGGGAAAAGGCGCACAGAAAAGGCAAAACATACAGAAATTGGTGTATTTAAAATGATTTCCCATTTTATGCCTCATTTTCCTGTTAGAAACTTTGAAGAAAAATAATTTACCATATGTGATAAATACCTCAATGTGAGGTAATTACATACTTAACCAAGTGGTATAACCTTAGTGGCTTGGGCAGTAACACTTTGAGCTACTAAACATAACTGATGAGAGGGGAAACTTCCATTACAACACAGTCATTACAACAACCTACCTTTACAAAGCAACTGTTACAACACAACTGCCTTTGCATCGCATGCCATTACAAGGCATGCCATTACAATGCATGTCACTACAACGCATGCCATTACAATGCATACCATTACAAAGCATGCCATTACAACGCATTATAAGGTAAGTAATGGAGATTCTTTTAGTATTAGGGTGGGTATGGGTTTTGGGGTTTTGAGGTACATGGGAATAGTCGTTTTTACCCCTACACTATCCAACACTTTCCCTACTGTTGCACTCACTGGAGTGGGAATAGTAATTTTTACCCCTACACTATCAAACATTTACCTACTGTGGTCTAAAAGTATTATGCGTTGCAATAGAATGCGTTGTAATGGTATATGTTGGAATGCGTTGGAAAGGTAGTTTTTAAAAATGCGTTGTAATGGCATGCATTGTAAAATCATGCAATGTAATGGTAGTTGCGATGTAAAGACTGCATTGTAATTGCATGTGTTGTAACATCATATATTCGATAAGAGTTCAAACATGTTAGTGAACTTTAGCTTCTCAACTGTTGGCAAATTTGTGCAACACAGATTCTGAAAATATGGAATTAAACTTCCTTTTATGATACTGGAATCCTGAGATCATATGATACTATAGTTGATGAACTCACTAGCGCCTCTAAGGCCAAGTGCCCATTGAAAGCTTTTCTCATTACTGTTCGTTCCCTCCAGAAGCATGCAGAATGTGTCCATGGTCTTTTCTTGGACGAAAGCCCTGATATTTTATTTATAACAGAGACTTGGTTGTCGGCATAGTCGAATCCCAAGGTAGAAATGGCTATTCTCTCTGATTTCAAGATGCAGAATCTAGACCAGGACTCTGGAAGAGGGGAAGGCATTGCTGTTATTTATAAGGACATCTATACTTGCTCCTCCTTCCCAGTTTCAGAACTTTTGGAAGCAGAGGTGCTGGGATTCTTCCTTTCGCAAAATGCCCAACCGTCGTCAGGATGCGTGTTGATTTATAGACCTCCTGGTCCGGCTGGCTGCTTTTGAACTCCCTCAATGAAACTATCTCAGGTTATTTTGCGATTTTCCCACTGTGTCATACTGTGGGATTTCAATCCATTGGGTCTTTTTGTCCGACAAAGATACACGCACCCTCATCGCCATTATGCCCCCGCTAGGACTCTCTCAATGAGTTGCCCAAGCCCCTCTTTCTGGGAGTCACTCTATCGATTTAGTTTTTTCTAATCCTAGTTCATCACTGCCGAACCCTACTCCTCTGGCTTGGACTTGGCTTATCTCTCCTCAGGACAGTTTGAGGACCCATGCTTCCTCGTGCCTCACTAGACCCATTTCTAAGATTTCTCAAAGTAGTTTGCTGATTGTCCTGGAAAATAGCAAACTGATCTTCTCTGGCTCCATTGATTCTGACACGCAGAAGCTTGACAACTGACGGCACCTAGCAGAAGTATTGTCTCGAGCCCTTGGTTTTGTGACAAGCTCAGGCAGGAGAAAAAAATATGTAAGAGGGCTGTAAGAGAATGGCGAAAGAATTACAGCGCGGAGTCTAAAGCATTGTATAAAAAGGTTCTCAAAAGTAATGTGACGCTGATAAACCATATAAATAGAGAGTATTCTGAAGGTAGAATCGAAATGGCAAGTACAAATCTAGAGACTTTTTTCAGATTGCAAAAGATTTCTTGGATCCAGCTGCATGCCACAGAAGCACGGCTCCTTCGGCCAAGTGGTGAGAAGATTTGGCCTTATTTTTTCACAAGAGAATACAGGAGATCTAGACTAGCCTAACTATAACCTTGTCATTGTATGTCGAGGTTTTAAAACCAACTCAATGCCCTAATTCTGTGTCCTGTTTGATGCTGAGTTTAATGCAATTTCTCTGGAAGACTCTAGAAGGGCTATCCTAAATCTTATGTTTGGCTACCCTTCTGATCCCTTCTCTCTTGGCTTTGGGAGTAGCCGTTATTAATCCCACCATGAATGTCCTCCGAAAAAAGTCTTTGGCTACGGCTACAGTTCAGTCCAGCTGGAAGCAGACTAAAATTTTACATCTTTTGAAAAAGGCAAGTGCAGACCCAGATATTCCAGGCTACTATAGGCTTATTTCACTTTTGCCTGCTCCATCTAAGCTGCTGGAAGGGTTTGTGGATCGTCAGCTCTCTAAGTATAGTGAGACTAACAAACTATTACATCCCAGCCAATCTGGCTTTAGGCCAAGGTTCAGCACAGAGACAGCCCTCCTGGAGGTCTCTGAACTGAGTAAAAGCACCATCAATGGTGATGGAAGGTCTGTCCTGGTGCTGTTAGACCTGTCAGCAGCATTCATCATGGTCCCACACACTAGACTGCTCGACTGACTGCAGGAGATTTGCATCAGAGGCAAGGCCTGGAAGTGGCTGAAATCCTTCCTAGAGGATAGGAGGCATGAGAGACGGTCTCTCAGAGGTTGGCTCTCAGCCCCACATTACCATAGCTGCCAAGGTTTCAGATTGCTCATGTGTGACATTTTCATAATTTCAGTGTAATTATGAGTGGCATTCACCGACTATGAGAGTTTGTGCTTCCCAGACCAAGCACTCTTAAACTATACTGCCCACCAGTATGGATGATATGTCACTCCTACACCTTATACTCCCCTGGTTTATGTAACATTTTGGTTAGATTTGGGGGTCTCTAGTTGGCATAGGTAGGTACCTGTGACAAATAGGGACCCTTGCGTCTAGTCAGGGTAATGGGGTAAACTCCTAAAATAACCCCTGCTCACCTCCTTGGTAGCTTGGCATGAGCAGACAGGCTTATCTCAGAGGCAGTGTGTAAAGCATTTGTGAACACATACAGTAATAAAGTGCTAACACTACAGATGGACACCACACAAGTTGTATATTAAAAATAAGTATTCTTTATATAGATGTAACACAAGACCACAAATGACAAAAATCCACAATACTGTACTTAAAATGGTAGGTTTAGCTTAGTTCTCTTTAGATCTTAACATGCAACACTTTGAGTCAATGTACCTTCAGATGCGTAACGCTTCTACAACAAAAGTGTTGCAGGGATGGTGAAAAACGAAAATGGCTGTAATTCTCTATTAGGATATGCCACACACACCAGGGCATGTCCTGCCTTATACTTACAATGCACCAAGCCCTTGGGGCTACCATAGGGGTGTCTGATATGAAGAAAAGGGAAGGTTTAGGGACTGACAAGTGGGTGCACTTGCCCAGTCAGCATGGTAGTACCAGACTGCACACAGGCTCTTCAATGGCAGGCCTTAGACACACTTTTACAGGCTGCTTCTGTGGGTGGCACAACCAGTGCTGCAAGCCCACTAGCAGCATTTAGATTACCAGCCCTGGGCACTCCTGGTGCACGGTACTAGGGTCTGACAGGTAAACCAAACCAGCCAATCATGGAATCACTAATCCATACATCAATTTATAATAGGGAGCCCTTGCACTGTGGCACTGGACAGCAGTGGCACAGTGCCCAAAGCATCTAACACCAGCAAGAACACATGAGGCAACAGCAAAAATGGAAGGGAGAACCACACCAAGGTGCCAGGTCTAACAATTTCCTATAAGCTGATTTACACAGGTATGATTCATTATTTCTGTGTAATTTTGTGCGATGCAAAGTGCCCTGACACCCTGCAAAGGTATGAGTGGCACTATATAACTAACTATTTGGTTCTGAAAAAGAGTGGTTATGGAGACTTGAGGGGCACTGTTAATACCTTCGGTGCTCATGACGGCTCCCGGCCATCATGAGGCAGAGTAGACGTGTGGTCATGACAGCCAGGAACTGTCAGAATGTTGCCGCTCTGCCCACACCCGGTTAATTCCCCGCTTGTGCTGGTGAATTAATCAGTGGGCAGAGTTCTAACGGCTCCTGGCCGTCATGAGCACACGCCCACCTTGATTTATGATGGCCGGGAGCCGTCATAAGTACTAGAGCGCCACGCCCAACCCTGCCCCCCCTCGCACCGCGGAGAAATTCGCACTGCGGCAAAGGGGTTAAAAGGTGGTGAGGGAATCCATGGTGGAGTTGGTCACCGCCTCCAACATGGATGGGGGGCACCAACAAACATTGTCGCACTGGGTGCAACCAGCACTAGACCCGGCCCTGATTACTTCTTATGTCTTAACAGGACTGGGGATAAAGAGATAGGTAAATTGCGCAATATGAGCCACCTAAGTGATGAGAAGTCCCACCATTCCAACATTTGAAAGTCTATCTACTCACACAACATCTGCATAATTGTTTAGGGAAAGTGCGCACAACACAAGTACACTAGGCTCTAGAACAATCTTGAAGGAATAAATGTCAGCATTTCAGTTAGGACTCCTAACTTTAAACTACTAAATGCCTTTTGCTGAGCCAGGTTCGAGCAGGGGAAGGTAGAACAATAGGCATCCTGTCACAGAGAGGTGTGACCACCTGCCAGGGAGGATTTAGTGTATTAGGGAAGGGTGGATGCGCTTGCCAGCGCCTGAAGGTCTGCATGAGGGGCACATTTGGTGTCATAGTGCATAGTCCAGTTCAAACCAGTCCTGGAAGCCGTTGGCTCGCGCTCTGGCGCGAAACTGGACAAAGAATATAGGAGTAACCGCCCCCCTGTCTAGACTTTCCCCTGGGAGAGTCCCTGAATCTTCCCAACCCTTTCCCTAGGGTACTTAAGGGCTTCCCTGGGTGTAGGTCCCTCGATTCATAGTAGGATAATATCCAGAACTGAAACCACTGCACTTCTACCGTCTGGGCACTCTGGACTTCGCTGGACTTCGTTTGGGCCTGACTTCATCCCCCTTCCAGTCTGCTGCATTGTCTGAGCCAGTACATTATACAGAAACCTTCCAAGGTCTCTGAAGCATCAAGAACAACCAAAGTAATCTCCCTTTGAGTTATGGAGTCACTCCCCTGTATTCACAGGCACCTCAACACTGTTGACCGGCCTGCTAATCCTGAGCTCCTGCAGACTCCGAAGTATTCAACAACACAAGTGGTGGATAGCTATGTCACGCAAGGTCTGAGCTGTCCTCGCACCGAGTTGGAGGCCAGAATCCCTCATGGGGGTTGCATTAACCGAACCCCTGTGCACTGCATACTTTTGCAAGTGCATATGCTTGTTGGGAAATTTGTGACAAGTGCATTGGACTCCAAGTAGCCTCAACCTCCAGCAACTTTGGCCATCAAGATCTTCAGCCACACCACCTCGTGGGCACTGTGGCCTGCTCCTTTTGGTGAGCTGCTTGAGGTCCTTTTGCGACTCCTGTGCCTCCGGCCTGGGTCCATTAGAGGGTTGATTTTGCTTTCCTTGGGCTCCCTTGATTGCTCAGGGCATGCCCTGATGCCCCTGCTTGTGGTGAGTCTCTAGAACCTTGCTGGTCCCAACCGTGCACCTTATTGACTTCCTGCATGGGATGCATTTGCCAAGGCTTGTTGGTGCTCCTGCCGGACACCGACCCCCTCAGCACTCGACATACTTCATGGGACGGCTCGTATTTTGGTCCTGGTCTTCCTCAGCATCGCCTGGTCCTCGCAACTTCAGAATCAAGGTCACCACCATCCATACTGAAGCACCCGGCATCGGAGGGCAGTCGTCTTCCAAGTCTCCTAGTCACCCATGAGTGACCTAGACTCTGTCCCCTCTGCATTCTGGTGCTCCTCTTCAAGAATCCAGGTTTGGATTCCCACTGACACTTTCTCCTCTTCCAGCAGCGGCACTTTCCTGAAGTTCTCTATTGGGTTTGACGACAGTTTCAAACACCACTTCACATCTATGCACCCGGATTCCCTGGGATAGGTAACTTGGGTACCATGGTATCCACGGGTGGGGTGGCTGTCCAACCTTCTGTCTTCCACAGGGTTTCTTCAGGCTCCACTGGGAAGGGTCCCCTATCTTTAAAAATCCAACCGCGACTTGCACATAGACTTGTACGGAGCAAGCAGTTGTGTTCACACACTGCACACCCTCTCCATGGGGTTCCTATCTACTTACCTTGGCTGGTTCAGTGGGTCCCCAGCAATTTTACTTCCTCTCAGCATTGTCCTGACTTGACTAGTGGTTCTTATACCACTTTCTTAGTCTATGGTTTGCCACCCCGCCCCCGAGGCCCACTGTGTATTAGAGCGATTTATTGTAATTTCTTTGCTAAGGTATTGTGTGCTTTGTGTCTATCTCCATGTGGGAGATACTATAACGTACTAGATAATGTTATATAATAAATACATATTTTTATAAATACTTTTTGTTCTCTTTCATTTAATCTCTACTACAAGATTGCATTCTGGTAAAACAAGCTACTTTACACTCCTTTAAGACTAACCCTGAAGGCTGCTCTCCACAGCTACCACTTGGATAGCTTTCTAAGGTTGTCTGAGACCACTTAAATCACCATAAGGGTTGTCCAGACTGGTGCAAGGTGCCCACTTACATTAGTGTATAAACAAAGAACACTGTCTCAACCTGTGGTCATTTAGAGGGCAAATTAATAAAAAAAAGTTAAAATCAAGAGGCGAGAAGTGGTAAAAAAAGGGGGAGACCACTAGAAATTTGACAGTAGAAAGTAGATTCTTATTGCAAGTGGTACATTACAGTGTATGCATGAGTAACCCAAAATAGTGGATTTACACATATCGTGCTTGTGACTGTGAACGGTGCAGTGACACAATAAGGTGAAAACAGCCTGAATGGCACAAAAAAATATAATACAGAAGAATTGGAGGTCAACAACACAATGGAGATTATGTACAAAGCATGTTTTACTGCTTGGGTTAACCACAGTAATACCCGAAGTTACGCTGAGTGCTCGACAGTGTTTTGACCTGTATGACTCCAAGGTCATCATCCGGCACGGGTTACTTTAATCAGTTGAGTGCTGAGAGAATATAAATGAGGCCCAAAAATCCAAAAGGAGGTCATGTAAAAGGGGACACGAGGAGAAGTAAACTACCGGTGGTGGTAGTGGAGGGTCCAGCAGGACGGAAAACCAAGTACAGATGGTCCTGGCTGGCTCTGTATAGGAGGTAAAGGAGAGCACCTTAATGTAAGGCCAAAAATGTAGGAAAAGGAAAAGAGGACGAAAGGGAGTGTATTTTACCTGCAGGGTAGGGAACAAGGAATTTGCATGTGCAATTGCTATCCTTGTTGAACTGATCGTGTTGCTCGTACACATCATGGTAGGAAATCCAGGAGTCAGGCGTCAACGGACATCGACTAGTGATGGGGGAAAGGGGGAAAAAAATTATAAGTATGGCAGTCAAGCCCGCAAGCGTGAATGCAAGGGAAAAGGAGGAAGGAGGGGGTGGAGCATACCTTGGTATAATGTCCAGAGGCCTGGGTTGGTAGAAGCAGTCCTCATCGAAACAGGGAAAAATTGTCCAGCAGGGAAGCGTGAGGATCAGAACCCACACCTGTGGTGCATCTGAGCTGGTCGGCGAGAGAAAGCTGTCTTGAAGCAGTGAGTGGTGGCGGGAGGGGTAATGTGGTGGGAGGAGTGGGCCGGGTAAGGAGCAGCACCGTTGGGTGACCCTGGGGGACAGAGCAGTAAGAGGAGCCAATAGAAAAGTGGTGGAGAGCGTGAAGAGCACGCAAAGGAGCACTGGGAATCCAGTGGCCTACTAAAGGAAAGGCCAGTGGCTCTCTCCCTTCTAAATACGGTGAACTTGCATTCCAAGAACTGAAAGTACCTCTAGAAAGCTGAAGAGAGGGAGAAGTGGCAACACTCAACGCCTTGTAGAGGTATTACTGTTGGATGACCTGAGGAAAGCCTCTAGGTCAGATGAACAGGACAGAATGGGAGGGCAAGGGAATGAAGATAGGGCAGGAGGAGAATCCCTCTTCGATCTAGAATCTAACCCTGACCAGGTGAAGTCTGATGGGCCCCACCTGGACAACTCAAACCTCCCAGAGGATACTACAGGTGGCCCAGAAGGAGCCCCCTTTGTTCCTCCTGGAAGAGTGTAGAGTAGACAGCAGAGGTCTATATCTTCCTCAAGAGAATCTAATGCCTTAGGACAGTCAGTAGGGACCTCCATTTCGAGTAAGGGAGGGAACTCTTTAGATAGGGAGCACCAATTTCTGGAGCTTGAGAAAGCTAGGCTTAGGCTCAGGCAAGAGCAGTTGGCCCTTGACAGAGAGTCCCTTGAAGTTCAGAAAGCTAGGAAGAAATTGGGACTAGAGTCCCATTGTGGCAGCAACAGTATCTCTAGAAGTAAGGAACATTCCTTTGACAATAGGAACTTGAGCAAGATTGTCCCTCCCTACCATGTTGAGGATAACATCCACAAATGGATAACTGCTTTAGAGAGGGCCTGTAAAATACAGAGGGTCCCTCAAGAGTAGTGGGCAGCTATCTTGTGGCTCTCCGTTGCTGACAAAGGTAGATATAAGCTCGTCACTGTTAGAAAAGAGGATGCTGACAATTACTCAGTTTTGAAGAGTGCTCTCATTGATGGGTTTGGCTTAGCGCCTTGAGTGCTCATGACGGCTCCTGGCCGTCATGAGTCACAGTAGGCGTGTGCTCATGACGGTCGGGAGCCGTCTGAACGTCGCCGCTCCGCCCACGCGGTATTATTCCCTGCTTCTGCGAGAGAATTAATCAGTGGGCGGAGTTCAGACGGCTCCTGGCTGTCATGAGCACACGCCCACTGTGATTTATGACGGCCGAGAGCCGCCTGAGTATGGGAGTGTCACGCCCAACCCCACCCCCCCTCGCACTGTGGCAGAATTTTCCCAGCAGCAAAGGGGTTAACCACGGAACAATACAGGCTTAAGTTCAGAGACACCCAGAAGGCACAGAATCAGGACAGGGTAGACTTTTTGGATAGTGCTATTAAGGTTCTGGATGATTGGTTGCTCGGCTGCAAAATGCATGATTTTGATGGATTGTATAATGTGATTATGAGGGAGCAAATCCTTAATAATTGTCAAACCCAGCTTTTGCATCCGTACCTGGTAGACTCAGATCTGACTTCTCCCCAAGAATTGGGAAAGAAGACAGATAAATGTGTCAGAACCAGGGTTAAGCAGAATAACCAAGGTGGTGGTGACCATAAGAAAGATACTTCTAAAACACAAGAGAAAGGTGGGGATAGGTCTAAAGAGAAGTCATCTGAAGGTCCCCAAAAGTCCTCCTCTGGGGGTGGGTCCCAAACTCCTGTTTGCCCTGGAAAGAAACCTTACTGCTTTGTTTGTAAAAAGCAAGGCCACAAGAAATATGATTCTGATTGACCCAAGGCCAACAATAAGGAAAATATTCTTCCTACTACTACAGCATCCCTTAGTGCTCCTGGCAGTAACCCCCCCCACCCCCCCAGGTAGTAGTAGCACACCCAAAAGGTTAGTTGGATTCTCATGGGGTACTGAGGTGGATACTGGCCTAGCCAGGTCCCCCACTCAGGCCACCTTTGTCTGTGATGGTGGCATGGGGTTTGCCACTTTTACTGAAAGTCCCAAAACTTTGGGCAAGTACAGACAGGAGCCTCTGATAAATGGTCCAAAAGGTGTAGCCTATAGGGACACAGGAGCTAGTGTCACCAAAGTGACAGGAAACCTAGTACCCCAACTTCAACCTTTACCTGAGTACAAGTACCAGATGACCAACACTGTTGGTGTTAGGACAGATCATCCCATGGCCATAGTCAAACTCACCTGGGGAGGGTCACTGGTCCCATAAGGGCTGCAGTATCCCCAAACGTACCTATAGAATCTTCTTGGGTAATGATTTGGAGACTTCAGCCTGGGCTGAAGTAGAACTGAAGGCCCATTTACAGATGTTAGGTCACCCTGAGAGAGTTGGTGTGACCCTTAGGGCCCTAGTCCAACCACAGGGAAGTTTAGGAGTAGTGAAGCCTGAAAGAATGGCCCACTCTACTCCACCAGAGAGCAAAGGGGATAAATAAAAGTATTCCCCCCCCCAGACTATAGGTAAGGGTCAGCTTCCTCAGGGACTATAGGTAAGGGTCAGCTTTCTGAGTCACTTCCTTGTAAAGGAACTGACTCAGAGGTGGTCAGGCCTGGCCTGGAAGAGCCGCTGAGGGCAGGGGAACCTTCCAAGGAGGTACCCAGTCTGGAGCAGGTATCCTCCCCCTCTCCACCCAGCCTCAGTCAACCTAAGGATGCAGAGGTCAGGGATGTCAGTGGACACCATAGGGCTCACGGCCAGAGGAAACGCATCATCCACAGATTAGGGACCCCAGCCTAGTAGTACTAGACAGGTGGATAATCCTCAGCAATCTGAGTGATCCCTCTTACCCTTAGGCAATGACATCCCCCAGATGGACTTTGTTGGGAAAAGGAAAACCTGGGACCAAGGTGTCCCAAACCTTAAATGTCCCGCCATTGTTCCAACCAGAAGGGATCAACCAAAAGCTGTAGGCAGCCAGAGGTTGATAGATATAAGTCAGTCATAGAAAGAAAGACCTCCATGATGGGAAGTGCTCTAAGGAAGCTGAAACCAACCCTGTTAGGGCCTCACTTCCCCACACAATTACTCCATCAGCCTCTTTCTTGGCTCAAACAGATTACAGGTAGTCACTCCAAATGTTTAAGAGGATCCAAGACCCTACAGGGGAGTAACTTCTCAGTGGACCACAGGAAAGGGAGTATCCATTCAAATGCAGGACCTTCCTTATATGGCCACTTAGGACATTAAGTCTCAACTGGGCAAGGTTAGCCTTATCTCCTTTCATTTGGGGGTGGGGGGTGGGGGAGGGTAATGTAGGAAAGTAGAATCCTTCTGCATGGTTTCCCCCACTTTTTGCCTGGTACTAAGCTGTGTTTTTGAACACCCTCATCAGGGTATACTTTCTTCTCCGCGTCCCACCAAAAATTTGTCCGGTTGGACTACTTTTTTGTATCCTCCTGTCTTTTACGGAATAGTAAATTTGAGGTTTATCCGAAAATAATTTCTGACCATAATCCCATTGTGATGGAGATAAAGAAGGACTTAGGGTCTTTAGTTAAAGGATCTACTTGGTCATTTGAACGGAAACTTTTAGTAGATCCATTTTATGTTGAGCATATGGGGATGTGGATCAGGGAATTTTTTTAGATCAACTGAGGCTCGGCCCCTTCCAAATTGTATGGGATGCTTTTAAAGCAGGGGTCCGTGGAGAGACTCTTTCTTTTTCAATCAATAAACAAAGAAGGTATCGGGAGAAGCTAACCACTTACTACAAGGAAGTGCAGGATTGGGAAGGAAAACTAGCCATAGTTATTAAGAGCTCACAAGGCACCGAAAATATCATAGCTACCCTGTCTATACATAAATCCAGGCTATACGAGATCTTTGCCACTAAACTCGCAGAGCAGGTCTCAGCTTTTAGATCACAGTTGTATGAGGTGGGGGAGAACTCAGGCCGTCTTCTAGCTAAAAGAATCAGGCAAAAAGAGGTATATAATTCTATAAATAAAATACGGGATGACTAGGGCCAAATTCATGATCAACCAGAGGAAATTCTTGAGGTTTTTCGAGTATTTTATAGCAATCTGTACACTGAGGAGGCCAGTTCTCACGCATCTGAGGCCATCTTAAATTTTATTGGCAATGACAATTTCTTTAAGCGGTCATCCATACAAGCGGCTGCATTAGACAAATACATTACTTGGGAAGAAATAGACCTGGCTATTCTCTCTCTTGCCGCTGGTAAGCCATGGGACCGGACGGAATCCCTCTTGAATTTTATAGAACATTTCGCCAGGTGCTAAAACAGGACCTACTTCTTACATGTCTGGAGGCACAGAAAGGGCTAGCACCGGTCTCCTGGCAACAATCGATCATTATGGCTTTTCTTAAGAAAGAGAAACCTCCTCTTCATCCAGCCTCGTACAGACCTATTTCCCTTATCAACGCTGACAGCAAGATTTTTTCAAAAATATTAGCTTCCCAACTCTCAGGAATTATTTTGTTGATCGTCTCGCGGTTTCAACATGGGTTCATTCCCAAACAAGACACAGCTGACCATGTCAGATGCGTGATTGCGTTAATGGACTGGGCGCAAGGGTCAAATATAGATCTTGGAATCACCCTGTTGGATGCCGAAAAGGCATTCGACAGGGTGGCCTGGCCATATCTTTGCGACCTACTCAGGTTAAAGGGCTTTGGTCCTAGGATGATTGTAGCTTTAAGTGCACTGTATGAGGCCCCATCTTCTTGTATTAAAATTGGCGTGAAAAAATCTCTTACTTTTAGTATTCGTCGAGGCACTCCTCAAGGGTGCCCGGCGTCACCGCTCTTGTTCGCCTTATACATTGACATTTTTCTAAATAAACTGAATTATACAGAAGACATCATTCCAGTACAAGTGGCCGCTACGAGTTATAGAGCTCTCGCGTACGCGGACAATATAGTAGTGATGACAATAGATATTCAAGGGGCAGTCCCAATAATTCAAGATATTGCGAATCAATTTGGCGCCATTTCGGGTTATAAATTGAATATACAGAAACCCCAAATTTTGTTTGTGGGTCAAAACCCTCCACCACAGCTAAACATAGTGTCAGTAGCAACTTATTTGGGTATTAAAATTACGGTTCCAGTTGCAGCCATCCCAGAACTTAACATGAACCCTGTTCTGAAAAAAGCAACTCGTTGTTAGAACGTATCGATCATCTTCATTTGTCTTTATTTGACAGATGTAACGTTTTGAAAATGATGATCCTGCCAAAATTCTTATATATGTTTAGGGCAATTCCACTAGAGTTCCCCCCCCCCTGTGTTTCAAACAAATAGAAAGAATGGCAGCCAGATTCTTGTGGGGGTAAAAAAAGGCAGCATAGATCATACAAGAAAATGATGCTCCCTAAAAACAAGAGTGGGTGGGGCACTCCTAACTTTTTGTATTATTATCTTGCCTCTGTTCTACAATTCATCTCACCTTTGATAATCGGTGAAAAAGCGAAAATTCCATTTAGCCACTCACCCTCAATTTATGAATTCGCAATGGGGGTGGAGTGTCAAGGCAGCTTTCTAAAAATCATAGAGCCTAGTTATTTTTAAAAAACAAAGTTTAAGACCTTGAAAGCAGCATTTGGAGCGTGGAAGATAATCAGACGTCAAATGGGGATTGAGAGAATTCTGTTGTATACTCCTCTCTCATCCACTAGCATTTAACCTTTTAGTTTTTCAGGACCATGTAATGTCTAGGTGGCACAACTCTGGAATCTGCTGTGTTGGTGACCTCTGGCTAAATGATCAGTTAATTCTTTTCCCGGAGCTATTGAATAAATATAATTTAACCGGAAATGATTACTTTAGGTATCTTCAGACACATAGCTTTTTTAATACTTTACGCCCACAAGATCGATCAGGGCTCCGGAGAATCTCGCTCATTGATAGTATGTTTAGTAAAAAAACGATAGGTTATTATTATAATTTACTCATGGCTTCATTCCCAGATGATATTGTTGCGCATCAAAGGAGATGGGGGGAAAACTGGATATTGATGACGTCCACCTACAAGAATTTATAGCATTGGCCAATACTATCTTAATTACTGGTAGAGCTCGCTCCCAGCATTATATGGCCAGACAGGGAAAACAGATTACCTTTCATGAAATCCTGTTTGCACTCTTTCCAGTATATCAAAGTTTAAAATGTGCTTCAGACAGACCTTTCAGGCAGGATTTGACACTGTTGTGCCAGCAGTATGCCCACAGCCCCCACATTTAATGTTCTGCAGAACTCTGAAGAGTCATCCTTGTCCATTCTGGTCAACCTGTCAATCTAATTGCCCCATTGTGTAGCTCTTGGGATGACTTTCACAGTTCATTCTCACCTCATGCAGGCCGGGAAAAGGCTGGGAGTTGCTGGAGAGTTAATGCAAATACGTTTCAAGTAGCTTCAGCCAGGGTAAAGGTAACTGTATAAAAGTAACTTTTCCTTAATATTCATTTTTAGGTTTCGACCTGGCGAGGGGCACGCAGTGCCACTCCCAGATCGAAAACTATTGTCTACAGTAGGGATGTCGGCAACGCCTCTGCCTCTCATTGGCTAGCTCCATAAATGGAGTCTAGCCATTGGGAGACAGAGGCTGTCAATCGCGCTTTCTCTTGAAAACGCGATTCGGGGGCGTTTCTGGTGCTTTTTTTAAGCCCCGCCCCTTTGTCCCGGGCCGCGCTGCGATTGGCTGCCGGCCCGGGACACCCCCGTGACGTCATTCCCGGGCCGCGCTGTGATTGGATGCCGGCCCGGGACCTGACTTGTTAATTCTGTTAATTTACCACCTAAAAAAAGTAATTCCACTACTGAACAGACGAAGATTTAAATGAAATATGCCGTAACGTGAGATTTAACTAGAGTTCACCTTTCTGCACAATTTATTGAAACGCCACATACATTAATTAGCTTCAGTTACACAAATGAAACCCACACAAAAGGGCTGACAGCCACGTTATGACCCTGCCATTAAAGTGTTTATGAGTTTATGATTGGGGCATAACTCAAAGTGCACAATAAGAACAAAGAACAACACACAAGTGACGCAGTCAGGGAGCAGGGGCTGAGGCAATTCCCACCCTACCAAACTACCAGTCTAACTTCCGGGAAACGGTCTGTGGGCGGTAACTTAATATAACCACAGACGTGGACAAAGACGTCTCCACACGCTGAGGAAGGCAGCTGTTCGTGTCACGTCCCCGCCGCTCCACAGGTTGTATGCCCGTTACCTTTAACACTCCGTGCATAAATAAGCATAACTTGTATGTCACCGCCTCGTCAGGATAGTAAGCGCTGTGAATGTAATTTTAAATGTTTGTAAAGTGCACGTTCATCCTGCAGGTCGTGTGGCTGAATAACAGGTGGTTAGTGTTATCAACTCAGTGGTACTCATTTTATCGATGTCGGAAGGATGAAATGCTGAGTAAACCCTCTAACTTTGAAACTGTGAGCATGGGGTCGGCCACAGACCACTAGTAGCTCACTGAGCCAATGGCTGCATAGTTAAACACAAACTCGTGTTTGGTACTGTTTAGCAAAATACGCGCACTTTCAACGGTTAGAGTAGGGAGGGCTATCGACTGAAACACGGAAAAAGAAGAGAGAGAAAAACGGACCGTGACAGAGAAACATGATAAAAGAAAGACAAAAACTAGGATGAGGGAAAGGGGCAGCGAGGGGGGGGGGATTCAATATAGATAGAAGCAAAGTTGGGTGAAAGGGAGATGCACCGTTTCTATAATCACTATTTATTTATTTTTTTTACAAGGGCGTAGCTTCAGGTTTTTTGGGTGGGTGTCCCCCCCCCCTCCCCTCCCCAATAAATATATTTTATGGCAAATAGTTGGGTGCAGCTGCTTTTAGCCGGGTATGGTGAAGGGTCTGTCGTATTTCGCCAAGAATTTACATAACCACGCACGCTCTCTCCCTCGCTGCTTTGAAAGTCTTCAAAAATATTGGTTATTTTACAAAATATTTTTTTTTCTTATTTACTACCCCTACCAATCCACATTTGTCTGCTTTACCACTGACCCATTAGTCCCTCTCATGTGCCCTGCCTAATTAAGCTCGCGTGATTGTTGCAAATTATAACCCCCCCTCCCCCCCCCCAATCTTATTGAACAAACTACGCCCTGATTTTTTGTGTGCTTGGTTTTCATGTCATTGGAAGACTCGACGCTTCTGCTTATCATTGTATGCCGGTCAAATAAAGCCGAATTCTGTTACACGACCTCTCTCGCACAGTTCGCACTGCTTTGTCGCAGCTACCGCTTATCGGATTTTGTATGGTAAAATGCCCCTCTGCACTTCAATTTTTAAATGTTGAACTACTAGTAAAGTTACAAAAGTTCAAGTTGTCAATTTTAATAGGCATAATGAATTAAACGGGAATATTGGTCAAAACCACTATTATCATAATAAACTGAATAAAACCTGCCCCCGACGCGATAAATAAAGCTGTTGGATTGCGCGCGCGGTTTGATGCCAGGTGCAGCAGGCACGTGGAGATTAGGGCGGGGGAAAGGTCGTTACCTTAATGACGCGCCTGTGTCAATGAGGGGCAGCTGGGGAGGTGCGCCGATTGCGGGGTTGCCATGGTTTCGTGGAGTTTGTGACCTTGGGAGTGCCTGCATTGACTTTTACATTTATCGGGGAGACCCTCTGGCTAGCCACCTTTAGGGAGGGGAAGGGGGGGGGGGGGGTTAATGGAATATGAAGGTCAATTATGGTTAATGGAAGAAAATGCCCTTCGTTTTGGACTAATTGATATTAAAGTGTAGAGGTGTGCCATGCATTAGCTCCAGGAGTATCTTCAAATGGCAGTGCTCTCATCCAGGTGTGAGGAAAAAAAACATTGGACGTTACTGTTAGACAAACAGATAAAAACATTTGAACACATTGGGTTCACGGAGCTAAATAAGCCAGAGAACATAAACCTCGGTTGGCTCTTTGGCTGCTAGGAAATTAGATCTCACCTGGCCATCAAATGTTTACAGTAGAGTACAATACGTTCAATGTTTGGCTTTCTGTTGAGACTGCCAGCTCCCGTGTCTTTCAAGGACCGGTTTTGGACGGTGGGGAGAAGGTGCGTTTTTTAATGTATGGGTTGTAATTGTATTAGGTATGTGTTAATATTTGAGTTTGTGCCCTATTTATGGCTATGGTCGTCGTTGCTGTGTTTGTGTATTTCTCCATCTACCAGTCAACTCGCTTGTTGCCCTTAAGATAATTTAGCGAGTGCGCACGATGCTGGAGACTTGCCCATTCAATATGTGGTTTTCTGCTGACACTGCCAGCAGGAGGTAGACTTACCGTGCTTTTCCACTGGAAAGTTTGGGCTGTTGGGAGAATACATTGTCTTTTTCTCGATCTAAAACTTCATTATTGCAGGTCTTGTACTGTACATATCTAAGTGATTAGTTAGATTTGTATAGCTCTCATTGTTAACCAGGGTGCCTCGAGGCGCTTTGGAGAATTTAAAGTGGGGATTTGGTGTTCCTGAAGCCCTAGGGGTGGAAACATGGCCGCAGTGCTCGACAGGTATACCACCCTCCTTCTCTGAAGAGGAAGTTCAAGATTTTATGCCCATCCAATGTTTGTCTTCTTGCTCTGACTGCCAGCAGGAGAGGCGATGATGGTGCATTTCCAGGGAAAGTCTCGGAAAGATTTACATAGCTCTCAGAACATAAACACTGAAACTGGGAAAACAGGACTTGGAGACTTCGCAGACATGACAGAGGAGTGGTGGCAGGCATGAAAATGTAAGGAAAGGGGGCAAAGGATGTTGTAGTGTTGGAAAACAAATGTGTAACGTGGCTACTGAGGATGTGCTAATGTACACTTTCAAGTTAAACCTTTTGTTTTTCAATCCATGGCTCCTGAATGTAAAGTCCCAGTGGGTTCGATTGCAGAGTATTTAACCGTGCTTTGGTTGGGCCACCTGTAGTTCGGTATACCAGAACATCCAGGACAGGGTTCTGCAAAGTCGGTCCTGGAAAGATTCCAGATTTTTAGCATATCTCCATTTAGATCAATGTAGTTCTTAAAATCTGGCACAACGTGGCCCTCCAGGACCAACTTTGGAGAACCCTGCTCTAGGGGCATACATCTCTCGATACCACTATCGAAAGAGCCTCTCTTGAAAGAGCCTCCTTATTACTCCAGCGCCTGACAATGTCCATCTTGGCAACCGGTGGGCCCCGTCATACAAATGTTTTCCCACAGCTAGAAGTCTACGGGTCCTCAATCAGGCCAAAAGAGCACGCTTATGTCTGAGGACCAATCCTTCAATGCCATAGAACAGGTATTGCCCACCACTTTCTAGATTGGTCCCCCAAAAATCGCTTCCCTACACTCACATCTCAGCTGGCAAGTCGCTTGAGAAATGGTAAAAAAAAAAAGAAGTCTGCATCTATTTTTTTTTTTTTTTTCCAAGACCTTTATTACACAATCACGAATAGACACAGCATAGAGCCTACAACCCCGAGGGCCGGCTGCGGTATGCACAGTTACCAAGCAATAATTTCAGAGTAAACACAGCCATTCAGCCGACACCCCGGAGGTCCGGCGGCGTGGTAGCAAGGTATGCATAGAATAGCCAAAGTCTTATTCCGGATAATCCATAGGTCTATGGTATTTTCTATTTTTTAACAAAACGTGGTTATTCGAAGCAGAGGAAACATTAATCTTAACAATAGCAGACAGCCCTCTCGCCATAGAGCACGCGCGGTTCAAAAGCAAGCACAATCACACTTACTGAGGAATGATACGCCTGGTCATAGCCACATCTGCCGTTGGGGAAGTACATAATTCGCCCCTATAGGCGTTCCATCGACCCCATTTCTTATCCCAGACTCCGGGACATCCCCTGGTTTTATAAACCGATTTTTCGGACAGCATGCACATGTCCATTGCGGCCACCCACCTAATCAGGAGCGGCTTGTGCGGTGAACCCCATTGCATGGCTATTTCACGCTTCAATAGAAGGAAGCTTAGGTCCGCCCAGCGTTGCTCTATTGCAGTTAAGTCCGTAGGGTCCCATATATTGAGGAGCGCACCTTTGGGAGTCAGAGGGACCGGCTTTCCCAGGGCGTCAGTCGCATCTATTTTATTTTTAAATATCCAGTGACCCAATATTAGTTGTTTTCCACAAACTGAGAAAAAACATTAAACACTTCCAGGCAGCGCTCGTCGGATTAGTTCAATGGATTTCTTATGTCACCCTCTCGGTTGATGCGGCCCCTCCTTGTAAACAGCAGCAGTGTGTGGGGGGGCTCTCAGTGTGTGGGGGGCTGTTTGGGGGGCTGTGTGTGTGTGGGGGGGCTATCTGTGTGTGTGGGGGTGGCTCTGTGTGTGGGGGGGCTCTGTGTGTGGGGAGGGCTCTGTGTGGGGGGCTCTCTGTGGGTGTGTGTGTGTGGCATTTGCGAGAGATTAAGCTATTGGCATTGTAAATGACAATGCCATTTATTTATCTGTTTTCAAAACCAACACATAAATAAAAATGTTGTCATTTACAATGCCAATAGCTCTAACTTTTGCAAAGGCGAAACCGTTGCATTGTAAATGCTTGTTTTTATTTGACGTCACAATTGAATTGGATTTTGAATTACTATTAAAAATATTGCTTAATTATTTTTCTAGCTGTGACTTTTCCTGAGTTAACAGTATTAGTATTTTAATCTGTACTCTGGTTTTCGAATAGTTCAGCTAGGCCTGCCACAGTGAAAATATGTTTTGGGGCTTTTTCACAGTAGGGACACAGTAATATTAATTGTGTAACTGTCACACTTTTAAATACCATGCACCCTGCCTTGTGGCTATACAGGGATGGCTTACTCATTTTTAGAAGTAAGGTGTTTTCCTGTCAAAAAAGAGTTAGTTTGACTGGTTGCACTACAGGTAGCAATGTAGCATTCATTGTGGCAGTCAGGCTACACAGGGTAGGCCTATAGCCATTTGCACTGCCACAGCAGTGAATGGCACAATAGGTGCTGCAGTCCACAAGTGGTATTTACCTTTCAGCCTCAGGATGCATTTTATGCACCATATACTAAGGTCGCACGGGCAAATTAAAATGTCAATCAAGAATAAGTCAATTTAACCATGTTTAAAGGGGAGCACTGGCACTTTACTCTTGGTTTGCGGGGATAAAGTGCCCAAAGTTATAAAGCCAGCAAAGCTGATAAAGCAAAAATAGGGAAGCCATCTTGGAAAAGATGGTTATTTCCTACAGTTTCTTATGGAATCTGTCTATGATAAGATATTGGTATTTCTTTATGTTTATCGGCGAATTGTTATTTGGCTGCAGAAGTGGTTAGTCATCTTAATACTTTGATTTAAATGTATGACACAGGGTTGTTTTTCACGAGTTTGTTTTTGTTTGTCATGAGTAGGATTTGGGTTTGTCATAGAGGCACGAGAAGTGCACCATTATGTGGATGTTCCCGATCCAGAGGCTCATTTGAAAGATTGCTTCTTACTGTTTCCGCAGTATGGTTATTTTGTTTTTAATGGCCTTAATGTGGATATATTTGTTTTTTAGGCCTCAGGCAAAGTTTTTGAAGCTATAATTGATCCAACTTTTTTGTGACCGATGTAATTGATATTACTTATGTTGCACACTACTCTGATATATACAATATTTAAAATAACAGGACAGTTTTTTAACGCTTATCACTCCACCAGTAAGACTGGACTAATTAAAACTACCAAGAAACGCTGAAAATTATAAAACACAAAGCATGGGTTGGACATTGCAAACATTTTTTTCTTAGCGTTTCCAAAGGTTCTGCACCACGATAGGCATAGTTTACTAGTATGTTCTACTGGTTTGTTTGAGCCCTCATCATGCACTTGAGACAGTACTGCTTATGTCATGTCTTGTAGGCATTTATTTGGCCCAAAGTACTCTAGGAACAAAACAATTGAACAACACTTCAGGTCCTCAATATCTTTTTGGCCTTCTGTAAAACTGCGGGGCATATTATCAAGATAGGGCCTTACATTATCGCCACTTTTATCGGCAGGAAACTGCCGATAAAGCGGCGATAATGGGCTTGATAATATGCTCTATGAATTCCAATCGAAGCCCCTGTTACATGTCTTCACATCTAACATGGGCTTCGATTAGAATTCCTAGAGCATATTATCAAGCCCATTATCGCCGCTTTATCAGCAGTTTCCTGCCGATAAAAGCGGCGATAATGTAAGGCCCTTTCTTGATAATATGCCCCTAAGTTTCCTGTCTTAGCTTTTTATTTGAAGTGACATCTGTGATGGAGGTTTGACTGGTCCTTCAAACGAAAATGTATTAAGCCCTATTAGCCTTGTCTAATGGTCATACATGCCTCCCATGCACAAGTAACTCCTTATTAAGCCATGAGATGCATGGCCTAATTTCTGCCCTTTTTCTGACTGAGGTTAGTCACAGCTGAACTCCCTGTAGAACATCCACCCGCTATAGGACAGTGTTCAGAAGCTACCGACAAATTTCCCAACTGAGATGAGAATCCAGAGATCCTGCATCTTATTTATAAAAACTTCTAGCTCTTTACCATATGCTAGTACCAGCTAGTGAGATTCATACTACCCCTAAACCTGGCAACACCCAGCTTTTAATTGAGCCCATTTGCTTGGAGTCCTCTCTCCTATGTTTTTAAAGGGCTTTCACTTTCAGAATCTTCCCCATATGCCCTGCCCCCAAGGAGGATCTGCTCTGATATGTCACAGCGCCTCCCTGACTGTGACAAGCTAGTCTTGGGTATTAGCGTTGGATCTGGTTCAGGCTCACTTTCTGTCCCAAGTCTCCCCTGAAATGCATTGGTTTTCTATAGCTCATGCTCAAATATGTTTTTACCCTTTTCGCCAGCCATCTGTATACTGATGACAGATTACAAACATAAGAGGAAAAATAGGTGATTTTAAAAATCCCTTAAATGGCAAGCATCATCCACAACGACTTTGTTGTTTTTGTAAAGTAGTTAAAATCTCCAAAATTCAATTAGTGCTTGTGGAGATTTTCCCGAATAGGGACTGTACAATAAATCCCAAAGTGCATCATACTTACCCCTTACCTCAAAAGGTCATAACTTCAG
Organism: Lissotriton vulgaris; assembly: GCF_964263255.1. NCBI lineage: Eukaryota > Metazoa > Chordata > Amphibia > Caudata > Salamandridae > Lissotriton > Lissotriton vulgaris. Next base: position 712,011,534 of record NC_141694.1, read on the forward strand.
GACTTCTTCAAGTGTATTCAGAAAATCACAGGATGTAGAGAATCTACTTTTTTTTAAAACATGAGATATTTTAAATGGCCAATGTTAGACCTGCCATCTTTAGGGTGGTCTTCCCCCAACGTTTTGGCTGCTTACCTCCACTTTTTGATGTATCTTTTTGTTGGCCTTAGGACTCAGAACACTTTACTACTGCTGCCAGTGCTAAAGTGCATGTGCTTCTAAAATAAACATGGTGACACTGGTGTATACCTGATTGGCATATTTAGTTTAACTGTAAGTCTCTTGTAAAATGGTATATCATATACCCAGGGCCTGTAACCTAAATGCTACAAGTGGGCCTGCATCACTGGTTGTACCACCCACACAGTTAGCCTTTCAAACCTGTTTCAGGCCTGCCATGGCAAGGCCTGTTTTTGCAGTTTACTGCACTTTGATTTGGCATTTAAAACCAAGGACCCTTAAGGTATGCCCTAGGTAGCCCTATGGGCAAGGTGCTGTTTATGTACAAGGTAGGACATGCACTTTTAAGTTCTAAATGTTCATCTGCATTCTGATAGCCTTCCTGTGCAGAAAGAGTGAGTGGGAGCTGACACACATCTGAAAAGGCAATGAGCTGTGATGTTGGGTCCCTTGCTCGCTGTGCCACTGGATTCCAGCTAGCCTGGCTGAGATGGAGTAGTACCCTAAAACCAGTCCCTGGATGCTTGTTTCCGGTCCAGGGAGGACCTTGCCTGTCAGTTCATGCTGGACTATTCCCATGAGGTGCAGGGTCAAAACTGATTTGCATATGGCTGGATCCAAACTGGAGTGGCATACTGAGCAAAAGAACGATGCATTACACCCAGATCTGTGACTGGGGGAGAGTGGTTCAAAAGTTTCAGCGCTCCATCCATCATCTTGTTGTGTTTGCTAAGTACAAGGTAGGACATGTACATCTAAGTTCTACATGTTCATGTGCATTCTGGTGGCCTTCCTGGGCAGGAAGGGGGAGTGGGAGCTGACACCTACATCTGAATAGGCAACGTGCTTTGTCCAACACAAAGGAATGACTACCTTCCACAGATAGCCTGTCAAGGCAGAGCTTAGATGAAAGGGGACCTGAGCACTTCAAGCAGCTGTTTTGTAGTCACCCCCCACTTCAAAGGCACGATTTGGAATTAATGTACTGGGACTCTGACCCTACCAAGACAGTACACCTATGGATCTGTGAAGAACTCTACCAGGTGTAAGGACTGCTGTGTTACCAGGATTGCCACTCTGCTTGACTGAGTGTTCTAAGGAACTGCTTCATTGCTGTGCTGAACTGCCATGCTACCTGCAGATTCTTGCCCTGCTGAGGACAAGAACTGGACTATCAGTATGAAGCTTCAGCACAGAAAGTTTCATTTATCTAAATCAAAGCATATCGATTTTGCATTGGTTATTCAATACCAATGAGTCATTCCAATGGAAAAAATGAAAGATGATTCACATTCATTATAATAGCTTACACAATATAAATGAGACTCAATAATGTTCTAATATTTAGTTGCCACATATTAATTTCTTAATAATTGTGTATTTGCCGAAAATACTTCTTGTGAGTTTTCCTTTCAAAATGGTTTAAATTCTCATATGATTGTAAGGCATGTTAGACACACCGTATATGAATTTTATGTCAAGAACGGAGGCTCCTATTATGCCTTCTTTTCTTGCTTTATTCTCAATAGCAGCAAGATAAGTAACAACTACAAATACCCAGAAGGCACAGCAGAAGAACTACTGGCCAATGGGATTAGAGTAAACAAACAATGGACCAATCATAACTAGGGTAGTATATATGGCCAGCTCTGACCACACGTAGTCCTCTCTTTTCTTGCTGCTATGCAGTCAGATAAGTCGCATTTACTATTTACTCTATTGTATTTATTGTATTTTGCGCGTTTATTGCATTAATATTGTTTATTTATTGCTCGTTTGTTGCCATATTCGTTATTGTGCCTTAAGCGCGTTCGCGCTCGTTTTCAGCTGACGGACTTTTGTCCACATTGCTCCGGTCCCGTTTTCAGGCCTGCCCCCCCTCGCGCGCTGCAGCGTTTGGTTCTTACCGCTGCGCACGCTTCACGCTCCCTGCTCCTCACCGGCTGTTTTCCGACTGTGCCCTGTAGCTTCCTGCGGCTCGTTTGCCTCCCGCTTTCTGAACAACGCGGTGCCCGCCCCCAGGGGAGTGTCTCCCTGCCATTCCGGCCCGCTTACGCCCCCTTTGTTTTCCTGGCACTATTAACCCTTACCTCACTGTTTTCCTGTCATGGAAATTCCAAGTTCTCCGGAATTGGACAATGAGGAAAGCGAAGCTTTCAAAACAGACCTGAGTCAATTTATCAATAATTCTGTGGAGACTGCTGTCGAGGCTTCAATGACTCGTGTTTCCAAACACATGGAGAATTCCCTATTGAGCCTCATGACCAAAGCTTTGGCCCATTCTGCGGGGGATAGCAGAAAACGTAAACTGGTTCCTTACACTTCTCTTTCCAAAAATGTGTCACTGTTGGGTCGCGAGTCTTCCTCGCATTTGACTGAGGACGTGGTTCCTCCCCGGCCTCCTACCAAGGAGGGGATAAAGATTACTATGTCTAAAAGTAAAACTAAGACAAAAAATGTGGAGGTTCCTAAGAAACTGGTCATTAATACCATTCCTGACACAGATGATGACGATGATATGGGTGACACTGATGACTTAACAGATTTCTTTCAATTGGTTGATCCTCCTTCCCCCAAGAAAGCGAGATTGGATGCTTTTGCGTCTCAGCCTGTGTTGGATACAGAGGGCAATCCTATGTTTGATCCCTTTTCTATCAGACATCCTAATTCTACAGAGTGGTTTCCCACTCCTCGTGTGGGAGAGTACATCTCCTCCAAGCTACGTCTGCCTTTGGATAAGTCTGTTCGGGCAAAACTCAAATCTGAATGCCCCAAACCTTCCCTTCCCTGCCATGTTACCGTTACTCCTTCTATAGATCAGCCTCTCCTTACTTTCTTTTCGTAATATGGCAAAGATCCACGCAAGGGTGTGGATAAAGCTTGGTCCACTTGCCAGGACAAGCTATTAGACGTCGTGGGTCCTTTGGCCCGGGTTTTGGATATGGCCGAGACAGCCCACTTGGAAGGTTCGGACCTTAATCCTGAAGAAATTTCTTTGTGGCTCCAGAGGTCCTTTTGCCTTTTAGGTAATGCAAATGCAGCAATCATTCATGAGCGCCGTAAGGGCCTGTTAATCAAATTGGACCCGAAGTTGGCTAACTTGGCTTCTCAGGATCCAGGTGTCAAAGCTGACGGACTTTTGTTTGGTGATTCTCTGGTCAAGGATCTCAGCCGTTATGTGTCCACTTTTGCTTCCTTGGACAAGGCCCAATTTTCCATCAAAAAAGTGTTTGCCCCTCGGGTTTTTGGCAGGGCTGGCAGAGGCAAGAACCGCTCTTCCGGCCGCGGTTATCCGAACCAAGGTTCCAGAGGCGCAGCCAATTCCGGCTATCAGGAATTCAAGCCACAGTTTTACCCCCAACGAGGACGTGGCTTCCGGGGCCGAGGACAGAAAGGCTTCCGTTCCAACAACAACAACGTCAACAACCAAGGTGAGCCCTTCCCCTCCAATCGGAGGTCGTCTTGCTCTCTTTCTTCACAGGTGGCACACGCTCACAGCAGACCCCTGGGCCCTCAATTCTGTCCAAGGCTATCTCATAGAGTTTTACGCTCCACCTTCCCAGTCTATTTTTCCTCCTCCTTTGTTTTTTTCTGCAGCCGTCGCTCTGCTCGTCTCTCAGGAGATTCGAAATCTTCTTCAAAAACAAGCCATCCTTGTCGCTCCCTTCGACCCCTCAGGCTTCCTAAGCTCCCTCTTTTTGGTTCGCAAAAAGAACAAGAAAGTTCGCCCAGTCATCAATCTCAATTTGTTCAACCAGTTCGTGGTTTATCGCCACTTCAAGATGGAGACCATTCTCCATCTCAGAGATACTTTGCGCCAATCAGATTGGATGGTCAGACTCGATCTTCAAGATGCCTATCTCTCAATTCCTATTCACGAGTCTCACACAAAATATCTGCAATTTCAGTGGTCCGGTGTCACCTACCGGTTCTGTTCGCTTCCTTTCGGACTTTCTTCTGCTCCTTGGTGCTTCACCAAGGTGATGAAGCCTGTGGTATCCTACCTGCCCTCCCTAGGTATTCGTCTCATCATTTATCTGGACGATATCTTGATCATGCACTCAGACAAACAGACTCTTCTTTCCCATCTCGATGTTGCTCAGTCTCTCCTCCTCGATCTGGGTTTCCTCATCAATTCCGAGAAATCTATGTTAGTCCCTTCTCAGAGTGTGTAGTTTCTAGGCTTCCGAGTGGACTCTTCCACCGCATCTCTTTATCTTCCAAAATCCAAGGTTTCAGCCATTCGGTCAGAGTTATGTCAAATTCTTCGTCTTTCCGAAGTGTCTCTACGTTCTCTTGCAAGAGTCGTGGGCCTTCTGTCAGCCTCCATTCAAGCCATATTTCCCGGGCCTCTTCACTATCGAGCCCTGCAATGCTTAAAGATACGTCATCTTCGCCAAGGCTTGGCGTACTCAGATCTCATCCAGTTAGACCTAGAGTCCCGTCTCGAACTACAATGGTGGATAGACCATTTAGATGCGTGGAACGGGAGAACGATCTTCGCGACGGCCCCAGATCTTGTATTAGAATCAGATGCCAGTCTGTCGGGTTGGGGCGCCCGATGTGGTTCAATCTCGACTGGAGGTACATGGTCTCCAGAGGAGTCGTCATTGCACATCAACTGTTTAGAGATGCTGGCAGGCGCCTTTGCAATCCGCAGTCTGGCAAGAACAAAGCAAGTTGTTCTATTCTCCTTCGGATGGACAATGTTTCTGCGGTCCGCTACATAAACCATCTAGGTGGCACAAAGTCGAAACCTCTCGCAGAACTAGCAAAGAGTCTTTGGGAATTCTGTCTTCAGCACAAACTGTCTCTTTGAGCAGAATATCTTCCAGGCAGTCTCAATGCCATAGCAGATTGGCACTCTCTCTACCTTTGAGATTCAAGCGATTGGAAGCTTCTTCACTCTGTCTTTCTGTCTCTCTCCCAGAAATGGGGTCCCTTTTCTATCGATCTCTTTGCTTCCCGTCTCAATTCCCAACTTCCCGATTTCTTCAGCTGGAGACCAGATCCACTTGCTCTGGCAACGGATGCCTTTCTTCAGGACTGGCCCCTCCATCTCAACTATGCGTTTCCTCCGTTCCTGATGATCAACAGGGTTCTGGCCCAGGTACGTCACCAGTCGACATCCTTGGTTCTCCTGGCACCTTTCTGGCAGGCTCAAATCTGGTTCCCTTCACTCCTGGAACTGGCAGTGGACTTTCCAGTACTTCTTCCCTTCAGCGAAGACCTCCTGCTGGACCCTCAGGGTCTTCCCCACGCCATGATTCTAGACCGGTCTCTGGTTCTGTCAGCTTGGAAGATTTCCGGGCTTCCTCAACTGACGTCATCATTTCACAGGAGGCTTCACTCTTTATCAGCAGAGCTTGGGCCCCTGGTACATCCAGAGCCTACAAGTCCGCTTGGTCTTTATGGGCAAGCTGGTGTATGGAATGGTCTGTCGATCCCTTTTCAGCCCCTTTAAGCTTCGTGGTTGATTTCCTGGCTTCAGAGGCCAGTGTGGGTAAATCTTATCGCACTGTCAATTTGTACAGATCAGCTATCTCTTTGAACCATTGTCTCATCGACAATAAGCCAGTGGGTTCCCATCCTTTGGTGTGTCGTCTGCTTCATGGAGTTCGATTCTCAAAACCTCAGTTGGCTAAGTATTCCTTTTTATGGGATGTTAATTTGGTGTTCAAATTGTTTATCTCATGGCCTGACAATGATGCTCTCTCCCTTAAGATGCTTTCAGCCAAACTTGCCATGTTATTGTGTTTAATTTCAATCAAACGTGTCTCTGATGTCAAAGCTTTGATTTGTCTTCTAGACAATTTTCACCTTCTGGTGTTTTGTTTCAGGTTCACAGGCGTACTGTAGTTCCGTAGTTTGTGGGTGAGGTTCGGTGGTTCCGAACCCGTTCAATAAAGGTCGTCGGAAATAGACGATTTTGGTGTCAGCGGACCGCAAATCATGTGTGGTGTGTACGAGTGTTTTCGCATTAATCGATCAATGAGAACACTACGTATTTAGGGATTTCGTTTGAACCTTCGGGTTCCATTTTGTGTGTGGCAGCCATTTTGTGTGGTTGCCCTCACATAGGCAGATGACTACGGCCGAACGAGTCTTTGGGACACGTACACCTTAGCTGACTCCTGAATGACCTGGCCGAACTGACTTCCTTGCCCGAGGCTGACCTCGCTGACCAGTTCCTTGTTAAGCAGCTGGTCAGATAAAGATCAAAGAGCAGGACATGCTGAAGTTTATAGTACACTGCACCCACCTTTCTATCTTGCTTCCAATCTGTTTCTGCTCCTTCCTTTACGACATAATCACTGATTTGGGTTGAGATTTTATGATGGGTTTGTCCGGCCTGACTGAACAGGATATTGTAATGTGCTTGGTCATTTCTGGTGGGCTGGACAACGGAAAGTGGGATTGTCGTCATATGCTACTTTTGAAATGTCATGTTTCTATTGGTCAGTTTGTATGAAGCCAATGCTAATCTGGAATGTTCCCTGAGGCTTGATTTTTGGCATAAAAGACCATGCTCCGCTCATTGAATTTGTGCAGTCTCTAGCGAACCACCCGTGTTGTGCTTCGTAGATCTCTGTTCCTGGTTGCAGCCAATAAACTTTGGTCTTTGACGTCATCGAGAAGTGTCGTGTGTCTCTATTTGCCAAGGCAGGGGAACTCGAAGGCATTGGGCGTTTTCCCTGACGCCGCTGGGTTCTAAAACCTGGTCCTTCAGTTGGCGCCCAACGTAGGGCGACTTCAGCGGTACCGGTCCAAGCCCGAAGATCGTGGAGAGCTTTGTGTGAAAATTCTGGAGGAAGGCCAACCACTTCATCGACCCCTGTATGTCGTCGTGGTCCGAAAGTCTTTGCTGCGAGGTTCCCCGCCTTCCGACGGCTACGAAGGACTGCTGCCCTGACTGTCGCCATGTCTTGGAGCCTTAGACGTTTGTAGAGCGAGACGATTGACGGGTCTTCTGGTGACGCCATTGACATTTCAGTTAAGTATGAGTGGAGCGTCTCCCAGTCCTTAGTTTGTTTTTGGTATCCCTTTAGTGGATCGCTTTGATTTGGTACCTGCAGGCCCCAAAGCCAAGGGACTTGTGTATTCGCGAGACTATCGTTTTGAGATTTCCCTTGTAGTTTGAAGCTAGACTAGTGAGTGAAGATGCCTGGTCTTACCAGACTTGGAAAGATATTTGGTTGTGGTTGTTCTAAGGATTCCCGGTTAGAGGATTCGTGTCCGGTTCCTCCAATTGGAACTCCTACATATGATCTCTATGTGAAGCATGGTGTGGGCCCTATTAGTTATAATGAGATCTGGGTAAAGTATACAAGAAAAGACGGTGTCCTACAGTGGCCCCGTTACGGTAGTTTTGAAACTGAGATTTTAGACAATCTCGAAGCGAAACTGTTCAAAAAGAAAGCCCGGCCGGAAATGTTTGACTCTTTCTGCATATGGCGCAAAGAAGCCAAACAGAAAGAAATTAAATTAGCGAAGAAGAATAAACGAGAACGATGTATGTCAATGGTACAAGCTGCTATTGCATATAGGGATAATGAGGAAGAGCAAGAGAGCGAACAGATGCTTAGGGTTAAGAAGTTAGCGGTAGATAGATGCTACCCAGTTTTGCCGCTTAAAGAGCAGGAAGAAAAGAAAGATCTTGCAAAAGATCCTTTAATGTCGCATCTATTGAGTTCGCCACCCCCTTATGCACAGAGTGCTACGGCACCACCGCCACCAGTTGTGGCTGTGCAACCTCCGGTTGTTGTGCCACCTGTAATTCCTCCACAGCCAGCTCCTCTTCCGTTGGCTACTGTTCCTTTGGCGCAGCCTCCTCAGGGGCCGCCAACTTTGCCTCCCCCTTCGTCTGCTACTCCTACGCCTATCTATAATACTCCTTCTGTTCCGACTTTGGATTCTTCTACTATTGTTCCGTCTTCCCTTATTCTTCCATCTTCTCCTTCTACTAGACAGAGAATGACTGCTGCTTTTTCTGGTTTTCTTTCTCCTTTGTTGGGACAATTGGGTATGTCCCCTGTTACTGAGCGTAGACAATCACGTAGTCAGTTGCCTGATACAGATGAGTGTATGGTTTTTGGATCACATGGCGCTTAGATGGGTTACATATACTTCCCAGTATGATCTTGAGGGTATTATGGATGTTTTCCGTCAATGGAAAGCACCAAAGCAACGGTACGTCTTTGAGATGATGTGTGTGTTCCTCCATGAACAATGGGTTGACGAAGTAGGACAAGCTCCTACTGAGTTGTACCGAATACGTTCCGAGTTTGTGAAAGGGACCATTGTGAGTCTTCTTGACATTGAGAGAGCAGTTGCGACGATTCCGTAATAACACTCCTTCTGAGCGATTGTTTGAGCCTGATTCGTCAGTTAGGAGAGCAGCGCATCAGTATCCGATGCGTGAGGTTCCTCCAGTTTGGAGACCTGCTGATCTCAATGCTAATCCAGCTGTTGTTGCACACTTTCAGCGTGTATGGGTACATGTTCCTTGGAAGCGTGTTGAAGTTTGGGCAATTAAACAGTCTTTACCTGATCCGCGCAAAAATCCGGCGGGATATTATAAAGAGCTCACTCAGACTGTGGGTTCGTGTATCATGAATTTAGCAGACATAGATATGTTGTTTGGAAATGTTGTTCTACAGCCTATCTGGAGTACGATTCGACATATGGATCATGATCAGGAATTCGGTGATACATGGGTTAATATTGTTGCTGCTAATGATAGACAAGTTGGAGGTGCTAAGCCTGAAGATCGTATTACTCAACTTCCTGGTAGGATTATTAATTACATGAAGACTTTGATGCCTGAAGTGCGTGTTAATTGGGACAAGTTGTCTGCTTGTAGCAGAAGAAAGACGAGACTGTGTCCGACTTTTTCACGCGGTTTGAAGAGACTTTTGTAGATCATAGTGGTCAGGATATGGCTACTGAGGGTGGCCAGAGATTGTTCGTTGACAAATTTGTGCATAATCTGCTTCCCGAGTTGTGCACTAAGTTGAAGAATTCTGAGAGTGCTTGGGCTGTTTCCACGTCAGCGCAGATTTTAGCTACGGCCCAGTACTATGAAAATAGACGCAAAGATGAGTTAGAGAAAGCGGATAAGAAGACTAAGGAATTGAAGACTAAAGTTCTTCTACAACAAGCTTATCCACCCCGTACTAGTAATCAGCGCGATTATCAGCAACCTCAGCAGTATTCGAGAAACTCGCAAAGGAACGAGTCTTCTCAACAGCGTTTTCCGTATGGGCCTAATCAGTGTGCGTATTGTAAAGAAGAGGGCCATTTTAAGAATAGTTGTCCGGTTTTGATACAGCGCACCAATGGTGCTTCTGGTGTACGAGGTCGAGGTGCTCAACAAGTACCTAGAGGTAGAGGTCGCGGACAGAACGGACGTTCTTTGCCTCCACAGAACTCGATGAATAGTTTTGATCAGCAGCAAGGTTCGTCTGGTAGGACAGCACAGTACTATGCAGATGATTACTACGTCGAAGGTGAGGAAGTGGATGGTAATGATTGTTAGGACAGCCATGGACAAAGAGAGGGAGTTGTTTCAGTTCCAGTAGATCTGAGTAGACCTTAAGTTGAAGTGATTGCATCAGGTGTGTCAGAACCTTTTCTGTTAGACACTGGTGCTACAAAGAGTTCTATTATACACTCTAAACTCCCTGGCGCACCTTTGTCTGGCTTTGACAATGTTTCTGTAGGTTTTTCTGGCGCCCCGGTTACAAATCCGATTTCTGCTCCATTGTCTCTTTCTGTTGGATCTCGTAAGTTTGAAGCACCCCTCATTTTGACTACAGGTTGTAATGAGAACTTGTTGGGATTGGATTTATTGAAGAGATTGTATGCGACGCTGTATTGTTCTCCGTCAGGAGTACATCTTACCTTGGGTGAGAGAGTGATTTCTCTGATGTATATGTCGAAAGACAGACTTCCACCTGAATTGTCTTCTTTGCCCGATTCATTGTGGGCTACTGGTCCGAATGATGTAGGCCTATTGGAAATTCCACCATATGTTGTGACACTGAAGGCGAATGCTAAGTTACCGCGTATTCCACAGTACCGCATCTCGAGTGATGGTGAGCGTGCACTTTTAGCGATCATTTATGATCTGATAGGAAAGGGTGTGATTGAGGAAACGAGAGGTAACGTGTGCAATAGTCCCGTTTTGCCTGTCCTGAAGAGAACTGATTCTTCACAGCCTCCTGTATATAGGTTTGTGATCGATCTTCGCGAAGTGAACAAGATTGTCGTTCCACAGTTTCCGGTTGTGCCTGATATTACAGCTTTGTTGACTCTGATTCCGGCTACTGCCACATGGTTTTCGGTGATTGACTTGAAAAATGCTTTCTTCAGCAACCCGATTGCCATGGAGAGTAGGGACATATTTGGATTCTCTTTAGGAGGACGAAGTTTCCGCTTTAAGCGCGCTCCTCAAGGCTATTGCGAGAGTCCATTGATCTATAGTCAAGATTTTAAAACGCAACTTGATCTGTTGGTTTTACCTGATGGTGCAGCCCTTATTCAATATGTTGATGACTTGCTAGTTGCCGCCGATAGTGAAGAGATTTGTAGAGATGCTACTTTGTCGTTGTTACGCCACTTGTCTGATTTTCATCACAAAGTTTCTCTCTCCAAGTTGCAATATTGTCGACAAGAAGTAACCTACCTAGGTCAACTCTTATCGAAGGAGGGCAGGAAACTGACCCCAGAAAGAATTCAAGCTATTGCGAAAATGAGTGTGCCTACGACACAGAGAGAAGTACGTGCGTTTTGGGGTATTACGTCGTACTGTAGACAGTGGATTCCTAATTTTTCTTTGTTAGCGAAGCCTTTGATAGCTCTTACTGTTAAGGATACTCCAAATCCTATTCCTTGGACTGACGAATGTCAAAAGAGCTTTTCTGAATTACGCAATGCGTTGTGTTTGGCTCCTGTGTTGGGTACTCCCGACTACAGTAAGCCTTTCACATTGTATGTCCAGGAGAGAGAGGGATGTGCATTGTCAGTGTTGACTCAACAGTTTGGCGATAAGCAGCGTCCATGTGCTTACTTTTCGTCGACTTTAGATCCGGTAGCAAGGGCGTTGCTGAGTTGGTATACACCCGTTACAACGCATCTTTTACTCCGCACTACCATTACAACGCGACTTTTACAACGCATACCATTACAACGCATTGCGCTGGGGGGCGCTCTAGGATAGGGAATAAGTATAATTTACTATCCAACACCTTCCCTAGGGTCCACGGGGACTGGAGTTAGAATAGTAAATTATACTTACCACTATCCAGCACCTCAAAGCGCTATGCGTTGTAATGGTATGCGTTGTAATGGTCGCGTTGTAACGGTAGGTAGTTGTAATAGTATGCGTTGTAACGTCATACATCCTGCTGAGTTGCTTGAGAGCTACAGCAGCAGCGGCTGTTTCAATTCGACAGTCTGCTGGTTTGGTTATGGGCAATACGTTAGTGGTAATGGTTCCACATGCAGTGGATACCTTGTTGAACCGTACCAAGACACAGCATTTAACTAGTGCTCGGTTGTCGGGTTACGAGTTGACCTTGTTAGCGAGTCATGTGCACATTAAACGATGCAACACGTTGAATCCAGCCACGTTGTTGCCGATTGCAGTTGAGACAGATATTGAAGAACAACATGATTGTTGTTTGAGATCTGAAGAAGAAACGAAAGGGAGAATAGACCTTAGGGATACTCCTCTTTCAGAGTGTGATGGTACTTTGTGGGTTGATGGTTCGTGCTTTAAGTTGCCGAATGGTGATACGACTGCGGCATATGCTGTTACGACTTTGCATACGATTGTTGAAGCTGCACGTATCCCACATAATTCAGCACAAGCAGCGGAGTTGATTGCATTAACGAGAGCATGTGTGTTGGCGAAAGGAAAACGAGTGAATGTGTATACTGACAGCCAATATGCATTTGGTGTGGCTCATAGCTTTGGGCGTTTGTGGCGTGAACGTGGGTTCTTGACTTTGCATGGAACGAAGATCCAGCATGGGCAGTTGGTGAATGAACTTCTTGAATCTCTTACTTTGCCATTGCAAGTAGCGATTGTGAAATGTAGTGCCCATAAGAGAGTTACGGATGATGTTGGCCGCGGGAATGCGTTTGCGGATGAAGTTGCGAAAGAAACTGCGAGAAACGTGATGAGCCGAATGTATGTTGCAGGTTCGGCGAGATGGGTTTCAGAGAAGAGTATGTGTGAAGATACGATTGAGAGAGTGAAATTCATTCAAGCTGAAGCTACAGAGATAGAGTTGAATGAATGGAGAGAAAGTAAGGGTAGATTGGACTCGAATGGTTGTTGGACTGATTTGTCCGAGCATCAGAGATGGTTGTTGCCTGACGCGTATGTGCTTCCAGTTGTTACAATGGCTCATGGGATGGCACATATTAGCGTGAAAGGGATTTGCAAGTTGTTGGCTCCGGTTTGGCAGAATGCAGGAATTCCAAAATGTGCAGAGAATTTGGTTAAGAACTGTATGGTGTGTTTGATGTACAATCCTGGTAAGGGAACTCCAACACCAGCTGGTCATTTTGCTCCTCCTACATATCCGTTCGAGGCTTTGCAGCTAGATTTTATCCACATGGAGAGATGCAACAATCTGAAATATGTTTTAGTGGTTGTTTGCTCCTTTTCTAGATGGGTAGAAGCTTATCCCCTTAAGGACAATACTGCCTTGTCCACAGCGAAAGTCCTAATAAAAGAATTTTTCCCTAGATTTAGAATGCCGAGAATTATCTGGAGTGACAATGGGAGTGAATTTGTGGGTCAAGTCATGAAGAGAGTGTGTGAGGGACTAGGAATCCGGCAGAAATTCCACGCTGCAAATCACCCCTAATCAGCTGGTTTAGTCGAGTAATATAATGGCACTTTAAAGTTAAAGTTAGCCAAAATCCAAGCGAGCACTGGTTTGCAGTGGCCAGATGCTTTGCCTTTAGCGCTCCTGTCCACAAGAATGACTGTGCATTCGAGAATGGGTTTGAGTCCATATGAGGTGGTCTTTGGTCGCCCAGCGAATATTTGGGGTGTGCCAAGGCCAACTAAGTTCAGCGAAATTGAGTACCCTGTGTTGCTTGATTACTTGCACGAACTGACGACTAAACTGCGTGTTTTACACCAACAGGTACATGACAGTCTGCCCCAAGCTTCTGGAGATCCAGGCCACGCTATTGAACCTGGAGCCTGGGTCTTCGTGAAGAACTTTCAGGGGAGCAAGAACGAACAGCCCCGCTGGACCGGGCCCTATCAAGTGCTCCTGTCTAGTGCTGGACGATGTGGGCCAAGCAGTGCTGATCCTACTGGATCTGTCAGCGGCCTTCGATACGGTTCACCATGCTATGCTGGTGGACCGGTTGGAGGCCTGCGGGATCCAGGGGCAAGCACTCAACATTCTGAAGGCATTCTTGAAAGATCGGATACAAGTGGTGGCTATGGGGGACTTCGAATTAAGACCTTTCGAACTCCCCGGGGGGGTCCCTCAGGGATCCTCCCTTAGCCCCACTTTATTTAATATTTATGTATCCTCCCTTGCCCCAGTGATTCGTTCCTTCGGGTTCGAGTTAACATCCTACGCAGATGACACCCAGATTGTGGTCTCGGTGCTGCCGGGGAAAGAACTGGGGGTGGCAGCAAGGTTTCAGGGCTGTATGTCCGCAGTCAGTTCATGGATGGCAAAAAGCTGTTTAAAATTAAATTCCTCCAAGACCGAGGTGCTTATTTTCGGGTCAAACACAAATCTTAGGAGTTCCAAGTGGTGGCCTAAAGATATGGGCCCTCTGCCATCTTCAGCTCAAAAGGTGAAGAATCTTGGAGTCATTATAGATAACCAACTGACCTTCAAACCCCAAGTCAAGGCGCTGACATCTTCCATACATTGGATTCTGAAAACCATTAGGAAGGTTCTTCCATTTCTACCAGAGGGAAGTAGAAGGACAGTGGTGACGGCACTCGTTCTTTCGCGCCTTGACTACTGTAATAGCCTCTTTCTAGAGGCTCAACAGGGGGTATTGAACAAACTCCATGTCCTACAAAACGTCGCTGCCTGCCTGGTCGGGGGCCTGTCCAAGTTTTCATCAGTCACTAAGAAACCTGAGAGGTTGCACTGGCTTCCGATACGGAAGAGGATTTTATTCAAAACCCTCTGTATTGTCTTCAAGGCACTGCATGGTTTGGGCCCGGTGTTTCTTCAAGATCATTTCCAGTGGTACAGACCAGGGAGACAACTGAGGTCTGCCACTATGGGACTGATTAAAACAACTCGGATCAGGAAGGCACGCTGGGGAGGCAGGAGCTTTATGGGGGGAGCAGCAAAGGCATGGAACTCCCTCCCTTTGACCCTCAAACTAAACACAAACTTGTTAGCCTTTAGGAAAAACCTTAAAACATGGCTTTTTACCCTCTAGCCCGGGAGTCTGAACCTCAGGGAATTACCACTTCAGCGCCAGGACACCGATCGGTATTTGCGCGCTCTATAAGTGTTAAAATAAATAAATAAATAAATACACGTTCTGCAGTTCGAGTGCAAGGCAAAAAACGGTATTTGCGCGCTCTATAAGTGTTAAAATAAATAAATAAATAAATACACGTTCTGCAGTTCGAGTGCAAGGCAAAAAACACTGGATACACGGCGTACATTGCAAGCGGGCACCATTGCCCTTACCGTATGACCGGTGGGTCCAGGAAGGACTTCCAGACTCTGAAACTGAAACTGTTCCACGATTTTTGCCATTCAGCGATACCCGTCTGATTGGTACAAACTCCGAGAAAGAGAGTGACAATCTTTTGCAAGAAGCTGTGCCTCCTCTGAATCGATTGAACACTGCTGAGCCTGATCTTTTGTTCAAGGACCAAACATTGCCTGGAAAGGATCGTTATAATTTGCGACCAAGAGTCGTGCGAAAAATAAACAAATAAATAAAGTTTTTTATGATTTTTCTGTTTACAGGTTAACTCTCCACCGAAGATCTACTCATTTTTGTTTTTCGAACCGCCATCCGGGTTCAGCTGTAGGGCCGCGGTTGCCGAAAGTCTTTGGAGTGCAAGCCTGAGACCATAGGTCGAAGGGTCTGGTTGGCCTAAGGGAGTTGCCCTGGGTTGACAGAGGCATTCCTTAGCATAGAACACCCTACCATCGCGAGCAGCATATTTAGTTAGGATGGATTTCTTCGAGTTGGAGAGACCTGTAAGGACAATGACTTTTAAGAATAAGATATACAAACTGATATCAAAGAAAAGTTTTTTAATACTGTGTTTGTTTTTGCTATTGAGTTTAATGATATTTTAATTGGCTATGTGACAATCTCTTTTAAAGTGACGTTTGTTCCCACTGTGCAACCTACACCTCCACCTACTATTTCTTCTCATTCTTTTCACCCTTTGCCCGAACATGAGGTAGTTAGACGATTGGAATTTGCCAATAATTCCTTTATTCAACTTTTGCACCAACACCAGTTAGTGATGAACACAACAAACTGTTGGATCTGTGGTCTAATGCCCCATACGACTGATAAGGGTATTCCGTACTTGGTCTTGCCTTTTAGTTTAAGTGGTTCTATTTGGGCTTACAGAACGATGTTCATTTATGCCCATAGTGTCTATCCCCTACGTTCACCGAAGGACAATCCGAAGAATAGTGCTGTAGCTAGAGGCATAGTCGACATGGTCAAAGGGACTAATGCCGTTGAAACTATTCCGACAGATGAGAAGCAACCATATAGTGGTTGGGATGTTACTGAGTATGGAGTTAGTCTGAGTGTTAACCAGCGAGCGAAAAGTTCTCCACCGATTTGGATAGTGCCCTATCAGGGTCGCTATTGTCTGCAGGGTAATGGCAAGAATCCGAGAGCTCAGCTAGGGAAGAGCGTTTGTACTGATACCTACGTATTTACGTCTCAGTCTTCCCCAGCATTTCTAGCCGCTAAGGGTACCTACTTTGTTTGCTACGACAAAGCATATACATGGTTGCCCCCTGACTATTTGGGCACATGTTTTGTTTCTTTCCTGTTGCCTCCCACTTTTACAGCTGCGGCAGATTACCATAAGACGAGAGTTGCCAAAGGTGTTTTCAGTCAGGAAGACACTGCAGGGCAAGAGTTGGGAGATTTCTTTAAGAGTTTTCTGCCGTTCTGGGAACCAATGGCTAACAGCAGGAATATTTACAACAAGGGGTGGTGAGGGACAGAGTCTCTGAATTAAGCAGAAAGCTCTCACCCAGTCAAGAGATCAGGGCTAGATCCAACACCGTTTTTTAGCTCACTGCACCATCCCAGTTTCAGAACCTGGCTGTATGCAAATTAGTCTGTTCCTGTCCCAGTGCATGATGGGAACAGGGCAAACCAAACTACAAAAGCCAATTCTTACACTGGGAAGGAAACAAGCTCCCGGGGACCGGTTTCTGGCATTACAGCCGTCTTCGGCCCGGTTTGCTTGAATCCTGATGGTGCAATGAGCAAGGGTCTCACATCTGAGAATACCCTTCCACGCTTAGGGTGGACAAAAATATTTACAACAAGGGGTGGTGAGGGACAGAGTCTCTGAATTAAGCAGAAAGCTCTCACCCAGTCAAGAGATCAGGGCTAGATCCAACACCGTTTTTTAGCTCACTGCACCATCCCAGTTTCAGAACCTGGCTGTATGCAAATTAGTCTGTTCCTGTCCCAGTGCATGATGGGAACAGGGCAAACCAAACTACAAAAGCCAATTCTTACACTGGGAAGGAAACAAGCTCCCGGGGACCGGTTTCTGGCATTACAGCCGTCTTCGGCCCGGTTTGCTTGAATCCTGATGGTGCAATGAGCAAGGGTCTCACATCTGAGAATACCCTTCCACGCTTAGGGTGGACAAAAATATTTACAACAAGGGGTGGTGAGGGACAGAGTCTCTGAATTAAGCAGAAAGCTCTCACCCAGTCAAGAGATCAGGGCTAGATCCAACACCGTTTTTTAGCTCACTGCACCATCCCAGTTTCAGAACCTGGCTGTATGCAAATTAGTCTGTTCCTGTCCCAGTGCATGATGGGAACAGGGCAAACCAAACTACAAAAGCCAATTCTTACACTGGGAAGGAAACAAGCTCCCGGGGACCGGTTTCTGGCATTACAGCCGTCTTCGGCCCGGTTTGCTTGAATCCTGATGGTGCAATGAGCAAGGGTCTCACATCTGAGAATACCCTTCCACGCTTAGGGTGGACAAAAATATTTACAACAAGGGGTGGTGAGGGACAGAGTCTCTGAATTAAGCAGAAAGCTCTCACCCAGTCAAGAGATCAGGGCTAGATCCAACACCGTTTTTTAGCTCACTGCACCATCCCAGTTTCAGAACCTGGCTGTATGCAAATTAGTCTGTTCCTGTCCCAGTGCATGATGGGAACAGGGCAGGGCAAACCAAACTACAAAAGCCAATTCTTACACTGGGAAGGAAACAAGCTCCCGGGGACCGGTTTCTGGCATTACAGCCGTCTTCGGCCCGGTTTGCTTGAATCCTGATGGTGCAATGAGCAAGGGTCTCACATCTGAGAATACCCTTCCACGCTTAGGGTGGACAAAAATATTTACAACAAGGGGTGGTGAGGGACAGAGTCTCTGAATTAAGCAGAAAGCTCTCACCCAGTCAAGAGATCAGGGCTAGATCCAACACCGTTTTTTAGCTCACTGCACCATCCCAGTTTCAGAACCTGGCTGTATGCAAATTAGTCTGTTCCTGTCCCAGTGCATGATGGGAACAGGGCAAACCAAACTACAAAAGCCAATTCTTACACTGGGAAGGAAACAAGCTCCCGGGGACCGGTTTCTGGCATTACAGCCGTCTTCGGCCCGGTTTGCTTGAATCCTGATGGTGCAATGAGCAAGGGTCTCACATCTGAGAATACCCTTCCACGCTTAGGGTGGACAAAAATATTTACAACAAGGGGTGGTGAGGGACAGAGTCTCTGAATTAAGCAGAAAGCTCTCACCCAGTCAAGAGATCAGGGCTAGATCCAACACCGTTTTTTAGCTCACTGCACCATCCCAGTTTCAGAACCTGGCTGTATGCAAATTAGTCTGTTCCTGTCCCAGTGCATGATGGGAACAGGGCAAACCAAACTACAAAAGCCAATTCTTACACTGGGAAGGAAACAAGCTCCCGGGGACCGGTTTCTGGCATTACAGCCGTCTTCGGCCCGGTTTGCTTGAATCCTGATGGTGCAATGAGCAAGGGTCTCACATCTGAGAATACCCTTCCACGCTTAGGGTGGACAAAAATATTTACAACAAGGGGTGGTGAGGGACAGAGTCTCTGAATTAAGCAGAAAGCTCTCACCCAGTCAAGAGATCAGGGCTAGATCCAACACCGTTTTTTAGCTCACTGCACCATCCCAGTTTCAGAACCTGGCTGTATGCAAATTAGTCTGTTCCTGTCCCAGTGCATGATGGGAACAGGGCAAACCAAACTACAAAAGCCAATTCTTACACTGGGAAGGAAACAAGCTCCCGGGGACCGGTTTCTGGCATTACAGCCGTCTTCGGCCCGGTTTGCTTGAATCCTGATGGTGCAATGAGCAAGGGTCTCACATCTGAGAATACCCTTCCACGCTTAGGGTGGACAAAAATATTTACAACAAGGGGTGGTGAGGGACAGAGTCTCTGAATTAAGCAGAAAGCTCTCACCCAGTCAAGAGATCAGGGCTAGATCCAACACCGTTTTTTAGCTCACTGCACCATCCCAGTTTCAGAACCTGGCTGTATGCAAATTAGTCTGTTCCTGTCCCAGTGCATGATGGGAACAGGGCAAACCAAACTACAAAAGCCAATTCTTACACTGGGAAGGAAACAAGCTCCCGGGGACCGGTTTCTGGCATTACAGCCGTCTTCGGCCCGGTTTGCTTGAATCCTGATGGTGCAATGAGCAAGGGTCTCACATCTGAGAATACCCTTCCACGCTTAGGGTGGACAAAAATATTTACAACAAGGGGTGGTGAGGGACAGAGTCTCTGAATTAAGCAGAAAGCTCTCACCCAGTCAAGAGATCAGGGCTAGATCCAACACCGTTTTTTAGCTCACTGCACCATCCCAGTTTCAGAACCTGGCTGTATGCAAATTAGTCTGTTCCTGTCCCAGTGCATGATGGGAACAGGGCAAGCCAAACTACAAAAGCCAATTCTTACACTGGGAAGGAAACAAGCTCCCGGGGACCGGTTTCTGGCATTACAGCCGTCTTCGGCCCGGTTTGCTTGAATCCTGATGGTGCAATGAGCAAGGGTCTCACATCTGAGAATACCCTTCCACGCTTAGGGTGGACAAAAATATTTACAACAAGGGGTGGTGAGGGACAGAGTCTCTGAATTAAGCAGAAAGCTCTCACCCAGTCAAGAGATCAGGGCTAGATCCAACACCGTTTTTTAGCTCACTGCACCATCCCAGTTTCAGAACCTGGCTGTATGCAAATTAGTCTGTTCCTGTCCCAGTGCATGATGGGAACAGGGCAAACCAAACTACAAAAGCCAATTCTTACACTGGGAAGGAAACAAGCTCCCGGGGACCGGTTTCTGGCATTACAGCCGTCTTCGGCCCGGTTTGCTTGAATCCTGATGGTGCAATGAGCAAGGGTCTCACATCTGAGAATACCCTTCCACGCTTAGGGTGGACAAAAATATTTACAACAAGGGGTGGTGAGGGACAGAGTCTCTGAATTAAGCAGAAAGCTCTCACCCAGTCAAGAGATCAGGGCTAGATCCAACACCGTTTTTTAGCTCACTGCACCATCCCAGTTTCAGAACCTGGCTGTATGCAAATTAGTCTGTTCCTGTCCCAGTGCATGATGGGAACAGGGCAAACCAAACTACAAAAGCCAATTCTTACACTGGGAAGGAAACAAGCTCCCGGGGACCGGTTTCTGGCATTACAGCAGTCTTCGGCCCGGTTTGCTTGAATCCTGATGGTGCAATGAGCAAGGGTCTCACATCTGAGAATACCCTTCCACGCTTAGGGTGGACAAAAATATTTACAACAAGGGGTGGTGAGGGACAGAGTCTCTGAATTAAGCAGAAAGCTCTCACCCAGTCAAGAGATCAGGGCTAGATCCAACACAGTTTTTTAGCTCACTGCACCATCCCAGTTTCAGAACCTGGCTGTATGCAAATTAGTCTGTTCCTGTCCCAGTGCATGATGGGAACAGGGCAAACCAAACTACAAAAGCCAATTCTTACACTGGGAAGGAAACAAGCTCCCGGGGACCGGTTTCTGGCATTACAGCCGTCTTCGGCCCGGTTTGCTTGAATCCTGATGGTGCAATGAGCAAGGGTCTCACATCTGAGAATACCCTTCCACGCTTAGGGTGGACAAAAATATTTACAACAAGGGGTGGTGAGGGACAGAGTCTCTGAATTAAGCAGAAAGCTCTCACCCAGTCAAGAGATCAGGGCTAGATCCAACACCGTTTTTTAGCTCACTGCACCATCCCAGTTTCAGAACCTGGCTGTATGCAAATTAGTCTGTTCCTGTCCCAGTGCATGATGGGAACAGGGCAAACCAAACTACAAAAGCCAATTCTTACACTGGGAAGGAAACAAGCTCCCGGGGACCGGTTTCTGGCATTACAGCCGTCTTCGGCCCGGTTTGCTTGAATCCTGATGGTGCAATGAGCAAGGGTCTCACATCTGAGAATACCCTTCCACGCTTAGGGTGGACAAAAATATTTACAACAAGGGGTGGTGAGGGACAGAGTCTCTGAATTAAGCAGAAAGCTCTCACCCAGTCAAGAGATCAGGGCTAGATCCAACACCGTTTTTTAGCTCACTGCACCATCCCAGTTTCAGAACCTGGCTGTATGCAAATTAGTCTGTTCCTGTCCCAGTGCATGATGGGAACAGGGCAAACCAAACTACAAAAGCCAATTCTTACACTGGGAAGGAAACAAGCTCCCGGGGACCGGTTTCTGGCATTACAGCCGTCTTCGGCCCGGTTTGCTTGAATCCTGATGGTGCAATGAGCAAGGGTCAAGACACTCTGTTCATCACCACCCCCTTTTGTAAATCGATTTTGGCCACTATAGGTGTGGCAGGGTATACTCAGACATGAGTCCCTTTCTCACTGCTCCATCAGGATTCAAGCAAGCCGGGCCGAAGAGGCTGAAATGCCAGAAACCGGTCCCCGGTAGCTTGTCTCCTTTCTGGTAAAGAATTGGCTTGGTAGTTTAGTCTGCCCTGTTCCCATGATGCACTGGGCCAGGGACAGACTGATTTGCATATAGCCAGGTTCTGAGCTGGGATGGGGCAGTGAGATAAATAACGGTGATGGATCAAGCCCTGATCTTTGGACTGGGTAAGAGTGGTCTGCTCAATTCAGACACTCTGTTCATCACCACCCCCTTTTGTAAATCGATTTTGGCCACTATAGGTGTGGCAGGGTATACTCAGACATGAGTCCCTTTCTCACTGCTCCATCAGGATTCAAGCAAGCCGGGCCGAAGAGGCTGAAATGCCAGAAACCGGTCCCCGGTAGCTTGTCTCCTTTCTGGTAAAGAATTGGCTTGGTAGTTTAGTCTGCCCTGTTCCCATGATGCACTGGGCCAGGGACAGACTGATTTGCATATAGCCAGGTTCTGAGCTGGGATGGGGCAGTGAGATAAATAACGGTGATGGATCAAGCCCTGATCTTTGGACTGGGTAAGAGTGGTCTGCTCAATTCAGACACTCTGTTCATCACCACCCCCTGTTGTAAATCGATTTTGGCCACTATAGGTGTGGCAGGGTATACTCAGACATGAGTCCCTTTCTCACTGCTCCATCAGGATTCAAGCAAGCCGGGCCGAAGAGGCTGAAATGCCAGAAACCGGTCCCCGGTAGCTTGTCTCCTTTCTGGTAAAGAATTGGCTTGGTAGTTTAGTCTGCCCTGTTCCCATGATGCACTGGGCCAGGGACAGACTGATTTGCATATAGCCAGGTTCTGAGCTGGGATGGGGCAGTGAGATAAATAACGGTGATGGATCAAGCCCTGATCTTTGGACTGGGTAAGAGTGGTCTGCTCAATTCAGACACTCTGTTCATCACCACCCCCTTTTGTAAATCGATTAACAGCAGGAATATTCGCCAGTTGACGAGAGTGGTTGAATCCACCATAGTCGAAACTGCCGGTGCCCTTAGTAACTTGACTGCTGAGCTCCAGTCGGATAGATTTATGACACTTCAAAATAGGGTTGCCCTTGATGTCATACTAGCAGATCGAGGTGGAGTATGTAAACTGATTCACTCGAGCTGCTGCATTTTCATTCCGGACAACGCTCCGACAGTCTTCCAAGCCATTTCCAAGCTACATAAGATCTCCGATTTTGTTCACTTGGATGAAGGAGATTGGTCGTTGATGGGATGGTTATGGGGATTGATATCCATTTGGGGTTGGAAGATTCTGATGGTCATTGGAATGGTCTTAGCTATCCTTTTCCTGTTCTGTCTCTGTGTACAGTGTGCTCCTGCTATTTGTGGCCTCTGTGCTACTTCGTGTGCAAGGAGACCTGTCCAGAGAGAGGTACTAAGTACTAGGATGATGCTAAAGCAACATATCGATGATCTAATGAATATAGATCCAGATTCAGATTAACATGGGTTTGGGTTTATTGCCTATGTAAGGGCAAAAGGAGGGTCTGTAGTTCCTTAGTTTGTGGGTGAGGTTCGGTGGTTCTGAACCCGTTTAATAAAGGTCGTCGGAAATAGACGATTTTGGTGTCAGCGGACCGCAAATCACGAGTGTGGTGTGTACGAGTGTTTTCGCATTCATCGATCAATGAGAACACTACGTATTTAGGGATTTCGTTTGAACCTTCAGGTTCCATTTTGTGTGTGGCAGCCATTTTGTGTGGTTGCCCTCACATGACTACGGCCGAACGAGTCTTTGGGACACGTACACCTTAGCTGACTCCTGAATGACCTGGCCGAACTGACTCCCTTGCCCGAGGCTGACCTCGCTGAGCCAGTTCCTTGTTAAGCAGCTAGTCAGATAAAGATCAAAGAGCAGGACATGCTGAAGTTTATAGTACACTGCACCCACCTTTCTATCTTGCTTCCAATCTGTTTCTACTCCTTCCTTTACAACATAATCACTGATTTGGGTTGAGGTTTTATGATGGGTTTGTCCGGCCTGACTGAACAGGATGTTGGAATGTGCTTGGTCATTTCTGGTGGGCTGGACAACGGAAAGTGGGATTGTCGTCATATGCTACTTTTGAAATGTCATGTTTCTATTGGTCAGTTTGTATGAAGCCAATGCTAATCTGGAATGTTGCCTGAGGCTTGATTTTTGTCATAAAAGACCATGCTCCGCTCATTGAATTTGTGCAGTCTCTAGCGAACCACCCGTGTTGTACTTCGTAGATCTCTGTTCCTGGTTGCAGCCAATAAACTTTGGTCTTTGACGTCATCGAGAAGTGTCCCGTGTCTCTGTTTGCCAAGGCAGGGGAACTCGAAGGCATCGGGCGTTTTCCCTGACGCCACTGGGTTCTAAAACCCGGTCCTTCAGTACCAAAACTAATTTGCAATCTGTGTTTTATCCCTATTTTCC
Organism: Lissotriton vulgaris; assembly: GCF_964263255.1. Taxonomy (NCBI): domain Eukaryota; kingdom Metazoa; phylum Chordata; class Amphibia; order Caudata; family Salamandridae; genus Lissotriton; species Lissotriton vulgaris. Next base: position 712,035,284 of record NC_141694.1, read on the forward strand.
TTCGCAACCTCAAATTTGTGTTGGACAATGTTTAAAAAGTTATGAACAGAAAACTGCTGATCTCAGGTCTTCCTCTCATTCTCGATTGCTCATTTCTTTTCGCAAACCCCATCATCCTGTGTCCTCTGCCACTTTAGCCCGTTGGGTGAGGTGGATCATGTCCCTCGCGGGCATTGATGTTACTGCTTTTGGTGCTCACTCCGCTAGGGGTGCTATGGCCTCTAAAGCCTTTTCGGCAGGCTCTCATTTGGAGGATATCCTGAAATCAGCAGATTGGTCTAATGATACTGTTTTCAAAACGTTTTATCGCAAACCTGTTGTTACTGCTTCTTCTTTAGTTGTTGATATGCTTTGAACAAGCATAATAGGATCCTCCGTTCTTGACATAAAATGTAGATTTTCCTAGTTATTATGACAGAAAGTCTTAATTTTATTAAAGACACGGAGGCGAGTATTATCCCACCTCTGCTTTACTAATTTTGTCTGTTTTCCCACTCTTAGGAACTCCGGCTTTACCACCAGCCTCCAATTAATTCTGCGTCTGCTCCTGTGGATGGACTTTCTTCATCTGGCTCTTCTCCTCATTGCAATGGGAGATTCCCCCAGTGCTATCCTGCAGTCCTGGGTTTCCTTCAGGATTTTCTGGCTTGGATTATGACTTCTTGCATTTTATTGTCTATATTTCCATTGTTTATGCATTCTCATTGACTTCTCGCACAAGAAAAGAGGACTACGTGTAGTCAGAGCTGGCCATATATACTACCCTAGTTATGATTGGTCCATTGTTTGTTTACTCTAATCCCATTGGCCAGTAGTCCTTCTGCTGTGCCTTCTGGGTATTTGTAGTTGTTACTTATCTTGCTGCTATTGAGAATAAAGCAAGAAAAGAAGGCATAATACTCGCCTCTGTGTCTTTAATAAAATTAAGACTTCCCGTCTTAATAACTAGGAAAATCTACATTTCTTCTACTTCTACAATTCCAATCACTCTTTTACGGTGCTTGTGCTATATTTTTCTCAAAATCATTGTCATTCTCTTAACGTTTGCAATGTGCACATTTGTTTTCCATGTGAGTTTTCGTTGCCATAACTAGTTTTGTGTCATGTAAAGATTTACCAGCTTTTAAGCTGGAATAATACATCAAAATATGTCATGTTTTCATCCGTCAGAGACAAATAAATGGAGGTCCTTTGGGAGGGCATCCCGCTTTGTGTACTGCTACCTTTGTGCCTGTCAGGAGTACTAACATAAACTGCGCTCCTTGGTCCAGATTTATCAAGGCTTTGTGTCGCCCTTGCGCCATGCAAAGCAATACAGGGCGATGCAAAACCTAGAGTGAGCTTTACCAAGCCACACAACATGCTACTGTGCATTACTCTACCCTAGGAAGGCATTCCATGAGTAGAGTGTGGGTATTCCCATGCATCCACCCATGGATTTTGGAGCATTCCCAGATTTACCAAGACAGGTCAATCTGGGAATGTGTTGAAATATTATGCCTTCTCACAGGAGGTGGAAGGAGGAGAAAAATGTTTATGTCTCCAGGTTGTTTCTAATTTCTAAGTGTGCTGCATTCTGCCACGCTCTTAGAAAGAGGACAATGTCTCTAAGGGTTGTTTTTGTGTAGGAAGGTGACTCTTCCTGCACAAAAACAATCCTGCCTACAACGCAGGTACCCTTGCACCATGACACAAGGGTGCCTGCATTGGCGGAAGGCAGCACATTGTGTGCCAGTGCAAGGAGAGGGCAGGAAGGCACCATGTAATGTTTAACATGACACATTCCTGTCATTTCCCTTTCACACAGTGCATCATGGTGTCTTGCTGCATTGAGTTGCGTGAAACTATGACACATGTACAACGTGTGTCCTTTTCCGCCAGCTATTGGTGCGCTGGAGAGTCTGGGATGTGGGATACTAGGATACCTCTATCTGGGAGAGACATTCCTAACATTTGCGGAGGAACAGTAAGCGCCCGTGGTGGGAGGGGGGCAGTTTTTTCAATACGCCAAACCGTTGAGCGCAGCACTGGAGATCTGGTCAGAATTCCTGTACGCACCCTGACAGACGGAAACTCTACACTGGATACTGATAGCTGGGTCAGCGAGACATATGGTAACGCACCTCCATGAGGCCCTCAAAGTGGACAGGACCAGGACTGAGCCGGCAGCCCGGCAAGTGTGGGGAGAGGACCTAGAGGTGCCCCTGACAGACTTGGAGTAACAAGTGCATTTGAACTGGTGAAGCGGGTCTCATCTAATGCGAGTTTTGAGCTAGTGCACTTGAATTACGTGCACCGCGCCTATTTATCTCCAGTTAAACTTAGCAGGATGTATGATGACTGGAGTGCAGATTGTCCCAGATGTGGGAGAGAGAGGTCTTCCTTTCTGAATTTGGCCTGGGAATGCCCTAGAGTCTGTGCAACTGGGGAACCACCACAGGTGCCTGCTCAGTATAATTAAACAACCCAGAGGAGGTAAGATGCACTGGAGGTCCCTGCAGTTGGCTTTAGCATTGGCTAAGAGGCAAATCGCCATAGGATGGATGGGTGCGAGGGTCTCCTCCTTAACCCTAAGGTACAAGGATGTTGTGGAGTGGGCATTGACAGAAGAGGTACATATGACGCTTAACTGAGATGATGACAAACTGCAGGAAGACCTAGAAACTTGGGCTGTGCTTCTGGAGAATATGCACATGGGAATGTAGGGGAGTAGCAAAGAGGGCACACAATCTCAACATACGGAGAGCATTGACACGCAGGGACACGGGTTGGACTCTGTCAGGGGGGGAGGAACCACCTTGTAGTCGGGATGAGATGTAGGTGCTAGGGAGAATGGAGCACACTCACAAGTGCTGGAGGACCAGGGTGTATCCATGGTCGAGAGCTATTGATGTACTGTTTGAAAAACCTTTTGTGGTGGGAATTGGCAACAACACTGAGGAGGTGGCGGGTGGGGCCTGGATGCTTCAAAGCTTGCAATTGGTGGTGATGTGTACACCAAACAACTGTAGCACTGAGTGTTCTGTTCATTTCAATGTGTTTCTTTCTGGTATAAGTAATTGATTACATTGTATCTGTACTGTTAATCAAAAAGGTCCACCTCAGAAAAGGTCAGTGTATAACTTGTTGTTGTTGGAATATACAAGATGTGTTAAAATACCCCTCACACACCAAAAGGGCCCTTGGTGTCATGCTTCATCATCGGGGTCTTCCCGCCCGGCTACCGGACGGGGCAGTGCAGCGACAAGCGACTACGCTGGAGCACCTTTTAAATGTGGGTGCTATGTGAGTGAATTGGAGTGAGTGTCAGTAGGGTCAGGGGCGATATAGAAGTGATGTTAAAAAATACCTGGCCTAGTGATAGAAAAAACTATTTAATAAACACTGGCTGGTATTGTTAAAAAAAGTGGTATCGGAAAGGGTAAGCGGGTTAATGGGCTTACTTTCCTGTGCGGGTCAACATGTTTCGGGGCGCCATGCCCCTTCGTCAGGACCGGGTCAGATCCCCCTGTCACTCACTAATGTTTTGCCACAATAAAGGGTGTATGTACAAAGTGGTGTGATGGTAATATTATTTATCAATGTGTGTAGATATATATTTAATATTTATACAATTCCCTTGCTAATGCTGAAATACTGATGTAGTATGCCTGAAAGACTGCTTTTCAGCCACAAGGTCCAGGAGGCATTGACGATGACCAGAAGCTGGATTCAAGCTGTCCCACAATGGATCTAGATGACTGCATCGTCGTTCTCCGGATCGGACCCAACAAGCCTTGGCAACCGCAACCCACGCAGGATATCAAGATTGGCACTGTTGCAGATCAGCAAGGTCTGTGGTGCATCTCCTTTGCAGGGAAGCTGGGGCAATCCTGGAGCAACCAGGATCGCAAGTTAGATTCAAGGTGGCATCTTCAGGGGGCTCACTAGCCAACAGACAAGGAACCAGGAAGACACGTCAAGCACAAATGCAAAGGCGGGCCCACGGGACACTCGCGGAGTGTGGGGGCCTGGGCTTCAGGCCAAATGATTCTCTGGCCTGGGGCTTCTCGTAACCCAATGCACAACTTACTGAGGCTTCAGAAAAGGAGTGCAGGTAGCAAAATGCAGGATGTCCAAGATGTCTGGTTCCACGTCTCTCGTGTCCGCCATGGGTCTCAGCTTTGCTGTGGATGTGGGTCAGGGTTATAGAAGTCAGGAAGTCTAGTTCTTGAGTTGCAGAGTCTTTGGGTTCCGGCGGGAGCTTTGAAACTGCAGACCAGCAAAGTTGCTGTTGGTGCCTGTTTGAAGAGGGTGGTCACTCCTTGACGACAAGGGAGATGTCTTCCGTCTTCTAGTCAGAATAGAATGTCGAAGGTCCAAGAGTTCTGTATCAAAGTTTCGTTCCAGGATAATCTAAAGTCCTGGGGACACAGCTCCTATACTTATGCTAAGGATGGGGGCTGGATTACCTGCCTAGGTCCCTCCTATGGGCGGACCTGAGAAGGGGGTGGTTACACCTCTTTTCCTTTGTCCAGTTTTGCGCCAGAGCTGGGGCTGGAGTGCCCCAGCAACTGGTTTGAACCGGGTTATGCATGGAGCACCTTGTGTGCCCCAGGCAGTGTATAGATGCATTCGCTGAATGCAGCCCTCCCTTCCCCAATACACAAAACCCCTGTCTGGGGAGGTGCTGGCACCTCCCTGGACAGGAAACCTAATGTCCAGGCCGCCCTTGCTGGAGTTTCCCCCAGAAACAGGAGGTCAGACTAGTGTCTGTGGCAGCAGCATCCATTTTGTGATGCTGAGGCTCTGTTTAACTCTAACCGGGTAAAGCAGTAACATACATGTCTTTTCCCTTTAGAAGTGTGGAATGATACCCCCGCCGCCAGAATTGGTGGGGGGGTAGTATTTCGAAGTGTTTGACACCTTACATAACATGTTTTGATAAAGCCAAACCAAAGTTAGCATTAACCGGGAGGATTATAATGCATTTAAGAGTATATGGTATGGCTATATCATAGAACAGCTATAAGGAGATGGTTCTGAAAGCTGCAGAGGGGCTCGGCTCATGCTAGGGCACCCTCTTACATAAACCCAAGGACTCTGCATCCAGGATTCTTGAGGCCTACCATAGGAGTGGCTTATAGGTGTATATGTGTCGCTATATAAAGGTAGATATAGGTATACTATATCTAAGTAAGGGGTGATTACACCACCTTACCCAGGCTGTGTGAACAGACCTGTGGTGTCAAGTTTGGAAGGCAAACCAGGGGTGGTACAATACATGCTGCAGCCCCTGGTAGGCCTAGGGTGCACCTATGCCCTGGGTACCTATGGTACACTATACAGGGGCTCACAAGAGTGACCCAGTAACCAATCTGGTATGTATCTAAAGTACATGGTATCAATTTAGAGAGAGAACAGCTGGGCTGTGGGTCTGATTAGCAGGCCCATAGCCACACTAAAGTCGAAAAACCAGAGAATCACAGCAAAAAGTGGGGGTGACCATAGGAAGCAGACCCTACTCTCCTACAACTTGCCTCCTGTTAACCGTGGGACAATAAGCACCTTCTTGTTTCTCCTTAACTGCCTGAACAGCCCAATCAAGTGCCCATTTTTAGCTTGATGGGATCATTGCGGTACCTGTTCACCATGGCTGGTTCTGTAAAATCCATGTTGTTTCAGCTCACCTCCTCTTGATCTGTTTTTTAATTTACTTGTGCTTTTGGGTAAATATGTGTGGTTCTACAGATTGGGTTGAAGGGTTGTCCTGGTCATTCCCACCCCTTTCATTATTTTTACAACTCAGCTTTTCTCACTAATTCCATGACATGTCTGATGCCAGCTACAAATAGGACTTGACCGGGATGGTACTCTATCTACTGTTTACACTATTCCTCCCCACAAGGTAGTCCTGGTAACAATGCATACAGCATTACTTAATACTCCCTGTCGGTCTGGTCTAGAGACATATTTCAACTTCTCGCCTGCCTAATGTAGTAACAAATAATTCATACTCATATACATGCCTTATGTCGCTTTGGGTCACCCCTGTTTATCCACTGATTGGAGCTTCAGTGCTAGAGCTGGTGTACCAATACTTTAGTTTGCCAATGCTTTTCTCTTATTCTCTTTTTCAGTAACCATTGTCATTTTCAACTAGTTCTTCTGGTTACAGTAATTGAATTCCAAAGGAAAATTTTGTTTGTGACAATAAGAATCATACTGTTCTTTGATGTGTATTAAATCTAAAAAAGTTTACAAGTACACCTGCCTGCTATGAAGCACCGATGCTGTTCTGTCAAAAATATATGTGATGGTTATTTTGTGTTCCTTTAACATTTGTATTGCAAGCATAAGGCTACCACTATTAGGAAGCTGCGTGTTAATCCTCTTTTTATTTATGTGACATAAACCTCTCCCCCCCAAAAAATAATAAAAAATAATCATTGCACTAGCTTGCCAATGCCATACCTATTGGCTTTGTCAATGCTTGTTGCAAAATGGGACGAATTCACAAGGCACTGTCACTGCTGTATACTTATCACCACACTGGACCATTGCAAAATACTGCAACCAAGGTTCCAAGGATTCACTAAATATTTAAATAGTCTTCGCTGCCACCAGGATCCCTTAATTTACATAGAGCGGCCCGTCCCACATACAGTCTAATGCTGTCATGCCATCGCACAGTCCAATTTGAATGCATGTCCAACAAAGAACAGCTCCGATGCTCCCCTTTCCGAAGACATAGACAGCCCTGCCAAGTGTCACACATCCGGTGTGACACTAACGCATTTTTAGTTACATTTCCGCATTACCGCATGTTAAAGGATTGTCACGCAAATAAGCGTATTTAAAAGCTAAGTGCATTATCAGTACTTGAGGTTGTCACTGTCAAGCCTGATTAAAACAGAGTCTGTGGCAGCTCCGGCAGGCTTGGGATTCAGCTGAGCTAACGCAGCTTTAGTACAATGTTTCCTGGTTGAATGTAATTGCCCCGGCTCGGCTCTTACTGGCAAGCTGATGTCATCACGGTGAGACGTCACTGCAGAAGCGCACGCAGTTTATTTTGGGCGCTCGATGCGGCTGGATAGTTTGCAGGCGACGCAGCATGTCATCATCTTTAGAGGTAGTGCTGTCTATAACTACGGCACCGTCCGCCGGCTTTAATCTGCTCGGGCACCACGTGCCAGCTATTGTTATTACCGCCCCCTTTGAATCATGAAATATCTTACTGTAGCCGATCGTCGCGGAGTGAAGTCAGTGACACCGGGGCCGCCTGGACAGACTGGAGGTGGAGGGCCGTTCTTCAGTGAGGTTAGTGAAATTTTGCTATTGCCATATGTACGACTGGTCGTGGTCAGTGGGAGAGAGAGCCTGTGTGCGCGAAATTGAGATGCTGGCTGAGCCCCCACGTGCAGCTCCCTTCCACCGTACCTCGGTTATCTCTCCTCGGTGAAGCCTTGGGAGAGGTCGCGATGGCTCTGAAGCGACTGGAAAGGTTTTTTTATTGCTTGGTAAAGGAGCCCCCCCACCCACTCCCTCATTGGGCCTCCTTGTTTGTTCAGAGCGTCACTCTTCCTCACAAGTAGAGGAAAAGAGATAAGAAGCAGCACATGAAGGCCACGGCGGATCTTTCACTTATTCAGAAACACTCAGTCTGCCCGGGTCAGGGCAGCTAGCACAGCACATCAAACCCCACTATCTTCTTATTAAATAGAACAAATTGTGCCGTGTTTATTCACGACGTTCAAATAAATGCCATTGATTACTTTCGATTTATTAGGGCATTTCAAACTACAGAGAACTTTAACCATTTAAACTAATAAAAACAGACAGTACAAACATACCTGAGAGCGTACCCAGTTCTATGTGTGAAGTGTGGCTCATCTCAATCACGTGCCTACCCAGACACCTACTAGCAAATGCACTCCATTCTAGACTTATTCTGAGTTTGCCTATGCCCCTGTCACTCACACAATACGTCTCTGCTTTGTTTTTCAGTTTCGTTATAGCTCAGGTCACTGGTGGCTGCTGAGTGAGACTGAGTCACTCAGCTGATTATAATGACATTTTCAACCACTTCCAAGCTGCTTTATCTAATTTCTATAATTTTAGCTAGAGTCTGATCAATGGAAGTTGTTTATATTTCTTATGTTTTGCAGCAGTTAACTTAGTTTCTCGTTCCTCAAATGTGTACAATTTCTGATATTATTGTTTCCCTCCTCTTCATTGCTTAATTTTGCTCACGAGACAGTGTCACTCATAGTCATTGAAATGTCACTCATAATTACTCTAAAATTATTAAAATGTCACACATAGCAATCTGAAACCTTGGCAGCTATGCATTGATGACTGAAATTACAGCATTATGGACTTCCATGCTTGCAGTGAAGAATGCATGCATTTTGTTTTTTAGCGCTGCATTGTGATGGAGTGCTTCCTGGTCCAAGTCCATTACAAAAAGTATGAGAACTGTGGCGCATATTTAAAATGAAATGTTGGAGCGCTGAGTTGCACCAAATTTGCCAGCGCTGCGCTCCGTAATTTTCCAATTTGCAGGGGTGCGCTGTATTCACAAGAATACAGCACACCCCTGTGTTTCCGTAGGCGCAAAAAAAGCTGCCTAGTGCCAGCAAAGGGACCCTGCTGCCATATTGCAAGGGTGGCTGCGCTGCAGGGACGATTGTTTATGTGCAGGACGGAGCACCTTCCTGCACATAAACAATCAATAATGGTGATTTGTACCTACTATTTGTGCTGCAGAAAGAAGCACACATGAAAAGAGCAAAAAACTAGGAGAAATTAATAATTTCATGGCATATGTTTTTTGCGCTGACTCAGCCTTGTAAATCTGGGGCAGCGCCAAAAACCAATATGTGTTGTGGGGGAACACACGCAACAATGCCCATTGCATGCCCCTTTGCCATAGAAGACTACAGAGGAAAGGGGCATATTTACAAAGTGGCGTTAAACCACTCAGTGTGCTTTTGCACCACCTTGTAAATATGGAAAATGGCGCTGCGCCATCCGAGCGTCAAAAAAAGTGACGCTCCTGTGGCAGCGAGGGCTTCTAAATATGCCCCCATGTTTGTAGGTGCAATGGGGCAGGGGCAGTGAGTGTGGGGATGGGGTCAAAGGCATTGCTTACAAGAACAAAATATTCTATAGCTATATTGTTGGTCTTTCACTACCTACCTCTAGAAACCTCAGCACTCTTTGGACTACCTAATTTCTTTGCTGAGGACTGTTCTAATATGTTGATCTATCCTGAAACTATGTTGTAAAGCGCTCCGATACCCACGGGTCTGGCCAGCGCTATATAAAACTCCAAAAATAAAAATAAACATATAGAATACGCACACACCTTAAATGAAAGATAAATTAAGTTTAACAAATCATTAAGAAATGTACCGATACACAGTATAATATAGGTTACTTCAAAATATGGACAACGATTTAAGTTTAAGATAAAAAGGTGCTTTCAAAATATAGATTTTAGTAATATGCAATCAGACGGAATCTTGTGCAAACATATTAGTATATAAGTGTCCATTAAAAGCAGGTACTCCAGAACCTGGCTGCTCACGTCACTACATGACCTCTTAAAAAGAATAAATCTGGTGTCATTGTGAAACTGCAAATGATTCCATCAACTTAAGCCAATTCTGTCTTCTAAGCAGCCTTTATATTTACAAATTAACCAATTGCATAGGTTTACATTTCTTTCAGGGAGCAAGCATCCTGGTCAAAATTGTTCTTCTTACGCTCTCTGCCGCTACCTTGCCCCCACAGCACAGGAGACCCGCTTCTTTTCCCTATCAGCCGAGGCATCTCAACTATCAGAATTAACCATCTGTGGTGGTTGTCTTTTGACAAAATGTCGGGAAAGTGTTTTTGTAAATTTAAAACATGATGGGCATGTCATTCCCTTCAGGTCCCCACTTTGACCTCTGTCTTCACAGTGCTGAGAGCAATCAAAAGGGGTTGTAGTGCCTTGGATTGAGGAAGCCACTGGATCGGATCATGGCTTCATAGGAGCAGTGTCTGTTCTAGGAGGAGGAGAAGGTAGACTCCATCTTTTCATAGATGGTTGGGAAGTCTCCCTCAAAAAGGTTAGTTTTCGGTTTCTCTTTGAAAGTTTATACCTTCTGTTTTTTCAAGTTTGGTCCAGAACGTTCCAGGGATGATCTCCCATAACAGAGTCAAACTTTCCTCCACTGGTCTCCTGGGTAAATTTGGTCTGAAAGCAGATTTGCTTCGCTAGTTTGCAAGTTTCTCTTCAGGATGCAGGTTGTAAACAGTACGCAGAGATGTTTTGGGATGGTTCCCCTTCGCCCTACCCAGTTTAAAACAACACAAAATCTTTAGGGGCATATTAACAACCTCCAGCGATAAGTATCGCTGGCCGTGCTTAGCGATAATTAGATTATCGCAGGCTATCTCTGCTTTTTATCACCCTGGTAGCGCGTAATTAGCAACGTGTTACTCCAGGGCAATAAAAATTCCATAGATAGCTAGGTTATCTCCCTTTTGCAGGGAACATCGTTGGTTTTCCAGCAATGTTCCCTGCAAAAGGGAGATAACCACGCTGATACGACCCACAGGGTCGTATCAGCACAATCAACCCCCTATGTTAGGGGTGGCTAAGTCAAGAATTTAGCAGGCGTTAGTTTTTGGAGAAAACAGCAGTTTTCTCCAAAAAACGAAGGTCTGCTAAAATGCTAAGGCATCCTTGCTGATAGCACAAAGCCGCGCTATTGATGTCCTGACATGTAGTGTATGTCAGAAACGCCCACTTTGCATCTCATTAGAGATGCAAAGTTAGGCGTAGTGCAAAAGGGTGCTAACATGCGAATATGCATGTTAGCACCCTCTTGCTGATAGGGCGATGGTTTTATCTCCGCTTTTCTGGCTTTTAAAGCCAAAAAAGCAGGGAGATAAAGCCCTTGCTGATATGCCCCTTGGTCTTTGTAAACTAACAGCCATTGTGAAGTGAGAAGAGCTCTTGAATTAAACCATTATTTGCCTTCTTGATTTTGCAGTTCCTGGAGTTTCTAGACTAAGTTACAGTCCACTAGGCTCAGGAGCACCAAGGCTCTCTTCAATTCGATCTGGCGCAGAATTGACTTTGGGTTAATGTTGTGATGCATGTGGTTAAACCTGATGGCAAGTACAGCCAGTGGTGTTAAACAGGATCCTGGCCTTCAGGGCAATCTGACATTGTCAGAAGGACTGGTCTGATAGTTCAGTGACTGGTCTGATAGCCTGGGGCATGTTTCTGGCTGTTTGTGTGCCTGTTATATGGTCTTGCGTGGTTATTGTTGATTTCCTTGATATTACCACGAATATTGCCTACAGCAAACACAAATGAATGCAGTATCCATTCCCGTGTAAAATACCTTTACATGCTCTCTGCACAAGTTCAACACTGCAGTGATTTAATTTGCAAACAGTGGGACACTATTTTAGCTATCTGACTCCCTATCTTTTATTTTGCTGCCTAGACCTAGTGCAACAATGGTGTTACTGCAAACAGAGATCAATTGACTGACTGGCATTTTTTTATTTTGCAGATTTATATAGCGCGAACTTGACGCAAAGGTATTGGAGGGCTTTACATGAGCACCAGTTGCGTTACACAAGGACACATTCAGTTTTTGGTAGGCACGGGGAGATTAAGTGATTTGCCCAGATTCACAGGAAGCTGAGCCGAGGCTCGAACCTGGTTCCCAAGCTCCAAAGTCAGCAGCTCTAGCCTCTCCCCCATTGAACACAAAGAGCAAAGACATAAGTTAACATTAAAAAAATTCATAAGATTACGATTAGCTACAAACTTTGAATAGGAAATTTATTGGCTTAAATCCTTGAAAAGAAATAACGAGAGAATACATGTTCGAGCTAATTCTTGGTATAATGTCTTGGGGCGTTGTATTCCTAATATAAATTGTCAGCAGTGAAGTATGGCTATAGGATTCGCAGGTAGGTGTTATTTCATTAGGACGCTTGCTCTACCAGGTCTGGGCAGCGTGCAAACGTGACATTTGCGTAATGACCCCGAGCCCTGCCAACCCAGTGCTGGAGTTTAATAAAATGTCAGCATGGCTACAGAAGGGGTATGAAACGAGCTGGAATTCCACAGCGAGCTGTGAGAGCAGATGCCAGCTTGCTATGGCTACGGACTGCAGAGTTTAAAACCCGCTCTGTCAAGTCTCAGCAGCAGACTGAGAAGGAAGCAGTTTTTGTTTCAGGTTTTAAGATCTCACCCGTCTCTAAAACTGTTCAGATTGATCGCAAATGGGACAGAATTCAATAATGGCTCCGTGCCTGAACTGTGGGGAGCCATAAATAACCTACCAATGTTCAATGGATTACAATAGTTTGAGGCAGATCTGTAAACAGGATCCATGCCTGCCAGGATACCCCATGCCATGCATGCCCCTGACATCAAGCCCAGTTATTTATTTATTTTCCTGTTTAGCAATCTGCATTTGGCATGCTGCAGTGGTAGGTTCTGAAGCTGTTTCTTTCTGATGTGTCTTTTGATTTTCTCTAGTCCCTGTCCACCTCTGCATGGGCATCTATCACTGCTCAGCACTTACTGTGGCTAAAAATGTGGAAGTTGGATCTAGCCCAGAAGTCTCTGAACCTACCTCTAATATAAGAGAAGGACCCCAGTAACCAAAAGGGTAGGGTACCAAACGACAAATGTGAGGAAAAAATTCCCTTTTGGGTACACTTTAAGATCACAAAGCTAATAGCTGTCACATCACATTCATCCCAGAGCAATGAAGAAAAGTTATTTAAAACAAAGACAATTTATTTAATACAGTACAATTCATTAAAAGAGACTATTCATGTTTGTATAACAGTCACAAATAAAAATCACATTAAAAAATCATTGCATAGACCATTAACATCTTACAAGTGGGAAGCAAAGCTTAAGGAAAAAATGTATCCTATCCGCATGAGGTAAGTACGTTGACCATAATCAGAATTACACTCTGATCTCAAATTGTTTCTTCCTTTTTCCAGAGTTACTGACACTGAAGTCTAGAGTGCTTAAGCTCAATAAAAAGGTCATCAACGCGTTTCGGTGGGCATAATGTTTTTTAGAAGCCAACACCTTCTTCAGGATTTACAGCCACATGCATCAAGCTGTTTAGGAATCGCAAACGGTGCGATTCGGTAAAATCGGCCGTTTGCGATTCCTAAATACCTTTTTAGTATGCATCAAGCATTTTTGGAAAAATCGCTATTTTTAGCGAATTCCAAAAATGCGATTGCTCTTAAGGAATCGCAAATTTGCGATTCCTTAAAAGCAATGCATGATTAATTTTAAAATTGCAAATTCGCATTTAGGGGGGGCAAATTACCACGAGGGTGAACCTCGTGGTAATTTGCGAAAAAGGTTTACAATGCTCAAATTAGCATTTTAAACACTGTCATGTTACAGACACACATGTCCTTAGGACATGTGTATGTGAAACATCCATTTAAAAATACATTTCAGGGGTGCAGGGGGGGGTCCTTTGGACCCCCCCCCCTGCACCCATGGAATGCATTAACATTTTGCGCATTCCAATTTGCGAATTTGCAATTCCCATTGATTCCTATGGGCCTTTTGGCCCATAGGAATCAATGGGAATTGCGAAATCGCAAATTGGAATTCGCATAATATTTGCGAATCGGTAAAAAATACGATTTTTACCGAATCGCAAATTTTATGTACTTTCAATCATGCATCCCGTTTTGCGATTCCTTATTTGCGATTCGGTAAAAATCGCAAATTAGGAATCGCAAAATCGGACTTTGATGCATGTGGGCATTAGTAATTGGTTCCCACAAGAAAAGTATAATATCTGCAATACAAGAAAAAGTGTCTTAAATAAATGTACCTATAAGAAACATTACTGTCACATTGTTTTAACACACAATTCCTCTATGCTCCAACTCACATAAAATATCAATCTCACTTTTACATACATTTTCATTTTCCATTTTTTGTAAAAAAACTCATTATGTTTTATGCAGTCTCCTTTACGAGGTAACTGCAATCATTTTATATCAGCGGCCTATACCAGCATTGGGAAATACCATTTTTGTCACAGATCCATATTGCAATCACTGATATTGCTATTCTTATATGTTGATTGCATACATTTCCTCAGTTAGATGTTATACACTTTCTTTCACTTGATATGTTAGATCTAATTACATCTTTGGCATATATACATATATTCCAATTTTGTCATGATGTCTAGGTCCCCGCTATACAAACAGGTACAATTAGCCTGCTGGGCACGCCTTACAACTAAACATGAATAAACAGAAGATTCTTTATATGTTACCTTTGTATAAGTTAGTATTTCATTAAGTCGATATCACAACGGTGATTATCTTTGAATAAAGCGCAACCTCTTCTTCACGTTGTCGCCAGGCTTGTCATACGCCAGTTATAATTCGATTTATTTGGGCTACGAAAAGAATAAAAGCCTTAGCTTATTTCTAGATATTTAAGAAATACAATCCTATCACTTTAACATCGTCAGGGAAATATCAAATCTGCTTCCTCCATATCCGTAGTAGTATAGCACTCAAATTATGCTTAATTAAAATGACTTGCATTGCCTAAAATACAGCACAAGTCGTAAATCAAATGACTTCTGTATTACTAGTAACTCACCGATAGTCTGAAAAAGATTAGCTACATATTTAGGGCATGTACCTCCCAGGTCGCTCAATGGAGCCCAAGGATTTATTTTAACGCTCCATCTCTACACCAGAATAACAAAGATATGAAAACAAGGCTGCCCCTTCCTGCCTTTTACTAAATATTAACACGCATCATGTTAAAATAGTTGGCTAAACCCGTCAAACACGACTGCATCTGCGACATACCTTGCATAGTTTCGCAAGGGATAAATTTATGTGGTCTTGGAACATATAGGGTAAATCCGTTTGCAGCTCCACGACGCCTCGGGTAACTTTGTACTCCCAGGTTATGAATGCCTGCGATCTGTGTTTTTTGAATTTTTTTTTAAAATATACAGGGTCAGACTTATATGGGTCGGAGGTTCTATCTAAACGAAGCAACGAAACTTCGCTAATTCTTACCTCAATCGTACAGATGAAATTCTCGTCAGGGCATACGCTGCGTAGGTGGAAACAGCCCCTTATGCGTGGAGGCCCTATTTATATAGTCTTTAAATTTAAGACAAGCGTTTGAATCGGGAAATTAGGCGCATTTTCTTTCCGACTCCCTCTTACACGTAAGGCACCACTCTGCTTCCGTGTATGCCGACCAAGCTACTAGAGCGCTAAACGGCAAGTGTAAACGAAGGCAAAACAGAAGAAAGACTGTTTGCTCACCGGACGGTGCCGCGTCGCTTACAGGGAAGCGGGTGCTTATATTCAACCAATATGCCAAACGTAATCACTCTGAATAGTAAAATATGCGTTTAAGTTTTCTTCTTCAGGGAATAAAAATAATCGAATTAAATAACAGAATGTATAAAGCAGATAACACGTTACTGTGCATGGGGGCCAAGAACAATCCCCAGCCTTATGAAACAGATACCATCTATACCGGCCAAAGCAGTTCACAATTGCTCATTGCCCATAGACTAATATGCCAAGAATGCGATTATATCCACGTACAATATTGTGTTGATTTCTCTGATGTATTAAGCATAAGATTTGCCAAAATTATCAAACTTGACAATATTCCCAATATTACTAACCAAAAATGTACAACCATTCATAATTCTATTTAATCATAACATTTAACATACATGATTCGTTGTATACAATCGTTTACTGTTCATAGGCTGAAGCATTACAGATTTATATTAGGCAGTGCATTCAACATTATTACACAGATCTTAGAAATCTTTAGGGTTCCCTTATATAAATCCCAAAAGGCGGTCCCACTCCTCTCTTGAGTTAAGACCATTTCTGACTGTTTTTACAGTTGAAATGTACCATTGTTCTCGCATTTTTCTCTTGGACTGCATATTACCTCCTCTTTTTCCTATTTTGATCTTTTCTAAGATAAACCATACAAAATCATTTTCGTTATGGCAAGCCTCAAGGAAATGCGTGACCAAGGGTGCTGTGATCTTTTTTGGTCCTAATAGCGGACCTGTGTTCTTGGATCCTAACTCGAATTTCCCTGCCTGTTTCACCAATGTATCCTAAGCCACAGAAACATCTTAAAAAAGATATAACATTTTTGCTTCTGCAATTGTTCATAGTTTTAGATTTTAATGTCACTCCATTATGACTGAATTCAGTTGCTTCTAAGCATTGTGGGCAGACATCACAAGTGCTACATTTAAAATGTCCTATTGCTGTAGTGTTGGTCATAGTTCTTTGAACCATCTGATTTTCTTCCCTGTATGTATGTACTAAAAGGTCACGCAGGTTCTTGTTTTTTTAATAGCGAACAGTGGTTTTTCTAGGATGACATTCTCATCGTGATTTAGAATATGCCAATTTTTTTTACCACGTTCTTCAATTGATTGCTCATATTCGAGAATTTGCTAATAAACACAATTTTATTTAGTGGTTCTTTTTCATTTGTAGACTTATTTACTAAGGCATCACGATCGCAGAATCTAGCTCTCTTCATTGAGTGATTAAGAAGTTTTATCGGGTATCCTCTATCTCTAAATTTTTTTTTGAGGATCTCCGAATGTTTATAAAAATCTACAAGTTCCGAGCAATTCCTATAAAGTCGCAGAAATTGACTGAATGGTATACTCTCTCTCTGCGACTTAGGGTGAAAACTCAAAAAATGGAGGAGTGTATTTTTAGCAGTGGGTTTGGTAAATAATTCAACTTCCAAACATCCGTTAGCCTCTTTGATTGTAATGTCCAAGAAATCAACTCTGGATGTGCTATGATATGATGTAAATTTGAGTTTCGGATCACCCAAATTCAACCATAGTAGAAAGTCATTTAAAAGTTCAACAGAACCTTCCCAAATAAAGAAAATATTGTCAATGTAGTGGTACCAGACCGCTACATTTTCGAAAAAGGGGGCAATTTCATTGAACACATGTCTTCCATCAAACTGGCCAACATAAAGGCAGGCCAGACTAGGGGCACATGTGGCCCCCATGCTGGTCCCCTTTAATTGTTTGAAAAGCTAATCCTTAAACAGAAAAACATTGTTGGTTAAGATGAGCTTTACACATCTTACAATAAATTCCTTGTTTGCACCACCAATGTCTTCAGTCTCCAGAATATCCTTAATTACACAGACTGTATCTTCCTGGGGGATATTAGTATAGAGAGACTCAATGTGTAATGTAACTAGACACTCAGGGGCATATTATCAAGGGGGTTTATCTCCGCTTTTTTGGCTTTAAAAGCCAAGAAAGCGGAGATAAAATTATCTCCCTATTACCTAGCTGTCGCTAACACCAGTTAGCGACAGCTAGTAGGAGATAGCGACCATCTTGGGCCCCACTTTGCATGTCAGTGATATTTATCACTAATGACAAGCAAAGTGGGCGTGCCAAGATGTTAGCGACTGAAAACAGTCGCTAACATCGCTATCTCCTATTACCAACTTTTGGAGATATTCGTGCTAAGCGCGAATATCTCCAAAAGCTAACACCTGCTCTGAGCAGTTCTTAGCCATATTATCCAATGGGAGGTGGATAACATGGCTAAGAGCATTAGCTCGGTAATGCATGAATATCGCTGACTTTTCAGCGATATTCATTCATTTGCGGCGATTTTTATCGCATTTGCGATAAACCTTGGTAATACCAAGGTTTATTTGCGGTAAAAATCGCCGCAGCTCAGCGGTAAATTTTTGTCTCTAACCAAGCAATAGCGATAATTATCGCTATTGCTTGGTAATATGCCCCTAAGTCTCTCCACAGAATTCCCTCCCCTCAATAAGGGAAATCATGTGTGCTGAATCCCTAACATATGATTTCAAATTACATACAAGTGGTTTCAAGAAATGATCAACATATTTGCTGATTGGCTCAAGTTGGGAGTCAATACTGCTTACAATCGGACGCATAAGTGGGTCATCATATTGCTTGTGTACTTTAGGCAGTCCGTATATCGCAGGGATCTTGGGTTCTACATGAGTTAAGTACTTAAACTCATCTTCACATATCCACCCTTGTTCTCTGGCCTCCAGTAAGAGTGCAGTACAGTCTTTGGATATTCTCTTTTAATGAATTGTACTGTATTAAATAAATTGTCTTTGTGTTAATTAACTTTTCTTCATCGCTCTGGGATGAATGTGATGTGACAGCTGTTAGCTTTGTGATCTTAAAGTGTACCCAAAAGGGAATTTTTTCCTGACATTTGTCTCTGAACCTACCCCTTCCCTTTGCTGGGGATGAACTATTTTCCTCACAATTGGATGATCTTGTAAAGGAGGTGGCGGTGGAAATGACATTGCTTCAGCCTTTTAGACCATATAGCAATAGGAGGTCCTTTATTCAAAAACGATTCTGTTAGGAGAGTGCACACCATGTCGTATGAAGACAACTCTCTTTCTTGCATCCACCAAAGGGTAACACAGTCTCCGTCAAGTCATCCACAATCCAACTGACTCAGTAGTTGCCTAGCATACACAGAGTCCCATATGATGTAGGGTTAAAGAGGCAGTATTTGTTTACAATGCATCTCTCCCCCAACAATGTAATATAACAAACATTAAAGGGAAGTGGAACAAGAATGGAGAACGGAATCCATTCTCATTTAAGGAAACCAAGAAGAAATACTGACAACCAAAAGAAAACAAGAACTTAAACCATCAAAAGAAATAGGTTGAGGGTAAAAAGAACTATGGAATAGATTAAATTCCAGAACTGCAGAAATGAACTGGGGACAATAGAACCCCCAGAATAAGAACGTTATTCCACAATGTAATCATTTAGATAAGCTGGTGGCTTCCTGGGTCTGAGCATGCTCCGTGACACACCTGTGCCATCCCACGCCTGGCCCTCACTGCTAATTTCAGATCCATGACACTCATCACATGCCTGGGTGTCCTTCTCACTCATTATGCCCTGGATGCGCTTCCAATTGCATTTGGAGAACCTTGACATACTCCACATATCAAATATATTTAAAAACAAGAGAGACAGGGTAAAGCAGATTACTCTCACACCACATAGGATAATCTTTCAGAAACAACTAGAGAGTATCTCAAACTTCCAAAAATAAAACTAGAGGGTAAGAAGAGGTAAGACAACCTATCACTTCCACCACCACCCGTAGGTGCACTAAGCCAACAAAGACTGTGTCAATTTGGAATAAAGGTAGTGAATTCCTAGTGAGGAAAAAAGAACCCTCAGGCACCCACACATGGTCGGTAGCCGTTTGTCTTCATCGGGTTCCAGTTTTTAGTCAGTGCAAAAGTATGACATAAAGGTGCAAGTTAAAATGAGTAAAGACCACTCCCCCTGCCAACACTTTTAATAGAGGGGTGATTCGAACTCAATTAAAAACAAAGTGAAAGAATCGGACACATAAGGGTTAAGTCAGTTTGAACCCACTGTCCTAAAAAAGGGGGGTCGACATGTTTCAGCTAAAGAGTCCTTATCGACTCAGCATTCCTCAGGACCAATAATATTTTTTCTCACCTTGTGGGAGGCACACACTAAGGAACCTACTCACACTTGGTGGATAATTTTTCGTTGATACGCGTTTACCAACTTGGAATCGCTGCACGCCCTCTAACCTCTGAGGGAAATGGAATTCGGTTTATTTTTCAACCATCTTCCTTAGCGCATGGAAGGAGAAAAACTTCCACCTTCCATTATCTTGAAGCTGTTTATTAATTTTGAACAAGACAAAATCACATAATGAGTTAATTATAATTGCAACATAAGCAAGATTAATTTCCCGCGTGTATTTGTGTAGGTGCATTTCTTATTCTATGTTTGTTAGTCATGCATGGCATTCCAGTAGTACGAATTATTGTTATTGAAGTATGACTTCGCAAGGGGTACACAAATTTTTGATTTTCCACCTTGCTCCATCAGTGTTTAGTGGATAAATCCTCCAAAAGCCCTTCATCTCTTGAGACATGAACTGGACACCATTGTCCGTCACAATAGTTTTGGGAACGCCTTCACAAGCAAAAACATCCCACAAAAACTCCAAGACATTGCTTCTAGAATGGAACTGGCACAGCATGCTAAAACCCATTTGAAGGTATAATTCACCAAAACTAGCACACATTTTTCATTTGCAGACAGTACATTGAAAGGACCAACAATATCAAGCGCCAATTTGATCCATGGTTCCCATGAGGCACAGGGTCAGACTGATTTGCATATAGCCATGTCTGAACTGGGGTGGCAGAGTGGGCTAAAGAACGGTGATGGATTAAACCCAGATCTTTTGACTGGGTGTGAGTGTTTGATTGATTCAGATGCTCCGTCCATCACCACCTCCTTTTGTACTGCTTTTGGCCGCCATAAGTATGGCAGGGTATGCTCAGACGTGAGTCCCTTGCTCACTTTGCCACTGGATTCAAGCAAGCCGGGCTGAAGACGGCTGGAATGCCAGAAACCGGTCCTCGGAAGCTTATTTCCGGTCCAGGGAAGACATGGCTTGGCAGTTCGGGCTGGACTGTTCCCATGAGGCACAGGGTCAGACTGATTTGCATATAGCCATGTCTGAACTGGGGTGGCAGGGTGGGCTAAATAACGGTGATGGATTAAACCCAGATCTTTTGACTGGGTGTGAGTGTTTGATTGATTCAGATGCGCCGTCCATCACCACCCCTTTTGTTCCTCGGGGATCTCTACAGGGGACAAAGGTACTGCTCAACATCCTACCCTCAAATAAGCAATTGAAATTGTTGAAAGCATGGAACATACTTCTTGCCTGGTGAGGGAGATGTGCAACACACTAGGTAGCACTACTGAGACGACTTCCAGGGTGGTGGAGGTTGTTGATTATGAGCTTGAGCATAGTGAGATGGATATCTACATGGGAGCTGTGCAAAAAAGTATCTACTAAAACGGATAAACAGAAACCTAGCAGGGGTGAACTAAAGACACTAAATTCAAGTGTTTCAAGTGTGGTAGTCTCAAACACTCATTGAATTATCCAAATTGTTATGCTTGAAATGCTGTCTGCAGGATTTGCAGGAAAAAGGGACAATATGCACATGTGTGTAAAAACCAGAAAGCGAACAGCATTGTATATGACCCAGAATTGCATCAACATGCGATTTTATATGTATCTGATTGTATTTGTGTGACGGAAAGTGCAGAACTTGTGGATAATGATACAGTGACAATGTCAAAATGTAAAGTCACCATTGGTGGCAAATATGTACCAGTCTTAGCAGACTCTGGAACACCCTTTACTCTAAGAGGCAATAAGAATTGGGATAGGATTTTTAGGTTGGAGACTATTGTGTTAAACCAACCTGACACTGAATGGTGCTGTTTGTTGTCAAATTCAAAACTCAATAAAATTGATTGTTAAAAAAAAATAACTTGGCATAAATCCCATTGGTTATGGTGGTCAGAAAATTTACCTTTTGGGTTACACTGAGTTTACCATTAAATTTAAAGTCAGGGAAACTACCAGCAAAGTGTGCATGGCAAAATGGGGTGACAATTGAATAGTTTGGTGTCATCAAAGAGACCTTGGAAACGCACTTAACCCAAATTCACCAGAGCACATCAGTGAGGACACTGACATTGTGCAGGAGTTCCATGAAGTGTTCAAAGATAGATTGGGTTTATTGAAATAATTCAAACACAAAATAATCCTTAAATTAAGGGCTAAGCCTATTGTTCACAAATTAAGGAGGGTATCCAACCTCATGCTAAAACCGCTCCGAGATGAACAAGGCAGACTACAGCATCTGGAAGTAATTGAAGAGATTGAATCTTCTGAATGGGTGGCCCCCGTTGCTTTAGCCCCGAAGGATGGAATCAGGATGTGTGTCGACTTGAGGGACCTAAACCAGTGTATATGGGTGAATCAACAACCTCTACCTAACATTAGTGCGGCTTTAGAAACACTGGTGGGAGCAAAGGTGGTCAGTGGAATGGCCATTTCGGCTGCTTATCATCAGATAACACTACATGCGGACTCTAGAGCACTATCCTCTTTCGTCACTCCACTGGGAGCATTCAGGTTCCTGAGAATGCCTTTTGGTTTGACCTCGGCAGCTACATGCTTTCAGAGGTTGATGAAAGAGATTTTGTCAGGAATCAATTCAGTTTTTTATTTTCAAGAAGATATTTTAGTGTATGTCAATGACAGACCTAGCCATGATGTGGTACTCAAAAAAGGCCTTACTGGGCTAAGTGAGAGGGGACTGACTCTCTAAAGAGAAAAGTGCAGATTTAGGGTTGGCATAGTTTCCTACTTAGGACCATGGTTCCCTGTAGCATGCGCGCCTGCAGGCACGCGCACACTATCTTTCCCTAGCGCACACACAATCTTGCGCAGCACGCAAGTCTCTGCTTCATGCAAAAATTAAAAGACTGTTTGCTGCTCACAGCCTTTAGAATACCAGTGCTGTGAAAAGAACGGTCTTTTCTTAGTGCTGAAGTGCAGGAAAAATTCTGGTGAGTTCACAAGGCGGGCGAAGTTCAGCTGAAACAAGACTTTAAGAATGGTGGACCTTCCCTGCCAAGGACCTGTGGAATGTCATAACAGAGCCTGGAGCAAGCAGCAGTTAAACATGCCATTTGAGCTATTCGTGTCGGGAGTCGGGTAGCCTGAAGGCTGCAATGATTAATCAGAAGTGCAGCAGGATCCATGTGTACACGTGTGTATTTTATGTGGCAATACATCTTCACGATTTGTGTTTGCTGGTCGTTGTAATAGCTACGGCTTCGGCTCAGCATGCTGTTAATCTCTGCAGATCTGCCCAAGATTTGCAGCTGTTTAAAAGTGGCTAAAAACAAAATGTAGTGTGATACTGCGCAAATAATTTATTTCCAGAGTTTCCTGTTTGTTCTTTATCCGATATGAGAGCATTTTAAATGCTTGCATTCAAAATGTGCCCTCAGTGCTTTTAATTGTCATTAGTTGTACCAAAAATGTAAGCAACATGCATTTCCTTCAACCAGTAACGATGCGGAAGCACAGGTGCTCAAGACAACTCAATACTCAGCCATCCATTAATATTGACTTGGCAGTGTAGGTGTCTATTTCATTTTCCACTGACATGCCCTACTAACGTGTCAGTCGCACTGTAAAGCCTGAACTATTGGAGCACCAAGCTTGACAGAGGTACCTCTGCCTTGGCCTTTTGAGTAAGTTGAGGAATGCTTACCATCTCATCCTGCTGTCACCTGCACCCTGAACTCCTTCCCAGTCCAAGAGGCCCTTTGAAGTGCCACATAACCCCTCTCAGGTTAACAGCACTCTTTTCCTCATTTGTGCAACAGCTTGTCAAGGTGCTGATGGCTGCACGTGTAAGCCGCGGAGGAAGAGTTGTTGGTAGTGGTGGGGGAGGATAGGTGTGAGCGAGGAGGATTCGTATCTGATTAGGTGCCCAGGTCACTGCATTGGGTGATGATCTGTACTCTCCCATTGCTCATCTCTTTAACATTATGGAGCCTGGGCTTGTGTGACAGTCCTGCAGTAGCTTACTCTACCGCAACTCTACACATAAAATTATTAGAGTGTACTGTAAGCAGTACTCACGTTGTCAGAACTGCCTGTCAATCTGCCAATAACAAGCCTGTGATACTAAGTAAATAACGTTTTTTAGCGAGAACTTGACGCAAAGGTATTACAGCTCTTTACATGAACACCAGTTAAGTTACAAAAGTACACGCTCATGTTTTTGCTACGCACAGGGAGATTAAGTGATTGGCACCGAGCTACATGATGTTGAGCCAATGCCGGCACTCCAACCTGGTTTCCCAGCACCAAAGTCAGCAGCTCTGGCCATAACGCCGCAATCTCCTTGTGCCTGAAAAAGGCATGTGTCCTTGTGTAATGTAACATGTGCTCGCGTAAGCTCTCCAATGCCTTCAGATTGAGTCAGTCTATATAAAACAAATGAGTGGAATAGAAGAGTGTACCGTGTTGGATGTCCATTGAGAAGAGGGCTGTGCTGAAGCTAGAAATGAGTACTGAACTTGAACTATGAAATGTCATGTACAGCACTCGTCCCCTTTCTCCGGTTAGCAAAGGCCCAGAGCCAAAAGAACTGTAGATGCCCTTCAAATATCCAGGCTTTGGAAACGTCTGCTGGGCTAGCAACAAACCTTTCACGTCTAAGACTGACCCTTTCCCATCCTCATTATCTTCAGTCCAATAGGCATGACGATCCCTATCCTGTAACGCATGTGAAGGCCAGGCCTCCCATGAGAGACAAGATAGGACAAGTTAAGATAGAACAAAAGATGAGTGCATGAGGTGTGGATGGAAAGAAAGAAAAATAAGGAAGAACTAGAGGGGATAGCAGCTTTGGAGTTATTACAAATAAGAGTAAAAAAAAATAGAGAAGGAGCAAACTATTGACAAGAAGAAAAAAAAGGGAAACAAGGAGCCAGGGAAAGACCCTGAGTTGTAACGAAGGGAAACATTCATATTGTATTTAGGTATGTATGTATCTGTCAACAAGAACAATGAACCCCTTACTCTTACATCCCACATGATTGTCTATCAATTAATACCTTCAATTATTTTGCCTGGGGAGAAAGATGACCAATTTACATCTGATTACTCATAATGCATATATTAGAAGGGCCATACAGCACTGAGTGCCATCAGAAAAGTAGGAGACACCTCACGTAGGCAACCACTGTTTGCCTGTTGGCTACCTATTCCATGTGGCAGGGTTTCGCTCCATCAGCATGCTCCTATGCGTGCAGCGATGTTTTTCACTGTATTAGGAGCCATGTGACAGGGAAACCTAATGTGTATTTCTGTATCTATCCCTACAGCTTATTATGTCTAGTACTCAGTGTCAGAGGGTTGGTGTCCATTCAGTAGGTCTCACGACCACCAAACAAAAAATGTGTCAAAAAGACTGTTATCATTCTTTGTTTATAAATACCTAATATAAGGGATGAAAAGCAGAGTTACTTATGAGTGACAAATATGTTTCATTGCCAAAGAATGTTGTGGTAATTTCGTCAGGACAAAAGGACCACTGTATCACCCATTAATTCACCACACCTCCACAGGGGGAAAGAAAGGGGAAAGGGGTAGAAGAAGACTAGAATATTGTATGTAGTGATAAAGTAACAAGGGTTAAGGAAGATGGGGTGTAGTGACAAGGGAAACTAAAGGAATCAAGGACGAAGCAACAGAGGAATGAGAAGTAAAGAGTGGAGAGAGAGATGGAGAACGGGAAAGCAGAAAGTAGTAAGAGAGATGAGGGAAAAAGAACTGATGGAGGCACAGAGTGGAGAAGTCTAGAAAGGGGTAAAATACAAAAAGGAAAGGAAAAATGTAAACCTGGGTGATGAAGGAGTAGTTAAGAGGTACGGTATAATGAGAGTGGGTAAAAATAATGTATCCAATTATAAAAT
Source organism: Lissotriton vulgaris (assembly GCF_964263255.1). Lineage (NCBI taxonomy): Eukaryota > Metazoa > Chordata > Amphibia > Caudata > Salamandridae > Lissotriton > Lissotriton vulgaris. The sequence continues at coordinate 712,060,774 of NC_141694.1, forward strand.
CATTAGAAGAGGAGGACTGAGAAAGAAGAGTCATTAAATGATTGTCTCCTCTTCTCGTCCTTAGATACCCCTGGCTCCACCTCTATTCCACAGTTCAGTGGGTTGAGTACCTGCACTTATTTTTCCCCATTGTGGATTTAGCCTCATAAACACTATGAAGTCTAAATCGAGAAAAAGTCAGGAGGAGAATCAATTGGACATGCTGATCGGAACAAAAGCCTACCTTTTGAGTAGCAGAGTTGACCTTGATAAAGGTTATCAGAGGTGGAAGAAGGGCCGGGACCGGTGACAGAAGAAGACATGTCACACATCTCGTTTCAGAACTTGACTTGTCTGAACCATCATTTCCCACAGTCTGTCTGTCCTGGATGCGCATATTTTACAGACTGCCTCTTAGAAGGGACACACATTGTTAGGTGATAAATCCACGTTAATGTGTTATGTAATTATCAACTAGCTAAATGTATATACCCTTGTATAGTCTCCTAACATTCTCCCGTCAAATGAGCAATTCTCCAACTGAGAATATTCAATATTATCTTATTATGGTGTTACCTGAGTCCTGTCCTTTTCTAAACTTGAAGTGCAGGCACCATTAGAGTAAACAAATCATGTCATGATGATCTGTATCTACATTGCAAAACTGTCTCAAGACTATTAAATGGAGCTATACTTGTGAAATACTCCTGTTTTCACTCTCATTGTATATAAAGGTTTTGATGGTAATTGCCAGAAATGTATATACTCAAGTGCTGCGCTGGCATGCTTGGTGCACAAAGTCTTAGCTGAAGCGCGCAAAGATCTTGCACTGCGGCACACAGAGGAAATAAATAAGCAGGAACTATGCTTAGGACACACCATTTCGAGGAATGGCATTAGCCCCAAATTGGAGCTGGCAGAAGCTTTATCTCAGGCACCATGTGATTAGGACCAAGTTAGATCTTTCTTGGGTTTATCGGAGTACTACTCAAAATGTATTTGCAATTTTGTGAGTGTAGTGCAGCTGTTGAGACTCATACTCAGGAAAGATGCGGAATTGATTTGGTCCCCTGAATGTGTTGAGGCTGTTAATAAGGTAGGACATTTTGCTGTCACTTGGAAAACAATACTTAGCAAGGATACCAGTTTGAAGAGTTTGAGCACCGTCCTCTCTCAGTTAGTTGATAGTGAGGAAAGAGTGATAGGGGTGGAGGAACGCTAATCAGTATTTGAGCGTTAGCCTGAATGTGAGGCATGCCGTTCACTGTGAAATAAAATCATAGGCCTTTGGTCAATATGTTTGCTTGTAGACATACAGAAAGTACTACTTTCAGGATAAAGAGGTGGGTGGAAGAAGTGACGGAATACAACTTTGTTGTAGAGTACTTATCTGGAAAAAGGAACTTTTCAGCTGATTATTTATCCAGGATGCCTTTGGATAAGGAACTGGTGTCATCACCAGGTGTCCCCATACTTTGGGCAAGGGAAACAGCTCTTAACAAGCAGGCTTGGGAAGCTAGTGTGTCTAGTGACGCAACCAGGAAACATGTTTTGGATTTTGTGGTGAAAGGTTGGCCAAGTATTGGCAATGTGCCGGATGATGCAAAAGCTTTTTGTAATATATTGGGGGAATTAAGTATTGTCAATAATGACATCTTCAGTGGTCGAGAGATTGATACCTCCTGGAGATTTACGCAAGATTATCAATTTGGAATACGAGGGCCACTTGGACTGGAAAATGACTAAAGCCAGAGTGAGAGAGATGTACTGGTTGGCTGAAAATTGACAAGCAAGTGGAAGGAGTCATTAGAGATTGTTTATTATGACAAATCTAAAGAAATCAGAGGAGTGCCTGTGTCCCCCATAGGGATCCCTGAGGAACCATGGAGAAAATTGGCACCTGATATTGTTGGCCCTTTCGATGTATTGTCTGCGTATTAAAGATTTGTGCTAGTTTTTGCGGATTATACCTCCATATAGGTATTAGCATGTTGTGCCAGTTCCATTATAACGAGAAATGTCTTGTGGTTTTTGAGGGGTGTTTTTGTTTGCAAAGTCATTCCCAAAACCTTTGTGACAGACAATGGTGTCAAGTTCATTCCTCAAGAGATTAAGGAATTTTTGGAGGATTTATCCATCAAACACCACTGCACGGCCCTCTATGCACCTTGAGCCAATGGCGTTTTGGAAAGCATGAATCGTTTGGTAAGTGCATGTGTACAACCTGCTATTGAATGCAGGTTGTCCTTAAATTGAACCTGTGTGAAAAGTTATGGGTACACTGTAACACACCTAACAGTGTAACAGGGATGTCTCCTTTCCAGAGATTCAAAGGAAGAATTTCTGGCTCAATATTTAACCCTGTTTGGCCGAGTAGTGGTACTGGCTTGTGTAGTCCTATTCATGCAAGATTAGGAATTATCAAGAGAAATATAAGGTGCGTTTGGACAAGCAGCATGGTGCTAAGCATAGTAGAAGGTAGGTTGGTGAATGTTATATGTAAAGAAACATGTTTGGTTTCCCAAAGGTGAGACAAAGTTTATCGGGCCAAAGCGAATCATTGAAATAAAGAGGAAGGTTGTTGTTTTGGAGGGATGAGATGTTTGGAGCATGTCAAGGTTGTCCAGATGCAATTGGAAGGCATCCAAAGCATAACGAGTGAGAAGGACATCCAGGCCCGTGATGAGAGTCATGGATCTGGAATTAGCAGTGAGGTTCAGGTGTGGGATGGCATGCGTGGGTTGTGGAACACTCTCAGACCCAGGATGCCAGTTTACCAAAATGATTACATTGTGGAATAGGGTTCTTATTCTGGGGGTTCTATTGTCCCCAGTTGATTTCTGCAATTCTGGAATTGGATGTTTCCCATTCTTCTTTTTATCCTTATCCTATTCCTGTGGATGCAGTAGTAGATTATAACAGATTAAAACAAGGCTTCCAGAACAAACAGCCTTTTAGAGTCTGGGCCTGCAGTTGGGGGGGCCGTGGCAGCTGGGAAATCCAGACCACAGCAGCCCCGGGGACCAGCAGCATTAACAGCAAAAGCAATGACAATTACTCTTCTATGGTTGGAGGAAGAATAAGCTTTTTCAGATCAATGTTAAAAATCATTACAGACTGATGGGCCCAGGCCGTAATACATCAAACCTACCAAATATAATTTCAGTCTCTCCCACCCAAAGCAGTCTTTATTTAAACACTGGTGCCCAAGACTTTGTTGAAGAAACAAGCCATAGTTCAAGCGATTCAAGATCTCTGGAAGAAAGAAGCAATCATGCCTGTACAATAGACCAAGAGAGGACAAGGCTTTTACTCCTTGCTGTTTCTGGTACCAGAAGTGGATGGAAAATATCATCTGATATTCGACTTGGAACACCACAGCAAGTTTGTGAAACATATAACTTTCAAGATGGTATCACTGCAGAGAATTGTTTCCCTAATCTCGTAGGGAGACTCCCATATGATACTGGACTTACAAGATACTTAATTTCACGTCCCAATTTACGCAAGATCCCAAAGGTTCCTTCTTTTTCTAATGGGGAACGACCATTTACAATTCAAATACAATTGTTGACCCTCTGATTGAAACAGAGAGGGCTTGAGTATTCTTGCCAGAGGAGAGAAGACTGAATCTGCAATTTCACCTGCAAGACCTTCTTCATGCTCAGTCAGCTCCTGTTTGCTAGTGGTTAAAAGTTATCCCTTGGACTTGGTTACATTTAAAGCCATTGGTCCAGTATGTCTTAGCTCACTGGTCCCCAGCTTCCTTGAACTACAAACGATGGTTCAGGACCTTCAGTGGTGCCTTTGTTGGAGGTTAATTTGATAGAACCGTTCCCTCTGGTGGTGACGATGGATGCAAGTCAATGGGGTTGGGGAGCTACCTTGAGTGTTCAAGAGTCTCAGGGCAGGTGATCTCAGTCGGACTCCTTCAACCCTTGGAATTGGCAGGATTTGGTAGCAATAGGGAGAGCTTCACAGCTTGGTTCCCTATCTGATCAACAGTCCAGTTCTTTCATAAATGCACAATCAGTTTGCAAAGTCATATATAAACAGGCAAGTTGGAACAAAATCTGAGAACCTGGTCAACTTAGCTGACAAAATTCTCTTCTGAGTAGAATTCAATCTGAGCTCTCTATCTTCCCTGTGTGGTCCATCTACAAGGAGGCAGCCTAAGTCGCAATATGCCTTTGTCAATACATTTTCACCTCAGTGTGCAAACATTTCAATTAGGATGAGCAATTTTGACGATCCAACACTTCATCTTTTTGTAACTCCACCAAATGTTCTTCTTCCCAGCTTTTGTACAGAGACGGAGTGTCAGGGTGTGTGGGTATTGGAAGCAATGGCAGTCCCATGGCCGCCGGAAATCCTATAAGTCTTCCTGCTGATTTCCGATTCCCCTCCCCCCAAAGGTGCTTCAGAGGATTCAGAGGGAGGAACTGTTGGTGATTTACATTGCACCTTTTTGGCCAGGAGGCCATGGTTTCAAATATTGATTCTTGGAGCATCGGAGCCACACTTTCCTCTTCCACTCAATACCAGTGCTCCTCAATTTCTGAATCTAATATACAAGCAAATCAGCCAGTTGAGGCTGACGCCTTGGAAGTTGACAGGGCTGGCTTACAACAGTTAGTATGTTCAAGATGGCTAGTGTGTTACATTGAATCAGCTAAGAAGGATTCCACTCTGCAAGTATATTCCATTTATTGGAAAAACTTCTGTTCTTGGTGTGCTAATGTTTCCTGAGATCCAGATCTGGGGATCCCTTCAAAATGTTGGATTTCTAAAGGGATGGCTTATCTAAAGGGCTTGCTCACTCAACTTTATCTTTCGAGTGGGTGGCCATAAGGTCTTGAAGGGAATCCAAAGAAGAGTTATCTGTTCTCCTTTTAGCTAAAAAACGCCTTAAAGGTTTTTGGGTGAAATAAATGGTTGTTTCTTTACCAATTCCCTCCTGAGATCTGTCAGTGGTTCTGGAAGTCTTACCAAAGAAACCTTTTGAACCATGCCAACATGGCCTAGTCTCGTTCAAAGCAGCCACGATGATACAGAGGGAGAGATCCAGTGCAGAATAGTCCAAGAGGAGACCACAAATTGGGATGTAGCAAGGCTGGGAGACATCGCAGCTGGCCTGGCGGAGACTGCCGCCATTTAATGTATAAAGAAATGGGGGATGAAATGCACTACAGGTGTACTCATTGCTTAACATCGCTCAGTATAGTCATCATGCTCCTAGCGTACAAGTTTGCTCCGCGCTCCGCCTTCTGCGCTACAGTCTAACCGAACACGAAGGAACCGAAATCGAATTAATCCAATCAATCAAATTGTCATGTTTCATCATTATTTCCCTCTAAATATACTCAATTTTTTATGCTTTCTTATATCCAGTTTAATTCAATTCATTTTAATCATCCAGAAGCCATGTTTGATATAAGTCAAAACGCAGGAGACATGAAATCAATCCATGTGTCACGATTTTTATTTAAAAAAATGGCCCAATGCATTTTGGAAACTTCCCGTCGTCAGGGGATTCTAAAATACAAAAATAACAAACACCACCATCAACATCATTATCACATATTACACTGCCATGTACAAAAGACATTAATGTTATAGAATATTCCTTATCTTGAGTGTGTATGAAATGCTTATAACACCACATATTCATAATGGCCAACTGTGCTTAAATAAATCATGCTGAAAATCACACTATTAAATCGCAACCAAACCGTTTGATTCGGTCCTCGGTAGTCTACCATGTGAGAAGTTGGCCTGATATGTAGTGCTCACTATTCTAGTGATCACTGTGTATCATTCCAAATGACCCTTATTGATGATTGGTTGTAAGTCAACCTTATAGACCAGCTATCCTAGTAGCATGGACAAGAGCAATCTTTAGGCTAAACTCTAGAGGGCGTGTTAAGCCAGCTGTTATACCATCACATATACCCCTTGAACACCAAGTGAAAGGACACCACACAAGTTGTTATGAAAATAAAAGGATATTTATTTATAATACACCAACCCTGGACTCTTTATGAGGACAGGGTGCTAAGCACAATACAAAACTCTTAAAGAAATACTGAAAGTCGCACAATTTACACAAATGCCCGAGGGGCACGGAAAACCATATACTATGGACGTGGAATGCGAAGTTACTAGCAGGTAAGTACTATTCTCAGAGACTTTGGAATCGCTAGGCCTACAAAGCTGAACCCTTAGATTAGAAGCAGGAGGTCTAGGAACGCCGTGTGCAGAGTGGGAACTCTCACGCGTAATGCCGGACAAAGTCTATGGATACTAGTAAATGCAAAGTTAGTGTTCTCGGGCGAACCCGACTAGGTAGGTCAAAAACGAAAGTGGATCTAGACACTTAGAGAGTTGTTCTACGCTGGAGCACCGTGGTACTCGGTTTACCTAGCCCAGGGGCTGCGGCTGCATAGGGTTCAAGTGTCGTCGGGAATCCTCGTTGACGAGCCAGGAGCCTGAAGTGGAAGTTGCTGGCAGGCGACCAGTGAAGATGTTCCGGGCTGATCCGGGGATGGATCAGTGAAGAAGAGTACCTGAAAGCAGAGGGGACCAAGTTCTGAATCACTAGCCAGTGATTAGGTGGGCACCAGGATGGCACCGGACGAGGTCACTCAGCCAGCTGAAGAGGTGACACTGGATTCTGCTGCTGCACGGACCAGGGGCGCTGATGTCGACCAGGCTGGAGGTCTGCGAGCTGTCCCACGTCGGATGTCTGCTGCTGGCGATGCTGGATCCGGTGAAGGAGGCAACAAGCCTTGGCTACGGCAAGCCCACGTGGCGACACAAAATGGCGTCTTGGGTGGACCAGGAGGGTCCAAGGAAGGTCCCCTTCAGGAGGAGACTGGGGCCAGTCTAGAGGACCTAGACCAGCGGTGAAACAAACGTAGGACATCGTCTGGAGGGTCACTAGCCAACGGGAAAGTGACCGGACAACGTAGCAGCAACCCAGGAGCAAAAGGGCCCCACGCAGATCTGGTGGATGCTGGGGGGCTGGACTTCGGTGCTCGTGCTGCTTGGGGTTGGGGCTTCTCTTACCCCAGTGCACCCACTCGAGGGTCTCTCGGTGGTCGTGCTGGTTCAGTGTCGTGCTGGTTCTGATGATCGCCGGGTCCTCTGGTCTCGTCGCACCTACGGTTCTCAGTTGTGCTGTAGAGGCAGGTTGAGGTCAGAGAGGGCAGGGAGTCCGGGTATCATCGAGCTGGGCAGTCTGGTTCCGGGGGAAGGGCGTTTCAGCAAACCGCAAGATACTTAGTTGGTGCCTGCTGCTGCAGGGTGACTACTCCTTAGTCACAAGGGAGAAATCTTGAGAAGAAGTCGAGAGTTCCTTTCGTAGAAAGTAGTTTCAGGATTCAAAGATGATCTAATTTGGAAGGGTCCCCGCTCCCACCTTTATTCTAAAGAAAGGGGATGTTACGCGACTAGGTCCTGCCCATGGGTGGGACCAGGAAGGGGGGTGGTTACACCCCTCTCCCATGCCGGACTTTCCCCAGCTCAGGGGCTGGTGTGCCCCTGGAACTGGTTCAAGCCGGCAGATGCATAGTGAGCACCGGGGTGCCACTTGCAGTCACCTTCCTATTCAGCCCTGCCTACCTAGGATACACAAAACCCTGTCTGGGATGGTGCTAGCACCGCCCCTGACAGGAAACCCTTTGTCCAAGCTCCCCTCGCTGGAAGGACTCCCAGCTGCAGGGGGTCAGACTTGTGTCTGTGGTGGCAGCATCCATTTTGTGATGCTGAGGCTCGAGTTAACTTTAACTGGGGTTCACAGTTACATACATGTCGTGTCCCTCTAGAAGGGTGGAATGCTAACCCCGTCGCCAGAATTGGCGAGGGGTTAGTATTCCAATTCGTATGACACCTTACTCGACATGTTTTGATAAAGCGATACCAGAGTTGGCAAATAACCGCGAGGATTATAAGGCACTTAAGAGTATATGGTACGCGTTATCATAGAAAAGCTATTAGGACTTGGTTCCGCAAGCTGCAGACGGGCTCAGCTCATGCCAGAGCACCATCTCACATAATTCCAAGCACTCTGCTTTCAGGATTGTTAAGGCCTGCCATAGGAGTGACTGATAGGAATACATGTGTCTATTTTAGGGTTAGATATAGGTATACTATATCTAAAGCAAAGGGTGATTACACCACCTTGCCCCAGCTGTCGTGCAGCCAGTTGTGTCAGATTTAGATGGCCAGCCAGGGGTGGCATAATACATGCTGCAGCCCCTGGTAGGCCCTGGGTACACCTATGCCCTGAGTTACAGGGTCTGACAAGGTGGCCCAGTACCAATTAGATATGTACCTAAGGTACATGGAATCCATTTTACAGAGAGAGGGTCCCAGGCCAACTATGTCAAAAACCAGCTAAAACACAAGGCAAAAAGTTGGGGGCAACCATAGTCAGGATCTACCTTCCTACATCCCATACCTCCATTATACCCACCTCCCATGAGTTAAGAACATGACTTCTGCATTTAAATAATCGTGTCTATCAGCTATAAGCTTACCGTGATATCCATAAAGTTGCTTCCATTACCCTGGCATCCGTACCCAGGATCAGGAAGGCCCGCTATGGAGGCCGACTATTTGCATACAATGCTTCCAAGCTATGGAACTCACTACCCCCTGACATTCGGGCCCAGCCCAATCTTCTTCCATTTCGTAAGGCACTCAAGACCTGGCTGTTCCCATAATACTTCCTCCTCAATTCTCGTCATATCTATCACTAGCGCTGGGACACTCACGGGCAGCCATGCGCTTTACAAATCTGTAAAATAAATAAATAAAATAAAAAAACATCTTCACTCAGTATACCTCTTATATACCAAAGACCATAATGCGTTTGCCATGCCTTGCCATCCCAGGACCAAGAAGCAGGTCTGTGATGGCACATGCACACTCAAGTGTACACTCTAGCTGGTCATGCATTGACTACTGGCTCGTCACAAGAGGCCTCGGGCCTGGCTACCCATAGCAGAGCATCTTGTGCACACATATTCCGACCACTACCCGGTAGTGCTGCGGCTACGGCCATCGATATCTGTCTCCCCCTACCACTCATGGAGACTTCCACCCACTACCCTACTGAGTGCATGTTTTAGAGAAGAACTATGACAAGAGATATGCAAGTTTTTTACCCGGAATTTGGGCTCATTCCCGAACTTGACGGTAGTCTGGGAGGCCTTTAAAGTAACAATAATCAGTATATGCACCACAAAGTGAGATAATACGCTGTGTGACATCCGGGGGATGCTTTGGAGACTAGAGGCAGATATTAAGATAACGGAGGCCCAAGTAGCTAATGCCCTAATGGGCAGGTACAAGCCAGGTTTCGAGATCTGGTCACTGAATATCAATCAATGGAGCAAGAATGCCTATTTCGCACTTAATACTATTGTGCCCGCCAATATAGTGAGGGTGAACGGCCGAGGAAGGCTCTAGCTGAGGCTGTGCGTACTCCCAGGTTCTCCAACTATATTTTGCGTATATTCTTCTTGCCTTCTGTACTTTCTACTCCACTTTCTACGCCACACGCAGAGATCAACCAGCTGATGTTACCCCCTTATCTTTAGGGTATAACTTTGGGTTGGCTCAGCGTAACACAGAGGGAATTCCTTGCAGCAGATATAAAGGAAAAGGTAATACAAACGACCATTATGCAACTGCGATCATGACGCACATAGGGCATGATGGCCTACTGGCGGATTTGTATAAATGCTTCGCCTGGGCGCTAGTTCCTATCCTTAAGAAAGTTTACACAGAAGCCAGTACTATGGGAATTCTCCCAGTCTCTATGATTATCTCCCTCCTTAAACCGGGAAAAACACCACCAAGTGCAAGATTTACAGGTCTTTATCCTTAATCAACTGCAATGTGAAAATACTGGCGAAAGTTCTGGCCAATCGGCTTAGCCTGTTGATGGAGGGGCTGGTACTGAGGGACCATTCGGGATTTGTGCCGGGGCGAACCACTTCCCATAGTTTGTGCACCATGTTCGCGCTGATACCGACTTGGCTGCGGTGGTGGTCTTTTTAGATTCCACCAAAGCTTTTGTTCTCTGGAGTGGGACTACTTGTTTACAATGTTGCTGCGATGGCTCCCCCACCCCTTTTTATCCTCAGTAGCTCTATTATATTGTCAGCTATGAGCGTCTGTGCAGATTAATTGTAGCTGCTCCCCACCGTTTGCCATCACTCGTAGGACCAGGCAAGTGTGGCCTCTGTCTGCGTTGCAGTCAAGTCTGGCAGTCAAGCTTCAGGCTGCGAAACTCCGACAGCATCATAGGGTGTACACACTGCAATACCCTACTCGACATCTGCTAGTATCACTCTGCTCTGATGACATTTCCCTCTCAGTTGGGGCCTCGGAATCCTATCCTCCGGGTGTGTATCCACTTTGGAGAGGTATCTGAGTGAATATCAACTGGGGTAAGTCCCAGATCTTCCCTTTCACTCCTAGCACCCTTAGTTTCCCACTTGATTTAGGAGTTTTGGTCTCTAGGGACAGAGAGGAAACACTGCGGGCGAACTATGGCACTGCCGTTGCCTCACTTCCAGCATCCGTATCTCGCTGGATCTCTCTGCGCCTATCATTGGCAGGAAGGATCTCCTTAATCAGAATGGTTATATTGCCAAAGCTATTATATCTATTCCTCAATATACCATGCCCTTCTGGATGCCAATTTTTCCACACTTTACGAGCACAGCTGGCTCGGGTGGTCCTGGGATGGCAAGCAGCCCAGAGTGCACTGGACTACACTTACTAAACCTTTCGCGAGAGGTGGCTTTGAAGCTCTTGACATGGAATTATACTGTCTGTGCACCTAAGCCCATTTTGCAACCTATTGGTTCCGGCCACCGCCATTCATGCCCCACTTAGCGATCGAACAAGGTTACATGGCTCCCATCCTCACTACCTCTTTTTTAGGAGCAAAATCCCCTGGAACAGGCAAATAATTATCAATGGTGGCATGCACTTATCTCGCTTACCAATCTTTGACTCCTGTCACTCATGAGACAACCTGTCATAACATGTAGCACAAAAGGGGTATAGCCACCTGGGGGGTTCTCTATTATGAAGGAGTTTTCAAGGACCTCAAGACATTGCTGAGGGGTGAGACGATTACACCGCGGGAGATTTTTTTTTTATATTAGTCTTGGGCACGACGTCAAAGCTGTCACTCCCACCTTCCCCCGGGAACCCCCTAAACTGCACACACTACATGTATTATTGCAGGCTTGGGGACCCGCACTTATGGTCTCCCTACTCTACCGTAAAGCCCAGGCAGAGTGCCCCAAGATCCTGAGTAGCTTACAAGCCGGCTGGGATTCAGAGCTGGACACACCACTTACAAATAGGCAATGGCTCTATTGCTGTGAACAAACAGGTATGATAACAGCTAGTAGTCGCCTGTGTATCATACATTTCAAATACATACATTGTGTTTATTATACCCCGGTGAGGCTCCACAGATACAAGTACAGCCTGATGACTGCTACACCAGTTGTGGACCCTATGGGGCAGATTTACAGCATCTTGCATGGAACTGTGCAGTGGTTAAAGACTTTTGGTCGAAGGTGTCAGCCGCCTTGTCACAAATGATAGACACTCTCATACACCTCACCCCAGTCATGACATTGCTGGGATATACAGAGGGAATTGAGGCCCCCTACAGGAAGTTTATCTAATTGGGGGTACTCTTGGCAAAGTGGAGGGTGGCATGCAGATGGGGGTGAGGGCGTGCTCCCAAATCCAAGGAATGGCTGGACGATTTCATATTTTGTAAAGATCAACTAAATACCTATGCCGAGCTGTTACCCCTGACCTCCTGACCTTGTGACATCTGGGGCCCGCTGCAGACCGTCAGAGTCAGCAAATGTAAGTGCATGTTTTATCTTGTTGTGTATACGCACTTAAGATTTTTTTTTTAAAGACTGCGAGAGATTAAGCACTATGATGGCCGCTCCACCTCCCTGATCGAGTGCCTGCCTGATCTCCTCAGTAGCCCAGACAAGGGCAATCTCTGTGCTGTGTTCGCTACGGAAACCAAATTGAATAGCAACCAAGAGGTTGTTAGAGTGGATGAACTCCGAGAGTTGGATGTTCATGATTGTCCCTACAAATTTTGCAGGCAGTGGAAGACGCGAAATAGGCCGGTAGTTGTTTTTGTCCTTAGGATCCATGGAGGCATTTTTTAACAAGGGAAGCACTGACGCTTTCTATCAAGCGGCTGGGAAAAGGCCAGTCTGAAACATGTGACAGAAAATAGATGTAAGTTGAGATGCAACGTCTTCTGCCACTAGCTTGGCTACCCTGGGGGGAGAAAGGGTCAGCATGGGAGCCAGAAGACGTAGATGTCAGTAGATTGGTTACCATTTCTAAAGATGGTATGGTGAAATTATTTAAGCAATTCAGTTTGGCCTGGTATGAGGAAAGCCTATCGCTGCATGTAGGAAGGGTAGACAATATAAATTTGTTAAATATTAACTCTACATTTTGCACAAAAAAGGTGGCCAAAGAATTACAAAAGGACTGAGTGGTAGGGCAGGAATTTTTCAGCGAATCCTACGTCAGCATGGTGACAGTTTGGAATAACTCTGTGGTGGAGCTTTTGGCTTCTTCTACCTTTCTGGTGGAGAATTTGGAATTTTCCTTGCGAATAAGAGTTTTATAACTAGCTAGAGATAGCTTGTATTTGAATTTTTCCTCGCTGTTATAGTTGGACATCCATCTCTTTTCTTGTCTACGACAACTTTGTTTGAGCTCTCTAAGCTCGGACGTAAACCATGGGGCGGATGCGTTGTACCAATTGGACCTTGATTTTTTTGTGCTGGGGCTAAGAGATTGGCAGAGGTGTCTAGCCATTCAGTATACAGAGAGACCGCCATATCAGGATCAAAAGAACCTCTGGCTGTCAAGTCCTTAAGCGCTTAGGAAAAGAGATCTGCTTGAATGTTGTGCCAGGCACGAGCAATGGTAGTGGTGGACCTCGTTTTGATGCTGGGACTGGGCTGTTTAATAGCAAGGTCAAAGAATGAGTGGTGGTCTGACCAGGCTAATGAGAGTGTTTTAATATAGCCTTATAGCCCGCTGTAGCGGGCTATACCAGCTATTAAAGGCCCGCTCCAGCGTTAAAGGCCTGAGCCGAAGGCGAGGGCCTTTAACAAGGGAGCCAGACTTTAAGAGCTGGTATAACCCAGCTACGAAGGGCTTTAAGGCTATTAGAATATTCTGCCACTGTAGGGCAGTATGTTCTAACAAATAAAACAAAGGCCTCTCGGAGCCCGAGAGAGTTTATATCCCCTCGGGCTCCGAGAGGCCTTTGTGAAAACAACATTGGAATGTTGTTCTGCGGCCCTTTACCGGCCCGTAGAAGCACTGAGCACTCCATTGTCTTCAATGGAGTGCTCCACATTCCAATGTTCTAATGTCGCTTAAAGCATTATTCTTTCAGCTTCCAATCCTCAGACAACATTCCCTCCACCCTTGATGTTCGGAGAGCCCTCTTAATATTTCTAGAAAGGACGATTTCTTTTATGGTTTCTCAATCTATTTACATTTCCCATGGGGTGGCATGTAAAGAGAAACAAGCATTGGAACTGCAATAGGTCTGGCATTTGTTAGTGTTGGAGCTGTTGGCATTGTAAGTGGTAATGTTTTTTACTTCTGTAATAGGCCTTATATTTGTTGGAGCTATTGACAATGAAAATAGCAATGTTTTTTACTTATGTGTTATGGAGTGTATTTATGTGGTGGTGTGGAATTATGTGGGTTGGACTGGATTAGTTGTGTAACTGTGTTGTGTAGAATTGTGTGGAGTGGATTTGTGTATTGGAATTATGTGGCAGAGTGTGCTGTGGAATGATGTGGATAGTAATTATGTTATGGTATGTGGAGTAAGATTGTGTGTTTTGGAGTGTAATTATGTGGAATGGTATTTTGTGTTGTGGAGTGGTAGGTGGTGGAGTTTAATGCCTTCCATGGCACAAAAACGCCTATAATACTTTTGAAATTACCTAATATAATATTTAAGCGTCCACACATTAATGTACTTGGTAAAGATATGCCCTCACCACCTTAATAAAACAAAGAGCTCCATTGTGTGTCTTTTTCTGTAAAAACTTGTACAGCATGCTCTTTACTTAAGTCAGGGGGTGCAGCTGCAATCGTTATATAAAAATTAGATGGACTAGTTTTAAGTTAAAGGTGACAATGCACTATTATGTTTTTTACTTCCCACCTCTACACCTCACCAGATGCAGGACTGATGAAGAGTATTCTTTCCCTTCATACGTGATAACTGTAGGCTCAAGAAATTCCATCTACTGTTTCCCTCAATTTCATGACTCGCCAGATACAGGAACAGTGAGGAGGCCGCCATCCTAGCATTGGCGAGAAGATCATGCTTTGTTTAAATTTTTAGTTTTTAATTTGTCCAACCTTGACTGCTTCAACTTTTATTAAAAGGTAACCACGAGCGAATCTGCAACTTGTAAATATGTAACTCTAACCACTAGTATCTGTAGTAAGTAGACTTTAGTACTTTCTACCATTTTTATGTGAGTTCAGAATTTTTCTGTTTGTATCTTTTATATAACTTGTGTACTCTGAAGTCCTTATCTAATGTAACTGATCCTTTTGTAAAGCTCTCTGACACCTTCGGGTAAAGTTTGCGCTATATAAAATTGCATTAAATAAATAAATAAACTGGGGAAGTCGGGAGGGGGGGGGGAAATCTCCGGTAAAAAGATAGAAACAAAATTGGGATTTTAGGTTACTTGAGGTACATCTGAGTCACGCGAAAAACCAAAAAAATGAATGGACCAATAAAGTAAATTCGCCTCATTGCGTTTGTCATTTGGGTAACTTAGATGGGCTTCTCTGCGGGTTCTACCCCATCCATGCATTCTGTCTTTTATTTGGAGGTACCAGCGCCATTGTCTAGGAAGGGTGTTTAGCTGTGTTGGGGCTGAGGGGCTGATTCACTCACTGACAGACACATATCTGCTCCATTAGCAATGCTCACAGGGAAGAGTCACAATGTGCAGGCTTGCAGAGGCCAGCCCCGCAGGGGGCCTAAAGGGCCGGCACCTTAACCCACGCCAAGCCCCACAAGAGAACAGGTTCAGGGTGCCCGTGGGCACCCCCCAGAAGTGGGAAAATGCCGTGCCCCCCCGCGGGCAGCACCAAGTGGGCGCCAACCCCATCCAATGGGGGCCATCGTGGGGTACAAACCCCCCAAATAGCGAAGGAGGCCCGCTAGCCGGGGAGGCAAGGAGGGTGGGCATATAAGCTCGTTGGCATCGTGGACCAGGGAGCAGCAGCGCCTCGGAGCTCGACCAGCGGGTGAGGGGCCTCTCTTTAAACGCAGGAACAGCAGCCAACTGAGTAGATTCCAATTCACAACAGTAATGCGCTGGGCTCTAAGAAAGGCGGGCCTCCCCCCGGCATCCTTTGGGTCACACTCATTCCGAATTGGGGCAGCCACATCAGCTGCTCAACACGGGATGCCAGAGGCGGGGATAAAGCAGTAGGCAGGTGGCGGACCCGAGCTTTCCAGGCACATTTTATGCCGCACTTACTGTAGAAAGAACCACATGCCAAGAGGGGTTTGCAGCGACGCCGCTCCACAGAAAGGTGACGAACAGGGAACTGACTTTTGTGACCATTGATCCAGCAGGGAAGAGACCGCGGCTGGTGCTAATAGTGGGCCATTCATTCATATCCAGAATGCAGTCGTGGTGGCAACAGCGAGGCTGCAAGCAAGAGAGGAGGCCAGTGGACACGTGCATCCGGTGGATGGGTAGGCCGGGGATGAGATGGGACCAGCTGCCGGCGACACTGGACAAATTTTGGGCAGACGTACCCTGGCTTCCCGACATCTTGATCATCCACCTTGTGGGAAAGGATTTGGTGAGCAGGGGAAGGAAGGCGCTCCTCCACGACATCCAGAGAGACCTCACGGAGACAGCCAGGTCATTCGGGAATACAGCAGTCATATGGTCTGAACTGATCAGCAAACAGGACTGGCGTGGGGCGGAATCAAGGAAGGCGGTGGAGAATTCTAGGAGGAAACTGAACGTAGCCACGAGCAAATTCTGCAGAGTCAGTGGTATGAAAAGCTTGAGGCACGGGCTCATCCACCCAGGACCCCCAGAATTCTACGCAAACGATGGAGTCCACCTGTCAGAAGAAGGCATGAAAGTGTTTTGGAGCAATCTGTGGGGCGCAATGGCACTGGCAGGTTGCAAATAAAAAAAATAATTTAAAAAGCCCAGAGATGAGTAAAAACTTTTTCAATAGGGGGGAGCCACAGCAAGACGTAAGCCTCCGTGGCGGCATGGCGGAAACTAAGGACAGAATGGTTACTACGGAGACACACCGACCGGCGGTGTGTAAGGATTGGCACCCTCACACTGGGATGCTGGACGGCAGGGTGAGTAGCCAAACAAGAAAAGGGGGTAGCAAAATGAGACGGCACTCACTGCCCAGCCCCCGCCAGACAGCAGGGCACAACAGAGCCTAACAAGGCAGCGAGTATGGTCCTAACTCCGGGAAGGAAGCTACCCCCGCGCAAAGTAAGCGCAAAGACAACCGAACAAGGAAATGGCCCAGATGGGGCAAAGAAACAAGAGAAGCCTACAGAAAGAAATAACGAAGGAACTGCCAGTCTAAATGCGAAGGGACAATGGAAGTGATCAGCAAACACAGACTGATGATTTATGAGACATGCATGGCAGTTCACGAATAATATTGTATGGCAATCGCATATGACTTATGACAGACAGTATATGCATGTATTATCAATAAAAACTGCGGCCAACACTGACCGCTAAGAGACCAAATGGTTGTTGGCTTGTTCATTCTAAGTACCACCACAGGGAGGTGGGATACGTATATGTATATATACTCTGGAGAAGGGCACAGTGCAGGGGTTAAAGGGATCGCCAGCTGCTGAGCCCGAACCCCCCTGCCCCCGTCAACCCACCATGCGCCCCCCCTAAAACACCTCAGGGGAGTCCGAGCCGGACCCATCCTGCCTTGGCTCTCATTTCCATTGCCTCTTCTGTCCTTGCGGTCAATTATTGGCCAGGCCTCATTGGCATATTGGCCGTCTTTGTATTTCACACCCTGGGGAGGGTAAACTTGCAGTCAAAAGAGGGCTTCAACCACCCCTAAAAACAGCATTTACGCTCTCCTTCTAGACCATATGGCAAACAGAAGCATTTTACGCACATGCATGCCATCTATGTTTCAGAGCAGTGCAGGTATGTACATGTGTGTGGGGAAAGGTGGGGGGGTTCGGAGCCTCGGACGGTGAGTGGCAGAACTGAAAAGGCCTGACCAACATTCGCTGCACTTTTGCCCTAATCACTCTGCATATATTCTAAAGATGAGTTTTATTACACCCCCTGACAGAGAACCTCAAACGCAGTAGCCCCCATCTCTGACCCTTCACAAAAAAGAGGCTAACATAGGAACCCGCCCTGGCCGCCGCTGCGGGGCTCTTATTGAGAAATTAGCACCAAGAAGCCAAATTATTAAGGAGTTAAGAATGGGGGTGCGGGAGGGTTCAGGCTTCACCATCAATGTGACGTAGCAGCCTCGATGAGCACTTAAAACAACTATTTATTCATGCATTTTTATATAGGGCAGACTTTACCCAAAGGTGTAAGAGCGCTTCACAATAGGACCAGTTACGTTACATATGGAGAATGTTACAAATGTACAAGTTACAGAAGCAAACGAGATACAAGAAGATGTATAATGCAGCAATAGATGGCAGTCACTCACAAACACACTAGGATGACACTTGTACAGGCATAGAATACAAATTTACAATAGTGAAATAACTTCCATGGGGGACTTGAAAGGGCGTGTGTTAATTCTGGAAGTGTCTCTGGAAGAGAAGAGATTTTAGGTCATTTTTGAAGGTCTGGGTAGAGGTGGTGGTACGGAGCTGTGTCGGAAGCGAGTTCCAGATTCTTACCGCATTACCTGAGAAGTATTGAGCCATCAATCTTTCCCGTTTAAAAGTGGGGGGCTCAAGCAGTAGTTTTTCTGCATTATGAGACGGTCTAGAGCCTCCAGAGATTTTCAGTTTATTCGCCTGAAGCGAGGGGAGGGAGTGTGCATGGCTTTGTGTGTGATACAGGCTTTTTATCTTGCCTCGATTCTTGCCTCGATGGGAAGCCAACGGAGGGAAGACAACAAGGGTGTGATGTGGACACTTCTTTTGGCCCCAAAAATAAAACGAGCAGCTGAATGGAGAACAGATTTAAGAGGGGAAAGGTAGGATTTGGAGAGGCCAGTAAGAAGAGAGTTGCAATAGTCCAATCTGGAGAGAACCATCAATTGGACCAGGGGTAACTACTAGCAATATATAAAAAAGCATAATAGCAAATTTATTTTAAGCTCGTTGGACTTGATCCGTCTCTAGGAATTAAGTAGACACAGAAGGGGGTTCCCCAAGGGTATCTTTAGGATGTAGGCAGGTAGTAGGGGGAAAACCAATGCAAATAGAAAAGACGAAAACCCTGCCTTGGGATATACAGGCCCTAACAAAGGGGTCCAACAAATATATGTAAAGGGGTGATTAGCCTAGGGGTTGACACAACACATAACAATCACATGGTCAAATCAAGGATAAACAAAACAATTCATATTTGAGAATATATATGTTTTTTTATTTTTAAGAATAACAATGATATAAATATAGAGTTTTTAGGTATCACATGTATAAATAAATCATCAATAAAATAGACATAGATAGGCAAGCAACATAGTAAGGAAGATTCTATCCTGCCCAGTAACGGCCACACTACACACACTCTAACTCACTCACTTCAATCTCTACCCACTCTTTCCTATTTGATCTCATTCACCATTCATGCTACATTCATTCATCTAATCCTGGCGAATACAACACAAGGGTGGTTTCATGTGTTGTATAGATCGGGATGTTTCAGTCCAGGGAGGTGGTTTTGACTACAGGTCCTGATGTAAAAAGGACAGTAGCCATTTTCCTGGGGACATAAGCCGACGCGCGTTTCGGTGAAAGGCCAATGGGGCCACACCTTCGTCAGGGCAAAGGGCAGTATACTGGGAGGGGGCACAGGAGAGAGAACACAATCTGAAAGATAGAGAACGAAAACAAATTTCATTTCACTTATACCTAAATATACAAGTTTTTCAGAGAGTACAATTTAATATGCAGTAAAACATGCGGTAAAACATCTTAAACATATAAGGTCACTTAGATTCAAGAAACTTGATTTCAATCAACTGATAGACTTTGGCGCAAAGCTCCTACATTTGGCCGGTGGTTGCTGTGCAATGTCAAACCCTCTAGAAACACTCCCTAGGAAAGATTCCCTATCACGTGGAATCTATAAAGGCATCTTGATAGCCTTAACCAAATGGACCATAGAGCACAATTTATCACAACACTCAATCTTCATTTTCAGACAAATATTAAAAAACCTTTTGTTTGGGTATCAACCACATTCACATAGTTCATGGTACATACCAGAACTATTTTCTATTGTACACACATAATCCTATAAATGAGGACAAAGGCCTGGTCCTCGAGGGGCAGATAGACAAACTAGTCCTGGTTCAGTCAGTGACGATCTTAATTAAAGGCTAAACCAAAATTTACTGTCTCTTTTTTCTCTTAATGTTTTTACCTGTATGTGTGTCTTATTCAGCCATTCAAGAGATGTCAGAACAAAGTTGGAGATAGTTTATAGTGAGCAAAACTTCAGGTCGGTTCAAGTCCTGTAAGGGGGATAAAGTAATGTAATCCTAGTATAGACAGCTACGAAATTTCTATTAAGGCCATAAGTTCAATCGCTGACCCATATCCCTATAAAGCTGGGATGCTACAGTTGTTAAAAAAAAACCTTTTAAACCTCCCTCTTGTTGTTTTTAAAGAAATACAGACAGGACTCCTACATATGATCTAATAAGGGGGAGTTAGTCTTTAACAAGCTAGGGATAGTATAGCGCTTTCATGTTTCAGGATACCTACTGTTATCACCAGCACTTCGGCGTAATGTTTTTCTCTTTCAGGGCTCACAACTCACAACTCACAGGCAGGCTTTGAACAAGGCTGTGCATCCGTCTAGCCTATAAATTAAACAGTGGATCACTATAATGCTTATGTTAAAAAAGACCAGATTCTTTACAGTGTGAGATAAGAGACACAGTCGATGTTTTATGGGGTTTCAAGATCACTTTTAGGTGCAGCTGAAGGTCTAGATACATACCAGCGCCGCTGGATCGTATAAGCTGCACTGTCTTTTTATATATGTCCTGTTGTCCACAAAGGTATGTAGGTTAAGTTGGATGTATGGCTCGCCTATGGAGAAAACGTGGCATTTAGTAAATACTGAGCCACTCAGGTTTAGACACATTTACACGTTTGTCCCAGATTTTACCTTCCGTGTAAAAAATGCTGTTCCTCGACCGGGGTTCAGATGAGCAAGTCTTTTGGTATAAAGAGGATTTTCCTCGTGGTATCCAGGTCTACGTGCCGTCCTCCATCGGCGGTAGGTGAACCATGGAGGGGGCTGGCTAATCTAGAGCCAAGGGGTAAAAAAGAGACAAGGTAGTCTCATCAATTATTTTAAGCCCATGCCGAATTCCTATTTAAGAGCCATCAGTTTCGCGGGCTTACCTTTGTTCCGAAAGGCTGTCTCAGTGGAGCAGGGGTTCCGCCGTCCAAGTGTTCCGGCCAAATGATTCTCCCTCATAACTTCCAGTTTTCCGTTTAAGTAGCGCCATATTCGCGCCTTTGTTTGAGTGATACCAGCTGTGTGTTCAATGAGATAGACGACGGGCTATCTGCTTCCCTTTTACTTTTAGTCGCCATCTTGTGTATACCTGAGGAGGGCAAGGTTTGCAGTTCTCTAAGTCTAATGAGAAGAACCGAGGCGGCCATCTTGATAAAACCCGTAATTTATCATGTTTTTGCAAAGGGTTATTTATGAATAACCTTAAGTTGATTTAACGATCTACAGAAATTTTTGGATCGCATTAGTGGTATCATATAAATGAGGCACTGGCCATGCACTATTTTTATTTTTAGAGATTGTAATTCTCCATTGAGTGGCATCGGACTGATGCCCTATAGCCCAGTATTAAAGTGTTATTTTAAACAGGATATTTTTGTTGAAACAGGGAGACTTTTTATTGACCATATTGGTTGTATCAATGCTCACATATCCTTTATCTCTGTCCTATATTTGTGATCCTGGGAACAGTTCTAGTTAAAAAGGAGGCGGGTTACAGCTTACTCACTGGCTATAGATGATGGACCTTATTATAAAAGGGATTGAGGCTAGCATTTCTGGGGTAAGAGACACGCTTCCCTATGGTACTCGTTCTAATATCGATTTCATCATAGTGATCGTTATAGTCTCATATTACCCTTTAGAGGCATGGAACTATTAAAATAATTGGATTTGAGAGACACTCCTCTCTATGGTATCCATCCTAATATCGGTTTCCCCATTGTGTTCATTTCAGTCTCATATTTCCCTTTAGAGGCATGAAACTATGACAGTATAGTTATAAAAGGGCCTGATGCCAGGGACATTCTTCATTCAATCCTTTTTGGACAGTATCTAGATAAAAGATCCAAAACACTTCCCGTTTTTTTCGGAGGCATGTAGGGTCAATCCCAGGATTTGCTTTTATCTTTTCAAGGATGAACCAACGTATTTCTGAATCTTTGTGATCCTTTTCCAACCAGTGAGCCACAATCGGGGCTGCCATCTTCTTATTTCTTATATTGGACTTATGCTCCCCAATGCGTACCCGGCATTCTCTACCAGTTTCTCCAATGTATGGGAGATTGCACGGGCACAATATTAAGTACACGATGTTGCTGGTACGCCAGTTAGTTAGAGTGGCGTTTCGACTGACTGAGACTGTGCGGGTGTTGGTGATGACAGTATCGCCCACAATGGCTTGAGGGCATATATGGCACGTTCCACATTTGTGATTGCCATATATTGGGTCCATTCCTGTTATGGTGGTTTGCTTGTTGGTCGGTGGTTCCTGTATTTTTCCTCTTACCAGATGGTTTTTTAAATTCTGGTTTTTTTTTAAGGCGAAGATAGGTCGTTTTAGGTGTGTTCTGTCACTCTCCAGGTTCAAGATGTGCCAACTAGAGTTTATTGCTTGCCTGATCTTATGGTTCATTTCGGAGTGACGAGTTACACAAACTAGTTGGTTTAATTTCTCCGACTCTTTCTCTTTAAACATAGCTTCCCTGTTCGTGTATCTGGCACATTTAAAGGACTCTTTGATCAGTCTTGGGGGGTATCCCCGGAAACGTAGTTTCTCCTGAAGTATATCCGCCTGGGTCAGAAAATCCTGTAAATTAGTACAGTTCCTTCTAATGCGAAGGAACTGACTGTAGGGGATACTATCCCTCTGGCTGCGCGGATGGAAACTCGCGTACTGGAGCAAAGTGTTTCGCGCTGTTGGTTTCGTGTACAGCGATACTTTGATGATGTTGTTCTGATGTTCGATCCATATGTCTAAGAATTCAATTCTAGACCTACTGGTGTGGCTGGTAAATCTCAGATTGTTGTCTGCCATATTCAACCATTCAATGTATTCGGTTAGTTGGTCTTCTGCTCCCCTCCAGATAAAAAAGATATCGGCGATGAACCGTCTCCAGTTCACGACGTTTTCGAAGAAGGGGGCCATCTCATTGAAGATATTTATTCTTTCGGAAGCAGATAGCCCGTCGTCTATCTCATTGAACACACAGCTGGTATCACTCAAACAAAGGAGCGAATATGGCGCTACTTAAACGGAAAACTGGAAGTTATGAGGGAGAATCATTTGGCCGGAACACTTGGACGGCGGAACCCCTGCTCCACTGAGACAGCCTTTCGGAACAAAGGTAAGCCCGCGAAACTGATGGCTCTTAAATAGGAATTCGGCATGGGCTTAAAATAATTGATGAGACTACCTTGTCTCTTTTTTACCCCTTGGCTCTAGATTAGCCAGCCCCCTCCATGGTTCACCTACCGCCGATGGAGGACGGCACGTAGACCTGGATACCACGAGGAAAATCCTCTTTATACCAAAAGACTTGCTCATCTGAACCCCGGTCGAGGAACAGCATTTTTTACACGGAAGGTAAAATCTGGGACAAACGTGTAAATGTGTCTAAACCTGAGTGGCTCAGTATTTACTAAATGCCACGTTTTCTCCATAGGCGAGCCATACATCCAACTTAACCTACATACCTTTGTGGACAACAGGACATATATAAAAAGACAGTGCAGCTTATACGATCCAGCGGCGCTGGTATGTATCTAGACCTTCAGCTGCACCTAAAAGTGATCTTGAAACCCCATAAAACATCGACTGTGTCTCTTATCTCACACTGTAAAGAATCTGGTCTTTTTTAACATAAGCATTATAGTGATCCACTGTTTAATTTATAGGCTAGACGGATGCACAGCCTTGTTCAAAGCCTGCCTGTGAGTTGTGAGTTGTGAGCCCTGAAAGAGAAAAACATTACGCCGAAGTGCTGGTGATAACAGTAGGTATCCTGAAACATGAAAGCGCTATACTATCCCTAGCTTGTTAAAGACTAACTCCCCCTTATTAGATCATATGTAGGAGTCCTGTCTGTATTTCTTTAAAAACAACAAGAGGGAGGTTTAAAAGGTTTTTTTTAACAACTGTAGCATCCCAGCTTTATAGGGATATGGGTCAGCGATTGAACTTATGGCCTTAATAGAAATTTCGTAGCTGTCTATACTAGGATTACATTACTTTATCCCCCTTACAGGACTTGAACCGACCTGAAGTTTTGCTCACTATAAACTATCTCCAACTTTGTTCTGACATCTCTTGAATGGCTGAATAAGACACACATACAGGTAAAAACATTAAGAGAAA
The DNA here is from genome assembly GCF_964263255.1 of Lissotriton vulgaris. Lineage (NCBI taxonomy): Eukaryota > Metazoa > Chordata > Amphibia > Caudata > Salamandridae > Lissotriton > Lissotriton vulgaris. The sequence goes on from NC_141694.1 coordinate 712,084,717, forward strand.
AAAGAGACAGTAAATTTTGGTTTAGCCTTTAATTAAGATCGTCACTGACTGAACCAGGACTAGTTTGTCTATCTGCCCCTCGAGGACCAGGCCTTTGTCCTCATTTATAGGATTATGTGTGTACAATAGAAAATAGTTCTGGTATGTACCATGAACTATGTGAATGTGGTTGATACCCAAACAAAAGGTTTTTTAATATTTGTCTGAAAATGAAGATTGAGTGTTGTGATAAATTGTGCTCTATGGTCCATTTGGTTAAGGCTATCAAGATGCCTTTATAGATTCCACGTGATAGGGAATCTTTCCTAGGGAGTGTTTCTAGAGGGTTTGACATTGCACAGCAACCACCGGCCAAATGTAGGAGCTTTGCGCCAAAGTCTATCAGTTGATTGAAATCAAGTTTCTTGAATCTAAGTGACCTTATATGTTTAAGATGTTTTACCGCATGTTTTACTGCATATTAAATTGTACTCTCTGAAAAACTTGTATATTTAGGTATAAGTGAAATGAAATTTGTTTTCGTTCTCTATCTTTCAGATTGTGTTCTCTCTCCTGTGCCCCCTCCCAGTATACTGCCCTTTGCCCTGACGAAGGTGTGGCCCCATTGGCCTTTCACCGAAACGTGCGTCGGCTTATGTCCCCAGGAAAATGGCTACTGTCCTTTTTACATCAGGACCTGTAGTCAAAACCACCTCCCTGGACTGAAACATCCCGATCTATACAACACGTGAAACCACCCTTGTGTTGTATTCGCCAGGATTAGATGAATGAATGTAGCATGAATGGTGAATGAGATCAAATAGGAAAGAGTGGGTAGAGATTGAAGTGAGTGAGTTAGAGTGTGTGTAGTGTGGCCGTTACTGGGCAGGATAGAATCTTCCTTACTATGTTGCTTGCCTATCTATGTCTATTTTATTGATGATTTATTTATACATGTGATACCTAAAAACTCTATATTTATATCATTGTTATTCTTAAAAATAAAAAAACATATATATTCTCAAATATGAATTGTTTTGTTTATCCTTGATTTGACCATGTGATTGTTATGTGTTGTGTCAACCCCTAGGCTAATCACCCCTTTACATATATTTGTTGGACCCCTTTGTTAGGGCCTGTATATCCCAAGGCAGGGTTTTCGTCTTTTCTATTTGCACCGTCTCTAGGAATTATTCAGATGTTGAATTTGCATGCGCACCTCTGACCCCCGCTTACTCTTCTAAGCCAGTGACCCTGCAAACCACCTGTTTTCCAATCAATTTAAATACGAGTGGGCGTGCATTTTGCTTTTATTCATTCTGTGGATGTAATTTACGAGTGGTACCTCATTACGGTTAAATCATAACAAACTACCAGCAACTACAAAAGAAAAAGCGCGGCCAAAGCAGACCGTGCTGAAAATAAAAATAAAACTGTGCCAAAAGACTTACAATGGAGCCCGTGTAACTCCGCCACTAACCGATGCAACCCGAGTGGCGGGCCAAATGAGGACAGGGCGGTAACAACAAGGGACTAATAAGCCACCGTTTAACCATGCACTATGACGCAAGCCAATGGGAATGATGGGCGGGATTCAAGTCCCCTTCTGAAATCTCGACAACAATAAGCCTTGCAGAGCAAGGAACGCATGCGCGCTCCAGTGCTAGCTCTGCAAGACCTAAAAAAGTGTTTGCTATAACTGCCAGTAGAAGGGTCAGGCAGGTGATTTCTCAGGCTTATACCTCCATGGGTGTGGAGTTGCCTGGTAATATTGTTGCAAGATCTACCAGAGCAGCAATTGCCTCTTGGGCTGACGCAGGAGGTGTGTCGCTTCAAGGAATATGTAGGGCATCCAGCTGGACAAATCACAGTACCTTCCTTTCTCATTTCAAGCTGGATTTGTTTTCAAGAGAAACAGACACATTTTGTGCATCAGTGCGAAAAGCAGCAATGAGGTAGTTGTAAATAAATTCTTGTTGAGAAGCATGTAATTGTGTCCATGGTGTCTTTTAGCTTGGGTTCACCCTCACAAGTCATCACTATGAGGAGGACATATGTGGGAGTAATTAAATAGTTACTTACCAGTAATCTTCACTAATTTAGGATAGTCCTCCTTGTCATAGTCAGAGACCACCCTCGCTCCCTTTCCTGAGACAATTATATGAGCTTGGAAACATCAGGAAGTGGGGGTGGAGAGGAAGAATCTTTATGTATGTGGCGCTGATTTTAAAAGAAATAATAGAATAAAAGCGAAGTGGTTTCTGTCGGAGGCAGAGCAGCCTCACAATAAATTACCCCTATAACAAGGAGGGCTATCCTAAGGTAAATTAAGATTACCAGTAAGTAACTAGTTCATTTAAAACAATTGGTTAAAATCAGTTTTTGTTATTTACAATGCATAGAAAAAGCTAAGATGGGATGTAAAAAGAGGTTTTCTCTATCGCATGACGAAAACTTTACAGTGCATGTGCTGAGCGTGGTCGATTGCATCTCAAATTCAAATCCATGATGGTAGCTGTGAGTTTGTGACTTTGTGCAGGAGGTTGCAGAGGCCGGAAGAGGGATGATGGGTGAAAAACCTTATTTGTTTCTTTAGAGGACGTCAAAGTGATTTCCAGGGAGGTAATGGGCAGACACAAACTTTGTGAGTAATTCTTTGTCTGAGTCACATCCGCCTTAAATATGATTACTTCTTGTGTTTTGGCCACCACAACTTTTAGATGACAAATTTGCAACTTCTTTTCTAGCACAAAAAAACTAGTAATCACGTTACAAAAAAGGCTTTATTGAAACTCGATGGAGCCCTGTTGTCATGGCAACTTAATTTTCTTTCCTGCCATCAACTTCATGAGTCACTAATAGCAAATATATTTGTATATCAACTTCAATCATGAAAATTAAACCGACTCAAATGTTTCACTTTATTTTCCATTTTTACATAGACGTCGCGTTCATTACAAGTTAAACAATACAGTGCAGTGGGAAGTGTTCTCGATAAATTACTGTAATATATATAAGTAAGGTTTAAACGAACCCACAAGCCCAAAGTTTGCGAACTCTAGTAGAACGCCTATGTGCTCTTTCCCATGAATGGTAGTTTGTATTTTGGTTCCCCTTTTCACTTCCTTTTATATGTTCCTCGCGTCATTACGTCACGCACCAATGAAGCTACTCGGGATGCAGGTGCAGGTGGCTTTCAACCCTGAGAGACAAGAGACACTGAGAACATGCCGCAGGTGTCAGGAAATCCTCTTCAGTTCACTGATCAAAGGATGTACGTGGTTTTAGACTAGTGCGGTGGGTGGAATCACTTATATAAGCAAATACGCGTAGCTGATGTATCAGCGGACTGGTATTTTCTCAAATGTACGCCGTTACGACTCAGGCAACTTTCTCACTTCCGCAAGTGCCTTTATTAAAAGTGACACTTTGCTAACGATGTCTACATATATAAAACACAGGGCGGGAAGAGAAACGAGTTGTGACATGCCACCATGTGGGTACCCAGCCAGTCACAGCTCGTCTATCCCCCTGGTGTCGTGTCCCAACACAGTAACACACGGACACGACTGGGGTATGCTTAGACTCTTTATTCTGCTTCTTCACAGGTCCCCGTCCCTACTCTAACTAGCCCTTTCCTGTCTTGACCCCACCTCTTCCCCTCTGCCCACCTAGCTCCGCCCACCCCAACTACTGGACTGTCAACTCTGTTACACCTGGGAATGTCCATTTCAAATAGACAGGCATAGATGACGTCCTGATGAGAAATTAAGCTGCTGTTCTGTCCGAAACAAATAGCAATTCCATAGTATCGCAGCTGCCACATGTGTGACGCGTTTACCCTGCCCTGTCCTTTCAGCCAAAAGGACATTAAGTGACAACCTTTAAGCCCATAGTCCAATAGATAAACAAAACTGCAAGTCCCAGACTTCACTGCACTGTGGCAACACAATGTCACTTGACAGTTAAAGCACAGAAAAATAATTGGCCTGGATATTGAAGAATATTGCGAAGAATGACTTTGGAAAGGAGGGGCACAGACAAACACTGACCACTTGTGTGTGTGAAAAAGGGCGCTTTATTGAAGCAGGTGCAGATCACAAATTTTCCTGGCCAACCGCCTTACATTACTGAAATCTCACTTTCCATCCATAGAACTCTCCCCTATCCCACCCCCACCACTATGATCCCCCTGAGAGAGCGCAAAACTGAGTTAGAAATTGTAGGGGTGCACCATATTCATGAGTAATCAGCACCCGCATATATAAAGGATTATAATCATGTTTAAATGTGATATAGGGCTATGAAATAATGTACTAGAATTTACCTGGAGTAATGTAAAGTGTTTTGAAAGTACTAATGCCACGTTAATCTGGAAATATTGTTTGCAGTGAAATACTAATTCAATTAAAGGATGCTCAATAAGTCATAGATGTATTTAAATAATTTTTTAGAAATGTATTATTGTATTCGTATAATGACATAGAAGTGTTAAGTTAGAAAATATATTCTTTTTGTTATAATGATGAAGGCCTAATGAACGGGAAAATGTTTGCCAATGTTAGGATGTGATATCCCGAAACGTGCAGAGGCCCAGGTGGGGAAAAAGACTCTGTAGGCCGAACTAAGAATGTCTCACTTAACATTAAATCATGGAAATTTCTTTTCTAGAAGGTTGCTTTAGAAAATTAATTGCAAGTAGCATGGAACTGTGAGCCGATTTATGTGTGTTCCTTTGCAGGTGCAAGGTTAACTAGAGATAGTAGAAGAAGGGCCTATTGTATATGAGCGTTAGGATGGTAGTCCCAGACATGGAGGAGTGGCTGCGGAATTTAGGGAAGCAACTTCAAGAGGAGAAGACTCTGGGACCCAAGGACGTTTTTCAACGAACAAGGATGAAGATGTCTTAATGGAGTTTTTGAAAGTTAATACTTTTGAGAGGGGCGTACCTTAGGGCGTGTCGCCCATATTGTGGGGTTTGTATTAGGGACAGCACCCCGTAGGAGGTCAGAGCAGATGCGCATGAGGGCGAAGAAAGATGTTGTTCAGGCAGAGAGTTTTTGCTATGCAAGATGGGTTCATAGGCTAAGTCCGAACAAAGTGAGTGTGCTTCTTTGGAAGTCACCACGGCTGACACCTTTGGTAGGAGGGAACCTTGTAAAGTAGGAATGTCACTTAGTACAGTGTAGGGACAGATTAACCTGGGTTTATTTTTTCCTTTTCCGATGCCTACTAAGACGCAAGTCATAGCAATTCTTGTTAGTCTGATGGTTTTGGAATTGTTACTCGTGTTGTTTCTTAGTCGATTAAGACTCTTCCGTAGAATTATGTTTGTATTAGTGCCTGTTTATTTCCTGAATCTTTTACTGAGGTGTTTATATACACAACTGTTTTTGGCTTTATAATAAATCTTTAAACTTGACTTTTTGTCAGTGGTTCTTCGGGGAAAGCAATGGGGATAGTTCAAACTGACATTACGATGTTAAGATAGATTGCCTTCTACACTCTATGACAGGTAAAAAGGTCTAGTCGACCTGTGACGGGATTCTAGAAAATACTATTCTGATTCTGATTCTAGAGAGAAAAATCCCACCTTTCCAGTTGGTAGCAGAGTAGGATGGTTTATCTTCTGGAGTGAGGGTAATCTAGGATAGGTTAAGATTTCCCCAAGGCCCATAGAGATCTGGAGATGTACGTTCATAGAGCAGCGGACGGAGGATGGCGTTCCACGGAAAATGACGGAGAGTGACGGTGTGGCAGAAAGCAGCAGGTCGTAAGAGAGTGAGTATGAAAAGGGTCATGCGTGTTAGATTGCGGTGTGCATTGTGTTGTTGAATTGTATTGTCTAGCGGAGTTGAGTGCCTGTAGTGTGAAAGGAGATCAGGTTGTGAGCGCACGCAACCGGTGAAAATCTTAAGCTCAAGGAGAGTTTAAGTGGTTCGGGTGTATCGAACACCTACAGTAATTGTCGACCATTGAAAGGGAATCATGAGGTACCATTGATTGCCCGCAGGACCGAGATAGGAGGAACGAATGTGTGAATGCGTGGGTAACAGACGCTGGTCGGAAGTTGCTGTGTGTATGTAACCTATCAGAGAGGCGATTGTCTGGTCGTTAAGTGGACAGACATTTGCCAGTTCGGTGACAATTACAGTCAGACTGTGGACGTACAGTCAAGGAAGTGGTTGCTTGGTCGGAAGTGATCATTTCAAGTGTATGATTGGGACGCATGCATGACCGAGAGACGAGCGGAGAAAGGAGGGGAATTGCTGCGAAGCGGAGGCGAGTGACGTCAGAAAGAGCCGCGCTGGGATAGGACGGTTAGTGTGGAGCCGCGCTGAGATTGGGCGGTTAGCGAGAAGCGAGTGACGTCAGAAGAGAACCGCGCTGGGATTGGACGGTTAGAGTGAAGCCGCGCTGGGATTGGTGAATTGTCATTGTGAAGTAAACGAGCATAGTAAACAAGGAAACGTCATGGGTTTCATCATGAAATGTCTAAAAGGATTGCAAAGCTGTTTTACGGGAGAAAAGAAGCTAGAACTTCGGGTGGGGAAGAGGCTCCACCCGAGGATACACCAGCTCATTACATGGCTACGAATGTTGGGTTACATACCATATTGTGGCTTGAGAATTGGTGTAAGATGACTGACGGGAGTGAGGAATTTACTTTTCCTAGGTACGGGACATTCAGATTAGAGGTGTTGTACCAGCTAAAAGCGACTATGTCTTCTTTGCGACCTTTACCTAGACCAACACAATTTGAAGCATTGAATGCATGGATCAGGGCAGCCTACAAAAAAAACAGGGATAGAAGACAGGAAAGGGTGAAGAGATCAGTCAGAGGGGTACAGGACGCGAGGTGGGATGCACTGGCCAAGAGGTGGAGAGTGCAGACCATAGAGGGAGACAGGTTGTACCCACTGTTGGTCAATGAAGGGGAGGCGCAGAAAAAGAGTACAGAGGATGATGACAGCGAAACGGATGACAGCCTGATAGAGAGACTGCTGTCGGAAAGACCACCTCCATATAATCCAGAAGTAGAAGGGAGGACAGCACCACCAATGGGAAGAGAGACATCTATAGTAGATGGTGGAGTTTTAAGAGAGAGCGACTTGGGCCCAGTAGGGGACAGGTTCGGCTCAGTGGAAGGAGAGGGGGTATCTCAACAGTCCCCAGAAGCGAGAGTAGTGGGAAGATTTACGGTGCAGAAAGTACACTGCGAGGAGGGAGCCAGTACACAGAGGCTACCAGATGCTCTTACGGTACCTGTCACCATAGGTCCCATAGTATCAGTGTACAACCCAGAACAGACACAAAACGAGAGCCTGCCACAAATAGAGAAAGGAATGCCAGCGAAGGTAGAAGTAACATGGCGGACGAGTGGAACCAATGGTCCAGACCTATAGAAAGGAGCACCCCTTTGGCATCATCGGCAGACTCATCCAGAGAACAGGGGGTCTAAGAGGACCGATGGATTTGAGAGGGCCACGGCCAAGACCGATCAGAGAACTAAGGCCAGATCTGCAAACTTGGGAGACGGTCGCGGATACCCAGAGCGACAGGTCAAGGGATGGTAATGGCAATGAAAGTCAGGATCACAGGGGGGTGTCTCACTGTACGTCTAATGGAAGCAGGCATGAATGGGACTGTAGGGGGGAGGAACATAGAGGAGCGTCCCCCCCTACCTCTACAGATAGAAGACAAGACTGGGACCGTGAAAGATGGGAGCAAGGAAGTGTTCCCCATAACACACCCGAGGAAGACAGACGAGTGAGTCAGGAATGTAAGGGGAGAGACTCGAGTGAAACCTCTAGTCAAGGCACATTGAGGGCGGCTATAAAGGCAAGGAGAATAGATGTGCTGAGACTTAAATCAGAGGTGGAGGAGATAGTGGAAGGCACAATACCTCTGGAAAGAATAGAACTTTACGAACCAGATGAACTGTTGTTTGTAGCGAAAGATGTTACTCGCAGAGCTAGGACAGCTCACGAGAAGCTAACTGAACTAGCGAACAAATACTCAGTGGATCTGACCAGGACAAAGGCATTGCAGGGTGGCCATAGGCTGCAGTACTCAGATCAAGATCTAGACGAGAAGAGAGTGATCGGATTAAAAACTCACATCAGAGAATTAATAGTGGGAATCCGAACATGGGTTCAACTGGATAAATGGGAGGAGAGGTGGTCAAAAAAGAAGAGTGTTAGGCGGAGCACTATAGAGACATCTCCAGGAGCGGGGCTGATGCATGCAGAAGCATACCCCTTGAGGGAGGTAGCTCCTGGAGGATATGTGCATGTACCCTGGAGCAGGGGAGATTTGGCTGCTTTTACGAACACATTTCCAAAATTAAGAGAGAGCCCAGTAGAATGGTACAAGCAGGTAGAGAGGTTTGTCAAGATCTCGAAGGTACTGTGGGTTGATTTGAACACATTGTTTGACATTGTGGTTCCTGGAGATCTGTGGGTAGCATGTAAGGTCAGCGTTGAATGGCCCACAGAGGAGCCAGACGAGATGCACTCACAAATGGACCTTCACCAAGGGTAATGATAAAGTACGAGCAGGTGTTTACGTGGGTAAAAACTAAGGTGCCACAACAAGACATAGATTGGAGGAAAATAGATCGAACTAGACAAGAACCGAAGGAGACAGTCCATGAGTACTATGAGAGATTATTGCAGATATTCAAGCAGTGCAGTGGTTTGGATGTTATGGATCCAAAGGACATGGGACAGTTTGTGTCCAAGTTTGTTCTGGGACTGAGACCTGAGATCTGTCTCATGATACAACAACATTTGATTTGTTGGCAGAACAAACCTCTAGACGAGATCCTGAGGTATGCAAGGTACTCCAGTGATGAGATAGACTCTAAGACTAAGAAGCTCAAAGATAAGCTGATGCTAGTCCAGATGCAACCGGGAGGACAGGGTCAGTCTGGAAATGGAACATTAGGGAGGAAATTGGGCGGTCAGAAAAGAGACAACGAGGATGGTCCAAGGCCAAGGGTGGACCTGGCGACTCTGAAAAAGACAACTAGGTGTCATCAATGTCATGAGATCGGGCATTGGAGGCGTGAGTGTTCCCATAACCCAGAAAATCAGGTACAGGAGGAGGAAGAGGAGAGTCAGGCCCCTCAAGTACCGAGAACAACGGTAGTTAAGTTCAAGGCGGCAAAAGGGGGGACTTCCGCTCCTAGAGCTCCAGTTCCCCAGCCACCAAAGATTGCAGCAGGGAACAAGGCTTACCAACAGATGCCTCTCCTGGTAGACGGAGACGAGTACTATCACTTTGACTCAGTGACAGGACGGTGGCTGAGTGAAGGGGAAGATTGTACCTTAGGAGAAGTACTAGAGATAGACCAGAGAGGACCCTTTGTAGAAGCTGATGTAGCCGGACATCCCACCACCTTTCTGGTGGATACGGGTGCTACTCGTTCTACCGTACGGTCCGCAGTAGTTCCTAACTTGCCCCTTTCCGGACAAACTATCCAAGTTGTGGAAGTCGCAAATAGGAAGATGAGAAACCCACTGACTGAGTCAAAGGAGACCCCAGGTAACTAGGGACTGTGTCCTGCACAACTATCTGGCAATAAGCCTAAGAACTAATAATTGATAATTTGTATATGTTTGTTTTTATTAGTCTGGAATTTTTTCGTTTTCAAAATAGAAACATCACGATTTCATATACAATGAAAAAAATGAAAATTATGTCTGTCTCATGTATCCATCAAACACAAAATTATACATGTGTTGTAACATTTCATTAAAGTGATAAACATTGTAATTCATAAGCAAGTTAAACAGAAAACCCAATGCATTTCGGGTTCACACTGAACTCTTCATCAGGGGTTGTAATAACATATAATACTGTTGCAGTTCTTGAAGGGAGTGCGGTTCTCGTGTCTACAACAAAATTCATAAGTTAAGAGAATTAGAAAAATCTATATTGTTGGTTTACAATCACTAACATAAATCAGACTCAAGGTTTGCATTCTCCATAATACCAAGGTGCCCACTTTAAATAGCAGAAAGTCCTATGTTCCTGTGCATGGTGATACTAACACCCAACGTATGTTCAAAAAGCATAATCATCATAAACCAGCATGTCCCAGGTGAATTCTAGTGCAATTAAACTATGTGAGTGAATAAGTAAAAATTCATCAAAAAGCAATTACTAACTGTAAATACCTGTTCGGTTACACACAGTCTGTCTCGTCTGGACTATACAAAAAGACGCAATGTTTCCTCCATGTCTATCAAAGTAAATGCAATAAAGAATAAAATAAAAACATCGTCACTCCTCACGGGCCTTGTCTGGGTCACATGATCTGGCAAGTGAATACATAGATCAACCTACCCCTTCTGAAAGCCAGGCTATTATTCCAGAGTATTCCAATGAAACAAGGTGAATGCCGTAAATCCAGTAGGCTGTGTGGAAATGAGAATGCAGTGTTTAAGTCCCTGAACTGCACACTCGGTAACACAGAAATGTTCAAATTTCAACATGGGGACATGCGTCTCCCTCTTACCTCCTAACAGTAGTGTCAATGCGGCTAGAGTGTATATTAGAAGGAATCCCCCGCGGCCGTATCAATGCCTCCACCTAAAAACAAATGCCTGACTTTAGTCATCCCCAGTCACAAAATGATAATTATCACGGAACTGTGCTTCATTACAAGTTGTAGCCAAATCCTGCTTACCCTGAAAAGCTACTCCAAATAACCCAAATCGATCTCCTCCGGAAGAAAGCTCACATAGCCTCCCGAACGGAGAGCAAACCATCCAAGAAGTAACGTCGAAGACGTGCTTACTGAACATAGAAAAAGGACTAAACGGGCCAAATCTCCTGTTCCAAAATGGCGCTCACATTTCATATCGATACTCATGTTCAATGTCAGTGATACTATTATGCTAGAAATGATAATCAAGAAACTTAAAATCATCATAAAAGGTGGAAATGAAAATAAAGTGAAGATAAACTACTGTGGTATCCTAATGTGTTACAGCTGTGCCCACGTATTATCAAGAATGCAATGTACCCCTTCCATTCTATATGTGATAGTTAATTACAAAAAGCACAGTAATTCGTAATGGTCATTAAGACCCCCCGGGATTATCGTACCTAGCTTTTTAATCCATTCTGTCTCTTTTCGGGCTAGAGTGGTGTGTATGTCTGTTCCTGCAAGTGGTGTGATGTGCTCTAAGATAGTGAATCTTAATTGCGGAATGGTATGGGCACTGTTAACCCAGTGTGCTGCCAAAGACAAATTCATATTCTTGTTCCTAATGCGGCTCTTGTGTTCAACTATTCTTGTTTTAATTCTCCTGCTGGTCCTTCCCACATAAACTAGTCCACATGGGCATTTTATTGCATAGATAACGTTCTCAGTAGTGCAATCTGATGTGTGTTTTAAGGGTAAAGGTTTTCCAGTTTTAGGGTGTTGGAATTCTTTGCTGACGATAACATTTCCACATTGTCCGCAATTGTAGCATTTGCGCATCCCCTTGTATTGTGAAGTTTTCAAAATGTTCTTGGGTTTCTTCAGTAACTCTCGCAAATTTTGTGCTCTTGTGTGTGCAAATAATGGAGGTTGGGTAAAGATCTTGTTCAAATCCGGTTCATTCACAATAAGTTCCCATCGTTTCCGTATGATGGCTTTAATGTTAGGAGCCTGAGATGAGTGTTTTAACACAAAAACCTCTCTCTTGTCTGAACTTTTTAACTGTTTTTTGAGAAGATCCTTTCTGTTTTTTCTGTCCACACTGTTTTTGGCTTCTTTTAATGTATGATCCGGGTAACCTCTCTTCCTGTATTTGTTTATCTGTTCTTCCATCTGTATTTCACACGTGTTCTCATCAGAGGTTATTCTCTTTATGCGCATCAATTGTGACAAAGGTAGGTGTTGTTTCAGTGACCAAGGGTGACCACTGGAGAAATGTAATGCACTGTTCACATCAGTCGGCTTGTGGTAAACCTTGGTTTCTAGTCCTTTTGTTGTTTTTAAGATTTCAATGTCCAAAAAATGTATTCTTTGGGCGTCAATCTCTGATGTAAACTGAATCCTACTATTGAAAGTGTTCAATTCTAGAATGCACTTTTCCAATGTCAGTCTGGGGCCTTGCCAGACGACAAGAATATCATCAATGTATCTCAAAAATATTTTTGCATGTTTCTGCCACTCTGGATGGTGCAATATGTGTTGGTTTTCAAAATACGCCATATACGTATTCGCATATGCGGGTGCCCCCGGAAAACCCATAGAGGTTCCAGTTCTCTGAATGTAAAAATCCTCTTGCCAACAAAAGTAGCTGTGGTAAAGAGCATAATGTAAAAGCTCTAGTAGGAACACACTTTTCTCTTCCTCAAAGTTGGATTGTAGTAGTCTCCATTCTGTAGCTTCTAGCCCTTCCCCGTGAGCTATGGAAGTATATAATGCCACGACATTGATCGTGCATAAAAGAATGTCTTCATGGAATGTATCTTTGATGTTTTCAAGTTTTTCTAAACAGTCTGTTGTGTCCCTTACATAGGTTGACCATGCTTGTACGAGTGGCTGAAGATGATAATCAAGATAATAACCTAAATTCTCGTGGATAGATCCGCAACCCGCTACAATGGGGCGAAAAGGTGGATTATCTCTGTCTTTGTGCACTTTAGGCAACATATATATTGAAGGAATCTTAGGGTATTGGTTAAACAGAAACTGTCGTGTTTTGATGTCAATGACTCCCGTTTCCACACCCTTGTCAAGAATTGCAATGAGAATCTGTTGAAATTCAGGAGTAGGGTCCTTAGTCAGATGTATGTAGGTGTCTTCATTCTGAACGTGTAAATTTACACTGCGATGGTAAAATTCAGTGTCAAGAATTACTATCGCTCCTCCTTTGTCTGCTGGAAGAAAAGTAATTGAAGGGTCCTGTTTGAGTTTGTTAAGAGTTCTCCATTCATAGATGGAAGTCCCAGTAAGAATAGGAAACTTCAGGGACAACCACCAATTTGTGGTATGCGATTCTAGTCCTGTGTGTCTGCTAGGAAGGGATCTATTATGTAAACTTAACTGCACCATCTACTGTACACCTAAGGGAGTGGAGTTAGAGACGTAAGATGATGATGCTGCCTTTAAGGTTGCAAACACACGTGTGTGCATAGAACTGTATCCTGCACTAACGGTGGAGGAACTCCCCTGGGATTTGAGAGAGACAGTCAGACAGGAAGTTTGGGACTTTACAGGAGAGGAGATTGGATTGATCAAAGGAGTGGAGCCGGTTAAGATTCAAGTGAGACCTAATGCAGAGTTTCCAAGAACACCCCAGTACAAGCTGACCCCAGAAACAATTGCGGGAATAAAACCTGTGATTGAATCCATGATTAGACAGGGAATTCTGAAGGAAGTGATGGGCAGTCCATGTAACTCTCCGATCATGGGCTTGCAGAAGCCTAGCGGGAAGTTCAGGATTGTGCAGGATTTACGAAAGTGAACGACATAGTTGTTCCATGTTGTCCAGTGGTGCCGAATCCATCAGTGATATTGTTTCAGATTCCAGCACAGGCTGAGTGGTTCACAGTGATTGACTTGTGTCAGGCATTCTTCTCAATACCATTACATGAGGAAAGCCAATTTCTTTTCGCTTTTAAGCTGGAAGATCGCGTGCTAACATGGTGTCGTATCCCTCAAGGGTATACAGAGAGCCCATCGATCTTTAATCAATTGTTGAAGAGGAATCTTGAGAGTCTAGTACTGCCCCAGAACTCGGTTCTCGTACAGTACATAGACGACCTCCTTGTTGCGTCAGAGACAGAAGATGCCTGTAGAATAGACACCATCGCTTTGTTGAACCATCTGGCAGAAAATGGTCACAAGGTATCTCCCAGCAAGCTACAGTACTGTCTGTCTGAAGTCCAGTATCTGGGACACAGAATAGAAAAGGGCAAACGAAAGGTATCTCCAGATAGAATAGAGGCCATAATGAAAATGATGGTGCCCTCGACGCAGAGAGAAGTTAGAATGTTCTTGGGAATGGTTGGCTACTGTCGCCAGTGGATTGCTAACTTTTCCCTGAAGGCGAAGCCCTTGCAGAAACTGACGCTCAAGGACGTGAATGATCCGGTACCATGGGACACAGACTGCATGATGGCTTTCCTTGAGTTGAGAGAGGACTTATGTCGTGCTCCGGCTCTGGGAATGCCTGATTACACCAAATTGTTTTCATTGTTTTGCTGCGAGCGGGAGAGTTGCGCGTTGGCAGTTTTAACCCAAGATCATGGAGGTGTCCGTAGACCAGTTGCTTATTTCTCGGCTACTTTAGACCCAGTAGCCGCAGCGTTGCCCGGATGTCTCAAATCCGTTGCTGCAACAGGTGTCAGCATTGAGAGATGTGAGAGCATTGTGATGGGACATCCATTGGTGGTACATGTTCCACATTCAGTAGAACTGTTAATGACCAGGACCAAAACGCAGCACTTGACCAACAATAGGCTCACACGCTACGAGCAAGTCATACTTGCCGCGGAGAATGTGACCCTTAAGAGGTGCTCGGTTTTGAACCCTGCTACGTTGATGCCATTGCCAAATGTCTTAGATGATGATTGTGAAGACCACGACTGCCTTGAGGTGACTGAACTGTGCACCAAACCTACAGCAGACATTGTCGATGAGCCATTGGAAGACCCTGATGAAATTCTCTTTGTAGATGGCTCATGCATAAGAGACAGTGCTGGACAGTTAAGAGCGGCTTTTGCTGTTTGCACGATTCATGGGATAATCGAAGCTGCCTGCCTAGAAGGAGTACACTCCGCTCAGGTGGCTGAGATAGTTGCGTTGACGCGTGCCTGTTTGGCGGCCAACAAAATTCAAGTCACCATATACACTGACAGCCAATATGGGTTTGGCGTGGTTCATGACTTCGGTCAGTTGTGGTCTCAAAGGGTTACATGACATCGTCAGGTTCCCCTATCAGGAATGGAGAATTTGTCAGGTTACTGCTGGAGGCTCTGCAGGGCCCAGCAGAAATTGCTGTGGTGAAATGTACAGCACATAGCAAAGGTGCTCCTTTTGTGTCCCTGGGTAATCGTTATGCTGATGAAGTTTCACGCTATTGTGCCGAACAAGCTTACTCATTTACTGACCAAGTTATCGAGGGAATGCATAGAGGGACTGAGCTAAACATGATACTTGAAGTGGCAGATACTTGGGATGAATTGAGGAAGATGCAGGAAAAAGCGTCAGATTTCGAGAAAAGAGTGTGGGTGACCTCTGGTTGCATCAAAGGAGATTTGGACTTGTGGATTTCAGCTGATGGGAGAGCTGTGTTACCAAATGAACTGGTGAGCCCGATGGCTTGACAGATACATGGTCCTGTGCATTTGGGAAGGGATGCAATGAAACGAGTGTTCAGCCAGACTTGGTACAATCCCAAGTTTAGAACGGCTGCGGAAGCGGTGTGTCAGAGATGTGTTACGTGTCAACAAATGAATGTTGGGAAAAGGACACCAGTCACGTTAAGTCACGTTGGGAGGTCCGGAGGGCCTTTCAACAGAATGCAACTGGATTTCATTGAGATGCCGAAGTGTAATCGCCTCAGATATGTCTTAGTGATTGTGGGCCAGATGTAGGTAGCCCTTTACCGATCGGAATTGGCCGAAAATACCGATTTTTGGCCGTTTCCGACCGGTAAAGGGCTATGGAGATGTAGGGGCACAAAAAACGGACATATTCGGTAATTTTACCGAATCTGTATTTTTACCGAATCGGTAAAATTACAGAATCGGTCAATTTACCGATTCTGTAAATTTTACCGATTCGGTAAATTTACCATTCGGTAAAAATACCGAATATGTAAATTGAGATGTAGGTAGCATGTCTAACAGTGCTACAGGGCCTTAAGAATTCGGTATTTACCATGCAATACAATTGCATGGTAAATTACGAATTCATGTGTACATGCACATCTGTGCATGTACAGATGTGCCATGTGGCACACAGACATGCCCTAAGGGCATGTCTGTGTGCCACATGGCCCAAATGCCAGTTACAGGGGTGCAGCAGGGTGTCAAAGTGACACCCTGTCCCCCTTAGCAATTCGGTATTTTTACCGATTCGGTAAATACCGAATCGATATTTGCTATTGAATCCTATGGGCTTCAAGGCCCATAGGATTCAATAGCAAATACCGATTCGGGTAAATACCGAATCTTACCGATTCGGTAAAAAATACCGAATTTTTCCCTACATGTCATTTACCGATTTTTGAATACCGAATCGGTAAAATTCGGTATTTAAAAATCGGTAAATGACATTTACCTACATCTGGCCCTGTATGTGTGTTTTCCAGATGGGTTGAGGCATACCCAACTCGTAGGTGCGATACAATGACAGTAGCAAAACTATTGTTGAGGGAGTTAGTGCCAAGATTTGGCGTCCCGACCTCTTTGGAATCGGACAGAGGGACACATTTTAACAGTGAAGTTGTGAAAATGCTCTGCTCTGCACTGAACATTGACCAGAGACTGCATTGTAGCTATCGACCAGAGGCTTCTGGCATAGTAGAGCAAATAAATGGAACCCTCAAAACTCGAATGGCGAAAGTGTGCTCATCCACGTCCCTGAAATGGCCAGATGCTTTACCGTTGGTGTTAATGAGCATGTGTAGTACACCAGACAGGAGGACAGGACTCTCACCTCATGAGGTGTTGATGGGAAGAGCTATGAGATTGCCGTCCGTCCCTTCAGCAGCCTCGCTAAATATCACAGATGATCTGATTCTTGACTACTGCAAGGGACTATCTGATGTCATCCATTCTGTGTCTCTTCAGGTGCAGACTGCTGAAATCCCGGCTTCTCGAGACCTTTGTCACGACCTGTGTCCAGGTGACTGGGTCCTGGTGCGGAAGCACGTGAAGAAGAGCTGCTTGGATGTGCGCTGGCGAGGCCCGTTTCAAGTTATCCTGGTGACGAACACTGCCGTAAAGTGTGGTGGATTGCCGAACTGGATACATGCTTCTCACACTCGAAGAGTCCCAGCGCCCCTGGAAGAAACAGCTCCTCTCGTTGAAGGAAATCCAGCTGTGGAGGAAGATCCACTAGAGGGGACAAGTCAAGCTGTGGGGGTGTCTGAAGAGGCTGGTAACTCATCTGACCGAGCTGAAAGAGATCGCGACGACAGTGACACAGAATCCGCCTCTGAATGGGGAAGCTGCTGTGAAGGTGATCTCAACCCTGAAAAAGCTGAAGGCAGTGATGAGCAGGTTGTGCCGACGAGAAACAGAGGAGTGAACAGCACCGAGGCAAGTTGGCCTGAAAGGCGAAGAAGGCTGAACGTGAGGCTGACCTCTGAAAGAGATCTTGCACCTGTATCTGAAGAATCAGACCCGGAAGGGGAAAACAAAGAGTCAGAGGAGAAAGGTCCGAGGAGATCTAGGAGGGTGAGAGTACCTTGTCAAAGATATGCCACTCCGGAGTGGACCTACCCTTTGACAAATGCCAGGTGTACTGAGGTCCGGGAGGGTGAGGTCAGTGCTTGTGACCAATACGACCCCCAATGTTAAGTTGGAAGTGATACTGTTCGTACCTGGACTGGAAATTGGAGGTATACTGACAATCACGATTCCTAATCCCCCTTACCTAAGCAAGATAAATGACTTGATCCTGAATAGACTGGTCTTCCCTACATTTGGCCCTGAGATACCTGCTTATGAATCAATAGTCCTTCAAATGGAACTCTTGGATTATGTGCTATGTGCAGTTGGAGAAAATATCATTATTGACCAGTAAAGACTTTGTAAATAACTGTTGAATTTAACTAGAGCCGAGTGGAAGAAGATGAAATTTAGGGACATCCCTTAGAGGACGGAGAAGGGTCAGGGTCGCCTGAATGCAAATGGAAATGAAGAATTGAAAGGGGATCTCTGCTTCTAGGTGTGGTTCGAGAAATTTCATAAAGCCAAGGAAGAGACTTTGTGTTGCTGCTAGAAACGAATCACACTGTCTGAGACCATGGAGGCTGGGAACCCAACTCGTAGGGCAAAATGTATTATAGGCACACTTATAGGGGTAGTGATATTCTTTATATTTTTAGTAGTTTTAGTTTCTTATTTAGCACCACAAGAGCAGGAAGCGGAGGTCGAGGGAACACCTACACCTACCACTCCTAGCCAGAAAGAGGTAAACATAGGAGCCAAGAAAGCTTTGCTAGCAGAAGAAAGCCGAAGATTACATGCAGATTTGTCTAAAGGAAACTTTGGAAAGAATGCGTATGCCAAGTTGTTGTATGAGTACATTGATGCGATGGATGCGAAAGATTGTTGTGTGTGTATGCAGTTGCCTGCTTCAGTAGACGAGGGTATTAGATACCATCATCTGCCATTGACATATGGAATTTCATGTAGTTTGCTGCTTAGCATATTTTATGGGCGGAATCATTTTGAATATTTCTTTTCGAATTATGATGCTGTGCTACCGGAAGTCCCAAATTATAAGCACTTGAACACGTGGGATTCTTATAAGTCAGAGGATAGACTTAGATACTTTTTCCTTCCAACACGAGAAATAGACACCTCATATGCTCATCGACACAATTTGACCTGTTCATTGGCAGAGGTAGAGAAGAAGTTCATAGAACAGGTAGAGGATAGGTATCAAAAACAGAAGCAGTAGCAGGCGTCAGGCCAAGGTAAAGTAGATTGGACTGATGAGGAGAAGTTGCATAAGACAAGGGGAAGCTATGGTCCGATAGCATTGGACGAGGTACAGAAAGGGAAGTTATGCCTTCACAGACCAAAGACGTATTATGAAAATGTGTATGTGGGCCAGACAACTTGTGAACACACTTTCACATTAGAATATTACACCAAGGATTTCCTGAAGAGTGTGGTACAAGTGATCCCTACGGTGTATTTCGTCTGTGGGAAAAATGCGTACATGAGGTTGCCGGATAAGTGGTATGGGACATGTTACCTGGCGATTATTTTTCCTAAGATATACCACACTGAGGACTTTGCTCTGGTGGAAGGTGGACACTTGACGAGGGTAAAGCGAGGAGAGAGTGCTGGTGCAATAGTGGGGGATGTGTTTGGAGCTGCAATACCAATGTTGGGAGTGATCCTGAATGACGTGAAGATACGGCGGTTGGCAACTGTGGTGGATGAATTGTCAATGAGTACAGCTAAGTCATTGGTGTTGATTGAGGGTGAGATGCTGTCGATAAGGACAATGGTTTTGCAGAACCGTCTTGCTCTAGACGTCCTTCTGGTGAAAGAGGGCGGAGTCTGTAAACTTTTAAAGGTTCAGGAATGTTGCACGTATATCCCAGATAATTCCAAGGATCTGAAGAAATATATACGTAACATTACTGCAATTCATTACGAAATCGAGGATTTGACGCAAGAGAATGCATGGGAAAAAGTTGGTAAAGGATTTGGAAGTGTTGGAAACTGGTTTGCAAGCCTGGGAAGGAGTTTCCTTGGATACATACTGAAACCCCTTATCATCATAGTGGCATGTGCGATCGGATTATGGGGCTTGCTGAGATTGTACAAATGGTATAGGTCAAATAGGTTGACAAGATCGATGAGAGTACAAGAGCAGAGAATGGAGAACTTGCAAGACAATCAATACCGAAGTCTAAGGGCATTAGAGATGCTCAAGCGAGGGAAACTTGCGACAAGTGCTGTGTAGCTCGGTCCCTACCCTAAGGAATGTTGGGTTGGTGTTGATGACACAGGTCATCAAAGAGGGGACTGAGAGAGCGCAAAACTGAGTTAGAAATTGTAGGGGTGCACCATATTCATGAGTAATCAGCACCCGCATATATAAAGGATTATAATCATGTTTAAATGTGATGTAGGGCTATGAAATAATGTACTAGAATTTACCTGGAGTAATGTAAAGTGTTTTGAAAGTACTAATGCCACGTTAATCTGGAAATATTGTTTGCAGTGAAATACTAATTCAATTAAGGGATGCTCAATAAGTCATAGATGTATTTAAATTCTTGTTTAGAAATTTATTATTGTATTCGTATAATGACATAGAAGTGTTAAGTTAGAAAATATATTCTTTTTGTTATAATGATGAAGGCCTAATGAACGGGAAAATGTTTGCCAATGTTAGGATGTGATATCCCGAAATGTGCAGAGGCCCAGGTAGGGAAAAAGACTGTGTAGGCCGAACTAAGAATGTCTCACTTAACATTAAATCATGGAAATGTCTTTTCTAGAAGGTTGCTTTAGAAAATTAATTGCAAGTAGCATGGAACTGTGAGCCGATTTATGTGCGTTCCTTTGCAGGTGCAAGGTTAACTAGAGATAGTAGAAGAAGGGCCTATTGTATATGAGCGTTAGGATGGTAGTCCCAGACATGGAGGAGTGGCTGCGGAATTTAGGGAAGCAACTTCAAGAGGAGAAGACTCTGGGACCCAAGGACGTTTTTCAACGAACAAGGATGAAGATGTCGTAATGGAGTTTTTGAAAGTTAATACTTTTGAGAGGGGCGTACCTTAGGGGGTGTCGCCCATATTGTGGGGTTTGTATTAGGGACAGCACCCCGTAAGAGGTCAGAGCAGATGCGCATGAGGGCGAAGGAAGATGTTGTTCAGGCAGAGAGTTTTTGCTATGCAAGATGGGTTCATAGGCTAAGTCCGAACAAAGTGAGTGTGCTTCTTTGGAAGTCACCACGGCTGACACCTTTGGTAGGAGGGAACCTTGTAAAGTAGGAATGTCACTTAGTACAGTGTAGGGACAGATTAACCTGGGTTTATTTTTTCCTTTTCCGATGCCTACTAAGACGCAAGTCATAGCAATTATTGTTAGTCTGATGGTTTTGGAATTGTTACTCGTGTTGTTTCTTAGTCGATTAAGACTCTTCCGTAGTATTATGTTTGTATTAGTGCCTGTTTATTTCCTGAATCTTTTACTGAGGTGTTTATATAAACAACTGTTTTTGGCTTTATAATAAATCTTTAAACTTGACTTTTTGTCAGTGGTTCTTCAGGGAAAGCAATGGGGATAGTTCAAACTGACATTACGATGTTAAGATAGATTGTCTTCTACACTCTATGAGAGGTAAAAAGGTCTAGTCGACCTGTGACGGGATTCTAGAAAATACTATTCTGATTCTAGAGAGAAAAATCCCGCCTTTCCACCCCAAACATGCCCACCCTGCAGATAACTCATTAAATGTATTGTATTTCAACATTTTTAAATGGAATTTCTCTTACATCCTATGAGTATCTATATGAACCTGTTAGTAACCAAATGTCCTAAAGTGAACTTTTAACTACCTGCCTACCCTCCCCTTGCACATGGATTCTCCACTGACAGCGGCAAGCAACTTCCGCAAACTCCTGTCAAACTTTTTATGCTCCCTCTATGCACCTGCTCAAGCAACAGCGAATACAAAACAAACCCATGCCCACCTGTCTCAACGCACTGCCCCAAAAAGAATACCCCAACCTTCTCACCCCGCCCCCAAAGCCCTAAAGCAGTGATGGGAGGGAGGAACAAAGAAACACCACGAAGTGTGGCTACCAGTTACCAGTACCTAAAATGGTGGCTGGTAGCCCAAAATGTGCCCCTAATTAAGTGATGGGCTGTTAACCAGCCCAACACACGAAATGGCAGTTGTACTGCGCCACCCAATCTGCCTGGGGGGCAGACCTCCCCTTGGTCAGCTGCCCCCCAAACCCCCTTGTGGAAGGTGCAGCATGAGTCCATTATATTTTTTTACTAGTTTATTTTACAAAATTAATATATATTTTAATCACAAATGGCGAAAGAAACAAGAGTGAAAGTGAGCAAATACATTTTGTAAACAAGTTTTGCAGGTTTTTGTTCTTGCTGAAGGGCAGGGCTCTGCCTGTTCAACTGAGTGCTCACTGAGGTCAGTGAGCTATCAGTTGTACAGAGAGAGACAACTACGTTTGGTTCAAGCAACCAGTAATTTGACAAAAGAAGTGAGTTATCGGTGTGGCAAAGTAAATCACTGAATGTTATGTTATGCTACCTTAGATGTATGATAGAGCGCCTGGTTACTCCATTTGGAGTGTCCGCGCGCTAGGCTTCATAGGCCACAAAGGTTCTGCACTTGATCCAAGCAATTATAGTTGTCTAAAAAAACAAGTTTTAACCCTTTCACTACACCCATCGGCCAACGGCAGTCGAGAGCACTACCTCCATTGTGCTGCGTACGTCCGTTGGCCGACGCTGCCCCACCCACTCAATGAAACTGCCGCACCACTGCGGAATTGCCGCTGCGGTTAAGTTTTTTTCTGTAACATGGTTTCTGAGCATTCTAGTCTCAGCACAGAAGGTAGGGAGTTCCAAAGCTTTACTGTCAAATAGCGGAAGTAGTGACCACCCAGACATGCTTGTTTTATCTTGGGGATCACAGTCAATGCTGCCCCTGAGGACTTGAGATATCTATT
This sequence comes from Lissotriton vulgaris, assembly GCF_964263255.1. Classification (NCBI taxonomy): domain Eukaryota; kingdom Metazoa; phylum Chordata; class Amphibia; order Caudata; family Salamandridae; genus Lissotriton; species Lissotriton vulgaris. The sequence continues at coordinate 712,107,111 of NC_141694.1, forward strand.
TGGATGGTACCAATTATTCAAGGGAAAGAGGTAGTGAGGACCTCTCTGATGCTGATTTTTCTGTTATAAACAAATAGGCTTAAAAGAGACTATTTCCCTCATAGGAAACCAGTGGAGTTTAGAAAGGGTATCGCCCATCGGAGAGTATCTAGGAATATTTATCAGCATCTGTGTGGTAGCCTTCTGGACCCTCTGAAGTTTCTTCAGTCTGTCCTGCAATACCCCAAGGTAAAGGACATTACAAAAATCCAATCTGGATATTAGGAGGGCCTGAACTACTGTCTTCCTTGCGGGTCCGGGAAGGAGCACTGTAGTAAAGTAGGATCTCCTTCTAATGGTTACCCCACTTTCTGCTTGATGTGCTGCTGTTTTTGACTAGTCTGACTGGGATCCTGCTAATCAGGACCCCAGTCTATCTGATTTCTCCCTAAACTGTTGTGTTCAGTACCTAGGTACATCCCAGATAGGATACTGGGGTACCCTTATCACTCCCTAGTATATGGTACACATGTACCCAGGGCATAGGTACCCCAGAGGTCCCCCATGGGCTGAAGCATGTATTAGGCCTGCCATGGGAGACCATTCAAATTGGAACTACAGGCCTGCCATTGCAGCCTGTGTAAGTTGGTGCATGCACCACTTACTAAAGATATAGGTTTACTATATCTAAATGTCACTGCACTTAAAACCTATAAGTCACCCCTATAGCAGGCCTTTACAATCCTGAGGGCAGGGTACTTGGTTCTAAGTGACAGTCTGCAGGACACCCCTGCAGCCTACGGAGTCCATTCTGTCGGGTTTTCAGTGAAGCAGCCATATACTATAGAGAGGGACATTGCGTGACCGCAAGATTACCATCTCAAAAATAGCTGTAACGAATCCTATCATGTTTGGTATCAAACATTGGAATCATACTGCCACCCTCTAAACTGTGTGGGAGGTATGATTCCAAGCATTGGAAGAGCCCTCTGTTAGGCTCTCGGTGTTCCCGATACCAGCCTTCTAGTCCCAGACAGCACGAAATGTTAGCTGCCGACCAGGACACATTTCTGCCCTACTGCTGCTGAGCCACTCTCAATCAGGGAAAGGCAGACAATAGGCATCCTGTCACAGGGAGGTGTGACCACCTCCCAGACAGGATTTAGTGTATTAGGGCTGGGTGGGTGTGCTTGCCAGCACCTGAAAGTGTGAGGGGCACATTTGGTGTCCCTGTTCATAGTCCAGTTCAAACCAGTTCTGGGCGGCGTTGGCTCCTGCACTGGTGCGAAACTGGACAAAGGACAAGGGAGTAACTTCCCCCCGTTCACACCCTCCCCTGGGAGGGTCCGCTGAATCTTCCCAACCCTTTTCTTACTTAAGGGCTTACCCGGGTATAGGTCCCTGGATTCATCGTGGAATAAGATTTAAAACTGAAACCACTGCACTTCTACCACTTGGGCACTCTGGACTTCGCTTGACTTTGTTTGGGCCTGACTTTGTCACCCTTCCAGTCTATTGCATCGTCTGTGCCTATGCATCATACAGGAACCTTCCAAGGCCTGTGAAGCATTAAGGACAACTGAAATAATCTCCCTTGGAGTGAAGGAGTCACCCCCCTACATTCTTAGGCACCTCAACACTGCTGATCGGTCTGCTGATCCTGAGCTACCGCAGACTCCGAAGGGTTATCTACATCTCTCGAGGCACGAGCTGCCTTCTCACAAAGTTTGAGGTCAAAATCCCTTGTGGGGACTGCATTAACCGAACCCCTGTGCAAAGCATAGTTTTGCAAAGGCATATGCTTGTTGGCAACTTTGCGACAAGTGCTTTGGGCGCCAAGTATCCCCAACCTCCGGCAATACCTTCCCCAAGATATTCGCCACATAGCCTTGTGGGCACTGTTGCCTGCTCCTTTTGGTGAGCTGCTTGAGGTCCCCTCGCGATCCCTGTGGGTACAATTGAGGGCCATCTGTGTTTTCCTTGAGCTTCACTGATTTCTCAGGGCCTGCCCTGAATCTCATGCTTGTGGTGAGTTTCCTGGACCTTGCTGGTCCCAAACGTGCACCTTCTTGACCTCCTGCGTGGGTAGCATTTGCCAAGGCTTGTTGGTGCTCCCGCTGGACACCAACCCCTCAGCACTCGACATCCTTCATGAGGCAGCTCGTATCCAGGTCCCAGTCTTCTTCAGTTCCATCTGGTCCTCGCAGTTGCAGAGTCAAAGTAGCCGTCATCTATCCTGAAGCACCTGACATCGGAGGGCATTCGTCTTCCAAGTCCCCTGGTCACTTCTGAGTGACATACTCTCTGTCCCCTCTGCTTTCAGGTACTCCTCTTCAAGAATCCACATTTGGATTCCCACAGACACTTTCTCCTCTTCCAGCAGCAGCACTTTCCTGAACTCCTCAGTTGGGCTTGCCTGCGGTTTCTGACATCACTTCACACGTATGCACCCGGTTGCCCTGGGATAGGTAACTTGGGTACCTCGATATCCACGAGTGGGGTGGCTCTCCAACCTTCTATCTTCCATGGGGTGTCTTCAGGGTCCACTGGGAAGGGTTCCTAATCTTTAAAAATCCAACCGTGACTTGAACATAGAATTGTACGGAGCATGCGGTCGTGTTCACACACTGCACACGCTCTCCTTGGTGTCCCTATCTACTTGGGTAGTTCTGTGGGTCTCCAGCAATTCTACATCCTCTCAACATTGTCCTGACTCAAGTCATGGTTCTTATACCACTTACTTAGAATATGGTTTGGTCCCCCCTGGGACCCACTGTGTATTAGTGCTAATTAATGTGATTTATTTGCTAAGGTATGGTGTGCTTTGTATCTATCTCCGTGTGGGAGATACTGTAACATACTAGATAGTGTTATATAATAAATACATATTTTTATAAATACTTTGTGTGGTTCTCTTTCATTTAATCTATACTATAAAATTGCATTCTGGTAAAACAAGCTGCTTTACACTCCTTCAAGACTAAGCCTGAAGGCTGGTCTCCACAGCTACCACTTGGATAGCTTTCTAAGGTTGTCTGAGACCTCTTAAATCAGGGCTGTCTGGACCGGTCAAAAGGAGAGGTTAGGGATCAGGAGCCGTTATTTGAATAGTATTTACAACAAGGGGTGGTGAGGGACAGAGTCTCTGAATTAAGCAGAAAGCTCTCACCCAGTCAAGAGATCAGGGCTAGATCCAACACCGTTTTTTAGCTCACTGCACCATCCCAGTTTCAGAACCTGGCTGTATGCAAATTAGTCTGTTCCTGTCCCAGTGCATGATGGGAACAGGGCAAACCAAACTACAAAAGTCAATTCTTACACTGGGAAGGAAACAAGCTCCCGGGGACCGGTTTCTGGCATTACAGCCGTCTTCGGCCCGGTTTGCTTGAATCCTGATGGTGCAATGAGCAAGGGTCTCACATCTGAGAATACCCTTCCACGCTTAGGGTGGACAAAAATATTTACAACAAGGGGTGGTGAGGGACAGAGTCTCTGAATTAAGCAGAAAGCTCTCACCCAGTCAAGAGATCAGGGCTAGATCCAACACCGTTTTTTAGCTCACTGCACCATCCCAGTTTCAGAACCTGGCTGTATGCAAATTAGTCTGTTCCTGTCCCAGTGCATGATGGGAACAGGGCAAACCAAACTACAAAAGCCAATTCTTACACTGGGAAGGAAACAAGCTCCCGGGGACCGGTTTCTGGCATTACAGCCGTCTTCGGCCCGGTTTGCTTGAATCCTGATGGTGCAATGAGCAAGGGTCTCACATCTGAGAATACCCTTCCACGCTTAGGGTGGACAAAAATATTTACAACAAGGGGTGGTGAGGGACAGAGTCTCTGAAATAAGCAGAAAGCTCTCACCCAGTCAAGAGATCAGGGCTAGATCCAACACCGTTTTTTAGCTCACTGCACCATCCCAGTTTCAGAACCTGGCTGTATGCAAATTAGTCTGTTCCTGTCCCAGTGCATGATGGGAACAGGGCAAACCAAACTACAAAAGCCAATTCTTACACTGGGAAGGAAACAAGCTCCCTTTTCTAAATCGTTTTTGGCCACTATAGGTGTGGCAGGGTATACTCAGACATGAGTCCCTTTCTCACTGCTCCATCAGGATTCAAGCAAGCCGGGCCGAAGAAGGCTGAAATGCCAGAAACCGGTCCCCGGTAGCTTGTCTCCTTTCTGGTGAAGAATTGGCTTGGTAGTTTAGTCTGCCCTGTTCCCATGATGCACTGGGCCAGGGACAGACTGATTTGCATATAGCCAGGTTCTGAGCTGGGATGGGGCAGTGAGATAAATAACGGTGATGGATCAAGCCCTGATCTTTGGACTGGGTAAGAGTGGTCTGCTTAACTCAGACACTCTGTTCATCACCACCCCCTTTTCTAAATTGTTTTTGGCCACTATAGGTGTGGCAGGGTATACTCAGACATGAGTCCCTTTCTCACTGCTCCATCAGGATTCAAGCAAGCCGGGCCGAAGAAGGCTTAAATGCCAGAAACCGGTCCCCGGTAGCTTGTCTCCTTTTTGGTGAAGAATTGGCTTGGTAGTTTAGTCTGCCCTGTTCCCATGATGCACTGGGCCAGGGACAGACTGATTTGCATATAGCCAGGTTCTGAGCTGGGATGGGGCAGTGAGATAAATAACGGTGATGGATCAAGCCCTGATCTTTGGACTGGGTAAGAGTGGTCTGCTTAACTCAGACACTCTGTTCATCACCACCCCCTTTTCTAAATCGTTTTTGGCCACTATAGGTGTGGCAGGGTATACTCAGACATGAGTCCCTTTCTCACTGCTCCATCAGGATTCAAGCAAGCCGGGCCGAAGAAGGCTGAAATGCCAGAAACCGGTCCCCGGTAGCTTGTCTCCTTTCTGGTGAAGAATTGGCTTGGTAGTTTAGTCTGCCCTGTTCCCATGATGCACTGGGCCAGGGACAGACTGATTTGCATATAGCCAGGTTCTGAGCTGGGATGGGGCAGTGAGATAAATAACGGTGATGGATTAAGCCCTGATCTTTGGACTGGGTAAGAGTGGTCTGCTTAACTCAGACACTTTGTTCATCACCACCCCCTTTTCTAAATCGTTTTTGGCCACTATAGGTGTGGCAGGGTATACTCAGACATGAGTCCCTTTCTCACTGCTCCATCAGGATTCAAGCAAGCCGGGCCGAAGAAGGCTGAAATGCCAGAAACCGGTCCCCGGTAGCTTGTCTCCTTTCTGGTGAAGAATTGGCTTGGTAGTTTAGTCTGCCCTGTTCCCATGATGCACTGGGCCAGGGACAGACTGATTTGCATATAGCCAGGTTCTGAGCTGGGATGGGGCAGTGAGATAAATAACGGTGATGGATCAAGCCCTGATCTTTGGACTGGGTAAGAGTGGTCTGCTGAACTCAGACACTCTGTTCATCACCACCCCCTTTTCTAAATCGTTATTTGAATAGGTCCTGCATGCAGGACTCCTACTTAACTGTGCTACAAGGGGTATGCAGTTCCTAGGGGGACAGGGAAGACAAGTCTTTCTTCGTTATGCCCTCACACACCCCGAAGTATGTCATGCTTCATTATTTGGCTTTGTTCCCCGTCCCCCTAGGAATTGCATACCCCTTGTAGCACAGTTAACTAGGAGTCCTGTATGCAGGACCTATTTAAATAACAGCTCCTGGTCCCTAGCCCCTCCTTTTGACAAACAAAGCATGGCGGCTCAGCCAAGGGGCCATATTAACCCCATCCTCCTTACCAGGCCCTGCAACTTTGTAGGACCCACCACCGAATGACACAATGAACCTCAACCAAGGACTTTCCTTTGATGATGATTTAGTCTCTGAGATACTACGCACACCATCATTAGTTGACCAAGATGGAGGAATTGCCACCAGTAGTTCCAATAGCAACTGGACAACCAAAGCCAACATGAAGCGTTAGCTGATGAAAATCAATATGCATGGGGTCATAATGACAGAGTACCTTCGCGCCAATGTAGCCCCCAATGGCCTGATAGTGACCAACTTCCCAAGGATCTTCCTCGAGGACAAGCAGTTCAAAGGAAGAATGGTCTCTAGTATCCTGGAAATGTGCTAGGGACCTTTTGGTCTTGTTCATCAGGACAGCTAAACGGTTGGCCAATTGACTGATCACTAAAATTGCAATAGCTGAAGTAGCCTTGAAATCCACCATCGCCAATGCAGCATTCAAAGCCGAACTAGCGGAAATTACAAAAGAAGTTAACGACAACAAAGACTACCTCTTGAGACAGAAGGTGACTAAACTGCAAAAAGATATTTCTAGGTTTAGCAAAGAAAAGGGATATCCATACCTCAAGGAAGATAACATGCCATCAAGAGAAGACTACTTGTCTAATGAAAGTTCCAGCTCACGCAGACAAACCTACTCCTCAAGCAGTAACACAAGCACCGAGACCCGGGGTGCCAACCAACAACAACTCAACATGATGTACGGATATGGACCACCTACTTATCAAGGACCACATGCTTTCCACGGACAACAGATGTGGCAGTACCCTCAAATTCAACATGGTCCTCAACCCCTTTTTGCCCCCTTCCAACCGCAACCTATTTTAGGCAGAGGGTGGGGCAGAGGGCAGCGCAGAAAAAGAAAAGGGACACTACATCAACAAAAGTAGGTCCAATGGCAGGATCAAACCCAACAACTACAAATGGAACTACGGAGCCATCTAGAGAAGAAAAACTAATTGTTAATCTCTCAGAGAGACAACTAACCCAGACAGAAACCAACGTACTCAAACACAGGTTGGGTTTTGTGCTCACTCCGAGCACTGACGACTTCTACACCCACTGTGAAATCCAGAGTCTTTACATCTGATGACACTGGATTGCGAAAACCTTCCACCTTCATCCCTCAAGTATGGTCCGATCACTGATCCCAACCTTCGAGAAAGCTGTCCTAAAAGAAACAGCAGAAAAACTGAAAAATACCAATTTCTTGAATATGTCCAAAACTGAATCAGAGGCATTCAAACTCTTGGCCAACGACCCCACGATCACTATCAAGGAGGCTGACAAAGGGGGAGCAATCGTGATTATGGGGACGACCGACTATAGAAAAGAATGTCTATGCCAACTACACAACGAGCGCTATTATACACTCCTCACTGGAGACCCCACACCAAACCTGATCACCGAGATTAAATCTATGGTCTCCGAGTCCCTTAAACAGGGGTGGATTGTAAAACACGAGGCAGACTTTCTAGTCAACAACAACCTCAGACTACCCTACTTTTACACCCTGCCCAAAATACACAAAGGAGTAAACCCACCTCCGGGCAGACCAATCGTGTCAGGCTTAGGGTTGGTTCTGGAGCTACTCTTTAAGTTCTGTGACCACTTTTTGCAACCTTTGGGCCGCACGACACCAGGGATGTCCTCAAACTGATCGAAACCACCAATCAAGAGGGCCTACTACCGGATGTTCTCCTAACTCTAGACATAGAGGCCCTCTACACCAACATCCCCCAACACAGCACACTTGAGGGGGTGGATTCCATCATGTGCAGCGGCACATGGACCTCACCTACTCCCATTACCTTTATCATGGAGTGTGCTCAGATCGCACTTACTGAAAACTTTTTTCAGTTCCAAAATAGTCTCTTTCACCAACCCCAGGGTACACCTATGGGTAGTACTTTTGCCCCAAGACTGGTATGTCTCTACATGACGGAGTTTGAGGGCAAACACATGCTCACTAACACAAACCCCTTCAGGGATCTTGTCCAATTGTGGCAACGCTACATAGATGACATCCTTGTGTTTTGGAAAGGCACTGGAGACCACATTTCTGCCTTCCTCACCTGGATCAACAGTCTCAACCCATACCTCAACTTCACAGCTAACAGCTCGGTTACTGAGATCCCTTTCCTGGACCTCCTCATTTCTCAACAACCAGACAAACTTGTCACCACCACCTACAAAAACCCACAGACAGTCACTGTCCGTTACTCTACCAGAGTTTCCATCCTAAAGCCCTTAGGGAAAATGTCCCCTACGGTCAATTTCTGTGCATACACAGAAACTGTGGCACCATGTAAGACTACAAGAGACAGTCATCTGAACTGAGCACAAGTTTAGCACGGAGACAATATCCAGCAAATCAGATTTAAAATGCAAAAAAAGAGCCCAAAACACTAACAGACAGACTCTCCTTGAAAGCCATACCAAACAAAAGACCGACCTACGCACTTGCGTCACCACCTATACCCCAGAATCCAACATGATCAAGAATGTGATCAACAACAACTGGAAAATCCTACAAGTAGGGGTACAAACATTTAGTAAACCCAGGTTCTCCTTTAAACGCACAGCAAACATCAAGGACCTGTTGATTAACACAAGACTGAAGCAGCACACCATACCCCCGAACACACTCTGGGATCTACCACCCGTTACGGGTCACTACCCCTGCGGGCAATGTGTCTCATGTCCACTTACAAAAGCAACAAAAACTTTCGCACTCACTGATACATGGGTATGGAAACAAAACAAACACACTATTGCAATACTAGCAATTGTATATATCTGATTACATGTCCCTGTTGTCGCCAGGACATTGGCATGACGACACAGCCAGTGAAAACAAGGATTGGTGAACACAGGAGTAACATCAGGTGCAAAAAAAAACAAACCAAGATGTGCACTCAATATGCAGAGGCACAACACACACCCAGTGATCTCAGATGGACCATTTTGGAATCATGCAAAAACATCACCAAAGAAGCACTCTTCAGAAAAAAACGACGCTGGGTGTTCAAACTGTCTTCCCATATCATGGGACTCAATGACGACATCCCCTGGGTAGAACTAAATCGGTGACACATACGATATAGGGCCACTTTCATCAATGCCCCTCCCGTGACTAAGCAAATGTACCTGGCTATATATGACATGGCCACACGGATCACTGAAATAATATTGAGTACAAAAATATAGACATACAAAAACATTGAGGATAAAATATCGACTACAAAAATATCGAATTACTGTCTACAAACAGGTAAGTACAAAAATATTGAATCAAAAATATTGTTTAAAAATAATATAGTTAGTCAAAATATCGAATTGTTGTAAATGTCTTAAAAGTAATTTAAAATAAATGAAATAATAAAAATAATTAACTAAAAAATACTTAAAAATACTTAAATAACCTTAAAATTATAAAATAATTAATTTAGGCTAAAAAAACCTACAATATTATTTTTTTAAACAAACACACACACACACACATATATATATATATATACCCACAACAGAGCGCTCGGAGTCGAGAGGATCACTTTGGAGAGTTGGTTAAGTGACCCCTGAGCGCCCGCTCCTGTTGCGAGAGAAGGAAGATACCGAGAATTTCCACCGGAGGTTGAGCGCCGTGAGACGGAGTCGGAGGACGCCGTCGTATTGGGAGTCTCCCGAAGGTGAGTGGCGAAGCGAGCCATTTTTCAATAAGCAACAAATGAGCGCTGTGTTCTCCGTGACGCCCACCAGGGAAATCGTTACCGTATACAATACGGAGGTTTCATGAGGCCATCGGGGAAAAAGCTCTGACAGACAGGAAGAAATACTAAACTCCAGTTTTGCTCAGAATTGTGAGAGTGGAACTGACATACGTATCAAGAACAGCACGTACCCTGAAACAAACAAACAGCCTTGAAAATGGAAGCGCGAGCTGCCAAACGTGCTGATAAAGCAAACAACATGTTTAAAACCATCGCAAATGTGGACAGAGATAAAGAAACTCCCAGTGCCAGTAATGCTAACGCACCACAAGCAAATGCTTTGAAACAAATGTACAATCAAGTGGAAAAACTATATAAGAAATAAATAAACAAAAGCTGGGACGTAATTGCTTTAGAAAAATATATTGAAGTAAAAAGAATACCGCGAGGATTGAGAATCTTTACAATGCCAACACATCCGGAAACCAAAAAGAATTAATTGAAGAATGGATACTCAATAATACAGCGTGCTCACTCAACATGATGCGTATACTAATAAAACATGCTAAAATTGATATAATTGATATTACAAAGAAAATCAATGAAATGGAAGACAAAATTAAACAGCATCCTAACAAAGAAGAGACAACAAAACTGAGGAAAGAAATGGACGACAGACTAGAGAAATATGAGACCGAAATAGAGGAACGTAAGGAACGTAAATTCAAAAGGGATGAGAAAGATTACATCTCGGGGAGAATATTGACCTTTGCTCGAAGGTTTGACCATCTAAAAAAGAACTTTCCAAAAGGAACCACATCACCCAGCACCAGTGGATCAGAAACAAGTGATGGAATTGAGAGTGAAACAAGTGACACTGGTTATGATTTTTTAGAAGACGCGCAGCTCTGGAATCTGGACAAATCGCTGTCCCGAGGAGGGAGCCGCGGAAGAGGAACATCCCGAGCCCGAGGAAGGGGGTCAAACACCACTGCCGGAAAACAAGGAAAACCCGAAGAGCCAAAAGAAAGAAAAACTTACCCTCTACGAAATCGGAAATAGAGAAACTAATAATAAATCTATCAAAACACGAACTTACAGATGAAGAAAGCTCTCTACTGAATAAAGGACTTTCCTTTTGTTCAGAAAAACACTTCAATCTTGTTGAAACAAGAATTGATTTCTATAAATATGTCCGCAAACTGAAATTAGCTAAAATACACGCACGACGACCAAAACAAATTGCAAATGTTGAAACAACAACAACACCGGATGAAGAATCAATTTGGCAGATCCAAGAGATCTCTGATCTGCAGAACATTTTTGAACTGCTTTATGAAGAGGAAACCACATTAATATCTGGATCCCAATTGATGGAAGACTTGGATATAAGAACTGATCGGAGGATCAATAGTGGCTTAAAAAAGAAATCTAAATTCTGTCTGTTACTATCACCTGGTAACAGAATAGATATGTTCTCTGAAACAGTGGTAGAAGAGATAGATAAACTCTCAAATCTAAGGAAGAAAAACAACAGAGAAAACTTAACAAGCAAAGAAAGGAATGCCATAAAAACATTGAATGACGACCCCTGCCTGACAATAAAGCCAGCGGACAAAGGCGGCAATATCGTCCTAATGGAAACACAAAACTACATCAAAGAGGCTAATAGACAACTAAATAATCCTACCAACTACAGCAAATTGAAAAAGAATCCAATGAATGAAATGACACTACACTTGAATGGACTACTAGAGAACTGGCAAAAAAAGTGGATTACTGACTGAAGACGAAAAGAAGTTTCTCATGAATGAATTCCCAGTAATCCCAACGATCTACTTTTTGCCAAAAATACATAAGTCATTGATTGATCCACCAGGGAGACCAATTGTCTCATCGTGCTCAAGTCTATATGAAAATGTTTCACAATATGTAGACTTATTTTTAGCCCCCATTGCGAAAAGCCAAAGCTCATACATTAAAGACAGTGCTGACTTTCTACGAATATTAGAGAATATCTCGTGGAATGAAAATTATCTAATGGTGACAATTGATGCAGTCTCCCTGTATACGTCTATAAAACATGAAGTAGGATTAAATGCCTGTCACTACTTTTTGAAACAAAGGAATATCAGCAATCTCAAACATACAGAAATGTTAATGACAATGATCAATCTGTGTCTCACGAATAATGTATTCTTGTTCAACCAACAACTCTACTGACAAGAGTGCGGAACATCCATGGGAATCTCATTTTCACCCAATTATGCTAATACCACCATGGGTTGGTGGGAAAAAACGATAGCATGGGACCCCATAAACCAAGCAGACCTGGAGAAACTGATCTTATGGGTCCGGTATATAGACGATTTGTTTTTAATATGGAATGGCACTAAAACTGAATTTGACCTCTATTATTCCAAACTATGTAACAACAACATTAGAATTCACATATAACACCAGTGACAAAGAAATAGACTTCCTGGATCTGAAAGTTTATGTAGAACATGGCCGGATACAAACTACTCTATTCCGGAAAAAAACCTCCACTAATAGCATCCTACATGGGACCAGCTTTCATCCTCAACCGCTACTTGCGAGCATCCCATATGGAGAATTCATTCACATGAAAAGAAACTGTTCAGACAAAAAAGATGCAGAAATCAAAATTGAAGAAAAAGTTGAAAGACTGAAAACACGTGGATACAGTGAACGAACTTTGGAAAAATGCAAAAAGAAAGCTGCTGAACTAAACAGAACAACAATACTCATTCCTAAATTAAAATCCAATGACTCCCAAGGACCCCCGCGCTTTGTAACGACATATAACAAAGAAAGCGGAATCATCATAAGTAAAATCAAAAAATACTGGCATTTGATATCAGGGGATCCTGATATTGGAAAGATAGTAGGAACTGAACCAACGATGACCTACAAAAAAACCTCTTCTCTTAAAGACAAACTAGTGCATAGCCACTTTAAAGAGAAAAAAATCTAAATCAAAAGCAATTGGCTCACAGACCAAAAAAATGGGTTCAAAAAATGCAACGCTTGCAAAGCATGCAAAATTGGCCAAAATAAAACAACCTTCGAAGAAACTGATGGAAGAAGCATCCCGATCTCTGAAAAAATAAACTGTTCATCTACACACGTAGTGTACGTCATACAATGTAAATGTGGATCTAAATACATAGGAAGTACAACTTGTGCTCTGAAAAAACGTATTTTAGAGCACATTAGAGCAGTCAAAAACAAAGACATGTCATACGCTACTGCAAAACACATGGCAATCTGTCAAAAAAGTGACTGGAGAGCTATGTCCTACTATGGCATACATATGATTGATGTAGACGAACGTGGGGGCAACAGAAAGCGCAAACTGCAACAGATTGAATCAAAGTTTATAATCAGACTCAAAACTAAAATGCCCAGAGGGATGAACTTTGACGAAGAACTTTATGTACATTTAGAATGACAACAGAGAACTGGTATATGAACTGCTAAGGTTAAATGTAAAATACATTGAATTGCTTAAAAATTGGGTACTACACCAATGTATGTAAACACACACAGGAATGATGTTGAATTAAGGTACTATAGCACAACAGAATTCATCAGTGCTTATGTGCAGCAGACAAAAATTATGCACCCATATTGTGATTATCACAAGTTGAACAATGAATACCAATGCACCGTCACAGTACTTAATGTCGATAATTATGTGCTTAAAACGCTGTATGTCAGAATCATGTGAAATCATTGTTTTATAATTGAACTACTAGTCCCACAATGCACCTTAACAGCCAGGTGGGATAAATAGTAAACATAGTTAACTGCTCACTTACCGTGAACAAAGCCTGTTCCTAGGCTGAAACGCGTTGGTCTGAGCTGGAGTAATAAACCCTCGTAAAAAATCCAGAACTTTGTGTGCCGCATTCCTTGTGAGAAAAAAAAAAATATATATATATATATATATATATATATATATATATATATATATATATATATATATATATATATATCCAAGAAAAACGCTGTCTCTTTCCCTCATAAGACAACAAGTCGAGGCCCAATTTGCTTTTCAAGTGAATTTATTTAGGCAACAACACCCAACGCGTTTCGCAGCCTTCGCCGCTTGCTCACTCGTGAGCAAGCGGCGAAGGCTGCGAAACGCGTTGGGTGTTGTTGCCTAAATAAATTCACTTGAAAAGCAAATTGGGCCTCGACTTGTTGTCTTATGAGGGAAAGAGACAGCGTTTTTCTTGGATTCATAGGGGTGAGACGAAACCCCGTCGAGGCCCGCCATTGAAAAGAGGCGCAGGCAGATTTTCGTCGAAGCTGTGGTATATATATATATATATATATATATATATATAGGGTAAAATTTACTATTACCACTCCAGTGAGTGCAACAGTAGGGAAAGCGTTGTCCAACAGTAGGGAAAGCGTTGGATAGCATAGGGGTAAAAATTAATATTTCCACTCCAGTGAGTGCAACAGTAGGGAAAGCGTTGGATAGTGTAGGGGTAAAAATTACTATTCCCACTCCAGTGAGTGCAACAGTGGGGAAAGCGTTAGATAGCAGGAGGGTAAAAATTACTATTCCCACTCCAGAGAGTGCAACAGTAGGGAAAGCGTTGGATAGCGTAGGGGTAAAAATTACTATTCCCACTCCAGAGAATGCAACAGTAGGGAAAGCGTTGGTTAGCGTAGGGTTAAAAATTACTATTCCCACTCTAGTGAGCTTAACAGTAGGGAAAGTAAATGTTTAATATATTAATAAAAATAAATTAAATACCAATACCAATAAAAAATGTATTAAAAGTAAATACCAATTTAATATAATATAATAATTAATCAATTAAAAAAATATTAATTATTAAAAGGCATTAACTATTAATACACATTAATTACCAATTTACAGTTAATTAAATAACAAATAAAATTTAATTACCAATAATTCAAAATAAATACCAATAAATAAAAACATTTAATTAATTACAATAAAGTAACTTTCCACCCTATTCCCCTATAAACCCACAACCCGCTACGGAAAATAAATTAATAACATTCACATAATTATCATTTAATCAATTAATATAAATGAATTACCAATTAAAAATTAATTAATTACCAATTAAAAATCAATTAACAATTTATTCAAAATAAATACCAATATACAAATAAAAAAATGTAATTAATTATAATTAAATTACTTCCCACCCTATTCCCCTATAAACCCAAAACCCGCTACATTACTAAAACGTAAAATAAAATTAAAAATAATTAATAATTTATAAAAATTATTAATGTATTTCATATAAGTAAATTACTCCCCACCCTATTCCCCTATAAACCCACAACCCGCTACAGAATTAAATTACGCAAAAAATAAATAACATAAAATTCATTACTTAAAATAAATTACAAAAAAATATACACTTTTCACACATATACTAACATACAAAACACTTTAAAAAAATTGATAGTATTAAAAATTTGATATATTTTAATAACCTATATTATATACTTCGCTATTTTGACTTTCTATATTTATAAAAATCGATATTACATTACTTACCTTAAAATCGATATTTTTGCAGACTATAGGAGCCGATTGGGATCGCGGACGGAAACTTGTTCCGTCCGCCAAGGAAGCGGCCAAGATACTCCGGACCGCTCCGTGGATAAACCGCTGTTGCGATTAGGAAAATAATGGAACGAAACTCCGACCGCGGCGGACGGACCACATCAAACTCCGTCCGCGGCGGACGGAGTACACCTGAGACCGCCGCAAGCGGACGGAACCCAAGAAACACCGACCTCCGCGGACGAACATGACTGCGGCAACAGCCACAGCCACCGCAATACCTGCGGAGGCCCCATGCCCGCGATTAGGATAACGCCGCCAATCCTACGGAACTCACCTCCATCCACGACCGCAGCCGAAACAATGCAACGATAAACGGTGCATCCCAGCAGAAGGCCAACACGAACACCATCCCTACCGTCAAACCATTTTCAAAATGGCTGACGGAAGTAAATACAAAACACACAAAACAGGACAACCACCCACCTGAAACACCTACACCAATCACAAGCCACAATGACACCCTCCCAAGCACCTGCAAATCCACACAAGTCAACACATCCACCTAGCAGCTGACTGGCAACAACCATTGAGACACAACCACGACAAAGAGTATAAAATGATTCCCACCCACTACCACAATCCTTTGCATCACAGCATAGTTGCTAGCAAGAGGCCCAATACGATGGACAGCAGACACAAATTTCACACATACAACCAGCACACAAACACACCCACCACACAAACACCCACCACACCATTCCTACACACCACACACCTGCACTTCCCAACCCACTCCACCCACACCTTGATCACCACACACCATAGCACCTAAGAAAAACCCTAAATTCACTGAGACAGAGTTGAAGGTCATGGTGGATGAAATCATCCGTGTTGAACCCCACATATTGGGAACACTAGTCCAGCAGACCACCGTGGCAACAAAAAACCACATGTGGGACAGGATAGTAAGTCGGGTGAATGCGTCAGGGACCGTGCCAAGGACAAAGCACGAGATCCAGAGGCGGTGGCCTGACCTAAAAACCAGGGTCAAAGGCATCCGTGCTAAAAACCACCTGCAAGCACACCACACTGGCGGCGGCACACCCCCGGAGCCCCAACCGTATATTGATTGGGAGGAAAAGGTGCTGGGCATACTGCACCCAGAGAGCCTGGAAGGAATTGACGAAGGAGAAGAGGCTGGTAAGTACAAACCAAGCACCACTATCACACCAACATGGTCTGCCTCACACAACTGAGAAGACACATCTCCCAGGCCCCAACCCATGCATGTGGGCCACATACTAACCAAAATGTGAACGACTCCCAACAGGCCCCCATGTGCACAGGGAGGGTGGTGGTGGGTGGGGTGTGTGAGAGGTCACTACTACAACTCCCAACAGGCCCCCATGTCAACAGGGAGGGTGGTGGTGGGTGGGGTGTGTGAGAGCTCACTACTACAACTCCCAACAGGCCCCCATGTCCACAGGAAGGGTGGTGGTGGGTGGGTGTGTGAGAGGTCACTACTACAACTCCCAACAGGCCCCCATGTCCACAGGGAGGGTATAGGTGGGTGGGGTGTGTGAGAGGTCACTACTATAACTCCCAACAGGCCCCCATGTCCACAGGGAGGGTGGTGGTGGGTGGGGTGTGTGAGAGCTCACTACTACAACTCCCAACAGGCCCCCATGTCCACAGGGAGGGTGGAGGTGGGTGGTGTGTGTGAGAGGTCACTACTACAACTCCCAACAGGCCCCCATGTCCACAGGGAGGGTGGTGGTGTGTGGGGTGTGTGAGAGGTCACTACTACAACTCCCAACAGGCCCCCGTGTCCACAGGGAGGGTGGAGGTGGTGTGTGTTGAGAGGTGGTTGGGGTGTGCGAGAGGTCACTACTACAACTCCCAACAGGCCCCATGTCCACAGGGAGGGTGGAGGTGGGTGGGGTGTGGGAGAGGTCACTACTACAACTCCCAACAGGCCCCCATGTCCACAGGGAGGGTGGAGGTGGTGTTTGTTGAGAGGCGGGTGGGGTGTACGAGAGGTCACTACTACAACTCCCAACAGGCCCCCATGTCCACAGGGAGGGTGGTGGTGGGTGGGGTGTGTGAGAGGTCACTACTACAACTCCCAACAGGCCCCCATGTCCACAGGGAGGGTGGAGGTGGGTGGGGTGTGTGAGAGGTCACTACTACAACTCCCAACAGGCCCCCATGTCCACAGGGAGGGTGGAGGTGGTGTGTGTTGAGAGGCGGGTGGGGTGTGTGAGAGGTCACTACTACAACTCCCAACAGGCCCCCATGTCCACAGGGAGGGTGGTGGTGGGTGGGGTGTGTGAGAGCTCACTACTACAACTCCCAACAGGCCCCCATGTCCACAGGGAGGGTGGTGGTGGGTGGGGTGTGTGAGAGGTCACTACTACAACTCCCAACAGGCCCCCATGTCCACAGGGAGGGTGGAGGTGGGTGGGGTGTGTGAGAGGTCACTACTACAACTCCCAACAGGCCCCCGTGTCCACAGGGAGGGTGGAGGTGGTGTGTGTTGAGAGGCGGGTGGGGTGTGCGAGAGGTCACTTCTACAACTCCCAACAGGCCCCCATGTCCACAGGGAGGGTGGAGGTGGGTGGGGTGTACGAGAGGTCACTTCTACAACTCCCAACAGGCCCCCTTGTCCACAGGGAGGGTGGAGGTGGTGTGTGTTGAGAGGCGGGTGGGGTGTGTGAGAGGTCACTACTACAACTCCCAACAGGCCCCCATGTCCACAGGGAGGGTGGTGGTGGGTAGGGTGTGTGAGAAGTCACTACTACAACTCCCAACAGGCCCCCATTTCCACAGGGAGGGTGGAGGTGGGTGGGGTGTGCGAGAGGTCACTACTACAACTCCCAACAGGCCCCCATGTCCACAGAGATGGTGGAGGTGGTGTGTGTTGAGAGGCGGGTGGGGTGTGCGAGAGCTCACTACTACAACTCCCAACAGGCCCCCATGTCCACAGGGAGGGTGGAGGTGGTGTGTGTTGAGAGGTGGGTGGGGTGTGCGAGAGCTCACTACTACAACTCCCAACAGGCCCCCATGTCCACAGGGTGGGTGGAGGTGGTGCGTGTTGAGAGGCGGGTGGGGTGTGTGAGAGGTCACCACTACAACTCCCAACAGGCCCCCATGTCCACAGGGAGGGTGGAGGTGGTGTGTGTTGAGAGGCGGGTGGGGTGTGTGAGAGGTCACCACTACAACTCCCAACAGGCCCCCATGTCCACAGGGAGGGTGGAGGTGGTGTTTGTTGAGAGGCGGGTGGGGTGTACGAGAGGTCACTACTACAACTCCCAACAGGCCCCCATGTCCACAGGGAGGGTGGTGGTGGGTGGGGTGTGTGAGAGGTCACTACTACAACTCCCAACAGGCCCCCATGTCCACAGGGAGGGTGGAGGTGGGTGGGGTGTGTGAGAGGTCACTACTACAACTCCCAACAGGCCCCCATGTCCACAGGGAGGGTGGAGGTGGTGTGTGTTGAGAGGCGGGTGGGGTGTGTGAGAGGTCACTACTACAACTCCCAACAGGCCCCCATGTCCACAGGGAGGGTGGTGGTGGGTGGGGTGGGTGAGAGCTCACTACTACAACTCCCAACAGGCCCCCATGTCCACAGGGAGGGTGGTGGTGGGTGGGGTGTGTGAGAGGTCACTACTACAACTCCCAACAGGCCCCCATGTCCACAGGGAGGGTGGAGGTGGGTGGGGTGTGTGAGAGGTCACTACTACAACTCCCAACAGGCCCCCGTGTCCACAGGGAGGGTGGAGGTGGTGTGTGTTGAGAGGCGGGTGGGGTGTGCGAGAGGTCACTTCTACAACTCCCAACAGGCCCCCATGTCCACAGGGAGGGTGGAGGTGGGTGGGGTGTACGAGAGGTCACTTCTACAACTCCCAACAGGCCCCCTTGTCCACAGGGAGGGTGGAGGTGGTGTGTGTTGAGAGGCGGGTGGGGTGTGTGAGAGGTCACTACTACAACTCCCAACAGGCCCCCATGTCCACAGGGAGGGTGGTGGTGGGTAGGGTGTGTGAGAAGTCACTACTACAACTCCCAACAGGCCCCCATGTCCACAGGGAGGGTGGAGGTGGGTGGGGTGTGCGAGAGGTCACTACTACAACTCCCAACAGGCCCCCATGTCCACAGAGATGGTGGAGGTGGTGTGTGTTGAGAGGCGGGTGGGGTGTGCGAGAGCTCACTACTACAACTCCCAACAGGCCCCCATGTCCACAGGGAGGGTGGAGGTGGTGTGTGTTGAGAGGTGGGTGGGGTGTGCGAGAGCTCACTACTACAACTCCCAACAGGCCCCCATGTCCACAGGGTGGGTGGAGGTGGTGTGTGTTGAGAGGCGGGTGGGGTGTGTGAGAGGTCACCACTACAACTCCCAACAGGCCCCCATGTCCATAGGGAGGGTGGAGGTGGTGTGTGTTGAGAGGCGGGTGGGGTGTGTGAGAGGTCACCACTACAACTCCCAACAGGCCCCCATGTCCACAGGGAGGGTGGAGGTGGGTGGGGTGTGTGAGAGGTCACTACTACAACTCCCAACAGGCCCCCATGTCCACAGGGAGGGTGGAGGTGGTGTGTGTTGAGAGGCGGGTGGGGTGTGTGAGCGGTCACTACTACAACTCCCAACAGGCCCCCATGTCCACAGGGAGGGTGGAGGTGGTGTGTGTTGAGAGGTGGGTGGGGTGTGCGAGAGCTCACTACTACAACTCCCAACAGGCCCCCATGTCCACAGGGAGGGTGGAGGTGGTGTGTGTTGAGAGGTGGGTGGGGTGTGCGAGAGCTCACTACTACAACTCCCAACAGGCCCCCATGTCCACAGGGAGGGTGGAGGTGGTGTGTGTTGAGAGGTGGGTGGGGTGTGCGAGAGCTCACTACTACAACTCCCAACAGGCCCCCATGTCCACAGGGTGGGTGGAGGTGGTGTGTGTTGAGAGGCGGGTGGGGTGTGTGAGAGGTCACCACTACAACTCCCAACAGGCCCCCATGTCCACAGGGAGGGTGGAGGTGGTGTGTGTTGAGAGGCGGGTGGGGTGTGTGAGAGGTCACCACTACAACTCCCAACAGGCCCCCATGTCCACAGGGAGGGTGGAGGTGGGTGGGGTGTGTGAGAGGTCACTACTACAACTCCCAACAGGCCCCCATGTCCACAGGGAGGGTGGAGGTGGTGTGTGTTGAGAGGCGGGTGGGGTGTGTGAGCGGTCACTACTACAACTCCCAACAGGCCCCCATGTCCACAGGGAGGGTGGAGGTGGTGTGTGTTGAGAGGTGGGTGGGGTGTGTCAGAGGTCAGTGAAATGTAATGTATGATAAATAAAACATGTCATGTCCACAGTATTGATCATGAAAATCTTGTCCCTCAGGTGATCCCAACTTGACTGGCGAAACGAGCAACCGGCCGCAACAGTCGCCTCACTCACATCCAGGACTCTCTGGGGACGATCCCACAGCCAGCTCCAGTGCGGAGGACGGAGCGGGCCCAAGCACACTCCCAGGGCCATCAGGCTCACTGGACATCCTTGCCTCCACAATCTTGGCCTGTGTCACTCCAGCAACACCTGCCATAGTGAGCTGTACAGCCACCACCACCACCTCCACCACCACCAGTACCACCACTCCTGCCGGTGCCACCCTGCCTGACCCACCGCACGACGCAGGGCCATCTACATCCCAGCCAAGCAGGGAGAGTGGACAGGAAAGGAGTGAGCTGAGGCCACATCACCCAAGCAGGAGTGCTTCTCACCGGCGAGCTGGGGAAGGAAACCCACCCCATCCTGGCGCTGAATCACTGGATGCCCTAGCCAGAGTCCAGGCCTCCTATGAGCGTGGGCAGGAACAGGCTGATCGTGCCCACCAGGACTCGGTTGAGAACAGTAATCTGTTGCGGTCCATTGACAGCCGCATAGGGCAAATAGTGGACCTCATCGGCCAGCAAACAGCACTGTGGAGGGACTGGTTATCCCGCACTACACCACCCCCACCTCAGCCAAGTGCCCAGCCGCCACGGTCACCAACACCACCACCACTGCCACCTGAGCCCATGGACACGGATGTGGCCCCTGACCAACCTGCCCCCCCCAGCTGACTCCGTTCCGGCTCCAAGACGGAGGGGCCGTCCAAGGCTGGAAGTAGGTGAGAGCAGTGGGGATGCTCCATCTACCCGCTCAAAGGGCCGCCAATGACTCTAACACTGCCTGAGGATGCCATCCACCCGCAAACTATCCTGTCCCACTACGCCAAGTATTGGCACAGGTCTGCTGGACTAGCTGGACATCACCCAATGTCGTGTCACCACGGTCTTTTCATCTACCATGACCTTCAACTCACACTCCCCCACCCAACACTTACTTGTAAATATCCACCAGCATCAATTCACAACCTGTAAATAAATTTCAGTTAAACACTCAATGATGTGTTGCCTCCATGTTTTAATCACATTATTGACTCAGAAACAGTCGTCACCAGGTGCAGGGATCTATGTCGGTGAGAATCATGCCTCTGTGGGAATGACCTAGGGAAAAAGAGAGACAACAAACACACGTCAGGAAACTGATTCACACCCATCACAACACACTGCAGTGCAACATCCCACAAACCACACTCATCACCAAACCAGTGGATGAGAGGACACACATCATGGAGATTTGCATGTACACAAAAATTACCACACACACATGCAAACATGACATACCAGAACAGCCAGCTGATGAACACCACATCCACACACCACCAGCAAACATACATAACGCATTGTCAACCGGCACAAGAGGTAGTTACTCACATTCAAGGGAAATAGCGATCAATGAGCTGACGCCTCTGGTCCACACCTTCCTCCTCACCACTATCCTCATCAGTCGACATGGGTGGGATGGGAGGCCGAGGAACTTGTTGGTCTTCAGGGTCCAAGATCAGTTCAATGTCATTGCGCAAGGCCAGGTTGTGGAGCATGCAGCAGGCAATCACGATCCTGCATACTTTGCCTGGTGAGTAAGGCAGGGCCCCTCCGGTCTTATCCAGGCACCGAAACCTAGACTTTAGCAGTCCGAAAGTACCTTCCACCACTCTACGTGTCCTTCCATGGGTTTCATTGTATCGCATTTCACCCGCTGTTGTTGGATTACGAATGGGGACTCAGCAGCTACGGCCAGTTTGGGTACGCAGAGTCGCCTATGTAGGGGGATGGCAGACACAAATATCACAACCAGAATTGGTGGGTACCCCATGCCACACAGAAAACACAACTGTCCCCACAGCATACTCACCAACAAGCCACGCACGTTCTGGACGCAGATTTGCCATCAGTTGGGGGACAATGCTGCTCCGCATGATGTGGGAGTCATGTGCGGAGCCTGGAAATCTTGCACACACATGGGATATGATGTTGTCCGCCAGGCACACCACATGCACGTTGAGCGAATGAAAGTGCTTCAGATTTCTATATACCGGCTCACGTGCCCGTGGTGGAATGAGACCGATATGGGTGCCATCAATGGAACCCACTACGTGTGGTATCTGGCCCAGTGCATAGAAGTCTGCTTTGACTGCTGCCAACTCTGCCGGCCGTGGAAAATGGATGTATTCATCCTTGTAAAGCCTCATGGCTTTTAGAACATCCCGCAGTACCATGCTGAACATGGACTGTGACATTCCCCTGGCATGTCCAACTGTGTACTGAAAGGTGCCAGTTGCAAAAAAGTGTAGTGCCGCCATCACCTTTGCTGTGGGTGTAATGGAACCAGGATATGTTCTTCGTGGCTGCAGATGAGGAGACAATTGGTCTACAAGCTCCAGCAATCTACGTCGATCAAGCCGGAATTTCCTGATCACCTCCTTGTCAATCATATCCTCCAGCACAGTGTATGGACGATGCACATTTGGAGCCCTCCTGTGTGGGAGTAGATGTAGTAGATATCAATTTACCAACAACACATAGGTGTGCAACCCAATCACATGTAGGCCAACACTAGCAAAATGATAAATGTTGTCGACAATTGCCATATGTGTGACATCTCTGAAATTACCTACAATACGGAGTAGCGTAAAAACAATGTGCAGCCACTAGCAACATGATGTGTGTCAACATGTACAATGCAAATTACTCACATGTCAAAATTACTGCCAACAAGACATGCTTAAGGACCCAAATGTGGACAAGCCTCATCACAGACACACATGCACGTGCAAACACAACACGATAATGCTACACACACTCCATGTCATCATGCACCAATGACCACACCTACAATGGTGAGCATCCTCACATGACATGCATGGTCGCACAAGAGGCAACACACATACGCATACACAGAATGCAGTGTACCCCCACCATTGTTACTTGCACACACAAACCACACACTGACAACAGATTCTGAATGTGGCCAGACAGCCTTGATGTACTGTGTAGATGTGAAGAAGTTGCAACGTGTGTAGGGAAATACAAGACGTCAACACGTCGACATGCACATGTGTAGCACATTGTGTGCACATCATTGGGCATAGTATGAACACACATGATATAGTGCATGACATATGCAGTTTCGCCATCACAGTCACAACCCTCACAACGCATGTGTGGACTATCCACCACGGTGCAGCATTAGAAAATATACAATCAGTGGCACCGCCATGGCGGTGCACTGCTTCCACTATTTTCGATTGGGCATACGCGCCCCGCGTTACCTCTTCCCATTGGCTGCATGTGCACGGACCGTCACGGTCACACATCGGCAACCGCATGTGCGCGCTTCTGGGACGGATGCTTCTTTTGCAACAATGTTCAATCAGAGGCGCCACCATGGCGGTGCACACATTCCACGGGGGAGGTGCAGCCCAACACATCCTTGTGATGATGAAATTCGAAATGGCAGTTCATGACCCCCCTGGTGTGAAAAAATCCTAGGACGTCTAGGTATGACAGTGTACATTGAAGTATAGCCAGCTAATGAGAAGGAACAATGGAAGTGGAGTAACAACGTTATTTAAAAAACATATTTTTATTTGTTATATATTAAAAACCATGTTGAAACTAATCAAATGAATAAGTAAAAAATGTCTATAACAACATTACATACAAAAATCATAAAAGGTTACACGTAAGTTGAATAATATACACAATAAACCAATAAAATGACAACATATACAGTTAATCAAAAAGATGGAACAAACATAAAAAACTCGACGCGCGTTTCGGCAGGGGACCGCCTTCTTCAGGAGACACAATTTACTTCCTGAAACACAGTTATAAAAAGAATGTTTCTGTTATCACAACGTACATAGAGTTGATACAACCAACATTATTACTCATATGTTAGGAAACCGTTATCCCTAAACTCTAAAAGCTGACCATGACCATTGTTTTGTGCACTGAAGGCCTCTAATAAGCCAGAATAATATCTGACGATTGTACAGTAACTGACATCACTACGAGTAGCGTTCCTTCGTCTTTGTGACTACCATTTTACAGTAAAGGAGAATATCAACAGACTACCATTTACGAACTGGTACAGGTTCTCTTTCAAATATAGTACAGACTTAATCTTTGTACTGGTAGTATACACAAATCATATAAAGATTAGATAACATTTACAGGTTACATTTTCCAAAAAGCTGTTTGTCACAGGGGTGTTCAATACAATTTTCCGCATCGGTGTTTAGGTAAAGTAGATATACTCACAACAGTAAGACTCTATCCATGCAGCAAAAAACATCGTAGGTGACTCTTCATTTATTCAGTATAGTATGGTAAACTGATGCCTAATGATAGAGTACATTATTAGTGATGGAAAAGGATACCGAATTGTTAACCTATACATGAACATATTGGCTCAACATCTTGATCTTAACATGTGGATAGCTCTGCAGAGTGTTATAATTATAAAAAGATGGAACATGGAAGGTACATGTTCGTGCAGAAAATACCCTTCAGATGGTTTAGCCTTAAAATATTAGTCCTATTCCCTAAATATGGTGACATTAAGTGTTTGCTGTGGACTACCAGATGTCATCCGCTAACTGATGCGTAGATGGCCGCGATATGGGACCAGTAAAAGAATAGATGCGGTATCTTCAGAGGACTCATATATAAAAAAGAAGAAATACCAAAATAGTACCTTATATTTCCACATGCGATGTTAGAGTTATAGATGAGAATATCCTAGATGAGATTGTCCCATATCAATGGGTATAGAGAATACACTATGGAAAAAATTAGAAGAAGAATAAACTTATTCATCGTAAATAGTACCCATTTAGACAGCATAGGTCTAGAAATGGAATGGTTCTTGAATTATGATAATTAAATTAATTACCTGCAGCAAAAACGCTACATAGGCTGATAGAGTTAATGCTTGAGGCAAAGTTGCTTTAAATGGCGCTCTTGTTCGTCATTCACAGACTGATAAAAAAATGGGTTCTGAAATAAGTAAGGAAAAATTTGCAATTAACCTTTAGGGGGTCTCTATGTTAATTATACATTGAGGCATTAGACTGGAGCTATGCTGTTAAAGACTGACTCTATGACCCCAAAGACAATTTATATTGAAGATTACCTTGGTTTAAAATGAAGCAGCGTTTGGATAGAACATACTTCAAAAAGGTCGATAGGGGAGGGCGCCTCACGTTGTTTGTTAAAATAGAAAGATCTGAAAGAATGGAATCAGATCACGCAGTCAGTTAAGGTAATGTTGGTAACAAAGTTGCAAAATAGCAACATATTTCACGGGCTGACGAGAACCGAGTGCTCTCTAAAAGAGCGTCTGCGTGTGGTTCTTACCGAGAAACGAAGGATTCTTTGTGGACAGCACGATGTAGCTGCTCCGTGTTCAGGCGTATGGAAAATCGTCCTCCTCCTCCCGGATACAAAGTATCCAGTAGTTGAAAGCCTTCCGTATATAAAGGGGCTGAAAAACGCGGGAAAGCGGCCGGCTAATGACGGCGTTTGTAATTAAAGACGGACTAGTAAGGTACAAGCCGGTCCCGCTCCAAAATGGTGCTTATGAATGCATAATAGTGGTGAACAACACCAAGCACACCATATGTTGCTGTAAAAGTGTAATGGGTAAATTATACATATTAGCGCATATATCGGCTCGTTTTAATACGGATCTGGCGCTAATTCATCAGAGTGTTTAATCTACACGATGTCCAAGGTGTGTACTTTACCGTGGGAACTATATTCCATAAAATACGCTACTGAGTAGGGGGTGCTCGAGAATATCTGACAGAACTAGCAGGGGGCAATATACTTATAACTTTAAGAGATGAAGGGGTGGAGTAGTCGACAGGGGGATATTGACACAGCTATACCGGTAAAGGTTGTTATATGTAAAAAAGAATAAGCGGCAACTGCATGGGTTGCTTGTAGTATATTCATTTAACTTATGTCATCCCGGTGTATGTTAAATCTCAGCTAGGGGACGTTAAAGTACACTGATCGGAAAGTAGATTGTAATATATCGGTTATTAAAAATGGTAGAGCGCCACGTAAACCGTGCTACAAAGTTTCACATTGTGTGGCTAGAGAACTCTAAATAGAGCTATAGGGTATGTTGATGGAACGAGCTATAGGGTATACGGTTGGAAAGGTGATTGCACAGGCGACTTATCTTCCATCCATAGGTAATAGTACCCCGGTAGAATCAGGAGCTAATGTGATTATATCGGTTATTTAAAAATGGTAGAGCGCCACGTGAACCGTGCTGCAAAGTGTCACATTGTGTGGCTAGAGAACTATTCATAGAGCTATAGGGTATGTTGATGGGACGAGCTATAGGGTATATGGTTGAAAAGATGACTGCACAGGCGACTTATCTTCCATCCATAAGTAATAATACCCCGGTAGAATCAGGAGCTAATGTGAGCTTATGTTAATCAATGAAGAATTCTAAGCATAAGGAAAACCTATAGGATGGCGTTCTCCCAGGGAATCTCAGCATTAAGGCCCCGTTTGAAGGTTCCCAGAGAGAAGATCCAAAATACTTCCCTCTTTTTCCTGACTTGGTCACCTCCCTTGTTACTGGGGAGTCTTATTTTCTCTAAAATGCGCCATTTAAAGTTGTCTGGGGCATGATTATTTTCAGTGAAATGTTTCACTAATGGCGCTAATTGTTTATTAGTGCGAATGGCTGACCGGTGTTCTGTCAACCTTGTTTGTACGGGCCTCGAAGTCTCACCTACGTAGCCTAGCTGACATGGGCACAGGATAAAGTAGATACAGTTTGCAGTTTTGCAGTTCCACATGTCAGTAGCAGAAGTATGGCAGCCATTATGTTCAAAAGACTCACCTTCGATGATATTGCTGCAGGATTTACAAGCTGAACATTTTACCGTGCCTTTAACAGGAAAGTTATTGCAAATTGACCTCTGTACAAATTCAGACTGGCAATTGTTAGTTGTAAATCGTGAGTGAACGACCAGGTCTTTAAGGTTTTTATTCCTCCTGTGAGCAAAGATGGGTTTCTCTAATTTATCATAGGAGGGATTCGAGTTCAAGATGTGCCAATTTTTGGTCACAATATGTTTTATTGTTTTGTCTAGGGTTGAATGCTTCGTAATGCATACAAGTTGATCATTGCTTGCTGGTGGTTTCGTCCTGAGTAGGTGATCGCGATCGTAAAATCTGGCTCGTTTGTATGAGTCTCGGATCAACCTATGTGGGTAGCCTCTATTAAGGAATTTCTGTCTCATAACTTTAGCTTGGATATCAAAATCTGCCAGATTTGAACAATTCCTTCTTACTCGAAGAAATTGTGAAAAAGGGATACTCTCCCTTTGACTCCGTGGGTGAAAACTCTTAAAATGGAGAAGAGTATTCCTAGCCGTAGGTTTAATAAACAGGTCTACAATCAGTTTGTTATTTTGGTTCTTAATGATTATGTCTAGGAATTCAACCTGAGTGTCACTGTAAGTTGCTGTAAATTTCAGATTTGAGTCCGTCAAATTGATCCATTCAAGAAATTCTGAGAGAGAATCTCTACCACTGGTCCAGATAAAGAAGATGTCATCGATGTATCTGGACCAGTGGGAGATAGACTCGTAGAATGGCGCTATCTCATTATGTATAAATTTCATTTCGAAGGCCGCCATATAGATATTAGCAATGGAGGGTGCCACAGACGCCCCCATACTGACGCCCTTTGTTTGGCGAAATAAAGATTTGCCAAATTCAACAATATTTTCTGATAGTACAATCTGAAGCAGTTTTAATAGGAAATCCTTGGGACAAGCAATGTTAAAAATGTCTATAAACCAGCTAGTGGTGAGTATGGCTTCTTTCTGCGGAATATTGCTGTATAGGGCTTCGATGTCCATTGTGACCAAAAGGTCCTTGTTAGGGTCAAAGGGTAGGTTCTCTATTTTTGATATCATAGCCCCAGTGTCTCTGATATAAGAAGGGATACTGGGTATATGAGGTCGTAGATAGAAGTCAATAAACTTGGAAAGTGGTTCGGTGTTGGTGCCAATTGTCGAGACAATTGGCCTATAAGGAGGGTCAATCAGATCTTTATGGATCTTAGGCATGCCGTATATGCATGCTGTCTTATGTTGGTGGCTGTTAAGAAAGTCAAATTCTTTTTGGTTAATGTCTCCAGTTGTAAGGGCTGTAAGGGTAAGGTTTAGTATTTTCTTGGATGTTGCAACCAAAGGGTTACTTCTCACCTCAGAGTAAGTGGTAGTATCCGATAGCATAGATAACATCTTTTGTTCATATTTGTCGCTATCAATCAGAACGATACCGCCACCTTTATCGCAGCTTTTGATTATTAACTCCTTATCCTTTCTAAGGTTCTGCAGGGCTATTGATTCTTCCTTGTTCAGGTTGTAAATAGGTTTCGGTATAAACCGAAGGGTTCTTTCTAATTGTTGTAACACGACCAATTCAAAACTTGCCACCTCTGGTCCTAGCTGGTCTAGTGAAGGGTTGAAGGTGGATGGAAGGGATAGCTGGTTAGTTCTCTGAGTAACATCTATCGTGTCTGATGCAGAAGAAGAGAAAAACTTTTTTAATCTAATCTTTCTGAAGAAAGAAATAATGTCTTTCTGTAGCTCAAATACGTTGACATGGGCATGGGGGACATATGAAAGACCTTTAGAGAGAAGAGATTCAGTATGAAAATCCAGGTGTTTGGAGGACAGATTGAAAATAGGGATTATATCCCCTGACCCCAGTATTGGCGGTTCCGCGTTTCCCGTATAAATTGGGGCTCCTGAGGTTGATGGGGATGCTGGTGGTGTTGTTGTTGGTGGTGGGCTTGCTGGAAATTCCCCCTGGACTGGGTCTGGAAGTGGACTCTGGGCCTGCCCCGTCTTGGGCCCCTGTTGGCTAAAAAAGGCTGCTTAGTACGTGGGCCACTGTATTGGTTGTAATTATCTGCCTCATAGTAATTACTTTGTCCCTCATTCTCTGAATCTGAGGAGTCAGTAAAATTGTTGACTCTCTGTGGGGTAGTTCTAATCTCATCGACGTAGTGATTCTGTTTATAGAAATCTTGCTTCAGGTAGGGATATGTTCCTTCCAATGTATAGTAGCGTTTATCTTTAGCTAACTTGTCATTCTTTCGTTTATTCAGATAGGCGCTGAATGACTCTAATTCTTTGTTAGCTTCTTCAATTCTTTTAATCGCATCGTCTACATTACCGGAATTCCTAAGTTTGGTCTCTAGCTCTTCGATCTCTTTTTTAATATCTTCCGCTAGTTCCTTTGCAGTTTCGATTATCAAGATCATAAGATCCCTGGAACATCTGTTGGCTATTAAACTCCATTTCTCTAGAAATGGTCTGTGATGGACAAACAAGCCAGGGATGTTCCGTACTTTGAGGCCCATAGGGATAATCCCATTTTTCAGGTAGGCTAACATAAATTCCCCGTGGGCTACCATCCGTGTTAATTTCTTTTTTAGTTCGACTAGTTTGCGACTATCCTCGTTGTTAGTGACATTAGATGTATTGCTACTACTAGCTGCAGTGCTAATTCCAACAAGGTTAGCAAACACCTCATCTGAAAACCCGAAGGTTGCTAGTTGGGCCATGTTGAAAGAGACAAAAGGATATATATAAACAAAGAGTGTATATATATATATATTGGTAAGGGGCTGGAATCGCGGCTGAAGTCAGTACTGACAATCGTTGATGAGACTTGTAATGATACAAAAGAACATAGCCCTACACAGACAAGCTGTGGGTAAACAACTGAGAAAAGCAAGGACCCCCTGGGTAGTGTAACTCTATAGACTCCTAGGGCAGGGTAGCAACAGGTGTGAAAAAATCCTAGGACGTCTAGGTATGACAGTGTACATTGAAGTATAGCCAGCTAATGAGAAGGAACAATGGAAGTGGAGTAACAACGTTATTTAAAAAACATATTTTTATTTGTTATATATTAAAAACCATGTTGAAACTAATCAAATGAATAAGTAAAAAATGTCTATAACAACATTACATACAAAAATCATAAAAGGTTACACGTAAGTTGAATAATATACACAATAAACCAATAAAATGACAACATATACAGTTAATCAAAAAGATGGAACAAACATAAAAAACTCGACGCGCGTTTCGGCAGGGGACCGCCTTCTTCAGGAGACACAATTTACTTCCTGAAACACAGTTATAAAAAGAATGTTTCTGTTATCACAACGTACATAGAGTTGATACAACCAACATTATTACTCATATGTTAGGAAACCGTTATCCCTAAACTCTAAAAGCTGACCATGACCATTGTTTTGTGCACTGAAGGCCTCTAATAAGCCAGAATAATATCTGACGATTGTACAGTAACTGACATCACTACGAGTAGCGTTCCTTCGTCTTTGTGACTACCATTTTACAGTAAAGGAGAATATCAACAGACTACCATTTACGAACTGGTACAGGTTCTCTTTCAAATATAGTACAGACTTAATCTTTGTACTGGTAGTATACACAAATCATATAAAGATTAGATAACATTTACAGGTTACATTTTCCAAAAAGCTGTTTGTCACAGGGGTGTTCAATACAATTTTCCGCATCGGTGTTTAGGTAAAGTAGATATACTCACAACAGTAAGACTCTATCCATGCAGCAAAAAACATCGTAGGTGACTCTTCATTTATTCAGTATAGTATGGTAAACTGATGCCTAATGATAGAGTACATTATTAGTGATGGAAAAGGATACCGAATTGTTAACCTATACATGAACATATTGGCTCAACATCTTGATCTTAACATGTGGATAGCTCTGCAGAGTGTTATAATTATAAAAAGATGGAACATGGAAGGTACATGTTCGTGCAGAAAATACCCTTCAGATGGTTTAGCCTTAAAATATTAGTCCTATTCCCTAAATATGGTGACATTAAGTGTTTGCTGTGGACTACCAGATGTCATCCGCTAACTGATGCGTAGATGGCCGCGATATGGGACCAGTAAAAGAATAGATGCGGTATCTTCAGAAGACTCATATATAAAAAAGAAGAAATACCAAAATAGTACCTTATATTTCCACATGCGATGTTAGAGTTATAGATGAGAATATCCTAGATGAGATTGTCCCATATCAATGGGTATAGAGAATACACTATGGAAAAAATTAGAAGAAGAATAAACTTATTCATCGTAAATAGTACCCATTTAGACAGCATAGGTCTAGAAATGGAATGGTTCTTGAATTATGATAATTAAATTAATTACCTGCAGCAAAAACGCTACATAGGCTGATAGAGTTAATGCTTGAGGCAAAGTTGCTTTAAATGGCGCTCTTGTTCGTCATTCACAGACTGATAAAAAAATGGGTTCTGAAATAAGTAAGGAAAAATTTGCAATTAACCTTTAGGGGGTCTCTATGTTAATTATACATTGAGGCATTAGACTGGAGCTATGCTGTTAAAGACTGACTCTATGACCCCAAAGACAATTTATATTGAAGATTACCTTGGTTTAAAATGAAGCAGCGTTTGGATAGAACATACTTCAAAAAGGTCGATAGGGGAGGGCGCCTCACGTTGTTTGTTAAAATAGAAAGATCTGAAAGAATGGAATCAGATCACGCAGTCAGTTAAGGTAATGTTGGTAACAAAGTTGCAAAATAGCAACATATTTCACGGGCTGACGAGAACCGAGTGCTCTCTAAAAGAGCGTCTGCGTGTGGTTCTTACCGAGAAACGAAGGATTCTTTGTGGACAGCACGATGTAGCTGCTCCGTGTTCAGGCGTATGGAAAATCGTCCTCCTCCTCCCGGATACAAAGTATCCAGTAGTTGAAAGCCTTCCGTATATAAAGGGGCTGAAAAACGCGGGAAAGCGGCCGGCTAATGACGGCGTTTGTAATTAAAGACGGACTAGTAAGGTACAAGCCGGTCCCGCTCCAAAATGGTGCTTATGAATGCATAATAGTGGTGAACAACACCAAGCACACCATATGTTGCTGTAAAAGTGTAATGGGTAAATTATACATATTAGCGCATATATCGGCTCGTTTTAATACGGATCTGGCGCTAATTCATCAGAGTGTTTAATCTACACGATGTCCAAGGTGTGTACTTTACCGTGGGAACTATATTCCATAAAATACGCTACTGAGTAGGGGGTGCTCGAGAATATCTGACAGAACTAGCAGGGGGCAATATACTTATAACTTTAAGAGATGAAGGGGTGGAGTAGTCGACAGGGGGATATTGACACAGCTATACCGGTAAAGGTTGTTATATGTAAAAAAGAATAAGCGGCAACTGCATGGGTTGCTTGTAGTATATTCATTTAACTTATGTCATCCCGGTGTATGTTAAATCTCAGCTAGGGGACGTTAAAGTACACTGATCGGAAAGTAGATTGTAATATATCGGTTATTAAAAATGGTAGAGCGCCACGTAAACCGTGCTACAAAGTTTCACATTGTGTGGCTAGAGAACTCTAAATAGAGCTATAGGGTATGTTGATGGAACGAGCTATAGGGTATACGGTTGGAAAGGTGATTGCACAGGCGACTTATCTTCCATCCATAGGTAATAGTACCCCGGTAGAATCAGGAGCTAATGTGATTATATCGGTTATTTAAAAATGGTAGAGCGCCACGTGAACCGTGCTGCAAAGTGTCACATTGTGTGGCTAGAGAACTATTCATAGAGCTATAGGGTATGTTGATGGGACGAGCTATAGGGTATATGGTTGAAAAGATGACTGCACAGGCGACTTATCTTCCATCCATAAGTAATAATACCCCGGTAGAATCAGGAGCTAATGTGAGCTTATGTTAATCAATGAAGAATTCTAAGCATAAGGAAAACCTATAGGATGGCGTTCTCCCAGGGAATCTCAGCATTAAGGCCCCGTTTGAAGGTTCCCAGGGAGAAGATCCAAAATACTTCCCTCTTTTTCCTGACTTGGTCACCTCCCTTGTTACTGGGGAGTCTTATTTTCTCTAAAATGCGCCATTTAAAGTTGTCTGGGGCATGATTATTTTCAGTGAAATGTTTCACTAATGGCGCTAATTGTTTATTAGTGCGAATGGCTGACCGGTGTTCTGTCAACCTTGTTTGTACGGGCCTCGAAGTCTCACCTACGTAGCCTAGCTGACATGGGCACAGGATAAAGTAGATACAGTTTGCAGTTTTGCAGTTCCACATGTCAGTAGCAGAAGTATGGCAGCCATTATGTTCAAAAGACTCACCTTCGATGATATTGCTGCAGGATTTACAAGCTGAACATTTTACCGTGCCTTTAACAGGAAAGTTATTGCAAATTGACCTCTGTACAAATTCAGACTGGCAATTGTTAGTTGTAAATCGTGAGTGAACGACCAGGTCTTTAAGGTTTTTATTCCTCCTGTGAGCAAAGATGGGTTTCTCTAATTTATCATAGGAGGGATTCGAGTTCAAGATGTGCCAATTTTTGGTCACAATATGTTTTATTGTTTTGTCTAGGGTTGAATGCTTCGTAATGCATACAAGTTGATCATTGCTTGCTGGTGGTTTCGTCCTGAGTAGGTGATCGCGATCGTAAAATCTGGCTCGTTTGTATGAGTCTCGGATCAACCTATGTGGGTAGCCTCTATTAAGGAATTTCTGTCTCATAACTTTAGCTTGGATATCAAAATCTGCCAGATTTGAACAATTCCTTCTTACTCGAAGAAATTGTGAAAAAGGGATACTCTCCCTTTGACTCCGTGGGTGAAAACTCTTAAAATGGAGAAGAGTATTCCTAGCCGTAGGTTTAATAAACAGGTCTACAATCAGTTTGTTATTTTGGTTCTTAATGATTATGTCTAGGAATTCAACCTGAGTGTCACTGTAAGTTGCTGTAAATTTCAGATTTGAGTCCGTCAAATTGATCCATTCAAGAAATTCTGAGAGAGAATCTCTACCACTGGTCCAGATAAAGAAGATGTCATCGATGTATCTGGACCAGTGGGAGATAGACTCGTAGAATGGCGCTATCTCATTATGTATAAATTTCATTTCGAAGGCCGCCATATAGATATTAGCAATGGAGGGTGCCACAGACGCCCCCATACTGACGCCCTTTGTTTGGCGAAATAAAGATTTGCCAAATTCAACAATATTTTCTGATAGTACAATCTGAAGCAGTTTTAATAGGAAATCCTTGGGACAAGCAATGTTAAAAATGTCTATAAACCAGCTAGTGGTGAGTATGGCTTCTTTCTGCGGAATATTGCTGTATAGGGCTTCGATGTCCATTGTGACCAAAAGGTCCTTGTTAGGGTCAAAGGGTAGGTTCTCTATTTTTGATATCATAGCCCCAGTGTCTCTGATATAAGAAGGGATACTGGGTATATGAGGTCGTAGATAGAAGTCAATAAACTTGGAAAGTGGTTCGGTGTTGGTGCCAATTGTCGAGACAATTGGCCTATAAGGAGGGTCAATCAGATCTTTATGGATCTTAGGCATGCCGTATATGCATGCTGTCTTATGTTGGTGGCTGTTAAGAAAGTCAAATTCTTTTTGGTTAATGTCTCCAGTTGTAAGGGCTGTAAGGGTAAGGTTTAGTATTTTCTTGGATGTTGCAACCAAAGGGTTACTTCTCACCTCAGAGTAAGTGGTAGTATCCGATAGCATAGATAACATCTTTTGTTCATATTTGTCGCTATCAATCAGAACGATACCGCCACCTTTATCGCAGCTTTTGATTATTAACTCCTTATCCTTTCTAAGGTTCTGCAGGGCTATTGATTCTTCCTTGTTCAGGTTGTAAATAGGTTTCGGTATAAACCGAAGGGTTCTTTCTAATTGTTGTAACACGACCAATTCAAAACTTGCCACCTCTGGTCCTAGCTGGTCTAGTGAAGGGTTGAAGGTGGATGGAAGGGATAGCTGGTTAGTTCTCTGAGTAACATCTATCGTGTCTGATGCAGAAGAAGAGAAAAACTTTTTTAATCTAATCTTTCTGAAGAAAGAAATAATGTCTTTCTGTAGCTCAAATACGTTGACATGGGCATGGGGGACATATGAAAGACCTTTAGAGAGAAGAGATTCAGTATGAAAATCCAGGTGTTTGGAGGACAGATTGAAAATAGGGATTATATCCCCTGACCCCAGTATTGGCGGTTCCGCGTTTCCCGTATAAATTGGGGCTCCTGAGGTTGATGGGGATGCTGGTGGTGTTGTTGTTGGTGGTGGGCTTGCTGGAAATTCCCCCTGGACTGGGTCTGGAAGTGGACTCTGGGCCTGCCCCGTCTTGGGCCCCTGTTGGCTAAAAAAGGCTGCTTAGTACGTGGGCCACTGTATTGGTTGTAATTATCTGCCTCATAGTAATTACTTTGTCCCTCATTCTCTGAATCTGAGGAGTCAGTAAAATTGTTGACTCTCTGTGGGGTAGTTCTAATCTCATCGACGTAGTGATTCTGTTTATAGAAATCTTGCTTCAGGTAGGGATATGTTCCTTCCAATGTATAGTAGCGTTTATCTTTAGCTAACTTGTCATTCTTTCGTTTATTCAGATAGGCGCTGAATGACTCTAATTCTTTGTTAGCTTCTTCAATTCTTTTAATCGCATCGTCTACATTACCGGAATTCCTAAGTTTGGTCTCTAGCTCTTCGATCTCTTTTTTAATATCTTCCGCTAGTTCCTTTGCAGTTTCGATTATCAAGATCATAAGATCCCTGGAACATCTGTTGGCTATTAAACTCCATTTCTCTAGAAATGGTCTGTGATGGACAAACAAGCCAGGGATGTTCCGTACTTTGAGGCCCATAGGGATAATCCCATTTTTCAGGTAGGCTAACATAAATTCCCCGTGGGCTACCATCCGTGTTAATTTCTTTTTTAGTTCGACTAGTTTGCGACTATCCTCGTTGTTAGTGACATTAGATGTATTGCTACTACTAGCTGCAGTGCTAATTCCAACAAGGTTAGCAAACACCTCATCTGAAAACCCGAAGGTTGCTAGTTGGGCCATGTTGAAAGAGACAAAAGGATATATATAAACAAAGAGTGTATATATATATATATTGGTAAGGGGCTGGAATCGCGGCTGAAGTCAGTACTGACAATCGTTGATGAGACTTGTAATGATACAAAAGAACATAGCCCTACACAGACAAGCTGTGGGTAAACAACTGAGAAAAGCAAGGACCCCCTGGGTAGTGTAACTCTATAGACTCCTAGGGCAGGGTAGCAACAGGTGTGAAAAAATCCTAGGACGTCTAGGTATGACAGTGTACATTGAAGTATAGCCAGCTAATGAGAAGGAACAATGGAAGTGGAGTAACAACGTTATTTAAAAAACATATTTTTATTTGTTATATATTAAAAACCATGTTGAAACTAATCAAATGAATAAGTAAAAAATGTCTATAACAACATTGGCGGTATCGTTCTGATTGATAGCGACAAATATGAACAAAAGATGTTATCTATGCTATCGGATACTACCACTTACTCTGAGGTGAGAAGTAACCCTTTGGTTGCAACATCCAAGAAAATACTAAACCTTACCCTTACAGCCCTTACAACTGGAGACATTAACCAAAAAGAATTTGACTTTCTTAACAGCCACCAACATAAGACAGCATGCATATACGGCATGCCTAAGATCCATAAAGATCTGATTGACCCTCCTTATAGGCCAATTGTCTCGACAATTGGCACCAACACCGAACCACTTTCCAAGTTTATTGACTTCTATCTACGACCTCATATACCCAGTATCCCTTCTTATATCAGAGACACTGGGGCTATGATATCAAAAATAGAGAACCTACCCTTTGACCCTAACAAGGACCTTTTGGTCACAATGGACATCGAAGCCCTATACAGCAATATTCTGCAGAAAGAAGCCATACTCACCACTAGCTGGTTTATAGACATTTTTAACATTGCTTGTCCCAAGGATTTCCTATTAAAACTGCTTCAGATTGTACTATCAGAAAATATTGTTGAATTTGGCAAATCTTTATTTCGCCAAACAAAGGGCGTCAGTATGGGGGCGTCTGTGGCACCCTCCATTGCTAATATCTATATGGCGGCCTTCGAAATGAAATTTATACATAATGAGATAGCGCCATTCTACGAGTCTATCTCCCACTGGTCCAGATACATCGATGACATCTTCTTTATCTGGACCAGTGGTAGAGATTCTCTCTCAGAATTTCTTGAATGGATCAATTTGACGGACTCAAATCTGAAATTTACAGCAACTTACAGTGACACTCAGGTTGAATTCCTAGACATAATCATTAAGAACCAAAATAACAAACTGATTGTAGACCTGTTTATTAAACCTACGGCTAGGAATACTCTTCTCCATTTTAAGAGTTTTCACCCACGGAGTCAAAGGGAGAGTATCCCTTTTTCACAATTTCTTCGAGTAAGAAGGAATTGTTCAAATCTGGCAGATTTTGATATCCAAGCTAAAGTTATGAGACAGAAATTCCTTAATAGAGGCTACCCACATAGGTTGATCCGAGACTCATACAAACGAGCCAGATTTTACGATCGCGATCACCTACTCAGGACGAAACCACCAGCAAGCAATGATCAACTTGTATGCATTACGAAGCATTCAACCCTAGACAAAACAATAAAACATATTGTGACCAAAAATTGGCACATCTTGAACTCGAATCCCTCCTATGATAAATTAGAGAAACCCATCTTTGCTCACAGGAGGAATAAAAACCTTAAAGACCTGGTCGTTCACTCACGATTTACAACTAACAATTGCCAGTCTGAATTTGTACAGAGGTCAATTTGCAATAACTTTCCTGTTAAAGGCACGGTAAAATGTTCAGCTTGTAAATCCTGCAGCAATATCATCGAAGGTGAGTCTTTTGAACATAATGGCTGCCATACTTCTGCTACTGACATGTGGAACTGCAAAACTGCAAACTGTATCTACTTTATCCTGTGCCCATGTCAGCTAGGCTACGTAGGTGAGACTTCGAGGCCCGTACAAACAAGGTTGACAGAACACCGGTCAGCCATTCGCACTAATAAACAATTAGCGCCATTAGTGAAACATTTCACTGAAAATAATCATGCCCCAGACAACTTTAAATGGCGCATTTTAGAGAAAATAAGACTCCCCAGTAACAAGGGAGGTGACCAAGTCAGGAAAAAGAGGGAAGTATTTTGGATCTTCTCTCTGGGAACCTTCAAACGGGGCCTTAATGCTGAGATTCCCTGGGAGAACGCCATCCTATAGGTTTTCCTTATGCTTAGAATTCTTCATTGATTAACATAAGCTCACATTAGCTCCTGATTCTACCGGGGTATTATTACTTATGGATGGAAGATAAGTCGCCTGTGCAGTCATCTTTTCAACCATATACCCTATAGCTCGTCCCATCAACATACCCTATAGCTCTATGAATAGTTCTCTAGCCACACAATGTGACACTTTGCAGCACGGTTCACGTGGCGCTCTACCATTTTTAAATAACCGATATAATCACATTAGCTCCTGATTCTACCGGGGTACTATTACCTATGGATGGAAGATAAGTCGCCTGTGCAATCACCTTTCCAACCGTATACCCTATAGCTCGTTCCATCAACATACCCTATAGCTCTATTTAGAGTTCTCTAGCCACACAATGTGAAACTTTGTAGCACGGTTTACGTGGCGCTCTACCATTTTTAATAACCGATATATTACAATCTACTT
Organism: Lissotriton vulgaris; assembly: GCF_964263255.1. Classification (NCBI taxonomy): domain Eukaryota; kingdom Metazoa; phylum Chordata; class Amphibia; order Caudata; family Salamandridae; genus Lissotriton; species Lissotriton vulgaris. The sequence goes on from NC_141694.1 coordinate 712,146,257, forward strand.
TCCGATCAGTGTACTTTAACGTCCCCTAGCTGAGATTTAACATACACCGGGATGACATAAGTTAAATGAATATACTACAAGCAACCCATGCAGTTGCCGCTTATTCTTTTTTACATATAACAACCTTTACCGGTATAGCTGTGTCAATATCCCCCTGTCGACTACTCCACCCCTTCATCTCTTAAAGTTATAAGTATATTGCCCCCTGCTAGTTCTGTCAGATATTCTCGAGCACCCCCTACTCAGTAGCGTATTTTATGGAATATAGTTCCCACGGTAAAGTACACACCTTGGACATCGTGTAGATTAAACACTCTGATGAATTAGCGCCAGATCCGTATTAAAACGAGCCGATATATGCGCTAATATGTATAATTTACCCATTACACTTTTACAGCAACATATGGTGTGCTTGGTGTTGTTCACCACTATTATGCATTCATAAGCACCATTTTGGAGCGGGACCGGCTTGTACCTTACTAGTCCGTCTTTAATTACAAACGCCGTCATTAGCCGGCCGCTTTCCCGCGTTTTTCAGCCCCTTTATATACGGAAGGCTTTCAACTACTGGATACTTTGTATCCGGGAGGAGGAGGACGATTTTCCATACGCCTGAACACGGAGCAGCTACATCGTGCTGTCCACAAAGAATCCTTCGTTTCTCGGTAAGAACCACACGCAGACGCTCTTTTAGAGAGCACTCGGTTCTCGTCAGCCCGTGAAATATGTTGCTATTTTGCAACTTTGTTACCAACATTACCTTAACTGACTGCGTGATCTGATTCCATTCTTTCAGATCTTTCTATTTTAACAAACAACGTGAGGCGCCCTCCCCTATCGACCTTTTTGAAGTATGTTCTATCCAAACGCTGCTTCATTTTAAACCAAGGTAATCTTCAATATAAATTGTCTTTGGGGTCATAGAGTCAGTCTTTAACAGCATAGCTCCAGTCTAATGCCTCAATGTATAATTAACATAGAGACCCCCTAAAGGTTAATTGCAAATTTTTCCTTACTTATTTCAGAACCCATTTTTTTATCAGTCTGTGAATGACGAACAAGAGCGCCATTTAAAGCAACTTTGCCTCAAGCATTAACTCTATCAGCCTATGTAGCGTTTTTGCTGCAGGTAATTAATTTAATTATCATAATTCAAGAACCATTCCATTTCTAGACCTATGCTGTCTAAATGGGTACTATTTACGATGAATAAGTTTATTCTTCTTCTAATTTTTTCCATAGTGTATTCTCTATACCCATTGATATGGGACAATCTCATCTAGGATATTCTCATCTATAACTCTAACATCGCATGTGGAAATATAAGGTACTATTTTGGTATTTCTTCTTTTTTATATATGAGTCTTCTGAAGATACCGCATCTATTCTTTTACTGGTCCCATATCGCGGCCATCTACGCATCAGTTAGCGGATGACATCTGGTAGTCCACAGCAAACACTTAATGTCACCATATTTAGGGAATAGGACTAATATTTTAAGGCTAAACCATCTGAAGGGTATTTTCTGCACGAACATGTACCTTCCATGTTCCATCTTTTTATAATTATAACACTCTGCAGAGCTATCCACATGTTAAGATCAAGATGTTGAGCCAATATGTTCATGTATAGGTTAACAATTCGGTATCCTTTTCCATCACTAATAATGTACTCTATCATTAGGCATCAGTTTACCATACTATACTGAATAAATGAAGAGTCACCTACGATGTTTTTTGCTGCATGGATAGAGTCTTACTGTTGTGAGTATATCTACTTTACCTAAACACCGATGCGGAAAATTGTATTGAACACCCCTGTGACAAACAGCTTTTTGGAAAATGTAACCTGTAAATGTTATCTAATCTTTATATGATTTGTGTATACTACCAGTACAAAGATTAAGTCTGTACTATATTTGAAAGAGAACCTGTACCAGTTCGTAAATGGTAGTCTGTTGATATTCTCCTTTACTGTAAAATGGTAGTCACAAAGACGAAGGAACGCTACTCGTAGTGATGTCAGTTACTGTACAATCGTCAGATATTATTCTGGCTTATTAGAGGCCTTCAGTGCACAAAACAATGGTCATGGTCAGCTTTTAGAGTTTAGGGATAACGGTTTCCTAACATATGAGTAATAATGTTGGTTGTATCAACTCTATGTACGTTGTGATAACAGAAACATTCTTTTTATAACTGTGTTTCAGGAAGTAAATTGTGTCTCCTGAAGAAGGCGGTCCCCTGCCGAAACGCGCGTCGAGTTTTTTATGTTTGTTCCATCTTTTTGATTAACTGTATATGTTGTCATTTTATTGGTTTATTGTGTATATTATTCAACTTACGTGTAACCTTTTATGATTTTTGTATGTAATGTTGTTATAGACATTTTTTACTTATTCATTTGATTAGTTTCAACATGGTTTTTAATATATAACAAATAAAAATATGTTTTTTAAATAACGTTGTTACTCCACTTCCATTGTTCCTTCTCATTAGCTGGCTATACTTCAATGTACACTGTCATACCTAGACGTCCTAGGATTTTTTCACACCTGTTGCTACCCTGCCCTAGGAGTCTATAGAGTTACACTACCCAGGGGGTCCTTGCTTTTCTCAGTTGTTTACCCACAGCTTGTCTGTGTAGGGCTATGTTCTTTTGTATCATTACAAGTCTCATCAACGATTGTCAGTACTGACTTCAGCCGCGATTCCAGCCCCTTACCAATATATATATATATACACTCTTTGTTTATATATATCCTTTTGTCTCTTTCAACATGGCCCAACTAGCAACCTTCGGGTTTTCAGATGAGGTGTTTGCTAACCTTGTTGGAATTAGCACTGCAGCTAGTAGTAGCAATACATCTAATGTCACTAACAACGAGGATAGTCGCAAACTAGTCGAACTAAAAAAGAAATTAACACGGATGGTAGCCCACGGGGAATTTATGTTAGCCTACCTGAAAAATGGGATTATCCCTATGGGCCTCAAAGTACGGAACATCCCTGGCTTGTTTGTCCATCACAGACCATTTCTAGAGAAATGGAGTTTAATAGCCAACAGATGTTCCAGGGATCTTATGATCTTGATAATCGAAACTGCAAAGGAACTAGCGGAAGATATTAAAAAAGAGATCGAAGAGCTAGAGACCAAACTTAGGAATTCCGGTAATGTAGACGATGCGATTAAAAGAATTGAAGAAGCTAACAAAGAATTAGAGTCATTCAGCGCCTATCTGAATAAACGAAAGAATGACAAGTTAGCTAAAGATAAACGCTACTATACATTGGAAGGAACATATCCCTACCTGAAGCAAGATTTCTATAAACAGAATCACTACGTCGATGAGATTAGAACTACCCCACAGAGAGTCAACAATTTTACTGACTCCTCAGATTCAGAGAATGAGGGACAAAGTAATTACTATGAGGCAGATAATTACAACCAATACAGTGGCCCACGTACTAAGCAGCCTTTTTTAGCCAACAGGGGCCCAAGACGGGGCAGGCCCAGAGTCCACTTCCAGACCCAGTCCAGGGGGAATTTCCAGCAAGCCCACCACCAACAACAACACCACCAGCATCCCCATCAACCTCAGGAGCCCCAATTTATACGGGAAACGCGGAACCGCCAATACTGGGGTCAGGGGATATAATCCCTATTTTCAATCTGTCCTCCAAACACCTGGATTTTCATACTGAATCTCTTCTCTCTAAAGGTCTTTCATATGTCCCCCATGCCCATGTCAACGTATTTGAGCTACAGAAAGACATTATTTCTTTCTTCAGAAAGATTAGATTAAAAAAGTTTTTCTCTTCTTCTGCATCAGACACGATAGATGTTACTCAGAGAACTAACCAGCTATCCCTTCCATCCACCTTCAACCCTTCACTAGACCAGCTAGGACCAGAGGTGGCAAGTTTTGAATTGGTCGTGTTACAACAATTAGAAAGAACCCTTCGGTTTATACCGAAACCTATTTACAACCTGAACAAGGAAGAATCAATAGCCCTGCAGAACCTTAGAAAGGATAAGGAGTTAATAATCAAAAGCTGCGATAAAGGTGGCGGTATCGTTCTGATTGATAGCGACAAATATGAACAAAAGATGTTATCTATGCTATCGGATACTACCACTTACTCTGAGGTGAGAAGTAACCCTTTGGTTGCAACATCCAAGAAAATACTAAACCTTACCCTTACAGCCCTTACAACTGGAGACATTAACCAAAAAGAATTTGACTTTCTTAACAGCCACCAACATAAGACAGCATGCATATACGGCATGCCTAAGATCCATAAAGATCTGATTGACCCTCCTTATAGGCCAATTGTCTCGACAATTGGCACCAACACCGAACCACTTTCCAAGTTTATTGACTTCTATCTACGACCTCATATACCCAGTATCCCTTCTTATATCAGAGACACTGGGGCTATGATATCAAAAATAGAGAACCTACCCTTTGACCCTAACAAGGACCTTTTGGTCACAATGGACATCGAAGCCCTATACAGCAATATTCCGCAGAAAGAAGCCATACTCACCACTAGCTGGTTTATAGACATTTTTAACATTGCTTGTCCCAAGGATTTCCTATTAAAACTGCTTCAGATTGTACTATCAGAAAATATTGTTGAATTTGGCAAATCTTTATTTCGCCAAACAAAGGGCGTCAGTATGGGGGCGTCTGTGGCACCCTCCATTGCTAATATCTATATGGCGGCCTTCGAAATGAAATTTATACATAATGAGATAGCGCCATTCTACGAGTCTATCTCCCACTGGTCCAGATACATCGATGACATCTTCTTTATCTGGACCAGTGGTAGAGATTCTCTCTCAGAATTTCTTGAATGGATCAATTTGACGGACTCAAATCTGAAATTTACAGCAACTTACAGTGACACTCAGGTTGAATTCCTAGACATAATCATTAAGAACCAAAATAACAAACTGATTGTAGACCTGTTTATTAAACCTACGGCTAGGAATACTCTTCTCCATTTTAAGAGTTTTCACCCACGGAGTCAAAGGGAGAGTATCCCTTTTTCACAATTTCTTCGAGTAAGAAGGAATTGTTCAAATCTGGCAGATTTTGATATCCAAGCTAAAGTTATGAGACAGAAATTCCTTAATAGAGGCTACCCACATAGGTTGATCCGAGACTCATACAAACGAGCCAGATTTTACGATCGCGATCACCTACTCAGGACGAAACCACCAGCAAGCAATGATCAACTTGTATGCATTACGAAGCATTCAACCCTAGACAAAACAATAAAACATATTGTGACCAAAAATTGGCACATCTTGAACTCGAATCCCTCCTATGATAAATTAGAGAAACCCATCTTTGCTCACAGGAGGAATAAAAACCTTAAAGACCTGGTCGTTCACTCACGATTTACAACTAACAATTGCCAGTCTGAATTTGTACAGAGGTCAATTTGCAATAACTTTCCTGTTAAAGGCACGGTAAAATGTTCAGCTTGTAAATCCTGCAGCAATATCATCGAAGGTGAGTCTTTTGAACATAATGGCTGCCATACTTCTGCTACTGACATGTGGAACTGCAAAACTGCAAACTGTATCTACTTTATCCTGTGCCCATGTCAGCTAGGCTACGTAGGTGAGACTTCGAGGCCCGTACAAACAAGGTTGACAGAACACCGGTCAGCCATTCGCACTAATAAACAATTAGCGCCATTAGTGAAACATTTCACTGAAAATAATCATGCCCCAGACAACTTTAAATGGCGCATTTTAGAGAAAATAAGACTCCCCAGTAACAAGGGAGGTGACCAAGTCAGGAAAAAGAGGGAAGTATTTTGGATCTTCTCTCTGGGAACCTTCAAACGGGGCCTTAATGCTGAGATTCCCTGGGAGAACGCCATCCTATAGGTTTTCCTTATGCTTAGAATTCTTCATTGATTAACATAAGCTCACATTAGCTCCTGATTCTACCGGGGTATTATTACTTATGGATGGAAGATAAGTCGCCTGTGCAGTCATCTTTTCAACCATATACCCTATAGCTCGTCCCATCAACATACCCTATAGCTCTATGAATAGTTCTCTAGCCACACAATGTGACACTTTGCAGCACGGTTCACGTGGCGCTCTACCATTTTTAAATAACCGATATAATCACATTAGCTCCTGATTCTACCGGGGTACTATTACCTATGGATGGAAGATAAGTCGCCTGTGCAATCACCTTTCCAACCGTATACCCTATAGCTCGTTCCATCAACATACCCTATAGCTCTATTTAGAGTTCTCTAGCCACACAATGTGAAACTTTGTAGCACGGTTTACGTGGCGCTCTACCATTTTTAATAACCGATATATTACAATCTACTTTCCGATCAGTGTACTTTAACGTCCCCTAGCTGAGATTTAACATACACCGGGATGACATAAGTTAAATGAATATACTACAAGCAACCCATGCAGTTGCCGCTTATTCTTTTTTACATATAACAACCTTTACCGGTATAGCTGTGTCAATATCCCCCTGTCGACTACTCCACCCCTTCATCTCTTAAAGTTATAAGTATATTGCCCCCTGCTAGTTCTGTCAGATATTCTCGAGCACCCCCTACTCAGTAGCGTATTTTATGGAATATAGTTCCCACGGTAAAGTACACACCTTGGACATCGTGTAGATTAAACACTCTGATGAATTAGCGCCAGATCCGTATTAAAACGAGCCGATATATGCGCTAATATGTATAATTTACCCATTACACTTTTACAGCAACATATGGTGTGCTTGGTGTTGTTCACCACTATTATGCATTCATAAGCACCATTTTGGAGCGGGACCGGCTTGTACCTTACTAGTCCGTCTTTAATTACAAACGCCGTCATTAGCCGGCCGCTTTCCCGCGTTTTTCAGCCCCTTTATATACGGAAGGCTTTCAACTACTGGATACTTTGTATCCGGGAGGAGGAGGACGATTTTCCATACGCCTGAACACGGAGCAGCTACATCGTGCTGTCCACAAAGAATCCTTCGTTTCTCGGTAAGAACCACACGCAGACGCTCTTTTAGAGAGCACTCGGTTCTCGTCAGCCCGTGAAATATGTTGCTATTTTGCAACTTTGTTACCAACATTACCTTAACTGACTGCGTGATCTGATTCCATTCTTTCAGATCTTTCTATTTTAACAAACAACGTGAGGCGCCCTCCCCTATCGACCTTTTTGAAGTATGTTCTATCCAAACGCTGCTTCATTTTAAACCAAGGTAATCTTCAATATAAATTGTCTTTGGGGTCATAGAGTCAGTCTTTAACAGCATAGCTCCAGTCTAATGCCTCAATGTATAATTAACATAGAGACCCCCTAAAGGTTAATTGCAAATTTTTCCTTACTTATTTCAGAACCCATTTTTTTATCAGTCTGTGAATGACGAACAAGAGCGCCATTTAAAGCAACTTTGCCTCAAGCATTAACTCTATCAGCCTATGTAGCGTTTTTGCTGCAGGTAATTAATTTAATTATCATAATTCAAGAACCATTCCATTTCTAGACCTATGCTGTCTAAATGGGTACTATTTACGATGAATAAGTTTATTCTTCTTCTAATTTTTTCCATAGTGTATTCTCTATACCCATTGATATGGGACAATCTCATCTAGGATATTCTCATCTATAACTCTAACATCGCATGTGGAAATATAAGGTACTATTTTGGTATTTCTTCTTTTTTATATATGAGTCTTCTGAAGATACCGCATCTATTCTTTTACTGGTCCCATATCGCGGCCATCTACGCATCAGTTAGCGGATGACATCTGGTAGTCCACAGCAAACACTTAATGTCACCATATTTAGGGAATAGGACTAATATTTTAAGGCTAAACCATCTGAAGGGTATTTTCTGCACGAACATGTACCTTCCATGTTCCATCTTTTTATAATTATAACACTCTGCAGAGCTATCCACATGTTAAGATCAAGATGTTGAGCCAATATGTTCATGTATAGGTTAACAATTCGGTATCCTTTTCCATCACTAATAATGTACTCTATCATTAGGCATCAGTTTACCATACTATACTGAATAAATGAAGAGTCACCTACGATGTTTTTTGCTGCATGGATAGAGTCTTACTGTTGTGAGTATATCTACTTTACCTAAACACCGATGCGGAAAATTGTATTGAACACCCCTGTGACAAACAGCTTTTTGGAAAATGTAACCTGTAAATGTTATCTAATCTTTATATGATTTGTGTATACTACCAGTACAAAGATTAAGTCTGTACTATATTTGAAAGAGAACCTGTACCAGTTCGTAAATGGTAGTCTGTTGATATTCTCCTTTACTGTAAAATGGTAGTCACAAAGACGAAGGAACGCTACTCGTAGTGATGTCAGTTACTGTACAATCGTCAGATATTATTCTGGCTTATTAGAGGCCTTCAGTGCACAAAACAATGGTCATGGTCAGCTTTTAGAGTTTAGGGATAACGGTTTCCTAACATATGAGTAATAATGTTGGTTGTATCAACTCTATGTACGTTGTGATAACAGAAACATTCTTTTTATAACTGTGTTTCAGGAAGTAAATTGTGTCTCCTGAAGAAGGCGGTCCCCTGCCGAAACGCGCGTCGAGTTTTTTATGTTTGTTCCATCTTTTTGATTAACTGTATATGTTGTCATTTTATTGGTTTATTGTGTATATTATTCAACTTACGTGTAACCTTTTATGATTTTTGTATGTAATGTTGTTATAGACATTTTTTACTTATTCATTTGATTAGTTTCAACATGGTTTTTAATATATAACAAATAAAAATATGTTTTTTAAATAACGTTGTTACTCCACTTCCATTGTTCCTTCTCATTAGCTGGCTATACTTCAATGTACACTGTCATACCTAGACGTCCTAGGATTTTTTCACACCTGTTGCTACCCTGCCCTAGGAGTCTATAGAGTTACACTACCCAGGGGGTCCTTGCTTTTCTCAGTTCATGACCCCCCTTACAGTCACATTGCATCATCCACTGTACACCGGCCGGTCACCCACCACCGTGCCAACCCGATCCACAACCGCCATGCCAGGCCACTCACCCACCACCGGCCACGGACGGTCCACAACCGCCGTGCCAGGCCAGTCACCCATCGCCGTGCCAGGCCAGTCAACACCAGGCAGTGGGTGACTGGCCTGGCACGGCGGTTGTTGACCGGCCGTGGCCGGTGGTGGGTGAGTGGCCTGGCATGGCGGTTGCGGACCGGGTTGGGATGGTGGTGGGTGACTGGCCTGGCACGGCAGTTGTGGACCGGGCTGGCACGGTGGTTGTTGACCGGGCGGAAATAGCAGAATCCGTGCACCGCCACACCAGGGCCAGTCATTGGCCCTTTTTGAAAGAGGCATCCAGGGGGAACCAATTGCTGCCGACGTATGCCACTCACATGGTCTCAGGGCCCTATATATGTGTGATTTCCAAAATCACACATTCACTCCTGTGACCCAGTGCTGCCTGTGACCATCACCTCGACCTGCTGCTGCTGAGCTGACCAACGACTGCTGCCTGTGACCATCACCTCGACCTGCTGCTGCTGAGGTGACCAACGGCTGCTGCCTGTGACCATCACCTCGACCTGCTGCTGCTGAGCTGACCAACGACTGCTGCCTGTGACCATCACCTCGACCTGCTGCTGCTGAGCCGACCAACGACTGGTGCCTGTGACCATCACCTCGACCTGCTGCTGCTGAGCTGACCAACGACTGCTGCTGTAGTGCCACAGTCCAGGACCTTGCCATGCAGAGAGTGCAAGAGATCCGGTCTCGTCCCTTCACCGCAGCGGAACTAGATGTTCTTGTGGCCGGTGTGCTCAGCCACTACGAACAGCTCTACGGTGCACCCGGACAGGTGGTAAGTGCAGTGGTGTACATGTTGTTGGCTCTGTGGTGGTCAGTGGCTCCTGTCTTCTGTAAGCCTGCCGGTGTGCTGTGGGACCTTCACATGTGTTGTGCAGAGCATGGCTGCATGTAGATACGTGTTTCTACGTAGTTTGTGCATGTCATACTGTCCACTTACGTTACCCTCTTGTCTCCCATCCTGGTAGGTAAAGCTGCACCTTCGCAAGGCCGTGTGGAGGACCATAGCACGTGATGTACGGGCAGTGGGGGTGTGCAATAGACTAATCTACAATGAAATCACCCAAAACTATTTCATATAAATTCAAAACTCTTTTCATTCGTTTAACACTTTTTAGTGATATTATGCACATTTATATTCATTTAAATCATGAATGATGTAGTAATGAAAAGTGACAACCTAAGTCTTCAAGGTCAAATTAAATTAATACAATTGCACAGTGGTATTTAGTAACAAAACATAAACATATGTAATAACATTTCCCAATGCATTTCGGGTCTACTGCGACCCTTCTTCAGGGGAGTGCAATTCTGTATAACGAATTTTATCTTGATGTTTGGTAAAACATAAAACGTCACATCAGTTCCGTGTTCGGGCACTGCAAGAATAATGATATTTCCAATGTGTTTAAACTGTATATACATGAGATAAAATGTAGAATTAACACTGTAGTCCATGTGCATAAGAGCGAAACGTGTGATTAAAAGGAAGGATAATGAAATAAAAGTGTGCACCAAGGCAAAAGTGGTGAGAGAGATTAATCGCCACCAACCTCCCTTTGTGAGGAAAAACCGTTATGAGTTAAAAAAGTAAGAATGTGTGAATCGAACCTACACCCACACCGAAAGTGTGTCGTAATGTTGGTAAAATATGGGGAATGTCTACCTGACTGCAATATTATCCAACTGACCGCGTATCTAAGACGGGTCTGATGAACCGGGATTGACGTGGTCTGCCTCTGGGGAAAATCTGATAAATAAACCAAGGGTTACAACTAAGCGGAGTGGGTGAGAAACGTAACCAGTGAGTGCGGAGCATACACTTAATGCTTACCCAAAGTGTAGTATTCGAATTTCCTGGTATGCCTGGCGGTGAGGATGTCTTATACAATTGTAACAGCAGCTGAAAATTAAAAATACGCGTAAGCCGCTCATCCCGGTAAATTCTAAAAGAGACTGATCGAGTGTTCCATGTTGCGCGTCCTACCTCGGTGAAGTGGCGTGCGGTCAACTCTGACCTCGTGAATGCTTCCGGCAACAACATCCGGTGCAAAAACACGTTCTTTAAATAGCGGCGTGTTGTTTATTATTAGTAAAAGCTATATGATCGTGCGCGTTAGCTGAATGTATTTGAACACTAAAAACAAAATAAATGTGGAATGTGCGCATGATGTGCGCTAATAAGAAAGTGCAACCTGAAATTGAGTTTACTGTGTGATCAGTGAACGAAAAATTAACCAGAAATATAAAGATATAAAAGTAAGACAAAATGTGAAAGTCAAACAAAATGAGGAGAGAAGAAGGTGTAAACCACCATAGTGGTGTTGATTGTGAGGAAAAATACATGATAGGTGCATTGTTGTGTGAACCAAGTGTCAATCCTTTACAGGGGATTACATAGAAAACAACACAGATTCTGTCTGAAATATGTTTCAACAAAGGCAATATGCAATATACATATGCGTTGGGCATAACAGATATGACAGATATATGTCATCCCGTAGGGGCTACATGTAGTACAGCTTCTTATGATTATCTATAGGAAACATGCCATCTCATACTGGTCATTAAGCCCTCCTGGTGCTTGAATCCAATGAGTCGCTAAGCTAGATGTTGTGGACCTGTTACGCATTGTGCTCTTGTGTTCGATTATGCGAGTCTTCATTTTTCGAGAAGTCCTGCCAACATAAGTCAAACCACAGGGGCAAAGTATGGCATAGATCGCCCCTGCGGTGTTGCAATCTGCGCTGTGTTTCAATTGTATTTCTTTGCCAGTGTGAGGGTGAGCATACACCTTACTCACAATGGCATTGTTGCACTGTCCACAATTGTGGCATTTCCGCATTTCTCTGAAGGTAGTTGTTTGATTGTTACGTGTAATGGCATTGTTGCACTGTCCACAATTGTGGCATTTCCGCATTCCTCTGAAGGTAGTTGTTTGATTGTTACGTGGATGTTTTAGTATTTCCCTGATATTTTTAGAACGAGTGTGTGCTATAATGGGAAAGTTTTTAAAGATATTAGAAAAATCCGGTTAGTTGGCTATCATTTCCCAGCGTTTCTTAATGATCTGTTTGATCCTTTGTGATTGTGTGGAATGCTTCATTACGAATACTATTTGTTCATTTGTAGATTTCTCTGTTTTCTTCAGTAATCTTTTTCTATCCATCGTGGAAACCTTTTGAACTGAAGTTTCAAGTATGTCTGAAGGATAGCCTCTTTCACTAAATCTTTCTACTTGTTCACTTATTAGAAGATTACAGTTTGTTGGGTCTGATGTTATCCTTTTAATTCTGAGGTGGGTAGATGGTCTTTGAGATTTTTTGGGTGTGCACTCGTGTAATGTAGCGCATTGTTGACATCCGTTGGTTTACGTAAAAGATTACTGAAGAAAACAGAAAAATCTAGAAATTAACGAATAGTATTCGTAATGAAGCATTCCACACAATCACAAAGGATCAAACAGATCATTAAGAAACGCTGGGAAATGATAGCCAACGAACCGGATTTTTCTAATATCTTTAAAAACTTTCCCATTATAGCACACACTTGTTCTAAAAATATCAGGGAAATACTAAAACATCCACGTAACAATCAAACAACTACCTTCAGAGGAATGCGGAAATGCCACAATTGTGGACAGTGCAACAATGCCATTGTGAGTAAGGTGTATGCTCACCCTCACACTGGCAAAGAAATACAATTGAAACACAGCGCAGATTGCAACACCGCAGGGGCGATCTATGCCATACTTTGCCCCTGTGGTTTGACTTATGTTGGCAGGACTTCTCGAAAAATCAAGACTCGCATAATCGAACACAAGAGCACAATACGTAACAGGTCCACACATCTAGCTTAGCGACTCATTGGATTCAAGCATCTCACACCATACCACAACTTAGATTTACAGTACTTGAAATAGTTGAGAAACACATGGGCAAAGATCACAATACAGCATTATCACGGAGGGAAACATTTTGGATAAAAAACCTGGGCATTTTGACACCAGGAGGGCTTAATGACCAGTATGAGATGGCATGTTTCCTATAGATAATCATAAGAAGCTGTACTACATGTAACCCCTACGGGATGACATATATCTGTCATATCTGTTATGCCCAACGCATATGTATATTGCATATTGCCTTTGTTGAAACATATTTCAGACAGAATCTGTGTTGTTTTCTATGTAATCCCCTGTAAAGGATTGACACTTGGTTCACACAACAATGCACCTATCATGTATTTTTCCTCACAATCAACACCACTATGGTGGTTTACACCTTCTTCTCTCCTCATTTTGTTTGACTTTCACATTTTGTCTTACTTTTATATCTTTATATTTCTGGTTAATTTTTCATTCACTGATCACACAGTAAACTCAATTTCAGGTTGCACTTTCCTATTAGCGCACATCATGCGCACATTCCACATTTATTTCGTTTTTAGTGTTCAAATACATTTGGCTAACGCGCACGATCATATAGCTTTTACTAATAATAAACAACACACCGCTATTTAAAGCACGCCACTTCACTGAGGTAGGACGCGCAACATGGAACACTCGATCAGTCTCTTTTAGAATTTCCCGGGATGAGCGGCTTACTCGTATTTTTAATTTTCAGCTGCTGTTACAATTGTATAAGACATCCTCACCGCCAGGCATACCAGGAAATTCGAATACTACACTTTGGGTAAGCATTAAGTGTATGCTCCGTCCTCACTGGTTACGTTTCTCACCCACTCCGCTTAGTTGTAACCCTTGGTTTATTTATCAGATTTTCCCCAGAGGCAGACCACGTCAATCCCGGTTCATCAGACCCGTCTTAGATACGCGGTCAGTTGTATAATATTTCAGTCAGGTAGACATTCCCCATATTTTACCAACATTACGACACACTTTCGGTGTGGGTGTAGGTGCGATTCACACATTCTTACTTTTTTAACTCATAACGGTTTTTCCTCACAAAGGGAGGTTGGTGGCGATTAATCTCTCTCACCACTTTTGCCTTGGTGCACACTTTTATTTCATTATCCTTCCTTTTAATCACACGTTTCGCTCTTATGCACATGGACTACAGTGTTAATTCTATGAAATAGTTTTGGGTGATTTCATTGTAGATTAGTTTGTTGAAAAATTTGAAACCCTAGGGACTTCCGGTGAGCTCCCGGTTAGACCTAGTGTTTACTAGGCCTCTACAGAGCAGATTTATTGATAGTTGTGGGCACAACTAATCACTGGGAGGCTCCCAATACATAATTTACTTTCACAACATTGGTTTAAACAGGACCATTAAGGTGTGCTAGCTAGACACATACATAGCAGGTGTGCAATAGACGGCACACACACTGCCACAAGCGCTGGGACGACATATCCAGGCTCAGCAAGAATGTAGCGGAGATGACACTGGGGATGATTCCAAGAACGACACGCCTGGCCCGACGCACCATGACCCCTCTTATGCACCGTATCATTGCTGTGACGCATCCTGACCTGTCCGCCCAGCTGAGTGTGGGTCAACAGCAAACTAGCGGTAAGTAGACTGTATGTGTATGTTACTTGGGAGTGCAATGCATGTATTGGTGCTCAGACACAGTAGTGACTTCCGTGGTGCATATGTTTTGCAGGAATACCATGTTGGTGCCATTAGCGGAGTGTAATGTGGCATCCATGTCCGCCATGTTGACACGCCACTTGCTTAGTAGTTGAGGGTTCAAGGACATGCCGTAGAGGTCTGTGGTCCCATGGCAAGACATGTGTGCAGATCTACATGCACTTGCCCTGTTCGTATGATGTACATGTTTCACGGCCACCACCGGTTATTTCATGTGAGGATGACTGGTAGGGGTGGGACGTGTGCAGGATGGGGGCTACATGTTCTTTGTCTGAAATGGAATTTGGGATTTGTTGTCCTACTGTACGTGAGTGTGGCACTTACTTACATCTCTTTTCTCTCTATTTCAGCTTTGGCAGAGGGCACTGAGCCACAGATGACGGAGATGAGTGTTGGCAATGCATCCGGATCAGACATCACACACAAGCAGACTGACACAGAAGAGGGCAGCCCCGGAGAGGGGGACAGGACCGTCCCTGAGGACTCGCATGTCGAGACACCAGCATCCTCATCTTCTGACAGTGTTGATGAGTCAGCACTGTTGTCACAGACAAGGAGTGGGCAATCAACACCTTCGGTCGGGACACAGCACACAGGGCCCACACTGCCGCCAACTGCACCAAGTACTGCTCGTGCACGCAGAAGTAGGGGGAGCAGAGTGGCGTTCGGTGCAGGCACCGCTGCCCCTGCCCCGGTGATACAAAGTGCACTTTGTGCTGAGGCTGTTGATCTGCTGCAGCAGCTGTGTGTGGGGCAGACCAACATGATCAATGCATTCCAAGACCACGATAGGAAGTTGGGGCAGGTGGTGGCATTCATGGAAGGGATGCATGGCGATGTTGCTGGTCTACACAGGACAGTTCAGTCATTGGCAAACACTGTGTCTTCTGCCATTGTACAGTCGCATAGACAGGGTGCTACTTCTGTTCCCCCATCTACACCACTTGATGTCTCAGGGGGGAGTGAATATTCTGACCAGGACTCTTTTACAGGTTATTGCACTAGAAGCAGCCACAAGCAGCACAGCAGGGCACGGAGGGCACAGACACCATCCCCTAGGACAGGAAAATCTGTTACCAAAGACGACATGAGATACACTGGAGTTCACACACAGGATCCCCAAGTGGTGTTGGGGGAAATGCCTTTACATGCTACACAGGCATCCCACATAAAAGGTACTCCCAAGGCAAGGGATACTCCCAAGTCCAGGGGCACTCCCTTGGACAAGGACACTACAAAGACAAAGGCACCTCAAAAAAGCAGGGACACTCCCAAGGACAAGGACACTACTAAGGAAGGGGCGACTCCCAAAAGCAGGGACAAGGATACTACAAAGACTAAGGCACCTGAAAAGAGCAGGGACAAGGACAAAACTAAGGAAGGGGCCACTCCCAAGAGCAGGGACACTACCAGGGACACGCACACTACAGAGGAAGGGGCATCTCCGAAGGGGAGGGACACTCCCAGGGACAGGCACACTACAGAGGAAGGGGCATCTCCCAAGGGCAGGGACACACCCAGGGACAAGGTGTCTTATAGAGACAGGTACACTACAAAGGACAAGTCTGCTGCCAGGGACAGGGCAGCGTCCAGGGAACAGGGAAAGTCCAGAGACAAGACTCCTCCTATGGCCAAGGCACATCCAAGGGACAAGGATTCTCCCATAGACACTAGCTCCATCAAGGACAGGCATACATCACCCCTGGCTGCACTGAGGCTGATGTTGTTGAAGGAACGGAAAACAGATGTCTCCGCGGCGGAGTACCCCCATACCTCCACTTCCATCCAGGCCCGTCAGAAGCAGAGGAAGGAGTACCCTGTTGTTGCATCCCCCATTACACATGATGCAGAGGCCAGAAGGCAGGCACACAGCAAACGACAAGCAGGGTCCAGCACGTCCCCAGAGAGCAGACCCCCAGCAGCAGATGCTCCACCTTTGGTGGGTGATATTTCATTAGAGTCCGCACCACTTGCCAGTCCTGTCATGTCCAGGGTGCCCTCACATATCCCTAAGAAACATAGACACACACCATTGACACCTGACCACCCCGATGTCGCTCCAGTACAGCTCTCCCCAGCTCCCAGAGCCACCCTGCCTCCTGGCCCATACAGCCCTGTGGCTCATCATTTCGGTGTTCCCAGTGGCGCTTCAGAGGTTCACTCTCAGTTGTCAGATAGTGGCACTGTGTCTGTTGCTTGCTGTCATGCATCATGTAGTGGCACTGTCTCAGTTGTGCCCTCTCCTGTTTCTGGTGCTGGCAGTGTGTCTGGGTTATGGCTCATGTGTCAGTCAGTAGAGCTGTGGCTGTGTGTGACACTCCACGTTCTGGTGCTGGCAGTGTGTCTGGGTCAATGGCTCATGTGTCAGTCACTAGAGCTGTGGCTGTGTCTCACACTCCTATGTCTGGTGCTGGCAGTATGTCTGGGTCGATGGCTCATGTGTCAGTCACTAGAGCTGTGGCTGTGTCTCACACTTCTGTTTCGGGTGCTGGCAGTGTGTCTGGGTCTATGGCTCATGTGTCAGTCACTATATCTGCGGCTGTGTGTCACACTCATGGTTCTGGTGCTGGCAGTGTGTCTAGGTCTATGGCTCATGTGTCAGTCACTAGGGCTGTGGCTGTGTCTCACACTCCTATGTCTGGTGCTGGCAGTGTGTCTGGGTCTATGGCTCATGTGTCAGTCACTAGAGCTGTGGCTGTGTCTCACACTCCAGTTTCTGGTGCTGGCAGTGTGTCTGGGTCTATCGCTCATGTGTCAGTCACTAGAGCTGTGGCTGTGTCTCACACTCCAGTTTCTGGTGCTACCAGTGTGTCAGAGGCAAGTAGTTCAGGCAGTCCACCAGCTCCGTGATGTGAGGTGTATTTACCTTCAGTCACATGTAATTTGACTTGGTGTGTAGATTGTCGATTGTAACCAGACTTGCATTGTTCTTGTCCTTGGGACGCGTACCTTGCACCACGTACTTGTGCTGCCTCTGATGTCCCTGCTCTGTTGGCCACAATGCCCTGTTGGTGTTCTGATACTGCAGTCTGCCCTCTCATGTGCTGCCTCTGATGTACCTGTTCGATGCAATGGACTGTTGATGCACTTAGCCCCTCTCATGTGCTGCCTCTGATGTACCTGCTCTGTTGGCCACAATGCCCTGTTGGTGTTCTGATACTGCAGTCTGCCCTCTCATGTGCTGCCTCTGATGTCCCTGCTCTGTTGGCCACAATGCCCTGTTGGTGTTCTGATACTGCAGTCTGCCCTCTCATGTGCTGCCTCTGATGTACCTGTTCGATTCACTGGAGTGTTGATGCTCTGTGCCCCTCTCATGTGCTGCCTCTGATGTACCTGTTCAATGCAATGGACTGTTGATGCACTTAGCCCCTCTCATGTGCTGCCTCTGATGTACCTGCTCTGTTGGCCACAATGCCCTGTTGCTGTTCTGATACTGCAGTCTGCCCTCTCATGTGCTGCCTCTGATGTCCCTTCTCTGTTGGCCACAATGCCCTGTTGGTGTTCTGATACTGCAGTCTGCCCTCTCATGTGCTGCCTCTGATGTACCTGTTCGATGCAATGGACTGTTGATGCACTTAGCCCCTCTCATGTGCTGCCTCTGATGTACCTGTTCGATGCCATGGACTGTTGATGCACTTGGCCCCTCTCATGTGCTGCCTCTGATGTACCTGCTCTGTGCCTTGCCATGGACTGTTGATGCCCTGTGCCCCTCTCATGTGCTGCCTCTGATGTCCCTGCTCTGTTGGCCACAATGCCCTGTTGCTGTTCTGATACTGCAGTCTGCCCTCTCATGTGCTGCCTCTGATGTACCTGTTCGTTGCCATGGACTGTTGATGCACTTAGCCCATCTCATGTGCTGCCTCTGATGTACCTGTTCGATGCAATGGACTGTTGATGCACTTAGCCCCTCTCATGTGCTACTTCTGATCTATCTGTTCGATGCAATGGACTGTTGATGCACTTAGCCCCACTCATGTGCTGCCTCTGATGTACCTGTTCGATGCCATGGACTGTTGATGCACTTAGCCCCTCTCATGTGCTGCCTCTGATGTACCTGATCTGTTGTACCCAGTGCCCATGCTCTTGCATACTCAGTGATTATACCCCTATTATGTATAATAAAGCAAGTCAATCATGTGTCGTGGTTTGTCGTTGTCATTCCTGCTTGTGTACTCCAAATGTGGATATCTATTTGCGATGTGATGTGGTTTCTCAAACATGAAACCCCCCCTCACCACGTCACGACCCTGCCAGGTACTCCCCTTCAGACAGCAAATGGTGTGTTGCGTACCTACGTCGTCCTCGATGATGGTCCATGACTTGCAGGTGGTGGATCGCAAAGAGTATCGGAAAGCGTGTAGCGCTGGGTCCATGACGGCGAGCAGCTTGTGGTGGGTATCTCTGCTATGTGTGGTTTCTTCGCTGTGGGGAATCCGCCGTGTTCAGGCAGGTTGTTTTTCAGCAGCGGTTTTATGTGTGTTTTCTGCCATCTTGATGTGGGGGACGGTCGTTGACGTCAGTCCGTACGGCGGTGTCTCTGGATTGGTTACATCCGCCACGGGGTCGGGTGTAGTTAGGCGGCGGTGCGTGCTCTTCCGTCGCGCACGGACTTTTGACACTCTTTACTATCCTAATATGGCGGACGGAGTGACCGCGGCAGGCGGACACGGAAAAGGCATTTTCCGCCTACTCCAGGACTGCGGTCGCATAAATTCTGTCCATTCGATATTTTGTCCATTCTATATTTTTAAGTCCATATTTATGTAATTCGATATTTTTTACTCTATATTTTGTCTGTATACCAGCCACACAGACCCTAAAATGTCCCCTAGGCATAACCACAACTGACGATTACATCACCACCTTTACACTGTAATTTTTTGTTGCATCACATACTCTCATTAAGATCTGTTGCAAGCACTGTAATTATTTGTTGCATCACATACACTCATTAAAGTTTTTTTGCCAAATACCGGCATGACAAGCAAGGGCAGTGTTCCTTCGAGGTACAATCACAAACGGCAATTACATCACCGCCTTGCACTGAAACTCCGAAGTACTATTACAAATGGCAATTACATCACCGCCCTGTACTGAAACTCTGTGTCGCATCGCATAAACTCAATAAAGTTTTTTGCAACTAGTGACATGACAGGCATAGTTAGCATTTCAATTTCACAACACGCCCTAGTTCCTTTGAAGTCTCCGCCACCACCAATATGGCCGCCCGATTAGCGCTCTAGCCTTTCTAGCCAGGCTTGTGCTCAAATACGCAGACCCGGAAGCAGCAGTCACGGGGCCCAGAGCGAGGGTAGGATCCCAGCTAGTTGCCGTCTACCCAGTCGTGAGTATACAATGCTGCAGCAAGTTCGGAATCTCAGGTAAGCTTTGTTACTAATTCTTACAAACCGTAATTCGCCTTTCCCTTTTTTCAGCTTCAGAGCAACTACATGCTCTGTGACTCCCCCGTCAAGCCGCAGACCTCTATACTGAGGGTGAGTAGTGTTATCGAGTGATCCTGTTGTCAGGTATTATTAACAACAAGGCGGTCATCTCTACCACCAAATAGATAACCGCCTGAGTATGCAATAATACATTGTGCGGAGTTGTGCGTGCCTTGTCTGGATCATTCCGTACAACAACATGTCTCTATTTTTAACGACACCCACAATTCGTCTGGTGCCACTTCCTTAACTCGTCCGGTGCCATGCTCACAACTCGTCCGGTGCACCGGCAACACGCGATTCAGAGGTGTCTCATTATGTGCAGGTAATGTTGTTGGTTTCCCAGTAATTGCCAACCTTTATGTATAGCCACTGCGTCTAGGCAGTGCTACATAACGTGCACATAATTGTTGTTTCTCTAAGCTCCCACGCCGAGTTATGGTGATACCTCCAACCCAAGCGCCACTAGTTCATGCATGTATGTACAACGTGTTAATTACTGGTTAACTAGGGGCACGTGCTTGGCGGCACACGATTGCACTTGCTTTTATGATGTGTTTTATTGTGTACGTGGGATCACCACCCGACACACAACCTGTGAATTGACACATACTATTTAAGCACAAACTGTATATTGGCTAAAGAGGGTTCCTTTATCGCCACAGGAACTCAACCTAGCCAAGTATGCATCCTCCTGGGCACCCTTCCCTCTGGACAATACCACACTACATTCGGCAGAAGTAATAAGCACTGGCCACCACTATGACCATTATCACCACATAAGTACTATTACCTGCAGCCACTACGTCAACAACTTGTGCATGTTCAATTACAACACAACTCAGCTAGTTGCTAGGTCTTAGATTCAATAGAGACACCCCCTGTTCATTCAGGTTTTAATTTTCCTTTTCCATTACCTGCACGCCACAAAGTCTACAACTCGTGCATGTTCTATTACAACACCACTTAACTATGTGCTAGGTCTCAGTCTCAACACAGACACCCCCTGTTAATTCAGGTTTTAATTGCCATTGTGTTTGTCTGTTCTTTCCCTCTTTTTCACCCCTACAGGTCTTTCTCTGTCACCCAGTATAGGTCTACTAGGATGTAACTCTATGTTGTCTGATCACCACCAAATAATTTTGGAACCAGACTTCTAGCAGTGCCCCACGTTATTCACGTAGGTCCTGATGAAGTGCCACACGACTTGTTAGGAGCAATACAGGCACGAAACATGTCGACCCATCTCACATCGATAGCCCTCTAGGAACATTGCATCCACATACTTTTAACCAAGCTGGAACTACCTTAACATTAAACCTTTTGGCTAGGACTGCTCCGGATTTATTTTAATACACACTACCCGTCCAGTACCCTTGCCCTCTCACTCTTACGCACCCTACGGCTTCTTCAAAAAGATCTCCGCCAAAGAGCCCCGTTTACGGTGAGCCCGTCGGGCATTGCATCGCCGGCCCGACGAGGAACAAAGCCCAATGATGAAGCATGACATCCTTCGGGGTGTGTGAGGGCATCATGAAGAAAGACTTGTCTTCCCCATCCCCCTAGGAACTGCAAACCCCATTTAATACTGTCTGGACTGGTGCAAGGTGCCCACTTACTTTAGTGGACATCATATACCAGGTTAGCTTCTCACACTCGCTAGGATTTTTCTAAGTATTTTAGTATGCCAAAGCTTGTTCCAGCCAGGGCATTTACCTGGCTGTCACAAGACAGGGTGCGATCAAATACAAAGCCCAGATTTTTTACTGCAGGCTTAGGCGTTGGTATTGAACCTAGGTTGTCTGGCCAACATACCAAGGACCATATCGAATGTTGTTTCCCCACAACCAGGACTTCTGTGTTATCAGTGTTAAGTTTCAAGCAGTTGATGTCCATCCAGTCGGCTAGATTCACCAGACAAACTCTAAAACTATGCAGTGCAGTGCCTTCGTCCTGCGCCAGAGTGAAAATTAGCTGAGTGTCGTCAGCATGCAACATGATCTTCGTGCCATGATGCTCGATCACATCAGCTAGTGGGCGCATGTATTTAAATAAAAGTCGGACTCAAGGCAGAACATTGCTTTACTCCTTGTTGCCGTGGAAGAAATGCCAGTAATGTGATCACCTGACCCCCGGCACCATTTTGCCGTAGTCGCTCCAATAGAAGAACATGGGACACGGTGTCGAAGGCCCCACTCAGGTCTCATGGTCTATATGTTTTATAAGATGAACTGAACTTGTTCTCCCGTCATTGTTCTCTCTTCATTATCAATAAATGAAGGGACTTAAATATTACACATATAACAACATTCCTGGGAGAAGGCTGGATTCATTTTTCATTTCTACAAGGCTGTTGAGCAGTGCTTGCAGATGTTGGAACATCAAGACAATAGAGTTCTGCACTCAGTTCCAGTGCAACAACAGCAGCAAACATTGGCAATGCCAATAGGTCGGGCTTACATTTTAGAGCCTGAACTAAAGCATTGAAAATCCTGCTGAAGTGAAAAAACAATACTGTTTGCCTTCTATATAAAATGCATCTGTGCAATAAAAAATTGGATTTTTGATGCCAGAGTGTACTTTTGAGATGTAAAATAGCCCATTATGCCTTGCAATGAAAGCACTGAATCAAGGACAGCAGAATGACACACTAAGCAGCCAATAGCGGTACAAAAGGGGGTGGTGATGGACGGAGAATCTGAATCAATCAAACACTCACACCCAGTCAAAAGATCTGGGTTTAATCCATCACCGTTCTTTAGCCCACTCTGCCACCCCAGTTCAGACATGGCTATATGCAAATTAGTCTGACCCTGTGCCTCATGGGAACAGTCCAGCCCGAACTGCCAAGCCATGTCTTCCCTGGACGGGAAACAAGCTTCCGAGGACCGGTTTTTGGCATTCCAGCCGTCTTCAGCCCGGCTTGCTTGAATCCAGTGGCAAAGTGAGCAAGGGACTCACGTCTGAGCATACCCTGCCACACTTATGGCGGCCAAAAGCGGTACAAAAGGGGTTGGTGATGGACGGAGCATCTGAATCAATCAAACACTCACACCCAGTCAAAAGATCTGGGTTTAATCCACCACTGTTCTTTAGCCCACTCTGCTACCCCAGTTCAGACATGGCTATATGCAAATCAGTCTGACCCTGTGCCTCATGGGAACAGTCCAGCCTGAACTGCCAAGCCATGTCTTCCCTGGACCGGAAACAAGCTTCCGAGGACCGGTTTATGGCATTTCAGCCGTCTTCAGCCCGGCTTGCTTGAATCCAGTGGCAAAGTGAGCAAGGGACTCTCGTCTGACCCCCTTAAATTAAACACTACTGGATCTTGAACTGAACCTATGTTAGAAGGACTACTGTGCTGCCTAAAGCACTCAACTGGACTGCTTTTCTGGAAGGACTACTTTTCTGCTTGACGCCCTGCTGCCTGCTGCTCCCTGAATCTGCTGAAGGAGAGTCAGATGCTGCCTTCACTCTGAGTGATCTCCAAGAACTTGCTGGCTTGCCTCCTGTTTTCTGAAGTCTCAGGGACCCAAAAGACTTCCTGCAATCCTGCTGGTGCTGCTTTACTCTGCCATCTGTGAGTTCTACCCTTGCCTGAGGTGCCCTCTCCAAGTACTGGGCGTCGGATGTGTGTTTTGCAGCTGTTTTGCTACAAAAGTGACGCATTGTCACCTTTGCACTGATTGGAACTGATGCATCGCCCGGTTCAACTACAGCACTTCCACAGCCTGTGTGGCCTGACGAAGCTCTGCGGGGCTCAACAACAAAGAATTCATCTCAGCGAAGCTCGATGGCGATGTAGCTGCCCAACTACGTGGACAAGGTTGACACATTGTGCCCTCAACGTCGACGCTTTGCGCCATCCAAGGTACTTTTTCAGCAAAACCTGCATTGGTCCTATAGTCAGCCTGTCCTCCATCACTAGTGACTTCTAAGTTTTAGCATATAATTTCTTTTAATTCATATCTTGACTTCTACTGATTGGATTTTTGTTGCTTTTGTCTTATTTTACTCAGATAAATTTCTCTATTTTTCGAAACCGGCGTGGAGACTTTTTGTGGTGTATTCATTGTGTTACTGTGTGTTTTGTAGGGGTGGGCGTAGTTCGCGAAGTAGCGCTATGCGAAGCTACGCGAAGTGCACTTCGCACTACGCGAACTTCACGTAGCACTACGCGAGCTGCGTAGTAGCATGTTCGCACTGTGCAAGATGCATTTTCAATGATTGCACAGTGCGAACAAGCATCCGGCACTGTGCAATCATTGAAAATGGCATCTTGCACATTGCGAGCTGTAGTTTTCTACTGCTCGAGTAGATTATTACTCGAGCGGCAGCTTTCTCAACGCAAACTGGTAGTTTCACATTGAGAGCGGTCGCGAGCATGCGCAACCACTCACAATGAGAAACCTGACCTCCCCGCGTTGAGAATCTCGCCGGGATGTCATTTTGCTTGCTCGCGGTCGCGAACATGACGTTGAGGACCGTGAACAAGAAAAAAATGACCGCTGCACTACGCTACGCTGCACTACGCGTGTTCGCACTGTGCTACGTGCAGCTCGCATAGTGCGAAGTTGAGCAAACTTCACAAACTCAGCGAGCGTAGCGTAATGCTTCGCCCTGGCGGTCCACTGGGTAAATGCCCGGTGACTACTCCGGCCAGTCTGGCACTGAGCACCATTCTCAGACAACTCAACCGAGATGACACTATTGGACACAAAAGGGACGTAATTGTTAGGACCACTAGAGGAATATTCACAAGCAAACTATGGATTAAAGTTGGTAGCAGACATGATCAACACCTCGGAGGAACAGGAATGAGTTGGATGGTCAGACCCCCTAGCATCCATTGGACAGCCAGGCAGAGCAGAATTGAATATAAGCAATATTGATGGGTCAGAAGGTGGAACAGCCACCCCCTGAGTCAGTCATTATCACTAAGATGTGAGATGGAATTGAAAGACACCCTCTGGGATCTCTCACCAGGGAACTGTACTGTCCTGGGATACTTAAATAGAATACTGGAATGACTAGGGGGACTTGTCCTAACAGCAAGGGCCACCAAATTCTCAACCATAGCTTTGTAAATGAGAATTAGGTATATCGCGCCAAAGTTGGAATCAGGGATGACTATCGTTTTGGCACTGATAATGTCATCTCGGATAAGTGAATGACAACCCCTGACGTAACATATCCAGTGTGTCATTGTTCTTTATATATTTTTCCTTTTCATGGCCAATTTAATGAGTCAGCTTAGGACAGGGGCCTCCAAACCTTTCAGTAATAATAGCTACTTATGTTCAATGAAGGTCATCCTGAGCTAATAATAGTACGAGTGTTATAATAGTGACCATATCAGACAAGATTACATTAGTGGTCTCCATATGCAAGATGACTAACAGTGATCTCATCAGTGCATCAGTCAGGATTGCCGGCAATAATGTTAATAAGCCTTTATCAGTTCGGAATGCCTCTACATCAGAAGTCTTCAAACTGTGTAGTGTGCCTCCCAGAGGGGCGTAAATGCCTCTGCAAGTACATGTAAATGAAGATGGCCTGGAAGTGCAGCGATGTTTATTTGCTGCATTTCCAGGCTGTCTTCATTTACTCTGAAACCCTTGAAGTGAGATCAGGAATCTGTGGGGCCGTATGTTAGTGAGTGTGGTGCTGCCGGCTTGGCTGGGCAGTGTCTGGAGTCTTATCTCTGGCACACCCGAGTTTTTCACAGGTCTTTAAAGACCATTTGTATATTTACATACCGTTGTATGCCTCTGTTATTTTTCTGGTTCCAGAACCCCCTATTCCATACATTTGTATTTTACATTTACTAGTGTGAGCATGCATTTCATGAAAAGGAATATAAAGTAGGGTTGCCAAAAGATAAATGCCAGCCATATGTTGTTTAAAGAACCTGCAAAGATCTCGTCTTGACACTAAATAGGGTTGTAAATAAAAAGTATGTATTCATTTGTAATGTGACTTTTCTGTCTTTATTCCCTTTAATTATCAGTCGGGAATCATTCAGGCCATGCCAGGAACACAATTAAAAGTGCTTTCTGTTTATATGTGCTGTTCGAAGTGTGCACCTGTTTATTTTTCTACTGTCTGCAACATCAAAAAAATGAGCTGGCAACCCTAATCATAAGACTGGAAGTTTGCTGCAGAATCAGCACATCATTTGTTTCCTCCACCCTCGATCCCTGAATAATGCCATAAAAGCAATAGTTTAACTTATATCTGAAACCCTATGCCGCCATCAATAACATGCTGCGTTACTTCAAGTGTCTAGGAATGCACCCTGCATTCAGACAACTCACTCCTCATTCTTGCCCTTTACTTTCACGTTCACCCTGCACTCACAGCGATCACAATGCACTCACAGTGATCACCATGCACTCACATCATTTACCCGCTCCCCCTGCACTCACAGTGAAAACCCTGCACTCACAATGCACTTGCGCTGTTCACCCTGTATTTCACCCTGCATTCACACGAGCACACTACTCACCTTTCACTCATGTGATACTTCACTCACCTGTCCCCCTCACTGCTCAATCTGCAATCTCACTCAAACAAGCCCATCACTAACCATGCATTCATTCGTCCCACTCTGCACTTATATCCGCACCCAAAATCATATGGTCACCTCACTCACCCTGCAGTCACTCCTTTTACCCTACTCTCTCACTGTCACATCGCTCACCATGCACTCACAAAGGCACTCCTACCACCCACACAGCGCAAAGGGTTAATGTGCCTGCTACAAAGAACGGGTGCCATGTGGATCACAGAACTGAGTGTGAGTAAACTATGAGTAGTGCTATTAAAAAATGAAATGTTTGTCTGAAAGCGGCTATAAAGAGATGAGGTGCATTGCTGGTAAGTAGTAGTGAGGGAATTCATGGAGGCGAAAATGGGGGAGGGGCGCCAAAAAAGACTGTTACACCGTGTGCGGCCAGTGCTAGGGCCAGCCCTGGCTGGGAGTGTTAGCCCCCCGAAGTTCGGGTCTAGTTGCGACCCCGGTGTGCTGGCAGGGTCAAAGTGGTTGCTAAAAATAAAATGAAAAGCCTAAGCGTTATGTGTTTTCACAGTCTTGCAGGTGTGTATAAAATAATGCAATAACAACTTAATTGGATAATAAATGCAAGTTAAACTAACTGGTGATAACTGCACTCTTTTAGGATATGAAACCTCAGTTCGTGACTACCATCACTGCAGATGTCTGTGTGTGTTAAAGCTAAGCAACACATAATTGAACCCTAGTTGGTGCGGAGGAATAGTGACCTTTGTTCTTATTGTCAGGGCCACTGGAATTATGCAATTGTGCGGTTTGGGCATTTTGTGCATAGTTATGGATTTCCCGCATTTGCCACATAATCCATTGTCTGCTACATAAATTGCAGATTTTAAAAAAACTTGTTTCTAGCTCAAATGGTTCAAAAGTTACTAAAAATGCAGCAACACATTACCTCACAGTGGAAGGCCCTTTCTAAAGATTGACTGATCTCCTTTCTGTTGCTTATTGCTATATGTGGGTATTAATGTGGTACTTATGAGGGCCAATAAAACCCAGGGCAGTGTTAACAAGTGTACAAATTGCAAAATAATGCAGTAATGCTAATGACGAAATATGCAGCATTATGCAGCATAATTCGCCTTTACTTGCTGCAGAAATTAGTCAACCCTGCTGCATAATTTGGCCTTCTCCTGCGTAATAATTCCAGTGGCCCCCTGTTTATAGTGCTATGAGGTCTCAGTCTGTGGCAGAACGCACTGTGAATATGTAAGTCATTATTTTAAAACAATATTTACATACTCTAAGCTAGGTTGCTGCATATGTATCCAATACAGACATTTTTGTAAGTGTCTCCCCTATTCCAGATCTCGGCTGATAACACCCTTACATTACATCTCAAAAAGAATACATCTTTGCCACCATGAAGCCTTAAGCAGAGCCACTGGAATTATTCAGCAGAAGAGGACCTCATTATGCGGCATGCTTGACTAAATTATGCAGCAAGAAAAGGTAAATTATGCAGCACAATGTGCCACATTTTGTGGTTAGCATTACTTCATTATTTTGTCGTTTTAACTCAAGGTAACGCTGTCACTGGAAATATTTCACCTCATTATTACCAGTTTAACGCCCAAATACAGCAGTAAGCAAATACAAGACTACCAGTGAATCTTTGCAAAGGGCCTTCCAATTCTCCGGAACACTTTGTCATGCTTTAAGTAACTTTTGTTCCGTTTGAGCTAGAATCATGTTTCTTTAGTTCAAATCTGCAGATTAGGGAGCAAATGCAGTAAAACTATAATTATGTGGAAAACACTGCTGATGCAGAAACTCGTAATTCCAGTGGCCCTGTCTTTAAGTGACTCAATCAATTAATAGCTGGTAAGAAGGCTGTTTTTTTAAAACTATCTTCACTACCACCACGCCCTTCGCTTTCAGGCAGAGGCACCTCAAAGTCAGTATTAACCATTCAGGGGCAGTTTTTTTTGTGAATGCTGAGTCAATTGGGTGGCAGGTAGAAGGCAAGCAGGGTTGCATTCAAATGCAGAGCTCTAATCCTCTCGATCCCTGGGGCCTCACAGTAATGGTCTAGGAGACAAAGGAAAGGAGCGAGATTTATAGATTTTGTCACAGAAAAGGCCCAGAATAGGGAGCACTGTATGGGGAATTATTTTTATGTTACAAATGGCCAGAGACAGCTTCTTCAGAGACATACCCCAAAGAAGGGGACAATATGAGTTGTTTTTTTTAGGGACATTCATTAGTGGAGATGGTACTGCTGCCAAGTGTGTAAGTAGACAATGCTGGTTATCAATAAGGAAGCAGATGCATCAGGACTGCAGCCCAGGAATTTGAGGGTATGACTGTCTACCTTTAAAAAAAGGGGCATTGGAGCTTATTTTCCTTTCAATCATTAGGACCGAGGTGATGATCCATCATGGTGGGGAAGAGGTAAAAGATGCAGAGGAGATGGCCTGCTACTCAGGACTGCGGTTATCATTAGTGCAGCAGGTATAGTTGCTTTGGGGTCAAAGAGTATGAGAGGCTCACAACACCCCAACTATGGGGAGCAGTTTTGTTTGGGATAATGTCTGTTTTTGTATGATGTATTTGCTGTCTTATAAGTCTCATATTTAGTGCAGTTCATAAGCTATAGAAAAAGTATTCTTGAAATCGTCTCATAAGCCCAGCTCCTTGCACGAACCATGTCCCTCCCGCTCCCCCAATCCTTGCCATAAAGTTTTAAAGAGGGGGCCTGACCTCAAAACATTTTGCTGACGTGGGGCTCAGAGTAAAAATGTTTAAAGACCTCTACTCTACATGGATAAAACTTAACAGCCATAGATGCAATGCAGCTGGCACCAAGGTATTAATAGTAGTACTACGTCTCCCCATTGCCATCTGATTTATCACTGAAATATCAGCTTTAAATATGTTTGCGAAATTATGAGGTTTAAAAATACAAGTATTTTTGTGTTGAATAGACACTTTAAAATTTTGGTCAACACGACTAATTTAACTAACCAAAAGTGTCTAATTTAGTAGGTTGGGCTGCACACAGGAGAGCTACTTACAGGTGGTTGGAGAGCTCCCAGTAACTCACGAGCTACTCATTGGAGAAGCCTGGCTTAGGAACACCAATCATCATGATGGAATCAGCACTGGCAGGTCTACTTTTAGTGGGTCACAGGGAGTTGTTAGGTTTATGACCGAGATAGGCCCCAAAGGAAGAAGAAGAGGGAAAATTATCCAGAGTCAAGTGCCCAGTATGAGCGCCTAAGCTTTGAGTACTCGAGGTATTGGAAGTTACCCCGTTGTAGTTAAGCGGCCACAAAGGCACATGACTGGGAATTTGCTGATCATGATTAGCAGTGGGAACATCATCGAATATGGGATCGGCACCCTTATTCACAGGAGTCACCATCTGGTTACAGCAGCAGATGGTCTGGAGATGGTTCCAGGTAGATCAATTTGCCCAATAAACGCATGCTTGTTGCAAAGAGCTAGAAGCTGTTTCAAAGAATTGAGCAGTGATGTAATCATGGATTTTAGACCCCCCACCTCAGTTTTTAAATCTAAGATAAAAGCAAAGAGGGGGGTGGTGAATAACCTTTAACAGTTTTTAACACGTTTATTGATAATAGTGTTGTGTTTAGAATGCTTGTGTCCCCTGCGGGACACCATACCTGATGTGCTTGTCGGTGTCCCTGCGAGGACACCGTACCAGCAGTGAGGTCATCAGCTGGTAACTGTCAGAAGTGACAGTTCCCAGCTCATCGCCAACCTGATTGCAGCTCTGCTCCGACGGCTGTACGAGCATGCGTGTTGGCTCGTATTAATAAAAGAATTATCTTCTAAGCTTGGTGGAGTAATTAATAACAATACTGGCAACGATGAGCCAACACAGAACCCAAGGAATATGAAAGAGTAAATTGAAAAAGATCGAGTGAAAAAACACGCTACCCGTCATTGTGCTGCAAATGGGGGTTGAAAGGAACGAAAAAAAATAAACCAGGCACAAAGGAACAAGTAATTGGAAAAAAAGACTTTTGGCAATCGGAAGATAAAAAAAAAATAAGAAGAAGAAGGAATAACCTGCCATGGATGCGGAGTGAGTAGTTTGCTGGAATCTGACTAAAACAGATAATTTACGACTGTGGCAAGGAAACGAGTTAACCAGTACCTAACCAACTGCTAAGTGGCTTATTGCGAGGCATAGGAAATTGGTGTGCGCAATGTGTAAACTGACTGGAAATATCTTCAAGGAAAATTGACTTCAATTTCATGACTGAATTGCGCAAGTTGACCACCTACTGACGTGTGCACGAAACAGATTGAGGAACGTGTGGCGCATAAGGAACAAATAATACTGGTCAACTGGATCAACGGCAAACTCCAACCGTCATTCTGCAACTGCAACCAGGACAGCTGTGATCACCGTCAGCCACCTCCCACGTCATCGCGTCACACGTGATTGATGTCGGCGGCCATTTTGAAGAGGAAAATACATGCATTTGTAAAAAGCGGTGCAGTCTATGTGGAAAAGTCGTCCAGGAAGCGATCCACTCGCAAAAGACAACGCGGACTGTGCGCTCGATATAAAACAACCATAAAGAAAAGCCTTGTGAATCTCAGCAAACAGAGGATCAGACGGTAATTAAAACTATATAAAAAAAAATCATAATATTTTAAAGTTTATGCAGAGTGCTTTTAATTCATTCTTGTGGAAGGTATTACACCAACACAAACTAAAACGAACACTAGGACACATTCAGGGGTCATAAGTATAGCACTTTGCACTCAACATACAGCTACAATTTACCCAAAAACTGTATAAACCGAAGAATACAAATGAGTGACATGGCAACTGGCTGTATATGGAACCTTTCACCCCCTGAGTCATTTCTGCCTGCAGGCAGTGAACCAGTGTTAAAGTGGGAAGAGTGGAGGGAATATTTCCTCAACTACATATCCACCCTTGAAGAAGATGCAGAAATAAAACCTGAAAAGAAGTACAAAATGCTGATGCACAACTTAGGGGCAGGAGGAATAAAAGTTTACAATTCTATAAACAAGAAAATAAGAGGGGAAAATGAAGGTGATGCATTCACCAATGCAATTGATGATTTAAATGCATATTACAAACCGATGGTTTGCGTTGGAGTAGATAGGTACAAATTCTTTCTTAGGAAACAAGGAAAGGAAGAGTCAATAGATGACTATGTGTCTGCTCTTAAAGACTTAGCTATAAACTGTCGGTTTGGACAACTTCACAATGAATTAATAAGGGATCAAATTGTAATGCAAGGCTCTAACGAAAACATTCAAGACAATCTTTGGGCTAAGGGTGAGTATCCCCTGCAGAACATGATAGATATACCTAGGAAGGCTGAACTCACGGGACGATGCGCAAAAGCGGTGCTAAAAGAAGACAAAGTAAAGAAGGAAGGCGAGAATGTCAACAAGGTGTCTGATCAAGGGAGTTGGAAAGTTAATAGCAGAATGTGAAAACAAAAGACACCACACAAACTTACTGGAGGAATGAGACACGAGGTAGGGGATATTGTTATCGATGCCTCAGCATTGCTCACATGGCATACGACTTTAAGTGCCCTGCCCGTGAAGCAAAATGCACATTTTGTGGTCTGATTGGACCTTTTAACAAAGCATGCAATAGGAAGAGACCCCAACGTGTAAAAGCAGTGGAAGATGAAGAAGAAGAGTTAAATGATGAGGATGATGAAGACATCAACATGTACATTCTCAACATAGAAGATGAACAAGAAAAAGACAATGGAACAAAATTGAAGGCTAAGACAAAAAAACGGTTTGCACCATGACAATCGGTGGAGTGGAAATAAACATAGTGGCAGATTCAGGCTCACCTTATACCATCGTGAACGAGAAGGTCTGGGAGGCCAAATTTAAAGAAAAAATTGGAGAAAGACTCAATAAACCAGACATTGCAATAAAATCATTCAATTGTAAACCTATAGAAGTACGGGGTTACAGAAGTCTTAAGTTTATATACAAAGGCAGAGAAGCCAAATGTAAGCTCCATGTTTCAAAAGTAGGACCATCTGTACTCGGATGGATGGACCAGGGAAGTCTAGGAATCAAGCTTGATCCAAGCAGCTATGAACCGGTGCTGAGTCTGTTGGACACTGACAACTATGCTAGCCAAATACTAGCAAAATACCCCAAAGTATTCAGTGGCAATGTAGGAGTACTTAAGGGATACCAGCATAAAATAAAATTTAAACCCATCACCACACCTACGGTGCACAAAGCAAGGAACATACCATTTGCAATAAGAGATGAGGTCAGAAATCAACTTGACAAATTACTAAGTGACGGAATAATAGAGAGGGTAGAGGCATCAGAGTGGGTTGCACCACTCATCGTGGCTAAATGCCCCAATGTAAAACTTAGACTTTGCATTGACCTTCGAGACCTGAACCAAAACATAGTAGTGGAAAAGTACCCACTCCCCAAGATAAATGAGATGCTGTCCACCACCAAGGGTGTCAAGTGGTTTACCACCATCGACTTAAAATCTGCATACCATCAAGTACAACTACACCGTGAGAGCAAGTCATTGACCACCTTTGTAACACCGTTTGGATGTTTTAGATTCACCCGCGTTCCATTCGGTTTAGCCTCTGCGGCTGCAATGTTCCAAAGATTAATGAATAACATATTTGAAGGTGTCACTGGAATATTGTTGTTTCAAGATGACACCCTAGTGATGAGGAAAACAAGAGAAGAACATGACAGTCGAGTGGAGCAAGTTCTAGACAAATTGAATGAAAAAGGGTTAACAGCCGAGCATTCAAAATGTAAATTTGCATGCAATTTTGTCAGCTATCTGGGCCATCAGATAACCGGTGAAGGTATCAGTCCTAAAAACGATCTAATTCAAGCTATAAAAGACTCACCAGTACCCACCAACAAAGACGAAGTAAGGTCATTCCTTGGTTTGGTGGAGTACTACGCAAAGTTCATCAGGAACTTTTCCACCAAAACTTACGCATTAAGACAGCAATTGAAACTAAAAAACAAATTTGATTGGACTGAGAAATGTGAACAAACCTTTCAAGACCTGAAACAGGACATGTGCAAAACGTTACCTTTACAAGGATTTGATCCCACTCTGTAAAACTACGTGACAACTGACGCAAGCAACAAAGGCATTGGAGCCGTACTAACACAAAAAGATGCAAAAGGAGCGGAGTATACTATCGCTTTTGCGTCACGATCCTTAACGTCAGCAGAAGAAACATTTTCAGTAATTGAACGTGAGGCCTTAGCCTGTGTCTGGGCCCTCGAGCACTTCCGACAGTACATCTGGGGTAGGAAGGTAAATCTTTGCACGGACCACAAACCTTTAACGAAGGTACTCAACACGAAGGGTCTACACACAGCCTCCCCACGACTGGCAAGAATTTTGATGCACCTGTTCGATTACATGTATAACATACAATATGTTCCAGGTGTAAAGAACGTAGTATCGGACCTTTTAAGCAGAATGCCACTGGAATCAAAAAGCAACACGGAAACCAATGAAATGGAAGATTCGTGCATAGCGAATTTGTGGGAATGCACGAATGGGATAACAAAGGAAGAATGGTTGAAAGAACAGGACAAGGACAAAGGGATATTTTGTTCAATGTTTATGGAGGCGCACCAAATAGAAGTCCAAAGAGAGTTTCGTTCAAGTATGTAGAAAAGTTCTTTATTTGTTTTTGTCCATTCTTAAAATACAAATCACCAGATATTTTACAAAAAGGTCAGCCAACGCGTTTCACTCCCTTCCAGGGAGTTTCTTCAGGGCTGAAAACAGAATAGATAAAAGAAAGCTAACATCAGTTTCATGTGTTGAAGGTCTTGTACATATTTCCCATTTCACAATTCATTTTAAAAAGGAAAGACATATGATTAGATTGTTAGCTTTTCAAAAGAACGACACAGTATCCAGATTTAAGGAAAGACTGTTAAACAACGCAACAGCAAATTACATTGTGTGGATGTAGTCCAAAACAAAACACCTTGTGGTTATCTATAAACCACCTCTCTAAAATGTGCCGCCGCGGAAGGGGGATGAAATAAATTTGTACGCGGAAACACATAAAGAGAAATGGAAAATTGGCGATCGATTATCAAAACCACAGACAGATCTTATTTAGGCTTCAATTGACACACTTTAAAACAAACAAACATCAGACAGGTTTCAAATCATATACTACATTGTCACTGATAATACATTATTCCTATCTGTTCAGGCTCATTTCATTGCCTTAGTAACCCACCCCTCTCACCTCTCACTTTTTTCCTTTTTCCTCTTTTTACAAAAACCTCTTTTCTTTTCACTCCCACTCCTAAGTTCCATAAAACGTTGAGAACTGTGGGCTATGTGGCCATACAGTCAATACACAACTTTGAGAACTACCTATTTTGGAGACCTTTTATCCCTTAAAAGTAGTTAGGGTATACCACATACATATCCTTACGCTTTGAGAAATGCGATTGATCATGAAGATTTAACTGGATTGACAACATTAGACTCTCAACCTAGTAATAATCAATACGATACACAAGGAGACCTTATATATATATATTTTTTTTTTAAATCCCCCCAAGAAAACTAGCACAAACCCTATATCTAACAGTATGTTCTAAAATGCTAAAATGGGTCTGCCTTATATAGATTGCTTATATCATAGACTACAATAACCGAAAAAGAAATTGAGATGCCCCTTTTTAAAGACCACTAACAATGTAAAAAACTCGATAAAAAGAAATGAACAGCATTGTCTGAATCGCACTATAGCACAAACACCATCTAAAGATGGCGCCCATTTAGAGATCTATGTTTGGGTAAACTATGCCTTAAGGATAGGATCCGTGATTTTACTATCGTAAGCTCTCACAACAGTGGGAACAAATGTTAAATGGTAAACATGCTCCCAACGCATATTCTGGGGATACAACAGTATGTAGCACGCCTTTTTATAGCGTAAACAACATTAAAAGATGTCACCAACCGAGAGAGATTTACCTCTAGGTGTAACACACGTCGGGTTGATTAATGTATCTCCTGTCACAAGACTCCTATATAGCGAAAATTAACTCATTTCCGTTTAAGTACACATTTCTTTATTTATTTTAAACAGTACCCATGCGATTATTGCCTATTCAAATATGGCGCCCGCGATCATGCAGGAACCAAGGGAGATGCATTTCCGGGGTTAGCGTCGCTACCTAATTGGTGGCTTGGAATTTAGAATATAAGGCGGTCTCCGACATGGCGGCTCCAGCTTGGGACCATCCATGCCGCTACGGTGATACATCTACGCCGACAGATACAGGTGAGGGAAAAGGGGGCAGGACTATTGTATGTGGTTAAGGGGAACCCTCCCTTTTCTGCATTACATCAGGCTCTATTGTCATTTGTTTTGGGGACCTGGCATGGTAGGTCCATATCTTCATTTTAAATGTAACGACTGTCTTGCTCTGGGTTTAAAGTAAGGAAGGGTAAGAGTACACGTGGTAACTTATAAACTCTGAACGATTTCGTTGACACATGTCAGAAGGTGGCTGCAGGATACGCTAGCGCTCCACTGAACCCGTAACCTCTAGGGAACACCGCGTTGCGATAACTGAACGCCGCGGGGTTCACAAACATGTATACAAACATATGGTGAACCTTTTGACTGATATCAAAAGGTGGCTGCAAGATACGCTAGCGCCTTACTGAACCCGTAACCTTTAGGGAACGCCGCGCTGCTCTAACCGAACGCCGCGGTGTTCCCAACTGAGTATACAAATATAGGGCAAATATATGGTGAACATCCTTTGTGTGGGGCAAGATAGAAATGAAGTGCCGACTGTTAGACTACTTGGTCACCTTAACTGTGCTTTACTATTCACCAGGTACAGGGCATGTGGGCGGTCATAGTTGATTGTAATCTGTACAAATACAGTATAAACTGTCAAACTAGAAAATATTCTATGCTTGGGGCAGCATGTAAATAAAATGCCGGCAGTTTAGTTACTTGGCCATATTAACTGGGTTCACAAATGGGAGGTAATATTTGAATATAGTTTGAATATAGTGTGCTTAAATATAGTGCAGCTAAAAGATACCTCTTGTGATAGACAAGTACCCATGTTTATGGGAGACCGTCTAACCAATACTGTTGGTCTCTTCAATATTAGAATTGCGACGACTTTACACCGACACGGTCAGGGAAAGGAAGAGATTGAACTTCCTGGACTAATTGTGGTCAAAACTCCCAACACCAGAAGCGTGGAAACTTATATGGGGAAGAATATATCACATTGATAACAGGTATGCATGAAAGAATACAAACAAAAAACTAAAGGATCCCCTTAAATAGCAATTGTAGAGACCTAAAAGTATTCTCTTTTTCTGTATAGACCAATATAAGAACAACCAAGTGGGCAGGACTAAAAGGAAACTAATTGGGAAAAGGAAGGATTCAATCCCACGTTACTGGATAAAGACCGTTGTGGTAAGAATCTGCACGTAAATATTTTATTGTCAGTATTGCACGTACATATGCGAATAGGACTTGGATAATTCAAGAAGCACTGTGAGGTATATGCAAGATGAATTAGTATACTAGCGGAAAAAGATCGTTGTGGTAATAATTTGCACCAAATCACTATACTGTCCACATATATGTAAATAGGATTTGGATACCTTAAGGTGTAACTTGAGCGATCCTTAGGTATCGATAGGAATACGCAAATAGGAAATACTCCCCTTTCTTTGAAGAAATAGTACAGTTTGGTATCCCATGCAAAAAACTGGCTTCTATTACTACAACTGTTTCTCTCTCAAATTCTTTTGACAATACTCTTTGTCTGCCTCTGCCTACCCCTCCTTCCTCTCTCTCTCTTCCTCTCACTTTGAAAAGTCCTAAAATGCCCAAAATATACACACAAAAATAAATCTTAATTGGGGCATTGCCTATCCATTGACGAATAATGTGGAATCTGTACTCTAAAGGACAGGAATATGATGGGAAACCACAATATGTATGAAATCTATTGAAAATATACTATGAAGCTGTGAAATGACCATGAACAGATAGGGAATAATGTATTATCAGTGACAATGTAGTATATGATTTGAAACCTGTCTGATGTTTGTTTGTTTTAAAGTGTGTCAATTGAAGCCTAAATAAGATCTGTCTGTGGTTTTGATAATCGATCGCCAATTTTCCATTTCTCTTTATGTGTTTCCGCGTAAAAATTTATTTCATGCCCCTTCCGCGGCGGCACATTTTAGAGAGGTGGTTTATAGATAACCACAAGGTGTTTTGTTTTGGACTACATCCACACAATGTAATTTGCTGTTGTGTTTTTTAACAGTCTTTCCCTAAATCTGGATACTGTGTCGTTCTTTTGAAAAGCTAACAATCTAATCATATGTCTTTCCTTTTTAAAATGAATTGTGAAATGGGAAATATGTACAAGACCTTCGACACATGAAACTGATGTTAGCTTTCTTTTATCTATTCTGTTTTCAGCCCTGAAGAAACTCCCTGGAAGGGAGTGAAACGCGTTGGCTGACCTTTTTATAAAATATCTGGTGCTTTGTATTTTAAGAATGGACAAAAACAAATAAAGAACTTTTCTACATACTTGAACGAAACTCTCTATGGACTTCTATTTGGTGCGCCCCCATAAACATTGAACGAAATATCTATTTGATCTGGAAAACACAGCAACGTCAAACAGCAACTGACGTTGGGGTTGGCAGCACAAAGTGTTAAAGAGGACTTATTTTGGAACTGGATTTTAGGTGCGGCGTTGTAGGGTCCGCTGCTGCTTCTTTTGTTGATTTTCAAGGACAAAGGGATGTATGACGTTACAACGCAGCATTTACCACGCATGCCTTTACAACGCGGTTTTTACATCGCAATCCATTACAACGCATAGAGTTAGAGGTGCCGGATAATGAAAAGTTTAATTTACCAGGACAAAGACATGGGATTGGTAATACAAATGACCAAAGAAGGTTGGCCTAGCAAAAACAAGTTAAATGCCCAAGCAAAACCCTTCTGGGAAGTTAGAAACGAATTATCAATGGAGGATGGAC
Source organism: Lissotriton vulgaris (assembly GCF_964263255.1). Classification (NCBI taxonomy): domain Eukaryota; kingdom Metazoa; phylum Chordata; class Amphibia; order Caudata; family Salamandridae; genus Lissotriton; species Lissotriton vulgaris. Next base: position 712,185,085 of record NC_141694.1, read on the forward strand.
TACTTATGAGAAGCGGAAGATATGTACCGCCGACAGTTATCAGGGAGAAAATTTTGGAAATATGCCATGAAGGACACCTGGGCATCACTAAAAGCAAAAACATAGTGAAAAACATGTATTGGTGGCCTGGTGTCAGCCTGGATGTAGAAAGAAAGGTTAGATGTTGTAAGTTGTGCATGAACTCTGACAAGGCACAAGTAACTTTTAAACCACCTTTGCATCCAATACAATGTCCATCCATGCCATGGGAAAGGATTGGCATTGACATAATGGGCCAACAACAAAAGACCCTGTCCAAAGGACGCTACTTGTGTCAGTTACTTATATAATAGGACAGTCTAAGCGTACTGATAACTATTATCCTCCCCTACATACTTTTGTTCTGATAAGGGGACATTTCACTGCACCTCGTCCATAGTTTTCTTACAATTAGAAAAAAAAAACAAAGGCCAGACTTCTTTGACAGCTACACAGAACACCATACAGAAATGTCTGATACTTCTAATCAATACCAAGCATCCACACCATCAGTGTTAGACCAAGTTCTACTTAGAAAAAAATGTGCGAGAAACGAATGACACCTCACGGAAACACCACCAACGGGGTAACTGGTATGTAATCTCCAGACAGGCCCCTGTCTCATCATCGGTTGTCATCCGATTCTCAAAGAAAAAGGAGGAAGAGTGTCCAAAACAACAAACAAAACAGTGCAACGAACAGTGGAAGCAGAGGCAATCTGCTAGTGACAAACAAATAACATAAACAAGTGCATAAAATAATAGGTAATGGTATGCATGAATAGCTACCAGCCTTTTTAATCTCAATTGCAGTCATTCATCTCTCTATGAATAAAGTTATTAAAGAGATTTGGATGCTGTGTTTTAAAATTGAATTCTTACTAATATCTCCACCAAAGAAACACACAAAAGTGAAGGAATGGTCCAATATGATCACAGCATTAAATTGCACCCCTACCCTAGTTGGCTCAGCAAAATCTCTAGGAATCACTCTAGATGAGAAACTAAACATGAAAGCCCATATCAACGCAATGGCAAAAAGCGCCCGCTACCACCTGAACTACATCAGAAAAGTGAAACCATTCATATCCAAAGCAGACCTCAAACTGGCAGTTCAGTCTCTAGTTATCGTGAGGATTGAATATGGATGCACAACACTAGCAGGTCTACCAAAAATTTCAACAGCACCTCTGAAAGCACGTCTCAATGCAGCCGCACGACTGATCACCGGATCAAGGAAATTTGACCATATATCGCCACATTTGAAGGCATTAAACTGGCTACCGTACAAAGCCAGAATCCAGCTAAAAATGGCATGCATAACCCACAAGGCGCTCCATCACAATACACCCAAATACCTTGCTCAGAAAATCAAGTAATCTGGAGGTAACAGACCAGCCAGGAGCACAAATGAGCTAATGATGAGACCTGCCATCCTCCAGAAGAAGAAAACTGACAACAGGGCTTTCTCAGGAGCAGCCCCTAGAATCTGGAATTCACTTCCGTCAAACATTAGAAAGATTGAAGATACAGCATCCTTTAAGAGGGAAACTAAGATCTTCCTAATGAGTAAATTCCTTCCATAGACGAGACACAGGAAGTCAGAATTCATGTTTAATGACTGGAGCTGAAACATACACAGGAAATAGACCAGTAGGATCTATTTATTCTATTGCACATTATATTTTACTATATACTAAACCTGTGTCATACTATATGCTATTACTCTTTGTAGAAATTTTATTGATATAGTCGCTTTATGTATCAGATATGTACCTACCTCATAATATTGTAAAGTTACGATAACAATGCAGGACTTTAACTACCTCATGTAATGTGAAGCGCTCTGATACCCAAGGGTCTTGTTTCCGCTATACAAAACTCTTAATAAATAAATAAATAGGGCATCATGACTTGTACCTCACAGGGAATATTCCCATCCCAATAGCATGTTCAGGCAATATTATGTTTTCCTAAATTAATAAGGCTTCCCTTATGGTCTTTCCACTCTGCAGGTGTAAATCTGATGTTTTGTGGATACTAAACAAGTGTCCATGTGTGGCTCAGTGTATAGTCACTGGTATAAACATACATTATTTCCATGCACACATGCGGTAATAGCTGCTCTTCAGCCTGTAAATGGTAAACAATGAGGATGTTTTATGTTATTTCCTTCTGAAGAAGGTCGATACCTGAGGACTTCCTTGCTTCAAGGAGACCTGCCCTTTGACCTGGGGAGGTGAGCTGCAGCTTGGAGAGTGGACAGCAGCCGAGAGCCCAGAACACAAGAAAGGAAATCTGAATAGAGTGAGCTGCTGAGTGGCCTGTAAACCTGACAAGGGGCCTGTAAGTCACAAGCAACAGCCCCTCTAGAAGAGTTCAGAGCAGAAAGGTTCCTTCAACCGCAATACCTGAAGTGGTAGTATCTAAAGACATCTTGGTTCCTTCGCAACACACTAAAAAGGCCTTCACACCCCTGACCCTGGCGTTCTGCAGGACACACCTGAAATAATTCCCACTCACCTGTGTCAGTCTTCCTCCTTGCCTTCCCACTGCTCAACCACAATTCTAGCAGCACAGCCCAGTTCACCATAAAACAAAACATGAAATCACCTTTAACCTTCCTAACCATAGAAGAATTCATCAATGCTGAAGCTTGCCTTTGGGATGTCTGTCGTGCCTAGCTACCTAGGGGTCGAGCAGTGGTTATCTTAGGTGTGTATCCCCCTTACCCTGACAAGAAGCAACGGTCGCAATTTGGACAAAGGTACCTACCTCTGCCAAGTAGAGAACCTCATTTCTAACAATAAATTAACATGTCACAAATCAAAGTATGTATGTGCAGCAAAAGGATCAAACACTCCTATGAACAATTTGGCCTTAGTAGCTAGCCCCCCACGTAACTCAACCCTAGGGAGGAATATAGGGGTAAACATGGACTCCAATCTTTCAATCATAATCAGATTGGGTTTGTCCAATGTGCCTAAACTGCTAAATGTGTCAATTCTTTCCCTCATATTGGCTATCATGGTGGGTCTGCACGCATTGCCTGAAATTCTTGGCCCGCTCCACTTGCTGGAAGTGTTAGCCCCCCCCCCCCCCCAAAAAAAAAAGATTGGGTCTAGTTGCTCTCCTGAGCACAAGTTTTTTGCAGAGCTGCCAAGTTTTTCAGGTCCATCCGTGGTGTGCTGCTCCAGTCTACGTTTTCCCTTGCATTCTGGGACTTGTAGTCTTGTTTATTTCATTATAAAACAGGACTACATGTCCCATAATTCAGAGGGAAAAACCTGGACTGGAGCCGCACATCACACAACGGCCGAAGAAACTTGGCAGTTATGATAAGACTCACAAGTAGAAGCACCCCGGAGCAACACACAGTAAAGATTGTTCTAGAAATTCATACAAGTGAGACCCGTCACGAGCCTGGTGAAGAATGAGAGCTCCTGCTGTGAATGATATACCGTCCACGAGGGGTGACCCATCTATCAGCAGGGACGCAACAACTGCTCCCGGGTGTGATTGGTTCGAAGTTATCTCACTGTGACCAATGAAGAGTGGCTCTAATTGGGCTCTCTTGTTAAAGTTCATAATAAATTGTAGCGTATGACCCCCCTGTGAGTGTCTTCGCACGTGCTTGTATGGATGTGTGTGTGTGTGTGCAAGTTGTGACAGCCTTAGGGCCCCGCCTTCCCAGCAGCAGAATCCGGTCGATGGAACACCTGTGACGTGCCAGGCCCTGCACTGTGATGTCACGAGGTCCAGGCTAGCACCAGCAGGGGAATCCTGTGGATGGAACACCTGTGACGTGCCAGGTCCTGCACTGTGATGTCACGAGGTCCAGGCTAGCACCAGAAGGGGAATCCTGTGGATGGAACACCTGTGACGTGCCAGGCCCTGCACTGTGATGTCACGAGGTCCAGGCTAGCACCAGCAGGGGAATCCTGTGGATGGAACACCTGTGACGTGCCAGGTCCTGCACTGTGATGTCACAAGGTCCAGGCTAGCACCAGAAGGGGAATCCTGTGGATGGAACACCTGTGACGTGCCAGGCCCTGCACTGTGATGTCACAAGGTCCAGGCTAGCACCAGCAGGGGAATCCTGTGGATGGAACACCTGTGACGTGCCAGGCCCTGCACTGTGATGTCACGAGGTCCAGGCTAGCACCTGCAGGGGCATCCTGTGGATGGAACACCTGTGACGTGCCAGGCCCTGCACTGTGATGTCACGAGGTGCAGGCTAGCACCTGCAGGGGCATCCTGTGGATGGAACACCTGTGACGTGCCAGGCCCTGCACTGTGATGTCACGAGGTCCAAGCTAGCACCAGCAGGGGAATCCTGTGGATGGAACACCTGTGACGTGCCAGGCCCTGCACTGTGATGTCACACGGTCCAGGCTAGCACCAGCAGGGGAATCCTGTGGATGGAACACCTGTGACGTGCCAGGCCCTGCACTGTGATGTCACGAGGTCCAGGTTGCACCTGCAGGGGTATCCTGTGGATGGAACACCTGTGACGTGCCAGGTCTTGCACTGTGATGTCACGAGGTCCAGGCTAGCACCAGCAGGGGAATTCTGTGGATGGAACACCTGTGGCGTGCCAGGCCCTGCACTGTGATGTCACGAGGTCCAGGCTAGCACCTGCAGGGGCATCCTGTGGATGGAACACCTGTGACGTGCCAGGCCCTGCACTGTGATGTCACACGGTCCAGGCTAGCACCAGCAGGGGAATCCTGTGGATGGAACACCTGTGACGTGCCAGGCCCTGCACTGTGATGTCACGAGGTCCAGGTTGCACCTGCAGGGGTATCCTGTGGATGGAACACCTGTGACGTGCCAGGTCTTGCACTGTGATGTCACGAGGTCCAGGCTAGCACCAGCAGGGGAATCCTGTGGATGGAACACCTGTGACGTGCCAGGCCCTGCACTGTGATGTCACGAGGTCCAGGCTAGCACCAGCAGGGGCATCCTGTGGATGGAACACCTGTGACGTGCCAGGCCCTGCACTGTGATGTCACGAGGTCCAGGCTAGCACCTGCAGGGGAATCCTGTGGATGGAACACCTGTGACGTGCCGGGCCCTGCACTGTGACGTCACGAGGTCGAGGCTAGCAGCAGCAAGGGAATCCTGTGGATGGAACATCTGTGACGTGCCAGGCCCTGCACTGTGATGTCACGAGGTCGAGGCTAAGTGCAGAGGGGAGGCCTCTGCCGGAGCAGAGACAAGGAGAGGCCCCTGAGGGGGCAGAAGGTCGGGCAGGATTAGATCGTCTTTGAGGTTCATCGCAGGATCCTTTTGTGACTAAATAGGTTTGCTTTTTTCTTAGGTAATTGAATTAATATCCGTGTCTCGGCTGCCCCCCCCCCCTACCCCCCTCCTTACACTGCAACACTTGTCATCGCCCATAAGCCTGTGATGCATGATGACAGGTTGAATGTCTATTGTGACGTGTACGTAGTATACAAGGCTGGTAACCAGGCAGCCGCGGCATTGCACTCATGAGCACCGGACGGAGAGGACCACTGCTGGCGGCCGGAGCCGAGGCCCCCGAGAGGCCGAGGGGGCCGGGGCCTCACAGGCTCCAAAAAGAACTGGACGGGGCTGGGTGAAAGTAACACGGTGAGTATAGAAACCAAATGAAAACCGAACTTGAAACCAAACTGAAACCGAACTTGAATCCAAACTTTAAACTGACTTGATACTGACTTGATACTGGCTTGATACTGACTTGATACTGGCTAGATACTGACTTGATACTGGCTTGATACTGGCTTGATACTGACTTGATACTGACTTGAAACTTCCCTTCCCTCTTCCTTTCTTTTTCCCGTTTTTCCTTCTCTGCCTTACATTCCTATCTCTCCTCTCATATCCCCATCTCCCCCTTTCTTTTAAGTTCCCCTTTTCTCCATCACTCTTTAATCCTCTCCCCTTCTGTCACTCCCCTACCCTTCCCATTCAACCCATTCCGGTCCCATAGTGCATTCTCCTATCTCCTTTTCCATTTCCACCCCACCCCTTCCATTCTCGTCCCCTCCATTCCCTCCCATTCACAGCCTCGTTCCCTTCCAATCTGCTCCCATCGCCTCTGCTCCTTTTCTGCTCCCCTTTCACTTACCCATCCTTTCTTCTTTATTCTTCCTTCCTTCACCTACCTTCCTCTTCACCATTCCCTCCCCTTTCACCTCACCCATCCCTTCCCCTCATTACCCTTCCCCTCACCTCCCTCTCTCTCATTTGCCCTCTCCCCTCTGTAGACTTGGAGGTAAGGCCTAAGCACGTGGCACTTATTGCATATAATGAATGGACAATGACTCTTATGCTGGTTAGCCGGAAAGACCCCGAGCGGTCTTCCGCATCTTTATTTATACCCCGCCGCGAGCCCGCCCCGGGGTTGTGCGTGCGTGCGTGGGGGAAAAGATACAAAGTAGTGGAGAGCCCGAGTGGCTCTCTACATCCCTCCTCTGTTTTAGTTCTTTCAACTCCCCGACACTCGGACCACAGTTCAAGGGGATGTCCATGCAAAGTCTCTGAGCCGTTGGCTGGGCATCGGATTGGGCCTTAGGCTGTAGCGGTGGTTCCGGGTCCCTGATGATTCGACAACCCCGGCCGGGGTTGTCCTCGGATCAGCGCTCGCTTCTGATGCCCTTGGCTGACTTGGCTCGCGCCGAGGCCGGGTGACATTGGCCTCGGTTGACTCTCCCCTCGTGATGGTCCTGGCAGAGAACTCTGGGACCTGGGATAGTCTGCGTCTTGTACCACCAGCTCTTCCGCTTCCGTTTCTTCCGCTCGCTGGTGTCCCGCGGCTGCTTCCGTTGCCTTCCTGAAGCAGGAGATATTTCGCGTCACGGTCTGTCCGTTTCTCTTTGCTGTGACCATTGTCCCTTGAACCTTGTCCACTCTCCACACTTCGGGTTCAAATGGCGTTCGAAACTTCCATCCAGGATAGCGATCCTTGACGACCACTGCATCCCCTTCTTTGATTTCCGGTTCTTTGGCGCGGCGATGCAGGCTTGCTTTGGCGTTGGTGGCCTGCCTCCTTGCCTGGGTGGCATCGGCATCTCTCTCTGTCGGCACCCACGCGTTCACCGTGGGTATGCCATCTCTGGGGGCCCGCTTGAACAGTACGTGAGCTGGGGCGCACTTTGTCGTCGAGTGCGGTGTTTGTCGATAGGCTCCTAGGAATTGATCCAGGGCCATCTCCAGATCTTCCCCATTGTCCACCGCTATCCGAAGGGCTCTGTTTATCGTGCGCATCAGCCTCTCCACTTCTCCGTTGGCGTGAGGCCACAGCGGGGTGATCTTTCTATGTTTGATTCGGAGGGTTTCCAGGTATGACTGGAACTCTCTCCCTTGAAAGGGGGGTCCGTTGTCGGACTTGATTTCCTCGGGAAGTCCCATCGTGGCGAATACCCGGTTTAGTACCTTCTTGACGTGTGGGAAAGCTGTGGACGCGATGACTTCCACGACTGGGAATTTCGAGAAGGAATCTACCAGCACCAACATGTGCCTTCCGTCCGGGAAGCTGCCAAAGTCAATACTGAGTTGGGTCCAGGGAGCCCGAGGCGCCTCTTCCGTGATCACCGGTGCTGGAATGGGTTCACCCCCGGTGATCGTGCATGCGTGGCAGGACCGTACCATTGCCTCCACTTGGCTGTCCATCGCTGGAAACCACACCTTGCTCCGTAAACGCGCCTTCGTCTTAGCCATGCCTTGGTGTCCCACGTGTGCTAGGCTTAACGCTCGTTGTTGAAGGCTTTCTGGCATGACGAGGAGGTGTCCTCGCAGGATCACTCCCTCCTCTCCCACACTGAGTTCACTGCGGATGTGCCATAGCTGCTGTCTAGCATGGCTGACTTCCGGGCGGAGGCTAGCGGCGCCATCGAGGAAGCGGGCCCAGTGGTTTTCTACGAGGGCTTGCCGGACTTTCGTGAGGGTCTCATCTTCAGCCGTGGCGTCTCCAATCTCCTTGAGGGTCATGTTGTCTGGACACGCGGCCTGCGTGATCATGTGCACGATCTCCTCCACTTCCTCTCCGTCCTCTGTGGGTGGTGTTGGTGAGGTGACGTCCGGGTGCCGTGACAGGTAGTCGGCGGGGTTGTGAGCCCCAGGCCGGAACACAACTTTGAATCGGTAGCCTTGTAGCTGAACGGCCCATCGTTCGATCCGTGGGGGAGCCAATCTCGAGGTCCCAGCGAAGAGGGGTAGGAGAGGCTTGTGGTCCGTGACCACGGTGAATTCCTGTCCACAGAGGTAGAGATGAAAATGCTGGCAGGCCCATTTGATGGCCAGGGCTTCCCTCTCTATCTGTGCGTACCGGGTCTCTGTGTCGGTCAGTGCCTTGCTGGCGTAGGCGACTGGTCTCCATTCTTCCGGACCATACTCTTGCAAGAGAACGGCTCCTAGTCCCACAGGACTAGCGTCCACAATCAGTTCGGTTCTTCTCTTTGGCTGGAAGTAGGCCATAGTGGTGTTGTCCAGAAGACCGGCCTTGACGTTTTGGAGTGCTTTGTTCACGGCCGCGGTCCAGTCCCACTTCTGATCAGTTCGGGTGAGAGCCCGGAGAGGTTCCGCGATGGCAGCCAGGTTCGGAATGAACCGGCCGCAGTACGTGGCCATGCCCAAGAAACTGCGCACTTCAGTTGGGTTTCGAGGCGTGCTGGCCGCTTTGATCGCCTCTGCTTTCTTTGGGTCTACTTTGAGGCCTTCCCTGGTGAACGTATATCCGAAGAAGTCCACTGATTCTTGGTAGAAGGCACATTTGGCTCGGTGTAAGGTCAGCCCACTGTCAGCAAGCCTCTGTAGGGTCGCTCTCAGGTTGGTGTGATGTTCTTCGAGGGTTGACGAATATACTAGAATATCATCACTCAGGTTGATTACGCCCGTCAGTCCTGACAGCACCTCACGAATGGCGTTTTGAAAGACTTCGGCTGCCGATGATACGCCGAAGCTGAGCCGGGTGTAGCGACGCAGCCCTACATGCGTCGAAAAGGTGGTGATGTATCTGCTGGCTGGCTCCAACTCTAGCTGGTGGTAACCTGAGTTGAGGTCCAGCTTCGAAAACCACTTCGCCCCGTTGAGGTCGGCTATGATATCATCCATGGTGGGGGTGATATGCCTCTCGCGCTTGACGGCGGTGTTCGGGAGTCTCATATCCACGCATAAGCAAATGGCTCCTGGCTGCTTCGGCTTGGGGGCGACGACCAATGGGGAGACCCAGGGTGTCGGTCCCGACACTTTCTCGATTACCCCCAGATCTTCGAGCTTCCGTAGCTCCTCTTCTACTTGTGGCCGGAGATTGAAAGGTACCCGCCTATGTCTGAGTGCGACGGGCCTGACGGTAGTGTCTATGTGGAGTTTGAACTTCCGTCCCTTGAGTTTGCCGAGGCCCTTGAACAGCTCAGGGAAGTCTTTTAGCATGAAGTCCGCATGTGCCTGGTGCACTTGGTTGGCAAAGAATACCAGGCCGAGATCTTCCGCGGTGTGGCAACTCAGGAGGGTGCCTTTCTTGCCCTCCGTGATGTGGAACTTGGTTTCTGTAGAGTATTCCCCATTGACTACGGTGGTTTGGATAACCCCTCGAAGAGGTAGCGGTTCTGTACCTCCATAGGTGTAAATTCTTGCCATAGACGGTGCCAGTATCGGTTTCGGGGACATTTTGTCATATTGATCCGAGTCCATGACGTTGACGGACGCTCCGGTATCTATCAGCGCATTGACGCTCGTCCCGTCAACGGTGATGGAGCACATGGGTGGTGGCCTTCGTTTCGTAGACGCTCGGCTGACATAGGAGATGACGTAGACCTCGTCGTCTTCGTCGCCCTCGTACCTGGGTCGTCTGTCTTGTGCTTCGGTGTCAGGTGGGGGTCGCTCCTGATCAAGTGATAGCTGTTGGATCTGCTGAGTCACCGCTCGGGCACGTGGGCTTGCTGATCTGAACTTTCCTCCCCGGCAGACAGCGGCAAAGTGGTTTAGGCGCCCGCATTTGAGGCATGTCTTGCCTTTGGCGCCGCACGTGGCGGTGGCAGGATGATCTTCGCCGCAGTATCCGCAGCGGTTGCTCCGCGGTGGGCCTTGTCTCTGCCTTACCGGCGGGAATCGCCTGTGGATTGCATCTACCCACTCTTCCTTGATGGTTGTGGTTCGCGCCATCGTCGGGGCAATGACCGGGGTGCGCAACGCCACCTCCATCTCTTCAGCCCTGGCATCGGACAGTTCATGGGATCTGGCCAGGATGAGTATCTCGTCGAGCGATATCCCTGGTTGCCTAAGGATTAGTTTCCTCAGCAGCTTCGACTTGCAGCCTACGATGATTTGATCCCTGATTTCTTCTCTGGGGTCGCCTTTCCTTTCCCTGCCTTTCTCCTCCTTTCTCTTTTCCGCCTTCTTCCCATCATTCTTCCTTTCCTTTCGATTCCCTGTCCCCGCCCTTCCCTTACCCATCCCTTCTTTCCCTTTACCCCACCCTCCAACTACCCCTCTCCCTCCATGTCCCCCTCCCCCCTTTATTTCCATTACTTTCTTCTTTACCTCTTTAATCCTCTCCCCTTCTGTCACTCCCCCTCCCCTCCCATCCCATTCTGTTACCCCACACACAACCCCCCCACACGCACAACCCCACACACATGCTACCCCCCACACACAAACCCACACACACATACAACTCCACACACCACACACACCCCACACTCCACACACAACCACACACACCACACACAACCACACACACCACCCCACTCACACACAACCCACCACACACACAACCCCCCACACACAACTTCCCCCTCACACACACAAACACACAACCCCACACACACAACCCCTAACACACACAACCCCCCACACACACAACCTCCCACACACAACCCCCATACACAATCCCCCCACACACAAACCCACACAGAGGCAACCAACACACACACAAATCCCCCCCCCACACACACAACCCCACACACACACACACAGCCCCACACAGAGACAACCAAACACACACACAAGACCCCTAACACACACAACCCTCACACACACAGAACCCCACACACAATCCTCCACACACAAACCTGCACACATGCAACCCCACACCCCCCACACACACTACCCCCCACACACACAACCCCACACACACACAACCCCCCACAAACACACAACCCCCCACACACACAACCCCACACACACGCAACCCCACCCCTACCCCACACACACACACTACCCCCCACACACACTACCCCCCACACACACAACCCCCTCCACACACAACCCCGCACACTCACAAAAACCCACACACACACAACCACAAAAAAACCACACACACACAACACACAACCACATACACTTTCTTCCCACAAACTCAATGTTTGTGTTCCTTTATTTTGAGATGCTTTTAGTACAGTCACACACACAATCCCCACACAAACACCACAACCCCATGCCCACAAACCCACACACACACACACACACACACACACAACCACACACACAACCCCACACACACACATCCATTAACACACAACCCCTAACACAATCCCACACAAATGCAACCCCACACACAACCCCTCACACACAACCCCCTACACACACAACACCCCACATACACAAAACCACACATACACAACCCCATCACACATCACCACACACACACACAACCCCACACACACACTACTCCACATGCACACAACCCCCCCACACACGACCGCATGTACACAACCCCCCTCACACACAATAACCCCACACAACCCCTCCACACAACCCCCCCACACACACAACCCCCCCCACACACAACCCCCCACACACAACCCCACCCACAAACCCACACACAATGTCAGTGAGTGTCAGTGAGAGTTAGAGTGCTCAGTGTCAGTGAGATTGTCAGTGAGAGTGTCAGTGAGTGTCAGTGAGAGTGTCAGTGAGATTGTCAGTGAGAGTGTCAGTGTCAGTGAGAGTGTCAGTGAGAGTGTCATTTTCAGTGTGTGTCAATGAGAGTGTCAGTGTCAGTGAGAGTGTCAGTGAGTGTGAGTGTCAGTGTCAGTGAGAGTGTCAGTGTCAGTGTCAGTGAGTGTCAGTGAGAGTGTCAGTGTCAGTGTCAGTGAGAGTGTCAGTGAGAGTGTCAGTGAGAGTGTCAATGTCAGTGAGAGTGTCAGTGAGAGTGTCAGTGAGTGTCGGTGAGAGTGTCAGTGTCATGAGAGTGTCAGTGAGTGTGAGTGAGAGTGTGAGTGAGTGTCAGTGTCGGTGAGAGTGTCAGTGTCATGAGAGTGTCAGTGAGAGTGTCAGTGAGAGTGTGTCAGTTAGAGTGTCAGTGAGAGTGTCAGTGAGTGTGTCAGTGAGAGTGTCAGTGATTGTCAGTGAGAAAGTCAGTGAGTGTGCCAGTGAGTGAGAGTGTCAGCATCAGCGAAAGTGTCAGTGAGAGTGTCAGTGAGAGTGTCATTTTCAGTGTGTGTCAGTGAGAGTGTCAGTGTCAGTGAGAGTGTCAGTGAGTGTGTCAGTGTCAGTGAATGTCAGTGAGAGTGTCAGTTAAAGTGTCAGTGAGTGTGTCAGTGAGAGTGTCAATGTCAGTGAGAGTGTCAGTGAGAGTGTCAGTGAGAGTGTCAGTGAGAGTGTCGATGAGAGTGAGAGTGTCAGTGAGAGTGTCGATGAGAGTGAGAGTGTCAGTGTTAGTGAGAGTGTCAGTGAGAGTGTCAGTGTCATCATCAGTGAGAGTGTCAGTGAGAGTGTCAGTGTCAGTGAGAGTGTCAGTGAGAGTGTCAGTGAGAGTGAGAGTGTGAGTGAGTGTCAGTGTCAGTGATAGTGTCAGTGGAAGTGTCAGTGGGAGTGTCAGTGAGTGTGTTAGTGAGAGTGTCAGTGTCAGTGAGAGTGTCAGTGGAAGTGTCAGTGGGAGTGTCAGTGAGTGTCAGTGAGAGTGTCCGTGGGAGTGTCAGTGAGAGTGTCAGTGAGAGTGTGAGTGAGAGTGTCAGTGAGAGTGTCAGTGTCAGTTAGAGTGTCAGTGAGAGTGTCAGTGAGTGTGTCAGTGAGAGTGTCAGTGATTGTCAGTGAGAAAGTCAGTGAGTGTGCCAGTGAGTGAGAGTGTCAGCATCAGCGAAAGTGTCAGTGAGAGTGTCAGTGAGAGTGTCATTTTCAGTGTGTGTCAGTGAGAGTGTCAGTGTCAGTGAGAGTGTCAGTGAGTGTGTCAGTGTCAGTGAATGTCAGTGAGAGTGTCAGTTAAAGTGTCAGTGAGTGTGTCAGTGAGAGTGTCAATGTCAGTGAGAGTGTCAGTGAGAGTGTCAGTGGGAGTGTCAGTGAGAGTGTCAGTGAGAGTGTCAGTGAAAGTGTCAGTGAGAGTGTCAGTGAGAGTGTCAGTGAGAGTGTCAGTGAGAGTGTCAGTGAAAGTGTTCGTGAAAGTGTCAGTGAGAGTGTCAGTAGTAGTGTCATTGAGAGTGTCAGTGATTGTCAGTGAGAGTTTCAGTGATTGTCAGTGAGAGTGTCAGTGAGAGTGTCAGTGAGAGTGTCAGTGAGAGTGTCAGTGAGTGTCAGTGAGAGTGTCAGTGAGAGTGTCAGTGAGAGTGTGAGTGTCAGTGAGAGTGTCAGTGAGTGTTAGTGAGAGTGTCAGTGAGAGTGTCAGTAAGAGTGTCAGTGTCAGTGTCAGTGTCAGTGAGAGTGTCAGGTCAGTGAGAGTGTCAGTGTCAGTGAGAGTGTCAGTGAGTGTGTCAGTGAGAGTGTCAGTGAGAGTGTCAGTGAGAGTGTCAGTGAGAGTGTCAGTGAGAGTGTCAGTGAGTGTCCTTGAGTGTCAGTTAAGGTGCCAGTGAGAGTGTCAGTGAGTGTCAGTGAGTGTCAGTGAGAGTGTCAGTGAGGGTGTCAGTGAGAGTTTCAGTGTCAGTGAGAGTGTCAGTGTCAGTGAGAGTGTGAGTGTGTCGATGAGATTGTCAGTGAGAGTGTCAGTGTCAGTGAGAGTGTCAGTGAGAGTGTCATCATCAGTGAGAGTGTCAGTGAGAGTGTCAGTGAGAGTGTCAGTGAGAGTGTCAGTGTCAGTGAGAGCATCGGTGAGAGTGTCAGTGAGTATGTCAGTGAGTATGTCAGTGAGAGTGTCAGTGAGAGTGTCAGTGAGAGTGTCAGGGAGAGTGTCAGGGAGAGTGTCAGGGAGAGTGTCAGTGTCAGTGAGAGTGTGAGTGTCAGCATCAGTGAGAGTGTCAGTGAGAGTGCCAGTGCAAGTGTCAGTGAGAGTGTCAGTGAGAGTGTCAGTGTCAGTGAGAGTGTCAGTGAGTTTCAGTGAGACTGTTAGTGTCAGTGAGAGTGTCGATGAGATTGTCAGTGAGAGTGTCAGTAAGAGTGTCAGTGTCAGTGAGAGTGTCAGTGAGAGTGTCAGCATCAGTGAGAGTGTCAGTGAAGTCAAAGATAGCTTCATTCGAATTCAATAAGAAATCATAAAAGCACATTAAAATGCATAGATGCAATAAAATCCAATAATAAAATGATAGAATAATACTATCCCCAACACAGTTCATTTGAAGTAGGGTCTTACAGCATGGTAGATCTACACCTAATAATGCTTTTAAGAAACAATGAGACCGCAGTTATAGACATTTCATCTTGCAATAATTGGATCTTGAAAAAAGCGGGTCTACACTGTCTCAGGCCCCAGACCTTTAACAAGGGTAACAAGTATCTCTTCCTGTCCCAAGAATAAAATTTACAAAATAAAATACAATGTATTGTTGATTGCAAAGAGGAATCGTCACATGGACATCGTATTAAGTTTTTCGGCCAGTCGTGTATACCTGGAAAGGTAATCAGCCTAAAAAAAGTGCCTGTTCTCAATCGTGCTAATAACATCCTACTATAACTGGCCTGGTTAGAGGACAGATACATCTGGATACCAGGACCCTGCAATAGAAGATGGTGCTCAATGACAGATACCTTCTTCCTCTCTGGTTGCCAACGTTGATCTTCCAAGAGCGCAAGGCAAAGATCCTTGAGTGCTTTTCTAGTAATGGAGGGCATTGAAGATGGAGAGTTGTAGAACTCAGGGTGGCCTATATCTATTAAAAAAGCCTTTACGTAAGGAAGCCAATAGATGTATTTTGCCCCCTGATGTTTAACACAGTCCTGAATGGTGGCCCTGTTAAACTCAGTTGCAGCAGAAGTCCACACCTTGTGCCATAACAGTAACGGGCTTACCTTGACTAAATCTGAAATGTAGGCCAAGGCAAGCTCCTTATGACAAAGATGGGTAGAAGTAGATTTTGGGACAGCTAACAAGTATCGCAGGAATGCATTTTCACTTGTTTGGATTTCCTGGCAATCTGCGACCCCCCCAGATGCAAGCCCCGTATATGGCAGTCGACGAGCATTTAGCCTTATAAATATCAAGCAAGATACGTACCGGTCTGCCCCCCAGCTTATTAGCGAACTGTTTAACTGCGCCAATAGCGCAGGAGAATGCTAGCTTTCTTGTGGTTACTGCTTTAGTCCATGTGCCTTTTTAATTAAAAACGATCCCTAAGTATGAAAAAGTGCTAGTTAATCCTATCTTTGACTGTTCTAAAAAGGTGTTACAGGATACATTTATTTTAGATGAGCAGCACATGGTGAATGTTTTCCCAATATTGATCTTTAGGCCCCTAGATCCCATGTATTCTGAGAATCTAGTTAACACCTTCTGAAGGCCTACTTGTGTTCTCGTCATTATAACCGCATCATCTGCGTACAACAGTATGGGCACTGCAACACCTTCTATTTGGGGATAATCCAGGTCTTGTTCAGTTTCTAAAGCTGCAACACTGTTGATATATAAATTAAATAGAAAGGGTGCCAGGGTGCAGCCCTGACAAACACCTTTCATTATTGGAAATGTAGTTGTACATTCCCCCTTTTTCCCCAAATCGAACCTTTGCCCCTGCCCCTCTGTACAATTCTTTAACAAAATTAAGAATATTAAGGTCAATGCCAAGGTCTGCTAGGGTATTTCACATAACTTAGTGGCTCAAGCAGTCAAATGCTGAGCTCAGGTCAAAAGGTCATGAATAGGTTGCCCTTTTTGGCCACCACATACTTTCCCGTTATCATGGCCAAATTCAGTCCTTGTTCAACAGTACCTAGACCTGCCTTGAAGCCATACTGGAATTTAGAGAGAATACCTGCTTCCTTAGCCATGTCTGTAGTCTATTTAATATAATTCTACCCGCAACGTTCATCAGGGAGTCTAGTAGCGATATAGGCCTATAACATTTGGGGTTGTTTCGATATCCCTTTTTAAATATTGGCACTACAATCGCTTCCTGCCAGGTTGATGGAAATCCGTTGTTATTGCAACTATTTAGCACATTGGTCAGGATGGGAGCCCATAGTAGAACTTTCTGAGATTATTTTTTACATACCCGAAGTGGAACTAGCAATGTCCAAGGGAAACAGTCCCAGAGTGTTAGATTCTGCGTTTATCAAATGACCTAGACGACTGACTAAGTCATCCTTCTTATATAGGTCAGTAAAGTAATTTACCCATGCAGTTTCCTCTATGGCAATCTCTATCGAGTCCGATTTCCTTTCTACAAAAAAAGGGGCATTCACGGCCCTCCAAAAGGCAGTGCTGTCTCTCAGAGAACACGCCTTATGGAGGGCTTCCCACGCAGCCTCTTTCAATTCCATTTTCCTATTTTTTATTGCAGCTATATAAAGTACTCTAGCAGACCTCATTTCTTGGAGATTTTTGGGTGTTTTATGAGAATTGACTTTAAAGAGGAGTGCGCTTTACTGCATTCGGCGTCAAACCAGCCTTCAGCTTTATTTCTATCGCCTTCCCTTATCGTGCCTGTTAGTTTACTGCAGATTTTTCCTGTGATCTTTTGGAAAGCTATTATGACCAAGGATGGGTTAGGATTCTCAGAAAGACAGGTCATAAAATCATTAGGTGATCTGTCATTAAGGTATGCAGGAAATTAGCGGGGTCCACCCTGTTACCTTTTATTGAATAACCATTAACTCTGGCCAGGGTGATCCCATGGCGATATAAGTTTTCAGCCACATCGATGTTCCGGGTACAACTCTGGCCAAAATTAAAAGTTGAGCTAATGGGAAAATGGTCGCTCTTTGCAATGTCCTCAGTATTAAAACGCAGAACACTGCGATGATAACTTGTGGTAACTAGTGTAAAATCGATCACTGATCTGAAGCCCCGACCAAATAAAGGTAGGGTGAAAGGCAGCCTGTGGGTTACAAAACTCGTTTGCGAATCCTAAATCCCACTTGTGTAGTAAATTATTAAGTAAGTTCCCAATCATGGTATGCTCAAAGTGAGTAGAGGGATCTTCCTTAAGGTTAACCAGCCCACACGTGCCAGAGTCACAGTGGGGGCATAGGTGACCATTGTAGTCACCCGTCAATATAACACACCTCTCTGTTTGCCCAGATTCCGGTTGGTTGTGAAGGATATTATTTAAATCCTCCACAGCCTTAATTAATTCAGCCCTTGGAATATTGTTATAAAAATTGATGAGGAGAACTTGCTGATTTCCTCCTACCTTGAGCAAAAGTAGCTGATAATAGTTCCCCCCTGTGTTTAACTTTTTAACCGTTATATATTGACCATATTTGATGTGAAGGTACAAAGTCCGCCTGAACTCCTGCCCCTACTAGTCTGCTTGGCTGCGGAAAAAAAAGGTGCGATAACCATTTATATGTGTCTCACACTGATCCCAACACTCCTGTAAACAAATCACATTAAAGTTATCTATGAATGCCAGGAATGTAGGGTCCTTAATTTTGTTTGACAGACCTGCTACGTTCCAGGATAAAAGGGCAAGATTTCCCCTTGGTTCAGCCCTTACGCACAATGGATCTATTGAAATATAATCAGGTGTACCATTATCCTGTAATACGGGATCTAGACACTTTCCAGAATCCTCCATCACATTGCTTATGGCCATAGGCTGATAGGCCTTACTGTCTGCACCTATGTGGGCAGTTATGATCTTGGTAGTGTTATTTTCGTCTATCCCCTTATTTAATGGGCAGTCCGTGATAGAATTGTCTGCACCATCATTACCCTTTTTCTCAGATAGTATATTTTTGTTATGATGGACAATCAGATTGTCAATCGTATTAAACTTGTCTTGACCCTCCCTATACTCATTCAGGGTCCCTGTAGTCGTTGCCAGTCAGTCTACCATCTCTAGACAACTGTACCTATTAGCAGTAGGGATTCCCCTCCAATTATCCATGTACACTTGATCCCTGTTGGGATTTCCTCCCCAATCTTGATGTCCTACTCTGCCCTAATTCCCTCCACGGTCGAGGCCGAAATGGTTCCTTTGTGGATAAAAATATCAAAGCCGTCCAGTTTCTATACCTCTACTACTATTTTGTGTTCTCCATGAGCAGATATATTCGACCATACGTGGATCCTCAAAGTTAACCAACACACAGTCCCCTTAAGTTGTCTTCCTATCGTGCTCTACCCATGGCACCCTACGTACCATTAAAATCTTACTTAACATGTGAGGTGGTAAGGTTTGGTTAGGATTGAACCAGTAAGAAACTTTATTCTTTAATGACCAACTTGGCTCCTCAATGGATTCTTCCAGTTCCGGGACCCCAGTCAAGACGACTACATAAGGGCTCGCCTCTGGGGGCAAATTAACAGCAAATCTACCCTCTGTACCAGCCCTTGTCCAATTCCCTTTAGGGTGCGGAAAGGGGCCTTGGGTAAAATCTCCTCTTGCCTAAGTTGCTGAGTTGGGCCTGGGGGTCTATCGACAGATGTCTTCTCCGATACAATTGTAGGGTTAGAGTTTACTTTTTGCACTAATATCGGGGCCTTTTTAGTTGGTAAGCCTGTTTGTCCAGTATTTGGAGGTTTATTGCATGCTACCTTTTTTGCCCCGTTGCTTGGTAAATTCCTAGTGAATTTGTCAAGTTCAGCAAGCTGCTTTTTAATATGCATTAATCTGGTTTCTAGTGGTGCTAGAAAAGATTTAAGTAACTTCCCCATTCTTGCTAGAAGTTGACCTTCAGGTTCGTCCTTGCTTTCCCCATCCATGCTAACTGCTACCTCAATACTACTAGTGTCCAAAACCACATGTACATCATCTTTTAGCAATCGTTCACAACGATTCTGTGGCGAATGTTCAGGCCCCTTCCCCCTGTCTTGTTAGATGTAGCACAGGTACCCCTGGTTTTAGCAATTTTAAGTTTTTTGTCCCCTCAGATGGTCCTATTGGCACTTTTCTTTTTAGGTATTGTGCCCTCCCTCCTCAGCCTCGACTGCCTGATATTTATTTCCCCCAGCGTGCAGTTCGAATTTAGATCAGGGGACTTCTCTAAAGCCGAAATTGACAATGGGTCTAGTAGAGGTCGGGAGTTTGACTGATCTACCCCCATTGATAGATTATGCACATCCACGTGTACATCTATCAAACCTGTTCCTTTGACAGGCTCAGGAGTACGAGCCGACGCAAAGTGCCCCATAGATTATCTTTTTGCAAGCGCTAAATCTTGGGACACTCTATGTTCCATTAGGCTAATTCCTTAATCTAGGACTGAATTAGCCCTTGTTATAAAGTTGTCTAGAGTGCCTGTTAACTGAGCCCCCGCCACAGTTTTACTCCTACTTCCTTGTGTAGTCATATTAAAATGCGAACAATATATGTATCCACAAACAGATCTACTCTAAAATATAATATATTAATACAAGGACACATATACAGTTCACACTATAGCAGGGGAAAGAGGGGGGGCCCGGTCCGGTTTTGATCGGTCTTGAACGGGCTTAAACGGGCCCGCCCTTGGCCCAGGCTTCGCCCAGCACACGCCCGCGCGCGCGTGTTTGAGCGTGACTAAATAGGGAGGCAAGGCGGGAAGAGGACCCAGGTGCGGCCGGTGACTCTGCCGCTTAGCAACCTGGTCCTCGCAGTCCCGATGTCCGGTCCGATGATGAGCCCCAAGTTGGCGTTATCTCCAATGTGGCAGGCGACCCGGAATGGCGGCAACAAAGTGTCTCTGACCTCGAGCGGCTCCCGCGTAGCAGGGGCAGCGAGGCGCTATCAAGTGCTGGGAGGCGGGGCGGGAAGAGGACCCAGGTGCAGCCGGTGACTCTGCCGCTAAGCAACCTGGTCCTCGCAGTTCCGATGTCCGGTCCAATGATGAGCCCCAAGTTGGTGTTATCTCCAATGTGCCAGGCGACCCGGAATGGCGGCAACAAAGTGTCTCTGACCTCGAGCCGCTCCCGCGTAGCGGGGGCCGCGAGGCGCTATCAAGTGCTGGGAGGCGGGGCGGGAAGAGGACCCAGGTGCAGCCGGTGATTCTGCCGCTAATCAACCTGGTCCTCGCAGTCCCGATGTCCGGTCCGATGATGAGCTCCAAGTCGGCGTTATCTCCAATGTGGAGAGTGTCAGTGAGAGTGTCAGTGTCAGTGAGAGTGTCAGTGAAAGTATCAGTGAGAGTGTCAGTGAGAGTGTCAGTGAGTGTCAGTGAGTATCCGTGAGAGTGTCAGTGAGAGTGTCAGTGAGAGTGTCAGTGAGTGTCAGTGTGTGTCAGTGAGAGTGTCAGTGAGAGTGTCAGTTTCAGTGTCAGTGAGAGTATCAGTGTCAGTATCAGTATCAGTGTCAGTGAGAGTGTCAGTGAGAGTGTCAAAGAGGGTGTCAGTAAGTGTGTCAGTGAGTGTGTCAGTGAGTGTGTCAGTGAGAGTGTCAGTGTCAGTGAGAGTGTCAGTGAAAGTGTCAGTGAGAATGTCGATGAGAGTGTCAGTGAGAATGTCGATGAGAGTGTCAGTGAGTGTCAGTGAGAGTGTCAGTGAGTGTCAGTGAGAGTGTCAGTGAGTGTCAGTGAGAGTGTCAGTGAGAGAGTCAGTGAGTGTCAGTGAGAGTGTCAGTGTCAGTGAGTGTCAGTGAGAGTGTCAGTGAGTGTGTCAGTGAGTGTTTCAGTGAGTGTCAGTCAGTGTGTCAGTGAGAGTGTCAGTGAGTGTCAGTGGGAGTGTCAGTGAGAGTGTCAGTGAGTGTCATGAGTGTCAGTGAGAGTGTCAGTGAGTGTCAGTGAGAGTGTCAGTGAGAGTTTCAGTGAGAGTGTCAGTGTCAGTGAGTCAGTTTCAGTGTGAGTGTCAGTGAGAGTGTCAGTGAGTGTCAGTGAGAGTGTCAGTGAGAGTGTCGGTGAGAGTGTCGGTGAGAGTGTCAGTGTCAGTGAGAGATTCAGTGAGAGTGTCATTGAGAGTGTCAGTCAGTGAGTGTCAGTGTCAGTCAGTGTCAGTGAGTGTCAGTGAGAGCTTCAGTGAGAGTGTCAGTGAGAGTGTCAGTGAGAGTATCACTGAGAGTGTCAGTGAGTGTCAGTGAGAGTTTCAGTGAGAGTGTCAGTGAGTGTGAGTGAGAGTGTCAGTGTCAGTGAGAGTGTCAGTGAGAGTGTCGGTGAGAGAGTCCGTGAGAGTGTCAGTGTCAGTGAGAGTATCAGTGAGTGTCAGTGAGAGTGTCGGTGTCAGTGAGAGTGTCAGTGAGAGTGGCTGTGAGTGTCAGTGAGAGTGTCAGTGTCAGCGAGAGTGAGAGTGTCAGTGAGTGTCATTGAGAGTGTCAGTGTCAGTTAGAGTGTTAGTGAGAGTGTCAGTGAGAGTGTCAGTGAGAGTGTGTCAGTGAGAGTGTCAGTGAGAGTGTCAGCATCAGTGAGAGTGTCAGTTTCACTGTGAGTGTCAGTGAGAGTGTCAGTGTCAGTGAGAGTGTCAGTGAGTGTGAGTGAGAGTTTGAGTGAGAGTGTCAGAGTCAGTGTCAGTGAGAGTGTCAGTGTCAGTGTGTGTCAGTGAGTGTGTCAGTGAGTGTCAGTGAGTGTGTCAGTAAGAGTGTCAGTGAGAGTGTTAGTGAGAGTGTTAGTGAGAGTGTCAGTGTCAGAGTTTCAGTGGCAGAATTTCAGTGAGAGTGTCAGTGTCAGAGTTTCAGTGATAGTGTCAGTGAGAGTGTCAGTGAGAGTGTCAGTGAGAGTGAGAGTGTCAGTGAGTGTGAGTGAGATTGTGAGTGTCAGTGTCAGTAAGTGTGTCAGTGAGGGTGTCAGTGAGTGTGTCAGTGAGTGTCAGTGTCAGTGAGTGTGTCAGTGAGAATGTGAGTGTCAATGTCAGTGAGAGTGTCAGTGAGAGTGTGAGTGTCAGTGAGAGTGTCGATGAGATTGACAGTGAGTGTCAGTGAGAGTGTCCGTGAGGGTGTCAGTGTTAGTGTCAGTGAGAGTGTCAGTGTCAGCAACAGTGTCAGCGTCAGTGAGAGTGTCAGTTTGAGTGTCCAGGAGAGTGTCAGTGAGAGTGTGAGTGTCAGTGAGAGTGTCAGTGTGTCAGTGATTGTGAGTGACAGTGAGTGTGTGAGTGACAGTGAGTGTGTGTGTGGGGGTTGTGTGTGTGTGGGGGTGTGTGGTTGTGTGTATGTGGGGTTGTGTGTGTTTGTGGGGGGGTGTGTGGTTGTGTGATGTGTGGGGTTGTGTGCGGTGTGTGGGATTGTGTGTGTGGGGGTTAGTGTGGTTGTGTGTGTGTGGGGTTGTGGTTGTGTGTGTGTGTGTGTCATGTATGTGTGGGGGTTTTGTGTGTGTACGTGGGATGTTGTGTGGAGGGTTGTGTGTGGTGTGGTAGTGTGTGTGGTGTGGTTGTGTGTGGGGTTGTATGTGTGGGTGTGTGTGGGGGAGTGGATTTGTGGGGTTGTGTGTGGGGGGTTGTGTGTGTGGGGGGTTGTATGTATGTGTGGTTGTGTGTGTGGGGTTGTGTGTGTGAGGTTGTGTGTGTGGGGGGGGTGTGTGGGGTTATGTGTGTGGGGGGTTGTGTGTGGGGTTGTGTGTGTGGGGGTGTGTGTGTGGGGTTGTGTGTGTGGGGTAACAGAATGGGATGGGAGGGGAGGTGAGGCAGTGAATGGGATGGAAGGGAAGGGGGAGTGACAGAAGGGGAGAGGATTAAAGAGGTAAATAAGAAAGTAATGGAAATAAAGGGAGAGGGGGGACATGGAGGGAGAGGGGTAGTTGGAGGGTGGGGTAAAGGGAAAAAGGGATGGGTTGGGGAATGGAATGGAATGGAATTGAATGGAAAGGAAAGGAAAGAAGGCGGAGAAGAGAAAGGAGGAGAAAGGCAGGGAAAGGAATTGAGAATGGAGGGGAGAGGGTAAATGAGAGAGAGGGAGGTGAGGGGAAGGGTAATGAGGGGTAGGGTAGGGTATGGAAGAAGGGATGGGTGAGGGGAAAGGGGAGCAGAAAAGGAGCAGAGGCGATGGGAACAGATTGGAAGGGAAAGAGGCTGTAAATGGGGGGGAATGGAGGGGAAGAGAAGGGAAGGGGTGGGGTGGAGATGTAAAAGGAGATAAGAGAGTGCAGGATGGGACCGGAATGGATTGAATGGGAAGGGGAGGGGATTGACAGAAGGGTAGAGGATTAAAGAGTGATGGAGAAAAAGGGAACTTAAAAGAAAGGGGGAGAAGGGGAGAGGAGAGATAGGGATGTAAGGCAGAGAAGGAAAAACGGGAAAGAGAAAGGAGGAGGGAAGGGATGTTTCAAGCCAGTATCAAGTCAGTATCAAGTCAGTATCAAGTCAATATCAAGTCAATATCAAGTCAGTATCAAGCCAGTATCAAGCCCGTATCAAGTCAGTATCAAGCCAGTATCAAGTCAGTTTAAAGTTTGGATTCAAGTTCGGTTTCAGTTTGGTTTCAAGTTCGGTTTTCACTTGGTTTCTATACTCACCGTGTTCCTTTCACTCAGCCCCGTCCAGTTCTTTTTGGAGCCTGTGAGGCCCCGGCCCCCTGGCCTCTCGGGGGCCTCGGCCCCGGCCGCCAGCAGTGGTCCTCTCCGTCCGGTGCTCATGAGTGCAATGCCGCGGCAGTCTGGTTACCAGCCTTGTATACCACGGACACGTCACAATAGACATTTAACCTGTCATCATGCATCACCGGCTTATGGGCGATGACAAGGGCTGCAGTGTAAGGGGGGGGGGGGCAGCCGAGACACGGATATTAATTCAATTACCTAAAAAAAAAATCTATTTAGTCACAAAAGGATCCTGCGATTAACCTCAAAGACAATCTAATCCTGCCCGACCTTCTCCCCCCCTCAGGGGCCTCTCCTTGTTTCTGCTCCGGCGGAGGCCTCCCCTCTGCACTTAGCTTCGACCTCATGACATCACAGGGGAGGGAGGGCCTGGAACGTCACAGGTGTTCCATCCACAGGATTCCCCTTCTGCTGCTAGCCTCGACCTCGTGACATCACAGTGGAGGGCCTGGCACGTCACAGGTGTTCCATCCACAGGAATCCCCTGCTGCTGCTAGCCTCGACCTCGTGACGTCACAGTGGAGGGCCTAGCGCGTCACAGGTGCTCCATTCACAGGATTCTGCTGCTGGGATTGCACGGGCCTTTTATATGAATTTTAAATGTGGAGTTTTCGTATTCTTCGTTTAAAATAAATATTTTCGACATTAGCTGCATTGTTCTGCACCAGGTGCGCAATGAAGGGAGACCTCGGGGGAGAGTCAAGGGATGGGTAGAGGCGCGGGAGTGAGATGAAGGGAGACCAGTGCTTTAAATGGGACGGTACTCACCGGTACTGAGTACCGGCACTTTTTAATTTTTGCCCCTTGAGTACTGGAACTTCTCCTAGGTCAAGGAGAGTACCGGTACTCATGGGGGACTTGCCTAGACACAGGTGGTGCTCCTCATTTTTTTCGAGCCTCGGCAGCACTTTTTACACATGCCGTTCTGATTCTCCAATCCTGAGCTGAGATCGCACAGGAGCGGCAGTACAGCAGCTCTTGTTACCTGGACACAGCAATCTTTCTCTGCACTCTTCCAGCAGCGTGCGGCTGCAGGGTCTTTTGTTCACCCTTTGATCCTGCACAATAGGAGATGAGACCACCATATAACGAATGGACGAGGGCGTGGGGCGCAGTCTTCAGGGCAATACAGCTTTTTAGCATGCCTTTTTTTTTAAATTACTGTAAATGAGTGTTCATCAGCAATTTAAATTAGGCATTTTATTTGAATGTAAATCCCTGCCCTTGACGCCAATTTTATGATTACCCTCAAACAAACTAACACTTTAAAGGCAACACAATCTTTTTCTGGTTTGGTGCATTTAAATCGCTTGTTTTATATGGGAAACCATTTTTAACCCAAATGCGCCAGGCAGCTCCATGGAATGCTTTGGACTTTCAGCCAGTTCTAGATTTTAGCTGGTAATGCTTTTGCATGCTGGGACTCATAGTTCTCCTTTCTCATTATAAGTAAGGGTTTCTAAAAAAATTCCAGCATGCAAAGCTTTGATGGCAAAATTCAGAGACAGCTTTAAACATACCCTTATTAGTAAATGCTTTATAAAATGATTAATAGGGCCATAACCATAGCACAGATACTTCCGATTTTCTTACTGTGCACTTGGATTTCTTGCATAGAAAGTTTGGAAAGGTTGAAAACCTAGCCCGCCCCTAGCTCCGCCCCACATTCCACTCTCCACTCCACCGCTCCTTTTGGTGAGTACCTGCACTCATTTTTTTCCATTTAAAGCACTGAGGGAGACCTCGGGGAGAGTCAAGGGATGGGTAGAGGCGGAGGAGTGAGATGAAGGGAGACCTCGGGGAGAGTCAAGGGATGGGTAGAGGCGGAGGAGAAAGATGAAGGGAGACCTGGGGGGGGGGGGGGGGGGCGTCAAGGGATGGGTAGAGGCGGAGGAGTGAGATGAAGGGAGACCTCGGGGAGAGTCAAGGGATGGGTAGAGGCTGGGGAGGGAGATGAAGGGAGACCTCGGGGAGAGTCAAGGGATGGGTAGAGGCAGAGGAGTGAGATGAAGGGAGACCTCGGGGGAGAGTTAAGGGGTGGGTAGAGGCTGGGGAGTGAGATGAAGGGAGACCTCGGGGAGAGTCAAGGGATGGGTAGAGGCGGAGGAGAAAGATGAAGGGAGACCTGGGGGGGGCGTCAAGGGATGGGTAGAGGCGGAGGAGTGAGATGAAGGGAGACCTCGGGGAGAGTCAAGGGATGGGTAGAGGCTGGGGAGGGAGATGAAGGGAGACCTCGGGGAGAGTCAAGGGATGGGTAGAGGCAGAGGAGTGAGATGAAGGGAGACCTCGGGGGGAGTCAAGGGGTGGGTAGAGGCTGGGGAGTGAGATGAAGGGAGACCTCGGGGAGAGTCAAGGGGTGGGTAGAGGCGGGGGAGTGAGATGAAGGGAGACCTCGGGGAGAGTCAAGGGATGGGTAGAGGCTGGGGAGGGAGATGAAGGGAGACCTCGGGGAGAGTCAAGGGGTGGGTAGAGGCTGGGGAGTCAGATGAAGGGAGACCTCATGTAGAGTCAAGGGATGGATAGAGGCGGAGGAGTGAGATGAAGGGAGACCTTGGGGAGAGTCAAGGGATGGATAGAGGCGGGGGAGTGAGATGAAGGGAGACCTCGGGGAGAGTTAAGGGGTGGGTAGAGGCTGGGGAGTGAGATGAAGGGAGACCTCGGGGAGAGTCAAGGGATGGGTAGAGGTGGAGGAGTGAGATGAAGGGAGACCTCGGAGAGAGTCAAGGGATGGGTAGAGGCGGAGGAGTGAGATGAAGGGAGACCTCGGGGAGAGTCAAGGGATGGGTAGAGGCTGGGGAGTGAGATGAAGGGAGACCTTAGGGAAAGTCAAGGGGTGGGTTGAGGCTGAGGAGTGAGATGAAGGGAGACCTCGGAGAGAGTCAAGGGATGGGTAGAGGCTGGGGAGTGAGATGAAGGGAGACCTCGGGGGAGAGTCAAGGGGTGGGTTGAGGCTGGGGAGTGAGATAAAAGGAGACCTCAGGGAGAGTCAAGGGATGGATAGAGGGTGGGGAGTGAGATGAAGGGAGACCTCGGGGAGAGTCAAGGGGTGGGTAGAGGCTGAGGAGTGAGATGAAGGAAGACCTCGGGGAGGGTCAAGGGATGGATAGAGGCTGGGGAGTGAGATGAAGGGGGACCTCGGGGGAGAGTCAAGGGGTGGGTTGAGGCTGGGGAGTGAGATGAAGGGAGACCTCGGGGAGAGTCAAGGGGTGGGTAGAGGCTGGGGAGTGAGATGAAGGGAGACCTCGAGGAGAGTCAAGAGGTGGGTAGAGGCTGAGGAGTGAGATGAAGGGAGACTTCGGGGAGAGTATAGGGATGGATAGAGGCTGGGGAGTGAGATGAAGGGGGACCTCGGGGAGAGTCAAGGGGTGGGTAGAGGCTGGGTAGCGAGAGAAAGGGAGACCTCGGGGAGAGTCAAGGGGTGGGTAGAGGCTGGGAAGTGAGATGAAGGTAGACCTTGGGGAGAGTCAAGGGATGGATAGAGGCTGGGGAGTGAGATGAAGGGAGACCTCGGGGAGAGTCAAGGGATGGGTAGAGACTGGGGAGTGAGATGAAGGGAGACCTCGGGGAGAGTCAAGGGATGGGTAGAGGCGGAGGAGTGAGATGAAGGGAGACCTCGGGGAAAGGCAAGGGATGGGTAGAGGCGGGGGAGTGAGATGAAGGGAGACCTCGGGGAGAGTCAAGGGGTGGGTGGAGGCGGGGGAGTGAGATTAAGGGAGACCTCGGGGAGAGTCATGGGGTGGGTAGAGGTGGGGGAGTGAGATGAAGGGGGACCTCTGGGAGAGTCAAGGGGTGGGTAGAGGCTGGGGAGTGAGATGAAGGGAGACCTCGGGGGAGAGTCAAGGGGTGGGTAGAGGCTGGGGAGTGAGATGAAGGGAGACCTCGGGGGAGAGTCAAGGGGTGGGTAGAGGCGCAGGAGTGAGATGAAGGGAGACCTCGGGGAAAGTCAAGGGGTGGGTTGAGGCGGAGGAGTGAGATGAAGGGAGACCTCGGGGGGGGGCGCGTCAAGGGATGGGTAGAGTCTGGGGAGTGAGATGAAGGGAGACCTCTGGGGGGCGTCAAGAGATGGGTAGAGGCTGAGGAGTGAGATGAAGGGAGACCTCAGGGAGAGTCAAGGGATGGGTAGAGGCGGAGGAGTGAGATGAAGGGAGACCTCGGGGAGAGTCAAGGGATGGTAGAGGCTGAGGAGTGAGATGAAGGGAGACCTCGGGGGAGAGTCAAGGGATGGATAGAGGCTGGGGAGCGAGAGAAAGGGAAACCTCGGGGAGAGTCAAGGGATGGATAGAGGCGGGGGAGTGAGATTAAGGGAGACCTCGGGGGGGAGCGTCAAGGGATGGGTAGAGGCTGAGGAGTGAGATGAAGGGAGACCTCGGGGAGAGTCAAGGGACGGGTAGAGGCTGGGGAGCGAGAGAAAGGGAGACCTCGGGGAGAGTCAAGGGACGGGTAGAGGCTGGGGAGCGAGAGAAAGGGAAACCTCGGGGAGAGTCAAGGGATGGATAGCGGCTGGGGAGTGAGATGAAGGGAGACCTCGGGGGGAGCGTCAAGGGATGGGTAGAGGCTGAGGAGTGAGATGAAGGGAGACCTCGAGGGAGAGTCAAGGGGTGGGTAGAGGCTGGGGAGTGAGATGAAGGGAGACCTCGGGGAGAGTCAAGGGGGGGGGTAGAGGCGGGGGAGTGAGATGAAGGGAGACCTCGGGGAGAGTCAAGGGATGGATAGAGGCGGGGGAGTGAGATGAAGGGAGACCTCGGGGAGAGTCAAGGGATGGGTAGAGGCTGGGGAGTGAGATGAAGGGAGACCTCGGGGAGAGTCAAGGGATGGGTAGAGGCGGAGGAGTGAGATGAAGGGAGACCTCGGGGAAAGTCAAGGGATGGGTAGAGGCGGGGGAGTGAGATGAAGGGAGACCTCGGGGAGAGTCAAGGGGTGGATGGAGGCGGGGGAGTGAGATTAAGGGAGACCTCGGGGAGAGTCATGGGGTTGGTAGAGGCGGGGGAGTGAGATGAAGGGGGACCTCTGGGAGAGTCAAGGGGTGGGTAGAGGCTGGGGAGTGAGATGAAGGGAGACCTCGGGGGAGAGTCAAGGGGTGGGTAGAGGCTGGGAAGTGAGATGAAGGGAGACCTCGGGGGAGAGTCAAGGGGTGGGTAGAGGCTGGGGAGTGAGATGAAGGGAGACCTCGGGGAGAGTCAATGGGTGGGTAGAGGCGCAGGAGTGAGATGAAGGGAGACCTCAGGGAAAGTCAAGGGGTGGGTTGAGGCTGAGGAGTGAGATGAAGGGAGACCTCGGGGGGGGGCGCGTCAAGGGATGGGTAGAGGCTGGGGAGTGAGGTGAAGGGAGACCTCGGCGAAAGTCAAGGGGTGGGTTGAGGCTGAGGAGTGAGATGAAGGGAGACCTCTGGGGGGCGTCAAGAGATGGGTAGAGGCTGAGGAGTGAGATGAAGGGAGACCTCGGGGAGAGTCAAGGGGTGGGTAGAGGCTGGGGAGTGAGATGAAGGGAGACCTCGGGGGAGAGTCAAGGGATGGATAGAGGCTGGGGAGCGAGAGAAAGGGAGACCTCGGGGAGAGTCAAGGGATGGATAGAGGCGGGGGAGTGAGATTAAGGGAGACCTCGGGGGGGAGCGTCAAGATATGGGTAGAGGCTGAGGAGTGAGATGAAGGGAGACCTCGGGGGGGTGTCAAGGGACGGGTAGAGGCTGGGGAGTGAGATGAAGGGAGACCTCGGGGGAGAGTCAAGGGATGGATAGAGGCTGGGGAGCGAGAGAAAGGGAGACCTCGGGGAGAGTCAAGGGATGGATAGAGGCGGGGGAGTGAGATGAAGGGAGACCTCGGGGGGGAGCGTCAAGGGATGGGTAGAGGCTGAGGAGTGAGATGAAGGGAGACCTCGAGGGAGAGTCAAGGGGTGGGTAGAGGCTGGGGAGTGAGATGAAGGGAGACCTCGGGGAGAGTCAAGGGGTGGGTAGAGGCGGGGGAGTGAGATGAAGGGAGACCTCGGGGAGAGTCAAGGGATGGATAGAGGCTGGGGAGTGAGATGAAGGGAGACCTCGGGGAGAGTCAAGGGATGGGCAGAGGCTGGGGAGTGAGATGAAGGGAGACCTCGGGGAGAGTCAAGGGATGGGTAGAGGTGGAGGAGTGAGATGAAGGGAGACCTCGGGGAGAGTCAAGGGGTGGGTGGAGGCGGGGGAGTGAGATTAAGGGAGACCTCGGGGAGAGTCATGGGGTGGGTAGAGGCGGGGGAGTGAGATGAAGGGGGACCTCTGGGAGAGTCAAGGGGTGGGTAGAGGCTGGGGAGTGAGATGAAGGGAGACCTCGGGGGAGAGTCAAGGGGTGGGTAGAGGCTGGGGAGTGAGATGAAGGGAGACCTCGGGGGAGAGTCAAGGGGTGGGTAGAGGCTGGGGAGTGAGATGAAGGGAGACCTCGGGGGGAGTCAAGGGGTGGGTAGAGGCTGGGGAGTGAGATGAAGGGAGACCTCGGGGAGAGTCAAGGGGTGGGTAGAGGCGGGGGAGTGAGATGAAGGGAGACCTCGGGGAGAGTCAAGGGATGGGTAGAGGCTGGGGAGGGAGATGAAGGGAGACCTCGGGGAGAGTCAAGGGGTGGGTAGAGGCTGGGGAGTCAGATGAAGGGAGACCTCATGTAGAGTCAAGGGATGGATAGAGGCGGAGGAGTGAGATGAAGGGAGACCTTGGGGAGAGTCAAGGGATGGATAGAGGCGGGGGAGTGAGATGAAGGGAGACCTCGGGGAGAGTTAAGGGGTGGGTAGAGGCTGGGGAGTGAGATGAAGGGAGACCTCGGGGAGAGTCAAGGGATGGGTAGAGGTGGAGGAGTGAGATGAAGGGAGACCTCGGAGAGAGTCAAGGGATGGGTAGAGGCGGAGGAGTGAGATGAAGGGAGACCTCGGGGAGAGTCAAGGGATGGGTAGAGGCTGGGGAGTGAGATGAAGGGAGACCTTAGGGAAAGTCAAGGGGTGGGTTGAGGCTGAGGAGTGAGATGAAGGGAGACCTCGGAGAGAATCAAGGGATGGGTAGAGGCTGGGGAGTGAGATGAAGGGAGACCTCGGGGGAGAGTCAAGGGGTGGGTTGAGGCTGGGGAGTGAGATAAAAGGAGACCTCAGGGAGAGTCAAGGGATGGATAGAGGGTGGGGAGTGAGATGAAGGGAGACCTCGGGGAGAGTCAAGGGGTGGGTAGAGGCTGAGGAGTGAGATGAAGGGAGACCTCGGGGAGGGTCAAGGGATGGATAGAGGCTGGGGAGTGAGATGAAGGGGGACCTCGGGGGAGAGTCAAGGGGTGGGTTGAGGCTGGGGAGTGAGATGAAGGGAGACCTCGGGGAGAGTCAAGGGGTGGGTAGAGGCTGGGGAGTGAGATGAAGGGAGACCTCGAGGAGAGTCAAGAGGTGGGTAGAGGCTGAGGAGTGAGATGAAGGGAGACCTCGGGGAGAGTATAGGGATGGATAGAGGCTGGGGAGTGAGATGAAGGGGGACCTCGGGGAGAGTCAAGGGGTGGGTAGAGGCTGGGTAGCGAGAGAAAGGGAGACCTCGGGGAGAGTCAAGGGGTGGGTAGAGGCTGGGAAGTGAGATGAAGGTAGACCTTGGGGAGAGTCAAGGGATGGATAGAGGCTGGGGAGTGAGATGAAGGGAGACCTCGGGGAGAGTCAAGGGATGGGTAGAGACTGGGGAGTGAGATGAAGGGAGACCTCGGGGAGAGTCAAGGGATGGGTAGAGGCGGAGGAGTGAGATGAAGGGAGACCTCGGGGAAAGGCAAGGGATGGGTAGAGGCGGGGGAGTGAGATGAAGGGAGACCTCGGGGAGAGTCAAGGGGTGGGTGGAGGCGGGGGAGTGAGATTAAGGGAGACCTCGGGGAGAGTCATGGGGTGGGTAGAGGTGGGGGAGTGAGATGAAGGGGGACCTCTGGGAGAGTCAAGGGGTGGGTAGAGGCTGGGGAGTGAGATGAAGGGAGACCTCGGGGGAGAGTCAAGGGGTGGGTAGAGGCTGGGGAGTGAGATGAAGGGAGACCTCGGGGGAGAGTCAAGGGGTGGGTAGAGGCGCAGGAGTGAGATGAAGGGAGACCTCGGGGAAAGTCAAGGGGTGGGTTGAGGCGGAGGAGTGAGATGAAGGGAGACCTCGGGGGGGGCGCGTCAAGGGATGGGTAGAGTCTGGGGAGTGAGATGAAGGGAGACCTCTGGGGGGCGTCAAGAGATGGGTAGAGGCTGAGGAGTGAGATGAAGGGAGACCTCAGGGAGAGTCAAGGGATGGGTAGAGGCGGAGGAGTGAGATGAAGGGAGACCTCGGGGAGAGTCAAGGGATGGTAGAGGCTGAGGAGTGAGATGAAGGGAGACCTCGGGGGAGAGTCAAGGGATGGATAGAGGCTGGGGAGCGAGAGAAAGGGAAACCTCGGGGAGAGTCAAGGGATGGATAGAGGCGGGGGAGTGAGATTAAGGGAGACCTCGGGGGGGAGCGTCAAGGGATGGGTAGAGGCTGAGGAGTGAGATGAAGGGAGACCTCGGGGAGAGTCAAGGGACGGGTAGAGGCTGGGGAGCGAGAGAAAGGGAGACCTCGGGGAGAATCAAGGGACGGGTAGAGGCTGGGGAGCGAGAGAAAGGGAAACCTCGGGGAGAGTCAAGGGATGGATAGCGGCTGGGGAGTGAGATGAAGGGAGACCTCGGGGGGAGCGTCAAGGGATGGGTAGAGGCTGAGGAGTGAGATGAAGGGAGACCTCGAGGGAGAGTCAAGGGGTGGGTAGAGGCTGGGGAGTGAGATGAAGGGAGACCTCGGGGAGAGTCAAGGGGGGGGGTAGAGGCGGGGGAGTGAGATGAAGGGAGACCTCGGGGAGAGTCAAGGGATGGATAGAGGCGGGGGAGTGAGATGAAGGGAGACCTCGGGGAGAGTCAAGGGATGGGTAGAGGCTGGGGAGTGAGATGAAGGGAGACCTCGGGGAGAGTCAAGGGATGGGTAGAGGCGGAGGAGTGAGATGAAGGGAGACCTCGGGGAAAGTCAAGGGATGGGTAGAGGCGGGGGAGTGAGATGAAGGGAGACCTCGGGGAGAGTCAAGGGGTGGATGGAGGCGGGGGAGTGAGATTAAGGGAGACCTCGGGGAGAGTCATGGGGTTGGTAGAGGCGGGGGAGTGAGATGAAGGGGGACCTCTGGGAGAGTCAAGGGGTGGGTAGAGGCTGGGGAGTGAGATGAAGGGAGACCTCGGGGGAGAGTCAAGGGGTGGGTAGAGGCTGGGAAGTGAGATGAAGGGAGACCTCGGGGGAGAGTCAAGGGGTGGGTAGAGGCTGGGGAGTGAGATGAAGGGAGACCTCGGGGAGAGTCAATGGGTGGGTAGAGGCGCAGGAGTGAGATGAAGGGAGACCTCAGGGAAAGTCAAGGGGTGGGTTGAGGCTGAGGAGTGAGATGAAGGGAGACCTCGGGGGGGGGGGCGCGTCAAGGGATGGGTAGAGGCTGGGGAGTGAGGTGAAGGGAGACCTCGGCGAAAGTCAAGGGGTGGGTTGAGGCTGAGGAGTGAGATGAAGGGAGACCTCTGGGGGGCGTCAAGAGATGGGTAGAGGCTGAGGAGTGAGATGAAGGGAGACCTCGGGGAGAGTCAAGGGGTGGGTAGAGGCTGGGGAGTGAGATGAAGGGAGACCTCGGGGGAGAGTCAAGGGATGGATAGAGGCTGGGGAGCGAGAGAAAGGGAGACCTCGGGGAGAGTCAAGGGATGGATAGAGGCGGGGGAGTGAGATTAAGGGAGACCTCGGGGGGGAGCGTCAAGATATGGGTAGAGGCTGAGGAGTGAGATGAAGGGAGACCTCGGGGGGGTGTCAAGGGACGGGTAGAGGCTGGGGAGTGAGATGAAGGGAGACCTCGGGGGAGAGTCAAGGGATGGATAGAGGCTGGGGAGCGAGAGAAAGGGAGACCTCGGGGAGAGTCAAGGGATGGATAGAGGCGGGGGAGTGAGATGAAGGGAGACCTCGGGGGGGAGCGTCAAGGGATGGGTAGAGGCTGAGGAGTGAGATGAAGGGAGACCTCGAGGGAGAGTCAAGGGGTGGGTAGAGGCTGGGGAGTGAGATGAAGGGAGACCTCGGGGAGAGTCAAGGGGTGGGTAGAGGCGGGGGAGTGAGATGAAGGGAGACCTCGGGGAGAGTCAAGGGATGGATAGAGGCTGGGGAGTGAGATGAAGGGAGACCTCGGGGAGAGTCAAGGGATGGGCAGAGGCTGGGGAGTGAGATGAAGGGAGACCTCGGGGAGAGTCAAGGGATGGGTAGAGGTGGAGGAGTGAGATGAAGGGAGACCTCGGGGAGAGTCAAGGGGTGGGTGGAGGCGGGGGAGTGAGATTAAGGGAGACCTCGGGGAGAGTCATGGGGTGGGTAGAGGCGGGGGAGTGAGATGAAGGGGGACCTCTGGGAGAGTCAAGGGGTGGGTAGAGGCTGGGGAGTGAGATGAAGGGAGACCTCGGGGGAGAGTCAAGGGGTGGGTAGAGGCTGGGGAGTGAGATGAAGGGAGACCTCGGGGGAGAGTCAAGGGCTGGGTAGAGGCTGGGGAGTGAGATGAAGGGAGACCTCGGGGGGGAGTCAATGGGTGGGTAGAGGCGCAGGAGTGAGATGAAGGGAGACCTCGGGGAAAGTCAAGGGGTGGGTTGAGGCTGAGGAGTGAGATGAAGGGAGACCTCGGGGGGGCGCGTCAAGGGATGGGTAGAGGCTGGGGAGTGAGGTGAAGGGAGACCTCGGCGAAAGTCAAGGGGTGGGTTGAGGCTGAGGAGTGAGATGAAGGGAGACCTCGGGGGGGGCGTCAAGAGATGGGTAGAGGCTGATGAGTGAGATGAAGGGAGACCTCGGGGAGAGTCAAGGGGTGGGTAGAGGCTGGGGAGTGAGATGAAGGGAGACCTCGGGGGAGAGTCAAGGGATGGATAGAGGCTGGGGAGCGAGAGAAAGGGCGACCTCGGGGAGAGACAAGGGATGGATACAGGCGGGGGAGTGAGATTAAGGGAGACCTCAGGGGGGGAGCGTCAAGGGATGGGTAGAGGCTGAGGAGTGAGATGAAGGGAGACCTCGGGGAGAGTCAAGGGATGGGTAGAGGCTGGGGAGTGAGATGAAGGGAGACCTCGGGGGAGAGTCAAGGGATGGATAGAGGCTGGGGAGCGAGAGAAAGGGAGACCTCGGGGAGAGTCAAGGGATGGATAGAGGCGGGGGAGTGAGATGAAGGGAGACCTCGGGGGAGCGTCAAGGGATGGGGAGAGGCTGAGGAGTGAGATGAAGGGAGACCTCGAGGGAGAGTCAAGGGGTGGGTAGAGGCTGGGGAGTGAGATGAAGGGAGACCTCGGGGAGAGTCAAGGGACGGGTAGAGGCTGAGGAGTGAGATGAAGAGAGACCTCTGGGGGGGGGGGGGGAACGTCAAGGGATGGGTAGAGGCTGGGGAGTGAGGTGAAGGGAGACCTCGGGGAAAGTCAAGGGGTGGGTTGAGGCTGAGGAGTGAGATGAAGGGAGACCTCGGGGGGCGTCAAGGGATGGGTAGAGGCTGAGGAGTGAGATGAAGGGAGACCTCGGGGAGAGTCAAGGGGTGGGTAGAGGCTGGGGAGTGAGATGAAGGGAGACCTCGCCGAGAGTCAAGGGGTGGGTAGAGGCTGGGGAGTGAGATGAACGGAGACCTCGGGGAGAGTCAAGGGATGGGTAGAGGCGCGGGAGTGAGATGAAGGGAGACCTCGGGGAGAGTCAAGGGACGGGTAGAGGCTGGGGAGTGAGATGAAGGGGGACCTCTGGGAGAGTCAAGGGATAGATAGAGGCGGGGGAGTGAGATGAAGGGAGACCTCGGGGAGAGTCAAGGGATGGGTAGAGGCGGAGGAGTGAGATGAAGGGAGACCTTGGGGAAAGTCAAGGGATGGGTAGAGGCGGGGGAGTGAGATGAAGGGAGACCTCGGGGAGAGTCAAGGGGTGGGTAGAGGCGGGGGAGTGAGATGAAGGGAGACCTCGGGGAGAGTCAAGGGATGGTAGAGGCGGGGGAGTGAGATGAAGGGAGACCTCGGGGAGAGTCAAGGGATGGGTAGAGGCTGGGGAGTGAGATGAAGGGGGACCTCGGGGAGAGTCAAGGGATGGATAGAGGCGGGGGAGTGAGATGAAGGGAGACCTTGGGGAGAGTCAAGGGACGGGTAGAGGCTGGGGAGTGAGATTAAGGGAGACCTCGGGGAGAGTCAAGGGATGGATAGAGGCGGGGGAGTGAGATGAAGGGAGACCTCGGGGAGAGTCAAGGGATGGGTAGAGGCAGGGGAGTGTGATGAAGGGAGACCTCGGGGAGAGTCAAGGGATGGTAGAGGCGGGGGAGTGAGATTAAGGGAGACCTCGGGGAGAGTCAAGGGATGGATAGAGGCGGGGGAGTGAGATGAAGGGAGACCTCGGGGAGAGTCAAGGGACGGGTAAAGGCTGGGGAGTGAGATGTAGGGAGACCTCGGGGAGAGTCAAGGGTTGGGTAGAGGTGCGGGAGTGAGATGAAGGGAGACCTCGGGGAGAGTTAAGGGATGGTAGAGGCGGGGGAGCGAGAGAAAGGGAGACCTCGGGGAGAGTCAAGGGACGGGTAGAGGCTGGGGCGTGAGATGAAGGGAGACCTCGGGGAGAGTCAAGGGGTGGGTAGAGGCGCGGGAGTGAGATGAAGGGAGACCTCGGGGAGAGTCAAGGGACGGGTAGAGGCTGGGGAGTGAGATGAAGGGAGACCTCGGGGAAAGTCAAGGGGTGGGTAGAGGCGGGGGAGCGAGAGAAAAGGAGACCTCGGGGAGAGTCAAGGGATGGATAGAGGCTGAGGAGTGAGATGAAGGGAGACTTAGGGAGAGTCAAGGGATGGATAGAGGCTGGGGAGTGAGATGAAGGGAGACCTCGGGGGAGAGTCAAGG
This sequence comes from Lissotriton vulgaris, assembly GCF_964263255.1. Classification (NCBI taxonomy): domain Eukaryota; kingdom Metazoa; phylum Chordata; class Amphibia; order Caudata; family Salamandridae; genus Lissotriton; species Lissotriton vulgaris. Next base: position 712,221,666 of record NC_141694.1, read on the forward strand.
GATGGGTAGAGGCTGGGGAGTGAGATGAAGGGAGACCTCGGGGAAAGTCAAGGGGTGGGTTGAGGCAGAGGAGTGAGATGAAGGAAGACCTCGGGGGAGAGTCAAGGGGTGGGTAGAGGCTGGGGAGCGAGAGAAAGGGAGACCTCGGGGAGAGTCAAGGAGCGCGTAGAGGCTGGGGAATCTGATAAAGTGAGACCTCGGGGAGAGTTAAGCGATGGGTAGAGCTTGGTGAGTCAGAGGAAGGAGTTGTGGGTTCAGGGAGAGAGAGTTGTGGCATGTTTATCAAGCAAAGGACGAGCTGCTATGATGACGATGTGGTCATGAGTTTGACTGGGGTTGAGGATTAGCTTTGGGGGGATTAGAGAGGTAGTGAAGTCAGAAGATGTCATCAGTTTGATGAGTGTGAAAATAAATGGAGGCTGTGGTGCAAGGGCAGAATAATTTGAGGCTGGAATAGAGGGCCAGTGCTGTCCCTCAGTGCTAGACTGACAGCCAGTGTGCGCCAGTTCTAACTGACTGCATTGTCCACTGTTGGTTGTCGTCGTTGGGTCTGGTGGTAAATGAAGGAGTAGCACGGGGAGGAACCGGGTTCAAGCCCCCCACATACAAGTACCAGCACATGGAGTGGGCATGCCCATTCCCAATGTGTGTTGCATAGCAGAAACCTTATTTTCTCAAACTTTTTCCTGCCAACCTCTGCCTGTCCACCACATCTATCTACCCTTCTGCTGATTCCCCAGCCTCTCGGTATGGGGTGCATTCCTCCGCCCGTGTGTCAATGAATTGTGCTATGTTGTGGTAATATGTGCATTGTTGTGACATTGTGGAAATGGGGCAAGTGAGTACATTTCTATTGGGTTCTGAAAAATGGGCGAATATGTGCCATGCTGAGTTAGTAGTGTATGTCAAGGGGCATTAGACTTGGCAGCAAAGGGTTAATGTGTGTAATGTGTAGGTATCTGGTTTTCTAATGTTATGTTGTCATGTTATCTGCTCTGCTAGGCCTGTACCATTAGTATGGTATTGCAATAGCAGTTGGTGTTGACCAAGATTGGCGGGTGGGGAGATGGAAAAAAAATGTACCTTCGACCTGCTGCTTCACACTCTTTTGCTCCTCTCCTCTCCTCTCCTCCAAGCACAGGCTCCCAGACTCCACTGCGGCCAATCCGGACGCTGCTCTCATGCTGCTGGTTGCTGCATGAAAGCAGTGTCTGGATTGTCCTGAGCGCCATGAACTTACGCTTCCAGTGAGACTGGGAGCCTGTGCCTGCTTTCTCCAGCCCGGCAATGCAGCTCGGGATAGAGACAGCTTCAGTGCGCATGTGGGTTTGGCCGGCCAAACCGTCTTGCTCATTGAAGGCAGGGCCCACCACTACCCCTCAGTGCCTGTAACTCCCCCTGCCCACCCCCAAAGACTGGTCAGTAAAGGAAAAATAAAACAATAATAAAAAGTATTTATTATGGTTTTACTATTCCTTTCCTGCCATTTTGAGACAGCCGGCAGGGTGAGGGGGTCTGTGGGGGGGGGGGGGTCGACACTTCTCGCCCTTATCAAAGGAGCCGCCGCTGTGGTATTGTAGTGTTTTCACATTTGTGCCCTTTCATACATTTCCAGATTTCCTTCAATCAATTGTTAATTGTTTGGTTGTGTTTGATTGTGATGGTTAGTAGTAATTCCTTAAAGGTCTTGTTTAGTAAAGTTTATTGTTACTTAACATGAAACTAGCATGAGCTGATTCTAGTAAAGGCCTTTTTAGTGGTTGGAGTTTGTGGTGTGCTGAAGCACTTTTGTGTATTTTATTGAGCTGGGTGGTCAGTTGTCCATTGGCCCGGCCAAGGGAGATTGTTTTCTGGCAGCATCACTACTCTGGTAAAAGTTACTGATGCAATGTGTGTAGTAGATTTAGGTTAAGATTATCTGAATGCCTACAAGGCGTATGTTGATGTGTTACTTGGGTAGAGCTGTCGAGCTGGCGAGCTGGCAGCACTTTGCCAACTGTATACAGCGCCTGGATACCCCCAGGGTGATAAGCAGCGCTATACAAATACCGTCTGATTGATTGAAGGATATGACTTTGGTGTTCTCATGTGCAGTCAGTGAAGCTATCTTTTGTGTTTGAGAAAATAAAGATAATTAATCTAGTTGGCAAGGTGTAGTGTAGTGGGTATAGTTGCAAAAAATCAAGTTCTTGTGTGATGGGAGGTAGGATCAGAGAAGCAAAGCAGGAGAGAGGGAGTGACCAAAATGAATTCAGTGTGTGTGTCTGTATGAGGCGTGTTTGCAGTGTTTTTTGGGCCTACCGCTTTGCAGAGGGCCTGTCTTAGCAGATGTTCCAGGGGTTGTCAGACGCTCTTCTGGGACTCTCCTCTCTGGAGAGTTATTTAGGATCAGTAGCTCAAAAGTAGCAGCTCTTGAAGAAATTCTGCTCACTTCAACAGGAAGGAGAGAACAAGCTGAGAGAGCCGGAAAAGCAAGAAGAGACCAGAGGAGGGAAAAAAACTGAGATAAAAATGAAAAGGTAGGTAAAGTAGACAGAAGATTTCAGCAAAAATATGAAAAACATTAGTATGTAAGCGAAGGAGCCAGAACTCGAGAATATGGGCAGGAAAGGGAAAAGAAGGAACATTATTTATCAATTGCAAAAAGTGTGTGTTAAAAATGTGATTTAGGTGCCTCGTGATAGTGACCTTTTAGAGAATTATAGGTGTAATTTGATGTTGAGTGGCGATTTGTATGGGGGGGGGGGAATACACCATATGCAGAGATTATTTGTAATTTATTTGTCCCAGGTTCTGATCCTCCTCCTTTATGAAAGTGGGTAAACTCAGATTCTGCACATATCTGTGTTACCTTTGTATCAAAAATTCCAATTCTAAAAACGTAGCTCCATTCCAGCAGTTTACTGGCAGTAGGAGCTTTGTATCAGGGTATAGGGATTAAAATGAGAGAACTTGAACAAATCTATTAAAACATACTAAATTGCACCATTTCACGCCCAAGATCACCTCAATCTGTCCGAACTGATATGTTTTTGCTACTATAAAAAGTTTTGAACTTGTCTGTTGTGGTTCATGTAAGATTTGGTTATTAAGTAGGACAAGTGGATTTCTCTAGAAGGGCAAGCAGATTTCTGAATAATTTTGCCCTTTAGGCAAGTAGATTTTTAAAAGACGTCCACACCCCTGAAACTGACTCATCTTTTTTCCTATACATTCCAAAAAGAATAATGAAGTAGATTTCCCATTGAAACACAGTACAAACACAGTGTGGTCTAACCAATATAGCTGCCTTTTTATTTTTCAAGGGGTTAGATTAACCAATCATACTGGGTGTCTTCATTCACATGTACCGTGGTATACCGCCAAGGTACTACAGTATACAGCGGCCCAATATATCACTAAGGTATTGTGCCTTATTACTGAAAAACAACTGAAAAAATTCAGATCACATAACAAAAAAGACCTTTCCCACCCCATAATCTATATTCATGCCAGATTCATGTACATCTGTTCAGTCATTTTGTCGCTACCCCTGTCTAAAAAGTCTATGGAAAAAACATAGGTGGATAAACCTGTTTTGGGACCCATCGTTTTTTATTTGCACTGTCTTAACTAATCATCACAAAACTTTGTGTTGGCTGCCAATGTAGAAAAAAGAATAGGTCTGCTAAGTTTTGTGGAGATTCATCAAACCGTGACAGTTATTAGCAAGCAAAAATCTGACGAATTCCTACCTCTGGGAATCCTAACTATAACTGCAGAGTGGCTATCGTCACTGTGTTATATATATATATATATATATATATATATATATATATATATATATATATATATATATATATATATATATATATATATATATATATATATATATATATATATATATATATATATATATATCCAAACGCAAAGAACCCTGAATTGAGAAGCCGTACACGGCCGTGTTTGTCACCTTCTTTATTTGGTAAGTAGCAGGGAACCAGACGTTGCCTCCACACCCCAGGTTCACCAAACATGTTTCGGGCCATCATGCCCTTGATCTCTGGCATCAAATGAGGCACCGCTGCAATAGTCTTACCCTCACTCGCAGCACATGAAATATCCTCCGGCCCAGTGGGCGTGTCACATTTGCATTCTGGTCTCTGTAGTTCTAAAAATTCATCAGCCATAATGAAATGCAGCAATGTCTCTCCTTGTGTGAAAACTCAAGTAGTTTGTGCATGTAGAAAGCACGGCTGGGTCCCTGCTTGTGCCGCTCACCAAAACCGGTTCACGCTGTTCCGTTAAGCACTTCAAAGTTCATTGCACTAATGGAGCCGCTCTTTTGCAGGAAGCCAGCGGTCCCTGCAGGGGCCCCCATAGGAGGGCAGACCCCGTAGTAGGTCCGTGGGCAGCCGGCCGCCCATTCCGGGGGTGGGGGGTGGGAGTTGGGGGGCGTCAACGATAAGGGGGGGCAGGTTGAGGGGGTGGGCCCCGGGGCAGGATATAAGGGTAGCCCCTCCTACCACGCGCCCTCTTTGCTGCTGCCCCCACACCAGTTAGTTGGCTCCACTGGCAGCTCCTCGCCAGCCGTAGGGTCGTAGGTTGCCCCCGCCCCCTCCCCTTCCCCGTCGACGCGAGGGCCGTGCTTTTCAGCTCCGATAAGGTAAGCGGAGTACACTGCCTCCCCCTGGGCCCCGTCCTTGGGCAAAACCCAAGTCGACAGGGCTCCGTGGCTATGCCACGGGGGGGCAGGAGATCCGTGATCGTGTTACGGGTAGGGGGCTTGTTGCGAGCGGCAGGCGGGTGTGAGGGCAACAACCGTGTGCGATGTAAATATGGGCCGCGTGCTCAGCCCGGCGTTTTGCCTTGTGTGGGTGCACCGGAGGTCAGGGTGTTAGGCCGTAGACCGTGGAGTTGTTGAATGAGGACCGCGCAACCGGCCATATGGCTAGCTTTGCGGTATAGGTTGTTTTCAATGAGATGTCGGCCTGTAATGGTAATTTATTTACAGCGGCTGGGGCGGTAATATGCGGCTGAACGTCTAGAGCGTGGTCCCCGCCGGCATTTCGAGCGGCCGAGACTGCGATAGGCCGTTAGCGTTTTAATCAGGTTATCAACCGCATGCTGGGCTCTCTATGCTTAAAAGAGCTGCTTAGCGTGTCAGGATGCCGCTTCACTGCTCCCAGTCGTCAGAGTCCCCTCCGGGGACGCTGATAGCGTGGCCCTCTGGAAGAGCGTCACACGGGCTGGCCCGGGGCCCTTGGGAGCAGGAGGCTTCCATTCAGATTGACAAGGTGCAAGCATTCATGATTTGGGTGAAAGATGAGGGGAAGAGCCACTCGTGGATGGCGGGTCACCTGTCGGCCATCGGGCATCATGCCAGGCTGTTAAATCAGAAGGACCCCACCACATTATTTACGACCAGGGCAGCGCTCAAAGGTTGGGCAAGAGTGATGCCTAAATTAGTAGACCAAAGGGCCCCCATTGATTACGAGACATTAAAAAGCATGATAGACGCCCTTCCCACGGTCACCCACTCTGCCTACGAAGCATCCCTCTTCGCAGTGACATTCAGCTTAGCGTTTTTTGGAGCCTTTAGAATAGGGGAGTTGGTGGCCCGCTCCAAGAAAGAGATGAACTCTAGGGCCCTCCTGATGAAGGACGTGCGACTTACAGCTGAATCAGTAGAGATTTACTTACAATTCTCAAAGACAGACCAAGCAGGCAGGGGTAGGAGCATCTCATTACATCGCCTGGGCAACGACAGCTACTGCCCGGTGGCCCTGCTAGCCGCCTTCTTGTCTTGCCGCCCATGTACAGAAAGGCTGCTATTGATACACTTAGACGGCTCCCCGGTTACTAAATACCATGTGGAGCATGTGATGCAAGGGTGCCTATTCTTGGCTGGCTATACAACAAAAGGGGCCAAGTTCAGCTCCCACTCTTTTAGAATAGGGGCGGCCACCACAGCTTTCAAGGAAGGTCTGCCAGCCGAGGCAATTAAGAGGGTAGGGCGGTGGGACTCCAACTGCTTCAAAAGATATGTGAGACCAGTTAGTGCAATACCCCCTTTTAGCAGAAGTGAAGTAGGGAACGTGTAAGCAAAGAGAGAATATGTTTGCGTATGCCACGGTTACGTGGCCTTTTCTGGTTTGTAGTGCAATGTGAATTATAGACTACAGTTGCCACGTTTTTGGTGGTTGTTTTACTTAGCAGTGCTTTGAAGTGTTCAAATAAACTATAATCTTGCAACACATTGTGTTTTATTGCAGGCACAGGGGTGTGGGTGATGGGGCACTCTTATGACACAAGATTGGCGAGATGGGTGAATGCAAGCACGTGGAAGCATGGCTTCACCAACACTAGTATATCCCGGTTTGGCCTCCCTGGAATGCACTGGCCTGCACTCTTAGCGACGCTGCGTAAGACATTGAGGGAGAATAGACGACCGCCAAACATCTTGGTGGTGCATTTAGGGGGGAATGACCTGGTATCATTAGGCAAGAGACGACTATTAGATGCGATGAGGAAGGACTTGAGCATCCTGAGCTGTGAGCTGGGACCATGCAGCATATGGTGGTCGGAAATAACTCCCAGACCTATATGGCATGGAGCGATCTCGCAGGAGGCGCTGGAAGTTACCCGCATGCGTGTAAACGCAGCTATGCGTAAATTTGCAGATATGCGAGGGGTGGGTTTCATCAGGCACGGCCTACTGCACGCGAAATCCATTGGTTGCTGGGAATCTGACGGGGTGAATTTGTCCAAGGTAGGCATGGCAATATTCCTACTAGATTTAGGGGAAGCACTGGAAACAGCAGGATGCAAGTAGAGGAGAATAGGGGGCTAGGTAGTGGGGGCTCTGGGCGCAGCGGTTGCCACGCCCAGGGCTGTGGAAGAGGTACAAGGCGATCCCCATACTGGACAGGCGCAGAAACAGGACCTGAAGCCCCAGTGCGAAACGCACCGTGCTGAGTCATACATAATCCAAGGGGCCCTTCTTGGGGACTTGGTTTCGACGGCGCCCCGTTAGTCCTTAGGGCGGTTCTAAGCCTGAGCAACCGGGGGCTTGCCGATAGCGCCCCGCCCGGATGGGTAAGGTGTGAGTTAACTCTCCCTTGTCCGGAGGGTGGGGTGGGTGGATGATAGGTCCGCCGGTGGGAGGAGTTTCCTCCCAGGTACCACACCGGGCTATGGCCGCTGGTGTCTGTTAATTTGGCTCAACTTCAGGCTCCCTGCAACAAGGGGTTGCGGGGTGGAGGGGGTCGCCTGTCAGTTAACCCATCCTGTTATTTGTCCTACAAATAAACCTGCAACTTCTTCATCCAAACATACTTGTCTGTGTTTCATTTGGGGTTTTGGGGAGGTTGTCGGCAGAGGAGTACCGATGGAACTACTATGCAGGAGGCCCGCGGTCCCTGCAGGGGACCCCATACGAGGGCAGACCCCGTAGTAGGTCCGTGGGCAGCCGGCCGCCCATTCCGGGGGTTGGGTGCGGGAGTTGGGGGGCGTCAATGATAAGGGGGGGGCGGGTTGAGGGGGCGGGCCCCAGGGCAGGATATAAGTGTAGCCCCTCCTACCACGTGCCCTCTTTGCTGCTGCCCCCACACCAGATAGTTCGCGCCTCTGGCTGCTCCTCGCCAGCCGTAGGGTCGTAGGTTGCCCCCGCCCCCTCCCCTTCACCGTCGGACGCGAGGGCCACGCTTTTCAGCTCCCCTCCCTGCCGCTCACCCGCTGAAAGGGGGGAAGTGGGGAGGGGGGACAGTAATAATGTATTAATGTTTTCTCTTGTTGCAGGAGGAGTTACAAGGCGATCCCCATACAGGACAGGCGCAGGAACAGGACCTGAAGCCCCAGTGCGAAACGCACCGTGCTGAGTCATACATAATCCAAGGGGCCCTTCTTGGGGACTTGGTTTCGACGGCGCCCCGTTAGTTCTTAGGGAGGTTGTAAGCCTGAGCAACCGGGTGCTTGCCGATAGCGCCCCGCCCGGATGGGTAAGGTGTGAGTTAACTCTCCCTTGTCCGGAGGGTGGGGTGGGTGGACGATAGGTCCGCCGGTGGGAGGAGTTTCCTCCCAGGTACCACACCGGGCTATGGCCGCTGGTGTCTGTTACTTTGGCTCAACTTCAGGCTCCCTGCAACAAGGGGTTGCGGGGTGGAGGGGGTCGCCTGTCAGTTAACCCATCCTGTTATTTGTACTACAAATAAACCTGCAACTTCTTCATCCCAACATACTTGTCTGTGTTTCATTTGGGGTTTTGGGGAGGTTGTGGGCAGAGGCGTACCGATGGAACTACTACGCAGCGGGGCTTCTCGCGACCCTGGCCGGGCCGCAACAATATCCAAACGCAAAGAACCCTGAATTGAGAAGCCGCACACAGCTGTGTTTGTCACCTTCTTTATTCGGTAAGTAGCAGGGAACCAGATGTTGCCTCCACACCCCAGGTTCACTAAACATGTTTCGGGCCATCATGCCCTTGATCTCCGGCATCAAATGAGGCACCGCTGCAATAGTCTTACGCCGCACTCGCAGCTCATGAAATATCCTCCGGCCCAGTGGGCTGCCTGGGTCACGGAAAGCCCCCTCACCGATAACTGTGAGTCTCAGGCACTGACAAGCCAAGTAAGTGCCAGGAGAGCAACGTGGGACTATTGGTTGCGAAACAGAAGGCAGTTTACTTACCCAGTGTTTATGCATACCTACTAAAGGATGAGAAAGTATCAGAAGCACAATGGGAGGTAACCCACGAAGGGTATTGAAATAACAGAACTTTAAATACCAGAATGCACTACATGGCACGCCCACTTTGGCAGAACGTTTATAATCACGCTGCGAGTGCAGCGCCACTTCTTGCCTACACTGCTCCGAATACATATATCACGCACAATGCACTTTGGGAGCAGTAGTTCATCATTACAGTCATGTGGTGCACCGTGTTAAATCAGGCTCGGGTGCACCTGGGTCCTTGTGATCCAGTCTGTGAGCAAGGCATGACGCCGAAACGTTAGCTGCATGGAAGCAGGCACTTTTGAGACTTTGGAAATACAGCCAGTTTCTACTGTATTGCACCTCACCTTGTTTGTTTTGCCAGGAAGGTGATGGTGGGCTGCCCTGTGCCCATGTTTATCTGATGCTTTTTTGGGGAATATATATATATATATATACACACACACAGAAACTCCAGAGTCTTCCTCTATTCCACTCTCAGGCAAAGTTAGTGATAGAGTAGGCATTTCAAATGCACTTGTTCCTCACCCTCTTACTTATCCCATGTATCCTTCCCTGGATTCAATTACACACCTGCGGCTTTCCTTTTGAATCCCGCTTTCTCCACAAATCTTCTGGGGAGAGGCCTTTGGCATAAACTGAACTATCATGTATAATGTAATAGTAACAGTGCCTGTCTGGATGTGCCAATTGAAAATTAATGTGACTACCCTGGGCGAAAACGATCAGTCTGCGAATTTATCAATAATGATGTATCAATATCACTACTAAATACTCCTGGCGCATTAGTACAAGTCCCTTACTCTTTGTGGTCTCAACATGCTAGTAATGTACGGTGCATTTTAACTACAGATCATTTCAGTATCAGATTCAACCCAATGAAGAAGCGTCCCCTTATAGCCAGAACAACTGGAATTATGAGGCAGGGGAGGGCCGAATTATGCAGCAGGGATGAGTAAATTGGGTGAGAAACGACAAATTATGAGGCATTATGCGGCACATTTTGGGAGAGTAATACTACAATATTTTGTCATTTTTAAACTTATTATCACTCTCTGTGCATTAATTGCAAGTCATTAGTACCAGTTTAAGGGAAACATCCTTTACGACGCAACTTTTACCACGCAGTGCCTTTACAACGCAGGTTTTTCAACACAAGTCATTACAACGAATTGCGCTGGGGGGCGCTCTAGGATAGGTAATAGTTTAATTTACTATCCAACACCTTCCCTACTATCCACGGGGACTGGAGTTGGAATAGTAAATTAAACTATTCACTATCCAGCACCCTGCGTTGAAAAACCTGCGTTGTAAAAGCATGCGTGGTAAAAGCATGCGTTGTAACAATGTACATCCCCATTTTAACACCCCCCCAAAAAAAATATGCTACAGAAACGTGACAAGTCAACATTTCAAATGAGCCTTCGACTGCACTGCAACACATGTCGCTGCGTTATTATGAACTTTTAAACCATTTGAGCCAGTCGCGGCCCATGCAGGTACGCATGGTGGGGTGGGGCAGGGTGGGCGGAAGTGAAAGTGACAAACGACGGAGTATGGAAAATAAAATAAATAAATAAATAAAACCAATTACTGCTGCAACCTGCTTATCTGCATGGGCCGCAAATGGTTTGAGCTAGAAACATATTTTGTTGTTGTTGTTAAAATCTGCAAATTTTGCAGCAATTGCGCCAAACTCACATAAGTCACAACCTGTGATTGTCCATAGGCCAACTGGCCATGTGGGGGCTAGGACACCCTGTGTCCCAAAGTCAGGGGCAGCCTAAACGTAGCAGCTGCCCACAAAGTGCTGGGCAGCTGTGGAGACACTGGGGCCAACGCTGGAGCCTTGTGGCCCTAAACAAATACAATGCCCCCTGAGCCTCTCAGGCTCTGAAGAATGAAATGCCCCCACGAGCCTCTCTGGGCTCGCAACTTAAGGAATGCCTGGAGCCTCTCTGGGCTCCAAGTAAAGAAATGCCGCCAAGAGCCTTTCATGCTCGAACACAAACTGCGGCCTTTGTTGGAGTCTTGCTGGGCTCAAAAACAAGCAATGCCCCCGAGCCTCTCTGGGCTCTGAAAACAACTGCTGCCTGTTTGGCTGGAGTCCCCATCCTGGGGACTTAAAAACGATAATGGCCCCCGGAGCCCTCGTGGGCTTCTGAACAAATGCCCCCAGAACCCTTCAAGCTCTAACTAAACAAATGGGCCGTCATTGGAGTCCCCCTCCTTGTGACTCTAAGACAAGAGAAATGCCGCCTCGAGCCTCGCAGGCTCATAAATACAAATGTGGGGCTGTGAGCCTCTCGTGGCTCTCAGCACCAATGCGCCGTCATTGGAGTCCCCCTCCTGGGGACTCTGACAAGGGCTCGGTATACCATAAGGCCCAAGAACCTTTCACGGGGCTGAGGAGGGACCCGCGGGGACGCTCGCACTCACCGGTAGTAGGCGGCGTTTCCCCTCGGCGGTGTCTCCTCTCGGCTCCTGGGCTGCGGGGCTCTCCCTCCTTTCACAGGAGCCCAGATGGGGGGAAAACACCAGTTGCTTCTTTGTGCCGGCGCGGGTCTCTCCTGCGACACCGGAGCCCCGCCTGCTCTCTCCACCGCCCTGCTCCTCTCCTCGTGCTGCGGGGGCGGGACTTCCAGGTCGCCCCTTCGGCTTCCGGGTTGTCGCAGGCAGCGCGACGACCCGGCGGGGAGGACACTAGCTGGTGGCATGATCCGGGGCAAATGCCGGGTGGGCACCGGCTCCTTTTACATAAATATTAAATCGAGGTGGGCCCCAAAAACGGCACCAGGACCCTGGTGGGGTGGGCACCTGCCAGGGGTACGAAATCTGCCAAAACAGGTCCACTGCCGGGTGGGCACCGGCCAAAGTGAATAAAGCGCCCCCAGGCACTCAGAAGGCAATTAAAGCGCTCCCAAGCTCTAGCAGCAAGGATAAAGCGCTCCCCAGCGCTAGGGTACAAATAATGCGCTCACAGGCGCTTAGAGGCCACAAGTCCAGCAATGTTTTGGAGGCAGCCAGGGGGGCAAGGCTGGGCCCAGAGCCAGCTCACTGGGCCTCCAGGCAGGGAGGCAGTCCAAGTGGCGGTCCTCCTGGCGCCCAACAGCAACAACCCCCCTCAGCAAAAGGATCCTGGAAGAGAACAAATTGTAAGGGGACACAGCCCCTTCTTATACTGTAAATTCCTTTGTCTGTGGGTAGGGTGGGGGAAGAACCAGTTGCAGCTGGTCTGGGAGCACCCTTGATGTGCTCAGCCCCTCACTCTATTCACTGGCAGGGTTAGGGTCATTAGGCGCACCACAGGGGGCGGAGCCAGCATTGTGTGGGGAAAGCCCAGCCCTATTCAGGACCCAGGTGCACAATTTTAATAATTTAGTGTCACTTTCATTACCTGTTTTAATTCTCCTGCACACTTCCCCTGTACCCTGCTCGGGGCTCACACGCTCTGGACCTAAACCGCACAGCGGATCTAATCGCTGGTTGCAGTTTTAAACCGCAAAACACAGGGACGCCATTCCCGCCGCGGACACAGGCCACGCCCCTTTTTCGAGAGGCCACGCCCCCGCCGGCCGTCACTACTAAAGGACGCTGAATACAAGCGTCACATAGATGGAAATTTCTCCTGAGGCGGAAGCCGGGAGTAGGTTGCACAATTTTAATAATTTAGTGTCACTTTAATTACCTGTTTTAATTTTCCTGCACACTTCCCCTGTACCCTGCTCTGGGCTCACACGCTCTGGACCTAAACCGCACAGCGGATCTAAGCGCTGGTTGCAGTTTCAAACCGCTAAACACAGGGACGCCATTCCCGCCGCGGACACCGGCCACGCCCCTTTTTCTAGATGCCTTTTGTTAGAGGAACGCATGCCAGATGCAGTGTTTCTCACTGAAACGTGGCTTGCGTCGGACTCCGACCCTGTCTTAGTGACAGCCCTTCCTCCAGGTTTCCAAATTATTCGGCAAGATCGTCCTGAAGGGAGAGGAGGAGGCCTAGCCATTATATATAAGGAGCAATACCACTGTCGAGTAATCGCTGAAGTAATTCCAGATTGTGAGAGCTTAGCATTCACTCTGGAATTCTCCCCTAACAATTGCTTTTCAGGTACGGTGGTATATCGCCCCCCGGGACCCCCAAACAGTTTCACAATCTCCTTCCGCCGATCGTGGCTGAACGTGTTAGCACTGCCTCTAATTATACTTTGCTAGGGGATCTCAACTTTCATTTTGATACTGCCCTGGATCATACAGCTATGACACTTGTAGACGACCTAGCTGCTCTACAATGAGTCCAACGTGTGAAGGCACTGACTCACGTTAAGGGCCACTTACTGGACCCTGTGTTCAGTAATTGTGCAGACCTTGTGGTTGGGCTACCAATCTCCCTCCCGTGGACTGATCATCTACTGGTGCCTTTCACCTGGACCACATTTAAGCCACTCCCTTCGAGACCCACTGTAAGGCATGCCAGATCCTGGGCGCGGCTACCAGTCGATGACTGGGCAAGTAGACTCGCGACTGACCAACCCTCCTATAATGAGGACCCATGTTTGGCCAACCAGGAATATGAAGACTGGATCACACAATCCCTTGAAGCCACTCTCCCCCTGAGTAAGATAATGCTGAAACGTTCCCAAAAAACTGCCCCCTGGTACTCAGAAGCTATCAGGGAAAAGAAACACCAATGCAGGAAAATAGAAAGACGATGGCGTTTAGATTACTCTTTGGAGGAAAAAACCCGATATCGAGAGGCAATTAAAATCTACAAAACCGAGGTTAAATCTGCCCAATCTGTATACTTCTCTGATAAAATCTTACAAGCTAAGTCCAAGCCTAAAGAAATTTTTCAAATACTGAAAAAACTCACAAAACTTCCCCCTTCTAGCTTGCACGATGAAAAAACAACAGCCCACTGCAATGACCTGGCAGAATTTTTCCACCAGAAAGTTAATAAAATATATTCATCTCTTCCCTCTATAGCAATTGTCCCCATAGCTCAGGATCGAACAAATCTGGGGGATACTTCATTGGAACCCTTGCTAACACTGGACCACTTCCCTCCACTAGACCTTGAATCTTTAAATTCTATTGCCCGCAAGGTAAAATCCGGGTCTCCATGTGATCCAGCACCTCCAGAAGCCATGATGTTGGCATCTCAGGTCACTTTACCAACTATTTTGGACCTCCTGAATGCCTCCATCACCTCTGGCACTGTCCCTCCCGCTTGGAAGCTGGCCATGGTCCGAGCTCTGCTAAAAAATCCCAATCTGGATCCCTCTGACTTTAGCAACTATCGGCCGATTTCTCTGCTCCCCTGGGTGAGCAAAATCCTTGAGAGATACATCAATCTCCAGCTGGTGAATTTTCTTGAAAACAACCAGCTGTTAGATGCCACCCAGACGGGTTTTAGACCCAGACACGGAACAGAGACTGCCCTTCTAGCAGTCACAGAGGAAACCAGAAAAATCCTAGATCAGGTGGGGTCAGTGGCAGTGATCCTCCTTGACCTAAGCGCGGCATTCGATACGGTCAGCCATGACACTCTGCTGACCCGCCTCTTGAATGTCTGAATAGTGGATGGAGCTTGGCTATGGCTCAAATCCTTCTTGAGTGATAGATCATTCCAAGTTTTTGATGGAGACACTGTATCCATGAGCAGGCCGTTGAGGTGTGGAGTCCCACAAGGCTCCTCTTTAAGCCCCGCGCTTTTTAACATCTATATGAGACCACTGGCTGAGGTTGTTCGTCCGTTTGGGGTTAAGATTATTTCTTAAGCGGACGACACCCAGCTGGTGGTCTCCTTGGCGCAGGAGGCCGCTCTACCGTCGTCAGGTGGGCTAATAAAGTGCCTAGAGGAGGTAAAGGGCTGGATGACCTCCTCATCTCTTAAGCTCAATGGGGACAAAACGGAGCTGATGCTCCTGGGTCCCTCAAACCCCACCTTTTTCAACTCCTTGTGGCCTCCTTGTCTAGGGACCCCCCCAGTACCCAAGGACAATATTAAGAGCCTTGGGGTGTGGCTGGACAAGACCCTCTCGTTTAACATCCAGGCTACAAAACTGTCGGCCACCTGCTTCGGACTTCTCAGGATGCTAAAGAAAGTCCTCCCTCTTTTGCCTATGGAGGCAAAGCAGGTGGCCATCCAAGGTCTGATACAGTCCCGCTTAGACTTCAACAATGTCCTCTACCTTGGCTCCACGGAATACACCTTGCGTAGACTACAGATAGTGCAGAACTGTGCGGCCCGCACACTGTTACAGCTGCCACGCAGACAATCAGCCAGACCTGGTCTGATTAGCCTGCACTGGCTGCCAGTGCGACAGAGAGTCATCTTTAAGGCCATGTGTATTGCCCATCAGGCCTTTTGGGACACAGGACCAATGATTACCCGGGACCTAGTAAATCAGTACCAACCTGGCAGAAACCTTCGCTCTAGCCAGGCCTGTTTGGCTATAGCTCCGAGAATAAAAAAGACAAGGGCGGGCGGCAGGACGTTTACCTATAATGCCGCCAAGATCTGGAACTCACTTCCTCTTCATCTCAGATCCAACCCTAACCTCTCCTCCTTTCGAAAACAGCTGAAGACTTTTTTGTTTAACACTCCTTGTTAAATTCTGAAAGTTACCCTCGTCAAGCAATTTCTATTCTGGTCTTTAGCGCTTGGACGCCTCTGGGCAGCAACCGCGCTCTACAAATCTACTTTTCATTTCATTTCATTTCATTTCATTTCCTCCCCAGCCATCAGGATGCTAATCTCCACACTCACCACCGGGCAGACCCATCCAGACTCCTGGAGCCAGGCTCACCAGCAGCCCCAGCCAATCACACGCCAGCACCTTTACAGCACACGCACAGCCATGTCTAGAAGTGGCACTTCCACACTAGACACATACACGCCGCATACATCATTTCGCAGCATTCAATCACATGAGTCTGCACATACCAGACTCGAGCCTGTACACCCCACGCATCAGGAACTACCAGGGACACAGATATTCCCCATGCATTCCTATGGGAGGGCAGGCCAACCTTACTCCAAGCACTCAGAGTGCGCACGCACTTTCCACTGGGACACAGTGAAAGTGCGCAGAACCCAAAAATCACCATCACCAGGTCACCATTAAAAGCAAAAAGTTTAGGGGTGAACCTGCCAAAAGGGCAAAGTCCAACAATATATATATATATTTTTGGGAAGTTTTATATAGCGCAAACTAGACCCGAAGGTATCAGAGCGCTTTACCTGAGCACTAGTTAGGTTACAGAAGGACACATACATTTTTGTTAGGCACGGGGAGATTAAGCGATTTGCCCAGAATCACAGAATGTTGAGCGTCCCTGCTGAGACTCGAACCCGAGTCCCCAGCTCTGAGGTCGACCGCCCTAGCCGTTCGGCCACATTCTCTCCCCCTTCATGCTTTCTGCTGTGAAGGAAAGAGTTAGGGGTACCAGTGGTCAGACTTGTTTTCTCTGCTTCTGAAGCCACAATGTAGACCAGCATCTGTTGAACAGCTAGGCTCTCGCAACTACAAACAAATGTTCCACAATTCAGTGTAATTGATAAGTGACAAAAGACAAAATAACATGGAAGCAGATCCTTTGGTGTGTCGCTTATCCCAGCAGGGTGGAGATTTATTAGATCCAGACTTGATGAATAACAGTAAGCCGACACGTGTTTCGTCGTGTGCCGTTGAGTCAACACGACTCTTCAGGGCTTAGACTCAACTCCTGGATGTGGGTTGAGTGTGGTCTGGAAGTTATGGCAATATTCCACGTTGGTGGATTAAGAGAGAGACACTGGGATTATTGAGAATCAGATATCTTAGTAGATAGTGGTGGACTATCCCGTGGATTAATTCGTAAAATCGCGTTCTGTTAGCTTTGTTTCGTCTAGTCTCTGGGTGTGTCAGAGACTTCTTGTTAAAGACGCTCTGAGTATTGCTGTGTTAAAGATGTAGACCGGGAGGGGATCCATACAATTGAAAACCTCGAAACGGGTGCGTTTCCTGGTTAGCGGTAAGCTGAAGGTCTGTCATGACAGACGGCCACCGGGAACCAACGGAGGAGGGATACCGACCTTCAGCTTACCGCTAACCAGGAAACGCACCCGTTTCGAGGTTTTCAATTGTATGGATCCCCTCCCGGTCTACATCTTTAACACAGCAATACTCAGAGCGTCTTTAACAAGAAGTCTCTGACACACCCAGAGACTAGACGAAACAAAGCTAACAGAACGCGATTTTACGAATTAATCCACGGGATAGTCCACCACTATCTACTAAGATATCTGATTCTCAATAATCCCAGTGTCTCTCTCTTAATCCACCAACGTGGAATATTGCCATAACTTCCAGACCACACTCAACCCACATCCAGGAGTTGAGTCTAAGCCCTGAAGAGTCGTGTTGACTCAACGGCACACGACGAAACACGTGTCGGCTTACTGTTATTCATCAAGTCTGGATCTAATAAATCTCCACCCTGCTGGGATAAGCGACACACCAAAGGATCTGCTTCCATGTTATTTTGTCTTTTGTCACTTATCAATTACACTGAATTGTGGAACATTTGTTTGTAGTTGCGAGAGCTTAGCTGTTCAATTGTGCATGGTCTCTGACTTTTTAGACGGTTAAGGGTGATTTTCCGTCTGCTCTTTACGCACTACAGTCACCTATTTTGAAACACACACGTGAACGTTAAATTTGAGGCAGTGCGCCCTTGACATCTGAACTCTGAAAATACCCTCGAGTAGACCAGCATCTGTACCCATTGCCCTGCATTGGGGTAGTGCACTGCAGGGGCTGCTACTGGAGGGAAGATTGAGCTGAGGCTGTAGGGATTAGCGTGAGACAGGGGAGATGGTTATGGAGGAGCCGCAGTGGTTAATTTGTAAAAAAACAATACGTGCAGGGGCTCTCGTCAGGTGGCAGCCTGCACCAGCCCATTTCTTCTGTAACACTGCCTGAAATAGAGCCAACTACTAACTAGGCAGTGGGGAAAGGATGTGGCATAGTGACCAGAGCTGCGGACCTCTGAGCTGGGGAACCAGGTTTGGGTTTTGACATCAGCTCAACATCCTGTGATTCAGGGCAAATCACGTAATCTTCCTGTGCCTACCAAAAATGAGTGTGTCCTTTACTGGCGCTCATGAAACTACTGAGCCGGTGTTGATGATTACATTTCAGTGCTGAGGACCAGAAACCATTGGCTCAAATTAAGCACTGAGGAGCTGGTATATTTGGAGAGAGTGAACTGAGGCTGTGAGTTGGTGTGGGAGGAGTGAGTGTTGGTAGGAGGCTTTTTGGGATGGCAACCCATAGGCTATGGCTGCAGCAAACAGCACATTAATTGGATTGCTGGAAAGGGTGGATAGGTGTGTTTTCTGGACTTCATAAATGCAGATGGGGAAGAAAAAACATAACAATTTGTGCAGCAACCATTTTAATGTGGGACAAAACCTTATCGGAAAGCTCTATTCACCAATACTTCTACCAGTCATACTGCTAACGGCTCACAGAGCAATACTGTTAGCCATGATTTTGGGGTGTTCCTCTTGCACACTACTATGTCAGTTTTATGGAGCAGTCATGTTAGGTAAGGTAATAACCCTAAGGAGCAATAGGAGTGCAGAAAACACTCTGCAGCTAATTCACGAAGGTAAACATAGTCCTGGAGTCGAAGTTTAGACTTGAGGTCTAAAGGGCCAATTCTCAAGGGTACATTTAGACCTGAAGTGTAAGGGCCCAATTCTCAAAGGTAAATTCAGACCTGAAGTGTAAGGGCCAAATTCACAAAGGTAGACTTAGACTTGAAGTCTAACTTTACCTTTGTGAACTTGGCCCTTAGACTTCAGGTCTAAACTTAGACTTCAGGTCTAACTTTACCTTTGTGAACTGGACCCTTAGACTTCAGGTCTAAAGTTAGACTTCAGGTCTAAACTTAGTCTTCAGGTCTAACTTTACCTTTTGAATCTTGGCCCTAAGACTTCAGGTCTAAACTTAGACTTCAGGTCTAACTTTACCTTTGTGAACTCAGCCCTTAGACTTCAGGTCTAAACTTAGACTTCAGGTCTAACTTTACCTTTGTGAACTGGGCCCTAAGACTTCAGGTCTAAACTTAGACTTCAGGTCTAACTTTACCTTTGTGAACTCAGCCCTTAGACTTCAGGTCTAAACTTAGACTTCGGGTCTAACTTTACCTTTGTGAACTTAGCCCTTAGACTTCAGGTCTAACTTTACCTTTGTGAAATCGGTCTTAGACTTCAGGTCTAAACTTAGACTTCAGGTCTAACTTTACCTTTGTGAACGCAGCCCTTAGACTTCAGGTCTAACTTTACCTCTGTGAACTGGGCCCTTATACTTGAGGTCTAAACTTAGACTTCAGGTCTAACTTTCCCTTTGTGAACTGGGCCCTTAGATTTCAGGTCTAAACTTAGACTTCAGGTCTAACTTTACCTTTGTAAATTGGGCTTTTAGACTTCAGGTCTAAACTTAGACTTCTTTACCATTGTGAATTGGGGCCTCTTTCTCTGCAGCAGCATATAATACTTGCCCAATCACGTGCTTTACTCAAGGTAACCAACATGAGTTGAGCCAACACCTTCTCTTAGTTGCGCCCTTCATAGGTCCTTTTCTTTTGATCACACAAGTACTGGCTGCAGCTGCACTATCAAGCCAAATCTAAAAAAGTAAGTCTCTGATTTACTGAAATACACCCATGAAGGTGCTGAAAAACAACCTAAAGCACTATTCAAGTGCATTAACTCTTCGACAATTAAGCATAGAGTTATATCATGTGGCAGGGAGTACTGGTAAACATCAGTAAAGTATTTCAAATAACAGTATTAGTTTAATTTAAAATCCCCCTGTTCTCACTCCTTTGATTTAAGTCTTTAGTGCCTAGAAATTTGCACCATTTCTTTCTGCATCCATTGTGCCCTTGACTACTATTGGCAATGTAGTATTGAGTGAATCGCAGTGACTATATAGAGTTAGGATTCACACAGTGCATACTTGGTCAGTTTGAGTACATATTCTTTCTATTAGAGGACATGTGTCAGACCCTTTCAGGGGGCGTGGTGTAAGCATGGGTTACTTAGACCTCACTTTTAGGGCTGGAGTTGTTTGCCTCTGATGTCCAGAAAGCCATCCTATCAAGGCTGTAAAAACTGGGTCAAATACATCCCCTGCCTCACTTCAGTGGTATCCTTGGAAACAGTCACAGGCTTCTCAGGGAGGTAGTGTGGGGTGTACAAACTCAGAACTTAACCACCCAGCAGAACAATTTGTTTGCCCAGTACAGGGCTTAAATTGGATACATTGAGAACTCACTATAAATGGGGTGAAACATAGGTATTAGTAGCAGGTGCAATAATATACATTGCAGCATGAACTACTGTGCTTTGGGATAATGCCCTTTTTCCCTCGTTTCCCCAAAGTCACTCCTCTTGTGTCAGTCAGCCACTCAAATCACTTTATCTTTTGGCCACCATGGCCATAAAAGTACAAACAAGTTAAAGCAACAATAAATAGATCACATAATTCATAAAAACATAGTTACAGACCAGAGCTACATTAAACAAGCATTTGCAATGTAATAGGTCTCGCATTAATTAAGTTTGAGCTATTGGCATTGCTAAATATTGCAACACCAATTGCAAAAAATGTCTATAAATTGTAGGCCAAAAAAATGTGTATCTATTTTTTTAGCAATGGTGGCATGCTGCGCTTTAGATGAATATGTTTAGTAAAGTGTGACATACTGCGATTGCTACAATAATTAATTGTGGATGCGTAAACAATTGATGTGTGCACTGATGGCTGGTGGTGTGTGTGCCTGTAGAAATTGTGCACTGATGGCTAGTGGTGTGCGTGCCTTTTGGAAGTGTGCACTGCTGGCTGGTGGTGTGTGCCTTGTGAAAGCATGCACTTACAGCTGGTGGTGTGTGTGTCCCTGGTAAAAGTGTGCACTGATGTCTGGTGGTATGTGTGTGCCTGGTAAAAGCGTGCACGGACGGCTGGTGTTGTGTGTGTGCCTGAAAGCGTGCACGGGTGTCTGGTGGTGTGTGCCTGGTGGAAGCGTGCACTGACGGCTGGTGGTGTTTGTGCCCAGTGAAAGCGTGCACTGACGGCTGGTGGTGTTTGTGCCCGTTGAAAGTCTGCACTGACGACTGATGGCGTCTGTGCCTGGTGAAAGTGTGCACTGATGGTGTGGTTGAGTGTGTGGTTGTGTGTGTGGTTCTATGTGTGTGGTTGTGTGTGTGGTTGTGTGTGTGGTTGTATGTATGGTTGCATATGTGGTTGTGTGTGGTTGTTGTGTGTGGTTGTGTGTGTGTGAAGTTGTGTGTGTGTGTGTTTGTGTGTGTGTGTGTGGTTATGGTTGTGTGTGTGGTTGTGTGTGTGGTTGAGTGGGGAGTGAGCCAGAAAGAACTAGCGGTTGGCAGTCTGGAGAGAGTTACAAAGATAGATACCATTAAATGTAGATATTCAAAGGAAAAATAAATTGTTAAAGGCAGACAGTGAAGCAAAGGCAGGGTTGAAACAGGGAGAAAGGCAGGTGGAAATGTTATGAGCAATTAAATAAAAGAGAAGATTAGAGAAAGAAAATAAAGGGGGCACATTTTGGAGGGACCGAAACAGAGGTGTAGGAAAGAGCGTGAGAGAGAAAAAAAAACAGAGAGGTGAAGCAGGCGACTGGCCTATACATAGATGGAGGATTGAAAACAGGAGAGAATTAACTGAAAGAAGGAAACGAGAGTTGAGAGCAGAAAAAGACAGAAGTGAAGATAGTGGAGGGGAAAAGGAGGTTATAAAAGAGATGAGAAATGCAGAATAGACAGTAAAAAAGGTTGAATAGGGAGAGAGGAGCGAAATATTAGAAGAGGGAGCGACGGAGAGCACGTCTACAGTTAGTTTCAAATAGTACAGCTGTGAACTGTGACTGCTCAGCTGCCCATATCTTGCTTGAAAGTACATCGGAATAGACAATGTTCTGGTGTTTCAAGATATAAAACACAAAAAGTTATGTTTTTATAAGAACCAAGTCCACTCTTCCAGGGCAGAGGCATGTCATTTGCGGATTCACCGTGAGTGGTGCTGGGCCTGGACAGACATTTGTTGGAGAGCTGTCCTGTGTGCCTGTGACCTGCCCTAAGCAAGCACATGCGCGCACCCATTCATCAAGAGAGCCAAAGAAAGGTGCAATTAAGTAGAAAATGAACCTGAAATACAGGATCAAACACCGAAGTGTAACAAGATTTGTCACAGCGTGCAGGTTACATGCACAGTCCTCTCAGTGTGTTCATTGTCACCTTTATAATGGATTGTGAGATAGCTTTCAGTGAGGCAGCAACACAGATCCGATTGCTCGAGCACGTGTTTTGTACTTTGCTTGAATTCATATAGCTTGCTTACCAAACTCATTGTGAGACGTAATGCGCCCGGCCGATGACCACCCCGCTTGTCAGTGCAGAGCTGGTACCAGAGAAGCGCAAGAGCGCCATCACTCGTCGCAAGCCTTGCAGGCTGCTTCTGAAACTTGGGAGGGTGGAAGTGAGGAAGTGGAGGC
The DNA here is from genome assembly GCF_964263255.1 of Lissotriton vulgaris. Lineage (NCBI taxonomy): Eukaryota > Metazoa > Chordata > Amphibia > Caudata > Salamandridae > Lissotriton > Lissotriton vulgaris. The sequence continues at coordinate 712,243,944 of NC_141694.1, forward strand.
GGGGGTGTGTAACCACCCCATGGGGTGAAGTGGTTGCGCCCAGTTTGTACTGGAAAAAGATGCGGTTTCTGTAGTTTGTTTCTTGCACATGATAAATAACAGGGGGAGGGGCACTGGCGGGTCACAAATGCACCACGATGATAGTGCGTTAAAACAAGTAGGGAGATAACATTCTGAAATGTAAATTCTGTTTATTCGGCGGAAAAGTTGGGCGTTGTCACCCCCGTGTAGTGTTAGGTTAATTACTGCCGAACCCGCAGGAGTGAGACGAAAGCGGCCTGCGGCAGTAGTTTTATCCGGGAGAGGAGGAAGGCAACATGCACCGCCTCGTGAAATGGATCCAAAGAAAACCAAGCTCTCGGCATTGATGTGGCGGGGGCGGGTTACATGAGGTAAAAGTGACAATTGTGAGCAAACAAAATACAAGAGGTAGCAAACGGTGCATTACAGGAGGAAAGGTGACATGTGTGCAAGTTACAAAGGCGTAACTCAGGGGGCAGATGACTGCAGTGATGAAAGATGCTGGCGAATGTCGAGCCAGGGCAAACTCCCGATACCTGCCCTAAGCAAGCCCATGCGTGCACCGGTTCATCAAGAGAGCAAAAGAAAGGTGCCATTAAGTGAAAAACAAACTTGAAATATAGGACCAAACACCGGAAGTGTAACAAGATTTGTCACAGCGTGCAGGTTACATGCACAGTCCTCTCAGTGTGTTCATTTTCACCTTTATAATGGATTGTGAGGTAGCTTTCAGTGAGGCAGCAAAAGAGATCCGATTGCCCGAGCACGTGTTTTGTACTTTGCTTGAATTCATATAGCGCTTGGTTCCTTACCAAACTCATTGTGAGACGTAAAGCGCTCGGCCGACGGCAACCCCACTTGTCAGTGCAGAGCTGGTACCAGAGAAGCGCAAGAGCGCAAGAGCGCCATCACTCGTCACAAGCCTGGCAGGCTGCCTCTAAAACTTGGGAGGGTGGAAGTGAGGAAGTGGAGGTGAGGGTGTCTAGCCACTCCATGGGATAAAGTGTTGGGAAATGGAATCAGAGCGGCCGCGGTCGCTTTGATGTTCTTGTCTTGTCTTGCTTTGTGGGGGTTGTAGGGGGAGCGAATTGCTGTGCACGCGCCTGGCTCACATAAACTGTACGTGATCCGCAGTGGGTAGACCTTTTAGGTCTGCTTACTATAAATCTCGCCTATCTGTCCTTTGGGATGGACAGGTGAGACCTAAAAAATAAAAGGTAAGTGCAATGTTAATCACGGATTTGAAATAAGAAGTGCACATAGATACGACAACAGGATTTCCCCAGGATAAATAGTCCATGTGATATCAGGCAAATACAGGGGTACCTTCCTTCTAAGGCCCCTTATAGCAGCCAAGGATTTGGCAACAGATATGGCAACAACCGGACGGCTATCCACCCTGAAAATGTCAAGGGTGCGGAATATTTACGTATGTCTAGCAGCATACATATAGTAGCTAGCCAGGTGCGGCAGGGGAGGCGTAAGCTGGACACAAGTGCTAGCGGATCGCTCTGCTCCGCACGCGGAGTGTGCAGAGATTTGTCTACTCCACGGAGAACGTGGAGAAGGCAAATCTCTGCACACTCCCCAGCGGAGCGGAGATGACCAGCCCCCGCCTCCACCCCGCCTATTAAGAATTAATTCAAAATACATTAAAGGTGAAAGAAAACAAGCGTACCTTGACTGCAGCGCCCAGGGGCGTCCTTGCGAGAAAGACATATGCACGGGTGCGCACGCATGCGCAGATCACCCTGAGACGGTGAGGAAGAGGAGGACAGCAGCCTGGGGTCGCCACAGTCAAGGTAAGTCTTTTTTCTTTTACCTTTAATTAATTTTTAATTAATTCTTATTAGGGGATTAGATGCGGGTGACGGAGCGGAGTTCCACAGAATTTGTTCCTAACTCCGTGGACCTCCACGTAGTCCCGCTCTACCAGCTCCGCCCAGGGTTACTGGACACACAAAGAAACATGCGGAATGCTCTTGACTGTAGAGATCTAAGCGGGGCATGCCAAAGCTCCCCCAGCTGCCTAATTGGAAGTGAACACTCTCAGTGGGAGGGTCCCCACTCGGACCTGGAAGTAAAGCTTCCTGTCCAGCACAACAGACACCTGATCCCAGAAGAGCTCAACCCCACAAGTGGGCTTGAAATCAATCTAATCATTAGTAAGCTTAGAGGAGGCAGCTTTTCTGGGTTTATTGCCCATTAGTGTTGCCCAGTAATGCTTTTACAGAAAATCTTTGGACAGGAAATGAGTGGAATCTGGCTGATCCCACAACTCAGGCATCCCAAGTCAGTGTAACGCCTCCTTGATTCTCGTGAACCAGGGGACCTTACTGAAGTGGTCAGCCTTCATGACATCCTTAAGACAAATCACATAGTGGACAAGTTTAGGTGTGGTCCATAGGCATCTCCAATAAAATATGGGGCTTAGAAGGAGTTTAACCGAACCCTATTTACTCCCAGGTCCATTGAAAGCAAACAGAGTGGAGTGCTAGGAGGAAGATAGTCAAGATTTCTAAAGAATTTATTTTCAGTTATGGTTAATTCTAAATGGTTGGAAAATCCCCATAGTTCCGCCCTGTATATGGTGGAACCCAGTGCTTTGGCCTTGTAAAGCTGGCGTAATGGGTTGGGTGTATGAAGTTGAATACTCTTTGAGGTACACACCAGTGGTCTGCTTAAGTTTCAAGGCTGCCTTATTGATGTGGGAGTCATACCCCCAGAAATTGTTACCCCAAGGTAGGTAATAGAATCAACCCACTCCAGGGGGACCCCCCCAGGACTATACTCCCCTTGTACGATTTATGTGGCTCAAACAACATCGCTTTGGTTTTAGAGGTGTTGATCTCCAAGCCAAGAGCAAGGCAAACTAGTTGAAGCAAGTCAAAAGTGTCTGAGCCCAACAAAGTGTTGTCTGCAAAGAGGAGAATCTGAGATATGATTTGTGCCAAGGAGGGAGCATCTGTATCAAAGTGGGACAGGAAGTGAACAATATCAATTATAAATAACAAGAATAATGTGGGGGCCACAACACAACTCTGGCAAACACCCTTGCGAACTGCTAACCTTTCAGTAAATTGACTATGCGCCCCCCACCTAATATGTGCATAATGGTCCTCATGTAAACAGATTAGTAATGATAGAATGTGAGGAGGTATAGCCAGATCAGCAAGGGATTTCCAAAGGGCAGACGGGGGATCAGGTCGAAAGCCAATTTTAGATTGACAAAGGCAATATAAAGGTTGGACTGGCCAATCACAACGGTTCTCCCAATAGATTTTTAAAAATGGAAGACCTGGTCGCTGGCTGAGACCTTCCTGCGAATTTGTACTGAGGACATCTTGTTCCACAATCCAATCATGGATTTTTGGCAGCAGACAGAGGCAAAACCACTTTTTGGAGGCAGTTTATTGAGCTTATTGGTCTGCAATTGCTCAGTTGAGATCGGTCACCATTTTTATGGATGGGTAAAACCATTGCGCCCTTCCAAGAATCAGGAATGGTTGCCCCCTTTGACTGATGGCATTAGCAATGGCTAAAATATAGCTGGACAATCCTCCATATCAAATAAGAATGTGTCAGCTGGAACACCATCTGGTACTGCGGCTTGGCCCCGCAAGACAGCGTTTAGAGGCTCGATGATATCAGTGATAGCAAACATGGGTATAACACGGGAGGGAGGCGGAAGGACTTCGGTTGTAGCCTGAGTTGGAGTGTTAGAGTCACGAGAATATAAAGTGTGAAAGTAATCAACCCATTCAGATGGTGCAACTTTATTTTATGGCTCCAATATGGCTGAAGAGCCACCACATGCGACTAATTTCTAGAATTTGGTAGAATCTGTGGCTGAGCATACATCCAAAAGGGCCCTCCACCTCTGTTCATCCCAGTCCCATTTAGCATTAGCAATGGCCATCTTGTAGGTCTTCCTCTACAAGGGAATGTGGACAGATCCTTAGATGTGATGGCTGTAACTAGGGAATGATTGAGTTTACAGCATTCTTTATTAAACCAGGATCGATTCTTATCAGTAAGTTTCCTGTTGCGTGAAACAGGGATGGTGAAATTACCTAAAATGCACTCAAAGGGGGCCTTATGAATATCCATCAATTGGCCTGGTGTGTCTAACTGGTCAATCTTAATTTGAGCCGGACTGTTTTAAGGTCCATATCTATGACAGATAATATATCAGGAAGAGCAGCTACCTGATGTCACTTCAGGTAACGCTTGTCAGCAGTCAAGGTAATATCCCTGGTGTAAGAGGGCAGATCAAGATCTGAAAGGAGGCTCTCACAAAAGGCATGGGTGGTCAAAGAGAGGGGGTTATGATTGCTTTCTGATCTTTCTAAAACAATCATATCGATTACAGATGACTACAGCCTTACGTCGACTAATATATAGTCAATTCGGCTTGTGTGATGTGACTTGTTGTAAGTGTGGACACCTTTTAAATCAGATTTATTTCTAGCATTAAGGGCACTGAGGCCATGTTCCACTGTAAGTGCCTTTAATTGGAGAGCGGCTTTTGTCCATCTGTTTATTGGTGGAATATCTAACAAAGGAATAGCCCAAGCATAATCTTCATACCTGGTTAAATAAACGTCATCATTGTCGAGTGGCTCGAATGTTATGTTAAAGTCACTCGCTACAATAAGACAGTGTTGGTAAGAGCGCTGTTCAAGAAAGTTTTCAAGAACCTGTAGCATTTGCGAAACCATACTGTCCCTGACCCCTCCTACATAGACATTAAAGATGGTTATCCTGTGGTTATTTCTAGTGTTCAACAAGATACCCATGATGTCAGGAGAATTCATGTTAAGTTGACGTATTCAACAGTTTAGTGAGGCTATAACCCAGATGACTAGACCCCCTCTGGTTAGGAATTGCAAGAATGAAAAAACTAAGATAATCCTACCTGTGGATTGAATCTAGTGGCCAGGTTTCTTGTACTAGACATTCATCAAAATTGTCCATAAATTGGTTCCAGTCTAGAAGGGTTACTTTGGATCTATGCTCTGTCACATTCCAGGAGACAAAGAGCAGCTCGCTGGGCTTAGAAGATGGAGGTCCCTTGTGTATAACACCATCACGGCTGGACTGGGAACCGAAAACGGCCCTGGCAAACACCTCGGCCGGCCCCTGGGCGTGCTAGTTTAGAGCACCACTCCCATCTCACTGCTGCAGTTTACAATAGGCCGATATTGCAGCTATGTTGCAAAACCACCCCCGGTAACAAAAACGGCCTCCCTGTGGTCCAAAATGGGTCCCCACTAGGGGTAGGCGTAGTTCGCGAAGTAGCGCTACGCGAAGCTACGCGAAGTGCACTTCGCACTACGTGAACTTCACGTAGCACTACGCGAGCTGCGTAGTAGCATGTTCGCACTGTGCAAGATGCATTTTCAATGATTGCACAGTGCGAACAAGCATCCGGCACTGTGCAATCATTGAAAATGGCATCTTGCACATTGCGAGCTGTAGTTTTCTACTGCTCGAGTAGATTATTACTCGAGCGGCAGCTTTCTCAACGCAAACTGGTAGTTTCTCATTGAGATCGGTCGCGAGCATGCGCAACCACTCACAATGAGAAACCTGACCTCCCTGCGCTGAGAATCTCGCCGGGATGTCATTTTGCTTGCTCGCGGTCGTGAACATGACGTTGAGGACCGCGAACAAGCAAAAAATGACCGCTGCACTACGCTACGCTGCACTACGCGTGTTCGCACTGTGCTACGTGCAGCTCGTGTAGTGCGAACTTGCGCAAACTTTGCAAACTCCGCGAGCGTAGCGTAGTGCTTCGCCCAGGGTTAGTCCCCACCCTGGCGGTCCACTGGGTAAATGCCAGGTGACTACTCCGGCCAGTCTGGCACTGAGCACCATTCTCAGACAACTCAACTAAGATGACACTATTGGACACAAAAGGGGCGTAATTGTTAGGACCACTAGAGGAATATTCACAAGCAAGCTATGGATTAAAGTTAGTAGCAGAAATGATCAACACCTCGGAGGAACAGGAATGAGTTGGATGGTCAGACCCCCTAACATCCTTTGGACAGCCAGGCAGAGCAGAATTGAATATAAGCAATATTGATGGGTCAGAAGATGGAACAGCCACCCCCTGAGTCAGTCATTATCACTAAGATGTGAGATGGAATTGAAAGACACCCTCTGGGATCTCTCACCAGGGAACTGTACTGTCCTGGGATACTTAAAAGAATACTGGAATGACTAGGGGGGCTTGTCCTAACAGCAAGGGCCACCAAATTCTCAACCATAGCTTTGTAAATGAGAATTAGGTATATCGCGCCAAAGTTGGAATTAGGGATGACTATCGTTTTGGCACTGATAATGTCATCTCGGATAAGTGAATGACAACCCCTGACGTAACATATCCAGTGTGTCATTGTTCTTTATATATTTTTCCTTTTCATGGCCCATTTAATGGGTTAGCTTAGGACAGGGGCCTCCAAACCTTTCAGTAATAATAGCTACTTATGTTCAATGAAGGTCATCCTGAGCTAATAATAGTACGAGTGTTATAATAGTGACCATATCAGACAAGATTACATTAGTGGTCTCCATATGCAGGATGACTAACAGTGATCTCATCAGTGCATCAGTCAGGATTGCCGGCAATAATGTTAATAAGCCTTTATCAGTTCGGAATGCCTCTACATCAGAAGTCTTCAAACTGTGTAGTGTGCCTCCCAGAGGGGCGTAAATGCCTCTGCAAGTACATGTAAATGAAGATGGCCTGGAAGTGCAGCGATGTTTATTTTGCTGCATTTCCAGGCTGTCTTCATTTACTCTGAAACCCTTGAAGTGAGATCAGAGTGCTGTGGGGCCGTATGTCAGTGAGTGTGGTGCTGCCGGCTTGGCTGGGCAGTGTCTGGAGTCTTATCTCTGGCACACCCGAGTTTTTCACAGGTCTTTAAAGACCATTTGTATATTTACATACCGTTGTATGCCTCTGTTATTTTTCTGGTTCCAGAACCCCCTATTCCTTACATTTGTATTTTACATTTACTAGTGTGAGCATGCATTTCATGAAAAGGAATATAAAGTAGGGTTGCCAAAAGATAAATGCCAGCCATCAAAATAATGAGCTGGCAACCCTAATCATAAGACTGGAAGTTTGCTGCAGAATCAGCACATCATTTGTTTCCTCCACCCTCGATCCCTGAATAATGCCATAAAAGCAATAGTTTAACTTATATCTGAAACCCTATGCCGCCATCAATAACATGCTGCGTTACTTCACTCACATCATTTACCCGCTCCCCCTGCACTCACAGTGAAAACCCTGCACTCACAATGCACTTGCGCTGTTCACCCTGTATTTCACCCTGCAGTCACACGAGCACACTACTCACCTTTCACTCATGTGATACTTCAAGTACTATTCCCACTCCAGTGAGTGCAACAGTAGAAAAGCGTTGGATAGCGTAGGGGTAAAAATTACTATTCCCACTCCAGAGAGTCCAACAGTAGGGAAAGCGTTGGATAGCATAGGGGTAAAAATTACTATTTTTCACTCCAGTGAGTGCAACAGTAGGGAAAGCGTTGGATAGCGTAGGGGTAAAAATTACTATTCCCACTCCAGTGAGTGCAACAGTAGGGAAAGGGTTAGATAGCAGGAGGGTAAAAATTACTATTCCCACTCCAGAAAGTGCAACAGTAGGGAAAGCGTTGGATAGCGTAGGGGTAAAAATTACTATTCCCACTCTAGTGAGCTTATTAGTAGGGAAAGTAAATGTTTAATATATTAATAAAAATAAATTAAATACCAATACCAATAAAAAATGTATTAAAAGTAAATACCAATTTAATATAATATAATAATTAATCAATTAAAACAATATATTAATTATTAAAATTCATTAACTATTAATACACATTAATTACCAATTTACAGTTAATTAAATAACAAATAAAATTTAATTACCAATAATTCAAAATAAATACCAATAAATAAATAAAAACATTTAATTAATTACAATAAAGTAACTTTCCACCCTATTCCCCTATAAACCCACAACCCGCTATGGAAAATAAATTAATAACATTCACATAATTATCATTTAATCAATTAATATAAATGAATTACCAATCAAAAATTAATTAATTACCAATTAAAAATCAATTAACAATTTATTCAAAATAAATACCAGTATACAAATTAAAAAATGTAATTAATTATAATTAAATTACTTCCCACCCTATTCCCCTATAAACCCAAAACCCGCTACAGAAAACAATTTAATAAAATTCACATAATTATCAATTAATCAATTAATTAAAAATAATTACCAATTAAAAATTAATTAATTACCAATTAAAAAATAATTAACAATTTATTCAACATAAATACCATTAAATAAATTAAAATATTCAATTAATTACAATTAAATTACTTCCCACCCTATTCCCCTGTAAACGCACAACCCGCTACATTACTAAAACGTAAAATAAAAATTAAAAATAATTAATAATTTATAAAAATTATTAATGTATTTCATATAATTAAATTACTTCCCACCCTATTCCCCTATAAACCCACAACCCGCTACAGAATTAAATTACGCAAAAAATAAATAACATAAAATTCATTACTTAAAATTAATTACAAAAAAATATACACTTTTCACACATATACTAACATACAAAACACTTTAAAAAATTTGATAGTATTAAACATTTGATATATTTTAATAACCTATATTATATACTTCGCTATTTTTACTTTCTATATTTATAAAAATCGATATTACATTACTTACCTTAAATTCAATATTTTTGCAGACTTTAGGAGCCGATTGGGATCGCGGACGGAAACGGGTTCCGTCCGCCAAGGAAGTGGCCAAGATACTCCGGACCGCTCTGCGGATAAACCGCCGTTGCGATTAGGATAATAATGGAACGAAACTCCGACTGCGGCCGACGGACCACATCAAACTCCGTCCGCGGCGGACGGAGTACACCTGAGACCGCCGCAAGCGGACGGAACCTAAGAAACACCGACCTCCGCGGACGAACATGACCGCGGGAACAGCCACCGCAATACCTGCGGAGGCCCCATGCCCGCGATTAGGATAACGCCGCCAGTCCTACGGAACTCACCTCCATCCACGACGGCAGCCGAAACAATGCAACGATAAACGGTGCATCCCAGCAGAAGGCCAACACGAACACCATCCCTACCGTCAAACCATTTTCAAAATGGCTGACGGAAGTAAATACAAAACACACAAAACAGGACAACCACCCACCTGAAACACCTACACCAATCACAAGCCACAATGACACCCTCCCAAGCACCTACAAATCCACACAAGTCAACACACCCACCTAGCACCTGACTGGCAACAACCATTGGGACACAACCACGACAAAGAGTATAAAATGATTCCCACCCACTACCACAATCCTTTGCATCACACCATAGTTGCTAGCAAGAGGCCCAATACGACGGACAGCAGACACAAATTTCACACATACAACCAGCACACAAACACACCCACCACACAAACACCCACCACACCATTCCTAAACACCACACACCTGCACTTCCCAACCCACTCCACCCACACCTTGATCACCACACACCATGGCACCTAAGAAAAACCCTAAATTCACTGAGACAGAGTTGAAGGTCATGGTGGATGAAATCATCCGTGTTGAGCCCCACATATTCGGAACACTAGTCCAGCAGACCACCGTGGCAACAAAAAACCACATGTGGGACAGGATAGTAAGTCGGGTGAATGCGTCAGGGACCGTGCCAAGGACAAAGCACGAGATCCAGAGGCGGTGGCCTGACCTAAAAACCAGGGTCAAAGGCATCCGTGCTAAAAACCACCTGCAAGCACACCACACTGGCGGCGGCACACCCCCGGAGCCCCTACCGTATATTGATTGGGAGGAAAGGGTGCTGGGCATACTGCACCCAGAGAGCCTGGAAGGCATTGACGAAGGAGAAGAGGCTGGTAAGTACAAACCAAGCACCACTATCACACCAACATGGCCTGCCACACACAACTGAGAAGACACATCTCCCAGGCCCCAACCCATGCATGTGGGCCACATACTAACCAAAATGTGAACGACTCCCAACAGGGCCCCATGTGCACAGGGAGGGTGGTGGTGGGTGGGGTGTGTGAGAGGTCACTACTACAACTCCCAACAGGCCCCCATGTCCACAGGGAGGGTGGTGGTGGGTGGGGTGTGTGAGAGCTCACTACTACAACTCCCAACAGGCCCCCATGTCCACAGGAAGGGTGGTGGTGGGTGGGTGTGTGAGAGGTCACTACTACAACTCCCAACAGGCCCCCATGTCCACAGGGAGGGTATAGGTGGGTGGGGTGTGTGAGAGGTCACTACTATAACTCCCAACAGGCCCCCATGTCCACAGGGAGGGTGGTGGTGGGTGGGGTGTGTGAGAGCTCACTACTACAACTCCCAACAGGCCCCCATGTCCACAGGGAGGGTGGAGGTGGGTGGTGTGTGTGAGAGGTCACTACTACAACTCCCAACAGGCCCCCATGTCCACAGGGAGGGTGGTGGTGTGTGGGGTGTGTGAGAGGTCACTACTACAACTCCCAACAGGCCCCCATATCCACAGGGAGGGTGGAGGTGGTGTGTGTTGAGAGGTGGGTGGGGTGTGCGAGAGGTCACTACTACAACTCCCAACAGGCCCCATGTCCACAGGGAGGGTGGTGGTGGGTGGGGTGTGGGAGAGGTCACTACTACAACTCCCAACAGGCCCCCATGTCCACAGGGAGGGTGGAGGTGGTGTTTGTTGAGAGGCGGGTAGGGTGTGCGAGAGGTCACTACTACAACTCCCAACAGGCCCCCATGTCCACAAGGAGGGTGGTGGTGGGTGGGGTGTGTGAGAGGTCACTACTACAACTCCCAACAGGCCCCCATGTCCACAGGGAGGGTGGAGGTGGTGTGTGTTGAGAGGCGGGTGGGGTGTGTGAGAGGTCACTACTACAACTCCCAACAGGCCCCCATGTCCACAGGGAGGGTGGTGGTGGGTGGGGTGTGTGAGAGCTCACTACTACAACTCCCAACAGGCCCCCATGTCCACAGGGAGGGTGGTGGTGGGTGGGGTGTGTGAGAGGTCACTACTACAACTCCCAACAGGCCCCCATGTCCACAAGGAGGGTGGAGGTGGGTGGGGTGTGTGCGAGGTCACTACTACAACTCCCAACAGGCCCCCATGTCCACAGGGAGGGTGGAGGTGGTGTGTGTTGAGAGGCGGGTGGGGTGTGCGAGAGGTCACTTCTACAACTTCCAACAGGCCCCCATGTCCACCGGGAGGGTGGAGGTGGGTGGGGTGTTCGAGAGCAACTTCTACAACTCCCAACACGCCCCCTTGTCCACAGGGAGGGTGGAGGTGGTGTGTGTTGAGAGGCGGGTGGGGTGTTTGAGAGGTCACTACTACAACTCCCAACAGGCCCCCATGTCCACAGGGAGGGTGGTGGTGGGTAGGGTGTGCGAAAAGTCACTACTACAACTCCCAACAGGCCCCCATGTCCACAGGGAGGGTGGAGGTGGGTGGGGTGTGTGAGAGGTCACTACTACAACTCCCAACAGGCCCCAATGTCCACAGGGGGGTGGAGGTGGTGAGTGTTGAGAGGCGGGTGGGGTGTGCGAGAGGTCACTACTACAATTACCAACAGGCCCCCATGTCCACAGGGAGGGTGGAGGTGGGTGGGGTGTGCGAGAGGTCACTACTACAACTCCCAACAGGCCCCCATGTCCACAGAGATGGTGGAGGAGGTGTGTGTTGAGAGGCGGGTGGGGTGTGCGAGAGCTCACTACTACAACTCCCAACAGGCCCCCATGTCCACAGGGAGGGTGGAGGTTGTGTGTGTTGAGAGGTGGGTGGGGTGTGCGAGAGCTCACTACTACAACTCCCAACAGGCCCCCATGTCCAAAGGGTGGGTGGAGGTGGTGTGTGTTGAGAGGCGGGTGGGGTGTGTGAGAGGTCACCACTACAACTCCCAACAGGCCCCCATGTCCACAGGGAGGGTGGAGGTGGTGTGTGTTGAGAGGCGGGTGGGGTGTGTGAGAGGTCACCACTACAACTCCCAACAGGCCCCCATGTCCACAGGGAGGGTGGAGGTGGGTGGGGTGTGTGAGAGGTCACTACTACAACTCCCAACAGGTCCCCATGTCCACAGGGAGGGTGGAGGTGGTGTGTGTTGAGAGGCGGGTGGGGTGTGTGAGAGGTCACTACTACAACTCCCAACAGGCCCCCATGTCCACAGGGAGGGTGGAGGTGGTGTGTGTTGAGAGGTGGGTGGGGTGTGTGAGAGGTCAGTGAAATGTAATGTATGATAAATAAAACATGTCATGTCCACAGTATTGATCATGAAAATCTTGTCCCTCAGGTGATCCCAACTTGACTGGCGAAACGAGCAACCGGCCGCAACAGTCGCCTCACTCACATCCAGGACTCTCTGGGGACAATCCCACAGCCAGCTCCAGTGCGGAGGACGGAGCGGGCTCAAGCACACTCCCAGGGCCATCAGGCTCACTGGACATCCTTGCCTCCACAACCTTGGCCTGTGTCACTCCAGCAACACCTGCCATAGTGAGCTGTACAGCCACCACCACCACCTCCACCACCACCAGTACCACCACTCCTGCCTGTGCCACCCTGCCTGACCCACCGCACGACGCAGGGCCATCTACATCCCAGCCAAGCAGGGAGAGTGGACGGGAAAGGAGAGAGCTGAGGCCACATCATCCAAGCAGGAGTGTTTCTCACCGGCGAGCTGGGGAAGGACACCCACCCCATCCTGGCGCTGAATCACTGGATGCCCTAGCCAGAGTCCAGGCCTCCTGTGAGCGTGGGCAGGAACAGGCTGATCGTGCCCACCAGGACTCGGTTGAGAACAGTAATCTGTTGCGGTCCATTGACAGCCGCTTAGGGCAAATAGTGGACCTCATCGGCCAGCAAACAGCGCTGTGGAGGGACGGGTTATCCTGCACTACACCACCCCCACCTCAGCCAAGTGCCCAGCCGCCACGGTCACCAACACCACCACCACTGCCAACTGAGCCCATGGACACTGATGTGGCCCCTGACCAACCTGCCCCCCCAGCTGACTCCATTCCGGCTCCAAGACGGAGGGGCCGTCCAAGGCTGGAAGTAGGTGAGAGCAGTGGGGATGCTCAATCTACCCGCTCAAAGAAGGGCGCCAATGACTCTAACACTGCCTGAGGCTGCCATCCACCCGCAAACTATCCTGTCCCACTACGCCAAGTATTGGCACAGGTCTGCTGGACTAGCTGGACATCACCCAATGTGGTGTCACCACGGTCTTTTCATCTACCATGACCTTCAACTTACACTCCCCCACCCAACACTTACTTGTAAATATCCACCAGCATCAATTCACAACCTGTAAATAAATTTCAGTTAAACACTCAATGATGTGTTGCCTCCATGTTTTAATCACATTATTGACTCAGAAACAGTCGTCACCAGGTGCGGAATGACCTAGGGAAAAAGAGAGACAACAAACACACGTCAGGAAACTGATTCACACCCATCACAACACACTGCAGTGCAACATCCCACAAACCACACTCATCACCAAATCAGTGGATGAGAGGACACACATCATGGAGATTTGCATGTACACAAAAATTACCACACACACACATGCAAACATGACATACCAGAACAGCCAGCTGATGAACACCACATCCACACACCACCAGCAAACATACATAACGCATTGTCAACCGGCACAAGAGGTAGTTACTCACATTCAAGGGAAATAGCGATCAATGAGCTGACGCCTCTGGTCCACACCTTCCTCCTCACCACTATCCTCATCAGTCGACATGGGTGGGATGGGAGGCCGAGGAACTTGTTGGTCTTCAGGGTCCAAGATCAGTTCAATGTCATTGCGCAAGGCCAGGTTGTGGAGCATGCAGCAGGCAATCACGATCCTGCATACTTTGCCTGGTGAGTAAGGCAGGGCCCCTCCGGTCTTATCCAGGCACCGAAACCTAGACTTTAGCAGTCCGAAAAGTACCTTCCACCACTCTACGTGTCCTTCCATGGGTTTCATTGTCTCGCATTTCACCCGCTGTTGTTGGATTACGTATGGGACTCAGCAGCCACGGCCAGTTTGGGTACGCAGAGTCGCCTATGTAGGGGGACGACAGACACAAATATCACAACCAGAATTGGTGGCTACCCCATGCCACACAGAAAACACAACTGTCCCCACAGCATACTCACCAACAAGCCACGCACGTTCTGGACGCAGATTTGCCATCAGTTGGGGGACAATGCTGCTCCGCATGATGTGGGAGTCATGTGTGGAGCCTGGAAATCTTGCACACACATGGGATATGATGTTGTCGGCCAGGCACACCACATGCACGTTGAGCGAATGGAAGTGCTTCCGATTTCTATGTACCGGCTCACGTGCCCATGGTGGAATGAGACCGATATGGGTGCCATCAATGGAACCCACTACGTGTGGTATCTGGCCCAGTGCATAGAAGTCTGCTTTGACTGCTGCCAACTCTGCCGGCCGTGGAAAATGGATGTATTCATCCTTGTAAAGCATCATGGCTTTTAGAACATCCCGCAGTACCATGCTGAACATGGACTGTGACATTCCCCTGGCATGTCCAACTGTGTACTGAAAGGTGCCAGTTGCAAAAAAGTGTAGTGCCACCATCACCTTTGCTGTGGGTGTAATGGAACCAGGATATGTTTTTCGTGGCTGCAGATGAGGAGAAAATTGGTCTACAAGCTCCAGCAATCTACGTCGATCAAGCCGGAATTTCCTGATCACCTCCTTGTCAACCATATCCTCCAACACAGTGTATGGGCGATGCACATTTGGAGCCCTCCTGTGTGGGAGTAGATGTAGTAGATGTCAATTTACCAACAACACATAGGTGTGCAACCCAATCACATGTAGGCCAACACTAGCAAAATGATAAATGTTGTCGACAATTGCCATATGTGTGACATCTCTGAAATTACCTACAATACGGAGTAGCGTAAAAACAATGTGCAGCCACTAGCAACATGATGTGTGTCAACATGTACAATGCAAATTACTCACATGTCAAAATTACTGCCAACAAGACATGCTTAAGGACCCAAATGAGGACAAGCCTCATCACAGACACACATGCACGTGCAAACACAACACGATAATGCTACACACACTCCATGTCATCATGCACCAATGACCACACCTACAATGGTGAGCATCCTCACATGACATGCATGGTCGCACAAGAGGCAACACACATACGCATACACAGAATGCAGTGTACCCCCACCATTGTTACTTGCACACACAAACCACACACTGACAACAGATTCTGAATGTGGCCAGACAGCCTTGATGTACTCTGTTGATGTGAAGAAGTTGAAACGTGTGTAGGGAAATACAAGACGTCAACACGTCGACATGCACATGTGTAGCACATTGTGTGCACATCATTGGGCATAGTATGAACACACATGATATAGTGCATGACATATGCAGTTTCGCCATCACAGTCACAACCCTCATAACGCATGTGTGGACTATCCACCACGGTGCAGCATTGAAAAATATACAATCAGTGGCACCGCCATGGCGGTGCACTGCTTCCACTATTTTCGATTGGGCATACGCACCCCGCGTTACCTCTTCCCATTGGCTGCATGTGCACGGACCGTCACGGTCACACATCGGCAACCGCATGTGCGCGCTTCTGGGACGGATGCTTCTTTTGCAACAATGTTCAATCAGAGGTGCCACCATGGCGGTGCACGCATTCCACGGGGGAGGTGCAGGCCAACACATCCTTGTGATGATGAAATTCGAAATGGCAGTTCATGACCCCCCTTACAGTCACATTGCATCATCCACTGTACACCGGCCGGTCACCCACCACCGTGCCAACCCGATCCACAACCGCCATGCCAGGCCACTCACCCACCACCGGTCCACAACCGCCGTGCCAGGCCAGTCACCCACCGCCGTGCCAGGCCAGTCAACACCAGGCGGTGGGTGACTGGCCTGGCACGGCGGTTGTTGACCACCCGTGGCCGGTGGTGGGTGAGTGGCCTGGCACGGCGGTTGCGGACCGGGTTGGGATGGTGGTGGGTGACTGGCCTGGCACGGCGGTTGTGGACCGGGCTGGCACGGTGGTTGTTGACCGGGCGGGCATGGTGGTGGGTGACTGGCCTGGCACGGCGGTTGTGGACCGTCCATGGCCGGTGGTGGGTGAGTGGCCTAGCACGGCGGTTTTGGACCGGGTTGGCACGGTGGTGGGTGACCGGTCAGTGTACGGTGGATGATCAATGTGACTGTAAGGGGGGTCATGAACTGCCATTTCGAATTTCATCATCACAAGGATGTGTTGGCCTGCACCTCCCCCGCGGAATGCGTGCACCGCCATGGTGGCGCCTCTGATTGAACATTGTTGCAAAGGAAGCATCCGTCCCGGAAGCACGCACATGTGGTTGCCGATGTGTGACCGTGACGGTCCGTGCACATGCAGCCAATGGGAAGAGTTAACGCGGGGCGCGTATGCCCAATCGAAATAGCGGAATCCGTGCACCGCCACACCAGGGCCAGTCATTGGCCCTTTTTGAAAGAGGCATCCAGGGGGAACCAATTGCTGCCGACGTATGCCACTCACATGGTCTCAGGGCCCTATATATGTGTGATTTCCAAAATCACACATTCACTGCTGTGATCCAGTGCTGCCTGTGACCATCACCTCGACCTGCTGCTGCTGAGCTGACCAACGACTGCTGCCTGTGACCATCACCTCGACCTGCTGCTGCTGAGGTGACCAACGGCTGCTGCCTGTGACCATCACCTCGACCTGCTGCTGCTGAGCTGACCAACGACTGCTGCCTGTGACCATCACCTCAACCTGCTGCTGCTGAGCCGACCAACGACTGGTGCCTGTGACCATCACCTCGACCTGCTGCTGCTGAGCTGACCAACGACTGCTGCTGTAGTGCCACAGTCCAGGACCTTGCCATGCAGAGAGTGCAAGAGATCCGGTCTCGTCCCTTCACCGCAGCGGAACTAGATGTTCTTGTGGCCGGTGTGCTCAGCCACTACGAACAGCTCTACGGTGCACCCGGACAGGTGGTAAGTGCAGTGGTGTACATGTTGTTGGCTCTGTGGTGGTCAGTGGCTCCTGTCTTCTGTAAGCCTGCCGGTGTGCCGTGGGACCTTCACATGTGTTGTGCAGAGCATAGCTGCATGTAGATACGTGTTTCTACGTAGTTTGTGCATGTCATACTGTCCACTTACGTTACCCTCTTGTCTCCCATCCTGGTAGGTAAAGCTGCACCTTCGCAAGGCCGTGTGGAGGACCATAGCACGTGATGTACGGGCAGTGGGGATGTGCAATAGATGACACACACACTGCCACAAGCGCTGGGACGACATATCCAGGCTTAGCAAGAATGTAGCGGAGATGACACTGGGGATGATTCCAAGAACGACACGCCTGGCCCGACGCACCATGACCCCTCTTATGCACCGTATCATTGTTGTGACGCATCCTGACCTGTCCGCCCAGCTGAGTGTGGGTCAACAGCAAACTAGCGGTAAGTAGACTGTCTGTGTATGTTACTTGGGAGTGCAATGCATGTATTGGTGCTCAGACACAGTAGTGACTTCCGTGGTGCATATGTTTTGCAGGAATACCATGTTGGTGCCATTAGCGGAGTGTAATGTGGCATCCATGTCCGCCATGTTGACACGCCACTTGCTTAGTAGTTGAGGGTTCAAGGACATGCCGTAGAGGTCTGTGGTCCCATGGCAAGACATGTGTGCAGATCTACATGCACTTGCCCTGTTCGTATGATGTACATGTTTCACGGCCACCACCGGTTATTTCATGTGAGGATGACTGGTAGGGGTGGGACGTGTGCAGGATGGGGGCTACATGTTCTTTGTCTGAAATGGAATTTGGGATTTGTTGTCCTACTGTACGTGAGTGTGGCACTTACTTACATCTCTTTTCTCTCTATTTCAGCTTTGGCAGAGGGCACTGAGCCACAGACGACGGAGATGAGTGTTGGCAATGCATCCGGATCAGACATCACACACAAGCAGACTGACACAGAAGAGGGCAGCCCCGGAGAGGGGGACAGGACCGTCCCTGAGGACTCGCATGTCGAGACACCAGCATCCTCATCTTCTGACAGTGTTGGTGAGTCAGCACTGTTGTCACAGACAAGGAGTGGGCAATCAACACCTTCGGTCGGGACACAGCACACAGGGCCCACACTGCCTCCAACTGCACCAAGTACTGCTCGTGCACGCAGAAGTAGGGGGAGCAGAGTGGCGTTCGGTGCAGGCACCGCTGCCCCTGCCCCGGTGATACAAAGTGCACTTTGTGCTGAGGCTGTTGATCTGCTGCGGCAGCTGTGTGTGGGGCAGACCAACATGATCAATGCATTCCAAGACCACGATAGGAAGTTGGGGCAGGTGGTGGCATTCATGGAAGGGATGCATGGCGATGTTGCTGGTCTACACAGGACAGTTCAGTCATTGGCAAACACTGTGTCTTCTGCCATTGTACAGTCGCATAGACAGGGTGCTACTTCTGTTCCCCCATCTACACCACTTGATGTCTCAGGGGGGAGTGAATATTCTGACCAGGACTCTTTTAAAGGTTATTGCACTAGAAGCAGCCACAAGCAGTTCAGCAGGGCACGGAGGGCACAGACACCATCCCCTAGGACAGGAAAATCTGTTACCAAAGACGACGTGAGATACACTGGAGTTCACACACAGGATCCCCAAGTGGTGTTGGGGGAAATGCCTTCACATGCTACACAGGCATCCCACATAAAAGATACTCCCAAGGCAAGGGATACTCCCAAGTCCAGGGATACTCCCTTGGACAAGGACACTACAAAGACAAAGGCACCTCAAAAGAGCAGGGACACTCCCAAGGACAAGGACACTACTAAGGAAGGGGCGACTCCCAAAAGCAGGGACAAGGACACTACAAAGACTAAGGCACCTCAAAAGAGCAGGG
Organism: Lissotriton vulgaris; assembly: GCF_964263255.1. NCBI lineage: Eukaryota > Metazoa > Chordata > Amphibia > Caudata > Salamandridae > Lissotriton > Lissotriton vulgaris. The sequence goes on from NC_141694.1 coordinate 712,263,018, forward strand.
ACAAGGACAAAACTAAGGAAGGGGCCACTCCCAAGAGCAGGGACACTCCCAGGGACAGGCACACTACAGAGGAAGGGGCATCTCCGAAGGGGAGGGACACTCCCAGGGACAGGCACACTACAGAGGAAGGGGCATCTCCCAAGGGCAGGGACACACCCAGGGACAAGGTGTCTTCTAGAGACAGGTACACTACAAAGGACAAGTCTGCTGCCAGGGACAGGGCAGCGTCCAGGGAACAGGGAAAGTCCAGAGACAAGACTCCTCCTATGGCCAAGGCACATCCAAAGGACAAGGCTTCTCCCATAGACACTAGCTCCATCAAGGACAGGCATACATCACCCCTGGCTGCACTGAGGCTGATGTTGTTGAAGGAACGGAAAACAGATGTCTCCGCGGCGGAGTACCCCCATACCTCCACTTCCATCCAGGCCCGTCAGAAGCAGAGGAAGGAGTACCCTGTTGTTGCATCCTCCATTACACATGATGCAGAGGCCAGAAGGCAGGCACACAGCAAACGACAAGCAGGGTCCAGCACGTCCCCAGAGAGCAGACCCCCAGCAGCAGATGCTCCACCTTTGGTGGGTGATATTTCATTAGAGTCCGCACCACTTGCCAGTCCTGTCATGTCCAGGGTGCCCTCACATATCCCTAAGAAACGTAGACACACACCATTGACACCTGACCACCCCGATGTCGCTCCAGTACAGCTCTCCCCAGCTCCCAGAGCCACCCTGCCTCCTGGCCCATACAGCCCTGTGGCTCATCATTTGGGTGTTCCCAGTGGCGCTTCAGAGGTTCACTCTCAGTTGTCAGATAGTGGCACTGTGTCTGTTGCTTGCTGTCATGCATCATGTAGTGGCACTGTCTCAGTTGTGCCCTCTCCTGTTTCTGGTGCTGGCAGTGTGTCTGGGTTATGGCTCATGTGTCAGTCAGTAGAGCTGTGGCTGTGTGTGACACTCCACGTTCTGGTGCTGGCAGTGTGTCTGGGTCTATGACTCATGTGTCAGTCACTAGGGCTGTGGCTGTGTCTCACACTCCTATGTCTGGTGCTGGCAGTGTGTCTGAGTCGATGGCTCATGTGTCAGTCACTAGAGCTGTGGCTGTGTCTCACACTCCTATGTTTGGTGCTGGCAGTATGTCTGGGTCGATGGCTCATGTGTCAGTCACTAGAGCTGTGGCTGTGTCTCACACTTCTGTTTCGGGTGCTGGCAGTGTGTCTGGGTCTATGGCTCATGTGTCAGTCACTATATCTGTGGCTGTGTGTCACACTCATGGTTCTGGTGCTGGCAGTGTGTCTGGGTCTATGGCTCAAGTGTCAGTCACTAGGGCTGTGGCTGTGTCTCACACTCCTATGTCTGGTGCTGGCAGTGTGTCTGGGTCTATGGCTCATGTGTCAGTCACTAGAGCTGTGGCTGTGTCTCACACTCCAGTTTCTGGTGCTGGCAGTGTGTCTGGGTCTATGGCTCATGTGTCAGTCACTAGAGCTGTGGCTGTGTCTCACGCTCCAGTTTCTGGTGCTACCAGTGTGTCAAGGGCAAGTAGTTCAGGCAGTCCACCAGCTCCGTGATGTGAGGTGTATTTACCTTCACTCACATGTAATTTGACTTGGTGTGTAGATTGTCCATTGTAACCAGACTTGCATTGTTCTTGTCCTTGGGACGCGTACCTTGCACCACGTACTTGTGCTGCCTCTGATGTCCCTGCTCTGTTGGCCACAATGCCCTGTTGGTGTTCTGATTTTGCAGTCTGCCCTCTCATGTGCTGCCTCTGATGTACCTGTTCGATGCAATGGACTGTTGATGCACTTAGCCCCTTTCATGTGCTGCCTCTGATGTCCCTGCTCTGTTGGCCACAATGCCCTGTTGCTGTTCTGATACTGCAGTCTGCCCTCTCATGTGCTGCCTCTGATGTACCTGTTCGATGCAATGGACTGTTGATGCACTTAGCCCCTCTCATGTGCTGCCTCTGATGTCCCTGCTCTGTTGGCAACAATGCCCTGTTGCTGTTCTGATACTGCAGTCTGCCCTCTCATGTGCTGCCTCTGATGTCCCTGCTCTGTTGGCCACAATGCCCTGTTGGTGTTCTGATACTGCAGTCTGCCCTCTCATTTGCTGCCTCTGATGTACCTGTTCGATGCAATGGACTGTTGATGCTCTGTGCCCCTCTCATGTGCTGCCTCTGATGTACCTGTTCGATGCAATGGACTGTTGATGCACTTAGCCCCTCTCATGTGCTGCCTCTGATGTACCTGCTCTGTTGGCCACAATGCCCTGTTGCTGTTCTGATACTGCAGTCTGCCCTCTCATGTGCTGCCTCTGATGTACCTGCTCTGTTGGCCACAATGCCCTGTTGCTGTTCTGATACTGCAGTCTGCCCTCTCATGTGCTGCCTCTGATGTACCTGTTCGATGCCATGGACTGATGATGCACTTAGCCCCTATCATGTGCTGCCGATGTACTTGCTCTGTGCCTTGCCATGGACTGTTGATGCTCTGTGCCCCTCTCATGTGCTGCCTCTGATGTACCTGTTTGATGCAATGGACTGTTGATGCACTAAGCCCCTCTCATGTGCTGCCTCTGATGTACCTGCTCTGTTGGCCACAATGCCCTGTTGCTGTTCTGATACTGCAGTCTGCCCTCTCATGTGCTGCCTCTGATGTACCTGTTCGATGCCATGGACTGATGATGCACTTAGCCCCTATCATGTGCTGCCGATGTACTTGCTCTGTGCCTTGCCATGGACTGTTGATGCTCTGTGCCCCTCTCATGTGCTGCCTCTGATGTACCTGTTTGATGCAATGGACTGTTGATGCACTTAGCCCCTCTCATGTGCTGCCTCTGATGTACCTGCTCTGTTGGCCACAATGCCCTGTTGGTGTTCTGATACTGCAGTCTGCCCTCTCATGTGCTGGCTCTGATGTCCCTGCTCTGTTGGCCACAATGCCCTGTTGGTGTTCTGATACTGCAGTCTGCCCTCTCATGTGCTGCCTCTGATGTACCTGTTTGGTTCAATGGAGTGTTGATGCTCTGTGCCCCTCTCATGTGCTGCCTCTGATGTACCTGTTCAATGCAATGGACTGTTGATGCACTTAGCCCCTCTCATGTGCTGCCTCTGATGTACCTGCTCTGTTGGCCACAATGCCCTGTTGCTGTTCTGATACTGCAGTCTGCCCTCTCATGTGCTGCCTCTGATGTCCCTGCTCTGTTGGCCACAATGCCCTGTTGGTGTTCTGATACTGCAGTCTGCCCTCTCATGTGCTGCCTCTGATGTACCTGTTTGTTGCAATGGACTGTTGATGCACTTAGCCCCTCCCATGTGCTGCCTCTGATGTACCTGTTCGATGCCATGGACTGTTGATGCACTTGGCCCCTCTCACGTGCTGCCTCTGATGTACCTGCTCTGTGCCTTGCCATGGACCGTTGATGCCCTGTGCCCCTCTCATGTGCTGCCTCTGATGTCCCTGCTCTGTTGGCCACAATGCCCTGTTGCTGTTCTGATACTGCAGTCTGCCCTCTCATGTGCTGCCTCTGATGTACCTGTTCGTTGCCATGGACTGTTGATGCATTTAGCCCATCTCATGTGCTGCCTCTGATGTACCTGTTCGATGCAATGGACTGTTGATGCACTTAGCCCCTCTCATGTGCTACCTCTGATCTATCTGTTCGATGCAATGGACTGTTGATGCACTTAGCCCCTCTCATGTGCTGTCTCTGATGTACCTGCTCGATGCCATGGACTGTTGATGCACTTAGCCCCTCTCATGTGCTGCCTCTGATGTACCTGATCTGTTGTACCCAGTGCCCATGCTCTTGCATGCTCAGTGATTATACCCCTATTATGTATAATAAAGCAAGTCAATCATGTGTCGTGGTTTGTCGTTGTCATTCCTGCTTGTGTACTCCAATTGTGGATATCTATTTGCGATGTGATGTGGTTTCTCAAACATGAAACCCCCCCTCACCATGTCACGACCCTGGCAGGTACTCCCCTTCAGACAGCAAATGGTGTGTTGCGTACCTACGTCGTCGTCGATGATGGTCCATGACTTGCAGGTGGTGGATCGCGAAGTGTATCGGAAAGCGTGTAGCGCTGGGTCCATGACGGCGAGCAGCTTGTGGTGGGTATCTCTGCTATGTGTGGTTTCTTCGCTGTGGGGAATCCGCCGTGTTCAGGCAGGTTGTTTTTCCGCAGCGGTTTTATATGTGTTTTCCGCCATCTTGATGTGGGGGACAGTCGTTGACGTCAGTCCGTACGGCGGTGTCTCTGGATTGGTTACGTCCGCCGCGGGGTCGGGTGTAGTTAGGCGGCGGTGCGTGCTCTTCCGTCGCGCACAGACTTTTGACACTCTTTACTATCCTAATATGGCGGACGGAGTGACCGCGGCAGGCGGACACGGAAAAGGCATTTTCCGCCTACTCCAGGACTGCGGTCGCTTAAATTCTGTCCATTCGATATTTTGTCCATTCTATATTTTGAAGTCCATATTTATGTAATTCGATATTTTTTACTCTATATTTTGTCTGTATACCAGCCACACAGACCCTAAAATGTCCCCTAGGCATAACCACAACTGACGATTACATCACCACCTTTACACTGTAATTTTTTGTTGGATCACATACTCTCATTAAGATCTGTTGCAAGCACTGTAATTATTTGTTGCATCACATACACTCATTAAAGTTTTTTTGCCAAATACCGGCATGGCAAGCAAGGGTAGTGTTCCTTCGAGGTACAATCACAAACGGCAATTACATCACCGCCTTGCACTGAAACTCCGAAGTACTATTACAAATGGCAATTACATCACCGTCCTGTACTGAAACTCCGTGTCGCATCGCATAAACTCAATAAAGTTTTTTGCAACTAGTGACATGACAGGCATAGTTAGCATTTCAATTTCACAACACGCCCTAGTTCCTTTGAAGTCTCCGCCACCACCAATATGGCCGCCCGATTAGCGATCTAGCCTTTCTAGCCAGGCTTGTGCTCAAATACGCAGACCCGGAAGCAGCAGTCACGGGGCCCAGAGCGAGGGTAGGATCCCAGCTAGTTGCCGTCTACCCAGTCGTGAGTATACAATGCTGCAGCAAGTTCGGAATCTCAGGAAAGCTTTGTTACTAATTCTTACAAACCGTAATTCGCCTTTCCCTTTTTTCAGCTTCAGAGCAACTACATGCTCTGTGACTCCCCCGTCAAGCCGTAGACCTCTATACTGAGGGTGAGTAGTGTTATCGAGTGATCCTGTTGCCAGGTATTATTAACAACAAGGCGTTCATCTCTACCACCAAATAGATAACCGCCTGAGTATGCAATAATACATTGTGCGGAGTTGTGCGTGCCTTGTCTGGATCATTCCGTACAACAACATGTCTCTATTTTTAACGACACCCACAATTCGTCCAGTGCCACTTCCTTAACTCGTCCGGTGCCATGCTCACAACTCGTCTGGTGCACCGGTAACACGCGATTCAGAGGTGTCTCATTATGTGCCGATAATGTTGTTGGTTTCCCAGTAATTGCCAACCATTCATGTATAGCCACTGCGTTTAGGCAGTGCTACATAACGTGCACATAATTGTTGTTTCTCTAAGCTCCCACGCCGAGTTATGGTGATACCCCCAACCCAAGCGCCACTAGTTCATGCATGTATGTACAACGTGTTGATTACTGGTTAACTAGGGGCACGTGCTTGGCGGCACACAATTGCACTTGCTGTTATGATGTGTTTTATTGTGTACGTGGGATCACCACCCGGCACACAACCTGTGAATTGACACATACTATTTAAGCACAAACTGTATATTGGCTAAAGAGGGTTCCTTTATCCCCACAGGAACTCAACCTAGCCAAGTATGCATCCTCCTGGGCACCCTTCCCTCTGGACAATACCACACTACATTCGGCAGAAGTAATAAGCACTGGCCACCACTATGACCATTATCACCACATAAGTACTATTACCTGCAGCCACTACGTCAACTTGTGCATATTCAATTACAACACCACTCAGCTAGTTGCTAGGTCTTAGATTCAATAGAGACACCCCCTGTTCATTCAGGTTTTAATTTTCCTTTTCCATTACCTGCACGCCACAAAGTCTACAACTCGTGCATGTTCTATTACAACACCACTTAACTATGTGCTAGGTCTCAGTCTCAACACAGACACCCCCTGTTAATTCAGGTTTTAATTGCCATTGTGTTTGTCTGTTCTTTCCCTCTTTTTCACCCCTACAGGTCTTTCTCTGTCACCCAGTATAGGTCTACTAGGATGTCACTCTATGTTGTCTGATCACCACCAAATAATTTTGGAACCAGACTTCTAGCAGTGCCCCACGTTATTCACGTAGGTCCTGATGAAGTGCCACACGACTTGTTAGGAGCAATATAGGCACGAAACATGTCGACCCATCTCACATCGATAGCCCTCTAGGAACATTGCATCCACATAGGGCATCCACATACTTTTAACCAAGCTGGAACTACCTTAACATTAAACCTTTTGGCTAGGACTGCTCCGGATTTATTTTAATACACACTACCCGTCCAGTACCCTTGCCCTCTCACTCTTACGCACCCTACGGCTTCTTCAAAAAGATCTCCGCCAAAGAGCCCCGTTTACGGTGAGCCCGTCGGGCATTGCATCGCCGGCCCGACGAGGAGCAAAGCCCAATGATGAAGCATGACATCCTTCGGGGTGTGTGAGGGCATCATGAAGAAAGACTTGTCTTCCCCGTCCCCCTAGGAACTGCAAACCCCATTTAATACTGTCTGGACTGGTGCAAGGTGCCCACTTACTTTAGTGGACATCATATACCAGGCTAGCTTCTCACACTCACTAGGATTTTTCTAAGTATTTTAGTATGCCAAAGCTTGTTCCAGCCAGTGCATTTACCTGGCTGTCACAAGACAGGGTGTGATCAAATACAAAGCCCAGATTTTTTACTTCAGGCTTAGGCGTTGGTATTGAACCTAGGTTGTCTGGCCAACATACCAAGGACCATATTGAATGTTGTTTCCCCACAACCAGGACTTCTGTGTTATCAGTGTTAAGTTTCAAGCAGCTGATGTCCATCCAGTCAGCTAGATTCACTAGACAAACTCTAAAACTATCCAGTGCAGTGCCTTCGTCCTGTGCCAGAGTGAAAATTAGCTGAGTGTCGTCAGCATGCAACATGATCTTCGTGCCATGATGCTCGATCACATCAGCTAGTGGGCGCATGTATTTAAATAAAAGTCAGACTCAAGGCAGAACATTGCTTTACTCCTTGTTGCCGTGGAAGAAATGCCAGTAATGTGATCACCTGACCCCCGGCACCATACTGCCGTAGTCGCTCCAATAGAAGACCATGGGACACGGTGTCGAAGGCCCCACTCAGGTCTCATGGTCTATATGTTTTATAAGATGAACTGAACTTGTTCTCCCGTCATTGTTCTCTCTTCATTACCAATAAATGAAGGGACTTAAATATTACACATATAACAACATTCCTGGGAGAAGGCTGGATTCATTTTTCATTTCTACAAGGCTGTTGAGCAGTGCTCGCAGATGTTGGAACATCAAGACAATAGAGTTCTGCACTCAGTTCCAGTGCAACAACAGCAAACATTGGCAATGCCAATAGGTCGGGCTTACATTTTAAAGCCTGAACTAAAGCATTGAAAATCCTGCTGAAGTGAAAAAACAATACTGTTTGCCTTCTATATAAAATGCATCTGTGCAATAAAAAATTGGATTTATGATGCCAGAGTGTACTTTTGAGATGTAAAATAGCCCATTATGCCTTGCAATGAAAGCACTGAATCAAGAACAGCAGAATGACACACCAAGCAGCCAATAGCGGTACAAAAGGGGGTGGTGATGGACGGAGAATCTGAATCAATCAAACACTCACACCCAGTCAAAAGATCTGGGTTTAATCAATCACCGTTCTTTAGCCAACTCTGCCACCCCAGTTCAGACATGGCTATATGCAAATCAGTCTGACCCTGTGCCTCATGGGAACAGTCCAGCCCGAACTGCCAAGCCATGTCTTCCCTGGACCGGAAACAAGCTTCCGAGGACCGGTTTCTGGCATTCCAGCCGTCTTCAGCCCGGCTTGCTTGAATCCAGTGGCAAAGTGAGCAAGGGACTCACGTCTGAGCATACCCTGCCACACTTATGGCGGCCAAAAGCGGTACAAAAGGGAGTGGTGATGGACGGAGCATCTGAATCAATCAAACACTCACACCCAGTCAAAAGATCTGGGTTTAATCCACCACTGTTCTTTAGCCCACTCTGCTACCCCAGTTCAGACATGGCTATATGCAAATCAGTCTGACCCTGTGCCTCATGGGAACAGTCCAGCCTGAACTGCCAAGCCATGTCTTCCCTAGACCGGAAACAAGCTTCAGAGGACCGGTTTATGGCATTCCAGCCGTCTTCAGCCCGGCTTGCTTGAATCCAGTGGCAAAGTGAGCAAGGGACTCACGTCTGAGCATACACTGCCACACTTATGGCGGCCAAAAGCGGTACAAAAGGGGGTGGTGATGGACAGAGCATCTGAATCAATCAAACACTCACACCCAGTCAAAAGATCTGGGTTTAATCCATCACCGTTCTTTAGCCCACTCTGCCACCCCAGTTCAGACATGGCTATATGCAAATCAGTCTGACCCTGTGCCTCATGGGAACAGTCCAGCCTGAACTGCCAAGCCATGTCTTCCCTGGACCGGAAACAAGCTTCCGAGGACCGGTTTCTGGCATTTCAGCCGTCTTCAGCCCGGCTTGCTTGAATCCAGTGGCAAAGTGAGCAAGGGACTCTCATCTGACCCCCTTAAATTAAACACTCCTGGATCTTGAACTGAACCTATGTTAGAAGGACTACTGTGCTGCCTAAAGCACTCAACTGGACTGCTTTTCTGGAAGGACTACTTTTCTGCTTGACGCCCTGCTGCCTGCTGCTCCCTGAATCTGCTGAAGGAGAGTCGGATGCTGCCTTCACTCTGAGTGATCTCCAAGAACTTGCTGGCTTGCTTCCTGTTTTCTGAAGTCTCAGGGACCCAAAAGACTTCCTGCAATCCTGCTGGTGCTGCTTTACTCTGCCATCTGTGAGTTCTACCCTTGCCTGAGGTGCCCTCTCCAAGTACTGGGCGTCGGATGTGTGTTTTGCAGCTGTTTTGCTAAAAAAGTGACGCATTGTCACCTTTGCACTGATTGGAACTGATGCATCGCCCGGTTCAACTACAGCACTTCCACAGCCTGTGTGGCCTGACGACGAAGCTCTGCGGGGCTCAACAACAAAGAATTCATCTCAGCGAAACTCGATGGCGATGTAGCTGCCCAACTACGTGGACAAGGTTGGCACATTGTGCCCTCAACGTTGACGCTTTGCGCCATCCAAGGTACTTTTTCAGCAAAACCTGCATGGGTCCTATAGTCAGCCTGTCCTCCATCACTAGTGACTTCTAAGTTTTAGCATATCATTTTTTAAAATTCATATCTTGACTTCTACTGATTGGATTTTTGTTGCTTTTGTCTTATTTTACTCAGATAAATTTCTCTATTTTTCGAAACCGGCATGGAGACTTTTTGTGGTGTATTCATTGTGTTACTGTGTGTGTCCACCCTGGCGGTCCACTGGGTAAATGCCCGGTGACTACTCCGGCCAGTCTGGCACTGAGCACCATTCTCAGACAACTCAACTGAGATGACACTATTGGACACAAAAGGGACGTAATTGTTAGGACCACTAGAGGAATATTCACAAGCAAGCTATGGATTAAAGTTAGTAGCAGACATGATCAACACCTCGGAGGAACAGGAATGAGTTGGATGGTCAGACCCCCTAGCATCCATTGGACAGCCAGGCAGAGCAGAATTGAATATAAGCAATATTGATGGGTCAGAAGGTGGAACAGCCACCCCCTGAGTCAGTCATTATCACTAAGATGTGAGATGGAATTGAAAGACACCCTCTGGGATCTCTCACCAGGGAACTGTACTGTCCTGGGATACTTAAATAGAATACTGGATTGACTAGGGGGGCTTGTCCTAACAGCAAGGGCCACCAAATTCTCAACCATAGCTTTGTAAATGAGAATTAGGTATATCGCGCCAAAGTTGGAATCAGGGATGACTATCGTTTTGGCACTGATAATGTCATCTCGGATAAGTGAATGACAACCCCTGACGTAACATATCCAGTGTGTCATTGTTCTTTATATATTTTTCCTTTTCATGGTCAATTTAATGGGTCAGCTTAGGACAGGGGCCTCCAAACCTTTCAGTAATAATAGCTACTTATGTTAAATGAAGGTCATCCTGAGCTAATAATAGTACGAGTGTTATAATAATGACCATATCAGACAAGATTACATTAGTGGTCTCCATATGCAAGATGACTAACAGTGATCTCATCAGTGCATCAGTCAGGATTGCCGGCAATAATGTTAATAAGCCTTTATCAGTTCGGAATGCCTCTACATCAGAAGTCTTCAAACTGTGTAGTGTGCCTCCCAGAGGGGCGTAAATGCCTCTGCAAGTACATGTAAATGAAGATGGCCTGGAAGTGCAGCGATGTTTATTTGCTGCATTTCCAGGCTGTCTTCATTTACTCTGAAACCCTTGAAGTGAGATCAGAGTGCTGTGGGGCTGTATGTCAGTGAGTGTGGTGCTGCCGGCTTGGCTGGGCAGTGTCTGGAGTCTTATCTCTGGCACACCCGAGTTTTTCACAGGTCTTTAAAGACCATTTGTATATTTACATACCGTTGTATGCCTCTGTTATTTTTCTGGTTCCAGAACCCCCTATTCCTTACATTTGTATTTTGCATTTACTAGTGTGAGCATGCATTTCATGAAAAGGAATATAAAGGAGGGTTGCCAAAAGATCAATGCCAGCCATATGTTGTTTAAAGAACCTGCAAAGATCTCGTCTTGACACTAAATAGGGTTATAAATAAAAAGTATGTATTCATTTGTAATGTGACTTTTCTGTCTTTATTCCCTTTAATTATCAGTCGGGAATCATTCAGGCCATGCCAGGAACACAATTAAAAGTGCTTTCTATTTATATGTGCTGTTCGAAGTGTGCACCTGTTTATTTTTCTACTGTCTGCAACATCAAAATAATGAGCTGGCAACCCTAATCATAAGACTGGAAGTTTGCTGCAGAATCAGCACATCATTTGTTTCCTCCACCCTCGATCCCTGAATAATGCCATAACAGCAATAGTTTAACTTATATCTGAAACCCTATGCCGCCATCAATAACATGCTGCGTTACTTCAAGTGTCTAGGAATGCACCCTGCATTCAGACAACTCACTCCTCATTCTTGCCCTTTACTTTCACGTTCACCCTGCACTCACAGCGATCACAATGCACTCACAGTGATCACCATGCACTCACATCATTTACCCGCTCCCCCTGCACTCACAGTGAAAACCCTGCACTCACAATGCACTTGCGCTGTTCACCCTGTATTTCACCCTGCAGTCACACGAGCACACTACTCACCTTTCACTCATGTGATACTTCACTCACCTGTCCCCCTCACTGCTCAATCTGCAATCTCACTCAAACAAGCCCATCACTAACCATGCATTAATTCGTCCCACTCTGCACTTATATCCGCACCCAAATCATATGGTCACCTCACTCACCCTGCAGTCACTCCTTTTACCCTACTCTCTCACTGTCACATCGCTCACCATGCACTCACATAGGCACTCCTACCACCCACACAGCGCAGAGGGTTAATGTGCCTGCTACAAAGAACGGGTGCCATGTGGATCACAGAACTGAGTGTGAGTAAACTATGAGTAGTGCTATTAAAAAATGAAATGTTTGTCTGAAAGCGGCTATAAAGAGATGAGGTGCATTGCTGGTAAGTAGTAGTGAGGGAATTCATGGAGGCGAAAATGGGGGAGGGGCGCCAAAAAAGACTGTTACACTGTGTGCGGCCAGTGCTAGGGCCAGCCCTGGCTGGGAGTGTTAGCCCCCCGAAGTTCGGGTCTAGTTGCGACCCTGGTGTGCTGGCAGGGTCAAAGTGGTTGCTAAAAATAAAATGAAAAGCCTAAGCGTTATGTGTTTTCACAGTCTTGCAGGTGTGTATAAAATAATGCAATAACAACTTAATTGGATAATAAATGCAAGTTAAACTAACTGGTGATAACTGCACTCTTTTAGGATATGAAACCTCAGTTCGTGACTACCATCACTGCAGATGTCTGTGTGTGTTAAAGCTAAGCAACACATAATTGAACCCTAGTTGGTGCAGAGGAATAGTGACCTTTGTACTTATAGTCAGGGCCACTGGAATTATGCAATTGTGCGGTTTGAGCATTTTGTGCATAGTTATGGATTTCCCGCATTTGCCACATAATCCATTGTCTGCTACATAAATTGCCGATTAAAAAAAACTTGTTTCTAGCTCAAATGGTTCAAAAGTTACTAAAAATGCAGCAACACATTACCTCACAGTGGAAGGCCCTTTCTAAAGATTGACTGATCCCCTTTCTGTTGCTTATTGCTATATGTGGGTAATGTGGTACTTATGAGGGCCAATAAAACCCAGGGCAGTGTTAACAAGTGTACAAAATTGCAAAATAATGCAGTAATGCAGTAATGCTAATGACGAAATATGCAGCATTATGCAGCATAATTCGCCTTTACTTGCTGCAGAAATTAGTCAACCCTGCTGCATAATTTGGCCTTTTCCTGCGTAATAATTCCAGTGGCCCCCTGTTTATAGTGCTACGAGGTCTCAGCCTGTTGCAGAAAGCACTGTGAATATGTAAGTCATTATTTTAAAACAATATTTACATACTCTAAGCTAGATTGCTGCATATGTATCCAATACAGACATTTTTGTAAGTGTCTCCCCTATTCCAGATCTCGGCTTATAACACCCTTACATTACATCTCAAAAAGAATACATCTTTGCCACCATGAAGCCTTAAGCAGAGCCACTGGAATTATTCAGCAGAAGAGGACCTCATTATGCGGCATGCTTGACTACATTATGCAGCAAGACAAGGTAAATTATGCAGCACAATGTGCCACATTTTGTGGTTAGCATTACTTCATTATTTTGTCGTTTTAACTCAAGGTAACGCTATCACTGGAAATATTTCACCTCATTATTACCAGTTTAACACCCAAATATAGCAGTAAGCAACTACAAGACTACCAGTGAATCTTTGCAAAGGGCCTTCCAATTCTCCGGAACACTTTGTCATGCTTTAAGTAACTTTTGTTCCGTTTGAGCTAGAATCATGTTTCTTTAGTTCAAATCTGCAGATTAGGGAGCAAATGCAGTAAAACTATAATTATGTGGAAAACACTGCTGATACAGAAACTCGTAATTCCAGTGGCCCTGGCTTTAAGTGACTCAATCAATTAATAGCTGGTAAGAAGGCTGTTTTTTTAAAACTATCTGCACTACCACCACACCCTTCGCTTTCAGGCAGAGGCACCTCAAAGTCAGTATTAACCATTCAGGGGCGAGTTTTTTTGTGAATGCTGAGTCAATTGGGTGGCAGGTAGAAGGCAAGCAGGGTTGCATTCAAATGCAGAGCTCTAATCCTCTCGATCCCTGGGGCCTCACAGTAATGGTCTAGGAGACAAAGGAAAGGAGCGAGATTCATAGATTTTGTCTGAGAGACGGCCCAGAATAGGGAGCACTGTATGTTGAATTATTTTTATGTTACAAATGGCCAGAGACAGCTTCTTCAGAGATATACCCCAAAGAAGGGGACAATATGAGTTTTTTTTTTTTAGGGACATTCATAAGTGGAGATGGTACTGCTGGCAAGTGTGTAAGTAGACAATGCTGGATATCAATAAGGAAGCAGATGCATCAGGACTGCGGCCCAGGAATTTGAGGGTATGACTGTCTACCTTTAAAAAAGAGGCATTGGAGCTTATTTTCCTTTCAATCATTAGGACCGAGATGATGATCCATCATGGTGGGGAAGAGGTAAAAGATGCAGAGGAGATGGCCTGCTACTCAGGACTGCGGTTATCATTAGTGCAGCAGGTATAGCTGCTTTGGGGTCAAAGAGTATGAGAGGCTCACAACACCCCAACTATGGGGAGCAGTTTTGTTTGGGATAATGTCTGTTTTTGTATGATGTATTTGCTGTCTTATAAGTCTCATATTTAGTGCAGTTCATAAGCTATAGAAAAAGTATTCTTGAAATCGTCTCATAAGCCCAGCTCCTTGCACGAACCATGTCCCTCCCGCTCCCCCAATCCTTGCCATAATGTTTTAAAGAGGGGGTCTGACCTCCAAACATTTTCACTCTGAGCCCCACGTAAGCAAAATGTTTTAAGACCTCTGCTCTACATGGATAAAACATAACAGCCATAGATGCAATGCAGCTGGCACCAAGGTATTAATAGTAGTACTACGCCTCCCCATTGCCACCTGATTTATCACTGAAATATCAGCTTTAAATATGTTTGCGAAATTATGAGGTTTAAAAATACAAGTATTTTTGTGTTGAATAGGCACTTTAAAATTTTGGTCAACACGACTAATTTAACTAACCAAAAGTGTCTAATTTAGTAGGTCGGGCTGCACACAGGAGAGCTACTTACAGGTGGTTGGAGAGCTGCCAGTAACTCACGAGCTACTCATTGGAGAAGCCTGGCTTAGGAACACCAATCATCATGATGGAATCAGCACTGGCAGGTCTACTTTTAGTGGGTCACAGGGAGTTATTAGGTTCATGACCGAGATAGGCCCCAAAGGAAGAAGAAGAGGGAAAATTATCCAGAGTCAAGTGCCCAGTATGAGCGCCTAAGCTTTGAGTACTCGAGGTATTGGAAGTTACCCCGTTGTAGTTAAGCGGCCACAAAGGCACATGACTGGGAATTTGCTGATCATGATTAGCAGTGGGAACTTCATCGAATATGGGATCGGCACCCTTATTCACAGGAGTCACCATCTGGTTACAGCAGCAGATGGTCTGGAGATGGTTCCAGGTAGATCAATTTGCCCAATAAATGCATGCTTTTTGCAAAGAGCTAGAAGCTGTTTCAAAGAATTGAGTAGTGATGTAATCATGGATTTTAGACCCCCCACCTCAGTTTTCAAATCTAAGATAAAAGCAAGGAGGGGGGTGGTGAATAACCTTTAACAGTTTTTAACACGTTTATTGATAATAGTGTTGTGTTTAGAATGCTTGTGTCCCCTGCGGGACACCATACCTGATGTGCTTGTCGGTGTCCCTGCGAGGACACCGTACCAGCAGTGAGGTCATCAGCTGGTAACTGTCAGAAGTGACAGTTCCCAGCTGATCGTCAACCTGATTGCAGCTCAGCTCCGACGGCTGTAGGAGCATGCGTGTTGGCTCGTATTAATAAAAGAATTATCTTCTAAGCTTGTTGGAGTAATTAATAACAATACTGGCGACGATGAGCCAACACAGAACCCACGGAATATGAAAGAGTAAATTGAAAAAGATCGAGTGAAAAACCACGCTACCCGTCATTGTGCTGCAGATGGGGTTTGAAAGGAACGAAAAAAAAAACCAGGCACAAAGGAACAAGTAATTGAAAAAAAAGACTTTTGGCAATCGGAAGATAAAAAAAAAAAGAAGAAGAAGAAGGAAGAACCTGCGATGGATGCGGAGTGAGTAGTTTGCTGGAATCTGACTAAAACAGACAATTTATGAGTGTGGCAAGGATTGGAAACGAGTTAACCAGTACCTAACCAACTGCTAAGTGGCTTATTGCGAGGCATAGGAAATTGGTGTGCGCAATGTGTAAACTGACTGGAAATATCTTCAAGGAAAATTGACTTCAATTTCATGACTGAATTGCGCATGATTGAGGAACGTGTGGCGCATAAGGAATAAATAATACTGGTCAACTGGATCAACGGCAAACTCCAACCGTCATTCTGCAACTGCAACCAGGACAGCTGTGATCACCGTCAGCCGCCTCCCACGTCATTGCGTCACACGTGATTGATGTCGGCGGCCATTTTGAAGAGGAAAATACATGCATTTGTAAAAAGCGGTGCAGTCTATGTGGAAAAGACGTCCAGGAAGCGATCCACTCGCAAAAGACAACGCGGACTGTGCGCTCGATATAAAACAACCATAAAGAAAAGCCTTGTGAATCTCAGCAAACAGAGGATCAGACGGTAATTAAAACTATATAAAAAAAATTCATAATATTTTAAAGTATATGCACAGTGCTTTTAATTCATTCTTGTGGAAGGTATTACACCAACACAAACTAAAACGAACAATAGGACACATTCAGGGGTCATAAGTATAGCACTTTGCACTCAACATACAGCTACAATTTACCCAAAAACTGTATAAACCAAAGAATACAAATGAGTGACATGGCAACTGGCTGTATATGGAACCTTTCACCCCCTGAGTCATTTCTGCGTGCAGGCAGTGAACCAGTGTTAAAGTGGGAAGAGTGGAGGGAATATTTCCTCAACTACATATCCACCCTTGAAGAAGATGCAGAAATAAAACCTGAAAAGAAGTACAAAATGCTGATGCACAACTTAGGGGCAGGAGGAATAAAAGTTTACAATTCTATAAACAAGAAAATAAGAGGGGAAAATGAAGGTTATGCATTCACCAATGCAATTGATGATTTAAATGCATATTACAAACCGATGGTTTGCGTTGGAGTAGATAGGTACAAATTCTTTCATAGGAAACAAGGAAAGGAAGAGTCAATAGATGACTATGTGTCTGCTCTTAAAGACTTAGCTATAAACTGTCGGTTTGGACAACTTCACAATGAATTAATAAGGGATCAAATTGTAATGCAAGGCTCAACCGAAAATATTCAAGACAATCTTTGGGCTAAGGGTGAGTTTTCCCTGCAGAACATAATAGATATACCTAGGAAGGCTGAACTCACGGGATGATGCGCAAAAGCGGTGCTAAAAGAAGACAAAGTAAAGAAGGAAGGCGAGAATGTCAACAAGGTGTCTTATCAAGGGAGTTGGAAAGTTAATAAGCAGAATGTGAAAACAAAAGACACCACACAAACTTACAGGAGGAATGAGACACGAGGTAGGGGATATTCTTATCGATGCCTCAGCATTGCTCACATGGCATACGACTTTAAGTGCCCTGACCGTGATGCAAAATGCACATTTTGTGGTCTGATTGGACCTTTTAACAAAGCATGCAATAGGAAGAGACCCCAACGTGTAAAAGCAGTGGAAGATGAAGAAGAAGAGTTAAATGATGAGGATGATGAAGACATCAACATGTACATTCTCAACATAGTTGATGAACAAGAAAAAGACAATGGAACAAAATTGAAGGCTAAGACAAAAAAACGGTTTGCACCATGAAAATCGGTGGAGTGGAAATAAACATAGTGACAGATTAAGGGTCACCTTATAGCATCGTGAACGAGAAGGTCTGGGAGGCCAAATTTAAAGAAAAAATTGGAGAAAAACTCAATAAACCAGACATTGCAATAAAATAATTCAATTGTAAACCTATAGAAGTACGGGGTTACAGAAGTCTTAAGTTTATATACAAAGGTAGAGAAGCCAAATGTAAGCTCTATGTTTCAAAAGTAGGACCATCTGTACTCGGATGGATGGACCAGGGAAGTCTAGGAATCAAGCTTGATCCAAGCAGCTATGAACCGGTGCTGAGTCTGTTGGACACTGACAACTATGCTAGCCAAATACTAGCAAAATACCCCAATGTATTCAGTGGCAATGTAGGAGTACTTCAGGGATACCAGCATAAAATAAAATTGAAACCCATCACCACACCTACGGTGCACAAAGCAAGGAACATACCATTTGCAATAAGAGATGAGGTCAGAAATCAACTTGACAAATTACTAAGTGACGGAATAATAGAGAGGGTAGAGGCATCAGAGTGGGTTGCACCACTCGTCGTGGCTAAACGCCCCAATGGTAAACTTAGACTTTGCATTGACCTTCGAGACCTGAACCAAAACATAGTAGTGGAACAGTACCCACTCCCCAAGATAAATGAGATGCTGTCCACCACCAAGGGTGTCAAGTGGTTTACCACCATCGACTTAAAATCTGCATACCATCAAGTACAACTACACCGTGAGAGCAAGTCATTGACCACCTTTGTAACACCGTTTGGATGTTTTAGATTCACCCGCGTTCCATTCGGTTTAGCCTCTGCGGCTGCAATGTTCCAAAGCTTAATGAATAGCATATTTGAAGGTGTCACTGGAATATTGTTGTTTCAAGATGACATCCTAGTGATGGGGAAAACAAGAGAAGAACATGACAGTCAAGTGGAGCAAGTTCTAGACAAATTGAATGAAAAAGGGTTAACAGCCGAGCATTCAAAATGTAAATTTGCATGCAATTTTGTCAGCTATCTGGGCCATCAGATAACCGGTGAAGGTATCAGTCCTAAAAACGATCTAATTCAAGCTATAAAAGACTCACCAGTACCCACCAACAAAGACGAAGTAAGGTCATTCCTTGGATTGGTGGAGTACTACGCAAAGTTCATCAGGAACTTTTCCACCAAAACTTACGCATTAAGACAGCAATTGAAACTAAAAAACAAATTTGATTGGACTGAGGAATGTGAACAAACCTTCCAAGACCTGAAACGGGACATGTGCAAAACGTTACCTTTACAAGGATTTGATCCCACTCTCCAAAACTACGTGACAACTGACGCAAGCAACAAAGGCATTAGAGCCGTACTAACACAAAAAGATGCAAAAGGAGCGGAGTATATTATCGCTTTTGCGTCACGATCCTAAACGTCAGCAGAGGAAAATTTTTCAGTAATTGAACGTGAGGCCTTAGCCTGTGTCTGGGCCCTCAAGCACTTCCGACAGTACATTTGGGGTAGGAAGGTAAATCTTTGCACGGACCTCAAACCTTTTACGAAGGTACTCAACACGAAGGGTCTACACACAGCCTCTCCACGACTGGCAAGAATTTCGATGCACCTGTTCGATTACATGTATAACATACAATATGTTCCAGGTGTAAAGAACGTAGTATCGGACTTTTTAAGCAGAATGCCACTGGAATCAAAAAGCAACACGGAAACCAATGAAATGGAAGATTCGTGCATAGCGAATTTGTGGGAATGCACGAATGGGATAACAAAGGAAGAATGGTTGAAAGAACAGGACAAGGACAAAGGGATATTTTGTTCAATGTTTATGGAGGCGCACCAAATAGAAGTCCAAAGAGAGTTTCGTTCAAGTATGTAGAAAAGTTCTTTATTTGTTTTTGTCCATTCTTAAAATACAAATCACCAGATATTTTACAAAAAGGTCAGCCAACGCGTTTCACTCCCTTTCAGGGAGTTTCTTCAGGGCTGAAAACAGAATAGATAAAAGAAAGCTAACATCAGTTTCATGTGTCGAAGGTCTTGTACATATTTCCCATTTCACAATTCATTTTAAAAAGGAAAGACATATGATTAGATTGTTAGCTTTTCAAAAGAACGACACAGTATCCAGATTTAGGGAAAGACTGTTCAAAAACGCAACAGCAAATTACATTGTGTGGATGTAGTCCAAAACAAAACACCTTGTGGTTATCTATAAACCACCTCTCTAAAATGTGCCGTCGCGGAAGGGGGATGAAATAAATTTTTACGCGGAAATACATAAAGAGAAATGGAAAATTGGCGATCGATTATCAAAACCACAGACAGATCTTATTTAGGCTTCAATTGACACACTTTAAAACAAACAAACATCAGACAGGTTTCAAATCATATACTACATTGTCACTGATAATACATTATTCCCTATCTGTTCAGGGTCATTTCACAGCTTCATAGTATATTTTCAATAGATTTCATAAAAGTGAAACAATTCATATCCAAAGCAGACCTCAAACTGGCAGTTCAGTCTGTAGTTATCGTGAGGATTGAATATGGATGCACAACACTAGCAGGTCTACCAAAAATTTCAACAGCACCTCTGAAAGCATGTCTCAATGCAGCCGCACGACTGATCACCGGATCAAGGAAATTTGACCATATATCGCCACATTTGAAGGCATTAAACTGGCTACCGTACAAAGCCAGAATCCAGCTAAAAATGGCATGCATAACCCACAAGGCTCTCCACCACAATACACCCAAATACCTTGCTCAGAAAATCAAGTTATCTGGAGGTAACAGACCAGCCAGGAGCACAAATGAGCTAATGCTGAGACCTGCCATCTTCCAGAAGAAGAAAACTGACGACAGGGCTTTCTCAGGAGCAGCCCCTAGAATCTGGAATTCACTTCCGTCAAACATTAGAAAGATTGAAGATACAGCATCCTTTAAGAGGGAAACTAAGATCTTCCTAATGAGTAAATTCCTTCCATAGACGAGACACGGGAAGTCAGAATTCATGTTTAATGACTGGAGCTGAAACATACACAGGAAATAGACCATTAGGATCAATTGATTCTATTGCACATTATATTTTACTATATACTAAACCTGTGTCATACTATTACTCTTTGTAGAAATTTTATTGATATAGTCGCTTTATGTATCATATATGTACCTACCTCATAATATTGTAAAGTTACAATAACAATGCAGGACTTTAACTACCTCATGTAATGTGAAGCGCTCTGATACCCAAGGGTCTTGTTCGCGCTATACAAAACTCTTAAGAAATAAATAAATAAATAGGGCATCATGACTTGTACCTCACAGGGAATATTCCCATCCCAATAGCATGTTCAGGCAATATTATGTTTTCCTAAATTAATATGGCTTCCCTTATGGTCTTTCCACTCTGCAGGTGTAAATCTGATGTTTTGTGGATACTAAACAAGTGCCCATGTGTGGCTCAGTGTATAGTCACTGGTATAAACATACATTATTTCCATGCACACATGCGGTAATAGCTGCTCTTCAGCCTGTAAATGGTAAACAATGAGGATGTTTTATGTTGTTTCCTTCGGAAGAAGGTCGTGAAGAAAGCTGGCTGAAGCGATACCTGAGGACTTCCTTGCTTCAAGGAGACCTGCCCTTTGACCTGGGGAGGTGAGCTGCAGCTTGGAGAGTGAAAAGCAGCCGAGAGCCCAGAACACAAGAAAGGAAATCTGAATAGAGAGAGCTGCTCACTGGCCTGTAAACCTGACAAGGGGCCTGTAAGTCACAAGCAACAGCCCCTCTAGAAGAGTTCAGAGCAGAAAGGTTCCTTCAACCGCAATACCTGAAGTGGTAGTATCTAAAGACATCTTGGTTCCTTCGCAACACACTAAAAAGGCCTTCACACCCCTGACCCTGGTGGTCTGCAGGACACACCTGAAATAATTCCCACTCACTCGTGTCAGTCTTCCTCCTTGCCTTCCCACTGCTCAACCACAATTCTAGCAGCACAGCCCAGTTCACCAAAAACAAAACATGAAATCACCTTCAACCTTCCTAACCATAGAAGAATTCATCAATGCTGAAAACGCTTGCCTTTGGGAGGTCTGTCGTGCCTAGCTACCCAGGGGGTGAGCAGGGGTTATCTTAGGTGTGTATCCCCCTTACCCTGACTAGAAGCAACGGTCCCAATTTGGACAAAGGTACCAACCTCTGCCAAGTAGAGAACCCCATTTCTAACAATAAATTAACATGTCACAAATCAAAATATGTATGTGCAGCAAAAGGATCAAACACTGCTATGAACAATTTGGCCTTAGTAGCTAGCCCCCCACGTAACTCAACCCTAGGGAGGAATATAGGGGTAAACATGGACTCCAATCTTTCAATCATAATCAGATTGGGTTTGTCCAATGTGCCTAAACTGCTAAATGTGTCACTTCTGTCCCTCATATTGGCTGCAAGGTGGGTCTGCACGCATTGCCTGAAATTCTTGGCCCGCTCCACTTGCTGGAAGTGTTAGCCCCCCCCCCCCCCCCCTCCCGTACCCCCCCCTCCAAAAAAAAAAGATTGGGTCTAGTTGCTCTCCTGAGCACAAGTTTTTTGCAGAGCTGCCACGTTTTTCAGGTCCATCCGTAGTGTGCTGTTCCAGTCTACGTTTTTTCCTTGAATTCTGGGACTTGTAGTCTTGTTTATTTCATTATAAAACAGGACTACATGTCCCATAATTCAGAGGGAAAAACCTGGACTGGAGCCGCACATCACACAACGGCCGAAGAAACTTGGCAATTATGATAAGACTCACAAGTAGAAGCACCCCGGAGCAACACACAGTAAAGATTGTTCTAGAAATTCACACAAGTGAGACCCGTCACGAGCCTGGTGAAGAATGAGAGCTCCTGCTGTGAATGATATACCGTCCACGAGGGGTGACCCATCTATCAGCAGGGACGCAACAACTGCTCCCGGGTGTGATTGGTTCGAAGTTATCTCACTGTGACCAATGAAGAGTGGCCCTAATTGGGCTCTCTTGTTAAAGTTCATAATAAATTGTACCGTATGACCCCCCTGTGTGAGTGTCTTCGCACGTGCTTGTATGGATGTGTGTGTGTGTGTGCAAGTTGTGACAGCCTTAGGGCCCCGCCTTCCCAGCAGCAGAATCCTGTGGATGGAACACCTGTGACGTGCCAGGCCCTGCACTGTGATGTCACGAGGTCCAGGCTAGCACCAGCAGGGGAATCCTGTGGATGGAACACCTGTGACGTGCCAGGTCCTGCACTGTGATGTCACGAGGTCCAGGCTAGCACCAGAAGGGGAATCCTGTGGATGGAACACCTGTGACGTGCCAGGCCCTGCACTGTGATATCACGAGGTCCAGGCTAGCACCAGCAGGCGAATCCTGTGGATGGAACACCTGTGACGTGCCAGGCCCTGCACTGTGATGTCACGAGGTCCAGGCTAGAACCAGCAGGGGAATCCTGTGGATGGAACACCTGTGACGTGCCGGGCCCTGCACTGTGATGTCACGAGGTCCAGGCTAGCACCAGCAGGGGAATCCTGTGGATGGAACACCTGTGACGTGCCAGGTCCTGCACTGTGATGTCACGAGGTCCATGCTAGCACCAGCAGGGGAATCCTGTGGATGGAACACCTGTGACGTGCCAGGCCCTGCACTGTGATGTCACACGGTCCAGGCTAGCACCAGCAGGGGAATCCTGTAGATGGAACACCTGTGACATGCCAGGTCCTGCACTGTGATGTCACGAGGTCCAGGCTAGCACCTGCAGGAGCATCCTGTGGATGGAACACCTGTGACGTGCCAGGCCCTGCACTGTGATGTCACGAGGTCAAGGCTAGCACCAGCAGGGGAATCCTGTGGATGGAACACCTGTGACGTGCCGGGCCCTGCACTGTGACGTCAAGAGGTCGAGACTAGCAGCAGCAGGGGAATCCTGTGGATGGAACATCTGTGACGTGCCAGGCCCTGCACTGTGATGTCACAAGGTCGAGGCTAAGGGCAGAGGGGAGGCCTCCGCCGGAGCGGAGACAAGGAGAGGCCCCTGAGGGGGCAGAAGGTCGGGCAGGATTAGATCGTCTTTGAGGTTCATCGCAGGATCCTTTTGTGACTAAATAGGTTTGCTTTTTTTTAGGTAATTGAATTAATATCCGTGTCTCGGCTGCCCCCCGCCCCCTGACACTGCAACACTTGTCATCGCCCATAGGCCTGTGATGCATGATGACAGGTTGGATGTCTATTGTGACGTGTACGTAGTATACAAGGCTGGTAACCAGGCAGCCGCGGCATTGCACTCATGAGCACCGGACGGAGAGGACCACTGCTGGCGGCCGGAACCGAGGCCCCCATGAGGCAGAGGGGGCCGGGGCCTCACAGGCTCCAAAAAGAACTGGACGGGGCTGGGTGAAAGGAACACGGTGAGTATAGAAACCAAATGAAAACCGAAGTTGAAACCAAACTGAAACCGAACTTGAATCCAAACTTTAAACGGACTTGATACTGGCTTGATACTGGCTTGATACTGACTTGATACTGGCTTGATACTGACTTGATACTGATTTGATACTGACTTGATACTGACTTGATACTGACTTGATACTGGCTGGAAACTTGCCTTCCCTCTTCCTTTCTTTTTCCAGTTTTTCCTTCTCTGCCTTACATTCCTATCTCTCCTCTCATATCCCCATCTCCCCCTTTCTTTTAAGTTCCCCTTTTCTCTATCACTCTTTAATCCTCTCCCCTTCTGTCACTCCCCTCCCCTTCCCATTCAACCCATTCCGGTCCCATAGTGCACTCTCCTATCTCCTTTTCCATCTCCACCCCACCCCTTCCATTCTCGTCCCCTCCATTCCCTCCCATTTACAGCCTCTTTCCCTTCCAATCTGTTCCCATCGCCTCTGCTCCTTTTCTGCTCCCCTTTCACTTACCCATCCTTTCTTTTTTATTCTTCCTTCCTTCACCTCCCTTCCTCTTCACCATTCCCTCCCCTTTCCCCTCACCCATCCCTTCCCCTCATTACCCTTCCCCTCACCTCCCTCTCTCTCATTTGCCCTCTCCCCTCCATTCTCCTTTCCTTTCCCTGCCTTTCTCCTCCTTTCTCTTTTCCGCCTTCTTCCCATCATTCTTCCTTTCCTTTCCTTTCCATTCCCTGCCCCCGCCCTTCCCTAACCCATCCCTTCTTTCCCTTTACCCCACCCTCCAACTACCCCTCTCCCTCCATGTCCCCCCTCCCCCCACACAACCCCCACACTCACATCACCACACACACACAACCCCACACACACACTACTCCACATGCACACAACCCCCACACACACGACCCCATGTACACAACCCCCCACACACAATACCCCCACACAACCCCTCCACACACAACCCCACACACACACAACCCCCCACACACACACAACCCCACACACAACCCTGCCCACACACACACCCACACACCCCCTCACACACACACTACCCCCACACACAATGTCAGTGAGTGTCAGTGAGAGTGTCAGTGAGAGTTTCAGTGTCAGTGAGAGTGTTGATGAGATTGTCAGTGAGAGTGTCAGTGTTAGTGAGAGTGTCAGTGTGTCAGTGAGAGTGTCAGTGTCAGTGAGAGTGTCAGCATCAGTGATAGTGTCAGTGTGAGTGTCAGTGAGAGTGTCAGTGAGAGTGTCAATTTCACTGTGTCAGTGAGAGTGTCAGTGAGATTGTCAGTGAGTGTGTCAGTGAGAGTGTCAGTGCCAGTGAGAGTGGCAGTCAGTGTGAGTGAGAGTGTGAGTGAGAGTGTCAGTGTCAGTGTCAGTGTCAGTGAGAGTGTCAGTGAGAGTGTCAGTGCTAGTGAGAGTGTCAGTGAGAGTGTCAGTGAGAGTGTCAGCCTCAGTGAAAGTGTCAGTGAGAGTGTCATTTTCAGTGTGTGTCAGTGAGAGTGTCAGTGTCAGTGAGAGTGTCAGTGAGTGTGAGTGAGAGTGTCAGTGTCAGTGAGTGTCAGTGAGAGTGTCAGTGAGTGTGTCAGTGAGAGTGTCAATGTCAGTGAGAGTGTCAGTGTCAGTGAGTGTGTCAGTGAGCGTGTCGATGAGATTGTCAGTGAGAGTGTCAGTGAGAGTTTTAATGAGTGTGAGTGAGAGTGTGAGTGAGAGTGTCAGTGTCAGTGAGAGTGTCAGTGAGTGTGTCAGTGAGCGTGTCAGTGAGAGTGTCAGTGTCAGTGAGAGTGTCAGTGGAAGTGTCAGTGAGAGTGTCAGTGGTAGTGTCAGTGTCAGTGAGAGTGTCAGTGAGTGTCAGTGTCAGTGAGAGTGTCAATGTCAGTGAGAGTGGCAGTGTCAGTGAGAGTGGCAGTGAGAGTGTCAGTGTTAGTGAGAGTGTCAGTGAGAGTGTCAGTGTCAGTGAGAGTGTCAGCGTCAGTGAGAGTGTCAGTGAGAGTGTCAGTGTGAGTGTCAGTGAGAGTGTCAGTGAGAGTGTCAGTGAGTGTGAGTGAGAGTGTCAGTGTCAGTGAGTGTCAGTGAGAGTGTCAGTGAGTGTGTCAGTGAGAGTGTCAATGTCAGTGAGAGTGTCAGTGAGAGTGTCAGTGAGAGTGTCAGTGAGTGTTGGTGAGAGTGTCAGTGTCAGTGAGTGTGTCAGTGAGCGTGTCGATGAGATTGTCAGTGAGAGTGTCAGTGAGAGTTTCAATGAGTGTGAGTGAGAGTGTGAGTGAGAGTGTCAGTGTCAGTGAGAGTGTCAGTGAGTGTGTCAGTGAGCGTGTCAGTGAGAGTGTCAGTGTCAGTGAGAGTGTCAGTGGAAGTGTCAGTGAGAGTGTCAGTGGTAGTGTCAGTGTCAGTGAGAGTGTCAGTGAGTGTCAGTGTCAGTGAGAGTGTCAATGTCAGTGAGAGTGGCAGTGTCAGTGAGAGTGGCAGTGAGAGTGTCAGTGTTAGTGAGAGTGTCAGTGAGAGTGTCAGTGTCAGTGAGAGTGTCAGCGTCAGTGAGAGTGTCAGTGAGAGTGTCAGTGTGAGTGTCAGTGAGAGTGTCAGTGAGAGTGTCAGTGTGAGTGTCAGTGAGAGTGTCAGAGAGAGTGTCAGAGAGAGTGTCAGTGAGTGTGAGTGAGTGTCAGTGTCAGTGAGAGTGTCAGTGAGTGTGCCAGTGAGTGTGTCAGTGAGAGTGTCAATGTCAGTGAGAGTGTCAGTGAGAGTGTCAGTGAAAGTGTCAGTGATTGTCAGTGAGAAAGTCAGTGACTGTCAGTGAGTGTAAGTGAGAGTTTGAGTGAGAGTGTCAGAGTCAGTGTCAGTGAGAGTGACAGTGAGAGTGGCAGTGAGTGTTTCAGTGAGTGTGTCAGTGAGAGTGTCAGTGAGAGTGGCAGTCAGTGTGAGTGAGAGTGAGAGTGTCAGTGTCAGTGTGTCAGTGAGATTGTCAGTGAGAGTGTCAGTGAGAGTGTCAGTGAGAGTGTCAGTGTCAGTGAGAGTGTCAGCGTCAGCAAAAGTGTCAGTGAGAGTGTCAGTGTGAGTGTCAGTGAGTGTCAGTGAGAGCGTCGTTTTCAGTGTGTGTCAGTGAGAGTGTCAGTGTCAGTGAGAGTGTCAGTGAGTGTGAGGGAGAGTGTCAGTGTCAGTGAGAGTGTCAGTGAGAGTGTCAGTGAGTGTGTCAGTGAGTGTGCCAGTGAGAGTGTCAGTGAGAGTGTCAGTGTCAGTGAGAGTGTCAGTGTCAGTGAGAGTGTCAGTGTCAGTGAGAGTGTCAGTGAGAGTGTCATTTTCAGTGTGTGTCAGTGAGAGTGTCAGTGTCAGTGACTTTCCATGAGTGTCAGTGAGAGTGTCAGTGAGTGTGTCAGTGAGAGTGTCAATGTCAGTGAGAGTGTCAGTGAGAGTGTCAGTGTCAGTGAGAGTGTCAGTGAGTGTGTCAGTGAGTGTCGGTGAGAGTGTCATTGAGAGTGTCGATGAGATTGTCAGTGAGAGTGTCAGTGTCAGTGAGAGTGTCAGTGAGTGTGACTGAGAGTGTCAGTGTCAGTGAGAGTGTCAGTGAGAGTGTCAGTGAGTGTGTCAGTGAGTGTCCATGAGAGTGTCAGTGAGAGTGTCAGTGAGTGTGTCAGTGAGAGTGTCAGTGAGTGTGTCAGTGAGAGTGTCAGTGAGAGTGTCAGTGTCAGTCGTAGTGTCAGTGTCAAAGAGTGTGAGTGAGAGTGTCAGTGAGTATCAGTGAGAGTGTCAGTGAGAGTGTCAGGGTTAGTGAGAGTGTCAGTGTCAGTGAAAGTTTCAGCATCAGTGAGAGTGTCAGTGTCAGTGAGAGTGTCAGTGAGAGTGTCAGTGAGTATCAGTGAGAGTGTCAGTGTCAGTGAGAGTGCCAGTGAGAGTGAGAGTGTCAGTGAGAGTGTCAGTGTTAGTGAGAGTGTCAGTGAGAGTGTCAGTGTCAGTGAGAGTGTCAGCATCAGTGAGAGTGTCAGTGAGAGTGTCAGTGTGAGTGTCAGTGAGAGTGTCAGTGAGAGTGTCAGAGAGAGTGTCAGTGAGAGTGTCAGTGAGTGTGAGTGAGTGTGAGTGAGAGTGTCAGTGTCAGTGAGAGTGTCAGTGAGAGTGTCAGTGAGAGTGTCAGTGAGTGTGCCAGTGAGTGTGTCAGTGAGAGTGTCAGTGTCAGTAAGAGTGTCATTGAGAGTGTCAGTGATTGTCAGTGAGAAAGTCAGTGAGTGTCAGTGAGTGTGAGTGAGAGTGTGAGTGAGAGTGTCAGAGTCAGTGTCAGTGAGAGTGTCAGTGAGAGTGTCAGTGAGTGTGTCAGTGAGTGTGTCAGTGAGAGTGTCAGTGAGAGTGTCAGTGTCAGTGAGAGTGGCAGTGATTGTCAGTGAGAGTGTCAGTGAGTGTCAGTGAGAGTTAATGTGAGAGTGTTAGTGGAAGTGTCAGTGAGAGTTTCAAAATCAGTGAGAGTGTCAGTGAGTGTGAGTGAGATTGTCAGTGAGAGTGTCAGATTCAGTGTAAGTGAGAGTGTCGGTGAGAGTGTCAGTGTCAGTGAGAGTGTCAGTGAGAGTGTCAGTGGCAGTGAGAGTGTCAGTGAGAGTGTCAGTGAGAGTGTCAGTGTCAGTGAGAGTGTCAGTGAGTGTGAGTGTCAGTGTCAGTGTCAGTGAGAGTGAGAGTGTCAGTGAGAGTGTCAGTGAGAGTGTCAGTGAGAGTGAGAGTGTCAGTGAGAATGTCAGTGAGAGTGTCAGTGTCATCATCAGAGAGAGTGTCAGTGAGAGTGTCAGTGAGAGTCTCAGTGTCAGTGAGAGTGTCAGTTTCAGTGTGTCAGTGAGAGTGTCAGTGAGAGTGTCAGTGGTAGTGTCAGTGAGAGTGTCAGTGATTGTCAGTGAGAGTGTCAGTGAGTGTCAGTGAGAGTGTCAGTGTTAGTGAGAGTGTCTGTGAGAGTGTCAGTGAGAGTGTCAGTGTCATCATCAGTGAGAGTGTCAGTGAGAGTGTCAGTGTAAGTGTCAGTGAGAGTGTCAAAATCAGTGAGAGTGTCAGTGAGTGTGAGTGAGAGTGTCAGTGAGAGTGTCAGTTTCAGTGTGAATGAGAGTGTCAGTGTCAGTGAGAGTGTCAGTGGCAGTGAGAGTGTCAGTGAGAGTGTCAGTGAGTATCAGTGAGAGTGTCAGTGAGAGTGTCAGTGAGAGTGAGAGTGAGAGTGTCAGTGAGAGTGTCAGTGAGAGTGTCAGTGTTCGTGAGAGTGTCAGTGAGAGTGTCAGTGTCAGTGAGAGTGTCAGCGTCAGTGAGAGTGTCAGTGAAAGTGTCAGTGAGAGTGTCAGTGAGAGTGTCAGTTTCGGTGTGTCAATGAGAGTGTCAATGAGAGTGTCAGTGTGAGTGAGAGTGTCAGTGTCAGTGTCAGTGAGAGTGTCAGTGAGTGTACCAGTGAGTGTGTCAGTGAGAGTGTCAGTGTCAGTAAGAGTGTCAGTGAGAGTGTCAGTGAAAGTGTCAGTGAGAGTGTCAGTGGTAGTGTCAGTGAGAGTGTCAGTGGGAGTGTCAGTGAGTGTCAGTGAGAGTGTCAGTGAGTGTCAGTGGTAGTGTCAGTGAGAGTGTCAGTGAGAGTGTCAGTGAGTGTCAGTGAGAGTGTCAGTGAGTGTCAGTGAGAGTGTCAGTGAGAGTTTCAGTGAGAGTGTCAGTGTCAGTGAGAGTGTCAGTTTTAGTGTGAGTGTCAGTGAGTGTCAGTGAGAGTGTCATTTAGTGTCAGTGAGAGTGTCAGTGAGTGTCAGTGAGAGTGTCAGTGGTAGTGTCAGTGAGAGTGTCAGTGAGAGTGTCAGTGAGTGTCAGTGAGAGTGTCAGTGAGTGTCAGTGAGAGTGTCAGTGAGAGTTTCAGTGAGAGTGTCAGTGTCAGTGAGAGTGTCAGTTTTAGTGTGAGTGTCAGTGAGTGTCAGTGAGAGTGTCATTTAGTGTCAGTGAGAGTGTCAGTGAGTGTCAGTGTCAGTGAGAGTGCCAGTGTCAATGAGAGTGTCAGTGAGTGTGTCAGTGCATGTGTCAGTGAGTGTCAGTGAGAGTGTCAGTGTCAATGAGAGTGTCAGTGAGTGTGTCAGTGAGTGTCCTTGAGTGTCAGTGAGAGTGTCAGTGAGAGTTTCAGTGAGAGTATCAGTGAGAGTGTCAGTGATAGTCAGTGAGAGTGTCAGTGAGAGTGTCAGTGAGTGTGTCAGTGAGAGTGTCAGTGTCAATGAGAGTGTCAGTGTCAGTGTGAGTGTCACTGAGAGTGTCAGTGAGAGTGTCATTTTCAGTGGGTGTCAGTGTGGGTGTCAGTGTCAGTGAGAGTGTCAGTGAGTGTGAGTGAGAGTGTCAATGAGAGTGTCAGTGTCAGTGTCAGTGAGTGTCAGTGAGAGTGTCAGTGAAAGTGTCAGTGTCAATGTCAGTGAGAGTATCAGTGAGATTGTCAGTGAGAGTGTCAGTATCAGTGAGAGTGTCAGTGAGAGTGTCAGTGAGAGTGTCAGTGAGTGTCGGTGAGAGTGTCAGTGAGAGTGTCATTGAGAGTGTCGATGAGATTGTCAGTGAGAGTGTCAGTGTCAGTGAGAGTGTCAGTGAGAGTGAGAGTGTCAGTGAGATTGTCAGTGAGAGTGTCAGTGTCAGTGAGAGTGTCAGATAGTGTGAGTGAGTGTGAGTGAGAGTGTCAGTGTCGGTGAGAGTGAGAGTGTCAGTGAGAGTGTCAGTGGGAGTGTCAGTGAGAGTGTCAGTGGTAGTGTCAGTGAGAGTGTCAGTGAGAGTATCAGTGAGTGTCAGTGAGAGTGTCAGGGAGTGTCAGTGAGAGTGTCAGTGAGAGTTTCAGTGAGAGTGTCAGTGTCAGTGAGAGTGTCAGTTTTAGTGTGAGTGTCAGTGAGTGTCAGTGAGAGTGTCATTTAGTGTCAGTGAGAGTGTCAGTGAGTGTCAGTGTCAGTGAGAGTGCCAGTGTCAGTGAGAGTGTCAGTGAGTGTGTCAGTGCATGTGTCAGTGAGTGTCAGTGAGAGTGTCAGTGTCAATGAGAGTGTCAGTGAGTGTGTCAGTGAGTGTCCTTGAGTGTCAGTGAGAGTGTCAGTGAGAGTTTCAGTGAGAGTATCAGTGAGAGTGTCAGTGATAGTCAGTGAGAGTGTCAGTGAGAGTGTCAGTGAGTGTGTCAGTGAGAGTGTCAGTGTCAATGAGAGTGTCAGTGTCAGTGTGAGTGTCAGTGAGAGTGTCAGTGAGAGTGTCATTTTCAGTGGGTGTCAGTGTGGGTGTCAGTGTCAGTGAGAGTGTCAGTGAGTGTGAGTGAGAGTGTCAATGAGAGTGTCAGTGTCAGTGTCAGTGAGTGTCAGTGAGAGTGTCAGTGAAAGTGTCAATGTCAGTGAGAGTGTCAGTGAGATTGTCAGTGAGAGTGTCAGTATCAGTGAGAGTGTCAGTGAGAGTGTCAGTGAGAGTGTCAGTGAGTGTCGGTGAGAGTGTCAGTGTCAGTGAGAGTGTCATTGAGAGTGTCGATGAGATTGTCAGTGAGAGTGTCAGTGTCAGTGAGAGTGTCAGTGAGAGTGAGAGTGTCAGTGAGATTGTCAGTGAGAGTGTCAGTGTCAGTGAGAGTGTCAGATAGTGTGAGTGAGTGTGAGTGAGAGTGTCAGTGTCAGTGTCGGTGAGAGTGAGAGTGTCAGTGAGAGTGTCAGTGAGAGTGTCAGTGAGAGTGAGAGTGTCAGTGAGAGTGTCAGTGAGAGTGTCAGTCTCATCATCAGTGAGAGTGTCAGTGAGAGTGTCAGTGAGAGTCTCAGTGTCAGTGAGAGTGTCAGTTTTAGTGTGTCAGTGAGAGTGTCAGTGTCAGTGAGAGTGTCAGTGGTAGTGTCAGTGAGAGTGTCAGTGATTGTCAGTGAGAGTGTCAGTGAGTGTCAGTGAGAGTGTCAGTGGAAGTGTCAGTGTTAGTGAGAGTGTCAGTGAGAGTGTCAGTGTCATCATCAGTGAGAGTGTCGATGAGATTGTCAGTGAGAGTGTCAGTGTCAGTGAGAGTATCAGTGAGAGTCTCAGTGAGAGTGAGAGTGTCAGTGAGTGTCAGTGAAAGTGAGAGTGTCAGTGAGAGTGTCAGTGAGAGTGTCAGTGTCATCATCAGTGAGAGTGTCAGTCAGAGTGTCAGTCAGAGTCTCAGTGAGAGTGTCAGTTTCAGTGTGTCAGTGAGAGTGTCAGTGTCAGTGAGAGTGTCAGTGGTAGTGTCAGTGAGAGTGTCAGTGATTTTCAGTGAGAGTGTCAGTGAGTGTCAGTGAGAGTGTCAGTGGAAGTGTCAGTGTTAGTGAGAGTGTCAGTGAGAGTGTCAGTGTCATCATCAGTGAGAGTGTCGATGAGATTGTCAGTGAGAGTGTCAGTGTCAGTGAGAGTGTCAGTGAGAGTCTCAGTGAGAGTGAGTGTCAGTGAGTGTCAGTGTCAGTGAGAGTGTCAGTGAGAGTGTCAGTGTCATCATCAGTGAGAGTGTCAGTGAGAGTGTCAGTGAGAGTGTCAGTGAGAGTGTCAGTGTCAGTGAGAGTGTCAGTTTCAGTGTGTCAGTGAGAGTGTCAGTGTCAGTGAGAGTGTCAGTGGTAGTGTCAGTGAGAGTGTCAGTGATTGTCAGTGAGAGTGTCAGTGAGTGTCAGTGAGAGTGTCAGTGAGAGTGTCAGTGAGAGTGTCAGTGAGAGTGTCAGTGGAAGTGTCAGTGAGAGTGTCAAAATCAGTGAGAGTGAGTGAGAGTGTCAGTGAGAGTGTCAGTGAGAGTGTCAGTGTTAGTGAGAGTGTCAGTGAGAGTGTCAGTGTCAGTGAGAGTGTCAGCATCAGTGAGAGTGTCAGTGAAAGTGTCAGTGTGTGTGTCAGTGAGAGTGTCAGTGAGTGTCAGTTTCAGGGTGTCAGTGAGAGTGTCATTGAGAGTGTCAGTGAGAGTGTCAGTGAGTGTGAGTGAGTGTGAGTGAGAGTTTCAGTGTCAGTGTCAGTGAGAGTGTCAGTGAGAGTGTCAGTGAGTGTGTCAGTGAGTGTGCCAGTGAGTGTTTCAGTGAGAGTGTCAGTGAGTGTCAGTTTCGGGGTGTCAGTGAGAGTGTCATTGAGAGTGTCAGTGAGAGTGTCAGTGAGTGTGAGTGAGTGTGAGTGAGAGTGTCAGTGTCAGTGTCAGTGAGAGTGTCAGTGAGAGTGTCAGTGAGTGTGTCAGTGAGTGTGCCAGTGAGTGTTTCAGTGAGAGTGTCAGTGAGAGTGTCAGTGAGAGTGTCAGTGAGAGAGTCAGTGAAAGTGTCAGTGAGAGTGCCAGTGGGAGTGTCAGTGAGAGTGTCAGTGGGAGTGTCAGTGAGAGTGTCAGTGAGTGTCAGTGAGAGTGTCAGTGAGTGTCAGTGAGAGTGTCAGTGAGAGTGTCAGTGAGAGTGTCAGTGTCAGTGAGAGTGTCAGTGTCAGTGAGAGTGTCAGTGAGTGTGAGTGAGAGTGTGAGTGAGAGTGTCAGTGTCAGTGTCAGTGAGAGTGTCAGTGAGTGTGTTAGTGAGTGTGTCAGTAAGAGTGTCAGTGAGAGTGTCAGTGAGAGTGTCAGTGAGAGTGTCAGTGAGAGTGTCAGTGGAAGTGTCAGTGAGAGTGTCAGTGGTAGTGTCAGTGAGAGTGTCAGTGATTGTCAGTGAGAGTGTCAGTGAGTGTGAGTGAGAGTGTCAGTGAGAGTTTCAGTGTGTGAGAGTGTCAGTGAGTATCAGTGAGAGTGTCAGTGTCAGTGAGAGTGTCAGTGAGAGTGTTAGTGTTAGTGAGAGTGTCAGTGAGAGTGTCAGTGCCAGTGAGAGTGTCAGTGAGAGTGTCAGTGAGTATCAGTGAGAGTGTCAGTGTCAGTGAGAGTGTCAGTGAGAGTGAGAGTGTCAGTGAGAGTGTCAGTGAGATGTCAGTGTCAGTGAGAATGTCAGTGAAAGTGTCAGTGAGATTGTCAGTGGTAGTGTCAGTGAGAGTGTCAGTGATTGTCAGTGAGAGTGTCAGTGAGTGTCAGTGAGAGTGTCAGTGAGAGTGTCAGTGGGAGTGTCAGTGAGAGTGTCAGTGAGTGTCAGTGAGAGTGTTCGTGAGTGAGAGTGTCAGTGAGTGTCAGTGAGTGTCAGTGAGAGTGTCAGTGAGTGTCAGTGAGAGTGGCAGTGAGTGCCAGTGAGAGTTTCAGTGAGAGTGTCAGTGTCAGTAAGAGTGTCATTGAGAGTGTCAGTTTCAGTGTGAGTGTCAGTGAGTGTCAATGAGAGTGTCATTTAGTGTCAGTAAGAGTGTCAGTGAGAGTGTCAGTGATTGTCAGTGAGAGTGTCAGTGAGTGTCAGTGAGAGTGTCAGTGAGAGTGTCAGTGGGAGTGTCAGTGAGAGTGTCAGTATCAGTGAGAGTGTCAGTGAGTGTGAGTGAGAGTGTCAGAGAGTGTCAGTTTCAGTGTAAGTGAGAGTGTCGGTGAGAGTGTCAGTGAGAGTGTCAGTGGCAGGGAGAGTGTCAGTGAGAGTGTCAGTGAGTATCAGTGAGAGTGTCAGTGTCAGTGAGAGTGTCAGTGTCAGTGAGAGTGTCAGCGTCAGTGAGAGTGTCAGTGAAAGTGTCAGTGTGAGTGTCGGTGAGAGTGTCAGAGAGAGTGTCAGCTTCAGTGTGTCAGTGAGAGTGTCAGTGAGAGTGTCAGTGAGTGTGAGTGAGTGTGAGTGAGAGTGTCAGTGAGAGTGTCAGTGAGAGTGTCAGTGAGTGTGTCAGTGAGTGTGCCAGTGAGAGTGTCAGTGTCAGTGAGAGTGTCAGTGTCCGTGAGAGTGTCAGTGAGAAGGTCAGTGAGAGTGTCAGTGCGAGTGTCAGTGAGAGTGTCATTTTCAGTGTGTGTCAGTGAGAGTGTCAGTGTCAGTGAGAGTGTCATTGAGTGTGACTGAGAGTGTCAGTAAGAGTGTCAGTGTCAGTGAGTGTCCGTGAGAGTGTCAGTGAGAGTGTCAGTGAGTGTGTCAGTGAGAGTGTCAATGTCAGTGAGAGTGTCAGTGAGAGTGTCAGTGAGAGTGTCAGTGAGTGTGTCAGTGAGTGTCCGTGAGAGTGTCAGTGAGAGTGTCAGTGAGTGTGTCAGTGAGAGTGTCAATGTCAGTGAGAGTGTCAGTGAGAGTGTCAGTGTCAGTGGTAGTGTCAGTGTCAAAGAGAGTGTCAGTGAGAGTGTCAGTGAGTATCAGTGAGAGTGTCAGTGTCAGTGAGAGTGTCAGTGAGAGTGAGAGTGTCAGTGAGAGTGTCAGTGAGAGTGTCAGTGTTAGTGAGAGTGTCAGTGGCAGGGAAAGTTTCAGCATCAGTGAGAGTGTCAGTGTCAGTGAGAGTGAGAGTGTCAGTGAAAGTGTCAGTGAGAGTGTCAGTGTTAGTGAGAGTGTCAGTGAGAGTGTCAGTGTCAGTGAGAGTGTCAGCGTCAGTGAGAGTGTCCGTGAGAGTGTCAGTGTGAGTGTCAGTGAGAGTGTCAGTGAGAGTGTCAGAGAGAGTGTCAGTGTCAGTGAGAGTGTAAGTGAGTGTGAGTGAGAGTGAGAGTGTGAGTGAGAGTGTCAGTGAGAGTGGCAGTGAGTGTGTCAGTGTGTCAGTGAGTGTGTCAGTGAGAGTGTCAGTGAGAGTGGCAGTGTCAGTGAGAGTGGCAGTGATTGTCAGTGACAGTGGCAGTGATTGTCAGTGAGAGTGTCAGTGAGCGTCAGTGAGAGTGTCAGTGGAAGTGTCAGTGAGAGTTTCAAAATCAGTTAGAGTGTCAGTGAGTGTGAGTGAGAGTGTCAGTGAGAGTGTCAGTTTCAGTGTAAGTGAGAGTGTCGGTGAGAGTGTCAGTGTCAGTGAGAGTGTCAGTGAGAGTGTCAGTGAGTATCAGTGAGAGTGCCAGTGAGAGTGTCAGTAAGAGTGTCAGTGAGAGTGTCAGTGTCAGTGAGAGTGTCAGATAGTGTGAGTGAGTGTGAGTGAGTGTCAGTGTCAGTGTCGGTGAGAGTGAGAGTGTCAGTGAGAGTGTCAGTGGGAGTGTCAGTGAGAGTGTCAGTGAGTGTCAGTGAGAGTGTCAGTGAGTGTCAGTGAGAGTGTCAGTGAGAGTTTCAGTGAGAGTGTCAGTGTCAGTGAGAGTGTCAGTGTCAGTGAGAGTGTCAGTGAGTGAGAGTGTGAGTGAGAGTGTCAGGGTCAGTGTCAGTGAGAGTGTCAGTGAGTGTGTTAGTGAGTGTGTCAGTAAGAGTGTCAGTGAGAGTGTCAGTGAGAGTGTCAGTGATTGTCAGTGAGAGTGTCAGTGAGTGTGAGTGAGAGTGTCAGTGAGAGTGTCAGTGTGTGAGAGTGTCAGTGAGAGTGTCAGTGAGTATCAGTGAGAGTGTCAGTGTCAGTGAGAGTGTCAGTGAGAGTGTCAGTGATTGTCAGTGAGAGTGTCAGTGAGTGTCAGTGAGAGTGTCAGTGAGAGTGTCAGTGGGAGTGTCAGTGAGAGTGTCAGTGAGTGTCAGTGAGAGTGTCAGTGAGTGAGAATGTCAGTGAGTGTCAGTGAGTGTCAGTGAGAGTGTCAGTGAGTGTCAGTGAGAGTGGCAGTGAGTGCCAGTGAGAGTTTCAGTGAGAGTGTCAGTGTCAGTAAGAGTGTCATTGAGAGTGTCAGTTTCAGTGTGAGTGTCAGTGAGTGTCAATGAGAGTGTCATTTAGTGTCAGTGAGAGTGTCAGTGAGAGTGTCAGTGATTGTCAGTGAGAGTGTCAGTGAGTGTCAGTGAGAGTGTCAGTGAGAGTGTCAGTGGGAGTGTCAGTGAGAGTGTCAGTGAGAGTGTCAGTATCAGTGAGAGTGTCAGTGAGTGTGAGTGAGAGTGTCAGTGAGTGTCAGTTTCAGTGTAAGTGAGAGTGTCGGTGAGAGTGTCAGTGAGAGTGTCAGTGAGAGTGTCAGTGGCAGGGAGAGTGTCAGTGAGAGTGTCAGTGTGTATCAGTGAGAGTGTCAGTGAGAGTGTCAGTGAGAGTGTCAGTGTCAGTGAGAGTGTCAGTGAAAGTGTCAGTGTGAGTGTCGGTGAGAGTGTCAGAGAGAGTGTCAGCTTCAGTGTGTCAGTGAGAGTGTCAGTGAGAGTGTCAGTGAGAGTGTCAGTGAGAGTGTCAGTGAGAGTGTCAGTGAGTGTGAGTGAGTGTGAGTGAGAGTGTCAGTGAGAGTGTCAGTGAGAGTGTTAGTGAGTGTGTCAGTGAGTGTGCCAGTGAGAGTGTCAGTGTCAGTGAGAGTGTCAGTGTCCGTGAGAGTGTCAGTGAGAAGGTCAGTGAGAGTGTCAGTGCGAGTGTCAGTGAGAGTGTCATTTTCAGTGTGTGTCAGTGAGAGTGTCAGTGTCAGTGAGAGTGTCATTGAGTGTGACTGAGAGTGTCAGTGAGAGTGTCAGTGTCAGTGAGTGTCCGTGAGAGTGTCAGTGAGAGTGTCAGTGAGTGTGTCAGTGAGAGTGTCAATGTCAGTGAGAGTTTCAGTGAGAGTGTCAGTGAGAGTGTCAGTGAGTGTGTCAGTGAGTGTCCGTGAGAGTGTCAGTGAGAGTGTCAGTGAGTGTGTCAGTGAGAGTGTCAATGTCAGTGAGAGTGTCAGTGAGAGTGTCAGTGTCAGTGGTAGTGTCAGTGTCAAAGAGAGTGTCAGTGAGAGTGTCAGTGAGTATCAGTGAGAGTGTCAGTGTCAGTGAGAGTGTCAGTGAGAGTGAGAGTGTCAGTGAGAGTGTCAGTGTTAGAAATGGGACCCTGGCTGGCCAAGACTCGCGTTGAGGTCAGTCAGGGATCACCATTCCTAAGGTCAGGGCAAGGGAGTTACACGCCAAGATAACCCCTACTCGCCCTCTAGGTAACGTGGCGCGAGCAGCAAGGCTAAACTTGGAGGCGATATGAGTTAAGTATTTGCGCACGCACCCCAGCAACAACACCCAAGGCCCACCACAAAGGAAACTCCACACAAGGTTATATATAAAAATAGCCTTTGTATTACACCAAAATACATTAGATAAAACACACACTTTACAATGTGCCAGAGGCACGGGCAGAATTTACAGGGGATATTTACAAGACAGGGCCACCTGGACCACTGTCAGGAATTTGCACTTTTAGAAGTAACACTTTTTAGAAATAGCACTTAGAATGTAAAATTGTAGCACAAAAATAACATACAACCAGTCACTACTGGTAATCAGGTAAGTACTCCCTACGCAATCCTAACCACCCTAGGAACAGGTCATGCAGGGAACCAGGACCTTACTAGCACCACCTGCACTAGCAAGAACAACCAACTAAATATCAACATACATTTAGGGGTATAGACCTGGGGACAAAACACATGATGTATCAACAACACATTCAGGGGTGCAGCAAAGAACACTTCGCATAATTCACATTAGCATAGAACTTACATCAAAGTCCAGGGTCCAGGTTGCGCCACTGCGCCAAAACCTAAACGTAGCAGCTGCCCACAAAGTGCTGGGCAGCTGAGGGACAGAACAGGGGGGGGCCTAAACGCTGCAGCTGGCACTAAGTGCTGCGCAGCTGGGGAAAGGCCAGGGATGAAGGAGTGCGCCTCACTCCTAAAGTCCAGAACATGTCCCTAGAAAAGAAAAGACCTACACGGTGCAGCTGCCCACTAATTGCTGGGCAACTGGAAACATATCGGCGCCAGGGGCCCTCACTGGCCCCTCAGGAACAAAAACTACATCAAAACTGCGCAATAGGTTGGAGCCCTCTAGGCTCTAAACACATTCATGTGTCCCCTGGAGCACTCTGGCTCCTCCAATAAGGAACTCTCCCCCAACAATGGAGCCCTCTGGCTCTAGGAAGAATGGGGCCAAAACAGGTGGGGGCCACTCGGGCTCTAGGCATCACTCTGCCCCTGAAGACAGATATGGCCACATCGTGGGAGCGGCCCGCTATCATGTGGGGCCGCTCAAAGAACAATCAGGACAGCCCCGAGGCCCCTCTCCTTACCGGGCTCCGGGCGTCCATTCTCTCTGTGTCCCCTCACCGGGGGCAGCGCAGGACTTCGCCTCTGGGGCTCCCCTCACTCCTGGGAGCCCCAACACGCAACATCCGGCTCCAGGAGGGGAGGGGGGCATCTTCACCCGGTCCCCCATCTCGGGACCGGGACTTGGAAAGTGGAGCCCTCAAGGCTCCGGGCTCCTCTTCTCTGGCCGGGCGCCCTGGCCAATCAGAGCACGGCGGCGGGCGGGACTTCCTTCAGCAACCCGGAAGTCCCGCCTACAGTCAGGCGCGATGCCGCCTGACTTCCGGTTTTGCCCGCGGCTGCGGCGGTGATTTCTCGGGGCATAGCGAGGGGTGGCACCCTCGAGATTAATTAAAACCAACACAGCGAGGTGGGCACTCGCCAATTAATTAAATAAACGGGGTGGCACCCGTATTTAAGAAGAAAGTGCAACGAAGCACTCTGGGGCACCAGAGGGGCAGGAGCGCTTCCCTCAGAGGGAAAACGACAGCGCTCTGCCCAGGCATGAAAAATAAAGCGCTCACAGCGCTAGCGGGACACAAAGCGCTCCAATGCGCTAGGGACAGCACACAAGCGCTCCCAGCACCACTGGACAGGACAAAGGGCCTCCAGGCGCCTCAGGGGAACACAAGTCCAGCAAAAGTCCAAGCACAGCGCTAGAGGGGAATAAACAGCGCTCCCAAGCGCTATAAGGGACCAAAGTCCAGCAAAGCTCTTCAGAAGTCCAGGGGCTGGGCAGGGCCCAGGGGAGGCAAGCCTTCCCCCTGGGCCCAAGCAGCAACACGCCCCTGGCAGATTCAAGCAGCAAACAAGAACATTTTCATGGGGTCACAGCCCCTCTTTTATACACCTTTCTCTTTTGTCTGTAGGTGCAGGGTGGGGGCAGAACCAGTCGCAGCTGGTCTGTGAGCACTGTTGATGGCTCAACCACCCCTTTCATTCATCAGGCAGGCTAGGGTCATCAGTCGCACCACAGGGGGCGGAGCCAGCATTGTGTGGGGGAAACCCAGCCTCATTCAGGACACAGGCGCAGCCCCTCCCTCACATCAGCATGCTAATCTCTCCATTCACCACTGGGGCAGACCCACACAGACTACTGGAGCCTGGCATCCCAGCCAGCTCCAGCCAATCACACGCCAGCACCTTCACAGCACATACACAGCCATGTCTAGAAGTGCTGCTTCCGCACAAGACACATACACACCGCACATACCATTGCGCAGCATTCACTCTCACGAGTTCGCACATACCAAGCTTGACCATGCACGCCTCACGCATCAGGAACGGAGCCTGGCATCCCAGCCAGCTCCAGCCAATCACACGCCAGCACCTTCACAGCACATACACAGCCATGTCTAGAAGTGCTGCTTCCGCACAAGACACATACACACCGCACATACCATTGCGCAGCATTCACTCTCACGAGTTCGCACATACCAAGCTTGACCATGCACGCCTCACGCATCAGGAACTACCAGGGACACAGACATTCCCCATGCATTCCTATGGGAGAGCAGGCCAATCTCACACACGCACTCAGGGAGAGGACGCACTTTACACTGCGCCACAGTGTCAAAGTGCACAAAGACCAGAAATCACTAGGCAAAAAGTTCAGGGGTGAACCTGCCAGAAGGGCCAAGTCCAACAGTCAGTGAGAGTGTCAGTGTTAGTGAGAGTGTCAGTGGCAGGGAAAGTTTCAGCATCAGTGAGAGTGTCAGTGTCAGTGAGAGTGAGAGTGTCAGTGAAAGTGTCAGTGAGAGTGTCAGTGTTAGTGAGAGTGTCAGTGAGAGTGTCAGTGTCAGTGAGAGTGTCAGCGTCAGTGAGAGTGTCCGTGAGAGTGTCAGTGTGAGTGTCAGTGAGAGTGTCAGTGAGAGTGTCAGAGAGAGTGTCAGTGTCAGTGTCAGTGAGAGTGTAAGTGAGTGTGAGTGAGAGTGAGAGTGTGAGTGAGAGTGTCAGTGAGAGTGGCAGTGAGAGTGGCAGTGAGTGTGTCAGTGTGTCAGTGAGTGTGTCAGTGAGAGTGTCAGTGTGAGTGGCAGTGTCAGTGAGAGTGGCAGTGATTGTCAGTGAGAGTGGCAGTGATTGTCAGTGAGAGTGTCAGTGAGCGTCAGTGAGAGTGTCAGTGGAAGTGTCAGTGAGAGTTTCAAAATCAGTGAGAGTGTCAGTGAGTGTGAGTGAGAGTGTCAGTGAGAGTGTCAGTTTCAGTGTAAGTGAGAGTGTCGGTGAGAGTGTCAGTGTCAGTGAGAGTGTCAGTGAGAGTGTCAGTGAGTATCAGTGAGAGTGCCAGTGAGAGTGTCAGTAAGAGTGTCAGTGAGAGTGTCAGTGTCAGTGAGAGTGTCAGATAGTGTGAGTGAGTGTGAGTGAGAGTGTCAGTGTCAGTGTCGGTGAGAGTGAGAGTGTCAGTGAGAGTGTCAGTGAGAGTGTCAGTGAGAGTGAGAGTGTCAGTGAGAGTGTCAGTGAGAGTGTCAGTCTCATCATCAGTGAGAGTGTCAGTGAGAGTCTCAGTGTCAGTGAGAGTGTCAGTTTTAGTGTGTCAGTGAGAGTGTCAGTGTCAGTGAGAGTGTCAGTGGTAGTGTCAGTGAGAGTGTCAGTGATTGTCAGTGAGAGTGTCAGTGAGTGTCAGTGAGAGTGTCAGTGGAAGTGTCAGTGTTAGTGAGAGTGTCAGTGAGAGTGTCAGTGTCATCATCAGTGAGAGTGTCGATGAGATTGTCAGTGAGAGTGTCAGTGTCAGTGAGAGTATCAGTGAGAGTCTCAGTGAGAGTGAGAGTGTCAGTGAGTGTCAGTGAAAGTGAGAGTGTCAGTGAGAGTGTCAGTGAGAGTGTCAGTGTCATCATCAGTGAGAGTGTCAGTGAGAGTGTCAGTCAGAGTCTCAGTGAGAGTGTCAGTTTCAGTGTGTCAGTGAGAGTGTCAGTGTCAGTGAGAGTGTCAGTGGTAGTGTCAGTGAGAGTGTCAGTGATTTTCAGTGAGAGTGTCAGTGAGTGTCAGTGAGAGTGTCAGTGGAAGTGTCAGTGTTAGTGAGAGTGTCAGTGAGAGTGTCAGTGAGAGTGTCAGTGTCATCATCAGTGAGAGTGTCAGTGAGAGTGTCAGTGAGAGTGTCAGTGAGAGTCTCAGTGTCAGTGAGAGTGTCAGTTTCAGTGTGTCAGTGAGAGTCTCAGTGTCAGTGAGAGTGTCAGTGGTAGTGTCAGTGAGAGTGTCAGTGATTGTCAGTGAGAGTGGCAGTGATTGTCAGTGAGAGTGTCAGTGAGCGTCAGTGAGAGTGTCAGTGGCAGTGTGTCAGTGAGAGTGTCAGTGTCAGTGAGAGTGTCAGTGGTAGTGTCAGTGAGAGTGTCAGTGATTGTCAGTGAGAGTGGCAGTGATTGTCAGTGAGAGTGGCAGTGATTGTCAGTGAGAGTGTCAGTGAGCGTCAGTGAGAGTGTCAGTGGAAGTGTCAGTGAGAGTTTCAAAATCAGTGAGAGTGTCAGTGAGTGTGAGTGAGAGTGTCAGTGAGAGTGTCAGTTTCAGTGTAAGTGAGAGTGTCGGTGAGAGTGTCAGTGTCAGTGAGAGTGTCAGTGAGAGTGTCAGTGAGTATCAGTGAGAGTGCCAGTGAGAGTGTCAGTAAGAGTGTCAGTGAGAGTGTCAGTGTCAGTGAGAGTGTCAGATAGTGTGAGTGAGTGTGAGTGAGTGTCAGTGTCTGTGAGAGTGAGAGTGTCAGTGAGAGTGTCAGTGGGAGTGTCAGTGAGAGTGTCAGTGAGTGTCAGTGAGAGTGTCAGTGAGTGTCAGTGAGAGTGTCAGTGAGAGTTTCAGTGAGAGTGTCAGTGTCAGTGAGAGTGTCAGTGTCAGTGAGAGTGTCAGTGAGTGTGAGTGAGAGTGTGAGTGAGAGTGTCAGGGTCAGTGTCAGTGAGAGTGTCAGTGAGTGTGTTAGTGAGTGTGTCAGTAAGAGTGTCAGTGAGAGTGTCAGTGAGAGTGTCAGTGGAAGTGTCAGTGAGAGTGTCAGTGGTAGTGTCAGTGAGAGTGTCAGTGATTGTCAGTGAGAGTGTCAGTGAGTGTGAGTGAGAGTGTCAGTGAGAGTGTCAGTGTGTGAGAGTGTCAGTGAGAGTGTCAGTGAGTATCAGTGAGAGTGTCAGTGTCAGTGAGAGTGTCAGTGAGAGTGTTAGTGTTAGTGAGAATGTCAGTGAGAGTGTCAGTGCCAGTGAGAGTGTCAGTGAGAGTGTCAGTGAGTATCAGTGAGAGTGTCAGTGTCAGTGAGAGTGTCAGTGAGAGTGAGAGTGTCAGTGAGAGTGTCAGTGAGATGTCAGTGTCAGTGAGAATGTCAGTGAAAGTGTCAGTGAGATTGTCAGTGGTAGTGTCAGTGAGAGTGTCAGTGATTGTCAGTGAGAGTGTCAGTGAGTGTGAGTGAGAGTGTCAGTGAGAGTGTCAGTGTCAGTGAGTGTCCGTGAGAGTGTCAGTGAGAGTGTCAGTGAGTGTGTCAGTGAGAGTGTCAATGTCAGTGAGAGTGTCAGTGAGAGTGTCAGTGAGAGTGTCAGTGAGTGTGTCAGTGAGTGCCCGTGAGAGTGTCAGTGAGAGTGTCAGTGAGTGTGTCAGTGAGAGTGTCAATGTCAGTGAGAGTGTCAGTGAGAGTGTCAGTGTCAGTGGTAGTGTCAGTGTCAAAGAGAGTGTCAGTGAGAGTGTCAGTGAGAGTGTCAGTGAGTATCAGTGAGAGTGTCAGTGTCAGTGAGAGTGTCAGTGAGAGTGAGAGTGTCAGTGAGAGTGTCAGTGAGAGTGTCAGTGTTAGTGAGAGTGTCAGTGGCAGGGAAAGTTTCAGCATCAGTGAGAGTGTCAGTGTCAGTGAGAGTGAGAGTGTCAGTGAAAGTGTCAGTGAGAGTGTCAGTGTTAGTGAGAGTGTCAGTGAGAGTGTCAGTGTCAGTGAGAGTGTCAGCGTCAGTGAGAGTGTCCGTGAGAGTGTCAGTGTGAGTGTCAGTGAGAGTGTCAGTGAGAGTGTCAGAGAGAGTGTCAGTGTCAGTGTCAGTGAGAGTGTAAGTGAGTGTGAGTGAGAGTGAGAGTCTGAGTGAGAGTGTCAGTGAGAGTGGCAGTGAGAGTGGCAGTGAGTGTGTCAGTGTGTCAGTGAGTGTGTCAGTGAGAGTGTCAGTGTGAGTGGCAGTGTCAGTGAGAGTGGCAGTGATTGTCAGTGAGAGTGGCAGTGATTGTCAGTGAGAGTGTCAGTGAGCGTCAGTGAGAGCGTCAGTGGAAGTGTCAGTGAGAGTGTCAGTGAGAGTGTCAGTGTCAGTGAGAGTGTCAGATAGTGTGAGTGAGTGTGAGTGAGAGTGTCAGTGTCGGTGAGAGTGAGAGTGTCTGTGAGAGTGTCAGAGTGTCAGTGAGAGTGAGTGTCAGTGAGAGTGTCAGTGAGAGTGTCAGTCTCATCATCAGTGAGAGTGTCAGTGAGAGTGTCAGTGAGAGTCTCAGTGTCAGTGAGAGTGTCAGTTTTAGTGTGTCAGTGAGAGTGTCAGTGTCAGTGAGAGTGTCAGTGGTAGTGTCAGTGAGAGTGTCAGTGATTGTCAGTGAGAGTGTCAGTGAGTGTCAGTGAGAGTGTCAGTGGAAGTGTCAGTGTTAGTGAGAGTGTCAGTGAGAGTGTCAGTGTCATCATCAGTGAGAGTGTCGATGAGATTGTCAGTGAGAGTGTCAGTGTCAGTGAGAGTATCAGTGAGAGTCTCAGTGAGAGTGAGAGTGTCAGTGAGTGTCAGTGAAAGTGAGAGTGTCAGTGAGAGTGTCAGTGAGAGTGTCAGTGTCATCATCAGTGAGAGTGTCAGTGAGAGTGTCAGTCAGAGTCTCAGTGAGAGTGTCAGTTTCAGTGTGTCAGTGAGAGTGTCAGTGTCAGTGAGAGTGTCAGTGGTAGTGTCAGTGAGAGTGTCAGTGATTTTCAGTGACAGTGTCAGTGAGTGTCAGTGAGAGTGTCAGTGGAAGTGTCAGTGTTAGTGAGAGTGTCAGTGAGAGTGTCAAAGCATCATCAGTGAGAGTGTCGATGAGATTGTCAGTGAGAGTGTCAGTGTCAGTGAGAGTGTCAGTGAGAGCTCAGTGAGAGTGAGT
The DNA here is from genome assembly GCF_964263255.1 of Lissotriton vulgaris. Lineage (NCBI taxonomy): Eukaryota > Metazoa > Chordata > Amphibia > Caudata > Salamandridae > Lissotriton > Lissotriton vulgaris. The sequence goes on from NC_141694.1 coordinate 712,307,639, forward strand.
GTCAGTGAGTGTCAGTGTCAGTGAGAGTGTCAGTGAGAGTGTCAGTGAGAGTGTCAGTGTCATCATCAGTGAGAGTGTCAGTGAGAGTGTCAGTGAGAGTCTCAGTGTCAGTGAGAGTGTCAGTTTCAGTGTGTCAGTGAGAGTGTCAGTGTCAGTGAGAGTGTCAGTGGTAGTGTCAGTGAGAGTGTCAGTGATTGTCAGTGAGAGTGTCAGTGAGTGTCAGTGAGAGTGTCAGTGAGAGTGTCAGTGAGAGTGTCAGTGGAAGTGTCAGTGAGAGTGTCAAAATCAGTGAGTGAGAGTGTCAGTGAGAGTGTCAGTGAGAGTGTCAGTGTTAGTGAGAGTGTCAGTGAGAGTGTCAGTGTCAGTGAGAGTGTCAGCATCAGTGAGAGTGTCAGTGAAAGTGTCAGTGTGTGTGTCAGTGAGAGTGTCAGTGAGTGTCAGTTTCAGGGTGTCAGTGAGAGTGTCATTGAGAGTGTCAGTGAGAGTGTCAGTGAGAGTGTCAGTGAGTGTGAGCGAGTGTGAGTGAGAGCGTCAGTGGCAGTGTCAGTGAGAGTGTCAGTGAGAATGTCAGTGAGTGTGTCAGTGAGTGTGCCAGTGAGTGTTTCAGTGAGAGTGTCAGTGAGTGTCAGTTTTGGGGTGTCAGTGAGAGTGTCATTGAGAGTGTCAGTGAGAGTGTCAGTGAGTGTGTCAGTGAGTGTGCCAGTGAGTGTTTCAGTGAGAGTTTCAGTGAGAGTGTCAGTGTCAGTGAGAGTGTCAGTGTCAGTGAGAGTGTCAGTGAGTGTGAGTGAGAGTGTCAGTGGTAGTGTCAGTGAGAGTGTCAGTGATTGTCAGTGAGAGTGTCAGTGAGTGTGAGTGAGAGTGTCAGTGAGAGTGTCAGTGTGTGAGAGTGTCAGTGAGAGTGTCAGTGAGAGTGTCAGTGGAAGTGTCAGTGAGAGTGTCAGTGGTAGTGTCAGTGAGAGTGTCAGTGATTGTCAGTGAGAGTGTCAGTGAGTGTGAGTGAGAGTGTCAGTGAGAGTGTCAGTGTGTGAGAGTGTCAGTGAGAGTGTCAGTGAGTATCAGTGAGAGTGTCAGTGTCAGTGAGAGTGTCAGTGAGAGTGTTAGTGTTAGTGAGAGTGTCAGTGAGAGTGTCAGTGCCAGTGAGAGTGTCAGTGAGAGTGTCAGTGAGTATCAGTGAGAGTGTCAGTGTCAGTGAGAGTGTCAGTGAGAGTGAGTGTCAGTGAGAGTGTCAGTGAGATGTCAGTGTCAGTGAGAATGTCAGTGAAAGTGTCAGTGAGATTGTCAGTGGTAGTGTCAGTGAGAGTGTCAGTGATTGTCAGTGAGAGTGTCAGTGAGTGTCAGTGAGAGTGTCAGTGAGAGTGTCAGTGGGAGTGTCAGTGAGAGTGTCAGTGAGTGTCAGTGAGAGTGTCAGTGAGTGAGAGTGTCAGTGAGTGTCAGTGAGTGTCAGTGAGAGTGTCAGTGAGTGTCAGTGAGAGTGGCAGTGAGTGCCAGTGAGAGTTTCAGTGAGAGTGTCAGTGTCAGTAAGAGTGTCAGTGAGAGTGTCAGTTTCAGTGTGAGTGTCAGTGAGTGTCAATGAGAGTGTCATTTAGTGTCAGTGAGAGTGTCAGTGAGAGTGTCAGTTTCAGTGTCAGTGAGAGTGTCAGTGAGAGTGTCAGTGACAGTGTCAGTGAGAGTGTCAGTGAGTGTGTAAGTGAGTGTGTCAGTGAATGTCAGTGAGAGTGTCAGTGTCAATGAGTGTCAGTGAGTGTGTCAGTGAAAATGTCATTGAGAGTGTCAGTGTCAGTGAGAGTGCCAGTGAGTGTCCTTGAGTGTCAGTGAGAGTGTCAGTGAGAGTGTCAGTGAGTTTCGGTGAGAGTGTCAGTGTCAGTGAGAGTGTCATTGAGAGTGTCGATGAGATTGTCAGTGAGAGTGTCAGTGTCAGTGTCAGTGAGAGTGTCAGTGAGAAATAGAGTGTCAGTGAGAGTGTCAGTGAGAGTGTCAGTGAGAGTGTCAGTGAGAGTGTCAGTGTCATCATCAGTAAGAGTGTCAGTGAGAGTGTCAGTGTCAGTGAGAGTGTCAGTTTCAGTGTGTCAGTGAGAGTGTCAGTGAGAGTGTCAGTGTCAGTGAGAGTGTCAGTGAGTGTGAGGGAGAGTGTCAGTGTCAGTGAGAGTGTCAGTGAGAGTGTCAGTGAGTGTGTCAGTGAGAGTGTCAGTGTCAGTGAGAGTGTCAGTGAGAGTGTCAGTGGAAGTGTCAGTGAGAGTGTCAGTGGTAGTGTCAGTGAGAGTGTCAGTGATTGTCAGTGAGAGTGTCAGTGAGTGTGAGTGAGAGTGTGAGTGAGAGTGTCAGTGTCAGTGTAAGTGAGAGTGTCGGTGAGAGTTTCAGTGTCAGTGAGAGTGTCAGTGAGAGTGTCAGTGTCAGTGAGAGTGTCAGTGAGTGTGAGTGAGTGTGAGTGTGAGTGTGAGTGTCAGTATCAGTGAGAGTGTCAGTGAGAGTGTCAGTGAGAGTGTCAGTGAGAGTGTCAGTGGTAGTGTCAGTGAGTGTCACATCGTAACTTGGGTTGTCTGAATAAATGAAATTAGTGTGAGAATGATAAAAACTACATAGCCCAGAATGCTTGGGGGCGGATGTCCTTTCACACTTTCTCTCTTTCTACACTTATACTCCTCCTCTAGCAGCAGTCCGGTGCTTGTCACCTGATCCTGGGAGTAAGCTGTGTTTGTTTGCAGCTCTAGTAGCGCCTTGTGTAAAACGATGGAGTTTCTTCGTTTTTTCTTGTTTCCTGTTTGGTTTGCCATTTCTGGACTTCCTGGCAGAGACGAAGCCGGTAAGCGTGGAGAGCGTTTTCGCTTAGCCGAGACAGTGAGAGTGTCAGTGTCAGTGAGTGTGTCAGTGGTAGTGTCAGTGAGAGTGTCAGTGATTGTCAGTGAGAGTGTCAGTGAGTGTCAGTGAGAGTGTCAGTGGAAGTGTCAGTGTTAGTGAGAGTGTCAGTGAGAGTGTCAGTGTCATCATCAGTGAGAGTGTCGATGAGATTGTCAGTGAGAGTGTCAGTGTCAGTGAGAGTATCAGTGAGAGTCTCAGTGAGAGTGAGAGTGTCAGTGAGTGTCAGTGAAAGTGAGAGTGTCAGTGAGAGTGTCAGTGAGAGTGTCAGTGTCATCATCAGTGAGAGTGTCAGTGAGAGTGTCAGTCAGAGTCTCAGTGAGAGTGTCAGTTTCAGTGTGTCAGTGAGAGTGTCAGTGTCAGTGAGAGTGTCAGTGGTAGTGTCAGTGAGAGTGTCAGTGATTTTCAGTGAGAGTGTCAGTGAGTGTCAGTGAGAGTGTCAGTGGAAGTGTCAGTGTTAGTGAGAGTGTCAGTGAGAGTGTCAGTGAGAGTGTCAGTGTCATCATCAGTGAGAGTGTCAGTGAGAGTGTCAGTGAGAGTGTCAGTGAGAGTCTCAGTGTCAGTGAGAGTGTCAGTTTCAGTGTGTCAGTGAGAGTGTCAGTGTCAGTGAGAGTGTCAGTGGTAGTGTCAGTGAGAGTGTCAGTGATTGTCAGTGAGAGTGGCAGTGATTGTCAGTGAGAGTGTCAGTGAGCGTCAGTGAGAGTGTCAGTGGCAGTGTGTCAGTGAGAGTGTCAGTGTCAGTGAGAGTGTCAGTGGTAGTGTCAGTGAGAGTGTCAGTGATTGTCAGTGAGAGTGGCAGTGATTGTCAGTGAGAGTGGCAGTGATTGTCAGTGAGAGTGTCAGTGAGCGTCAGTGAGAGTGTCAGTGGAAGTGTCAGTGAGAGTTTCAAAATCAGTGAGAGTGTCAGTGAGTGTGAGTGAGAGTGTCAGTGAGAGTGTCAGTTTCAGTGTAAGTGAGAGTGTCGGTGAGAGTGTCAGTGTCAGTGAGAGTGTCAGTGAGTGTCAGTGAGAGTGCCAGTGAGAGTGTCAGTGAGAGTGTCAGTGAGAGTGTCAGTGAGAGTGTCAGATAGTGTGAGTGAGTGTGAGTGAGTGTCAGTGTCTGTGAGAGTGAGAGTGTCAGTGAGAGTGTCAGTGGGAGTGTCAGTGAGAGTGTCAGTGAGTGTCAGTGAGAGTGTCAGTGAGTGTCAGTGAGAGTGTCAGTGAGAGTTTCAGTGAGAGTGTCAGTGTCAGTGAGAGTGTCAGTTTCAGTGTGTCAGTGAGAGTGTCAGTGTCAGTGAGAGTGTCAGTGGTAGTGTCAGTGAGAGTGTCAGTGATTGTCAGTGAGAGTGGCAGTGATTGTCAGTGAGAGTGTCAGTGAGCGTCAGTGAGAGTGTCAGTGGCAGTGTGTCAGTGAGAGTGTCAGTGTCAGTGAGAGTGTCAGTGGTAGTGTCAGTGAGAGTGTCAGTGATTGTCAGTGAGAGTGGCAGTGATTGTCAGTGAGAGTGGCAGTGATTGTCAGTGAGAGTGTCAGTGAGCGTCAGTGAGAGTGTCAGTGGAAGTGTCAGTGAGAGTTTCAAATCAGTGAGAGTGTCAGTGAGTGTGAGTGAGAGTGTCAGTGAGAGTGTCAGTTTCAGTGTAAGTGAGAGTGTCGGTGAGAGTGTCAGTGTCAGTGAGAGTGTCAGTGAGAGTGTCAGTGAGTGTCAGTGAGAGTGCCAGTGAGAGTGTCAGTGAGAGTGTCAGTGAGAGTGTCAGTGAGAGTGTCAGATAGTGTGAGTGAGTGTGAGTGAGTGTCAGTGTCTGTGAGAGTGAGAGTGTCAGTGAGAGTGTCAGTGGGAGTGTCAGTGAGAGTGTCAGTGAGTGTCAGTGAGAGTGTCAGTGAGTGTCAGTGAGAGTGTCAGTGAGAGTTTCAGTGAGAGTGTCAGTGTCAGTGAGAGTGTCAGTGTCAGTGAGAGTGTCAGTGAGTGTGAGTGAGAGTGTGAGTGAGAGTGTCAGGGTCAGTGTCAGAGAGAGTGTCAGTGAGTGTGTTAGTGAGTGTGTCAGTAAGAGTGTCAGTGAGAGTGTCAGTGAGAGTGTCAGTGGAAGTGTCAGTGAGAGTGTCAGTGGTAGTGTCAGTGAGAGTGTCAGTGATTGTCAGTGAGAGTGTCAGTGAGTGTGAGTGAGAGTGTCAGTGAGAGTGTCAGTGTGTGAGAGTGTCAGTGAGAGTGTCAGTGAGTATCAGTGAGAGTGTCAGTGTCAGTGAGAGTGTCAGTGAGAGTGTTAGTGTTAGTGAGAATGTCAGTGAGAGTGTCAGTGCCAGTGAGAGTGTCAGTGAGAGTGTCAGTGAGTATCAGTGAGAGTGTCAGTGTCAGTGAGAGTGTCAGTGAGAGTGGTAGTGTCAGTGAGAGTGTCAGTGATTGTCAGTGAGAGTGTCAGTGAGTGTGAGTGAGAGTGTCAGTGAGAGTGTCAGTGTCAGTGAGTGTCCGTGAGAGTGTCAGTGAGAGTGTCAGTGAGTGTGTCAGTGAGAGTGTCAATGTCAGTGAGAGTGTCAGTGAGAGTGTCAGTGAGAGTGTCAGTGAGTGTGTCAGTGAGTGCCCGTGAGAGTGTCAGTGAGAGTGTCAGTGAGTGTGTCAGTGAGAGTGTCAATGTCAGTGAGAGTGTCAGTGAGAGTGTCAGTGTCAGTGGTAGTGTCAGTGTCAAAGAGAGTGTCAGTGAGAGTGTCAGTGAGTATCAGTGAGAGTGTCAGTGTCAGTGAGAGTGTCAGTGAGAGTGAGAGTGTCAGTGAGAGTGTCAGTGAGAGTGTCAGTGTTAGTGAGAGTGTCAGTGGCAGGGAAAGTTTCAGCATCAGTGAGAGTGTCAGTGTCAGTGAGAGTGAGAGTGTCAGTGAAAGTGTCAGTGAGAGTGTCAGTGTTAGTGAGAGTGTCAGTGAGAGTGTCAGTGTCAGTGAGAGTGTCAGCGTCAGTGAGAGTGTCCGTGAGAGTGTCAGTGTGAGTGTCAGTGAGAGTGTCAGTGAGAGTGTCAGAGAGAGTGTCAGTGTCAGTGTCAGTGAGAGTGTAAGTGAGTGTGAGTGAGAGTGAGAGTGTGAGTGAGAGTGTCAGTGAGAGTGGCAGTGAGAGTGGCAGTGAGTGTGTCAGTGTGTCAGTGAGTGTGTCAGTGAGAGTGTCAGTGTGAGTGGCAGTGTCAGTGAGAGTGGCAGTGATTGTCAGTGAGAGTGGCAGTGATTGTCAGTGAGAGTGTCAGTGAGCGTCAGTGAGAGTGTCAGTGGAAGTGTCAGTGAGAGTGTCAGTGAGAGTGTCAGTGTCAGTGAGAGTGTCAGATAGTGTGAGTGAGTGTGAGTGAGAGTGTCAGTGAGAGTGTCAGTGAGAGTGAGTGTCAGTGAGAGTGTCAGTGAGAGTGTCAGTCTCATCATCAGTGAGAGTGTCAGTGAGAGTGTCAGTGAGAGTCTCAGTGTCAGTGAGAGTGTCAGTTTTAGTGTGTCAGTGAGAGTGTCAGTGTCAGTGAGAGTGTCAGTGGTAGTGTCAGTGAGAGTGTCATTGATTGTCAGTGAGAGTGTCAGTGAGTGTCAGTGAGAGTGTCAGTGGAAGTGTCAGTGTTAGTGAGAGTGTCAGTGAGAGTGTCAGTGTCATCATCAGTGAGAGTGTCGATGAGATTGTCAGTGAGAGTGTCAGTGTCAGTGAGAGTATCAGTGAGAGTCTCAGTGAGAGTGAGAGTGTCAGTGAGTGTCAGTGAAAGTGAGAGTGTCAGTGAGAGTGTCAGTGAGAGTGTCATCATCAGTGAGAGTGTCAGTGAGAGTGTCAGTCAGAGTCTCAGTGAGAGTGTCAGTTTCAGTGTGTCAGTGAGAGTGTCAGTGTCAGTGAGAGTGTCAGTGGTAGTGTCAGTGAGAGTGTCAGTGATTTTCAGTGAGAGTGTCAGTGAGTGTCAGTGAGAGTGTCAGTGGAAGTGTCAGTGTTAGTGAGAGTGTCAGTGAGAGTGTCAGTGGCATCATCAGTGAGAGTGTCGATGAGATTGTCAGTGAGAGTGTCAGTGAGAGTGTCAGTGAGAGCTCAGTGAGAGTGAGTGTCAGTGAGTGTCAGTGTCAGTGAGAGTGTCAGTGAGAGTGTCAGTGAGAGTGTCAGTGTCATCATCAGTGAGAGTGTCAGTGAGAGTGTCAGTGAGAGTGTCAGTGAGAGTCTCAGTGTCAGTGAGAGTGTCAGTTTCAGTGTGTCAGTGAGAGTGTCAGTGTCAGTGAGAGTGTCAGTGGTAGTGTCAGTGAGAGTGTCAGTGATTGTCAGTGAGAGTGTCAGTGAGTGTCAGTGAGAGTGTCAGTGAGAGTGTCAGTGAGAGTGTCAGTGGAAGTGTCAGTGAGAGTGTCAAAATCAGTGAGTGAGAGTGTCAGTGAGAGTGTCAGTGAGAGTGTCAGTGTTAGTGAGAGTGTCAGTGAGAGTGTCAGTGTCAGTGAGAGTGTCAGCATCAGTGAGAGTGTCAGTGAAAGTGTCAGTGTGTGTGTCAGTGAGAGTGTCAGTGAGTGTCAGTTTCAGGGTGTCAGTGAGAGTGTCATTGAGAGTGTCAGTGAGAGTGTCAGTGAGAGTGTCAGTGAGTGTGAGCGAGTGTGAGTGAGAGTGTCAGTGTCAGTGTCAGTGAGAGTGTCAGTGAGAATGTCAGTGAGTGTGTCAGTGAGTGTGCCAGTGAGTGTTTCAGTGAGAGTGTCAGTGAGTGTCAGTTTTGGGGTGTCAGTGAGAGTGTCATTGAGAGTGTCAGTGAGAGTGTCAGTGAGTGTGAGTGAGTGTGAGTGAGAGTGTCAGTGTCAGTGTCAGTGAGAGTGTCAGTGAGAGTGTCAGTGAGTGTGTCAGTGAGTGTGCCAGTGAGTGTTTCAGTGAGAGTGTCAGTGAGAGTGTCAGTGAGAGTGTCAGTGAAAGTGTCAGTGAGAGTGCCAGTGGGAGTGTCAGTGAGAGTGTCAGTGGGAGTGTCAGTGAGAGTGTCAGTGAGTGTCAGTGAGAGTTTCAGTGAGAGTGTCAGTGTCAGTGAGAGTGTCAGTGTCAGTGAGAGTGTCAGTGAGTGTGAGTGAGAGTGTGAGTGAGAGTGTCAGTGTCAGTGTCAGTGAGAGTGTCAGTGAGTGTGTTAGTGAGTCTGTCAGTAAGAGTGTCAGTGAGAGTGTCAGTGAGAGTGTCAGTGAGAGTGTCAGTGGAAGTGTCAGTGAGAGTGTCAGTGGTAGTGTCAGTGAGAGTGTCAGTGATTGTCAGTGAGAGTGTCAGTGAGTGTGAGTGAGAGTGTCAGTGAGAGTGTCAGTGTGTGAGAGTGTCAGTGAGAGTGTCAGTGAGTATCAGTGAGAGTGTCAGTGTCAGTGAGAGTGTCAGTGAGAAATAGAGTGTCAGTGAGAGTGTCAGTGAGAGTGTCAGTGAGAGTGTCAGTGAGAGTGTCAGTGTCATCATCAGTAAGAGTGTCAGTGAGAGTGTCAGTGTCAGTGAGAGTGTCAGTTTCAGTGTGTCAGTGAGAGTGTCAGTGAGAGTGTCAGTGTCAGTGAGAGTGTCAGTGAGTGTGAGGGAGAGTGTCAGTGTCAGTGAGAGTGTCAGTGAGAGTGTCAGTGAGTGTGTTAGTGAGTGTGTCAGTGAGAGTGTCAGTGTCAGTGAGAGTGTCAGTGAGAGTGTCAGTGGAAGTGTCAGTGAGAGTGTCAGTGGTAGTGTCAGTGAGAGTGTCAGTGATTGTCAGTGAGAGTGTCAGTGAGTGTGAGTGAGAGTGTGAGTGAGAGTGTCAGTGTCAGTGTAAGTGAGAGTGTCGGTGAGAGTTTCAGTGTCAGTGAGAGTGTCAGTGAGAGTGTCAGTGTCAGTGAGAGTGTCAGTGAGTGTGAGTGAGTGTGAGTGTGAGTGTGAGTGTCAGTATCAGTGAGAGTGTCAGTGAGAGTGTCAGTGAGAGTGTCAGTGAGAGTGTCAGTGGTAGTGTCAGTGAGTGTCACATCGTAACTTGGGTTGTCTGAATAAATGAAATTAGTGTGAGAATGATAAAAACTACATAGCCCAGAATGCTTGGGGGCGGATGTCCTTTCACACTTTCTCTCTTTCTACACTTATACTCCTCCTCTAGCAGCAGTCCGGTGCTTGTCACCTGATCCTGGGAGTAAGCTGTGTTTGTTTGCAGCTCTAGTAGCGCCTTGTGTAAAACGATGGAGTTTCTTCGTTTTTTCTTGTTTCCTGTTTGGTTTGCCATTTCTGGACTTCCTGGCAGAGACGAAGCCGGTAAGCGTGGAGAGCGTTTTCGCTTAGCCGAGACAGTGAGAGTGTCAGTGTCAGTGAGTGTGTCAGTGGTAGTGTCAGTGAGAGTGTCAGTGATTGTCAGTGAGAGTGTCAGTGAGTGTCAGTGAGAGTGTCAGTGGAAGTGTCAGTGTTAGTGAGAGTGTCAGTGAGAGTGTCAGTGTCATCATCAGTGAGAGTGTCGATGAGATTGTCAGTGAGAGTGTCAGTGTCAGTGAGAGTATCAGTGAGAGTCTCAGTGAGAGTGAGAGTGTCAGTGAGTGTCAGTGAAAGTGAGAGTGTCAGTGAGAGTGTCAGTGAGAGTGTCAGTGTCATCATCAGTGAGAGTGTCAGTGAGAGTGTCAGTCAGAGTCTCAGTGAGAGTGTCAGTTTCAGTGTGTCAGTGAGAGTGTCAGTGTCAGTGAGAGTGTCAGTGGTAGTGTCAGTGAGAGTGTCAGTGATTTTCAGTGAGAGTGTCAGTGAGTGTCAGTGAGAGTGTCAGTGGAAGTGTCAGTGTTAGTGAGAGTGTCAGTGAGAGTGTCAGTGAGAGTGTCAGTGTCATCATCAGTGAGAGTGTCAGTGAGAGTGTCAGTGAGAGTGTCAGTGAGAGTCTCAGTGTCAGTGAGAGTGTCAGTTTCAGTGTGTCAGTGAGAGTGTCAGTGTCAGTGAGAGTGTCAGTGGTAGTGTCAGTGAGAGTGTCAGTGATTGTCAGTGAGAGTGGCAGTGATTGTCAGTGAGAGTGTCAGTGAGCGTCAGTGAGAGTGTCAGTGGCAGTGTGTCAGTGAGAGTGTCAGTGTCAGTGAGAGTGTCAGTGGTAGTGTCAGTGAGAGTGTCAGTGATTGTCAGTGAGAGTGGCAGTGATTGTCAGTGAGAGTGGCAGTGATTGTCAGTGAGAGTGTCAGTGAGCGTCAGTGAGAGTGTCAGTGGAAGTGTCAGTGAGAGTTTCAAAATCAGTGAGAGTGTCAGTGAGTGTGAGTGAGAGTGTCAGTGAGAGTGTCAGTTTCAGTGTAAGTGAGAGTGTCGGTGAGAGTGTCAGTGTCAGTGAGAGTGTCAGTGAGTGTCAGTGAGAGTGCCAGTGAGAGTGTCAGTGAGAGTGTCAGTGAGAGTGTCAGTGAGAGTGTCAGATAGTGTGAGTGAGTGTGAGTGAGTGTCAGTGTCTGTGAGAGTGAGAGTGTCAGTGAGAGTGTCAGTGGGAGTGTCAGTGAGAGTGTCAGTGAGTGTCAGTGAGAGTGTCAGTGAGAGTTTCAGTGAGAGTGTCAGTGTCAGTGAGAGTGTCAGTTTCAGTGTGTCAGTGAGAGTGTCAGTGTCAGTGAGAGTGTCAGTGGTAGTGTCAGTGAGAGTGTCAGTGATTGTCAGTGAGAGTGGCAGTGATTGTCAGTGAGAGTGTCAGTGAGCGTCAGTGAGAGTGTCAGTGGCAGTGTGTCAGTGAGAGTGTCAGTGTCAGTGAGAGTGTCAGTGGTAGTGTCAGTGAGAGTGTCAGTGATTGTCAGTGAGAGTGGCAGTGATTGTCAGTGAGAGTGGCAGTGATTGTCAGTGAGAGTGTCAGTGAGCGTCAGTGAGAGTGTCAGTGGAAGTGTCAGTGAGAGTTTCAAATCAGTGAGAGTGTCAGTGAGTGTGAGTGAGAGTGTCAGTGAGAGTGTCAGTTTCAGTGTAAGTGAGAGTGTCGGTGAGAGTGTCAGTGTCAGTGAGAGTGTCAGTGAGAGTGTCAGTGAGTGTCAGTGAGAGTGCCAGTGAGAGTGTCAGTGAGAGTGTCAGTGAGAGTGTCAGTGAGAGTGTCAGATAGTGTGAGTGAGTGTGAGTGAGTGTCAGTGTCTGTGAGAGTGAGAGTGTCAGTGAGAGTGTCAGTGGGAGTGTCAGTGAGAGTGTCAGTGAGTGTCAGTGAGAGTGTCAGTGAGTGTCAGTGAGAGTGTCAGTGAGAGTTTCAGTGAGAGTGTCAGTGTCAGTGAGAGTGTCAGTGTCAGTGAGAGTGTCAGTGAGTGTGAGTGAGAGTGTGAGTGAGAGTGTCAGGGTCAGTGTCAGAGAGAGTGTCAGTGAGTGTGTTAGTGAGTGTGTCAGTAAGAGTGTCAGTGAGAGTGTCAGTGAGAGTGTCAGTGGAAGTGTCAGTGAGAGTGTCAGTGGTAGTGTCAGTGAGAGTGTCAGTGATTGTCAGTGAGAGTGTCAGTGAGTGTGAGTGAGAGTGTCAGTGAGAGTGTCAGTGTGTGAGAGTGTCAGTGAGAGTGTCAGTGAGTATCAGTGAGAGTGTCAGTGTCAGTGAGAGTGTCAGTGAGAGTGTTAGTGTTAGTGAGAATGTCAGTGAGAGTGTCAGTGCCAGTGAGAGTGTCAGTGAGAGTGTCAGTGAGTATCAGTGAGAGTGTCAGTGTCAGTGAGAGTGTCAGTGAGAGTGGTAGTGTCAGTGAGAGTGTCAGTGATTGTCAGTGAGAGTGTCAGTGAGTGTGAGTGAGAGTGTCAGTGAGAGTGTCAGTGTCAGTGAGTGTCCGTGAGAGTGTCAGTGAGAGTGTCAGTGAGTGTGTCAGTGAGAGTGTCAATGTCAGTGAGAGTGTCAGTGAGAGTGTCAGTGAGAGTGTCAGTGAGTGTGTCAGTGAGTGCCCGTGAGAGTGTCAGTGAGAGTGTCAGTGAGTGTGTCAGTGAGAGTGTCAATGTCAGTGAGAGTGTCAGTGAGAGTGTCAGTGTCAGTGGTAGTGTCAGTGTCAAAGAGAGTGTCAGTGAGAGTGTCAGTGAGTATCAGTGAGAGTGTCAGTGTCAGTGAGAGTGTCAGTGAGAGTGAGAGTGTCAGTGAGAGTGTCAGTGAGAGTGTCAGTGTTAGTGAGAGTGTCAGTGGCAGGGAAAGTTTCAGCATCAGTGAGAGTGTCAGTGTCAGTGAGAGTGAGAGTGTCAGTGAAAGTGTCAGTGAGAGTGTCAGTGTTAGTGAGAGTGTCAGTGAGAGTGTCAGTGTCAGTGAGAGTGTCAGCGTCAGTGAGAGTGTCCGTGAGAGTGTCAGTGTGAGTGTCAGTGAGAGTGTCAGTGAGAGTGTCAGAGAGAGTGTCAGTGTCAGTGTCAGTGAGAGTGTAAGTGAGTGTGAGTGAGAGTGAGAGTGTGAGTGAGAGTGTCAGTGAGAGTGGCAGTGAGAGTGGCAGTGAGTGTGTCAGTGTGTCAGTGAGTGTGTCAGTGAGAGTGTCAGTGTGAGTGGCAGTGTCAGTGAGAGTGGCAGTGATTGTCAGTGAGAGTGGCAGTGATTGTCAGTGAGAGTGTCAGTGAGCGTCAGTGAGAGTGTCAGTGGAAGTGTCAGTGAGAGTGTCAGTGAGAGTGTCAGTGTCAGTGAGAGTGTCAGATAGTGTGAGTGAGTGTGAGTGAGAGTGTCAGTGAGAGTGTCAGTGAGAGTGAGTGTCAGTGAGAGTGTCAGTGAGAGTGTCAGTCTCATCATCAGTGAGAGTGTCAGTGAGAGTGTCAGTGAGAGTCTCAGTGTCAGTGAGAGTGTCAGTTTTAGTGTGTCAGTGAGAGTGTCAGTGTCAGTGAGAGTGTCAGTGGTAGTGTCAGTGAGAGTGTCAGTGATTGTCAGTGAGAGTGTCAGTGAGTGTCAGTGAGAGTGTCAGTGGAAGTGTCAGTGTTAGTGAGAGTGTCAGTGAGAGTGTCAGTGTCATCATCAGTGAGAGTGTCAATGAGATTGTCAGTGAGAGTGTCAGTGTCAGTGAGAGTATCAGTGAGAGTCTCAGTGAGAGTGAGAGTGTCAGTGAGTGTCAGTGAAAGTGAGAGTGTCAGTGAGAGTGTCAGTGAGAGTGTCAGTGTCATCATCAGTGAGAGTGTCAGTGAGAGTGTCAGTCAGAGTCTCAGTGAGAGTGTCAGTTTCAGTGTGTCAGTGAGAGTGTCAGTGTCAGTGAGAGTGTCAGTGGTAGTGTCAGTGAGAGTGTCAGTGATTTTCAGTGAGAGTGTCAGTGAGTGTCAGTGAGAGTGTCAGTGGAAGTGTCAGTGTTAGTGAGAGTGTCAGTGAGAGTGTCAGTGGCATCATCAGTGAGAGTGTCGATGAGATTGTCAGTGAGAGTGTCAGTGAGAGTGTCAGTGAGAGCTCAGTGAGAGTGAGTGTCAGTGAGTGTCAGTGTCAGTGAGAGTGTCAGTGAGAGTGTCAGTGTCATCATCAGTGAGAGTGTCAGTGAGAGTGTCAGTGAGAGTGTCAGTGAGAGTCTCAGTGTCAGTGAGAGTGTCAGTTTCAGTGTGTCAGTGAGAGTGTCAGTGTCAGTGAGAGTGTCAGTGGTAGTGTCAGTGAGAGTGTCAGTGATTGTCAGTGAGAGTGTCAGTGAGTGTCAGTGAGAGTGTCAGTGAGAGTGTCAGTGAGAGTGTCAGTGGAAGTGTCAGTGAGAGTGTCAAAATCAGTGAGTGAGAGTGTCAGTGAGAGTGTCAGTGAGAGTGTCAGTGTTAGTGAGAGTGTCAGTGAGAGTGTCAGTGTCAGTGAGAGTGTCAGCATCAGTGAGAGTGTCAGTGAAAGTGTCAGTGTGTGTGTCAGTGAGAGTGTCAGTGAGTGTCAGTTTCAGGGTGTCAGTGAGAGTGTCATTGAGAGTGTCAGTGAGAGTGTCAGTGAGAGTGTCAGTGAGTGTGAGCGAGTGTGAGTGAGAGTGTCAGTGTCAGTGTCAGTGAGAGTGTCAGTGAGAATGTCAGTGAGTGTGTCAGTGAGTGTGCCAGTGAGTGTTTCAGTGAGAGTGTCAGTGAGTGTCAGTTTTGGGGTGTCAGTGAGAGTGTCATTGAGAGTGTCAGTGAGAGTGTCAGTGAGTGTGAGTGAGTGTGAGTGAGAGTGTCAGTGTCAGTGTCAGTGAGAGTGTCAGTGAGAGTGTCAGTGAGTGTGTCAGTGAGTGTGCCAGTGAGTGTTTCAGTGAGAGTGTCAGTGAGAGTGTCAGTGAGAGTGTCAGTGAAAGTGTCAGTGAGAGTGCCAGTGGGAGTGTCAGTGAGAGTGTCAGTGGGAGTGTCAGTGAGAGTGTCAGTGAGTGTCAGTGAGAGTTTCAGTGAGAGTGTCAGTGTCAGTGAGAGTGTCAGTGTCAGTGAGAGTGTCAGTGAGTGTGAGTGAGAGTGTGAGTGAGAGTGTCAGTGTCAGTGTCAGTGAGAGTGTCAGTGAGTGTGTTAGTGAGTCTGTCAGTAAGAGTGTCAGTGAGAGTGTCAGTGAGAGTGTCAGTGGAAGTGTCAGTGAGAGTGTCAGTGGTAGTGTCAGTGAGAGTGTCAGTGATTGTCAGTGAGAGTGTCAGTGAGTGTGAGTGAGAGTGTCAGTGAGAGTGTCAGTGTGTGAGAGTGTCAGTGAGAGTGTCAGTGAGTATCAGTGAGAGTGTCAGTGTCAGTGAGAGTGTCAGTGAGAGTGTTAGTGTTAGTGAGAGTGTCAGTGAGAGTGTCAGTGCCAGTGAGAGTGTCAGTGAGAGTGTCAGTGAGTATCAGTGAGAGTGTCAGTGTCAGTGAGAGTGTCAGTGAGAGTGAGTGTCAGTGAGAGTGTCAGTGAGATGTCAGTGTCAGTGAGAATGTCAGTGAAAGTGTCAGTGAGATTGTCAGTGGTAGTGTCAGTGAGAGTGTCAGTGATTGTCAGTGAGAGTGTCAGTGAGTGTCAGTGAGAGTGTCAGTGAGAGTGTCAGTGGGAGTGTCAGTGAGAGTGTCAGTGAGTGTCAGTGAGAGTGTCAGTGAGTGAGAGTGTCAGTGAGTGTCAGTGAGTGTCAGTGAGAGTGTCAGTGAGTGTCAGTGAGAGTGGCAGTGAGTGCCAGTGAGAGTTTCAGTGAGAGTGTCAGTGTCAGTAAGAGTGTCAGTGAGAGTGTCAGTTTCAGTGTGAGTGTCAGTGAGTGTCAATGAGAGTGTCATTTAGTGTCAGTGAGAGTGTCAGTGAGAGTGTCAGTGTCAGTGAGAGTGTCAGTGAGAGTGTCAGTGACAGTGTCAGTGAGAGTGTCAGTGAGTGTGTAAGTGAGTGTGTCAGTGAATGTCAGTGAGAGTGTCAGTGTCAATGAGTGTCAGTGAGTGTGTCAGTGAAAATGTCATTGAGAGTGTCAGTGTCAGTGAGAGTGCCAGTGAGTGTCCTTGAGTGTCAGTGAGAGTGTCAGTGAGAGTGTCAGTGAGTTTCGGTGAGAGTGTCAGTGTCAGTGAGAGTGTCATTGAGAGTGTCGATGAGATTGTCAGTGAGAGTGTCAGTGTCAGTGTCAGTGAGAGTGTCAGTGAGAAATAGAGTGTCAGTGAGAGTGTCAGTGTTAGTGAGAGTGTCAGTGAGAGTGTCAGTGTCATCATCAGTAAGAGTGTCAGTGAGAGTGTCAGTGTCAGTGAGAGTGTCAGTTTCAGTGTGTCAGTGAGAGTGTCAGTGTCAGTGAGAGTGTCAGTGAGTGTGAGGGAGAGTGTCAGTGTCAGTGAGAGTGTCAGTGAGAGTGTCAGTGAGTGTGTTAGTGAGTGTGTCAGTGAGAGTGTCAGTGTCAGTGAGAGTGTCAGTGAGAGTGTCAGTGGAAGTGTCAGTGAGAGTGTCAGTGGTAGTGTCAGTGAGAGTGTCAGTGATTGTCAGTGAGAGTGTCAGTGAGTGTGAGTGAGTGTGAGTGAGAGTGTCAGTGTCAGTGTAAGTGAGAGTGTCGGTGAGAGTTTCAGTGTCAGTGAGAGTGTCAGTGAGAGTGTCAGTGTCAGTGAGAGTGTCAGTGAGTGTGAGTGAGTGTGAGTGTGAGTGTCAGTATCAGTGAGAGTGTCAGTGAGAGTGTCAGTGAGAGTGTCAGTGAGAGTGTCAGTGGTAGTGTCAGTGAGTGTCACATCGTAACTTGGGTTGTCTGAATAAATGAAATTAGTGTGAGAATGATAAAAACTACATAGCCCAGAATGCTTGGGGGCGGATGTCCTTTCACACTTTCTCTCTTTCTACACTTATACTCCTCCTCTAGCAGCAGTCCGGTGCTTGTCACCTGATCCTGGGAGTAAGCTGTGTTTGTTTGCAGCTCTAGTAGCGCCTTGTGTAAAACGATGGAGTTTCTTCGTTTTTTCTTGTTTCCTGTTTGGTTTGCCATTTCTGGACTTCCTGGCAGAGACGAAGCCGGTAAGCGTGGAGAGCGTTTTCGCTTAGCCGAGATCGCGCACTGAACGCGCTGGGATCTGAGGCAGGCGCCGCTCTCCGCTGAACTGAGAACGGACGCTTACCTTCAAGAAAGAAACGGCTTCACGGTAGGCGCCTTTGTTTTTTCAGCAGCGCGTGTTCACTCGCGCTGTATCAGAAGAAGAGCGGTTGCTCTATTAAGTCTGTATAAGAAAAGACGAACATTTTTAAATTCATCCTGGACTTGGGGAATTTATTTTTTGCTTTTTGGAACTGGCTATAAACTCTGGAATTTTTGATATGGTTTTGGCATTAACTTTTGGAGATATTCATGTTCTTAAGGAGTGAGACTATGTAATCCAAGATGTGTTGGTATTAGAATCCTTTTGTGAATTAACAGAAGATTCTGCAACGTAAAGAAACAGTTAGCTTGCAGAAGATTAAAGAAGATATTGTTCTAGTTGCAAAAGGATCTACTGGGACTACACTCATAGTCTATTGAGTGTCTTGCTACCTATAGAACCTTTTCTTTCTTTTTATGCTTTATTCTTTTTCCTGTTTTGAATGGTTACTAGGAGATTCTTGCGGCTATCTAAACTGTAAGTTATATTCCATACACATATATATTGATCTATTTAGAGGTATGGAATGTATGAATGATACCTTGTCTCTCTCTCTGCAGGGTCTATCACCAGAGATCAGAGAATAATACTTCGAACAGATATCCGAAGTTATCTGCTACTTTATTTTTGAACAGCTGCACTTTATTGTTTCTTTTATCCATTTTTCCCCTTCCCTGGCGGTGTTACCCCCAGTGGTGTTGATCTATTACACCTGGGGAGTGCCATTGCAGGGGATAGGGAGACATAGCGTCGGACATCGCTCCTGCTGTACTTTGCTACAGGTTAGTGCATCTGTATGGTTTCTGACAGAGTGACAAGCCCAAGGTTACGTGCAGCCTGAGCGATGGACACTAACACTGTTTTGACATCAGTGTTGGAAACTCTGACTGCCTTGAGGATGGAGGTGGATGCTTTTAGAGGAGAAAATTTAGAACTACGGAATGAGTTAGGTACACTTCGTAGGGAGGTAGCTGGTATCTCTCGAGCTAGTCCAACGAGTACACGAGGTACTCCAAAGAGTTGGACTCTTCCTCCTCCTCAAACACATGACACTACACAGGTACAACCAGGGGGGTCTGGGCCATCTGCCATTCAAGTAATCCAACCCTTGCAGCTTCCCTTGGCTCCTCCAGAACGATATTTTGGAGACCCGAAGAAATTTGGCACCTTTTTGGGACAATGCAAACTGCACTTTATGTGTAAACCTGCTGTCTTCCCGGATGATCAAGCTAAGACAGCATTTGTGATGTCATATCTGGGGGGCAATGCGGCTAGCTGGTCCTTTCCATTGATGGAAAGGAATGATCCAGTGCTGCGTAATTTTGATAACTTTTGTGATGAAATGCGTAAGCTCTTTGATAGGAAGGCACATCAGCTGACATTAGATAGAGAGCTTATCACATTGAAACAGGGTGCACAGGACCTACTCACATATATCACCTCATTTAATAGGTTGGTTGTAGAAACTGAGTGGCCAGTTGAGAAAAGAACTTCACTATTCTACCAGGGCCTGAGAGGTGAACTGAAAGATGTGTTAGCTCAGGTAGTGAACATGCCGTCAACTTGTGATGAGTTGATAGACTTGACAGTTCAATTAGATCATCGCCTTCAGGAGAGGAAGGGAGATAAACAGAGGTCTGATTCCAGGATGTTGTTTATGCGAACAAAACCTAGTGCTGAAGAACGTCCTCCGTCCTCGGAAGCAGTGGAACCCATGCAAGTGGGTGGAATCAGAGGGCCCCTCAATTCCGAAGAGAGACAGAGAAGACGGACCTTAAAGCTATGCATGTATTGTGGAAAGCCGGGTCATTTTATCAAGGAGTGTAAGTCCAGAACCAGAACCTCATATAGAGAGTTTTCCGGAGGAAAAAAGGCTTCTGCAATGGAAAATCAGTCTGAGAGGTCGGAAAACTAAGGAGCGCAAATAAGCAGGAGACCCCTTGTTTGCAGCTGGAGAATACCGAGGTCTTCCCTACATTGGCTAATACGGTACAGACTTCTGTTGCTCACATGAATGTATGTGTAGTATTGGAGATGCAGAGTTCTGGAATCATTCAAGTACATGCCCTTTTGGATTCTGGTGCTACAGGAAACTTTATGGATCAAAGATATGCATATGAGATGGGTATTCAATGTATTAAAAAATTAAAGCCTGAGCCTGTGAAGGCAGTGGACGGAACTGCTTTGACCTCCGGCCCTGTATGTTACCACACTCAGAAGTTGTCTATGCAGGTTGGGTCCACACATTTCGAGACAATACAGTTTGATTTGATTGATGCCCCCCATTTTAAGCTTATTTTGGGAATGCCTTGGCTTACATTACATGATCCTTTGGTGAAGTGGGCAGCTCGTACAATAGTTCTCAATTCTGCCTATTGTATGGAACATTGCACTCAAGAGTTGAGTAAAGATTCACCGAAGGAAGAAACACCTGCATCCTTATTAGCTTCTAGTTGTAGCACTCCTTCTGTATGTTTCCTTGGACCCATTCCAGAAGAATATGAGAAGTATAAGGGTGTTTTTGATGAACAGGAAGCCAACAAACTACCTCCCCATAGGGAGTACGATTGTGTCATAGATCTGGAACCAGGAGCCTCTATACCTTGCAGTAGGATTTACGCTTTAACGGAGGCCGAAAATACCTACTTACAAACGTATCTTAAGAAGATGCTGGATTCGGGATTCATCCGTCCTTCTACATCCCCAGCGTCATCGCCGCTTTTCTTTATCCCTAAACGGGAAGGTGGTCTGCGCTCATGCATAGACTTTAGAGCCATCAATAAGGTCACAAAAAAGAACAGGTACCCATTACCCTTGATTCCAGTACTACTTGATCAATTGAAAGGATCTACCATCTTTACGAAACTGGATCTTAGAGGGCCCTACCATTTGGTGCGAATGCGGCGGGGGGATGAATGGAAGACAGCCTTCCGTACAAAGTGCGGGTTGTATGAGTACCAAGTAATGCCTTTTGGTCTCTGCAACGCCCCCGCCGCATTCCAATACTTTATGGACGATGTGCTGCGAGGCTTATTGGATGTATGCTGCATGGTATACATTGATGACATTTTAATATACTCTGCTTCCCTGGAACAACATGTGCCTCATGTAACGGCAGTACTGGAGAGACTGAGTAGAAATGCCTTGTACGCTAAGCTGGAAAAGTGTCTTTTTCACACAGCGGAAGTAGAGTTTTTGGGGTACGTGATTGGGCCAGGAGGAATCTGCATGGATAGAAAGAAAACCGATGCCATTGTTCTTTGGAAATCCCCTACCAGTGTGAAAAGTCTCCAGAGTTTTCTTGGATTTTCTAATTTCTATCGCCGATTCATCAAGGATTTTTCAAAGATCATCCAACCCATGACCTTTCTTCTGCGAAAGGGAGTGCAATTCCATTGGACAGAGGAGGCTGAACACGCCTTTCAGACTTTGAAAAGTTGTTTCACCAGTGCACCCATATTGAGACATCCTGATCCGGCTCAGCCTTTTGTTGTGGAAACGGATGCGTCCTATTATGCTATTGGTGGTATTTTATCTCAGAGAAATCCAGACACGGGCCAGCTACATCCGGTCGCTTATTTCTCAAAAAAGCTGACACCATGTGAGGTGAACTATAGCATTACCGACAAGGAGTTGCTGGCAATCAAGAGGGTCTGTGAGGAATGGAGGCATCATTTGATGGGGGCTAGGCATACGGTGGAAATCTTTACAGATCATCGGAATTTGCTGTTTCTGAAGAGCGCTAGGGCATTGACGCCTAGACAACTTCGATGGTCGCTCTTTTTTGCAGATTTCGATTTTGTGATAAAATTTAGACCTGGCCCACAAAACGGCAAAGCCGATGCCCTGTCAAGACCTTCCTCTGGTATGGAGGATACCCAAATGTCATCGGAAGAACCTCCTGTCATTCTACCGAATGCCTCTTTTGAGTCGGTGATTCCAGTGGTAGTAACAGCAGATGATTTCCTGGAAGAAGTAAAGACACACTACCAACAACTGGATGTGCAAGAATGGTTGGATGAGGCCCCTCTCCACAGAACAAGGTCACAGGGTTTGCTGTTCCATGACAATAAACTGTACATACCTCATGTGCCAGTACAACAAAAGGTGTTAACATGGACTCATGATTCCCCTCTAGCTGGGCATTTGGGGTTACAAAAGACGTTTCAGGCCTTGTCTAGATACTTCTGGTGGGACACAATGCGCAAAGATACTGAGGAGTACATCAAACATTGTGCTATATGTGCTCAATCTAAGTCTAGGCATCAGCCTTCTAGTGGGTTGTTGAGGCCTATACCTGTTCCACCCGCACCCTGGCATACCGTCTCTATGGACTTTATAGTGGAGATGCCGCTCAGTCGAGGAAATGATACCATCTTGGTTATAATAGATCATTTAACTAAAATGGGTCATTTTGTATCTTTGCCCAAATTGCCCACTTCAGGAGAATTAGCTATCACCTTTCTTCATCATGTAGTGAGACTGCACGGAATACCTTCTGTTTTGATCACAGATAGGGGAACTCAGTTCACCTCGAGGTTCTGGAAGGCATTATGCTTAGCCATGAAGGTAGATGCTAGATTATCTACTAGTTATCACCCCCAGACAGATGGCAAAACAGAAAGGTTAAACCAAACCTTAGAGCAATATCTCAGGTGTTTCACTTTACAGCATAATGAAGAATGGAGTATCCTTCTCTGGACAGCAGAATTTGCTTATAACAACGCTGTCCATTCCTCATTGGGCTGTTCTCCTTTCTATTGTCTGAACGGTTTTCATCCAAACATGATGCCTTTTGAGCAACCAGTTACTTCCTTGCATCCTACCATACAAGAACATCACACTCATCTTCGGGCAGTCTTGCAGGAAGCTAAACTACATCTAGAGACATCTAGAGCCAGGGATAAGAGTCAGGCTGATAAAAAGAGAACGCCCGAACCAGAGTATAAGGTGGGGGAGAGGGTATGGCTCGACACTAAGCATCTGAAGTTCAAGGGTAACACTAGGTTAAAACCTAAGTTTGTGGGTCCATATCCTATTAGCCGTGTTATAAATCCTGTGGCTATGGAATTAGTACTTCCCTCTTCCTGGCACATTCATCCTGTGTTTCATGTGTCCCTGTTAAAGCCATGTCACCTTCACACTAGGTTACCCTTAAGGCCATCTCCGGTCATTGTGGAGGGTGAAGAGGAGTATGTGGTTCGGGCCATTTTAGATTCTAAATATGTGAGAGGCCGAGTGATGTATCTCGTTGACTGGCAAGGGTATGGCCCTGAAGATAGGTCTTGGGAGCCCCGTGCTAATGTGCATTGCCCAGCCCTGTTACGGCGTTTCCACGCTCGCTTTCCGTTGAAGCCTGGTGGACCGCCGAGACGTCGGTCCTAGTGAGGGGGTTCTGTCACATCGTAACTTGGGTTGTCTGAATAAATGAAATTAGTGTGAGAATGATGAAAACTACATAGCCCAGAATGCTTGGGGGCGGATGTCCTTTCACACTTTCTATCTTTCTACACTTATACTCCTCCTCTAGCAGCAGTCCGGTGCTTGTCACCTGATCCTGGGAGTAAGCTGTGTTTGTTTGCAGCTCTAGTAGCGCCTTGTGTAAAACGACGGAGTTTCTTCGTTTTTTCTTGTTTCCTGTTTGGTTTGCCATTTCTGGACTTCCTGGCAGAGACGAAGCCGGTAAGCGTGGAGAGCGTTTTCGCTTAGCCGAGATCGCGCACTGAACGCGCTGGGATCTGAGGCAGGCGCCGCTCTCCGCTGAACTGAGAACGGACGCTTACCTTCAAGAAAGAAACGGCTTCACGGTAGGCGCCTTTGTTTTTTCAGCAGTGCATGTTCACTCGCGCTGTATCAGAAGAAGAGCGGTTGCTCTATTAAGTCTGTATAAGAAAAGACGAACATTTTTAAATTCATCCTGGACTTCGGGAATTTATTTTTTGCTTTTTGGAACTGGCTATAAACTCTGGAATTTTTTATATGGTTTTGGCATTAACTTTTGGAGATATTCATGTTCTTAAGGAGTGAGACTATGTAATCCAAGACGTGTTGGTATTAGAATCCTTTTGTGAATTAACAGAAGATTCTGCAACGTAAAGAAACAGTTAGCTTGCAGAAGATTAAAGAAGATATTGTTCTAGTTGCAAAAGGATCTACTGGGACTACACTCATAGTCTATTGAGTGTCTTGCTACCTATAGAACCTTTTCTTTCTTTTTATGCTTTATTCTTTTTCCTGTTTTGAATGGTTACTAGGAGATTCTTGCGGCTATCTAAACTGTAAGTTATATTCCATACACATATATATTGATCTATTTAGAGGTATGGAATGTATGAATGATACCTTGTCTCTCCCTCTGCAGGGTCTATCACCAGAGATCAGAGAATAAT
This sequence comes from Lissotriton vulgaris, assembly GCF_964263255.1. Classification (NCBI taxonomy): domain Eukaryota; kingdom Metazoa; phylum Chordata; class Amphibia; order Caudata; family Salamandridae; genus Lissotriton; species Lissotriton vulgaris. The sequence goes on from NC_141694.1 coordinate 712,330,154, forward strand.
ACTTCGAACAGATATCCGAAGTTATCTGCTACTTTATTTTTGAACAGCTGCACTTTATTGTTTCTTTTATCCATTTTTCCCCTTCTCTGGCGGTGTTACGCCCAGTGGTGTTGATCTATTACACCTGGGGAGTGCCATTGCAGGGGATAGGGAGACATAGCGTCGGACATCGCTCCTGCTGTACTTTGCTACAGGTTAGTGCATCTGTATGGTTTCTGACAGTGAGAGTGTCAGTGGGAGTTTCAGTGAGAGTGTCAGTGTCATCATCAGTAAGAGTGTCAGTGAGAGTGTCAGTGTCAGTGAGAGTGTCAGTTTCAGTGTGTCAGTGAGAGTGTCAGTGAGAGTGTCAGTGTCAGTGAGAGTGTCAGTGAGTGTGAGGGAGAGTGTCAGTGTCAGTGAGAGTGTCAGTGAGTGTGTTAGTGAGTGTGTCAGTGAGAGTGTCAGTGTCAGTGAGAGTGTCAGTGGAAGTGTCAGTGAGAGTGTCAGTGGTAGTGTCAGTGAGAGTGTCAGTGATTGTCAGTGAGAGTGTCAGTGAGTGTGAGTGAGAGTGTCAGTGAGAGTGTCAGTGTCAGTGTAAGTGAGAGTGTCGGTGAGAGTTTCAGTGTCAGTGAGAGTGTCAGTGAGAGTGTCAGTGCCAGTGAGAGTGTCAGTGAGTATCAGTGAGAGTGTCAATGTCAGTGAGAGTGTCAGTGAGAGTGTCAGTGGGAGTGAGAGTGTCAGTGAGAGTGTCAGTGAGTGTCGGTGAGAGTGTCAGTGTCAGTGAGAGTGTCATTCAGAGTTTTGATGAGATTGTCAGTGAGAGTGTCAGTGTCAGTGAGAGTGTCAGTGAGAGTGTCAGTGAGAGTGTCAGTGAGTGTGTTAGTGAGTGTGTCAGTGAGAGTGTCAGTGTCAGTGAGAGTGTCAGTGAGAGTGTCAGTGGAAGTGTCAGTGAGAGTGTCAGTGGTAGTGTCAGTGAGAGTGTCAGTGATTGTCAGTGAGAGTGTCAGTGAGTGTGAGTGAGAGTGTGAGTGAGAGTGTCAGTGTAAGTGAGAGTGTCGGTGAGAGTGTCAGTGAGAGTGCCAGTGAGAGTGTCAGTGAGAGTGTCAGTGAGTATCAGTGAGAGTGTCAGTGTCAGTGAGAGTGTCAGTGAGAGTGTCAGTGAGAGTGTCAGTGTTAGTGAGAGTGTCAGTGAGAGTGTCAGTGAGAGTGTCAGCATCAGTGAGAGTGTCAGTGAGAGTGTAAGAGTGAGTGTCAGTGAGAGTGTCAGTGAGAGTGTCAGTTTCAGTGTGTCAGTGAGAGTGTCAGCGTCAGTGAGAGTGTCAGTGAGAGTGTCAGTGTGAGTGTCAGTGAGAGTGTCAGTGAGAGTGTCAGTTTCAGTGTGTCAGTGAGAGTGTCAGTGTCAGTGAGAGTGTGAGTGAGTGTGAGTGAGTGTGAGTGAGAGTGTCAGTGTCAGTATCAGTGAGAGTGTCAGTGAGAGTGTCAGTGAGAGTTTCAGTGAGAGTGTCAGTGTCAGTGAGAGTGTCAGTGTCAGTGAAAGTGTCAGTGAGAGTGAGAGTGTCAGTGAGAGTGTCAGTGAGAGTGTCAGTGAGAGTGTCAGTGTCAGTGAGAGTGTCAGTGTTAATGAGAATGTCAGCGTCAGAGTCAGCCTCAGTGAGAGTGTCAGTGAGAGTGTCAGTGTGAGTGTCAGTGAGAGTGTCAGTTTCAGTGTGTCAGTGATAGTGTCAGTGAGAGTGTCAGTGAGTGTGTCAGTGTCAGTGAGAGTGTCAGTGAGAGTGTCAGTGTGAGTGTCAGTGAGAGTGTCAGTGAGAGTGTCAGTGAGAGTGTCAGAGAGAGTGTCAGTGTCAGTGAGAGTGTAAGTGAGTGTGAGTGAGAGTGAGAGTGTGAGTGAGAGTGTCAGTGAGAGTGGCAGTGAGTGTGTCAGTGTGTCAGTGAGTGTGTCAGTGAGAGTGTCAGTGAGAGTGGCAGTGTCAGTGAGAGTGGCAGTGATTGTCAGTGAGAGTGGCAGTGATTGTCAGTGAGAGTGTCAGTGAGCGTCAGTGAGAGTGTCAGTGGAAGTGTCAGTGAGAGTTTCAAAATCAGTGAGAGTGTCAGTGAGTGTGAGTGAGAGTGTCAGTGAGAGTGTCAGTTTCAGTGTAAGTGAGAGTGTCGGTGAGAGTGTCAGTGTCAGTGAGAGTGTCAGTGAGAGTGTCAGTGAGTATCAGTGAGAGTGCCAGTGAGAGTGTCAGTAAGAGTGTCAGTGAGAGTGTCAGTGTCAGTGAGAGTGTCAGATAGTGTGAGTGAGTGTGAGTGAGTGTCAGTGTCAGTGTCGGTGAGAGTGAGAGTGTCAGTGAGAGTGTCAGTGGGAGTGTCAGTGGGAGTGTCAGTGAGAGTGTCAGTGAGTGTCAGTGAGAGTGTCAGTGAGTGTCAGTGAGAGTGTCAGTGAGAGTTTCAGTGAGAGTGTCAGTGTCAGTGAGAGTGTCAGTGTCAGTGAGAGTGTCAGTGAGTGTGAGTGAGAGTGTGAGTGAGAGTGTCAGGGTCAGTGTCAGTGAGAGTGTCAGTGAGTGTGTTAGTGAGTGTGTCAGTAAGAGTGTCAGTGAGAGTGTCAGTGAGAGTGTCAGTGGAAGTGTCAGTGAGAGTGTCAGTGGTAGTGTCAGTGAGAGTGTCAGTGATTGTCAGTGAGAGTGTCAGTGAGTGTGAGTGAGAGTGTCAGTGAGAGTGTCAGTGTGTGAGAGTGTCAGTGAGAGTGTCAGTGAGTATCAGTGAGAGTGTCAGTGTCAGTGAGAGTGTCAGTGAGAGTTTTAGTGTTAGTGAGAGTGTCAGTGAGAGTGTCAGTGCCAGTGAGAGTGTCAGTGAGAGTGTCAGTGAGTATCAGTGAGAGTGTCAGTGTCAGTGAGAGTGTCAGTGAGAGTGAGAGTGTCAGTGAGATGTCAGTGTCAGTGAGAATGTCAGTGAAAGTGTCAGTGAGATTGTCAGTGGTAGTGTCAGTGAGAGTGTCAGTGATTGTCAGTGAGAGTGTCAGTGAGAGTGTCAGTGAGTGTCAGTGAGAGTGTCAGTGGGAGTGTCAGTGAGAGTGTCAGTGAGTGTCAGTGAGAGTGTCAGTGAGTGAGAATGTCAGTGAGTGTCAGTGAGTGTCAGTGAGAGTGTCAGTGAGTGTCAGTGAGAGTGGCAGTGAGTGCCAGTGAGAGTTTCAGTGAGAGTGTCAGTGTCAGTAAGAGTGTCATTGAGAGTGTCAGTTTCAGTGTGAGTGTCAGTGAGTGTCAATGAGAGTGTCATTTAGTGTCAGTGAGAGTGTCAGTGAGAGTGTCAGTGATTGTCAGTGAGAGTGTCAGTGAGTGTCAGTGAGAGTGTCAGTGAGAGTGTCAGTGGGAGTGTCAGTGAGAGTGTCAGTGAGAGTGTCAGTATCAGTGAGAGTGTCAGTGAGTGTGAGTGAGAGTGTCAGTGAGTGTCAGTTTCAGTGTAAGTGAGAGTGTCGGTGAGAGTGTCAGCGAGAGTGTCAGTGAGAGTGTCAGTGGCAGGGAGAGTGTCAGTGAGAGTGTCAGTGAGTATCAGTGAGAGTGTCAGTGTCAGTGAGAGTGTCAGTGAGAGTGTCAGTGTCAGTGAGAGTGTCAGTGAAAGTGTCAGTGTGAGTGTCAGTGAGAGTGTCAGAGAGAGTGTCAGCTTCAGTGTGTCAGTGAGAGTGTCAGTGAGAGTGTCAGTGAGAGTGTCAGTGAGAGTGTCAGTGAGAGTGTCAGTGAGTGTGAGTGAGTGTGAGTGAGAGTGTCAGTGAGAGTGTCAGTGAGAGTGTCAGTGAGTGTGTCAGTGAGTGTGCCAGTGAGAGTGTCAGTGTCAGTGAGAGTGTCAGTGTCCGTGAGAGTGTCAGTGAGAAGGTCAGTGAGAGTGTCAGTGCGAGTGTCAGTGAGAGTGTCATTTTCAGTGTGTGTCAGTGAGAGTGTCAGTGTCAGTGAGAGTGTCATTGAGTTTGACTGAGAGTGTCAGTGAGAGTGTCAGTGTCAGTGAGTGTCCGTGAGAGTGTCAGTGAGAGTGTCAGTGAGTGTGTCAGTGAGAGTGTCAATGTCAGTGAGAGTGTCAGTGAGAGTGTCAGTGAGAGTGTCAGTGAGTGTGTCAGTGAGTGTCCGTGAGAGTGTCAGTGAGAGTGTCAGTGAGTGTGTCAGTGAGAGTGTCAATGTCAGTGAGAGTGTCAGTGAGAGTGTCAGTGTCAGTGGTAGTGTCAGTGTCAAAGAGAGTGTCAGTGAGAGTGTCAGTGAGTATCAGTGAGAGTGTCAGTGAGAGTGAGAGTGTCAGTGAGAGTGTCAGTGTTAGTGAGAGTGTCAGTGGCAGGGAAAGTTTCAGCATCAGTGAGACTGTCAGTGTCAGTGAGAGTGAGAGTGTCAGTGAAAGTGTCAGTGTTAGTGAGAGTGTCAGTGAGAGTGTCAGTGTCAGTGAGAGTGTCAGCGTCAGTGAGAGTGTCCGTGAGAGTGTCAGTGTGAGTGTCAGTGAGAGTGTCAGTGAGAGTGTCAGAGAGAGTGTCAGTGTCAGTGTCAGTGAGAGTGTAAGTGAGTGTGAGTGAGAGTGAGAGTGTGAGTGAGAGTGTCAGTGAGAGTGTCAGTGAGAGTGGCAGTGAGTGTGTCAGTGTGTCAGTGAGTGTGTCAGTGAGAGTGTCAGTGTGAGTGGCAGTGTCAGTGAGAGTGGCAGTGATTGTCAGTGAGAGTGGCAGTGATTGTCAGTGAGAGTGTCAGTGAGCATCAGTGAGAGTGTCAGTGGAAGTGTCAGTGAGAGTTTCAAAATCAGTGAGAGTGTCAGTGAGTGTGAGTGAGAGTGTCAGTGAGAGTGTCAGTTTCAGTGTAAGTGAGAGTGTCGGTGAGAGTGTCAGTGTCAGTGAGAGTGTCAGTGAGAGTGTCAGTGAGTATCAGTGAGAGTGCCAGTGAGAGTGTCAGTAAGAGTGTCAGTGAGAGTGTCAGTGGCAGTGAGAGTGTCAGATAGTGTGAGTGAGTGTGAGTGAGAGTGTCAGTGTCAGTGTCGGTGAGAGTGTCAGTGAGAGTGTCAGTGAGAGTGTCAGTGAGAGTGAGAGTGTCAGTGAGAGTGTCAGTGAGAGTGTCCGTCTCATCATCAGTGAGAGTGTCAGAGAGAGTGTCAGTGAGAGTCTCAGTGTCAGTGAGAGTGTCAGTTTTAGTGTGTCAGTGAGAGTGTCAGTGTCAGTGAGAGTGTCAGTGGTAGTGTCAGTGAGAGTGTCAGTGATTGTCAGTGAGAGTGTCAGTGGAAGTGTCAGTGTTAGTGAGAGTGTCAGTGAGAGTGTCAGTGTCATCATCAGTGAGAGTGTCGATGAGATTGTCAGTGAGAGTGTCAGTGTCAGTGAGAGTATCAGTGAGAGTCTCAGTGAGAGTGAGAGTGTCAGTGAGTGTCAGTGAAAGTGAGAGTGTCAGTGAGAGTGTCAGTGAGAGTGTCAGTGTCATCATCAGTGAGAGTGTCAGTGAGAGTGTCAGTCAGAGTCTCAGTGAGAGTGTCAGTTTCAGTGTGTCAGTGAGAGTGTCAGTGTCAGTGGTAGTGTCGGTGAGAGTGTCAGTGATTTTCAGTGAGAGTGTCAGTGAGTGTCAGTGAGAGTGTCAGTGGAAGTGTCAGTGTTAGTGAGAGTGTCAGTGAGAGTGTCAGTGTCATCATCAGTGAGAGTGTCGATGAGATTGTCAGTGAGAGTGTCAGTGTCAGTGAGAGTCTCAGTGAGAGTCTCAGTGAGAGTGAGTGTCAGTGAGTGTCAGTGTCAGTGAGAGTGTCAGTGAGAGTGTCAGTGAGAGTGTCAGTGTCATCATCAGTGAGAGTGTCAGTGAGAGTGTCAGTGAGAGTGTCAGTGAGAGTCTCAGTGTCAGTGAGAGTGTCAGTTTCAGTGTGTCAGTGAGAGTGTCAGTGTCAGTGAGAGTGTCAGTGGTAGTGTCAGTGAGAGTGTCAGTGATTGTCAGTGAGAGTGTCAGTGAGTGTCAGTGAGAGTGTCAGTGAGAGTGTCAGTGAGAGTGTCAGTGGAAGTGTCAGTGAGAGTGTCAAAATCAGTGAGTGAGAGTGTCAGTGAGAGTGTCAGTGAGAGTGTCAGTGTTAGTGAGAGTGTCAGTGAGAGTGTCAGTGTCAGTGAGAATGTCAGCATCAGTGAGAGTGTCAGTGAAAGTGTCAGTCTGTGTGTCAGTGAGAGTGTCAGTGAGTGTCAGTTTCAGGGTGTCAGTGAGAGTGTCATTGAGAGTGTCAGTGAGAGTGTCAGTGAGAGTGTCAGTGAGAGTGTCAGTGAGTGTGAGCGAGTGTGAGTGAGAGTGTCAGTGTCAGTGTCAGTGAGAGTGTCAGTGAGAATGTCAGTGAGTGTGTCAGTGAGTGTGCCAGTGAGTGTTTCAGTGAGAGTGTCAGTGAGTGTCAGTTTCGGGGTGTCAGTGAGAGTGTCATTGAGAGTGTCAGTGAGAGTGTCAGTGAGTGTGAGTGAGTGTGAGTGAGAGTGTCAGTGTCAGTGTCAGTGAGAGTGTCAGTGAGAGTGTCAGTGAGTGTGTCAGTGAGTGTGCCAGTGAGTGTTTCAGTGAGAGTGTCAGTGAGAGTGTCAGTGAGAGTGTCAGTGAAAGTGTCAGTGAGAGTGCCAGTGGGAGTGTCAGTGAGAGTGTCAGTGGGAGTGTCAGTGAGAGTGTCAGTGAGTGTCAGTGAGAGTGTCAGTGAGTGTCAGTGAGTGTTTCAGTGAGTGTGAGTGAGAGTGTGAGTGAGAGTGTCAGTGTCAGTGTCAGTGAGAGTGTCAGTGAGTGTGTTAGTGAGTGTGTCAGTAAGAGTGTCAGTGAGAGTGAGAGTGTCAGTGTCAGTGAGAGTGTCAGTGAGTGTGAGTGAGAGTGTGAGTGAGAGTGTCAGTGTCAGTGTCAGTGAGAGTGTCAGTGAGTGTGTTAGTGAGTGTGTCAGTAAGAGTGTCAGTGAGAGTGTCAGTGAGAGTGTCAGTGGAAGTGTCAGTGAGAGTGTCAGTGGTAGTGTCAGTGAGAGTGTCAGTGATTGTCAGTGAGAGTGTCAGTGAGTGTGAGTGAGAGTGTCAGTGAGAGTGTCAGTGTGTGAGAGTGTCAGTGAGAGTGTCAGTGAGTATCAGTGAGAGTGTCAGTGTCAGTGAGAGTGTCAGTGTCAGTGAGAGTGTCAGTGAGAGTGTTAGTGTTAGTGAGAGTGTCAGTGAGAGTGTCAGTGCCAGTGAGAGTGTCAGTGAGAGTGTCAGTGAGTATCAGTGAGAGTGTCAGTGTCAGTGAGAGTGTCGGTAAGAGTGAGTGTCAGTGAGAGTGTCAGTGAGATGTCAGTGTCAGTGAGAATGTCAGTGAAAGTGTCAGTGAGATTGTCAGTGTCAGTGAGAGTGTCAGTGATTGTCAGTGAGAGTGTCAGTGAGTGTCAGTGAGAGTGTCAGTGAGAGTGTCAGTGGGAGTGTCAGTGAGAGTGTCAGTGAGTGTCAGTGAGAGTGTCAGTGAGTGAGAGTGTCAGTGAGTGTCAGTGAGTGTCAGTGAGAGTGTCAGTGAGTGTCAGTGAGAGTGGCAGTGAGTGCCAGTGAGAGTTTCAGTGAGAGTGTCAGTGTCAGTAAGAGTGTCAGTGAGAGTGTCAGTTTCAGTGTGAGTGTCAGTGAGTGTCAATGAGAGTGTCATTTAGTGTCAGTGAGAGTGTCAGTGAGAGTGTCAGTGTCAGTGTCAGTGAGAGTGTCAGTGAGAGTGTCAGTGACAGTGTCAGTGAGAGTGTCAGTGAGTGTGTAAGTGAGTGTGTCAGTGAATGTCAGTGAGAGTGTCAGTGTCAATGAGTGTCAGTGAGTGTGTCAGTGAAAATGTCATTGAGAGTGTCAGTGTCAGTGAGTGTCAGTGAGAGTGTCAGTGAGAGTGTCAGTGAGTTTCGGTGAGAGTGTCAGTGTCAGTGAGAGTGTCATTGAGAGTGTCGATGAGATTGTCAGTGAGAGTGTCAGTGTCAGTGTCAGTGAGAGTGTCAGTGAGAAATAGAGTGTCAGTGAGAGTGTCAGTGTTAGTGAGAGTGTCAGCGAGAGTGTCAGTGAGAGTGTCAGTGTCATCATCAGTAAGAGTGTCAGTGAGAGTGTCAGTGTCAGTGAGAGTGTCAGTTTCAGTGTGTCAGTGAGAGTGTCAGTGAGAGTGTCAGTGTCAGTGAGAGTGTCAGTGAGTGTGAGGGAGAATGTCAGTGTCAGTGAGAGTGTCAGTGAGAGTGTCAGTGAGTGTGTTAGTGAGTGTGTCAGTGAGAGTGTCAGTGTCAGTGAGAGTGTCAGTGAGAGTGTCAGTGGAAGTGACAGTGAGAGTGTCAGTGGTAGTGTCAGTGAGAGTGTCAGTGATTGTCAGAGAGAGTGTCAGTGAGTGTGAGTGAGAGTGTGAGTGAGAGTGTCAGTGTAAGTGAGAGTGTCGGTGAGAGTTTCAGTGTCAGTGAGAGTGTCAGTGAGAGTGTCAGTGTCAGTGAGAGTGTCAGTGAGTGTGAGTGAGTGTGAGTGTGAGTGTGAGTGTCAGTATCAGTGAGAGTGTCAGTGAGAGTGTCAGTGAGAGTGTCAGTGAGAGTGTCAGTGGTAGTGTCAGTGAGAGTGTCAGTGATTGTCAGTGAGAGTGTCAGTGAGTGTCAGTGAGAGTGTCAGTGAGAGTGTCAGTGAGAGTGTCAGTGGAAGTGTCAGTGAGAGTGTCAAAATCAGTGAGTGAGAGTGTCAGTGAGAGTGTCAGTGAGAGTGTCAGTGTTAGTGAGAGTGTCAGTGAGAGTGTCAGTGTCAGTGAGAGTGTCAGCATCAGTGAGAGTGTCAGTGAAAGTGTCAGTGTGTGTGTCAGTGAGAGTGTCAGTGAGTGTCAGTTTCAGGGTGTCAGTGAGAGTGTCATTGAGAGTGTCAGTGAGAGTGTCAGTGAGAGTGTCAGTGAGTGTGAGCGAGTGTGAGTGAGAGTGTCAGTGTCAGTGTCAGTGAGAGTGTCAGTGAGAATGTCAGTGAGTGTGTCAGTGAGTGTGCCAGTGAGTGTTTCAGTGAGAGTGTCAGTGAGTGTCAGTTTTGGGGTGTCAGTGAGAGTGTCATTGAGAGTGTCAGTGAGAGTGTCAGTGAGTGTGAGTGAGTGTGAGTGAGAGTGTCAGTGTCAGTGTCAGTGAGAGTGTCAGTGAGAGTGTCAGTGAGTGTGTCAGTGAGTGTGCCAGTGAGTGTTTCAGTGAGAGTGTCAGTGAGAGTGTCAGTGAGAGTGTCAGTGAAAGTGTCAGTGAGAGTGCCAGTGGGAGTGTCAGTGAGAGTGTCAGTGGGAGTGTCAGTGAGAGTGTCAGTGAGTGTCAGTGAGAGTTTCAGTGAGAGTGTCAGTGTCAGTGAGAGTGTCAGTGTCAGTGAGAGTGTCAGTGAGTGTGAGTGAGAGTGTGAGTGAGAGTGTCAGTGTCAGTGTCAGTGAGAGTGTCAGTGAGTGTGTTAGTGAGTCTGTCAGTAAGAGTGTCAGTGAGAGTGTCAGTGAGAGTGTCAGTGAGAGTGTCAGTGGTAGTGTCAGTGAGAGTGTCAGTGATTGTCAGTGAGAGTGTCAGTGAGTGTGAGTGAGAGTGTCAGTGAGAGTGTCAGTGTGTGAGAGTGTCAGTGAGAGTGTCAGTGAGTATCAGTGAGAGTGTCAGTGTCAGTGAGAGTGTCAGTGAGAAATAGAGTGTCAGTGAGAGTGTCAGTGAGAGTGTCAGTGAGAGTGTCAGTGAGAGTGTCAGTGTCATCATCAGTAAGAGTGTCAGTGAGAGTGTCAGTGTCAGTGAGAGTGTCAGTTTCAGTGTGTCAGTGAGAGTGTCAGTGAGAGTGTCAGTGTCAGTGAGAGTGTCAGTGAGTGTGAGGGAGAGTGTCAGTGTCAGTGAGAGTGTCAGTGAGAGTGTCAGTGAGTGTGTTAGTGAGTGTGTCAGTGAGAGTGTCAGTGTCAGTGAGAGTGTCAGTGAGAGTGTCAGTGGAAGTGTCAGTGAGAGTGTCAGTGGTAGTGTCAGTGAGAGTGTCAGTGATTGTCAGTGAGAGTGTCAGTGAGTGTGAGTGAGAGTGTGAGTGAGAGTGTCAGTGTCAGTGTAAGTGAGAGTGTCGGTGAGAGTTTCAGTGTCAGTGAGAGTGTCAGTGAGAGTGTCAGTGTCAGTGAGAGTGTCAGTGAGTGTGAGTGAGTGTGAGTGTGAGTGTCAGTATCAGTGAGAGTGTCAGTGAGAGTGTCAGTGAGAGTGTCAGTGAGAGTGTCAGTGGTAGTGTCAGTGAGTGTCACATCGTAACTTGGGTTGTCTGAATAAATGAAATTAGTGTGAGAATGATAAAAACTACATAGCCCAGAATGCTTGGGGGCGGATGTCCTTTCACACTTTCTCTCTTTCTACACTTATACTCCTCCTCTAGCAGCAGTCCGGTGCTTGTCACCTGATCCTGGGAGTAAGCTGTGTTTGTTTGCAGCTCTAGTAGCGCCTTGTGTAAAACGATGGAGTTTCTTCGTTTTTTCTTGTTTCCTGTTTGGTTTGCCATTTCTGGACTTCCTGGCAGAGACGAAGCCGGTAAGCGTGGAGAGCGTTTTCGCTTAGCCGAGACAGTGAGAGTGTCAGTGTCAGTGAGTGTGTCAGTGGTAGTGTCAGTGAGAGTGTCAGTGATTGTCAGTGAGAGTGTCAGTGAGTGTCAGTGAGAGTGTCAGTGGAAGTGTCAGTGTTAGTGAGAGTGTCAGTGAGAGTGTCAGTGTCATCATCAGTGAGAGTGTCGATGAGATTGTCAGTGAGAGTGTCAGTGTCAGTGAGAGTATCAGTGAGAGTCTCAGTGAGAGTGAGAGTGTCAGTGAGTGTCAGTGAAAGTGAGAGTGTCAGTGAGAGTGTCAGTGAGAGTGTCAGTGTCATCATCAGTGAGAGTGTCAGTGAGAGTGTCAGTCAGAGTCTCAGTGAGAGTGTCAGTTTCAGTGTGTCAGTGAGAGTGTCAGTGTCAGTGAGAGTGTCAGTGGTAGTGTCAGTGAGAGTGTCAGTGATTTTCAGTGAGAGTGTCAGTGAGTGTCAGTGAGAGTGTCAGTGGAAGTGTCAGTGTTAGTGAGAGTGTCAGTGAGAGTGTCAGTGAGAGTGTCAGTGTCATCATCAGTGAGAGTGTCAGTGAGAGTGTCAGTGAGAGTGTCAGTGAGAGTCTCAGTGTCAGTGAGAGTGTCAGTTTCAGTGTGTCAGTGAGAGTGTCAGTGTCAGTGAGAGTGTCAGTGGTAGTGTCAGTGAGAGTGTCAGTGATTGTCAGTGAGAGTGGCAGTGATTGTCAGTGAGAGTGTCAGTGAGCGTCAGTGAGAGTGTCAGTGGCAGTGTGTCAGTGAGAGTGTCAGTGTCAGTGAGAGTGTCAGTGGTAGTGTCAGTGAGAGTGTCAGTGATTGTCAGTGAGAGTGGCAGTGATTGTCAGTGAGAGTGGCAGTGATTGTCAGTGAGAGTGTCAGTGAGCGTCAGTGAGAGTGTCAGTGGAAGTGTCAGTGAGAGTTTCAAAATCAGTGAGAGTGTCAGTGAGTGTGAGTGAGAGTGTCAGTGAGAGTGTCAGTTTCAGTGTAAGTGAGAGTGTCGGTGAGAGTGTCAGTGTCAGTGAGAGTGTCAGTGAGTGTCAGTGAGAGTGCCAGTGAGAGTGTCAGTGAGAGTGTCAGTGAGAGTGTCAGTGAGAGTGTCAGATAGTGTGAGTGAGTGTGAGTGAGTGTCAGTGTCTGTGAGAGTGAGAGTGTCAGTGAGAGTGTCAGTGGGAGTGTCAGTGAGAGTGTCAGTGAGTGTCAGTGAGAGTGTCAGTGAGTGTCAGTGAGAGTGTCAGTGAGAGTTTCAGTGAGAGTGTCAGTGTCAGTGAGAGTGTCAGTTTCAGTGTGTCAGTGAGAGTGTCAGTGTCAGTGAGAGTGTCAGTGGTAGTGTCAGTGAGAGTGTCAGTGATTGTCAGTGAGAGTGGCAGTGATTGTCAGTGAGAGTGTCAGTGAGCGTCAGTGAGAGTGTCAGTGGCAGTGTGTCAGTGAGAGTGTCAGTGTCAGTGAGAGTGTCAGTGGTAGTGTCAGTGAGAGTGTCAGTGATTGTCAGTGAGAGTGGCAGTGATTGTCAGTGAGAGTGGCAGTGATTGTCAGTGAGAGTGTCAGTGAGCGTCAGTGAGAGTGTCAGTGGAAGTGTCAGTGAGAGTTTCAAATCAGTGAGAGTGTCAGTGAGTGTGAGTGAGAGTGTCAGTGAGAGTGTCAGTTTCAGTGTAAGTGAGAGTGTCGGTGAGAGTGTCAGTGTCAGTGAGAGTGTCAGTGAGAGTGTCAGTGAGTGTCAGTGAGAGTGCCAGTGAGAGTGTCAGTGAGAGTGTCAGTGAGAGTGTCAGTGAGAGTGTCAGATAGTGTGAGTGAGTGTGAGTGAGTGTCAGTGTCTGTGAGAGTGAGAGTGTCAGTGAGAGTGTCAGTGGGAGTGTCAGTGAGAGTGTCAGTGAGTGTCAGTGAGAGTGTCAGTGAGTGTCAGTGAGAGTGTCAGTGAGAGTTTCAGTGAGAGTGTCAGTGTCAGTGAGAGTGTCAGTGTCAGTGAGAGTGTCAGTGAGTGTGAGTGAGAGTGTGAGTGAGAGTGTCAGGGTCAGTGTCAGAGAGAGTGTCAGTGAGTGTGTTAGTGAGTGTGTCAGTAAGAGTGTCAGTGAGAGTGTCAGTGAGAGTGTCAGTGGAAGTGTCAGTGAGAGTGTCAGTGGTAGTGTCAGTGAGAGTGTCAGTGATTGTCAGTGAGAGTGTCAGTGAGTGTGAGTGAGAGTGTCAGTGAGAGTGTCAGTGTGTGAGAGTGTCAGTGAGAGTGTCAGTGAGTATCAGTGAGAGTGTCAGTGTCAGTGAGAGTGTCAGTGAGAGTGTTAGTGTTAGTGAGAATGTCAGTGAGAGTGTCAGTGCCAGTGAGAGTGTCAGTGAGTATCAGTGAGAGTGTCAGTGTCAGTGAGAGTGTCAGTGAGAGTGGTAGTGTCAGTGAGAGTGTCAGTGATTGTCAGTGAGAGTGTCAGTGAGTGTGAGTGAGAGTGTCAGTGAGAGTGTCAGTGTCAGTGAGTGTCCGTGAGAGTGTCAGTGAGAGTGTCAGTGAGTGTGTCAGTGAGAGTGTCAATGTCAGTGAGAGTGTCAGTGAGAGTGTCAGTGAGAGTGTCAGTGAGTGTGTCAGTGAGTGCCCGTGAGAGTGTCAGTGAGAGTGTCAGTGAGTGTGTCAGTGAGAGTGTCAATGTCAGTGAGAGTGTCAGTGAGAGTGTCAGTGTCAGTGGTAGTGTCAGTGTCAAAGAGAGTGTCAGTGAGAGTGTCAGTGAGTATCAGTGAGAGTGTCAGTGTCAGTGAGAGTGTCAGTGAGAGTGAGAGTGTCAGTGAGAGTGTCAGTGAGAGTGTCAGTGTTAGTGAGAGTGTCAGTGGCAGGGAAAGTTTCAGCATCAGTGAGAGTGTCAGTGTCAGTGAGAGTGAGAGTGTCAGTGAAAGTGTCAGTGAGAGTGTCAGTGTTAGTGAGAGTGTCAGTGAGAGTGTCAGTGTCAGTGAGAGTGTCAGCGTCAGTGAGAGTGTCCGTGAGAGTGTCAGTGTGAGTGTCAGTGAGAGTGTCAGTGAGAGTGTCAGAGAGAGTGTCAGTGTCAGTGTCAGTGAGAGTGTAAGTGAGTGTGAGTGAGAGTGAGAGTGTGAGTGAGAGTGTCAGTGAGAGTGGCAGTGAGAGTGGCAGTGAGTGTGTCAGTGTGTCAGTGAGTGTGTCAGTGAGAGTGTCAGTGTGAGTGGCAGTGTCAGTGAGAGTGGCAGTGATTGTCAGTGAGAGTGGCAGTGATTGTCAGTGAGAGTGGCAGTGAGCGTCAGTGAGAGTGTCAGTGGAAGTGTCAGTGAGAGTGTCAGTGAGAGTGTCAGTGTCAGTGAGAGTGTCAGATAGTGTGAGTGAGTGTGAGTGAGAGTGTCAGTGAGAGTGTCAGTGAGAGTGAGTGTCAGTGAGAGTGTCAGTGAGAGTGTCAGTCTCATCATCAGTGAGAGTGTCAGTGAGAGTGTCAGTGAGAGTCTCAGTGTCAGTGAGAGTGTCAGTTTTAGTGTGTCAGTGAGAGTGTCAGTGTCAGTGAGAGTGTCAGTGGTAGTGTCAGTGAGAGTGTCAGTGATTGTCAGTGAGAGTGTCAGTGAGTGTCAGTGAGAGTGTCAGTGGAAGTGTCAGTGTTAGTGAGAGTGTCAGTGAGAGTGTCAGTGTCATCATCAGTGAGAGTGTCGATGAGATTGTCAGTGAGAGTGTCAGTGTCAGTGAGAGTATCAGTGAGAGTCTCAGTGAGAGTGAGAGTGTCAGTGAGTGTCAGTGAAAGTGAGAGTGTCAGTGAGAGTGTCAGTGAGAGTGTCAGTGTCATCATCAGTGAGAGTGTCAGTGAGAGTGTCAGTCAGAGTCTCAGTGAGAGTGTCAGTTTCAGTGTGTCAGTGAGAGTGTCAGTGTCAGTGAGAGTGTCAGTGGTAGTGTCAGTGAGAGTGTCAGTGATTTTCAGTGAGAGTGTCAGTGAGTGTCAGTGAGAGTGTCAGTGGAAGTGTCAGTGTTAGTGAGAGTGTCAGTGAGAGTGTCAGTGGCATCATCAGTGAGAGTGTCGATGAGATTGTCAGTGAGAGTGTCAGTGAGAGTGTCAGTGAGAGCTCAGTGAGAGTGAGTGTCAGTGAGTGTCAGTGTCAGTGAGAGTGTCAGTGAGAGTGTCAGTGTCATCATCAGTGAGAGTGTCAGTGAGAGTGTCAGTGAGAGTGTCAGTGAGAGTCTCAGTGTCAGTGAGAGTGTCAGTTTCAGTGTGTCAGTGAGAGTGTCAGTGTCAGTGAGAGTGTCAGTGGTAGTGTCAGTGAGAGTGTCAGTGATTGTCAGTGAGAGTGTCAGTGAGTGTCAGTGAGAGTGTCAGTGAGAGTGTCAGTGAGAGTGTCAGTGGAAGTGTCAGTGAGAGTGTCAAAATCAGTGAGTGAGAGTGTCAGTGAGAGTGTCAGTGAGAGTGTCAGTGTTAGTGAGAGTGTCAGTGAGAGTGTCAGTGTCAGTGAGAGTGTCAGCATCAGTGAGAGTGTCAGTGAAAGTGTCAGTGTGTGTGTCAGTGAGAGTGTCAGTGAGTGTCAGTTTCAGGGTGTCAGTGAGAGTGTCATTGAGAGTGTCAGTGAGAGTGTCAGTGAGAGTGTCAGTGAGTGTGAGCGAGTGTGAGTGAGAGTGTCAGTGTCAGTGAGAGTGTCAGTGAGAATGTCAGTGAGTGTGTCAGTGAGTGTGCCAGTGAGTGTTTCAGTGAGAGTGTCAGTGAGTGTCAGTTTTGGGGTGTCAGTGAGAGTGTCATTGAGAGTGTCAGTGAGAGTGTCAGTGAGTGTGAGTGAGTGTGAGTGAGAGTGTCAGTGTCAGTGTCAGTGAGAGTGTCAGTGAGAGTGTCAGTGAGTGTGTCAGTGAGTGTGCCAGTGAGTGTTTCAGTGAGAGTGTCAGTGAGAGTGTCAGTGAGAGTGTCAGTGAAAGTGTCAGTGAGAGTGCCAGTGGGAGTGTCAGTGAGAGTGTCAGTGGGAGTGTCAGTGAGAGTGTCAGTGAGTGTCAGTGAGAGTTTCAGTGAGAGTGTCAGTGTCAGTGAGAGTGTCAGTGTCAGTGAGAGTGTCAGTGAGTGTGAGTGAGAGTGTGAGTGAGAGTGTCAGTGTCAGTGTCAGTGAGAGTGTCAGTGAGTGTGTTAGTGAGTCTGTCAGTAAGAGTGTCAGTGAGAGTGTCAGTGAGAGTGTCAGTGGAAGTGTCAGTGAGAGTGTCAGTGGTAGTGTCAGTGAGAGTGTCAGTGATTGTCAGTGAGAGTGTCAGTGAGTGTGAGTGAGAGTGTCAGTGAGAGTGTCAGTGTGTGAGAGTGTCAGTGAGAGTGTCAGTGAGTATCAGTGAGAGTGTCAGTGTCAGTGAGAGTGTCAGTGAGAGTGTTAGTGTTAGTGAGAGTGTCATTGAGAGTGTCAGTGCCAGTGAGAGTGTCAGTGAGAGTGTCAGTGAGTATCAGTGAGAGTGTCAGTGTCAGTGAGAGTGTCAGTGAGAGTGAGTGTCAGTGAGAGTGTCAGTGAGATGTCAGTGTCAGTGAGAATGTCAGTGAAAGTGTCAGTGAGATTGTCAGTGGTAGTGTCAGTGAGAGTGTCAGTGATTGTCAGTGAGAGTGTCAGTGAGTGTCAGTGAGAGTGTCAGTGAGAGTGTCAGTGGGAGTGTCAGTGAGAGTGTCAGTGAGTGTCAGTGAGAGTGTCAGTGAGTGAGAGTGTCAGTGAGTGTCAGTGAGTGTCAGTGAGAGTGTCAGTGAGTGTCAGTGAGAGTGGCAGTGAGTGCCAGTGAGAGTTTCAGTGAGAGTGTCAGTGTCAGTAAGAGTGTCAGTGAGAGTGTCAGTTTCAGTGTGAGTGTCAGTGAGTGTCAATGAGAGTGTCATTTAGTGTCAGTGAGAGTGTCAGTGAGAGTGTCAGTGTCAGTGAGAGTGTCAGTGAGAGTGTCAGTGACAGTGTCAGTGAGAGTGTCAGTGAGTGTGTAAGTGAGTGTGTCAGTGAATGTCAGTGAGAGTGTCAGTGTCAATGAGTGTCAGTGAGTGTGTCAGTGAAAATGTCATTGAGAGTGTCAGTGTCAGTGAGAGTGCCAGTGAGTGTCCTTGAGTGTCAGTGAGAGTGTCAGTGAGAGTGTCAGTGAGTTTCGGTGAGAGTGTCAGTGTCAGTGAGAGTGTCATTGAGAGTGTCGATGAGATTGTCAGTGAGAGTGTCAGTGTCAGTGTCAGTGAGAGTGTCAGTGAGAAATAGAGTGTCAGTGAGAGTGTCAGTGTTAGTGAGAGTGTCAGTGAGAGTGTCAGTGTCATCATCAGTAAGAGTGTCAGTGAGAGTGTCAGTGTCAGTGAGAGTGTCAGTTTCAGTGTGTCAGTGAGAGTGTCAGTGTCAGTGAGAGTGTCAGTGAGTGTGAGGGAGAGTGTCAGTGTCAGTGAGAGTGTCAGTGAGAGTGTCAGTGAGTGTGTTAGTGAGTGTGTCAGTGAGAGTGTCAGTGTCAGTGAGAGTGTCAGTGAGAGTGTCAGTGGAAGTGTCAGTGAGAGTGTCAGTGGTAGTGTCAGTGAGAGTGTCAGTGATTGTCAGTGAGAGTGTCAGTGAGTGTGAGTGAGTGTGAGTGAGAGTGTCAGTGTCAGTGTAAGTGAGAGTGTCGGTGAGAGTTTCAGTGTCAGTGAGAGTGTCAGTGAGAGTGTCAGTGTCAGTGAGAGTGTCAGTGAGTGTGAGTGAGTGTGAGTGTGAGTGTCAGTATCAGTGAGAGTGTCAGTGAGAGTGTCAGTGAGAGTGTCAGTGAGAGTGTCAGTGGTAGTGTCAGTGAGTGTCACATCGTAACTTGGGTTGTCTGAATAAATGAAATTAGTGTGAGAATGATAAAAACTACATAGCCCAGAATGCTTGGGGGCGGATGTCCTTTCACACTTTCTCTCTTTCTACACTTATACTCCTCCTCTAGCAGCAGTCCGGTGCTTGTCACCTGATCCTGGGAGTAAGCTGTGTTTGTTTGCAGCTCTAGTAGCGCCTTGTGTAAAACGATGGAGTTTCTTCGTTTTTTCTTGTTTCCTGTTTGGTTTGCCATTTCTGGACTTCCTGGCAGAGACGAAGCCGGTAAGCGTGGAGAGCGTTTTCGCTTAGCCGAGATCGCGCACTGAACGCGCTGGGATCTGAGGCAGGCGCCGCTCTCCGCTGAACTGAGAACGGACGCTTACCTTCAAGAAAGAAACGGCTTCACGGTAGGCGCCTTTGTTTTTTCAGCAGCGCGTGTTCACTCGCGCTGTATCAGAAGAAGAGCGGTTGCTCTATTAAGTCTGTATAAGAAAAGACGAACATTTTTAAATTCATCCTGGACTTGGGGAATTTATTTTTTGCTTTTTGGAACTGGCTATAAACTCTGGAATTTTTGATATGGTTTTGGCATTAACTTTTGGAGATATTCATGTTCTTAAGGAGTGAGACTATGTAATCCAAGATGTGTTGGTATTAGAATCCTTTTGTGAATTAACAGAAGATTCTGCAACGTAAAGAAACAGTTAGCTTGCAGAAGATTAAAGAAGATATTGTTCTAGTTGCAAAAGGATCTACTGGGACTACACTCATAGTCTATTGAGTGTCTTGCTACCTATAGAACCTTTTCTTTCTTTTTATGCTTTATTCTTTTTCCTGTTTTGAATGGTTACTAGGAGATTCTTGCGGCTATCTAAACTGTAAGTTATATTCCATACACATATATATTGATCTATTTAGAGGTATGGAATGTATGAATGATACCTTGTCTCTCTCTCTGCAGGGTCTATCACCAGAGATCAGAGAATAATACTTCGAACAGATATCCGAAGTTATCTGCTACTTTATTTTTGAACAGCTGCACTTTATTGTTTCTTTTATCCATTTTTCCCCTTCCCTGGCGGTGTTACCCCCAGTGGTGTTGATCTATTACACCTGGGGAGTGCCATTGCAGGGGATAGGGAGACATAGCGTCGGACATCGCTCCTGCTGTACTTTGCTACAGGTTAGTGCATCTGTATGGTTTCTGACAGAGTGACAAGCCCAAGGTTACGTGCAGCCTGAGCGATGGACACTAACACTGTTTTGACATCAGTGTTGGAAACTCTGACTGCCTTGAGGATGGAGGTGGATGCTTTTAGAGGAGAAAATTTAGAACTACGGAATGAGTTAGGTACACTTCGTAGGGAGGTAGCTGGTATCTCTCGAGCTAGTCCAACGAGTACACGAGGTACTCCTTATATAAAGAGTTGGACTCTTCCTCCTCCTCAAACACATGACACTACACAGGTACAACCAGGGGGGTCTGGGCCATCTGCCATTCAAGTAATCCAACCCTTGCAGCTTCCCTTGGCTCCTCCAGAACGATATTTTGGAGACCCGAAGAAATTTGGCACCTTTTTGGGACAATGCAAACTGCACTTTATGTGTAAACCTGCTGTCTTCCCGGATGATCAAGCTAAGACAGCATTTGTGATGTCATATCTGGGGGGCAATGCGGCTAGCTGGTCCTTTCCATTGATGGAAAGGAATGATCCAGTGCTGCGTAATTTTGATAACTTTTGTGATGAAATGCGTAAGCTCTTTGATAGGAAGGCACATCAGCTGACATTAGATAGAGAGCTTATCACATTGAAACAGGGTGCACAGGACCTACTCACATATATCACCTCATTTAATAGGTTGGTTGTAGAAACTGAGTGGCCAGTTGAGAAAAGAACTTCACTATTCTACCAGGGCCTGAGAGGTGAACTGAAAGATGTGTTAGCTCAGGTAGTGAACATGCCGTCAACTTGTGATGAGTTGATAGACTTGACAGTTCAATTAGATCATCGCCTTCAGGAGAGGAAGGGAGATAAACAGAGGTCTGATTCCAGGATGTTGTTTATGCGAACAAAACCTAGTGCTGAAGAACGTCCTCCGTCCTCGGAAGCAGTGGAACCCATGCAAGTGGGTGGAATCAGAGGGCCCCTCAATTCCGAAGAGAGACAGAGAAGACGGACCTTAAAGCTATGCATGTATTGTGGAAAGCCGGGTCATTTTATCAAGGAGTGTAAGTCCAGAACCAGAACCTCATATAGAGAGTTTTCCGGAGGAAAAAAGGCTTCTGCAATGGAAAATCAGTCTGAGAGGTCGGAAAACTAAGGAGCGCAAATAAGCAGGAGACCCCTTGTTTGCAGCTGGAGAATACCGAGGTCTTCCCTACATTGGCTAATACGGTACAGACTTCTGTTGCTCACATGAATGTATGTGTAGTATTGGAGATGCAGAGTTCTGGAATCATTCAAGTACATGCCCTTTTGGATTCTGGTGCTACAGGAAACTTTATGGATCAAAGATATGCATATGAGATGGGTATTCAATGTATTAAAAAATTAAAGCCTGAGCCTGTGAAGGCAGTGGACGGAACTGCTTTGACCTCCGGCCCTGTATGTTACCACACTCAGAAGTTGTCTATGCAGGTTGGGTCCACACATTTCGAGACAATACAGTTTGATTTGATTGATGCCCCCCATTTTAAGCTTATTTTGGGAATGCCTTGGCTTACATTACATGATCCTTTGGTGAAGTGGGCAGCTCGTACAATAGTTCTCAATTCTGCCTATTGTATGGAACATTGCACTCAAGAGTTGAGTAAAGATTCACCGAAGGAAGAAACACCTGCATCCTTATTAGCTTCTAGTTGTAGCACTCCTTCTGTATGTTTCCTTGGACCCATTCCAGAAGAATATGAGAAGTATAAGGGTGTTTTTGATGAACAGGAAGCCAACAAACTACCTCCCCATAGGGAGTACGATTGTGTCATAGATCTGGAACCAGGAGCCTCTATACCTTGCAGTAGGATTTACGCTTTAACGGAGGCCGAAAATACCTACTTACAAACGTATCTTAAGAAGATGCTGGATTCGGGATTCATCCGTCCTTCTACATCCCCAGCGTCATCGCCGCTTTTCTTTATCCCTAAACGGGAAGGTGGTCTGCGCTCATGCATAGACTTTAGAGCCATCAATAAGGTCACAAAAAAGAACAGGTACCCATTACCCTTGATTCCAGTACTACTTGATCAATTGAAAGGATCTACCATCTTTACGAAACTGGATCTTAGAGGGCCCTACCATTTGGTGCGAATGCGGCGGGGGGATGAATGGAAGACAGCCTTCCGTACAAAGTGCGGGTTGTATGAGTACCAAGTAATGCCTTTTGGTCTCTGCAACGCCCCCGCCGCATTCCAATACTTTATGGACGATGTGCTGCGAGGCTTATTGGATGTATGCTGCATGGTATACATTGATGACATTTTAATATACTCTGCTTCCCTGGAACAACATGTGCCTCATGTAACGGCAGTACTGGAGAGACTGAGTAGAAATGCCTTGTACGCTAAGCTGGAAAAGTGTCTTTTTCACACAGCGGAAGTAGAGTTTTTGGGGTACGTGATTGGGCCAGGAGGAATCTGCATGGATAGAAAGAAAACCGATGCCATTGTTCTTTGGAAATCCCCTACCAGTGTGAAAAGTCTCCAGAGTTTTCTTGGATTTTCTAATTTCTATCGCCGATTCATCAAGGATTTTTCAAAGATCATCCAACCCATGACCTTTCTTCTGCGAAAGGGAGTGCAATTCCATTGGACAGAGGAGGCTGAACACGCCTTTCAGACTTTGAAAAGTTGTTTCACCAGTGCACCCATATTGAGACATCCTGATCCGGCTCAGCCTTTTGTTGTGGAAACGGATGCGTCCTATTATGCTATTGGTGGTATTTTATCTCAGAGAAATCCAGACACGGGCCAGCTACATCCGGTCGCTTATTTCTCAAAAAAGCTGACACCATGTGAGGTGAACTATAGCATTACCGACAAGGAGTTGCTGGCAATCAAGAGGGTCTGTGAGGAATGGAGGCATCATTTGATGGGGGCTAGGCATACGGTGGAAATCTTTACAGATCATCGGAATTTGCTGTTTCTGAAGAGCGCTAGGGCATTGACGCCTAGACAACTTCGATGGTCGCTCTTTTTTGCAGATTTCGATTTTGTGATAAAATTTAGACCTGGCCCACAAAACGGCAAAGCCGATGCCCTGTCAAGACCTTCCTCTGGTATGGAGGATACCCAAATGTCATCGGAAGAACCTCCTGTCATTCTACCGAATGCCTCTTTTGAGTCGGTGATTCCAGTGGTAGTAACAGCAGATGATTTCCTGGAAGAAGTAAAGACACACTACCAACAACTGGATGTGCAAGAATGGTTGGATGAGGCCCCTCTCCACAGAACAAGGTCACAGGGTTTGCTGTTCCATGACAATAAACTGTACATACCTCATGTGCCAGTACAACAAAAGGTGTTAACATGGACTCATGATTCCCCTCTAGCTGGGCATTTGGGGTTACAAAAGACGTTTCAGGCCTTGTCTAGATACTTCTGGTGGGACACAATGCGCAAAGATACTGAGGAGTACATCAAACATTGTGCTATATGTGCTCAATCTAAGTCTAGGCATCAGCCTTCTAGTGGGTTGTTGAGGCCTATACCTGTTCCACCCGCACCCTGGCATACCGTCTCTATGGACTTTATAGTGGAGATGCCGCTCAGTCGAGGAAATGATACCATCTTGGTTATAATAGATCATTTAACTAAAATGGGTCATTTTGTATCTTTGCCCAAATTGCCCACTTCAGGAGAATTAGCTATCACCTTTCTTCATCATGTAGTGAGACTGCACGGAATACCTTCTGTTTTGATCACAGATAGGGGAACTCAGTTCACCTCGAGGTTCTGGAAGGCATTATGCTTAGCCATGAAGGTAGATGCTAGATTATCTACTAGTTATCACCCCCAGACAGATGGCAAAACAGAAAGGTTAAACCAAACCTTAGAGCAATATCTCAGGTGTTTCACTTTACAGCATAATGAAGAATGGAGTATCCTTCTCTGGACAGCAGAATTTGCTTATAACAACGCTGTCCATTCCTCATTGGGCTGTTCTCCTTTCTATTGTCTGAACGGTTTTCATCCAAACATGATGCCTTTTGAGCAACCAGTTACTTCCTTGCATCCTACCATACAAGAACATCACACTCATCTTCGGGCAGTCTTGCAGGAAGCTAAACTACATCTAGAGACATCTAGAGCCAGGGATAAGAGTCAGGCTGATAAAAAGAGAACGCCCGAACCAGAGTATAAGGTGGGGGAGAGGGTATGGCTCGACACTAAGCATCTGAAGTTCAAGGGTAACACTAGGTTAAAACCTAAGTTTGTGGGTCCATATCCTATTAGCCGTGTTATAAATCCTGTGGCTATGGAATTAGTACTTCCCTCTTCCTGGCACATTCATCCTGTGTTTCATGTGTCCCTGTTAAAGCCATGTCACCTTCACACTAGGTTACCCTTAAGGCCATCTCCGGTCATTGTGGAGGGTGAAGAGGAGTATGTGGTTCGGGCCATTTTAGATTCTAAATATGTGAGAGGCCGAGTGATGTATCTCGTTGACTGGCAAGGGTATGGCCCTGAAGATAGGTCTTGGGAGCCCCGTGCTAATGTGCATTGCCCAGCCCTGTTACGGCGTTTCCACGCTCGCTTTCCGTTGAAGCCTGGTGGACCGCCGAGACGTCGGTCCTAGTGAGGGGGTTCTGTCACATCGTAACTTGGGTTGTCTGAATAAATGAAATTAGTGTGAGAATGATGAAAACTACATAGCCCAGAATGCTTGGGGGCGGATGTCCTTTCACACTTTCTCTCTTTCTACACTTATACTCCTCCTCTAGCAGCAGTCCGGTGCTTGTCACCTGATCCTGGGAGTAAGCTGTGTTTGTTTGCAGCTCTAGTAGCGCCTTGTGTAAAACGATGGAGTTTCTTCGTTTTTTCTTGTTTCCTGTTTGGTTTGCCATTTCTGGACTTCCTGGCAGAGACGAAGCCGGTAAGCGTGGAGAGCGTTTTCGCTTAGCCGAGATCGCGCACTGAACGCGCTGGGATCTGAGGCAGGCGCCGCTCTCCGCTGAACTGAGAACGGACGCTTACCTTCAAGAAAGAAACGGCTTCACGGTAGGCGCCTTTGTTTTTTCAGCAGCGCGTGTTCACTCGCGCTGTATCAGAAGAAGAGCGGTTGCTCTATTAAGTCTGTATAAGAAAAGACGAACATTTTTAAATTCATCCTGGACTTGGGGAATTTATTTTTTGCTTTTTGGAACTGGCTATAAACTCTGGAATTTTTGATATGGTTTTGGCATTAACTTTTGGAGATATTCATGTTCTTAAGGAGTGAGACTATGTAATCCAAGACGTGTTGGTATTAGAATCCTTTTGTGAATTAACAGAAGATTCTGCAACGTAAAGAAACAGTTAGCTTGCAGAAGATTAAAGAAGATATTGTTCTAGTTGCAAAAGGATCTACTGGGACTACACTCATAGTCTATTGAGTGTCTTGCTACCTATAGAACCTTTTCTTTCTTTTTATGCTTTATTCTTTTTCCTGTTTTGAATGGTTACTAGGAGATTCTTGCGGCTATCTAAACTGTAAGTTATATTCCATACACATATATATTGATCTATTTAGAGGTATGGAATGTATGAATGATACCTTGTCTCTCCCTCTGCAGGGTCTATCACCAGAGATCAGAGAATAATACTTCGAACAGATATCCGAAGTTATCTGCTACTTTATTTTTGAACAGCTGCACTTTATTGTTTCTTTTATCCATTTTTCCCCTTCTCTGGCGGTGTTACGCCCAGTGGTGTTGATCTATTACACCTGGGGAGTGCCATTGCAGGGGATAGGGAGACATAGCGTCGGACATCGCTCCTGCTGTACTTTGCTACAGGTTAGTGCATCTGTATGGTTTCTGACAGTGAGAGTGTCAGTGGGAGTTTCAGTGAGAGTGTCAGTGTCATCATCAGTAAGAGTGTCAGTGAGAGTGTCAGTGTCAGTGAGAGTGTCAGTTTCAGTGTGTCAGTGAGAGTGTCAGTGAGAGTGTCAGTGTCAGTGAGAGTGTCAGTGAGTGTGAGGGAGAGTGTCAGTGTCAGTGAGAGTGTCAGTGAGTGTGTTAGTGAGTGTGTCAGTGAGAGTGTCAGTGTCAGTGAGAGTGTCAGTGGAAGTGTCAGTGAGAGTGTCAGTGGTAGTGTCAGTGAGAGTGTCAGTGATTGTCAGTGAGAGTGTCAGTGAGTGTGAGTGAGAGTGTCAGTGAGAGTGTCAGTGTCAGTGTAAGTGAGAGTGTCGGTGAGAGTTTCAGTGTCAGTGAGAGTGTCAGTGAGAGTGTCAGTGCCAGTGAGAGTGTCAGTGAGTATCAGTGAGAGTGTCAATGTCAGTGAGAGTGTCAGTGAGAGTGTCAGTGGGAGTGAGAGTGTCAGTGAGAGTGTCAGTGAGTGTCGGTGAGAGTGTCAGTGTCAGTGAGAGTGTCATTCAGAGTTTTGATGAGATTGTCAGTGAGAGTGTCAGTGTCAGTGAGAGTGTCAGTGAGAGTGTCAGTGAGAGTGTCAGTGAGTGTGTTAGTGAGTGTGTCAGTGAGAGTGTCAGTGTCAGTGAGAGTGTCAGTGAGAGTGTCAGTGGAAGTGTCAGTGAGAGTGTCAGTGGTAGTGTCAGTGAGAGTGTCAGTGATTGTCAGTGAGAGTGTCAGTGAGTGTGAGTGAGAGTGTGAGTGAGAGTGTCAGTGTAAGTGAGAGTGTCGGTGAGAGTGTCAGTGAGAGTGCCAGTGAGAGTGTCAGTGAGAGTGTCAGTGAGTATCAGTGAGAGTGTCAGTGTCAGTGAGAGTGTCAGTGAGAGTGTCAGTGAGAGTGTCAGTGTTAGTGAGAGTGTCAGTGAGAGTGTCAGTGAGAGTGTCAGCATCAGTGAGAGTGTCAGTGAGAGTGTAAGAGTGAGTGTCAGTGAGAGTGTCAGTGAGAGTGTCAGTTTCAGTGTGTCAGTGAGAGTGTCAGCGTCAGTGAGAGTGTCAGTGAGAGTGTCAGTGTGAGTGTCAGTGAGAGTGTCAGTGAGAGTGTCAGTTTCAGTGTGTCAGTGAGAGTGTCAGTGTCAGTGAGAGTGTGAGTGAGTGTGAGTGAGTGTGAGTGAGAGTGTCAGTGTCAGTATCAGTGAGAGTGTCAGTGAGAGTGTCAGTGAGAGTTTCAGTGAGAGTGTCAGTGTCAGTGAGAGTGTCAGTGTCAGTGAAAGTGTCAGTGAGAGTGAGAGTGTCAGTGAGAGTGTCAGTGAGAGTGTCAGTGAGAGTGTCAGTGTCAGTGAGAGTGTCAGTGTTAATGAGAATGTCAGCGTCAGAGTCAGCCTCAGTGAGAGTGTCAGTGAGAGTGTCAGTGTGAGTGTCAGTGAGAGTGTCAGTTTCAGTGTGTCAGTGATAGTGTCAGTGAGAGTGTCAGTGAGTGTGTCAGTGTCAGTGAGAGTGTCAGTGAGAGTGTCAGTGTGAGTGTCAGTGAGAGTGTCAGTGAGAGTGTCAGTGAGAGTGTCAGAGAGAGTGTCAGTGTCAGTGAGAGTGTAAGTGAGTGTGAGTGAGAGTGAGAGTGTGAGTGAGAGTGTCAGTGAGAGTGGCAGTGAGTGTGTCAGTGTGTCAGTGAGTGTGTCAGTGAGAGTGTCAGTGAGAGTGGCAGTGTCAGTGAGAGTGGCAGTGATTGTCAGTGAGAGTGGCAGTGATTGTCAGTGAGAGTGTCAGTGAGCGTCAGTGAGAGTGTCAGTGGAAGTGTCAGTGAGAGTTTCAAAATCAGTGAGAGTGTCAGTGAGTGTGAGTGAGAGTGTCAGTGAGAGTGTCAGTTTCAGTGTAAGTGAGAGTGTCGGTGAGAGTGTCAGTGTCAGTGAGAGTGTCAGTGAGAGTGTCAGTGAGTATCAGTGAGAGTGCCAGTGAGAGTGTCAGTAAGAGTGTCAGTGAGAGTGTCAGTGTCAGTGAGAGTGTCAGATAGTGTGAGTGAGTGTGAGTGAGTGTCAGTGTCAGTGTCGGTGAGAGTGAGAGTGTCAGTGAGAGTGTCAGTGGGAGTGTCAGTGGGAGTGTCAGTGAGAGTGTCAGTGAGTGTCAGTGAGAGTGTCAGTGAGTGTCAGTGAGAGTGTCAGTGAGAGTTTCAGTGAGAGTGTCAGTGTCAGTGAGAGTGTCAGTGTCAGTGAGAGTGTCAGTGAGTGTGAGTGAGAGTGTGAGTGAGAGTGTCAGGGTCAGTGTCAGTGAGAGTGTCAGTGAGTGTGTTAGTGAGTGTGTCAGTAAGAGTGTCAGTGAGAGTGTCAGTGAGAGTGTCAGTGGAAGTGTCAGTGAGAGTGTCAGTGGTAGTGTCAGTGAGAGTGTCAGTGATTGTCAGTGAGAGTGTCAGTGAGTGTGAGTGAGAGTGTCAGTGAGAGTGTCAGTGTGTGAGAGTGTCAGTGAGAGTGTCAGTGAGTATCAGTGAGAGTGTCAGTGTCAGTGAGAGTGTCAGTGAGAGTTTTAGTGTTAGTGAGAGTGTCAGTGAGAGTGTCAGTGCCAGTGAGAGTGTCAGTGAGAGTGTCAGTGAGTATCAGTGAGAGTGTCAGTGTCAGTGAGAGTGTCAGTGAGAGTGAGAGTGTCAGTGAGATGTCAGTGTCAGTGAGAATGTCAGTGAAAGTGTCAGTGAGATTGTCAGTGGTAGTGTCAGTGAGAGTGTCAGTGATTGTCAGTGAGAGTGTCAGTGAGAGTGTCAGTGAGTGTCAGTGAGAGTGTCAGTGGGAGTGTCAGTGAGAGTGTCAGTGAGTGTCAGTGAGAGTGTCAGTGAGTGAGAATGTCAGTGAGTGTCAGTGAGTGTCAGTGAGAGTGTCAGTGAGTGTCAGTGAGAGTGGCAGTGAGTGCCAGTGAGAGTTTCAGTGAGAGTGTCAGTGTCAGTAAGAGTGTCATTGAGAGTGTCAGTTTCAGTGTGAGTGTCAGTGAGTGTCAATGAGAGTGTCATTTAGTGTCAGTGAGAGTGTCAGTGAGAGTGTCAGTGATTGTCAGTGAGAGTGTCAGTGAGTGTCAGTGAGAGTGTCAGTGAGAGTGTCAGTGGGAGTGTCAGTGAGAGTGTCAGTGAGAGTGTCAGTATCAGTGAGAGTGTCAGTGAGTGTGAGTGAGAGTGTCAGTGAGTGTCAGTTTCAGTGTAAGTGAGAGTGTCGGTGAGAGTGTCAGTGAGAGTGTCAGTGAGAGTGTCAGTGGCAGGGAGAGTGTCAGTGAGAGTGTCAGTGAGTATCAGTGAGAGTGTCAGTGTCAGTGAGAGTGTCAGTGAGAGTGTCAGTGTCAGTGAGAGTGTCAGTGAAAGTGTCAGTGTGAGTGTCAGTGAGAGTGTCAGAGAGAGTGTCAGCTTCAGTGTGTCAGTGAGAGTGTCAGTGAGAGTGTCAGTGAGAGTGTCAGTGAGAGTGTCAGTGAGAGTGTCAGTGAGTGTGAGTGAGTGTGAGTGAGAGTGTCAGTGAGAGTGTCAGTGAGAGTGTCAGTGAGTGTGTCAGTGAGTGTGCCAGTGAGAGTGTCAGTGTCAGTGAGAGTGTCAGTGTCCGTGAGAGTGTCAGTGAGAAGGTCAGTGAGAGTGTCAGTGCGAGTGTCAGTGAGAGTGTCATTTTCAGTGTGTGTCAGTGAGAGTGTCAGTGTCAGTGAGAGTGTCATTGAGTTTGACTGAGAGTGTCAGTGAGAGTGTCAGTGTCAGTGAGTGTCCGTGAGAGTGTCAGTGAGAGTGTCAGTGAGTGTGTCAGTGAGAGTGTCAATGTCAGTGAGAGTGTCAGTGAGAGTGTCAGTGAGAGTGTCAGTGAGTGTGTCAGTGAGTGTCCGTGAGAGTGTCAGTGAGAGTGTCAGTGAGTGTGTCAGTGAGAGTGTCAATGTCAGTGAGAGTGTCAGTGAGAGTGTCAGTGTCAGTGGTAGTGTCAGTGTCAAAGAGAGTGTCAGTGAGAGTGTCAGTGAGTATCAGTGAGAGTGTCAGTGAGAGTGAGAGTGTCAGTGAGAGTGTCAGTGTTAGTGAGAGTGTCAGTGGCAGGGAAAGTTTCAGCATCCGTGAGACTGTCAGTGTCAGTGAGAGTGAGAGTGTCAGTGAAAGTGTCAGTGTTAGTGAGAGTGTCAGTGAGAGTGTCAGTGTCAGTGAGAGTGTCAGCGTCAGTGAGAGTGTCCGTGAGAGTGTCAGTGTGAGTGTCAGTGAGAGTGTCAGTGAGAGTGTCAGAGAGAGTGTCAGTGTCAGTGTCAGTGAGAGTGTAAGTGAGTGTGAGTGAGAGTGAGAGTGTGAGTGAGAGTGTCAGTGAGAGTGTCAGTGAGAGTGGCAGTGAGTGTGTCAGTGTGTCAGTGAGTGTGTCAGTGAGAGTGTCAGTGTGAGTGGCAGTGTCAGTGAGAGTGGCAGTGATTGTCAGTGAGAGTGGCAGTGATTGTCAGTGAGAGTGTCAGTGAGCATCAGTGAGAGTGTCAGTGGAAGTGTCAGTGAGAGTTTCAAAATCAGTGAGAGTGTCAGTGAGTGTGAGTGAGAGTGTCAGTGAGAGTGTCAGTTTCAGTGTAAGTGAGAGTGTCGGTGAGAGTGTCAGTGTCAGTGAGAGTGTCAGTGAGAGTGTCAGTGAGTATCAGTGAGAGTGCCAGTGAGAGTGTCAGTAAGAGTGTCAGTGAGAGTGTCAGTGTCAGTGAGAGTGTCAGATAGTGTGAGTGAGTGTGAGTGAGAGTGTCAGTGTCAGTGTCGGTGAGAGTGTCAGTGAGAGTGTCAGTGAGAGTGTCAGTGAGAGTGAGAGTGTCAGTGAGAGTGTCAGTGAGAGTGTCCGTCTCATCATCAGTGAGAGTGTCAGAGAGAGTGTCAGTGAGAGTCTCAGTGTCAGTGAGAGTGTCAGTTTTAGTGTGTCAGTGAGAGTGTCAGTGTCAGTGAGAGTGTCAGTGGTAGTGTCAGTGAGAGTGTCAGTGATTGTCAGTGAGAGTGTCAGTGGAAGTGTCAGTGTTAGTGAGAGTGTCAGTGAGAGTGTCAGTGTCATCATCAGTGAGAGTGTCGATGAGATTGTCAGTGAGAGTGTCAGTGTCAGTGAGAGTATCAGTGAGAGTCTCAGTGAGAGTGAGAGTGTCAGTGAGTGTCAGTGAAAGTGAGAGTGTCAGTGAGAGTGTCAGTGAGAGTGTCAGTGTCATCATCAGTGAGAGTGTCAGTGAGAGTGTCAGTCAGAGTCTCAGTGAGAGTGTCAGTTTCAGTGTGTCAGTGAGAGTGTCAGTGTCAGTGAGAGTGTCAGTGGTAGTGTCGGTGAGAGTGTCAGTGATTTTCAGTGAGAGTGTCAGTGAGTGTCAGTGAGAGTGTCAGTGTCATCATCAGTGAGAGTGTCGATGAGATTGTCAGTGAGAGTGTCAGTGTCAGTGAGAGTCTCAGTGAGAGTCTCAGTGAGAGTGAGTGTCAGTGAGTGTCAGTGTCAGTGAGAGTGTCAGTGAGAGTGTCAGTGAGAGTGTCAGTGTCATCATCAGTGAGAGTGTCAGTGAGAGTGTCAGTGAGAGTGTCAGTGAGAGTCTCAGTGTCAGTGAGAGTGTCAGTTTCAGTGTGTCAGTGAGAGTGTCAGTGTCAGTGAGAGTGTCAGTGGTAGTGTCAGTGAGAGTGTCAGTGATTGTCAGTGAGAGTGTCAGTGAGTGTCAGTGAGAGTGTCAGTGAGAGTGTCAGTGAGAGTGTCAGTGGAAGTGTCAGTGAGAGTGTCAAAATCAGTGAGTGAGAGTGTCAGTGAGAGTGTCAGTGAGAGTGTCAGTGTTAGTGAGAGTGTCAGTGAGAGTGTCAGTGTCAGTGAGAATGTCAGCATCAGTGAGAGTGTCAGTGAAAGTGTCAGTCTGTGTGTCAGTGAGAGTGTCAGTGAGTGTCAGTTTCAGGGTGTCAGTGAGAGTGTCATTGAGAGTGTCAGTGAGAGTGTCAGTGAGAGTGTCAGTGAGAGTGTCAGTGAGTGTGAGCGAGTGTGAGTGAGAGTGTCAGTGTCAGTGTCAGTGAGAGTGTCAGTGAGAATGTCAGTGAGTGTGTCAGTGAGTGTGCCAGTGAGTGTTTCAGTGAGAGTGTCAGTGAGTGTCAGTTTCGGGGTGTCAGTGAGAGTGTCATTGAGAGTGTCAGTGAGAGTGTCAGTGAGTGTGAGTGAGTGTGAGTGAGAGTGTCAGTGTCAGTGTCAGTGAGAGTGTCAGTGAGAGTGTCAGTGAGTGTGTCAGTGAGTGTGCCAGTGAGTGTTTCAGTGAGAGTGTCAGTGAGAGTGTCAGTGAGAGTGTCAGTGAAAGTGTCAGTGAGAGTGCCAGTGGGAGTGTCAGTGAGAGTGTCAGTGGGAGTGTCAGTGAGAGTGTCAGTGAGTGTCAGTGAGAGTGTCAGTGAGTGTCAGTGAGTGTTTCAGTGAGTGTGAGTGAGAGTGTGAGTGAGAGTGTCAGTGTCAGTGTCAGTGAGAGTGTCAGTGAGTGTGTTAGTGAGTGTGTCAGTAAGAGTGTCAGTGAGAGTGAGAGTGTCAGTGTCAGTGAGAGTGTCAGTGAGTGTGAGTGAGAGTGTGAGTGAGAGTGTCAGTGTCAGTGTCAGTGAGAGTGTCAGTGAGTGTGTTAGTGAGTGTGTCAGTAAGAGTGTCAGTGAGAGTGTCAGTGAGAGTGTCAGTGGAAGTGTCAGTGAGAGTGTCAGTGGTAGTGTCAGTGAGAGTGTCAGTGATTATCAGTGAGAGTGTCAGTGAGTGTGAGTGAGAGTGTCAGTGAGAGTGTCAGTGTGTGAGAGTGTCAGTGAGAGTGTCAGTGAGTATCAGTGAGAGTGTCAGTGTCAGTGAGAGTGTCAGTGTCAGTGAGAGTGTCAGTGTCAGTGAGAGTGTCAGTGAGAGTGTTAGTGTTAGTGAGAGTGTCAGTGAGAGTGTCAGTGCCAGTGAGAGTGTCAGTGAGAGTGTCAGTGAGTATCAGTGAGAGTGTCAGTGTCAGTGAGAGTGTCGGTAAGAGTGAGTGTCAGTGAGAGTGTCAGTGAGATGTCAGTGTCAGTGAGAATGTCAGTGAAAGTGTCAGTGAGATTGTCAGTGTCAGTGAGAGTGTCAGTGATTGTCAGTGAGAGTGTCAGTGAGTGTCAGTGAGAGTGTCAGTGAGAGTGTCAGTGGGAGTGTCAGTGAGAGTGTCAGTGAGTGTCAGTGAGAGTGTCAGTGAGTGAGAGTGTCAGTGAGTGTCAGTGAGTGTCAGTGAGAGTGTCAGTGAGTGTCAGTGAGAGTGGCAGTGAGTGCCAGTGAGAGTTTCAGTGAGAGTGTCAGTGTCAGTAAGAGTGTCAGTGAGAGTGTCAGTTTCAGTGTGAGTGTCAGTGAGTGTCAATGAGAGTGTCATTTAGTGTCAGTGAGAGTGTCAGTGAGAGTGTCAGTGTCAGTGTCAGTGAGAGTGTCAGTGAGAGTGTCAGTGACAGTGTCAGTGAGAGTGTCAGTGAGTGTGTAAGTGAGTGTGTCAGTGAATGTCAGTGAGAGTGTCAGTGTCAATGAGTGTCAGTGAGTGTGTCAGTGAAAATGTCATTGAGAGTGTCAGTGTCAGTGAGTGTCAGTGAGAGTGTCAGTGAGAGTGTCAGTGAGTTTCGGTGAGAGTGTCAGTGTCAGTGAGAGTGTCATTGAGAGTGTCGATGAGATTGTCAGTGAGAGTGTCAGTGTCAGTGTCAGTGAGAGTGTCAGTGAGAAATAGAGTGTCAGTGAGAGTGTCAGTGTTAGTGAGAGTGTCAGCGAGAGTGTCAGTGAGAGTGTCAGTGTCATCATCAGTAAGAGTGTCAGTGAGAGTGTCAGTGTCAGTGAGAGTGTCAGTTTCAGTGTGTCAGTGAGAGTGTCAGTGAGAGTGTCAGTGTCAGTGAGAGTGTCAGTGAGTGTGAGGGAGAATGTCAGTGTCAGTGAGAGTGTCAGTGAGAGTGTCAGTGAGTGTGTTAGTGAGTGTGTCAGTGAGAGTGTCAGTGTCAGTGAGAGTGTCAGTGAGAGTGTCAGTGGAAGTGACAGTGAGAGTGTCAGTGGTAGTGTCAGTGAGAGTGTCAGTGATTGTCAGAGAGAGTGTCAGTGAGTGTGAGTGAGAGTGTGAGTGAGAGTGTCAGTGTAAGTGAGAGTGTCGGTGAGAGTTTCAGTGTCAGTGAGAGTGTCAGTGAGAGTGTCAGTGTCAGTGAGAGTGTCAGTGAGTGTGAGTGAGTGTGAGTGTGAGTGTGAGTGTCAGTATCAGTGAGAGTGTCAGTGAGAGTGTCAGTGAGAGTGTCAGTGAGAGTGTCAGTGGTAGTGTCAGTGAGTGTCACATCGTAACTTGGGTTGTCTGAATAAATGAAATTAATGTGAGAATGATGAAAACTACATAGCCCAGAATGCTTGGGGGCTGATGTCCTTTCACACTTTCTCTCTTTCTACACTTATACTCCTCCTCTAGCAGCAGTCCGGTGCTTGTCACCTGATCCTGGGAGTAAGCTGTGTTTGTTTGCAGCTCTAGTAGCGCCTTGTGTAAAACGACGGAGTTTCTTCGTTTTTTCTTGTTTCCTGTTTGGTTTGCCATTTCTGGACTTCCTGGCAGAGACGAAGCCGGTAAGCGTGGAGAGCGTTTTCGCTTAGCCGAGATCGCGCACTGAACGCGCTGGGATCTGAGGCAGGCGCCGCTCTCCGCTGAACTGAGAACGGACGCTTACCTTCAAGAAAGAAACGGCTTCACGGTAGGCGCCTTTGTTTTTTCAGCAGCGCGTGTTCACTCGCGCTGTATCAGAAGAAGAGCGGTTGCTCTATTAAGTCTGTATAAGAAAAGACGAACATTTTTAAATTCATCCTGGACTTGGGGAATTTATTTTTTGCTTTTTGGAACTGGCTATAAACTCTGGAATTTTTGATATGGTTTTGGCATTAACTTTTGGAGATATTCATGTTCTTAAGGAGTGAGACTATGTAATCCAAGACGTGTTGGTATTAGAATCCTTTTGTGAATTAACAGAAGATTCTGCAACATAAAGAAACAGTTAGCTTGCAGAAGATTAAAGAAGATATTGTTCTAGTTGCAAAAGGATCTACTGGGACTACACTCATAGTCTATTGAGTGTCTTGCTACCTATAGAACCTTTTCTTTCTTTTTATGCTTTATTCTTTTTCCTGTTTTGAATGGTTACTAGGAGATTCTTGCGGCTATCTAAACTGTAAGTTATATTCCATACACATATATATTGATCTATTTAGAGGTATGGAATGTATGAATGATACCTTGTCTCTCTCTCTGCAGGGTCTATCACCAGAGATCAGAGAATAATACTTCGAACAGATATCCGAAGTTATCTGCTACTTTATTTTTGAACAGCTGCACTTTATTGTTTCTTTTATCCATTTTTCCCCTTCCCTGGCGGTGTTACGCCCAGTGGTGTTGATCTATTACACCTGGGGAGTGCCATTGCAGGGGATAGGGAGACATAGCGTCGGACATCGCTCCTGCTGTACTTTGCTACAGGTTAGTGCATCTGTATGGTTTCTGACAGAGTGACAAGCCCAAGGTTACGTGCAGCCTGAGCGATGGACACTAACACTGTTTTGACATCAGTGTTGGAAACTCTGACTGCCTTGAGGATGGAGGTGAATGCTTTTAGAGGAGAAAATTTAGAACTACGGAATGAGTTAGGTACACTTCGTAGGGAGGTAGCTGGTATCTCTCGAGCTAGTCCAACGAGTACACGAGGTACTCCTTATATAAAGAGTTGGACTCTTCCTCCTCCTCAAACACATGACACTACACAGGTACAACCAGGGGGGTCTGGGCCATCTACCATTCAAGTAATCCAACCCTTGCAGCTTCCCTTGGCTCCTCCACAACGATATTTTGGAGACCCGAAGAAATTTGGCACCTTTTTGGGACAATGCAAACTGCACTTTATGTGTAAACCTGCTGTCTTCCCGGATGATCAAGCTAAGACAGCATTTGTGATGTCATATCTGGGGGGCAATGCGGCTAGCTGGTCCTTTCCATTGATGGAAAGGAATGATCCAGTGCTGCGTAATTTTGATAACTTTTGTGATGAAATGCGTAAGCTCTTTGATAGGAAGGCACATCAGCTGACATTAGATAGAGAGCTTATCACATTGAAACAGGGTGCACAGGACCTACTCACATATATCACCTCATTTAATAGGTTGGTTGTAGAAACTGAGTGGCCAGTTGAGAAAAGAACTTCACTATTCTACCAGGGCCTGAGAGGTGAACTGAAAGATGTGTTAGCTCAGGTAGTGAACATGCCGTCAACTTGTGATGAGTTGATAGACTTGACAGTTCAATTAGATCATCGCCTTCAGGAGAGGAAGGGAGATAAACAGAGGTCTGATTCCAGGATGTTGTTTATGCGAACAAAACCTAGTGCTGAAGAACGTCCTCCGTCCTCGGAAGCAGTGGAACCCATGCAAGTGGGTGGAATCAGAGGGCCCCTCAATTCCGAAGAGAGACAGAGAAGACGGACCTTAAAGCTATGCATGTATTGTGGAAAGCCGGGTCATTTTATCAAGGAGTGTAAGTCCAGAACCAGAACCTCATATAGAGAGTTTTCCGGAGGAAAAAAGGCTTCTGCAATGGAAAATCAGTCTGAGACGTCGGAAAACTAAGGAGCGCAAATAAGCAGGAGACCCCTTGTTTGCAGCTGGAGAATACCGAGGTCTTCCCTACATTGGCTAATACGGTACAGACTTCTGTTGCTCACATGAATGTATGTGTAGTTTTGGAGATGCAGAGTTCTGGAATCATTCAAGTACATGCCCTTTTGGATTCTGGTGCTACAGGAAACTTTATGGATCAAAGATATGCATATGAGATGGGTATTCAATGTATTAAAAAATTAAAGCCTGAGCCTGTGAAGGCAGTGGACGGAACTGCTTTGACCTCCGGCCCTGTATGTTACCACACTCAGAAGTTGTCTATGCAGGTTGGGTCCACACATTTCGAGACAATACAGTTTGATTTGATTGATGCCCCCCATTTTAAGCTTATTTTGGGAATGCCTTGGCTTACATTACATGATCCTTTGGTGAAGTGGGCAGCTCGTACGATAGTTCTCAATTCTGCCTATTGTATGGAACATTGCACTCAAGAGTTGAGTAAAGATTCACCGAAGGAAGAAACACCTGCATCCTTATTAGCTTCTAGTTGTAGCACTCCTTCTGTATGTTTCCTTGGACCCATTCCAGAAGAATATGAGAAGTATAAGGGTGTTTTTGATGAACAGGAAGCCAACAAACTACCTCCCCATAGGGAGTACGATTGTGTCATAGATCTGGAACCAGGAGCCTCTATACCTTGCAGTAGGATTTACGC
Source organism: Lissotriton vulgaris (assembly GCF_964263255.1). Lineage (NCBI taxonomy): Eukaryota > Metazoa > Chordata > Amphibia > Caudata > Salamandridae > Lissotriton > Lissotriton vulgaris. The sequence goes on from NC_141694.1 coordinate 712,365,565, forward strand.
TTTAACGGAGGCCGAAAATACCTACTTACAAACGTATCTTAAGAGGATGCTGGATTCGGGATTCATCCGTCCTTCTACATCCCCAGCGTCATCGCCGCTTTTCTTTATCCCTAAACGGGAAGATGGTCTGTGCACATGCATAGACTTTAGAGCCATCAATAAGGTCACAAAAAAGAACAGGTACCCATTACCCTTGATTCCAGTACTACTTGATCAATTGAAAGGATCTACCATCTTTACGAAACTGGATCTTAGAGGGCCCTACCATTTGGTGCGAATGCGGCGGGGGGATGAATGGAAGACAGCCTTCTGTACAAAGTACGGGTTGTATGAGTACCAAGTAATGCCTTTTGGTCTCTGCAACGCCCCCGCCGCATTCCAATACTTTATGGACGATGTGCTGCGAGGCTTATTGGATGTATGCTGCATGGTATACATTGATGACATTTTAATATACTCTGCTTCCCTGGAACAACATGTGCCTCATGTAACGGCAGTACTGGAGAGACTGAGTAGAAATGCCTTGTACGCTAAGCTGGAAAAGTGTCTTTTTCACACAGCGGAAGTAGAGTTTTTGGGGTACGTGATTGGGCCAGGAGGAATCTGCATGGATAGAAAGAAAACCGATGCCATTGTTCTTTGGAAATCCCCTACCAGTGTGAAAAGTCTCCAGAGTTTTCTTGGATTTTCTCATTTCTATCGCCGATTCATCAAGGATTTTTCAAAGATCATCCAACCCATGACCTTTCTTCTGCGAAAGGGAGTGCATTCCATTGGACAGAGGAGGCTGAACACGCCTTTCAGACTTTGAAAAGTTGTTTCACCAGTGCACCCATATTGAGACATCCTGATCCGGCTCAGCCTTTTGTTGTGGAAACGGATGCGTCCTATTATGCTATTGGTGGTATTTTATCTCAGAGAAATCCAGACGCGGGCCAGCTACATCCGGTCGCTTATTTCTCAAAAAAGCTGACACCATGTGAGGTGAACTATAGCATTACCGACAAGGAGTTGCTGGCAATCAAGAGGGTCTGTGAGGAATGGAGGCATCATTTGATGGGGGCTAGGCATACGGTGGAAATCTTTACAGATCATCGGAATTTGCTGTTTCTGAAGAGCGCTAGGGCATTGACGCCTAGACAACTTCGATGGTCGCTCTTTTTTGCAGATTTCGATTTTGTGATAAAATTTAGACCTGGCCCACAAAACGGCAAAGCCGATGCCCTGTCAAGACCTTCCTCTGGTATGGAGGATACCCAAATGTCATCGGAAGAACCTCCTGTCATTCTACCGAATGCCTCTTTTGAGTCGGTGATTCCAGTGGTAGTAACAGCAGATGATTTCCTGGAAGAAGTAAAGACACACTACCAACAACTGGATGTGCAAGAATGGTTGGATGAGGCCCCTCTCCACAGAACAAGGTCACAGGGTTTGCTGTTCCATGACAATAAACTGTACATACCTCATGTGCCAGTACAACAAAAGGTGTTAACATGGACTCATGATTCCCCTCTAGCTGGGCATTTGGGGTTACAAAAGACGTTTCAGGCCTTGTCTAGATACTTCTGGTGGGACACAATGCGCAAAGATACTGAGGAGTACATCAAACATTGTGCTATATGTGCTCAATCTAAGTCTAGGCATCAGCCTTCTAGTGGGTTGTTGAGGCCTATACCTGTTCCACCCGCACCCTGGCATACCGTCTCTATGGACTTTATAGTGGAGATGCCGCTCAGTCGAGGAAATGATACCATCTTGGTTATAATAGATCATTTAACTAAAATGGGTCATTTTGTATCTTTGCCCAAATTGCCCACTTCAGGAGAATTAGCTATCACCTTTCTTCATCATGTAGTGAGACTGCACGGAATACCTTCTGTTTTGATCACAGATAGGGGAACTCAGTTCACCTCGAGGTTCTGGAAGGCATTATGCTTAGCCATGAAGGTAGATGCTAGATTATCTACTAGTTATCACCCCCAGACAGATGGCAAAACAGAAAGGTTAAACCAAACCTTAGAGCAATATCTCAGGTGTTTCACTTTACAGCATAATGAAGAATGGAGTATCCTTCTCTGGACAGCAGAATTTGCTTATAACAACGCTGTCCATTCCTCATTGGGCTGTTCTCCTTTCTATTGTCTGAACGGTTTTCATCCAAACATGATGCCTTTTGAGCAACCAGTTACTTCCTTGCATCCTACCATACAAGAACATCACACTCATCTTCGGGCAGTCTTGCAGGAAGCTAAACTACATCTAGAGACATCTAGAGCCAGGGATAAGAGTCAGGCTGATAAAAAGAGAACGCCCGAACCAGAGTATAAGGTGGGGGAGAGGGTATGGCTCGACACTAAGCATCTGAAGTTCAAGGGTAACACTAGGTTAAAACCTAAGTTTGTGGGTCCATATCCTATTAGCCGTGTTATAAATCCTGTGGCTATGGAATTAGTACTTCCCTCTTCCTGGCACATTCATCCTGTGTTTCATGTGTCCCTGTTAAAGCCATGTCACCTTCACACTAGGTTACCCTTAAGGCCATCTCCAGTCATTGTGGAGGGTGAAGAGGAGTATGTGGTTCGGGCCATTTTAGATTCTAAATATGTGAGAGGCCGAGTGATGTATCTCGTTGACTGGCAAGGGTATGGCCCTGAAGATAGGTCTTGGGAGCCCCGTGCTAATGTGCATTGCCCAGCCCTGTTACGGCGTTTCCACGCTCGCTTTCCGTTGAAGCCTGGTGGACCGCCGAGACGTCGGTCCTAGTGAGGGGGTTCTGTCACATCGTAACTTGGGTTGTCTGAATAAATGAAATTAGTGTGAGAATGATGAAAACTACATAGCCCAGAATGCTTGGGGGCGGATGTCCTTTCACACTTTCTATCTTTCTACACTTATACTCCTCCTCTAGCAGCAGTCCGGTGCTTGTCACCTGATCCTGGGAGTAAGCTGTGTTTGTTTGCAGCTCTAGTAGCGCCTTGTGTAAAACGACGGAGTTTCTTCGTTTTTTCTTGTTTCCTGTTTGGTTTGCCATTTCTGGACTTCCTGGCAGAGACGAAGCCGGTAAGCGTGGAGAGCGTTTTCGCTTAGCCGAGATCGCGCACTGAACGCGCTGGGATCTGAGGCAGGCGCCGCTCTCCGCTGAACTGAGAACGGACGCTTACCTTCAAGAAAGAAACGGCTTCACGGTAGGCGCCCTTTTTTTTCAGCAGCGCGTGTTCACTCGCGCTGTATCAGAAGAAGAGCGGTTGCTCTATTAAGTCTGTATAAGAAAAGACGAACATTTTTAAATTCATCCTGGACTTGGGGAATTTATTTTTTGCTTTTTGGAACTGGCTATAAACTCTGGAATTTTTGATATGGTTTTGGCATTAACTTTTGGAGATATTCATGTTCTTAAGGAGTGAGACTATGTAATCCAAGACGTGTTGGTATTAGAATCCTTTTGTGAATTAACAGAAGATTCTGCAACGTAAAGAAACAGTTAGCTTGCAGAAGATTAAAGAAGATATTGTTCTAGTTGCAAAAGGATCTACTGGGACTACACTCATAGTCTATTGAGTGTCTTGCTACCTATAGAACCTTTTCTTTCTTTTTATGCTTTATTCTTTTTCCTGTTTTGAATGGTTACTAGGAGATTCTTGCGGCTATCTAAACTGTAAGTTATATTCCATACACAAATATATTGATCTATTTAGAGGTATGGAATGTATGAATGATACCTTGTCTCTCCCTCTGCAGGGTCTATCACCAGAGATCAGAGAATAATACTTCGAACAGATATCCGAAGTTATCTGCTACTTTATTTTTGAACAGCTGCACTTTATTGTTTCTTTTATCCATTTTTCCCCTTCCCTGGCGGTGTTACGCCCAGTGGTGTTGATCTATTACACCTGGGGAGTGCCATTGCAGGGGATAGGGAGACATAGCGTCGGACATCGCTCCTGCTGTACTTTGCTACAGGTTAGTGCATCTGTATGGTTTCTGACAGTGAGAGTGTCAGTGGGAGTGTCAGTGAGAGTGTCAGTGTCATCATCAGTAAGAGTGTCAGTGAGAGTGTCAGTGTCAGTGAGAGTGTCAGTTTCAGTGTGTCAGTGAGAGTGTCAGTGAGAGTGTCAGTGTCAGTGAGAGTGTCAGTGAGTGTGAGGGAGAGTGTCAGTGTCAGTGAGAGTGTCAGTGAGTGTGTTAGTGAGTGTGTCAGTGAGAGTGTCAGTGTCAGTGAGAGTGTCAGTGAGAGTGTCAGTGGAAGTGTCAGTGAGAGTGTCAGTGGTAGTGTCAGTGAGAGTGTCAGTGATTGTCAGTGAGAGTGTCAGTGAGTGTGAGTGAGAGTGTCAGTGAGAGTGTCAGTGTAAGTGAGAGTGTCGGTGAGAGTTTCAGTGTCAGTGAGAGTGTCAGTGAGAGTGTCAGTGCCAGTGAGAGTGTCAGTGAGTATCAGTGAGAGTGTCAATGTCAGTGAGAGTGTCAGTGAGAGTGTCAGTGTCAGTGGGAGTGTCAGTGAGAGTGTCAGTGAGAGTGTCAGTGAGTGTCGGTGAGAGTGTCAGTGTCAGTGAGAGTGTCATTCAGAGTTTTGATGAGATTGTCAGTGAGAGTGTCAGTGTCAGTGAGAGTGTCAGTGAGAGTGTCAGTGAGAGTGTCAGTGAGTGTGTTAGTGAGTGTGTCAGTGAGAGTGTCAGTGTCAGTGAGAGTGTCAGTGAGAGTGTCAGTGGAAGTGTCAGTGAGAGTGTCAGTGGTAGTGTCAGTGAGAGTGTCAGTGATTGTCAGTGAGAGTGTCAGTGAGTGTGAGTGAGAGTGTGGGTGAGAGTGTCAGTGTAAGTGAGAGTGTCGGTGAGAGTGTCAGTGAGAGTGCCAGTGAGAGTGTCAGTGAGAGTGTCAGTGAGTATCAGTGAGAGAGTCAGTGTCAGTGAGAGTGTCAGTGAGAGTGTCAGTGAGAGTGTCAGTGTTAGTGAGAGTGTCAGTGAGAGTGTCAGTGAGAGTGTCAGCATCAGTGAGAGTGTCAGTGAGAGTGTAAGAGTGAGTGTCAGTGAGAGTGTCAGTGAGAGTGTCAGTTTCAGTGTGTCAGTGAGAGTGTCAGCGTCAGTGAGAGTGTCAGTGAGAGTGTCAGTGTGAGTGTCAGTGAGAGTGTCAGTGAGAGTGTCAGTTTCAGTGTGTCAGTGAGAGTGTCAGTGTCAGTGAGAGTGTGAGTGAGTGTGAGTGATAGTGAGTGAGAGTGTCAGTGTCAGTATCAGTGAGAGTGTCAGTGAGAGTGTCAGTGAGAGTTTCAGTGTCAGTGAGAGTGTCAGTGTCAGTGAAAGTGTCAGTGAGAGTGAGAGTGTCAGTGAGAGTGTCAGTGAGAGTGTCAGTGAGAGTGTCAGTGTCAGTGAGAGTGTCAGTGTTAATGAGAATGTCAGCGTCAGAGTCAGCGTCAGTGAGAGTGTCAGTGAGAGTGTCAGTGTGAGTGTCAGTGAGAGTGTCAGTTTCAGTGTGTCAGTGATAGTGTCAGTGAGAGTGTCAGTGAGTGTGTCAGTGTCAGTGAGAGTGTCAGTGTCAGTGAGAGTGTCAGTGAGAGTGTCAGTGAAAGTGTCAGTGTGAGTGTCAGTGGTAGTGTCATTGAGAGTGTCAGTGATTGTCAGTGAGAGTGTCAGTGATTGTCAGTGAGAGTGTCAGTGAGAGTGTCAGTGTGAGTGTCAAGGAGAGTGTCAGTGAGTGTCCGTGAGAGTGTCAGTGAGTGTTAGTGAGAGTGTCAGTGGGAGTGTCAGTGAGAGTGTCAGTGAGTGTCAGTGAGAGTGTCAGTGAGTGTCAGTGAGTGTCAGTGAGTGTCATTGAGAGTTTCAGTGAGAGTGTCAGTGTCAGTGAGCGTGCCAGTGAGTGTCCTTGAGTGTCAGTGAGAGTGTCAGTGAGTGTCAGTGAGAGTGTCAGTGAGATTGTCAGTGAGAGTGTCAGTGAGAGTTTCAGTGTCAGTGAGAGTGTCAGTGTCAGTGAGAGTGTGAGTGAGAGTGTGAGTGAGAGTGTCAGTGAGAGCGTCAGTGAGTGTGAGTGAGAGTGTGAGTGAGAGTGTCAATGTCAGTGAGACTGTCAGTGAGAGTGTCAGTGAGTGTGTGAGTGTCAGTGAGAGTGTCAGTGAGAGTGTCAGTTTCACTGTGAGTGTCAGTGAGAGTGTCAGTGAGAGTGTCAGTGAGTGTCTGTGAGACTGTCAGTGTCAGTGAGAGTGCCAGTGAGAGTGTCGATGAGATTGTCAGTGAGAGTGTCAGTGTCAGTAAGAGTGTCAGTGAGAGTGTCAGTGAGAGTGTCAGCATCAGTGAGAGTGTCAGTGAGAGTGTCAAGTCAATGAGAGTGTCAGTGAATGGGTCAGTGAGTGTGTCAGTGAGAGTGTCAGTGTCAATGAGAGTGTCAGTGAGTGTGTCAGTGAAAGTGTCAGTGAGAGTGTCAGTGAGAGTGTCAGTGAGAGTTTCAGTGAGAGTGTCAGTGTCAGTGAGAGTGTCAGTGTCAGTGAAAGTGTCAGTGAGAGTGAGAGTGTCAGTGAGAGTGTCAGTGAGAGTGTCAGTGAGAGTGTCAGTGTCAGTGAGAGTGTCAGTGTTAATGAGAATGTCAGCGTCAGAGTCAGCGTCAGTGAGAGTGTCAGTGAGAGTGTCAGTGTGAGTGTCAGTGAGAGTGTCAGTTTCAGTGTGTCAGTGATAGTGTCAGTGAGAGTGTCAGTGAGTGTGTCAGTGTCAGTGAGAGTGTCAGTGTCAGTGAGAGTGTCAGTGAGAGTGTCAGTGAAAGTGTCAGTGTGAGTGTCAGTGGTAGTGTCATTGAGAGTGTCAGTGATTGTCAGTGAGAGTGTCAGTGATTGTCAGTGAGAGTGTCAGTGAGAGTGTCAGTGTGAGTGTCAAGGAGAGTGTCAGTGAGTGTCCGTGAGAGTGTCAGTGAGTGTTAGTGAGAGTGTCAGTGGGAGTGTCAGTGAGAGTGTCAGTGAGTGTCAGTGAGAGTGTCAGTGAGTGTCAGTGAGTGTCAGTGAGTGTCATTGAGAGTTTCAGTGAGAGTGTCAGTGTCAGTGAGCGTGCCAGTGAGTGTCCTTGAATGTCAGTGAGAGTGTCAGTGAGTGTCAGTGAGAGTGTCAGTGAGATTGTCAGTGAGAGTGTCAGTGAGAGTTTCAGTGTCAGTGAGAGTGTCAGTGTCAGTGAGAGTGTGAGTGAGAGTGTTAGTGAGAGTGTCAGTGGGAGTGTCAGTGAGAGTGTCAGTGAGTGTCAGTGAGAGTGTCAGTGAGTGTCAGTGAGTGTCAGTGAGTGTCATTGAGAGTTTCAGTGAGAGTGTCAGTGTCAGTGAGCGTGCCAGTGAGTGTCCTTGAGTGTCAATGAGAGTGTCAGTGAGTGTCAGTGAGAGTGTCAGTGAGATTGTCAGTGAGAGTGTCAGTGAGAGTTTCAGTGTCAGTGAGAGTGTCAGTGTCAGTGAGAGTGTGAGTGAGAGTGTCAGTGAGAGTGTCAGTGAGAGCGTCAGTGAGTGTGAGTGAGAGTGTGAGTGAGAGTGTCAATGTCAGTGAGACTGTCAGTGAGAGTGTCAGTGAGTGTGTGAGTGTCAGTGAGAGTGTCAGTGAGAGTGTCAGTTTCACTGTGAGTGTCAGTGAGAGTGTCAGTGAGAGTGTCAGTGAGTGTCTGTGAGACTGTCAGTGTCAGTGAGAGTGCCAGTGAGAGTGTCGATGAGATTGTCAGTGAGAGTGTCAGTGTCAGTAAGAGTGTCAGTGAAAGTGTCAGTGAGAGTGTCAGCATCAGTGAGAGTGTCAGTGAGAGTGTCAGTGAGAGTGTCAAGTCAATGAGAGTGTCAGTGAATGGGTCAGTGAGTGTGTCAGTGAGAGTGTCAGTGTCAATGAGAGTGTCAGTGAGTGTGTCAGTGAAAGTGTCAGTGAGAGTGTCAGTGAGAGTGTCAGTGAGAGTTTCAGTGAGAGTGTCAGTGTCAGTGAGAGTGTCAGTGTCAGTGAAAGTGTCAGTGAGAGTGAGAGTGTCAGTGAGAGTGTCAGTGAGAGTGTCAGTGAGAGTGTCAGTGTCAGTGAGAGTGTCAGTGTTAATGAGAATGTCAGCGTCAGAGTCAGCGTCAGTGAGAGTGTCAGTGAGAGTGTCAGTGTGAGTGTCAGTGAGAGTGTCAGTTTCAGTGTGTCAGTGATAGTGTCAGTGAGAGTGTCAGTGAGTGTGTCAGTGTCAGTGAGAGTGTCAGTGTCAGTGAGAGTGTCAGTGAGAGTGTCAGTGAAAGTGTCAGTGTGAGTGTCAGTGGTAGTGTCATTGAGAGTGTCAGTGATTGTCAGTGAGAGTGTCAGTGATTGTCAGTGAGAGTGTCAGTGAGAGTGTCAGTGTGAGTGTCAAGGAGAGTGTCAGTGAGTGTCCATGAGAGTGTCAGTGAGTGTTAGTGAGAGTGTCAGTGGGAGTGTCAGTGAGAGTGTCAGTGAGTGTCAGTGAGAGTGTCAGTGAGTGTCAGTGAGTGTCAGTGAGTGTCATTGAGAGTTTCAGTGAGAGTGTCAGTGTCAGTGAGCGTGCCAGTGAGTGTCCTTGAGTGTCAGTGAGAGTGTCAGTGAGTGTCAGTGAGAGTGTCAGTGAGATTGTCAGTGAGAGTGTCAGTGAGAGTTTCAGTGTCAGTGAGAGTGTCAGTGTCAGTGAGAGTGTGAGTGAGAGTGTGAGTGAGAGTGTCAGTGAGAGCGTCAGTGAGTGTGAGTGAGAGTGTGAGTGAGAGTGTCAATGTCAGTGAGACTGTCAGTGAGAGTGTCAGTGAGTGTGTCAGTGTCAGTGAGAGTGTCAGTGTCAGTGAGAGTGTCATTGAGAGTGTCAGTGAGAGTGTCAGTGAAGGTGTCAGTGAGAGTGTCAGTGAGAGTGTCAGAGATTGTCAGTGAGAGTGTCAGTGATTGTCAGTGAGAGTGTCAGTGGGAGTGTCAGTGAGAGTGTCAGTGAGTGTCAGTGAGAGTCTCAGTGAGTGTCAGTGAGTGTTAGTGAGATTTTCAGTGAGAGTGTCAGTGATTGTCAGTGAGAGTGTCAGTGAGAGTGTCAGTGAGAGTGTCAGTGAGTGTCAGTGAGAGTGTCAGTGAGTGTCAGTGAGAGTTTCAGTGAGGGTCAAGGAGAGTGTCAGTGAGAGTGTCAGTGAGAGTGTCAGTGAGTGTCAGTGAGTGTCAGTGAGTGTCAGTGAGAGTGTCATTGAGTGTCAGTGAGAGTGTCAGTGAGAGTGTCAGTGAGAATGTCAGTGAGAGTGTCAGTGTCAGTGAGAGTGTCAGTGAGAGTGCCAGTGTCAGTGAGCGTGTAAGTGAGCGTGTCAGAGTCAGTGAGAGTGTCAGTGAGTGTGTCAGTGACTGTGTCAGTGAAAGTGTCAGTGAGAGTGTCAGTGAGTGTCAGTGAGAGTGTCAGTGCCAGTGAGAGTGTCAGTGTCAGTGAGAGTGTCAGCATCAGTGAGAGTGTCCATGAGAGTGTCAGTGAGAGTGTCAGTGTGAGTGTCAGTGAGAGTGTCAGTGAGAGTGTCAGTTTCACTGTGAGTGTCAGTGAGAGTGTCAGTGAGAGTGTCAGTGAGTGTCTGTGAGACTGTCAGTGTCAGTGAGAGTGTCAGTGAGAGTGTCGATGAGATTGTCAGTGAGAGTGTCAGTGTCAGTAAGAGTGTCAGTGAGAGTGTCAGTGTCAGTGAGAGTGTCAGCATCAGTGAGAGTGTCAGTGAGAGTGTCAGTGAGAGGGTCAAGTCAATGAGAGTGTCAGTGAATGTGTCAGTGAGTGTGTCAGTGAGAGTGTCAGTGTCAATGAGAGTGTCAGTGAGTGTCAGTGAAAGTGTCAGTGATTGTCAGTGAGAGTGTCAGTGATTGTCAGTGAGAGTGTCAGTGAGAGTGTCAGTGGGAGTGTCAGTGAGAGTGTCAGTGAGTGTCAGTGAGAGTGTCAGTGAGTGTCAGTGAGATTTTCAGTGAGAGTGTCAGTGAGAGTGTCAGTGATTGTCAGTGAGAGTGTCAGTGGGAGTGTCAGTGGGAGTGTCAGTGAGAGTGTCAGTGAGTGTCAGTGAGAGTGTCAGTGAGTGTCAGTGTCAGTGAGAGTGCCAGTGTCAGTGAGCGTGTCAGTGAGCGTGTCAGTGTCAGTGAGAGTGTCAGTGAGTGTGTCAGTGACTGTGTCAGTGAAAGTGTCAGTGAGAGTGTCAGTGAGTGTCAGTGAGAGTGTCAGTGCCAGTGAGAGTGTCAGTGAGAGTGTCAGTTTCACTGTGAGTGTCAGTGAGAGTGTCAGTGAGAGTGTCAGTGAGTGTCTGTGAGACTGTCAGTGTCAGTGAGAGTGCCAGTGAGAGTGTCAGCATCAGTGAGACTGTCCGTGAGAGTGTCAGTGAGAGTGTCAGTAAGAGTGTCGATGAGATTGTCAGTGAGAGTGTCAGTGTCAGTAAGAGTGTCAGTGAGAGTGTCAGTGTCAGTGAGAGTGTCAGCATCAGTGAGAGTGTCAGTGAGAGTGTCAGTGAGAGAGTCAAGTCAATGAGAGTGTCAGTGAATGTGTCAGTGAGTGTGTCAGTGAGAGTGTCAGTTTCAGTGTGAGTGTCAGTGAGAGTGTCAGTGAGAGTGTCAGTGAGTGTCAGTGAGAGTGTCAGTGAGAGTGTCATTGAGTGTCAGTGAGAGTGTCAGTGAGAGTGTCAGTGAGAATGTCAGTGAGAGTGTCAGTGTCAGTGAGAGTGCCAGTGTCAGTGAGCGTGTCAGTGAGCGTGTCAGTGTCAGTGAGAGTGTCAGTGAGTGTGTCAGTGACTGTGTCAGTGAAAGTGTCAGTGAGAGTGTCAGTGAGTGTCAGTGAGAGTGTCAGTGCCAGTGAGAGTGTCAGTGTCAGTGAGAGTGTCAGCATCAGTGAGACTGTCCGTGAGAGTGTCAGTGAGAGTGTCAGTAAGAGTGTCGATGAGATTGTCAGTGAGAGTGTCAGTGTCAGTAAGAGTGTCAGTGAGAGTGTCAGTGTCAGTGAGAGTGTCAGCATCAGTGAGAGTGTCAGTGAGAGAGTCAAGTCAATGAGAGTGTCAGTGAATGTGTCAGTGAGTGTGTCAGTGAGAGTGTCAGTGTCAATGAGATTGTCAGTGAGTGTCAGTGAAAGTGTCAGTGAGAGTGTCAGTGAGAGTGTCAGTGAGAGTTTCAGTGAGAGTGTCAGTGTCAGTGAGAGTGTCAGTGAGAGTGTCAGTGAGAGTGTCAGTGAGTGTCAATGAGAGTGTCAGTGTGAGTGTCAGTGAGAGTGAGAGTGTCAGTGAGAGTGTCAGTGAGAGTGTCAGTGTCAGTGAGAGTGTCAGTGTTAATGAGAGTGTCAGCATCAGCGTCAGTGAGAGTGTCAGTGAGAGTGTCAGTGTGAGTGTCAGTGAGAGTGTCAGTGAGAGTGTCAGTTTCAGTGTGTCAGTGATAGTGTCAGTGAGAGTGTCAGTGAGAGTGTCAGTGAGAGTGTCAGTGAGTGTGAGTAAGAGTGTGAGTGAGAGTGTCAGTAAGACTGTCAGTGAGAGTGTCAGTGAGTGTGTCAGTGTCAGTGAGAGTGTCAGTGTCAGTGAGAGTGTCAGTGTGAGTGTCAGTGAGAATGTCAGTGAAAGTGTCAGTGTGAGTGTCAGTGGTAGTGTTATTGAGAGTGTCAGTGATTGTCAGTGAGAGTGTCAGTGATTGTCAGTGAGAGTGTCAGTGAGAGTGTCAGTGTGAGTGTCAAGAAGAGTGTCAGTGAGTGTCCGTGAGAGTGTCAGTGAGTGTTAGTGAGAGTGTCAGTGGTAGTGTCAGTGAGAGTGTCAGTGAGTGTCAGTGAGAGTGTCAGTGAGTGTCAGTGAGTGTCAGTGAGTGTCATTGAGAGTTTCAGTGAGAGTGTCAGTGTCGGTGAGAGTGCCAGTGAGTGTCCTTGAGTGTCAGTGAGAGTTCCAGTGAGTGTCAGTGAGAGTGTCAGTGAGATTGTCAGTGAGAGTGTCAGTGAGAGTGTCAGTGTCAGTGAGAGTGTCAGTGTCAGTGAGAGTGTCAGTGAGAGTGTGAGTGAGAGTGTCAGTGAGAGTGTCAGTGAGTGTGAGTGAGAGTGTGAGTGAGAGTGTCAGTGTCAGTGTCAGTGAGACTGTCAGTGAGAGAGTCAGTGAGTGTGTCAGTGTCAGTGAGAGTGTCAGTGTCAGTGAGAGTGTCATTGAGAGCGTCAGTGAGAGTGTCAGTGAAAGTGTCAGTGAGAGTGTCAGTGGTAGTGTCAGTGAGAGTGTCAGTGATTGTCAGTGAGAGTGTCAGTGAGAGTGTCAGTGATTGTCAGTGAGAGTGTCAGTGATTGTCAGTGAGAGTGTCAGTGATTGTCAGTGAGAGTGTCAGTGAGAGTGTCAATGGGAGTGTCAGTGAGTGTCAGTGAGAGTGTCAGTCAGTGTCAGTGAGAGTGTCAGTGAGTGTCAGTGAGATTTTCAGTGAGAGTGTCAGTGAGAGTGTCAGTGAGAGTGTCAGTTTCAGTGTGTCAGTGAGAGTGTCAGTGAGAGTGTCAGTGAGTGTCAGTAAGAGTGTCAGTGAGTGTCAGTGAGAGTGTAAGTGAGAGTGTCATTGAGTGTCAGTGAGAGTGTCAGTGAGAGTGTCAGTGAGAATGTCAGTGAGAGTCAGTGAGAGTGTTAGTGAGTGTCCTTGAGTGTCAGTTAAGGTGTCAGTGAGAGTGTCAGTGAGTGTCAGTGACAGTGTCAGTGAGAGTGTCAGTGAGAGTTTCAGTGTCAGTGAGAGTTTTAGTGTCAGTGAGAGTGTCAGTGAGAGTGCCAGTGAGCGTGTCAGTGTCAGTGAGAGTGTCAGTGAGTGTGTCAGTGACTGTGTCAGTGAAAGTGTCAGTGAGAGTGTCAGTGAGTGTCAGTGAGTGTCAGTGAGAGTGTCAGTTAGAGTGTCAGTGTCAGTGAGAGTGTCAGTGTCAGTGAGAGTGTCAGTGTCAGTGAGAGTGTCAGCATCAGTGAGAGTGTCCGTGAGAGTGTCAGTGAGAGTGTCAGTGTGAGTGTCAGTGAGAGTGTCAGTGAGAGTGTCAGTTTCACTGTGAGTGTCAGTGAGAGTGTCAGTGAGAGTGTCAGTGAGTGTCTGTGAGACTGTCAGTGTCAGTGAGAGTGTCGATGAGATTGTCAGTGAGAGTGTCAGTGTCAGTAAGAGTGTCAGTGAGAGTGTCAGTGTCAGTGAGAGTGTCAGCATCAGTGTGAGTGTCAGTGAGAGTGTCAGTGAGAGTGTCAGTTTCAGTGTGTCAGTGATAGTGTCAGTGAGAGTGTCAGTGAGAGTGTCAGTGAGAGTGTCAGTGAGTGTGAGTAAGAGTGTGAGTGAGAGTGTCAGTAAGACTGTCAGTGAGAGTGTCAGTGAGTGTGTCAGTGTCAGTGAGAGTGTCAGTATCAGTGAGAGTGTCAGTGTGAGTGTCAGTGAGAATGTCAGTGAAAGTGTCAGTGTGAGTGTCAGTGGTAGTGTTATTGAGAGCGTCAGTGATTGTCAGTGAGAGTGTCAGTGATTGTCAGTGAGAGTGTCAGTGAGAGTGTCAGTGTGAGTGTCAAGAAGAGTGTCAGTGAGTGTCCGTGAGAGTGTCAGTGAGTGTTAGTGAGAGTGTCAGTGGTAGTGTCAGTGAGAGTGTCAGTGAGTGTCAGTGAGAGTGTCAGTGAGTGTCAGTGAGTGTCAGTGAGTGTCATTGAGAGTTTCAGTGAGAGTGTCAGTGTCGGTGAGAGTGTCAGTGAGAGTGTCAGTGAGTGTCAATGAGAGTGTCAGTGTCAGTGAGAGTGTCAGTGAGAGTGAGAGTGTCAGTGAGAGTGTCAGTGAGAGTGTCAGTGTCAGTGAGAGTGTCAGTGTTAATGAGAGTGTCAGCGTCAGTGTCAGCGTCAGTGAGAGTGTCAGTGAGAGTGTCAGTGTGAGTGTAGGTGAGAGTGTCAGTGAGAGTGTCAGTTTCAGTGTGTCAGAGATAGTGTCAGTGAGAGTGTCAGTGAGAGTGTCAGTGAGTGTGAGTGAGAGTGTGAGTGAGACTGTCAGTGAGAGTGTCAGTGAGTGTGTCAGTGAGAGTGTCAGTGTCAGTGAGAGTGTCAGTGAGAATGTCAGTGAAAGTGTCAGTGTGAGTGTCAGTGTTAGTGTCATTGAGAGTGTCAGTGATATTCAGTGAGAGTGTCAGTGATTGTCAGTGAGAGTGTCAGTGAGAGTGTCAGTGTGAGTGTCAAGGAGAGTGTCAGTGAGTGTTAGTGAGAGTGTCAGTGAGTGTCAGTGAGAGTTTCAGTGAGAGTGTTAGTGAGAGTGTCAGTGAGAGTGTCAGTTTCAGTGTGAGTGTCAGTGAGTGTCTGTAAGAGTGTCAGTGAGTGTCAGTGAGTGTCAGTGAGAGTGTCATTGAGTGTCAGTGAGAGTGTCAGTGAGAGTGTCAGTTTCAGTGTGAGTGTCAGTGAGTGTCTGTAAGAGTGTCAGTGTCAGTGTCAGTGTCAGTGAGAGTGTCAGTGAGAGTGTCAGTGTCAGTGAGAGTGTCAGTGTCAGTGAGAGTGTCAGTGAGAGTGTCAGTGAGAGTGTCAGTGAGAGTGTCAGTGAGTGTGTCAGTGAGTGTGTCAGTGAGTGTCAGTGAGAGTGTCAGTGAGACTGTCAGTGAGAGTGTCAGTGAGTGTCAGTGAGAGTGTCAGTGAGTGTCCTTGAGTGTCAGTTAAGGTGTCAGTGAGAGTGTCAGTGAGTGTCAGTGAGAGTGCCAGTGAGAGTTTCAGTGTCAGTGAGAGTGTCAGTAAGAGTGTCAGTGTCAGTGTCAGTGAGAGTGTCAGTGTCAGTGAGAGTGTCAGTGAGAGTGTCAGTGAGTGTGTCAGTGAGTGTGTCAGTGAGTGTGTCAGTGAGTGTGTCAGTGAGAGTGTCAGTGTCAGTGAGAGTGTCAGTGAGAGTGTCAGTGAGAGTGTCAGTGAGAGTGTCAGTGAGTGTCAGTGAGAGTGTTAGTGAGTGTCCTTGAGTGTCAGTTAAGGTGTCAGTGAGAGTGTCAGTGAGTGTCAGTGACAGTGTCAGTGAGAGTGTCAGTGAGAGTTTCAGTGTCAGTGAGAGTTTCAGTGTCAGTGAGAGTGTCAGTGAGAGTGTGAGTGAGAGTGAGAGTGTCAGTGTCAGTGAGTGTCAGCATCAGTGAGAGTGTCCGTGAGAGTGTCAGTGAGAGTGTCAGTGTGAGTGTCAGTGAGTGTCAGTGAGAGTGTCAGTTAGAGTGTCAGTGTCAGTGAGAGTGTCAGTGTCAGTGAGAGTGTCAGTGTCAGTGAGAGTGTCAGCATCAGTGAGAGTGTCCGTGAGAGTGTCAGTGAGAGTGTCAGTGTGAGTGTCAGTGAGAGTGTCAGTGAGAGTGTCAGTTTCACTGTGAGTGTCAGTGAGAGTGTCAGTGAGAGTGTCAGTGAGTGTCTGTGAGACTGTCAGTGTCAGTGAGAGTGTCGATGAGATTGTCAGTGAGAGTGTCAGTGTCAGTAAGAGTGTCAGTGAGAGTGTCAGTGAGAGTGTCAGCATCAGTGAGAGTGTCAGTGAGAGTGTCAGTGAGAGTGTCAAGTCAATGAGAGTGTCAGTGAATGTGTCAGTGAGTGTGTCAGTGAGAGTGTCAGTGTCAATGAGAGTGTCAGTGTGTGTCAGTGAAAGTGTCAGTGAAAGTGTCAGTGAGAGTTTCAGTGAGAGTGTCAGTGTCAGTGAGAGTGTCAGTGTCAGTGAGAGTGTCAGTGAGAGTGTCAGTGAGTGTCAATGAGAGTGTCAGTGTCAGTGAGAGTGTCAGTGAGAGTGAGAGTGTCAGTGAGAGTGTCAGTGAGAGTGTCAGTGTCAGTGAGAGTGTCAGTGTTAATGAGAGTGTCAGCGTCAGTGTCAGCGTCAGTGAGAGTGTCAGTGAGAGTGTCAGTGTGAGTGTAGGTGAGAGTGTCAGTGAGAGTGTCAGTTTCAGTGTGTCAGAGATAGTGTCAGTGAGAGTGTCAGTGAGAGTGTCAGTGAGTGTGAGTGAGAGTGTGAGTGAGAGTGTGAGTGAGACTGTCAGTGAGAGTGTCAGTGAGTGTGTCAGTGTCAGTGAGAGTGTCAGTGTCAGTGAGAGTGTCAGTGAGAATGTCAGTGAAAGTGTCTGTGTGAGTGTCAGTGGTAGTGTCATTGAGAGTGTCAGTGATATTCAGTGAGAGTGTCAGTGATTGTCAGTGAGAGTGTCAGTGAGAGTGTCAGTGTGAGTGTCAAGGAGAGTGTCAGTGAGTGTTAGTGAGAGTGTCAGTGAGTGTCAGTGAGAGTTTCAGTGAGAGTGTTAGTGAGGGTGTCAGTGAGAGTGTCAGTTTCAGTGTGAGTGTCAGTGAGTGTCTGTAAGAGTGTCAGTGAGTGTCAGTGAGTGTCAGTGAAAGTGTCATTGAGTGTCAGTGAGAGTGTCAGTGAGAGTGTCAGTTTCAGTGTGAGTGTCAGTGAGTGTCTGTAAGAGTGTCAGTGTCAGTGTCAGTGAGAGTGTCAGTGAGAGTGTCAGTGTCAGTGAGAGTGTCAGTGTCAGTGAGAGTGTCAGTGAGAGTGTCAGTGAGAGTGTCAGTGAGTGTGTCAGTGAGTGTGTCAGTGAGTGTCAGTGAGAGTGTCAGTGAGACTGTCAGTGAGAGTGTCAGTGAGTGTCAGTGAGTGTCCTTGAGTGTCAGTTAAGGTGTCAGTGAGAGTGTCAGTGAGTGTCAGTGAGAGTGCCAGTGAGAGTTTCAGTGTCAGTGAGAGTGTCAGGAAGAGTGTCAGTGTCAGTGTCAGTGAGAGTGTCAGTGTCAGTGAGAGTGTCAGTGAGAGTGTCAGTGAGTGTGTCAGTGAGTGTGTCAGTGAGAGTGTCAGTGTCAGTGAGAGTGTCAGTGAGAGTGTCAGTGAGAGTGTCAGTGAGAGTGTCAGTGAGTGTCAGTGAGAGTGTTAGTGAGTGTCCTTGAGTGTCAGTTAAGGTGTCAGTGAGAGTGTCAGTGAGTGTCAGTGACAGTGTCAGTGAGAGTGTCAGTGAGAGTTTCAGTGTCAGTGAGAGTTTCAGTGTCAGTGAGAGTGTCAGTGAGAGTGTGAGTGAGAGTGAGAGTGTCAGTGTCAGTGAGTGTCAGCATCAGTGAGAGTGTCAGTGAGAGTGTCAGTGAGAGTGTCAGTGTCAGTGAGAGCGTAGGTGAGAGTGTCAGTGAGTGTCAGTGAGAATGTCAGTGAGAGTGTCAGTGAGTTTCAGTGAGAGTGTCAGTGAGAGTGTCAGTGTCAGTGAGAGTGTCAGCATCAGTGAGAGTGTCAGTGAGAGTGTCAGTGTGAGTTTCAGTGAGAGTGTCAGTGTCAGTGAGTGTCAGTGAGACTGTCAGTGTCAGTGAAAGTGTCAGTGAGAGTGTCGATGAGATTGTCAGTGAGATTGTCAGTGAGAGTGTCAGTAAGAGTGTCAGTGTCAGTGTCAGTGAGAGTGTCAGTGAGAGTGTCAGTGTCAGTGAGAGTGTCAGTGAGAGTGTCAGTGTCAGTGAGAGTGTCAGTATCAGTGAGAGTGTCAGTGAGTGTCATTGAGAGTGTCAAGTCAAGTCAAGCCAAAGATAGCTTTATTCGAATTCAATAAGAAATCATAAAAGCACATTAAAAGCACATTAAAATGCATAGATGCAATGAAATCCAATAATAAAATGATAGAATAATACTTTCCCCAACACAGTACATTTGAAGTAGGGGCTTACAGCATGGTAGATCTACATCTAATAATGCTTTTTAGAAACAATGAGACCGCAGTTATAGACATTTCATCTTGCAATAATTGGATCTTGAAAAAAGCGGGTCTACACTGTCTCAGGCCCCAGACCTTTAACAAGGGTAACAAGTATCTCTTCCTGTCCCAAGAATAACATTTACAAAATAAAATACAATGTATTGTTGATTGCAAAGAGGAATCGTCACATGGACATCGTATTAAGTTTTTCGACCAGTCGTGTATACCTGGAAAGGTAATCAGCCTAAAAAAAGTGCCTGTTCTCAATCGTGCCAATAACATTCTACTGTTGGACCCGGCCTCGTGGCGTGGTCCTCGCTGATCTCCGCAGCCCCGGATCTACGGGTGGAACTGGTTCCCGTCCACCCATAACTGTACATAATCCTCCTACACTGGACCTGAGACGATCCCCGGACTGCGTGCCTGCACCCGTGCACGTGACCATCAGACTCCATGTTTGCCCACCCCGGCCAGCCGGCCGCCTTCTTTCCTTTCGGCAGCCCTGGCCGCTCCTGACGGCCGCTGAGCCTGCGCGTCCGGTGCACCCAGGTCCACCCGGGGGGTGAACGACTCATCAAGTACCCGAAACCAAGACTTCCATCACACCTCCGGCCCCCTTCCGAGGAACTGGTTTCCCTCACACCTCTGAACTATCCCTGGGGGCTGGTTTCGATGGCACCTTGGGCCTCCTAGTGAGCTGGCTCCAGGTCCTGATGGGGGTCTGGGATTCCATGGGTGCATGGTCCAAAGCATCAAAGAACCAACCGCCCAGACGATCAGGCGCCTAGCCCTCGGACCTCCGGCCTCCTGCCTATGAGGGTCCGGACATCAAAGAGCTTGACGACTATAAGACAGCCTGCCTTCCACCTAGTCGGCAGTTGTATCTTGGACAAGAAAGCCCTGCTGACCTGATCGCGGCTGACTTCGAGGAGACCAGACTCTGACCCACCGAGCCCTGCTGACGACGTCGCGGCTCATCCTAGAACCTACGGAACTGAACCATCAGGGCCCTGCTGACGCTGTCGCGGCTCCCTCTTGAAGCACAAGACTTGAACATCGGAGCCCTGCTGACGCTGTCGCGGCCCCATCTACTTCCGAGTACGACGGAGTACTCCTGCCCAAGCCCTGCTGACCTCGTCGCGGCTTGACGAACTCTCTGGTCCGGCTGGACCCACGAAGCTACCTTCCTGAATAGCTTGAACCCGAAGTGAGTAGGACAGCAAGTCCCATCGCCAGCCCCGTACCCCCCAGTTTGAGGATTGAGAACTGTGCGCCGGGTACGTGGCGTGCCAGCTGGCCCTCTAAGACTGTCCCGCTTCCCCGTTCCCCTGTTACGAGACTTTCGCGATCCCTCGATCGCTGTGTATTGCTCTTTAATGAATCTTGATAAAGTCTTTCTTGATAAAGAATCACGGTGTGGTGTCTGCTCATAAGTGTGGTGTGTCGACAGTGTGTACGATCAGCCCTCCCCGGTGGGGACTCCCCCCTCGATAAGACTCGGCAGTAATTGTGGGAGAGGAGGTCCCGGGTGGTTAGGAGAATCATCTTGACCCCTGGGGTCACCGCCTTCCAACACCTACTATAACTGGACTGGTGAGAGGACAGATAAATCTGGATACCAGGACCCTGTAATAGAAGATGGTGCTCAATGACAGATACCTTCTTCCTCTCTGGTTGCCAACGTTGATCTTCCAAGAGCGCAAGGCAAAGATCCTTGAGTGCTTTTCTAGTAATGGAGGGCATTGAAGATGGAGAGTTGTAGAACTCAGGGTGGCCTATATCTATTAAAAAAGCCTTTACGTAAGAAAGCCAGTAGATGTATTTTGCCCCCTGATGTTTAACACAGTCCTGAATGGTGGCCCTGTTAAACTCAGTTGCAGCAGAAGTCCACACCTTGTGCCTTAACAGTAACGGGCTTACCTTGACTAAATCTGAAATGTAGGCCAAGGCAAGCTCCTTATGACAAACATGGGTAGAAGTAGATTTTGGGACAGCTAACAAGTATCGCAGGAATGCATTTTCACTTGTTTGGATTTCCTGGCAATCTGCGATCCCCCAGATGCCAGCCCCGTATTTGGCAGTCGACACGTATTTAGCCTTATAAATATCAAGCAAGATACGTACCGGTCTGCCCCGCAGCTTATTAGCTAACTGTTTAACTGCACCAATAGCGCTGGAGAATGCTAGCTTTCTTGTGGTTACTGCTTTAGTCCATGTGCCTTTTTAATTAAAAAGGATCCCTAAGTATGAAAAAGTGCTAGTTAATCCTATCTTTGACTGTTCTAAAAAGGTGTTTCAGGATACATTTATTTTAGATGAGCAGCACATGGTGAATGTTTTCCCAATATTGATCTTTAGGCCCCTAGATCCCATGTATTCTGAGAATCTAGTTACACCTTCTGAAGGCCTACTTGAGTTCTCGTCATTATAACCGCATCATCTGCGTACAACAGTATGGGCACTGCAACATCTTCTATTTGGGGATAATCCAGGTCTTGTTCAGTTTCTAAAGCTGCAACACTGTTGATATATAAATTAAATAGAAAGGGTGCCAGGATGCAGCCCTGACGAACACCTTTCTTATTGCAAATGTAGTTGTACATTCCCCCTTTTTCCCAAATCGAACCTTTGCCCCTGCCCCTCTGTACAATTCTTTAACAAAATTAAGAATATTAAGGTCAATGCCAAGGTCTGCTAGGGTATCCCACATAACTTCGTGGCTCAAGCAGTCAAATGCTGAGCTCAGGTCAACAAAGGTCATGAATAGGTTGCCCTTTTTGGCCACCACATACTTTCCCATTATCATGGCCAAATTCAGTCCTTGTTCAACAGTACCTAGACCTGCCTTGAAGCCATACTGGAATATAAAGAGAATACCTGCTTCCTTAGCCATGTCTGTAGTCTATTTAATATAATTCTACCCGCAACTTTCATCAGGGAGTCTAGTAGCGATATAGGCCTATAACATTTGGGGTTGTTTCGATATCCCTTTTTAAATATTGGCACTACAATCGCTTCCCGCCAGGTTGATGGAAATCAGTTGTTATTGCAACTATTTAGCACATTGGTCAGGAGGGGAGCCCATAAGGAGGTGTTAGCCTTATAAACATCTATCGGGACTCCGTTAGGTCCTGGAGCTTTGCTAGTAGAACTTTCTGAGATTGCTAGTTCCACTTCGGGTATGTAAAAAACAATGTCCAAGGGAAACAGTCTCAGAGTGTTAGACTCTGCGTTTATCAAATGACCTAGACAACTGACTGAGTCATCCTTCTTATATAGGTCAGTAAAGTAATTTACCCATGCACTTTCCTCTATGGCAATCTGTATCGAGTCCGATTTCCTTTCTACAAAAAAAGGGGCATTCACGGCCCTCCAAAAGGCAGTGTTGTCTCTCAGAGAACACGCATTATGGAGGGCTTTCCACACAGCCTCTTTCAATTCCATTTTCCTATTTTTAATTGCAGCTTTATAAAGTACTCTAGCAGACCTTATTTCTTGGAGATTTTTGGGTGTTTTTTTGAGAATTGACTTTAAAGAGGAGTGCGCTTTACTGCATTCGGCGTCAAACCAGGCTTCGGCTTTATTTCTATCGCCTTCCCTTATCGTGCCTGTTAGTTTACTACAGATTTGTCCTGTGATCTTTTGGAAAGCTATTATGACCAAGGATAGGTTAGGATTCTCATAAAGACAGGTCATAAAATCATTTAGGTGATCTGTCATTAAGGTATGCAGGAAATTAGCGGGGTCCACCCTGTTACATTTTATTGAATAACCATTAACTCTGTCCAGGGTGATCCCATGGCGATATATGTTTTCAGCCACATCGATGTTCCAGGTACAACTCTGGCCAAAATTAAAAGTTGAGCTAATTGGAAAATGGTCGCTCTTTGCAATGTCCTCAGTATTAAAACGCAGAACACTGCGATGATAACTTGTGGTAACTAGTGTAAAATCGATCACTGATCTGAAGCCCCGACCAAATAAAGGTAGGGTGAAAGGCAGCCTGTGGGTTACAAAACTCGTTTGCGAATCCTAAATCCCACTCGTGTAGTAAATTATTAAGTAAGTTCCCAATCATGGTATGCTCAAAGTGAGTAGAAGGATCTTCCTTAAGGTTAACCAGCCCACATGTGCCAGAGTCACAGTGGGGGCATAGGTGACAATTGTAGTCACCCGTCAATATAACACACCTCTCTGTTTGCCCAGATTCCGGTAGGTTGTGAAGGATATTATTTAAATCCTCCACAGCCTTAATTAATTCAGCCTTTGGAACATTGTTATAAAAATTGATCAGGAGAACTTGCTGATTTCCTCCTACCTTGAGCAAAAGTAGCTGATAATAGTTCCCCCCTGTGTTTAACTTTTTAACCGTTATATATTGACCATATTTGATATGAAGGTACAAAGTTCGCCTGAACTCCTGGCCCTACTAGTCTGCTTGGCTGCGGAAAAAAAAGGTGCGATAACCATTTATATGTGTCTCACACTGATCCCAACACTCCTGTAAACAAATCACATTAAAATTATCTATGAATGCCAGGAATGTAGGGTCCTTAATTTTGTTTGACAGACCTGCTACGTTCCAGGATAAAAGGGCAAGATTTCCCCTTGGTTCAGCCCTTACGCACAATGGATCTATTGAAATATAATCAGGGGTTTCATTATCCTGTAATACGGGCTCTAGACACTCTCCAGAATCCTCCATCACATCGCTTATGGCCATAGGCTGATAGGCCTTACTGTCTGCACCTACGTGGGCAGTTATGATCTTGGTAGTGTTATTTTCGTCTATCCCCTTATTTAATGGGCAGTCCGTGATAGAATTGTCTGCACCATCATTACCCCTTTTCTCAGATAGTATATTTTTGTTATGATGGACAATCAGATTGGCAATCGTATTAAACTTGCCTTGACCCTCCCTATACTCATTCAGGGTCCCTGTAGTTGTTGCCATTCAGTCTACCATCTCTAGACAACTGTACCTATTAGCAGTAGGGATTCCCCTCCAATTATCCATGTACACTTGTTCCCTGTTGGGATTTCCTCCCCAATCTTGATGTCCTACTCTGCCCTAATTCCCTCCACGGTCAAGGCCGAAATGGTTCCTTTGTGGATAAAAATATCAAAGCCGTCTAGTTTCTATACCTCTACTACTATTTTGTGTTCTCCATGAGCAGATATATTCGACCATACGTGGATCCTCAAAGTTAACCAACACACAGTCCCCTTAAGTTGTCTTCCTATCGTGCCCTACCCATGGCACCCTACGTACCATTAAAATCTTACTTAACATGTGAGGTGGTAAGGTTTGGTTAGGATTGAACCAGTAAGAAACTTTATTCATTAATGACCAACTTGGCTCCTCAATGGATTCTTCCAGTTCCGGGACCCCAGTCAAGACGACTACATAAGGGCTCGCCTCTGGGGGCAAATTAACAGCAAATGTACCCTCTGTACCAGCCCTTGTCCAATTCCCTTTAGGGTGCGGGACAGGGGCCTTGGGTAAAATCTCCTCTTACCTAAGTTGCTGAGTTGGGCCTGGGGGTCTATCGACAGATGTCTTCTCCGATACAATTGTAGGGTTAGAGTTGACTTTTTGCACTAATATCGGGGCCTTTTTAGTTGGTTAGCCTGTTTGTCCAGCATTTGGAGGTTTATTGCATGCTACCTTTTTTGCCCCGTTGCTTGGTAAATTCCTAGTGAATTTGTCAAGTTCAGCAAGCTGCTTTTCAATATGCATTAATCTGGTTTCTAGTGGTGCTAGAAAAGATTTAAGTAACTTCCCCATTCTTGCTAGAAGTTGACCTTCAGGTTCGTCCTTGCTTTCCCCATCCATGCTAACTGCTACCTCAATACTACTAGTGTCCAAAACCACATGTACATCATCTCTTAGCAATCGTTCGCAACGATTCTGTGGCGAATGTTCAGGCCCCTTCCCCCTGTGTTGTTAGATGTATCACAGGTACCCCTGGTTTTAGCAATTTTAAGTTTTTTGTCCCCTGAGATGGTCCTATTGGCACTTTTCTTTTTAGGTATTGTGCCCTCCCTCCTCTCCCTCGACTGCCTGATATTTATTTCCCCCAGCGTGCAGTTCAAATTTAGATCAGGGGTCTTCTCTAAAGCCGAAATTGACAATGGGTCTAGTAGAGGTCGGGAGTTTGACTGATCTACCCCCATTGATAGATTATGCACATCCACGTGTACATCTATCAAACCTGTTCCTTTGACAGGCTCAGGAGTATGAGCCGACGCAAAGTGCCCCATAGATGATCTTTTTGCAAGTGCTAAATCTTGGGACACTCTACGTTCCATTAGGCTAATTCCTTGATCTATGACTAAATTAGCCCTTGTTATAAAGTTGTCTAGAGTGCCTGTTAACTGAGCCCCCACCACAGTTTTACTCCTACTTCCTTGTGTAGTCATATTACAATGCGAACAATATATGTATCCACAAACAGATCTGCTCTAAAATATAATATATTAATACAAGGACACACATACAGTTCACACTATAGCAGGGAAAAGAGGGGGAGACCGGTCCGGTTTTGATCGGTCTTGAACGGGCTTAAACGGGCCCGCCCTTGGCCCAGGCTTCGCCCGGCACAAGCCCGCGCGCGCGTGTTTGAGCGTGACTAAATAGGGAGGAGAGGCGGGAAGAGGACCCAGGTGCGGCCGGTGACTCTGCCGCTTAGCAACCTGGTCCTCGCAGTCCCAATGTCCGGTCCGATGATGAGCCCCAAGTTGGCGTTATCTCCAATGTGGCAGGCGACCCGGAATGGCGCAACAAATTGTCTCTGACCTCGAGCAGCTCCCGCGTAGCGGGGGCCGCGAGGCGCTATCAAGTGCTGGGAGGCGGGGCGGGAAGAGGACCCGGGTGCGGCCGGTGATTCTGCCGCTAAGCAACCTGGTCCTCGCAGTCCCGATGTCCGGTCCGATGATGAGCTCCAAGTCGGCGTTATCTCCAATGTGGCAGGCGACCCGGAATGGCAGCAACAAAGTGTCTCTGACCTCGAGCGGCTCCCGCATAGCGGGGGCCGCGAGGCGCTATCAAGTGCTGGGAGGCGGGGCGGGAAGAGGACCCAGGTGCGGCCGGTGACTATGCCGCTAAGCAACCTGGTCCTCGCAGTCCCGATGTCCGGTCCGATGATGAGCCCCAAGTTGGCGTTATCTCCAATGTGGCAGGCGACCCGGAATGGCGGCAACAAAGTGTCTCTGACCTCGAGCGGCTCCCACGTAGCGGGGGCCGCGAGGCTCTATCAAGTGCTGGGAGGCGGGGCGGGAAGAGGACCAAGGTGCGGCCGGTGACTCTGCCGCTAAGCAACCTGGTGCTCGCAATCCCGATGTCCGGTCCGATGATGAGCCCCAAGTCGGCGTTATCTCCAATGTGGCAGGCGACTCGGAATGGCGGCAACAAAGTGTATCTGACCTCAAGTGTCAGTGAGAGTGTCAGTAAGTGTCAGTGAGAGTTTCAGTAAGAGTGTCAGTGTAAGTGTGAGTATCAGTGAGAGTGTCAGTGAGAGTGTCAGTGTCAGTGAGAGTGTCAGTGAGTGTGAGTGAGAGTGGGAGTGAGAGTGTCAGTGTCAGTAAGAGTGTCAGTGAGAGTGTCAGTAAGAGTGTCATTGAGAGTGTCAGTGTCAGTGAGAGTGTCAGTGAGAGTGTCATTGAGTGTCAGAGTGAGTGTCAGTGAGAGTGTCATTGAGTGTCAGTGAGAGTGTCAGTGAGAGTGTCAGTGACAGAGAGAGTGTCAGTGAGAGTGGCAGTGCGAGTGTCAGTGTCAGTGAGAGTGTCAGCATCAGTGAGAGTGTCAGTGAGAGTGTCAGTAATAGTGTCAGTGTGAGTGTCAGTGAGAGTCAGTTTCACTGTGAGTGTCAGTGAGAGTGTCAGTGAGAGTGTCACTGAGAGTTTCAGTGTCAGTGAGAGTGTCAGTGAGAGTGTGAGTGAGAGTGTCAGAGTCAGTGTCAGTGAGAGTGTCAGTGAGTGTGTCAGTGAGAGTGTCAGTGAGAGTGTCAGTGAGAGTGTCAGTGAGAGTGTCAGTTTGAGTGTCAGTGAGAGTGTCAGTGTCAGTGAGAGTGTCCGTGAGTGTGAGTGAGAGTATCAGTGTCAGTGAGTGTCAGTGAGAGTGTCATTGAGGGTGTCAGTAAGTGTGTCAGTGAGTGTGTCAGTGAGTGTGTCAGTGTCAGTGAGAGTGTCAGTGAAAGTGTCAGTGAGAGTGTCAGTGAGAGTGTCAGTTTGAGTGTCAGTGAGAGTGTCAGTGAGAGTGTCCGTGAGTGTGAGTGAGAGTATCAGTGTCAGTGAGTGTCAGTGAGAGTGTCATTGAGGGTGTCAGTAAGTGTGTCAGTGAGTGTGTCAGTGAGTGTGTCAGTGTCAGTGAGAGTGTCAGTGAAAGTGTCAGTGAGAGTGTCAGTGAGAGTGTCAGTGAGTAGCAGTGAGAGTGTCAGTGTCAGTGAGTATCAGTGAGAGTGTCAGTGAGAGTGTCAGTGAGAGTGTCAGTGAGAGTGTCAGTGAGAGTGTCAGTTTAAGTGTCAGTGAGAGTGTCAGTGTCAGTGAGAGTGTCCGTGAGTGTGAGTGAGAGTATCAGTGTCAGTGAGTGTCAGTGAGAGTGTCATTGAGGGTGTCAGTAAGTGTGTCAGTGAGTGTGTCAGTGAGTGTGTCAGTGTCAGTGAGAGTGTCAGTGAAAGTGTCAGTGAGAGTGTCAGTGAGAGTGTCAGTGAGAGTGTCAGTGAGTGGCAGTGAGAGTGTCAGTGTCAGTGAGTATCAGTGAGAGTGTCAGTGAGAGTGTCAGTGAGAGTGAGTGTCAGTTTCAGTGTCAGTTTCAGTGTCAGTGAGAGTGTCAGTGAGAGTGTCAGTGAGAGTGTCAGTGTCAGTGAGTGTGAGTGAGAGTATCAGTGTCAGTGAGAGTGTCTGTGAGAGTGTCAGAGAGGGTGTCAGTAAGTGTGTCAGTGAGTGTGTCAGTGAGAGTGTCAGTGTCAGTGAGAGTGTCAGTGAAAGTGTCAGTGAGAGTGTCGATGAGAGTGTCAGTGAGTGTCAGTGAGAGTGTCAGTGAGTGTCAGTGAGTATCAGTGAGAGTGTCAGTGAGAGTGTCAGTGAGAGTGTCAGTGAGAGCATCAGTGAGTGTCAGTAAGAGTGTCAGTGAGTGTCAGTGAGAGTGTCAGTGAGTGTGTCAGTGAGTGTTTCAGTGAGTGTCATTGAGAGTGTCAGTGTCAGTGAGAGTGTCAGTCAGTGTGTCAGTGAAAGTGTCAGTGAGTGTCAGTGAGAGTGTCAGTGAGTGTTTCAGTGGGAATGTCAGTGAGAGTGTTAGTGGGAGTGTCATTGAGAGTGTCAGTGAGTGTCATGAGTGTCAGTGAGAGTGTCAGTGAGTGTCAGTGAGAGTGTCAGTGTCAGTGAGAGTGTCAGTGAGTCAGTTTCAGTGTGAGTGTCAGTGAGAGTGTCAGTGAGAGTGTCAGTGAGTGTCAGTAAGAGTGTCAGTGAGTGTCAGTGAGAGTGTCATTGAGTGTCAGTGAGAGTGTCAGTAAGAGTGTCGGTGAGAGTGTCAGTGTCAGTGAGAGATTCAGTGAGAGTGTCAGTGAGAGTGTCAGTGTCAGTGAGAGTGTCAGTGTCAGTGAGTGTCAGTGAGAGTGTCAGTGAAAGTGTCAGTGAGAGTGCCAGTGAGAGCTTCAGTGAGAGTTTCAGTGAGAGTGTCAGTATCAGTGAGAGTGTCAGTGAGTGTGAGTGAGAGTGTCAGTGTCAGTGAGAGTGTCAGTGAGAGTGTCCTTGAGAGTGTCAGTGTCAGTGAGAGTATCAGTGAGAGTGTCAGTGAGTATGTCAGTGAGTGTCAGTGAGAGTGTCGGTAACAGTGAGAGTGTCAGTGAGTGTGTCAGTGAGAGTGTCAGTGAGTGTGTCAGAGAAAGTGTCAGTGTCAGTAAGAGTGTCAGTGAGAGTGTCAGTAAGAGTGTCATTGAGAGTGTCAGTGTCAGTGAGAGTGTCAGTGAGAGTGTGATTGAGTGTCAGAGTGAGTGTCAGTGAGAGTGTCATTGAGTGTCAGTGAGAGTGTCAGTGAGAGTGTCAGTGACAGAGAGAGTGTCAGTGCGAGTGTCAGTGTCAGTGAGAGTGTCAGCATCAGTGAGAGTGTCAGTGAGAGTGTCAGTAATAGTGTCAGTGTGAGTGTCAGTGAGAGTCAGTTTCACTGTGAGTGTCAGTGAGAGTGTCACTGAGAGTTTCAGTGTCAGTGAGAGTGTCAGTGAGTGTGAGTGAGAGTGTGAGTGAGAGTGTCAGAGTCAGTGTCAGTGAGAGTGTCAGTGACAGTGTCAGTGAGAGTGTCAGTGAGAGTGTCAGTGAGAGTGTCAGTGAGAGTGTCAGTTTGAGTGTCAGTGAGAGTGTCAGTGTCAGTGAGAGTGTCTGTGAGTGTGAGTGAGAGTATCAGTGAGAGTGTCAGTGAGAGTGTCATTGAGGGTGTCAGTAAGTGTGTCAGTGAGTGTGTCAGTGAGTGTGTCAGTGTCAGTGAGAGTGTCAGTGAAAGTGTCAGTGAGAGTGTCAGTGAGAGTGTCAGTGAGTGTCAGTGAGAGTGTCAGTGAGTGTCAGTGAGAGTGTCAGTGAGTGTCAGTGAGTATCAGTGAGAGTGTCAGTGAGAGTGTCAGTGAGAGTGAGTGTCAGTGAGAGTGTCAGTGAGAGTGTCAGTTTTAGTGTCAGTGAGAGTGTCAGTGAGAGTGTCAGTGAGAGTGTCAGTGTCAGTGAGTGTGAGTGAGAGTATCAGTGTCAGTGAGAGTGTCAGTGAGAGTGTCAGAGAGGGTGTCAGTAAGTGTGTCAGTGAGTGTGTCAGTGAGAGTGTCAGTGTCAGTGCGAGTGTCAGTGAAAGTGTCAGTGAGAGTGTCGATGAGAGTGTCAGTGAGTGTCAGTTAGAGTGTCAGTGAGTGTCAGTGAGTGTCAGTGAGAGTGTCAGTGAGAGTGTCAGTGAGAGAGTCAGTGAGTGTCAGTAAGAGTGTCAGTGAGTGTCAGTGAGAGTGTCAGTGAGTGTGTCAGTGAGTGTTTCAGTGAGTGTCATTGAGAGTGTCAGTGTCAGTGAGAGTGTCAGTCAGTGTGTCAGTGAAAGTGTCAGTGAGTATCAGTGAGAGTGTCAGTGAGTGTTTCAGTGGGAATGTCAGTGAGAGTGTTAGTGGGAGTGTCAGTGAGAGTGTCAGTGAGTGTCATGAGTGTCAGTGAGAGTGTCAGTGAGTGTCAGTGAGAGTGTCAGTGAGAGTGTCAGTGTCAGTGAGAGTGTCAGTGAGTCAGTTTCAGTGTGAGTGTCTGTGAGAGTGTCAGTGAGAGTGTCAGTGAGTGTCAGTAAGAGTGTCAGTGAGTGTCAGTGAGAGTGTCATTGAGTGTCAGTGAGAGTGTCAGTAAGAGTGTCGGTGAGAGTGTCAGTGTCAGTGAGAGATTCAGTGAGAGTGTCAGTGAGAGTGTCAGTGTCAGTGAGAGTGTCAGTGTCAGTGAGTGTCAGTGAGAGTGTCAGTGAAAGTGTCAGTGAGAGTGCCAGTGAGAGCTTCAGTGAGAATGTCAGTGAGAGTGTCAGTGAGAGTATCAGTGAGAGTGTTGGTGAGTGTCAGTGAGAGTTTCAGTGAGAGTGTCAGTATCAGTGAGTGTCAGTGAGTGTGAGTGAGAGTGAGAGTGTCAGTGTCAGTGAGAGTGTCAGTGAGAGTGTCCTTGAGAGTGTCAGTATCAGTGAGAGTGTCAGTGAGTGTGAGTGAGAGTGAGAGTGTCAGTGTCGGTGAGTGTGCCAGTGAGTGTCCTTGAGTGTCAGTGAGAGTTCCAGTGAGTGTCAGTGAGAGTGTCAGTGAGATTGTCAGTGAGAGTGTCAGTGAGAGCGTCAGTGTCAGTGAGAGTGTCAGTGTCAGTGAGAGTGTCAGTGAGAGTGTGAGTGAGAGTGTCAGTGAGAGTGTCAGTGAGTGTGAGTGAGAGTGTGAGTGAGAGTGTCAGTGTCAGTGAGACTGTCAGTGAGAGAGTCAGTGAGTGTGTCAGTGTCAGTGAGAGTGTCAGTGTCAGTGAGAGTGTCATTGAGAGTGTCAGTGAGAGTGTCAGTGAAAGTGTCAGTGAGAGTGTCAGTGGTAGTGTCAGTGAGAGTGTCAGTGATTGTCAGTGAGAGTGTCAGTGATTGTCAGTGAGAGTGTCAGTGATTGTCAGTGAGAGTGTCAGTGAGAGTGTCAGTGGGAGTGTCAGTGAGAGTGTCAGTGAGTGTCAGTG
The DNA here is from genome assembly GCF_964263255.1 of Lissotriton vulgaris. NCBI lineage: Eukaryota > Metazoa > Chordata > Amphibia > Caudata > Salamandridae > Lissotriton > Lissotriton vulgaris. The sequence continues at coordinate 712,395,285 of NC_141694.1, forward strand.
AGAGTGTCAGTCAGTGTCAGTGAGAGTGTCAGTGAGTGTCAGTGAGATTTTCAGTGAGAGTGTCAGTGAGAGTGTCAGTGAGAGTGTCAGTTTCAGTGTGTCAGTGAGAGTGTCAGTGAGAGTGTCAGTGAGAGTGCCAGTGAGTGTCAGTAAGAGTGTCAGTGAGTGTCAGTGAGAGTGTCAGTGAGAGTGTCATTGAGTGTCAGTGAGAGTGTCAGTGAGAGTGTCAGTGAGAATGTCAGTGAGAATGTCAGTGAGAGTCAGTGAGAGTGTTAGTGAGTGTCCTTGAGTGTCAGTTAAGGTGTCAGTGAGAGTGTCAGTGAGTGTCAGTGAGAGTGTCAGTGAGAGTGTCAGTGAGAGTTTCAGTGTCAGTGAGAGTTTCAGTGTCAGTGAGAGTGTCAGTGAGAGTGCCAGTGTCAGTGAGCGTGTCAGTGTCAGTGAGAGTGTCAGTGAGTGTGTCAGTGACTGTGTCAGTGAAAGTGTCAGTGAGAGTGTCAGTGAGTGTCAGTGAGTGTCAGTGAGAGTGTCAGTTAGAGTGTCAGTGTCAGTGAGAGTGTCAGTGTCAGTGAGAGTGTCAGTGTCAGTGCGAGTGTCAGCATCAGTGAGAGTGTCCGTGAGAGTGTCAGTGAGAGTGTCAGTGTAAGTGTCAGTGAGAGTGTCAGTGAGAGTGTCAGTTTCACTGTGAGTGTCAGTGAGAGTGTCAGTGAGAGTGTCAGTGAGTGTCTGTGAGACTGTCAGTGTCAGTGAGAGTGTCGATGAGATTGTCAGTGAGAGTGTCAGTAAGAGTGTCAGTGAGAGTGTCAGTGTCAGTGAGAGTGTCAGCATCAGTGAGAGTGTCAGTGAGAGTGTCAGTGAGAGTGTCAAGTCAATGAGAGTGTCAGTGAATGTGTCAGTGAGTGTGTCAGTGAGAGTGTCAGTGTCAATGAGAGTGTCAGTGAGTGTGTCAGTGAAAGTGTCAGTGAAAGTGTCAGTGAGAGTTTCAGTGAGAGTGTCAGTGTCAGTGAGAGCGTCAGTGTCAGTGAGAGTGTCAGTGAGAGTGTCAGTGAGTGTCAATGAGAGTGTCAGTGTCAGTGAGAGTGTCAGTGAGAGTGAGAGTGTCAGTGAGAGTGTCAGTGAGAGTGTCAGTGTCAGTGAGAGTGTCAGTGTTATAATAATAATAATAATAAAGAGCTTATAGAGCGCTCAGTAACGCCATCACGGCGTGTCCCCGCGCTAAGCTACCAGTGAACCAGCATAGAACACCCAGACTCTATGCAGTATATAGGTATGTTTTAAGCAGAGCCCTAAACCGCAGTTCATTACCCTCCAGTCTCAGCACAGGAGGGAGTTTGTTCCAGTTTTGAGCTGCTTGGAGCGCGAAGGAACGTCCACCCATTCTCGCCTTCCTGATCCTGGGGACTGTCAACAATCCGGTACCCTCTGAACGGAGGGTCCTAGTAGGTTCATAGCGGCTAACTAGATCCTTCAGATATGTCGGTGACTTGTCCCAGACAATACGGTGGCAAAAAAGGAGGCACTTAAATAGCACACGCTTCTTCACCGGAAGCCAATGAAGCGCATCCAGCGCCAATTTCGAGCTAGCTCTCCTGGGTCTTCTTAACACCAGTCTGGCGGCGGAGTTCTGTATAACTTGTAGGCGACCTATGCTGCCCTCGGTTGCCCCAAGGAACAGAATGTTGCCATAATCTAACCGCGAGGTCACCAGTGCCTGCGTTAGTGTTCTTCTGGCCGATATAGGGAGGAGGTCTAAAGTTTTGTTTAGGGTCTTTAGAACTCCAAAACATTTGCCCACAAGGCGCCTTATGTGGCCTTCATATGAGAGAGAAGGATTCATCCAAATTCCTAAATTCTTGGCCTCCTGACATGGTATAGGGGTAGGGCCCAGACATGAAGGCCACCACTCATCCGACCCTTTTTCGCTTTTTCCCCCTACCACCAGCACCTCTGTTTTAGAGCCATTGAGTTTTAAGCAATGGGCATCCATCCACTCTGCAATGATGCAATTAATGAGAGTGTCAGCGTCAGTGTCAGCGTCAGTGAGAGTGTCAGTGAGAGTGTCAGTGTGAGTGTAGGTGAGAGTGTCAGTGAGAGTGTCAGTTTCAGTGTGTCAGAGATAGTGTCAGTGAGAGTGTCAGTGAGAGTGTCAGTGAGTGTGAGTGAGAGTGTGAGTGAGAGTGTGAGTGAGACTGTCAGTGAGAGTGTCAGTGAGTGTGTCAGTGTCAGTGAGAGTGTCAGTGAGAGTGTCAGTGAGAATGTCAGTGAAAGTGTCAGTGTGAGTGTCAGTGGTAGTGTCATTGAGAGTGTCAGTGATATTCAGTGAGAGTGTCAGTGATTGTCAGTGAGAGTGTCAGTGAGAGTGTCAGTGTGAGTGTCAAGGAGAGTGTCAGTGAGTGTTAGTGAGAGTGTCAGTGAGTGTCAGTGAGAGTTTCAGTGAGAGTGTTAGTGAGAGTGTCAGTGAGAGTGTCAGTTTCAGTGTGAGTGTCAGTGAGTGTCTGTAAGAGTGTCAGTGAGTGTCAGTGAGAGTGTCATTGAGTGTCAGTGAGAGTGTCAGTGAGAGTGTCAGTTTCAGTGTGAGTGTCAGTGAGTGTCTGTAAGAGTGTCAGTGTCAGTGTCAGTGTCAGTGAGAGTGTCAGTGAGAGTGTCAGTGTCAGTGAGAGTGTCAGTGTCAGTGAGAGTGTCAGTGAGAGTGTCAGTGAGAGTGTCAGTGAGTGTGTCAGTGAGTGTGTCAGTGAGTGTCAGGGAGAGTGTCAGTGAGACTGTCAGTGAGAGTGTCAGTGAGTGTCAGTGAGAGTGTCAGTGAGTGTCCTTGAGTGTCAGTTAAGGTGTCAGTGAAAGTGTCAGTGAGTGTCAGTGAGAGTGTCAGTGAGAGTTTCAGTGTCAGTGAGAGTGTCAGCAAGAGTGTCAGTGTCAGTGTCAGTGAGAGTGTCAGTGTCAGTGAGAGTGTCAGTGAGAGTGTCAGTGAGTGTGTCAGTGAGTGTGTCAGTGAGTGTGTCAGTGAGTGTGTCAGTGAGAGTGTCAGTGTCAGTGAGAGTGTCAGTGAGAGTGTCAGTGAGAGTGTCAGTGAGTGTCAGTGAGAGTGTTAGTGAGTGTCCTTGAGTGTCAGTTAAGGGGTCAGTGAGAGTGTCAGTGAGTGTCAGTGACAGTGTCAGTGAGAGTGTCAGTGAGAGTTTCAGTGTCAGTGAGAGTTTCAGTGTCAGTGAGAGTGTCAGTGAGAGTGTGAGTGAGAGTGTCGATGAGATTGTCAGTGAGAGTGTCAGTGTCAGTGAGAGTGTCAGTGTCAGTGAGAGTGTCAGCATCAGTGAGAGTGTCAGTGAGAGTGTCAGTGAGAGTGTCAGTGTCAGTGAGAGCGTAGGTGAGAGTGTCAGTGAGTGTCAGTGAGAATGTCAGTGAGAGTGTCAGTGAGTTTCAGTGAGAGTGTCAGTGAGAGTGTCAGTGTCAGTGAGTGTCAGTGAGAGTGTCAGTGTCAGTGTCAGTGAGAGTGTCAGCATCAGTGAGAGTGTCAGTGAGAGTGTCAGTGTGAGTGTCAGTGAGAGTGTCAGTGTCAGTGAGTGTCAGTGAGACTGTCAGTGTCAGTGAAAGTGTCAGTGAGAGTGTCGATGAGATTGTCAGTGAGATTGTCAGTGAGAGTGTCAGTAAGAGTGTCAGTGTCAGTGTCAGTGAGAGTGTCAGTGAGAGTGTCAGTGTCAGTGAGAGTGTCAGTGAGAGTGTCAGTGTCAGTGAGAGTGTCAGTATCAGTGAGAGTGTCAGTGAGTGTCATTGAGAGTGTCAAGTCAAGTCAAGCCAAAGATAGCTTTATTCGAATTCAATAAGAAATCATAAAAGCACATTAAAAGCACATTAAAATGCATAGATGCAATGAAATCCAATAATAAAATGATAGAATAATACTTTCCCCAACACAGTACATTTGAAGTAGGGGCTTACAGCATGGTAGATCTACATCTAATAATGCTTTTTAGAAACAATGAGACTGCAGTTATAGACATTTCATCTTGCAATAATTGGATCTTGAAAAAAGCGGGTCTACACTGTCTCAGGCCCCAGACCTTTAACAAGGGTAACAAGTATCTCTTCCTGTCCCAAGAATAACATTTACAAAATAAAATACAATGTATTGTTGATTGCAAAGAGGAATCGTCACATGGACATCGTATTAAGTTTTTCGACCAGTCGTGTATACCTGGAAAGGTAATCAGCCTAAAAAAAGTGCCTGTTCTCAATCGTGCCAATAACATTCTACTGTTGGACCCGGCCTCGTGGCGTGGTCCTCGCTGATCTCCGCAGCCCCGGATCTACGGGTGGAACTGGTTCCCGTCCACCCATAACTGTACATAATCCTCCTACACTGGACCTGAGACGATCCCCGGACTGCGTGCCTGCACCCGTGCACGTGACCATCAGACTCCATGTTTGCCCACCCCGGCCAGCCGGCCGCCTTCTTTCCTTTCGGCAGCCCTGGCCGCTCCTGACGGCCGCTGAGCCTGCGCGTCCGGTGCACCCAGGTCCACCCGGGGGGTGAACGACTCATCAAGTACCCGAAACCAAGACTTCCATCACACCTCCGGCCCCCTTCCGAGGAACTGGTTTCCCTCACACCTCTGAACTATCCCTGGGGGCTGGTTTCGATGGCACCTTGGGCCTCCTAGTGAGCTGGCTCCAGGTCCTGATGGGCGTCTGGGATTCCATGGGCGCATGGTCCAAAGCATCAAAGAACCAACCGCCCAGACGATCAGGCGCCTAGCCCTCGGACCTCCGGCCTCCTGCCTATGAGGGTCCGGACATCAAAGAGCTTGACGACTATAAGACAGCCTGCCTTCCACCTAGTCGGCAGTTGTATCTTGGACAAGAAAGCCCTGCTGACCTGATCGCGGCTGACTTCGAGGAGACCAGACTCTGACCCACCGAGCCCTGCTGACGACGTCGCGGCTCATCCTAGAACCTACGGAACTGAACCATCAGGGCCCTGCTGACGCTGTCGCGGCTCCCTCTTGAAGCACAAGACTTGAACATCGGAGCCCTGCTGACGCTGTTGCGGCCCCATCTACTTCCGAGTACGACGGAGTACTCCTGCCCAAGCCCTGCTGACCTCGTCGCGGCTTGACGAACTCTCTGGTCCGGCTGGACCCACGAAGCTACCTTCCTGAATAGCTTGAACCCGAAGTGAGTAGGACAGCAAGTCCCATCGCCAGCCCCGTACCCCCCAGTTTGAGGATTGAGAACTGTGCGCCGGGTACGTGGCGTGCCAGCTGGCCCTCTAAGACTGTCCCGCTTCCCCGTTCCCCTGTTACGAGACTTTCGCGATCCCTCGATCGCTGTGTATTGCTCTTTAATGAATCTTGATAAAGTCTTTCTTGATAAAGAATCACGGTGTGGTGTCTGCTCATAAGTGTGGTGTGTCGACAGTGTGTACGATCAGCCCTCCCCAGTGGGGACTCCCCCCTCGATAAGACTCGGCAGTAATTGTGGGAGAGGAGGTCCCGGGTGGTTAGGAGAATCATCTTGACCCCTGGGGTCACCGCCTTCCAACACCTACTATAACTGGACTGGTGAGAGGACAGATAAATCTGGATACCAGGACCCTGTAATAGAAGATGGTGCTCAATGACAGATACCTTCTTCCTCTCTGGTTGCCAACGTTGATCTTCCAAGAGCGCAAGGCAAAGATCCTTGAGTGCTTTTCTAGTAATGGAGGGCATTGAAGATGGAGAGTTGTAGAACTCAGGGTGGCCTATATCTATTAAAAAAGCCTTTACGTAAGAAAGCCAGTAGATGTATTTTGCCCCCTGATGTTTAACACAGTCCTGAATGGTGGCCCTGTTAAACTCAGTTGCAGCAGAAGTCCACACCTTGTGCCATAACAGTAATGGGCTTACCTTGACTAAATCTGAAATGTAGGCCAAGGCAAGCTCCTTATGACAAACATGGGTAGAAGTAGATTTTGGGACAGCTAACAAGTATCGCAGGAATGCATTTTCACTTGTTTGGATTTCCTGGCAATCTGCGATCCCCCAGATGCCAGCCCCGTATTTGGCAGTCGACACGTATTTAGCCTTATAAATATCAAGCAAGATACGTACCGGTCTGCCCCGCAGCTTATTAGCTAACTGTTTAACTGCACCAATAGCGCTGGAGAATGCTAGCTTTCTTGTGGTTACTGCTTTAGTCCATGTGCCTTTTTAATTAAAAAGGATCCCTAAGTATGAAAAAGTGCTAGTTAATCCTATCTTTGACTGTTCTAAAAAGGTGTTTCAGGATACATTTATTTTAGATGAGCAGCACATGGTGAATGTTTTCCCAATATTGATCTTTAGGCCCCTAGATCCCATGTATTCTGAGAATCTAGTTACACCTTCTGAAGGCCTACTTGAGTTCTCGTCATTATAACCGCATCATCTGCGTACAACAGTATGGGCACTGCAACATCTTCTATTTGGGGATAATCCAGGTCTTGTTCAGTTTCTAAAGCTGCAACACTGTTGATATATAAATTAAATAGAAAGGGTGCCAGGATGCAGCCCTGACGAACACCTTTCTTATTGCAAATGTAGTTGTACATTCCCCCTTTTTCCCAAATCGAACCTTTGCCCCTGCCCCTCTGTACAATTCTTTAACAAAATTAAGAATATTAAGGTCAATGCCAAGGTCTGCTAGGGTATCCCACATAACTTCGTGGCTCAAGCAGTCAAATGCTGAGCTCAGGTCAACAAAGGTCATGAATAGGTTGCCCTTTTTGGCCACCACATACTTTCCCATTATCATGGCCAAATTCAGTCCTTGTTCAACAGTACCTAGACCTGCCTTGAAGCCATACTGGAATATAAAGAGAATACCTGCTTCCTTAGCCATGTCTGTAGTCTATTTAATATAATTCTACCCGCAACTTTCATCAGGGAGTCTAGTAGCGATATAGGCCTATAACATTTGAGATTGTTTCGATATCCCTTTTTAAATATTGGCACTACAATCGCTTCCCGCCAGGTTGATGGAAATCAGTTGTTATTGCAACTATTTAGCACATTGGTCAGGAGGGGAGCCCATAAGGAGGTGTTAGCCTTATAAACATCTATCGGGACTCCGTTAGGTCCTGGAGCTTTGCTAGTAGAACTTTCTGAGATTGCTAGTTCCACTTCGGGTATGTAAAAAAAAATGTCCAAGGGAAACAGTCTCAGAGTGTTAGACTCTGCGTTTATCAAATGACCTAGACAACTGACTGAGTCATCCTTCTTATATAGGTCAGTAAAGTAATTTACCCATGCAGTTTCCTCTATGGCAATCTGTATCGAGTCCGATTTCCTTTCTACAAAAAAAGGGGCATTCACGGCCCTCCAAAAGGCAGTGTTGTCTCTCAGAGAACACGCATTATGGAGGGCTTTCCACACAGCCTCTTTCAATTCCATTTTCCTATTTTTAATTGCAGCTTTATAAAGTACTCTAGCAGACCTTATTTCTTGGAGATTTTTGGGTGTTTTTTTGAGAATTGACTTTAAAGAGGAGTGCGTTTTACTGCATTCGGCGTCAAACCAGGCTTCGGCTTTATTTCTATCGCCTTCCCTTATCGTGCCTGTTAGTTTACTACAGATTTGTCCTGTGATCTTTTGGAAAGCTATTATGACCAAGGATAGGTTAGGATTCTCATAAAGACAGGTCATAAAATCATTTAGGTGATCTGTCATTAAGGTATGCAGGAAATTAGCGGGGTCCACCCTGTTACATTTTATTGAATAACCATTAACTCTGTCCAGGGTGATCCCATGGCGATATATGTTTTCAGCCACATCGATGTTCCAGGTACAACTCTGGCCAAAATTAAAAGTTGAGCTAATTGGAAAATGGTCGCTCTTTGCAATGTCCTCAGTATTAAAACGCAGAACACTGCGATGATAACTTGTGGTAACTAGTGTAAAATCGATCACTGATCTGAAGCCCCGACCAAATAAAGGTAGGGTGAAAGGCAACCTGTGGGTTACAAAGCTCGTTTGCGAATCCTAAATCCCACGCATGTAGTAAATTATTAAGTAAGTTCCCAATCATGGTATGCTCAAACTGAGTAGAGGGATCTTCCTTAAGGTTAACCAGCCCACATGTGCCAGAGTCACAGTGGGGGCATAGGTGACAATTGTAGTCACCCGTCAATATAACACACCTCTCTGTTTGCCCAGATTCCGGTAGGTTGTGAAGGATATTATTTAAATCCTCCACAGCCTTAATTAATTCAGCCTTTGGAATATTGTTATAAAAATTGATCAGGAGAACTTGCTGATTTCCTCCTACCTTGAGCAAAAGTAGCTGATAATAGTTCCCCCCTGTGTTTAACTTTTTAACCGTTATATATTGACCATATTTGATATGAAGGTACAAAGTTCGCCTGAACTCCTGGCCCTACTAGTCTGCTTGGCTGCGGAAAAAAAAGGTGCGATAACCATTTATATGTGTCTCACACTGATCCCAACACTCCTGTAAACAAATCACATTAAAATTATCTATGAATGCCAGGAATGTAGGGTCCTTAATTTTGTTTGACAGACCTGCTACGTTCCAGGATAAAAGGGCAAGATTTCCCCTTGGTTCAGCCCTTACGCACAATGGATCTATTGAAATATAATCAGGGGTTCCATTATCCTGTAATACAGGCTCTAGACACTCTCCAGAATCCTCCATCACATCGCTTATGGCCATAGGCTGATAGGCCTTACTGTCTGCACCTACGTGGGCAGTTATGATCTTGGTAGTGTTATTTTCGTCTATCCCCTTATTTAATGGGCAGTCCGTGATAGAATTGTCTGCACCATCATTACCCCTTTTCTCAGATAGTATATTTTTGTTATGATGGACAATCAGATTGGCAATCGTATTAAACTTGCCTTGACCCTCCCTATACTCATTCAGGGTCCCTGTAGTTGTTGCCATTCAGTCTACCATCTCTAGACAACTGTACCTATTAGCAGTAGGGATTCCCCTCCAATTATCCATGTACACTTGTTCCCTGTTGGGATTTCCTCCCCAATCTTGATGTCCTACTCTGCCCTAATTCCCTCCACGGTCAAGGCCGAAATGGTTCCTTTGTGGATAAAAATATCAAAGCCGTCTAGTTTCTATACCTCTACTACTATTTTGTGTTCTCCATGAGCAGATATATTCGACCATACGTGGATCCTCAAAGTTAACCAACACACAGTCCCCTTAAGTTGTCTTCCTATCGTGCCCTACCCATGGCACCCTACGTACCATTAAAATCTTACTTAACATGTGAGGTGGTAAGGTTTGGTTAGGATTGAACCAGTAAGAAACTTTATTCATTAATGACCAACTTGGCTCCTCAATGGATTCTTCCAGTTCCGGGACCCCAGTCAAGACGACTACATAAGGGCTCGCCTCTGGGGGCAAATTAACAGCAAATGCACCCTCTGTACCAGCCCTTGTCCAATTCCCTTTAGGGTGCGGGACAGGGGCCTTGGGTAAAATCTCCTCTTACCTAAGTTGCTGAGTTGGGCCTGGGGGTCTATCGACAGATGTCTTCTCCGATACAATTGTAGGGTTAGAGTTGACTTTTTGCACTAATATTGGGGCCTTTTTAGTTGGTTAGCTTGTTTGTCCAGCATTTGGAGGTTTATTGCATGCTACCTTTTTTGCCCCGTTGCTTGGTAAATTCCTAGTGAATTTGTCAAGTTCAGCAAGCTGCTTTTCAATATGCATTAATCTGGTTTCTAGTGGTGCTAGAAAAGATTTAAGTAACTTCCCCATTCTTGCTAGAAGTTGACCTTCAGGTTCGTCCTTGCTTTCCCCATCCATGCTAACTGCTACCTCAATACTACTAGTGTCCAAAACCACATGTACATCATCTCTTAGCAATCGTTCGCAACGATTCTGTGGCGAATGTTCAGGCCCCTTCCCCCTGTCTTGTTAGATGTATCACAGGTACCCCTGGTTTTAGCAATTTTAAGTTTTTTGTCCCCTGAGATGGTCCTATTGGCACTTTTCTTTTTAGGTATTGTGCCCTCCCTCCTCTCCCTCGACTGCCTGATATTTATTTCCCCCAGCGTGCAGTTCAAATTTAGATCAGGGGTCTTCTCTAAAGCCGAAATTGACAATGGGTCTAGTAGAGGTCGGGAGTTTGACTGATCTACCCCCATTGATAGATTATGCACATCCACGTGTACATCTATCAAACCTGTTCCTTTGACAGGCTCAGGAGTACGAGCCGACGCAAAGTGCCCCATAGATGATCTTTTTGCAAGTGCTAAATCTTGGGACACTCTACGTTCCATTAGGCTAATTCCTTGATCTATGACTAAATTAGCCCTTGTTATAAAGTTGTCTAGAGTGCCTGTTAACTGAGCCCCCACCACAGTTTTACTCCTACTTCCTTGTGTAGTCATATTACAATGCGAACAATATATGTATCCACAAACAGATCTGCTCTAAAATATAATATATTAATACAAGGACACACATACAGTTCACACTATAGCAGGGAAAAGAGGGGGAGACCGGTCCGGTTTTGATCGGTCTTGAACGGGCTTAAACGGGCCCGCCCTTGGCCCAGGCTTCGCCCGGCACAAGCCCGCGCGCGCGTGTTTGAGCGTGACTAAATAGGGAGGAGAGGCGAGAAGAGGACCCAGGTGCGGCCGGTGACTCTGCCGCTTAGCAACCTGGTCCTCGCAGTCCCGATGTCCGGTCCGATGATGAGCCCCAAGTTGGCGTTATCTCCAATGTGGCAGGCGACCCGGAATGGCACAACAAATTGTCTCTGACCTCGAGCAGCTCCCGCGTAGCGGGGGCCGCGAGGCGCTATCAAGTGCTGGGAGGCGGGGCGGGAAGAGGACCCAGGTGCGGCCGGTGATTCTGCCGCTAAGCAACCTGGTCCTCGCAGTCCCGATGTCCGGTCCGATGATGAGCTCCAAGTCGGCGTTATCTCCAATGTGGCAGGCGACCCGGAATGGCAGCAACAAAGTGTCTCTGACCTCGAGCGGCTCCCGCATAGCGGGGGCCGCGAGGCGCTATCAAGTGCTGGGAGGCGGGGCGGGAAGAGGACCCAGGTGCGGCCGGTGACTATGCCGCTAAGCAACCTGGTCCTCGCAGTCCCGATGTCCGGTCTGATGATGAGCCCCAAGTTGGCGTTATCTCCAATGTGGAAGGCGACCCGGAATGGCGGCAACAAAGTGTCTCTGACCTCGAGCGGCTCCCACGTAGCGGGGGCCGCGAGGCTCTATCAAGTGCTGGGAGGCGGGGCGGGAAGAGGACCAAGGTGCGGCCGGTGACTCTGCCGCTAAGCAACCTGGTGCTCGCAATCCCGATGTCCGGTCCGATGATGAGCCCCAAGTCGGCGTTATCTCCAATGTGGCAGGCGACTCGGAATGGCGGCAACAAAGTGTATCTGACCTCAAGTGTCAGTGAGAGTGTCAGTAAGTGTCAGTGAGAGTTTCAGTGAGAGTGTCAGTGTAAGTGTGAGTATCAGTGAGAGTGTCAGTGAGAGTGTCAGTGTCAGTGAGAGTGTCAGTGAGTGTGAGTGAGAGTGGGAGTGAGAGTGTCAGTGTCAGTAAGAGTGTCAGTGAGAGTGTCAGTAAGAGTGTCATTGAGAGTGTCAGTGTCAGTGAGAGTGTCTGTGAGAGTGTCATTGAGTGTCAGAGTGAGTGTCAGTGAGAGTGTCATTGAGTGTCAGTGAGAGTGTCAGTGAGAGTGTCAGTGACAGAGAGAGTGTCAGTGAGAGTGTCAGTGCGAGTGTCAGTGTCAGTGAGAGTGTCAGCATCAGTGAGAGTGTCAGTGAGAGTGTCAGTAATAGTGTCAGTGTGAGTGTCAATGAGAGTCAGTTTCACTGTGAGTGTCAGTGAGTGTCAGTGAGAGTGTCACTGAGAGTTTCAGTGTCAGTGAGAGTGTCAGTGAGTGTGAGTGAGAGTGTGAGTGAGAGTGTCAGAGTCAGTGTCAGTGAGAGTGTCAGTGAGTGTGTCAGTGAGTGTGTCAGTGAGAGTGTCAGTGAGAGTGTCAGTGAGAGTGTCAGTGAGAGTGTCAGTGAGAGTGTCAGTGAGAGTGTCAGTTTGAGTGTCAGTGAGAGTGTCAGTGTCAGTGAGAGTGTCCGTGAGTGTGAGTGAGAGTATCAGTGTCAGTGAGTGTCAGTGAGAGTGTCATTGAGGGTGTCAGTAAGTGTGTCAGTGAGTGTGTCAGTGAGTGTGTCAGTGTCAGTGAGAGTGTCAGTGAAAGTGTCAGTGAGAGTGTCAGTGAGAGTGTCAGTGAGTGGCAGTGAGAGTGTCAGTGTCAGTGAGTATCAGTGAGAGTGTCAGTGAGAGTGTCAGTGAGAGTGAGTGTCAGTTTCAGTGTCAGTGAGAGTGTCAGTGAGAGTGTCAGTGAGAGTGTCAGTGAGAGTGTCAGTGAGAGTGTCAGTGAGAGTGTCAGTGAGTGTGAGTGAGAGTATCAGTGTCAGTGAGAGTGTCTGTGAGAGTGTCAGAGAGGGTGTCAGTAAGTGTGTCAGTGAGTGTGTCAGTGAGAGTGTCAGTGTCAGTGAGAGTGTCAGTGAAAGTGTCAGTGAGAGTGTCGATGAGAGTGTCAGTGAGTGTCAGTGAGAGTGTCAGTGAGTGTCAGTGAGTATCAGTGAGAGTGTCAGTGAGAGTGTCAGTGAGAGTGTCAGTGAGTGTCAGTGAGAGCATCAGTGAGTGTCAGTAAGAGTGTCAGTGAGTGTCAGTGAGAGTGTCAGTGAGTGTGTCAGTGAGTGTTTCAGTGAGTGTCATTGAGAGTGTCAGTGTCAGTGAGAGTGTCAGTCAGTGTGTCAGTGAAAGTGTCAGTGAGTGTCAGTGAGAGTGTCAGTGAGTGTTTCAGTGGGAATGTCAGTGAGAGTGTTAGTGGGAGTGTCATTGAGAGTGTCAGTGAGTGTCATGAGTGTCAGTGAGAGTGTCAGTGAGTGTCAGTGAGAGTGGCAGTGTCAGTGAGAGTGTCAGTGAGTCAGTTTCAGTGTGAGTGTCAGTGAGAGTGTCAGTGAGAGTGTCAGTGAGTGTCAGTAAGAGTGTCAGTGAGTGTCAGTGAGAGTGTCATTGAGTGTCAGTGAGAGTGTCAGTAAGAGTGTCGGTGAGAGTGTCAGTGTCAGTGAGAGATTCAGTGAGAGTGTCAGTGAGAGTGTCAGTGTCAGTGAGAGTGTCAGTGTCAGTGAGTGTCAGTGAGAGTGTCAGTGAAAGTGTCAGTGAGAGTGCCAGTGAGAGCTTCAGTGAGAGTTTCAGTGAGAGTGTCAGTATCAGTGAGAGTGTCAGTGAGTGTGAGTGAGAGTGTCAGTGTCAGTGAGAGTGTCAGTGAGAGTGTCCTTGAGAGTGTCAGTGTCAGTGAGAGTATCAGTGAGAGTGTCAGTGAGTATGTCAGTGAGTGTCAGTGAGAGTGTCGGTAACAGTGAGAGTGTCAGTGAGTGTGTGTCAGTGAGAGTGTCAGTGAGTGTGTCAGAGAAAGTGTCAGTGTCAGTAAGAGTGTCAGTGAGAGTGTCAGTAATGATGTAAATAATTAATTTACTCTCTTAATTTCTATGCAGATAAGTACTTAATCAATAATAACTCAATCGAAATGAAGGAAAACAGAGTCCGTGGTGTAAGAGTTTCTAAGGGTTTTATTCCTCATAAAGGAATCAGGATATCATGTTCTGACCACCACACAGGATGTCAGAAGGGATAGATGAGCGCGCTGTCGTTTATTGACAATACATAGCTTATATACTTGATTTACATCATAATGTTCAATGTAAGAGGCGTAACAGCTGAGAGAAGACAAGATAACAGTATACACGTGGTGCTAGTACATCATCAAGAGGCGTAAACTAGGCGTGAACTAGGGTGTGTGCTAGAAACGTCACTGATAGGTGACGCAAGTGGGTGGCACCAAGGGGTGGTGCTAACAGAATGTTGCAATGTCAGCAGAAATCGGAAGCTTGGATGCGCGCGCAGCTGCATGACGTGTGATGGACGGGGTGCAGGGGACTTGACATTTACACTGGCGGAAAGAGACAGAAGTCTGGCATGTCAGATCAACTTGTGCTTCTATCATATCTGATATCTGATGTTTAGGAACTAAGCTATCTGGGCAGAAAGGTCTCTAGAGCAGAAGCTATTCTATACTTGCTGTGAGTGCGTGTATAAGCGCCTGAGTGTCTGTATGAGAAGCGTGGGGGCATGGGGCCTTCCATGGAAGCATGGCAACAGAGGCTATGAATTACTTGCATAAAGACAGGTCGGCCCTTTAGCCCTGTAGCTGAGGAAGGATGTTTACTGAAGCTAGCAGGCTGGAATGTATCTTCGGGGAGGAAAACAGATAACTCGAAGATTATAGTCAATCTTGGCAGGCAGCAGGCTGAGCTGAGCACGGAGGGCCGCGCTAGAAGTAAGTCAGAGTTCACGGGTACGGGGGCTGCTTGGGCAGAGGCCCTCGCAGTCAGAAGCCAGAAAAGAGGCTCGGTGGCAGAGATTCAGGGCCTACTTTCAGCCAGGCTGAAAAACGTAGGAGTACACTTCAAAAAGACGTTGGCATAGCATACTTAGGAACGGACCATCAAACCCATTCATGGTGGGTCTGAAAGAGGACAAGTTAACGTTGGACGCAAATGTATTTGCGTCTTCATAGCTGGTACAGGAGGGAAGTTACATGCACTTTTAACTCGTACATGGAGTCGGTGGGGTACTCGCTAGGGAACACAACATGACCATAAAATTTATATTACCTCATTCCCTCCTTGTTCCCTACGGACCCTTCATGATATATCGATCCTCATAAATCGATCAGTTTGTTCTTGTAACATTATATGTTCGTCTTTCTTTCTTTGACTGTTTGAGAGGCAACTGGAATGCTCAATGCAGGATGTGGCACACAGTCCACATATCGCTGGCCCACACTGCAGGCACAGGCAACAACTGAATACTATAACAAGGCCAATGCCTAGGAAGGATAAGATCTTCCATCCCCAAGCTGTTAACGTAGTCCAGAACCAACCGGACCAAGTCCAGGTGCCTGGATTCTGATGTATCTGATTTGCAATTTTATGTAAACGGGTGATAGCTTGATAGACAGATGGTGCGTTTTGTGGAATGAAAACACAGCAACTTGACCCGATGACCTTACAGGCTCCACCTCTATCTGCCAAGATGACGTCAATCACAAGGCGATTTTGAAGGACAACAGTCCGTATAGCAGACTGCTCCTCTGTTAAGTTACCTAGAGCGGAGGCAGTTTCGTTCACTACTGCTTCGAGTGTTCTCGTTAATCTGCGTATTAATTTACTGTTTTGGACAGGCCCTAGGAAGAAAAAGAATCCTTTATTGAAATCAGTGTACTGTTCCCATGCCGTTTCTGTGTAGTCGACAAGGGGAATATCTCTTTTGGGTCTATTCGGTGCTAGATTCGTATTTCTATGGTAATCAGGGGGAGCTAGAAAAACAGGTGGCAGGAGGAAGGCAATGTAACAGGTACCATCCCAATCTGGAGGCAAACGTATGTATGCGGTATGACCACAAACAAAGTAGGAATGACTGATAGCTTTAAAGGACGATTTACCATGGTCACTGAACTCGACCACAGTAGTGCATTTACTATGACCTACGTGTACTGAACCTTTCTTGCTAACACATAATTCACCTGTGACTGGTAGTACTAACATATGGGGCAGAACTGGAGCAGTTTCAGATTCAACAGTGAGGATCATAAGGCTAATTGTGTAATTACCTAATCCATATACTTCATTTTCTAGATCAGTTCCTATTCGAGTGGGAAGTCCCTCTTTATCAGGATAACAGACGTTGAGCAGGACTAAGTTCAAGTTTCCCCAAACCCAGCCCCCATCGAAAACAGCAATATCAGGATCTAAAGAATTAATTATTTTAAACCATGCTCCACAGGAGCCATTGTGAGTGAATGGGTACGGAAAGAGAGGCAGAGCTCCCTTGTAATTCTGGTAGGGAGGGAGTCGGCCACATATCCAACAGTCTGTAGCATTATTTGTCTGATGGGAATGGTGTAACATACTAATGAATGTATTGTTGCGCAGCGCAAGTCTGTAAGAGAGTTCATGTGCGGGAAGTTCACTAAAAGTGTGTTCAGCAGAGACATTGTAAGCAGATTGTTCACGCCTGAAAATAGGCCAGTACATAGGAAGCAGAATGCTGGCAATAATAATTAGAATACTCAGAATAAACATGATTATTAGTGTCACTATGCAGTGACTACGAAGTGATTTGCAATATGTTCTTCTCTTTTCCTCTCTCTCTCTAACTCGATCTAGGGGATACATGTCAGAAACTATTTAACCGATTCACCTAGGGGAGGACTTAAACAATTAAACTGTCTGACTTGCTAGATCGAAGCTTCATACGGTAAAGTTCTTGAGGAGTCTTTTCTCTTTTAGGCACAGTAACGTCTTGTGCTTCAACACAGTCTTTGGTGGGGGTGGACGAGTCAGAGTCCTGTTTCAGTCCGTTTTTTAGTTCATTGCATAGTTTGATGTGACTCGTGTGGACCCACCCCTTTCTCCCCTCGATTTTCACGGCGGTCCTGGTGGTAAGCAGAACGGTCTTTGGAGACTTCCAGCGGGGCTCCAGCGGACTTTTCCGGTCGAAATTCCGGACGAGTACCAGGTCCCCTGGACGGACCTCATGCGCCTTTACATCGGTGTTGTCAGGGAAGGCTGCGGCAACCTGTGAACGACATGATTGGAGTGCAGACATCAAGGAGGCAAGGTAATCTGTCAACATGTTACAATCAATATCAGTGATCTTTTTCGGAACGGGCGTCCCCCACATATTCGGCGGTCTGCCAAAGACCACTTCGTACGGGGATAGCCCTGATCTCGAGTGGGCGACCATTCTCATGTAGAATAGTGCCACGGGCAGGGCGACTATCCAGTCGACCCCTTTTTCCTGACAGATCTTGGCAAGACGGATTTTTAGTGTCTGATTATGCCTTTCTACAAGGCCAGCTGCTTCGGGATGTCGGACACAGTGGAACCTCCACTGATATCCTAGCAAGAGGGAAACTTGTCTCATCAGCTCGGACGAGAACGGCTGTCCGTTATCTGAATACACGACACGGGGCAAACCGTACCGTGGGAAGAATTCACGAACCAACTGTCTGGCAGTGGTCGGAGCAGTATAGTCTGGGACTGGGTATGCTTCGGTCCAGCGGGACAGAGCACAAACAATTACAAGGACATACTTAAATCCTCTACAGCTATTCATCTGGATATAATCCATCTGGAGGACTTCAAAAGGGTGATCGGGAGGATGAAATCCACCTTGCTCAACAGGGACACTTTTACCTGGATTGAACTGACAACAGATCATGCAAGTACGCACTTTCTGTTTTGCTGCTGCTCGTAAGTGTTTGTTGTACCAGAGATTCTGTAAACTGTCTAACATGGCTTTCTCTCCAAGATGGGCAGGACTATGTGCTGTATTTATCATGACTTGAACCATTGAGTCGGGGAGAAACCATATAGATTTTCCCTTCGTCACCCAACCTTGATCTGTCTGAATCCCTCCTAGTTCAGTCCATTTCTTTATCTCCTCTGGAGTAGCATGTGTCTGGATATCAATTACATCTAGGGCGGGATCTCTAACTGCCATACACTGGGTCTGGACTATTGTCTTTGTCACATCAGTAGTCTGGGTGTGAGTCAGTGCTGTATGTTTTGCTGTCTGGTCTGCCAGGTCGTTACCCTGGGAAACAGAATCTGTGACTTTAGTATGTGCCTTACACTTCATGACTGATATGCCCGAGGGCAAATGTATTGCTTCTAACAGTGCTTGAATGAGGGGGCCATGTTGGATCTTGGCCCCATGGGAAGTCAGAAAACCTCGTTCTTGCCAGAGGACTCCGAAGTCGTGTACAACTCCGAAGGCATAGCGGGAATCTGTGTATATGTTAACATTTCTGTTCTTGGCTAGAATACAGGCTCGAGTCAGAGCGATGAGCTCTGCCGCTTGAGCAGACAGTGTGTCAATACGATGTGTTTCTTTAATTTCAGTTTCAGTGGTCACGGCGTACGCGGCCACTAATTCTCCTGTACTTGTTCTCATGCATGAACCATCCACATAAAGTGTCAGGTCTGGATTTGTCAATGGGACATCTGTTAAGTCTCGTCTAGGCTTAGTTACTGCATTAATTATTTCTATACAATCATGCGGAGCTGGATCTGTCATAACTGTAGGTAACAGTGTTGCTGGGTTCAGGATGCTGCAACGTCTGATTTCTATGTGTGGCTGGAATAGTGTTAATTCATAACCTGTCAGTCGTGCTATAGTTAAGTGTTGAGTCTGGGTTCTGTTTAACAAAACCTCTACAGAATGTGGTACTTGAACTGTTAACTGATGACCTAAAACAATTGAATCACTTTGTCTTATTGCTAACGCTGTTGCTGCTACTGACTTTAAGCACGCAGGGAGTGCTTGAGCTACTGAATCCAATGTACTAGAAAAATAAGCACAAGGCTTATGTGAACCTGCTTGGTCTTGAGTGAGGACAGACAACGCTGTGCCATCACGTTCTGTAACAAAAAGTGTAAACGGTTTGCTGTAACATGGTGTCGCTAAAACTGGTGCTTGGCATAAAACTTTCTTTAATTCTTCAAAAGCTTGTGTGTGTTCCTGAGTCCAAGGGAGGACAGTCGAAGTCGCTGCCTCCTGTGTCGTTAACTGGATGAGTGGTTTAGCTAGAAATGCATACTGGGGAATCCATTGTCTGCAGTACGAGGTGAGGCCTATGAAGGCCCGCACTTCCTTTTGTGTCTTGGGTTGCGGCATGTTCACAATTAACTGAATGCGATCGGGAGTGAGCTG
This sequence comes from Lissotriton vulgaris, assembly GCF_964263255.1. Classification (NCBI taxonomy): domain Eukaryota; kingdom Metazoa; phylum Chordata; class Amphibia; order Caudata; family Salamandridae; genus Lissotriton; species Lissotriton vulgaris. The sequence continues at coordinate 712,414,070 of NC_141694.1, forward strand.
TCTCCCCACTTTGGACAGCAAGTGACCCAAGTACACAACTTGCTGAACACAGAATTGTAGCTTCGAAGGAGACACCTTGTGTCCCTTGTCGGCCAGGAAATGTAAAACTGTCAGTGATGCTTTTTCACATTCGGGCTCACTTCGTGCGGTGATCAGCAGATCATCGACGTATTGTAGTAAAGCGGTGTTAACTGGCATTTGAATACAATCTAGTTGTCTTTTCAGTGCTTGACTATAGATGCTGGGGCTTTCTGTGAATCCTTGAGGTGCGCGCGAAAATTTGAAACTGCGTCCATTTAAACAGAATCCGAAGAGATATTGGCTCTCTGGATCAATAGGCACGCTGAAGAAGGCGTTCTTGAGATCAATTACAGTAAAGAACGTTGCTTCTGAATCAATAGCAGTCAAGAGAGATGATATATCGGGGACCACAGGATACTGTGGGATAATGCATTTATTCAATTCTCGAAGATCAATCACCAGCCGATATACTGGCGGTGCATTGGGATCAGTACGTTTAAGAATCGGAATGATGGGTGAGTTACAGATATTGGAGTCGGTCTCGACGACCACTCCTTGGGCAATGAGCTCTTCAATGATTTTCAGTAAAGCCGCTACAGCATCGGGTGGTAACTTGTATTGTCTGATTCTGGGTAATACAACACCTGCCTTGAGGGTAACGCGGTATGGTGTAATGTGCATACATCCTACATCAGTTGGGCCTTTTGCCCACAAGTAATCAGGTACATTTTTCAATCTGACGTCAAACTCACGAAGGACGTAATGACCCTTGAAATCCCGCAGAAAGAGTCTAACCCCCTCCGGGGAGCAGCATATTATAGCTCCTAGAGCCTTCAGTGTTTTAATTCCTAACAGATTTTCCGGACATGATTTTGTTAGTAACAGGTCTGTAACGCGTGATAATGGACCCACAGCCAGGGGAACTGGTTCTGATACTTCATTTACAATAGGTTGTCCTGAAAAACCAAGGGAAACATTTTGTGAGCCTGAGAGGGGTGCCCCTGGAACTTCGTCATGACTTATTGTAGTGCGACTTGCCCCTGTGTCAATTAAAAACTTTCTATCTTTCCCCAATACTTGACTGTGTACATAAGGACCTTCTTGATCTACAGGAATCTCGATAAGAGGCAAGCCACCTTCCCTCTCTAGGCTGTTTCATGTATATCGGGAATATTCGGGGTAAGCAGACTGGGCATACTGGTACATCTGTTGTGAGACTTGCTGAGTTGCAGCAATGGGCTGTGGCTGTGGTACTGCTACGGTCTGTGCTGTCTGTGCAGATGCATGCATGGGCTGTGTATTCTGTGTAGACTGATGCTGGTTATGGTCTTGTCTAGGCGGATGCGGTCTCTCTTTAGTTTTACCTGTCGCTATGTTATGTTTCAGAACTGCACATTCGTGTACGTAGTGACCTGGCTGCTTGCAATAATTGCATGTCCCTTTAACAGGAGCTCCAGCGTGACTTGTCTGGGTCGTACCTTTCCTGTGACTGTCGGATGGGACCGTCTGGGCTACTAACATTTTCATTTTCGTGTCTTTCATGCGCTTCTGTTCCTGATCTTGTTCTTCCCTAATTCTATTCTGGTGATATTGTAACATTTGTAACATCTGGGATGGCGTATTTGCTTGCCATGTACTCTCGACTTTATACACTCTATTTTTAACTAACGGTAGGGAATTCTCGACTAACTTTGATACAAAAAGATGTGGGTACGACTCGCTACTTGGCTGGAGGCCACTATTGATAATAAAACATTTCTCGAATCTTGAATAAAAGTCGCTAGTATCTTCATCATGTTTCTGTTTACAGGACGAGATTGCATCCCAATCCTCCTTTCTAGTTGTCAATAATCTGGGCAGGACCTGTACTATCAAACCTGGTAATGCTTTAGTTTTGTCCCCAAGGCCTAACCCTGGAACCCGTTTTTTCTCTTCGTCTTCTATTTCTGCCCAGGCAATCTTTGTGTCTCCCACCTCCCATTCCTTTTCCTTTAATTTCTCGAATATACCCGTAGGCAATAATACTTTCAACATTTTCATGATATCATCATATGTGTAGTCCCCCATTAATAACATGTCTTTAAGCTCTCTATGGAAACCTGCAGGGTCTTTATCATGGCATGGTACTAATTTCTTCATTTCTAACAGTTCTAATTTAGTCAGAGGCGTGTGCACATACACGCGTTTCAAAACCTTGTCCTCACCCATAACAGGGTGTACTTCTCGTAAGGGGTTCTGACTTTCAATACCACCCCCGCACTGCATATGGTACATTTTCCTTTCTGGAGGTGGGGCGGGGACATATTCAGGACTTACAAAGGTATCATATCTGCGTCGTTGTTCTAGAATTATTTGAACTAATTTAGTGCTTAGGCCTCTCCATCTATCCATCAGTAGTGCTTCTAGTGTCTCATGTAAGGGACCTGGATCGGAATAATGTTTTCTGTACTTAATGAGAAGGTGCTGAATCATATATACCCCTGCTAATTTCTGTTCGTCGGGGGAGAGGTTCAGAAATGTCTGTGCTACGGTGTCATCATTATATATGTCTGCATTTTCGGCCCATGATACCGCTGATCGGGCTAATTCTTGTTCATCCATAGAATTGAGTACATGGTACCCCACTCGATCTCGAAGCCGTTTATCAGTTTCCTGGAACTGATGCTCAGCAGAATTCGGATTCGTTAAGGCAGAGAAGAAAACTCTCTTGCTTTCTGGACGGATACCCTTCCTAAGATAAGTTCCCTTACCTACATATGCTATAGTGCTTGTAGTCGGTTCTAGTTCTTCAGATTCTTCTTCCTCCTCGGAGGGAGCCTTTTCTTTCTCTTTCTCGTGTACTGCTATCACTGCTTTCTTAATCTTTTTATACATGGCCTCTATGCAATTTTGTCTGTCATGTTTTCCATCAGCTATATTTTGACCCCACTTGTTCAATGCATCTAATTCACTCTGATCTGTTCCGGGCCTGTCTCGTTCTCTTATTAGACAATTTATGAAAAATCGTAGTATCAGTGCTTGCATGTTAACTTTCTGTTTCTCCAGGGCATCCTTAATACTGTCGGGGTCCTTTCCCGTTTGAACGAACTCATATATTCTATCTAGGCGCTCCTTCATTCCTGCATAACATAACAAACTATCAGTAGCAGATCTTAACCGTAAAGACGCTAATATCATTAAGTCGTCCTGTCCAGGTTCTGGATCATATCTACAAACTGACATATTTTCTTTTAGTGCATCAAGACGGGATGAATTAGAAGAACGGGGGGATCTGTGCGTAAGAGGACTCTGCATACCTCTGAGATTTAATCTGTGAGTCGGTGGCGGGGTCTGGAGACCCGCGGTCGCACCTCCTGAAGCGGAAACTTGGGCATTATCTCTGTGTGTAGTCAGTATCTGAATTTGTCTTTTAGTAGGATCTGATTGAAGTGGTTTCGGCAGATCAGTTTTAGGTGAGGGAAGTGGCGGAGCTGGCGGAACGGAACTAGTCTTTTTCGGTGTCGGCTGAGAGTGATCTTGGGGGGCAGTACCACCCCCGGCCCTGTCAGTAGGCAGGGCACGAACAGGCAGATTGGTGTAAGCTGGCGCTACATCTTCGAGATATGAATTTAGGAATATGTCTTTAGTAGTCTTATGCATTACTTTAGTTGGAACTAATGGTGACGGCAAATTTTTCGGTATTTCTGAAATGGCGTCAGGGGTACCATCGGCCAAAAGATACATGTTGTTCACTTTGCCATTTTGGATACGATCTATTTGTTCTACTTTTACTCGAATTCCCTCAGTAACTAATTCGTTTTCTTGGGCCTTTTCTGATTCTTTAAGCCTGTCTTCTCTACGGAGTGCTCTATCAGCACGCTTACGTGATTCCTTACGCCAAAATTCTATGGCGTCTTTCTGAGATTGTCTAGCTTTCTTTTTCCGTAATATTTCTTCTACCTTTATGATGCACTCGGCATCCCATGTTCCGTTAACTGGCCATCGGTATCTTTCCTCTAGGTGCTTGGTATAATCTGTCCATAACTCTAGATACAAGATGGCGTCTATGCCATGCTTATTATACATGAAATTACCTGGAGTGTCCCTAGGGGGGATTGGAATCTCTTCCTCTAACATCCCTTTCCTAGTTCCTATCTGCTTTAATTTGTTAAAAAACGGCATTGTGCCTACTTGATACTGAAATGCTTGATCCTTAATACTTAATTTCGCCTGTAACTATTTAAACAAAAAAAACACAATAATGCACAAAAACAATCACATTCATACCACGACATTAATCACATGAAACATTTAAAGACATAGCTAACTTCCCCCTACTCTGAATGTACCGCTCAACGATACAGATACACTGCTGTAACAGTGCAGAAATTCGGAATACTTTATATACTGCTAAACAGTACAGATACACTGCCTAAAAACAGTGCAGACCGGACTTGCGTACCCAAACCCGTCTAGATACGACCCAGCAATGGTACTCACCGGGAAGCACGGAAAACAGAAGGCCTCGGAAAACTCGACTGGACTCGACTCGGAACTTCGGAAAACTTCGGAAAACTTCGGAAAACTTCGGAAAACTTCGGAAAACTTCGGAAAACTGGTGGGCCTCTTCACACCTCGGACCTTGCTTCCTTCGGCTGGGCTCTGGTCGGGATCCTCCGCACTCCTCACCGCCTCGTCTGGGCACTGATCGCAGTCTTCGTCACCTCCGTGTGTCAGAGGGGGATGCAGGAAATCCTGCCAGTACACGTGTGGTCCGTCTAACTGATGGCAGGGGACACGGATTGCAACGCACCTTCCGGCGCGTGAGGTGGGGGAGGGGTCCCTATTCGGGCGCCAAAATGATGTAAATAATTAATTTACTCTCTTAATTTCTATGCAGATAAGTACTTAATCAATAATAACTCAATCGAAATGAAGGAAAACAGAGTCCGTGGTGTAAGAGTTTCTAAGGGTTTTATTCCTCATAAAGGAATCAGGATATCATGTTCTGACCACCACACAGGATGTCAGAAGGGATAGATGAGCGCGCTGTCGTTTATTGACAATACATAGCTTATATACTTGATTTACATCATAATGTTCAATGTAAGAGGCGTAACAGCTGAGAGAAGACAAGATAACAGTATACACGTGGTGCTAGTACATCATCAAGAGGCGTAAACTAGGCGTGAACTAGGGTGTGTGCTAGAAACGTCACTGATAGGTGACGCAAGTGGGTGGCACCAAGGGGTGGTGCTAACAGAATGTTGCAATGTCAGCAGAAATCGGAAGCTTGGATGCGCGCGCAGCTGCATGACGTGTGATGGACGGGGTGCAGGGGACTTGACATTTACACTGGCGGAAAGAGACAGAAGTCTGGCATGTCAGATCAACTTGTGCTTCTATCATATCTGATATCTGATGTTTAGGAACTAAGCTATCTGGGCAGAAAGGTCTCTAGAGCAGAAGCTATTCTATACTTGCTGTGAGTGCGTGTATAAGCGCCTGAGTGTCTGTATGAGAAGCGTGGGGGCATGGGGCCTTCCATGGAAGCATGGCAACAGAGGCTATGAATTACTTGCATAAAGACAGGTCGGCCCTTTAGCCCTGTAGCTGAGGAAGGATGTTTACTGAAGCTAGCAGGCTGGAATGTATCTTCGGGGAGGAAAACAGATAACTCGAAGATTATAGTCAATCTTGGCAGGCAGCAGGCTGAGCTGAGCACGGAGGGCCGCGCTAGAAGTAAGTCAGAGTTCACGGGTACGGGGGCTGCTTGGGCAGAGGCCCTCGCAGTCAGAAGCCAGAAAAGAGGCTCGGTGGCAGAGATTCAGGGCCTACTTTCAGCCAGGCTGAAAAACGTAGGAGTACACTTCAAAAAGACGTTGGCATAGCATACTTAGGAACGGACCATCAAACCCATTCATGGTGGGTCTGAAAGAGGACAAGTTAACGTTGGACGCAAATGTATTTGCGTCTTCATAGCTGGTACAGGAGGGAAGTTACATGCACTTTTAACTCGTACATGGAGTCGGTGGGGTACTCGCTAGGGAACACAACATGACCATAAAATTTATATTACCTCAGTAAGAGTGTCATTGAGAGTGTCAGTGTCAGTGAGAGTGTCAGTGAGAGTGTCATTGAGTGTCAGAGTGAGTGTCAGTGAGAGTGTCATTGAGTGTCAGTGAGAGTGTCAGTGAGAGTGTCAGTGACAGAGAGAGTGTCAGTGAGAGTGTCAGTGCGAGTGTCAGTGTCAGTGAGAGTGTCAGCATCAGTGAGAGTGTCAGTGAGAGTGTCAGTAATAGTGTCAGTGTGAGTGTCAGTGAGAGTCAGTTTCACTGTGAGTGTCAGTGAGAGTGTCACTGAGAGTTTCAGTGTCAGTGAGAGTGTCAGTGAGTGTGAGTGAGAGTGTGAGTGAGAGTGTCAGAGTCAGTGTCAGTGAGAGTGTCAGTGAGTGTGTCAGTGAGTGTGTCAGTGAGAGTGTCAGTGACAGTGTCAGTGACAGTGTCAGTGAGAGTGTCAGTGAGAGTGTCAGTGAGAGTGTCAGTTTGAGTGTCAGTGAGAGTGTCAGTGTCAGTGAGAGTGTCCGTGAGTGTGAGTGAGAGTATCAGTGTCAGTGAGAGTGTCAGTGAGAGTGTCATTGAGGGTGTCAGTAAGTGTGTCAGTGAGTGTGTCAGTGAGTGTGTCAGTGTCAGTGAGAGTGTCAGTGAAAGTGTCAGTGAGAGTGTCAGTGAGAGTGTCAGTGAGTGTCACTGAGAGTGTCAGTGAGTGTCAGTGAGAGTGTCAGTGAGAGTGTCAGTGTCAGTGTCAGTGAGTGTGAGTGAGAGTATCAGTGTCAGTGAGAGTGTCAGTGAGAGTGTCAGAGAGGGTGTCAGTAAGTGTGTCAGTGAGTGTGTCAGTGAGAGTGTCAGTGTCAGTGAAAGTGTCAGTGAAAGTGTCAGTGAAAGTGTCAGTGAGAGTGTCGATGAGAGTGTCAGTGAGTGTCAGTTAGAGTGTCAGTGAGTGTCAGTGAGTGTCAGTGAGAGTGTCAGTGAGAGTGTCAGTGAGAGAGTCAGTGAGTGTCAGTAAGAGTGTCAGTGAGTGTCAGTGAGAGTGTCAGTGAGTGTGTCAGTGAGTGTTTCAGTGAGTGTCATTGAGAGTGTCAGTGTCAGTGAGAGTGTCAGTCAGTGTGTCAGTGAAAGTGTCAGTGAGTGTCAGTGAGTGTCAGTGAGTGTTTCAGTGGGAATGTCAGTGAGAGTGTTAGTGGGAGTGTCAGTGAGAGTGTCAGTGAGTGTCATGAGTGTCAGTGAGAGTGTCAGTGAGTGTCAGTGAGAGTGTCAGTGAGAGTGTCAGTGTCAGTGAGAGTGTCAGTGAGTCAGTTTCAGTGTGTCAGTGAGAGTGTCAGTGAGTGTCAGTAAGAGTGTCAGTGAGTGTCAGTGAGAGTGTCATTGAGTGTCAGTGAGAGTGTCAGTAAGAGTGTCGGTGAGAGTGTCAGTGTCAGTGAGAGATTCAGTGAGAGTGTCAGTGAGAGTGTCAGTGTCAGTGAGAGTGTCAGTGTCAGTGAGTGTCAGTGAGAGTGTCAGTGAAAGTGTCAGTGAGAGTGCCAGTGAGAGCTTCAGTGAGAATGTCAGTGAGAGTGGCAGTGAGAGTATCAGTGAGAGTGTCGGTGAGTGTCAGTGAGAGTGTCAGTGAGAGTGTCAGTATCAGTGAGAGTGTCAGTGAGTGTGAGTGAGAGTGAGAGTGTCAGTGTCAGTGAGAGTGTCAGTGAGAGTGTCCTTGAGAGTGTCAGTGTCAGTGAGAGTATCAGTGAGAGTGTCAGTGAGTGTGTCAGTGAGTGTCAGTGAGCGTGTCGGTAACAGTGAGAGTGTCAGTGAGTGTGTCAGTGAGAGTGTCAGTGAGTTTGTCAGAGAAAGTGTCAGTGAGAGTGTCAGTGTCAGTAAGAGTGTCAGTGAGAGTGTCAGTAAGAGTGTCATTGAGAGTGTCAGTGTCAGTGAGAGTGTCAGTGAGAGTGTCATTGAGTGTCAGAGTGAGTGTCAGTGAGAGTGTCATTGAGTGTCAGTGAGAGTGTCAGTGACAGAGAGAGTGTCAGTGAGAGTGTCAGTGCGAGTGTCAGTGTCAGTGAGAGTGTCAGCATCAGTGAGAGTGTCAGTGAGAGTGTCAGTAATAGTGTCAGTGTGAGTGTCAGTGAGAGTCAGTTTCACTGTGAGTGTCAGTGAGAGTGTCAGTGAGAGTGTCACTGAGAGTTTCAGTGTCAGTGAGAGTGTCAGTGAGTGTAAGTGAGAGTGTGAGTGAGAGTGTCAGAGTCAGTGTCAGTGAGAGTGTCAGTGAGTGTGTCAGTGAGAGTGTCAGTGAGAGTGTCAGTGACAGTGTCAGTGAGAGTGTAAGTGAGAGTGTCAGTGACAGTGTCAGTGAGAGTGTCAGTGAGAGTGTAGTGAGAGTGTCAGTGTCAGTGAGAGTGTCTGTGAGTGTGAGTGAGAGTATCAGTGTCAGTGAGAGTGTCAGTGAGAGTGTCATTGAGGGTGTCAGTAAGTGTGTCAGTGAGTGTGTCAGTGAGTGTGTCAGTGTCAGTGAGAGTGTCAGTGAAAGTGTCAGTGAGAGTGTCAGTGAGAGTGTCAATGAGTGTCAGTGAGAGTGTCAGTGTCAGTGAGTATCAGTGAGAGTGTCAGTGAGAGTGTCAGTGAGAGTGAGTGTCAGTTTCAGTGTCAGTGAGAGTGTCAGTTTTAGTGCCAGTTTTCGTGTCAGTGAGAGTGTCAGTGAGAGTGTCAGTGAGAGTGTCAGAGAGGGTGTCAGTAAGTGTGTCAGTGAGTGTGTCAGTGAGAGTGTCAGGGTCAGTGAGAGTGTCAGTGAAAGTGTCAGTGAGAATGTCAGTGAAAGTGTCAGTGAGAGTGTCTGTGAGTGTCAGTGAGAGTGTCAGTGAGTGTTTCAGTGGGAGTGTCAGTGAGAGTGTTAGTGGGAGTGTCAGTGAGAGTGTCAGTGAGTGTCATGAGTGTCAGTGAGAGTGTCAGTGAATGTCAGTGAGAGTTTCAGTGAGAGTGTCAGTGTCAGTGAGAGTGTCAGTGAGTCAGTTTCAGTGTGAGTGTCAGTGAGAGTGTCAGTGAGAGTGTCAGTGAGTGTCAGTAAGAGTGTCAGTGAGTGTCAGTGAGAGTGTCATTGAGTGTCAGTGAGAGTGTCAGTAAGAGTGTCGGTGAGAGTGTCGGTGTCAGTGAGAGATTCAGTGAGAGTGTCAGTGAGAGTGTCAGTGTCAGTGAGAGTTTCAGTGAGAATGTCAGTGTCAGTGAGTGTCAGTGAGAGTGTCAGTGAAAGTGTCAGTGAGTGTTTCAGTGAGTGTCATTGAGAGTGTCAGTGTCAGTGAGAGTGTCAGTCAGTGTGTCAGTGAAAGTGTCAGTGAGAGTGTCTGTGAGTGTCAGTGAGAGTGTCAGTGAGTGTTTCAGTGGGAGTGTCAGTGAGAGTGTTAGTGGGAGTGTCAGTGAGAGTGTCAGTGAGTGTCATGAGTGTCAGTGAGAGTGTCAGTGAATGTCAGTGAGAGTTTCAGTGAGAGTGTCAGTGTCAGTGAGAGTGTCAGTGAGTCAGTTTCAGTGTGAGTGTCAGTGAGAGTGTCAGTGAGAGTGTCAGTGAGTGTCAGTAAGAGTGTCAGTGAGTGTCAGTGAGAGTGTCATTGAGTGTCAGTGAGAGTGTCAGTAAGAGTGTCGGTGAGAGTGTCGGTGTCAGTGAGAGATTCAGTGAGAGTGTCAGTGAGAGTGTCAGTGTCAGTGAGAGTGTCAGTGAGAATGTCAGTGTCAGTGAGTGTCAGTGAGAGTGCCAGTGAGAGCTTCAGTGAGAATGTCAGTGAGAGTGTCAGTGAGAGTATCAGTGAGAGTGTCAGTGAGTGTCAGTGAGAGTTTCAGTGAGAGTGTCAGTATCAGTGAGAGTGTCAGTGAGTGTGAGTAAGAGTGTCAGTGAGTGTCAGTGAGAGTGTCAGTGAGTGTGTCAGTGAGTGTCAGAGTGAGTGTCAGTGAGAGTGTCATTGAGTGTCAGTGAGAGTGTCAATGAGAGTGTCAGTGTCAGTGAGAGTGTCAGTGAGAGTGTCTGTGAGAGTGTCAGTGTCAGTGAGAGTATCAGTGAGAGTGTCAGTGAGTGTGTCAGTGAGTGTCAGTGAGAGTGTCGGTAACAGTGAGAGTGTCAGTGAGTGTGTCAGTGAGAGTGTCAGTGAGTGTGTCAGAGAAAGTGTCAGTGAGAGTGTCAGCGTCAGTGAGAGTGTCAGTAAGAGTGTCAGTGAGTGTCAGTGAGAGTGTCAGTGAGGGTGTCAGTAGGTGTGTCAGTGAGTGTGTCAGTGAGTGTGTCAGTGAGAGTGTCAGTGTCAGTGAGAGTGTCAATGAAAGTGTCAGTGAGAGTGTCAGTGAGAGAGTCAGTGAGTGTCAGTGAGAGTGTCAATGAGTATCAGTGAGTATCAGTGAGAGTGTCAGTGAGAGTGTCAGTGAGAGTGAGTGTCAGTTTCAGTGTCAGTGAGAGTGTCAGTTTCAGTTTCAGTTTCAGTGTCAGTGTGTGTCAGTGAGAGTGTCAGTGAGAGTGAGTGAGAGTATCAGTGTCAGTGAGATTGTCAGAGAGAGTGTCAGAGAGGGTGTCAGTGTGTCAGTGTCAGTGAGAGTGTCAGTGAGAGTGTCATTGAAAGTGTCAGTGAGAGTGTCGATGAGAGTGTCAGTGAGTGTCAGTGAGAGTGTCAGTGAGTGTCAGTGAGTATCAGTGAGAGTGTCAGTGAGAGTGTCAGTAAAAGTGTCAGTGAGAGTGTCAGTGAGTGTCACTGAGAGTGTCAGGGAGAGTGTCAGGGAGTGTCAGTAAGAGTGTCAGTGAGTGTCAGTGAGAGTGTCATTGATTGTCAGTGAGAGTGTCAGTGAGAGTGTCAGTGTCAGAGATTCAGTGAGAGTGTCAGTGAGAGTTACAGTGTCAGTGAGAGTGTCAGTGTCATTGAGTGTCAGTGAGAGTGTCAGTGAAAGTGTCAGTGAGAGTGTCATTGAGAGCATCAGTGAGAGTGTCAGTGAGAGTGTCAGTGAGAGTATCAGTGAGAGTGTCAGTGAGTGTCAGTGAGAGTTTCAGTGAGAGTGTCAGTATCAGTGAGAGTGTCAGTGAGTGTGAGTGAGAGTGTCAGTGTCAGTGTCAGTGAGAGTGTCAGTGAGAGTGTCGGTGAGAGTGTGAGTGAGAGTGTCAGTGAGAGTGTCAGTGAGAGTATCAGTGAGAGTGTCAGTGAGAGTGTCAGTGAGTGTGAGTGAGAGTGTCGGTATCAGTGAGAGTGTCAGTGTGTCAGTGAGAGTGTCAGTGAGTGTGTCAGAGAAAGTGTCAGTGAGAGTGTCAGTGTCAGTGAGAGTGTCAGTAAGTGTCAGAGAAAGTGTCAGTGAGAGTGTCAGTGAGAGTGTCAGTGAGAGTGTCAGTGTCAGTGAGAGGGTCAGTGTCAGTGAGAGTGTCAGGGAAAGTGTCAGTGAGAGTGTCAGTGAGAGTGTCAGTGAGAGTGTCAGTGAGAGCGTCAGTTTGAGTGTCAGTGAGAGTGTCAGTGTCAGTGACAGTGTCCGTGAGTGTGAGTGAGAGTATCAGTGTCAGTGAGAGTGTCAGTGAGAGTGTCAGTGAGGGTGTCAGTAAGTGTGTCAGTGAATGTGTCAGTGAGTGTGTCAGTGAGAGTGTCAGTGTCAGTGAGAGTGTCAGTGGGAGTCTCAGTGAGTGTGTCAGTGAGTGTGTCAGTGAGTGTGTCAGTGTCAGTGAGAGTGTCAGTGAAAGTGTCAGTGAGAGTGTCAGTGAGAGTGTCAATGAGTGTCAGTGAGAGTGTCAGTGTCAGTGAGTATCAGTGAGAGTGTCAGTGAGAGTGTCAGTGAGAGTGAGTGTCAGTTTCAGTGTCAGTGAGAGTGTCAGTTTTAGTGTCAGTTTTAGTGTCAGTGAGAGTGTCAGTGAGAGTGTCAGTGAGAGTGTCAGTGTCAGTGAGTGTGAGTGAGAGTATCAGTGTCAGTGAGAGTGTCAGTGAGAGTGTCAGAGAGGGTGTCAGTAAGTGTGTCAGTGAGTGTGTCAGTGAGAGTGTCAGTGTCAGTGAGAGTGTCAGTGAAAGTGTCAGTGAGAGTGTCGATGAGAGTGTCAGTGAGTGTCAGTGAGAGTGTCAGTGAGTGTCAGTGAGTATCAGTGAGAGTGTCAGTGAGTGTCAGTGAGAGAGTCAGTGAGTGTCAGTAAGAGTGTCAGTGAGTGTCAGTGAGAAAGTCAGTGAGAGTGTCAGTGAGTGTTTCAGTGAGTGTCATTGAGAGTGTCAGTGTCAGTGAGAGTGTCAGTCAGTGTGTCAGTGAAAGTGTCAGTGAGAGTGTCTGTGAGTGTCAGTGAGAGTGTCAGTGAGTGTTTCAGTGGGAGTGTCAGTGAGAGTGTTAGTGGGAGTGTCAGTGAGAGTGTCAGTGAGTGACATGAGTGTCAGTGAGAGTGTCAGTGAATGTCAGTGAGAGTTTCAGTGAGAGTGTCAGTGTCAGTGAGAGTGTCAGTGAGTCAGTTTCAGTGTGAGTGTCAGTGAGAGTGTCAGTGAGAGTGTCAGTGAGTGTCAGTAAGAGTGTCAGTGAGTGTCAGTGAGAGTGTCATTGAGTGTCAGTGAGAGTGTCAGTGAGAGTGTCGGTGAGAGTGTCGGTGTCAGTGAGAGATTCAGTGAGAGTGTCAGTGAGAGTGTCAGTGTCAGTGAGAGTGTCAGTGTCAGTGAGAGTGTCAGTGTCAGTGAGTGTCAGTGAGTGTCAGTGAATGTGTCAGTGAGAGTGCCAGTGAGAGCTTCAGTGAGAATGTCAGTGAGAGTGTCAGTGAGAGTATCAGTGAGAGTGTCAGTGAGTGTCAGTGAGTTTCAGTGAGAGTGTCAGTATCAGTGAGAGTGTCAGTGAGTGTGAGTAAGAGTGTCAGTGAGTGTCAGTGAGAGTGTCAGTGAGTGTGTCAGTGAGTGTCAGAGTGAGTGTCAGTGAGAGTGTCATTGAGTGTCAGTGAGAGTGTCAGTGAGAGTGTCAGTGTCAGTGAGAGTGTCAGTGAGAGTGTCCGTGAGAGTGTCAGTGTCAGTGAGAGTATCAGTGAGAGTGTCAGTGAGTGTGTCAGTGAGTGTCAGTGAGAGTGTTGGTAACAGTGAGAGTGTCAGTGAGTGTGTCAGTGAGAGTGTCAGTGAGTGTGTCAGAGAAAGTGTCAGTGAGAGTGTCAGCGTCAGTGAGAGTGAGAGTGTCAGTAAGAGTGTCAGTGAGTGTCAGTGAGAGTGTCAGTGAGTGTCAGTGAGGGTGTCAGTAGGTGTGTCAGTGAGTGTGTCAGTGAGTGTGTCAGTGAGAGTGTCAGTGTCAGTGAGAGTGTCAGTGAAAGTGTCAGTGAGAGTGTCAGTGAGAGAGTCAGTAAGTGTCAGTGAGAGTGTCAGTGAGTGAGAATGTCAGTGAGTGTCAGTGAGTGTCAGTGAGAGTGAGTGTCAGTTTCAGTGTCAGTGAGAGTGTCAGTTTCAGTTTCAGTTTCAGTGTCAGTGTGTGTCAGTGAGAGTGTCAGTGAGAGTGTCAGTGAGAGTGTCAGTGAGAGTGTCAGTGAAAGTGTCAGTGAGAGTGTCAGTGAGTGTCACTGAGAGTGTCAGGGAGAGTGTCAGGGAGTGTCAGTAAGAGTGTCAGTGAGTGTCAGTGAGAGTGTCATTGATTGTCAGTGAGAGTGTCAGTGAGAGTGTCAGTGTCAGAGATTCAGTGAGAGTGTCAGTGAGAGTTACAGTGTCAGTGAGAGTGTCAGTGTCAGTGAGTGTCAGTGAGAGTGTCAGTGAAAGTGTCAGTGAGAGTGTCATTGAGAGCATCAGTGAGAGTGTCAGTGAGAGTGTCAGTGAGAGTGTCAGTGAGTGTCAGTGAGAGTTTCAGTGAGAGTGTCAGTATCAGTGAGAGTGTCAGTGAGTGTGAGTGAGAGTGTCAGTGTCAGTGTCAGTGAGAGTGTCAGTGAGAGTGTCGGTGAGAGTGTGAGTGAGAGTGTCAGTGAGAGTATCAGTGAGAGTGTCAGTGAGAGTGTCAGTGAGTGTGAGTGAGAGTGTCGGTATCAGTGAGAGTGTCAGTGTGTCAGTGAGAGTGTCAGTGAGTGTGTCAGAGAAAGTGTCAGTGAGAGTGTCAGTATCAGTGAGAGTGTCAGTGAGAGTGTCAGTGAGTGTCAGAGAAAGTGTCAGTGAGAGTGTCAGTGAGAGTGTCAGTGAGAGTGTCAGTGTCAGTGAGAGTGTCAGTGTCAGTGAGAGTGTCAGTGAAAGTGTCAGTGAGAGTGTCAGTGAGAGTGTCAGTGAGAGTGTCAGTGAGAGCGTCAGTTTGAGTGTCAGTGAGAGTGTCAGTGTCAGTGACAGTGTCCGTGAGTGTGAGAGTATCAGTGTCAGTGAGAGTGTCAGTGAGAGTGTCAGTGAGGGTGTCAGTAAGTGTGTCAGTGAATGTGTCAGTGAGTGTGTCAGTGAGAGTGTCAGTGTCAATGAGAGTGTCAGTGGGAGTGTCAGTGAGTGTGTCAGTGAGTGTGTCAGTGAGTGTGTTAGTGTCAGTGAGAGTGTCAGTGAAAGTGTCAGTGAGAGTGTCAGTGAGAGTGTCAATGAGTGTCAGTGAGAGTGTCAGTGAGTATCAGTGAGAGTGTCAGTGAGAGTGTCAGTGAGAGTGAGTGTCAGTTTCAGTGTCAGTGAGAGTGTCAGTTTTAGTGTCAGTTTTAGTGTCAGTGAGAGTGTCAGTGAGAGTGTCAGTGAGAGTGTCAGTGTCAGTGTCAGTGAGTGTGAGTGAGAGTATCAGTGTCAGTGAGAGTGTCAGTGAGAGTGTCAGAGAGGGTGTCAGTAAGTGTGTCAGTGAGTGTGTCAGTGAGAGTGTCAGTGTCAGTGAGAGTGTCAGTGAAAGTGCCAGTGAGAGTGTCGATGAGAGTGTCAGTGAGTGTCAGTGAGAGTGTCAGTGAGTGTCAGTGAGTATCAGTGAGAGTGTCAGTGAGTGTCAGTGAGTGTCAGTAAGAGTGTCAGTGAGTGTCAGTGAGAGTGTCAGTGAGAGTGTCAGTGAGAGTGTCAGTGAGTGTCATTGAGAGTGTCAGTGTCAGTGAGAGTGTCAGTCAGTGTGTCAGTGAAAGTGTCAGTGAGAGTGTCTGTGAGTGTCAGTGAGAGTGTCAGTGAGTGTTTCAGTGGGAGTGTCAGTGAGAGTGTTAGTGGGAGTGTCAGTGAGAGTGTCAGTGAGTGTCATGAGTGTCAGTGAGAGTGTCAGTGAATGTCAGTGAGAGTTTCAGTGAGAGTGTCAGTGTCAGTGAGAGTGTCAGTGAGTCAGTTTCAGTGTGAGTGTCAGTGAGAGTGTCAGTGAGAGTGTCAGTGAGTGTCAGTAAGAGTGTCAGTGAGTGTCAGTGAGAGTGTCATTGAGTGTCAGTGAGAGTGTCAGTGAGAGTGTCGGTGAGAGTGTCGGTGTCAGTGAGAGATTCAGTGAGAGTGTCAGTGAGAGTGTCAGTGTCAGTGAGAGTGTCAGTGTCAGTGAGAGTGTCAGTGTCAGTGAGTGTCAGTGAGTGTCAGTGAAAGTGTCAGTGAGAGTGCCAGTGAGAGCTTCAGTGAGAATGTCAGTGAGAGTGTCAGTGAGAGTATCAGTGAGAGTGTCAGTGAGTGTCAGTGAGTTTCAGTGAGAGTGTCAGTATCAGTGAGAGTGTCAGTGAGTGTGAGTAAGAGTGTCAGTGAGTGTCAGTGAGAGTGTCAGTGAGTGTGTCAGTGAGTGTCAGAGTGAGTGTCAGTGAGAGTGTCATTGAGTGTCAGTGAGAGTGTCAGTGAGAGTGTCAGTGTCAGTGAGAGTGTCAGTGAGAGTGTCCGTGAGAGTGTCAGTGTCAGTGAGAGTATCAGTGAGAGTGTCAGTGAGTGTGTCAGTGAGTGTCAGTGAGAGTGTCGGTAACAGTGAGAGTGTCAGTGAGTGTGTCAGTGAGAGTGTCAGTGAGTGTGTCAGAGAAAGTGTCAGTGAGAGTGTCAGCGTCAGTGAGAGTGAGAGTGTCAGTAAGAGTGTCAGTGAGTGTCAGTGAGAGTGTCAGTGAGTGTCAGTGAGGGTGTCAGTAGGTGTGTCAGTGAGTGTGTCAGTGAGTGTGTCAGTGAGAGTGTCAGTGTCAGTGAGAGTGTCAGTGAAAGTGTCAGTGAGAGTGTCAGTGAGAGAGTCAGTGAGTGTCAGTGAGAGTGTCAATGAGTATCAGTGAGTATCCGTGAGAGTGTCAGTGAGAGTGTCAGTGAGAGTGAGTGTCAGTTTCAGTGTCAGTGAGAGTGTCAGTTTCAGTTTCAGATCCAGGGTGTGTCAGTGAGAGTGTCAGTGAGAGTGTCAGTGAGAGTGTCAGTGAGAGTGTCAGTGAGAGTAAGTGAGAGTATCAGTGTCAGTGAGATTGTCAGAGAGAGTGTCAGAGAGAGTGTCAGAGAGGGTGTCAGTAAGTGTGAGAGTGAGTGTGTCAGTGTCAGTGTCAGTGAGAGTGTCAGTGAGAGTGTCATTGAAAGTGTCAGTGAGAGTGTCGATGAGAGTGTCAGTGAGTGTCAGTGAGAGTGTCAGTGAGTGTCAGTGAGTATCAGTGAGAGTGTCAGTGAGAGTGTCAGTGAAAGTGTCAGTGAGAGTGTCAGTGAGTGTCACTGAGAGTGTCAGGGGGAGTGTCAGGGAGTGTCAGTAAGAGTGTCAGTGAGTGTCAGTGAGAGTGTCATTGATTGTCAGTGAGAGTGTCAGTGAGAGTGTCAGTGTCAGAGATTCAGTGAGAGTGTCAGTGAGAGTTACAGTGTCAGTGAGAGTGTCAGTGTCAGTGAGTGTCAGTGAGAGTGTCAGGTAAAGTGTCAGTGAGAGTGTCATTGAGAGCATCAGTGAGAGTGTCAGTGAGAGTGTCAGTGAGAGTATCAGTGAGAGTGTCAGTGAGTGTCAGTGAGAGTTTCAGTGAGAGTGTCAGTATCAGTGAGAGTGTCAGTGAGTGTGAGTGAGAGTGTCAGTGTCAGTGTCAGTGAAAGTGTCAGTGAGAGTGTCGGTGAGAGTGTGAGTGAGAGTGTCAGTGAGAGTATCAGTGAGAGTGTCAGTGAGAGTGTCAGTGAGTGTGAGTGAGAGTGTCGGTATCAGTGAGAGTGTCAGTCTGTCAGTGAGAGTGTCAGTGAGTGTGTCAGAGAAAGTGTCAGTGAGAGTGTCAGTGTCAGTGAGAGTGTCAGTGAGAGTGTCAGTGAGTGTCAGAGAAAGTGTCAGTGAGAGTGTCAGTGAGAGTGTCAGTGAGAGTGTCAGTGTCAGTGAGAGTGTCAGTGAGAGTGTCAGTGAAAGTGTCAGTGAGAGTGTCAGTGAGAGTGTCAGTGAGAGTGTCAGTGAGAGCGTCAGTTTGAGTGTCAGTGAGAGTGTCAGTGTCAGTGACAGTGTCCGTGAGTGTGAGTAAGAGTATCAGTGTCAGTGAGAGTGTCAGTGAGGGTGTCAGTAAGTGTGTCAGTGAATGTGTCAGTGAGTGTGTCAGTGAGAGTGTCAGTGTCAGTGAGAGTGTCAGTGAAAGTGTCAGTGAGAGTGTCAGTGAGAGTGTCAGTGAGGGTGTCAGTAAGTGTGTCAGTGAATGTGTCAGTGAGTGTGTCAGTGAGAGTGTCAGTGTCAGTGAGAGTGTCAGTGAAAGTGTCAGTGAGAGTGTCAGTGATAGTGTCAGTGAGTGTCAGTGAGAGTGTCAGTGAGAGTGTCAGTGAGTATCAGTGAGGGTGTCAGTGAGAGTGAGTGTCAGTTTCAGTGTGAGTGAGAGTGTCAGTTTCAGTGTCAGTGAGAGTGTCAGTGTGTGTCAGTGAGAGTGTCAGTGAGAGTGTCAGTTTCAGTGTCAGTGAGAGTGTCAGTAAGAGTGTCAGTGTCAGTGAGAGTGTCAGTGAGTGTGAGTGAGAGTATCAGTGTCAGTGAGAGTGTCAGTGAGAGTGTCAGAGAGGGTGTCAGTAAGTGTGTCAGTGAGTGTGTCAGTGAGTGTGTCAGTGAGAGGGTCAGTGTCAGTGAGAATGTCAGTGAAAGTGTCAGTGAGTGTCAGTGAGAGTGTCAGTGAGAGTGGAGTGTCAGTGAGAGTGTTAGTGGGAGTGTCAGTGAGAGTGTCAGTGAGTGTCAGTGAGAGTGTCAGTGAGTGTCAGTGAGTGTCAGTGAGAGTGTCAGTGAGTGTCAGTGAGTATCAGTGAGAGTGTCAGTGAGTGTCAGTGAGAGTGTCATTGAGTGTCAGTGAGAGTGTCAGTGAGAGTGTCGGTGAGAGTGTCGGTGTCAGTGAGAGATTCAGTGAGAGTGTCAGTGAGAGTGTCAGTGTCAGTGAGAGTGTCAGTGTCAGTGAGAGTGTCAGTGTCAGTGAGTGTCAGTGAGTGTCAGTGAAAGTGTCAGTGAGAGTGCCAGTGAGAGCTTCAGTGAGAATGTCAGTGAGAGTGTCAGTGAGAGTATCAGTGAGAGTGTCAGTGAGTGTCAGTGAGTTTCAGTGAGAGTGTCAGTATCAGTGAGAGTGTCAGTGAGTGTGAGTAAGAGTGTCAGTGAGTGTCAGTGAGAGTGTCAGTGAGTGTGTCAGTGAGTGTCAGAGTGAGTGTCAGTGAGAGTGTCATTGAGTGTCAGTGAGAGTGTCAGTGAGAGTGTCAGTGTCAGTGAGAGTGTCAGTGAGAGTGTCCGTGAGAGTGTCAGTGTCAGTGAGAGTATCAGTGAGAGTGTCAGTGAGTGTGTCAGTGAGTGTCAGTGAGAGTGTCGGTAACAGTGAGAGTGTCAGTGAGTGTGTCAGTGAGAGTGTCAGTGAGTGTGTCAGAGAAAGTGTCAGTGAGAGTGTCAGCGTCAGTGAGAGTGAGAGTGTCAGTAAGAGTGTCAGTGAGTGTCAGTGAGAGTGTCAGTGAGTGTCAGTGAGGGTGTCAGTAGGTGTGTCAGTGAGTGTGTCAGTGAGTGTGTCAGTGAGAGTGTCAGTGTCAGTGAGAGTGTCAGTGAAAGTGTCAGTGAGAGTGTCAGTGAGAGAGTCAGTGAGTGTCAGTGAGAGTGTCAATGAGTATCAGTGAGTATCCGTGAGAGTGTCAGTGAGAGTGTCAGTGAGAGTGAGTGTCAGTTTCAGTGTCAGTGAGAGTGTCAGTTTCAGTTTCAGATCCAGGGTGTGTCAGTGAGAGTGTCAGTGAGAGTGTCAGTGAGAGTGTCAGTGAGAGTGTCAGTGAGAGTGAGTGAGAGTATCAGTGTCAGTGAGATTGTCAGAGAGAGTGTCAGAGAGAGTGTCAGAGAGGGTGTCAGTAAGTGTGAGAGTGAGTGTGTCAGTGTCAGTGTCAGTGAGAGTGTCAGTGAGAGTGTCATTGAAAGTGTCAGTGAGAGTGTCGATGAGAGTGTCAGTGAGTGTCAGTGAGAGTGTCAGTGAGTGTCAGTGAGTATCAGTGAGAGTGTCAGTGAGAGTGTCAGTGAAAGTGTCAGTGAGAGTGTCAGTGAGTGTCACTGAGAGTGTCAGGGGGAGTGTCAGGGAGTGTCAGTAAGAGTGTCAGTGAGTGTCAGTGAGAGTGTCATTGATTGTCAGTGAGAGTGTCAGTGAGAGTGTCAGTGTCAGAGATTCAGTGAGAGTGTCAGTGAGAGTTACAGTGTCAGTGAGAGTGTCAGTGTCAGTGAGTGTCAGTGAGAGTGTCAGGTAAAGTGTCAGTGAGAGTGTCATTGAGAGCATCAGTGAGAGTGTCAGTGAGAGTGTCAGTGAGAGTATCAGTGAGAGTGTCAGTGAGTGTCAGTGAGAGTTTCAGTGAGAGTGTCAGTATCAGTGAGAGTGTCAGTGAGTGTGAGTGAGAGTGTCAGTGTCAGTGTCAGTGAAAGTGTCAGTGAGAGTGTCGGTGAGAGTGTGAGTGAGAGTGTCAGTGAGAGTATCAGTGAGAGTGTCAGTGAGAGTGTCAGTGAGTGTGAGTGAGAGTGTCGGTATCAGTGAGAGTGTCAGTCTGTCAGTGAGAGTGTCAGTGAGTGTGTCAGAGAAAGTGTCAGTGAGAGTGTCAGTGTCAGTGAGAGTGTCAGTGAGAGTGTCAGTGAGTGTCAGAGAAAGTGTCAGTGAGAGTGTCAGTGAGAGTGTCAGTGAGAGTGTCAGTGTCAGTGAGAGTGTCAGTGAGAGTGTCAGTGAAAGTGTCAGTGAGAGTGTCAGTGAGAGTGTCAGTGAGAGTGTCAGTGAGAGCGTCAGTTTGAGTGTCAGTGAGAGTGTCAGTGTCAGTGACAGTGTCCGTGAGTGTGAGTAAGAGTATCAGTGTCAGTGAGAGTGTCAGTGAGGGTGTCAGTAAGTGTGTCAGTGAATGTGTCAGTGAGTGTGTCAGTGAGAGTGTCAGTGTCAGTGAGAGTGTCAGTGAAAGTGTCAGTGAGAGTGTCAGTGAGAGTGTCAGTGAGGGTGTCAGTAAGTGTGTCAGTGAATGTGTCAGTGAGTGTGTCAGTGAGAGTGTCAGTGTCAGTGAGAGTGTCAGTGAAAGTGTCAGTGAGAGTGTCAGTGATAGTGTCAGTGAGTGTCAGTGAGAGTGTCAGTGAGAGTGTCAGTGAGTATCAGTGAGGGTGTCAGTGAGAGTGAGTGTCAGTTTCAGTGTGAGTGAGAGTGTCAGTTTCAGTGTCAGTGAGAGTGTCAGTGTGTGTCAGTGAGAGTGTCAGTGAGAGTGTCAGTTTCAGTGTCAGTGAGAGTGTCAGTAAGAGTGTCAGTGTCAGTGAGAGTGTCAGTGAGTGTGAGTGAGAGTATCAGTGTCAGTGAGAGTGTCAGTGAGAGTGTCAGAGAGGGTGTCAGTAAGTGTGTCAGTGAGTGTGTCAGTGAGTGTGTCAGTGAGAGGGTCAGTGTCAGTGAGAATGTCAGTGAAAGTGTCAGTGAGTGTCAGTGAGAGTGTCAGTGAGAGTGGAGTGTCAGTGAGAGTGTTAGTGGGAGTGTCAGTGAGAGTGTCAGTGAGTGTCAGTGAGAGTGTCAGTGAGTGTCAGTGAGTGTCAGTGAGAGTGTCAGTGAGTGTCAGTGAGTATCAGTGAGAGTGTCAGTGAGTGTCAGTAAGAGTGTCAGTGTCTGTGAGTGTCAGTGAGAGTGTCAGTGAGTGTGCCAGTGAGTGTTTCAGTGAGTGTCATTGAGAGTGTCAGTGTCAGTGAGAGTGTCAGTGTGTCAGTGAAAGTGTCAGTGAGAGTGTCAGTGAGTGTCAGTGAGACTGTCAGTGAGAGTGGGAGTGTCAGTGAAAGTGTTAGTGGGAGTGTCAGTGAGAGTGTCAGTGAGTGCCATGAGTGTCAGTGAGAGTGTCAGCGTCAGTGAGAGTGAGAGTGTCAGTAAGAGTGTCAGTGAGTTCCTATTATTTTTAATTGCAGCTTTATAAAGTACTCTAGCAGACCTTATTTCTTGGAGATTTTTGGGTGTTTTTTTGAGAATTGACTTTAAAGAGGAGTGCGCTTTACTGCATTCGGCGTCAAACCAGGCTTCGGCTTTATTTCTATCGCCTTCCCTTATCGTGCCTGTTAGTTTACTACAGATTTGTCCTGTGATCTTTTGGAAAGCTATTATGACCAAGGATAGGTTAGGATTCTCATAAAGACAGGTCATAAAATCATTTAGGTGATCTGTCATTAAGGTATGCAGGAAATTAGCGGGGTCCACCCTGTTACATTTTATTGAATAACCATTAACTCTGTCCAGGGTGATCCCATGGCGATATATGTTTTCAGCCACATCGATGTTCCAGGTACAACTCTGGCCAAAATTAAAAGTTGAGCTAATTGGAAAATGGTCGCTCTTTGCAATGTCCTCAGTATTAAAACGCAGAACACTGCGATGATAACTTGTGGTAACTAGTGTAAAATCGATCACTGATCTGAAGCCCCGACCAAATAAAGGTAGGGTGAAAGGCAGCCTGTGGGTTACAAAACTCGTTTGCGAATCCTAAATCCCACTCGTGTAGTAAATTATTAAGTAAGTTCCCAATCATGGTATGCTCAAAGTGAGTAGAGGGATCTTCCTTAAGGTTAACCAGCCCACATGTGCCAGAGTCACAGTGGGGGCATAGGTGACAATTGTAGTCACCCGTCAATATAACACACCTCTCTGTTTGCCCAGATTCCGGTAGGTTGTGAAGGATATTATTTAAATCCTCCACAGCCTTAATTAATTCAGCCTTTGGAACATTGTTATAAAAATTGATCAGGAGAACTTGCTGATTTCCTCCTACCTTGAGCAAAAGTAGCTGATAATAGTTCCCCCGTGTTTAACTTTTTAACCGTTATATATTGACCATATTTGATATGAAGGTACAAAGTTCGCCTGAACTCCTGGCCCTACTAGTCTGCTTGGCTGCGGAAAAAAAAGGTGCGATAACCATTTATATGTGTCTCACACTGATCCCAACACTCCTGTAAACAAATCACATTAAAATTATCTATGAATGCCAGGAATGTAGGGTCCTTAATTTTGTTTGACAGACCTGCTACGTTCCAGGATAAAAGGGCAAGATTTCCCCTTGGTTCAGCCCTTACGCACAATGGATCTATTGAAATATAATCAGGGGTTTCATTATCCTGTAATACGGGCTCTAGACACTCTCCAGAATCCTCCATCACATCGCTTATGGCCATAGGCTGATAGGCCTTACTGTCTGCACCTACGTGGGCAGTTATGATCTTGGTAGTGTTATTTTCGTCTATCCCCTTATTTAATGGGCAGTCCGTGATAGAATTGTCTGCACCATCATTACCCCTTTTCTCAGATAGTATATTTTTGTTATGATGGACAATCAGATTGGCAATCGTATTAAACTTGCCTTGACCCTCCCTATACTCATTTAGGGTCCCTGTAGTTGTTGCCATTCAGTCTACCATCTCTAGACAACTGTACCTATTAGCAGTAGGGATTCCCCTCCAATTATCCATGTACACTTGTTCCCTGTTGGGATTTCCTCCCCAATCTTGATGTCCTACTCTGCCCTAATTCCCTCCACGGTCAAGGCCGAAATGGTTCCTTTGTGGATAAAAATATCAAAGCCGTCTAGTTTCTATACCTCTACTACTATTTTGTGTTCTCCATGAGCAGATATATTCGACCATACGTGGATCCTCAAAGTTAACCAACACACAGTCCCCTTAAGTTGTCTTCCTATCGTGCCCTACCCATGGCACCCTACGTACCATTAAAATCTTACTTAACATGTGAGGTGGTAAGGTTTGGTTAGGATTGAACCAGTAAGAAACTTTATTCATTAATGACCAACTTGGCTCCTCAATGGATTCTTCCAGTTCCGGGACCCCAGTCAAGACGACTACATAAGGGCTCGCCTCTGGGGGCAAATTAACAGCAAATGTACCCTCTGTACCAGCCCTTGTCCAATTCCCTTTAGGGTGCGGGACAGGGGCCTTGGGTAAAATCTCCTCTTACCTAAGTTGCTGAGTTGGGCCTGGGGGTCTATCGACAGATGTCTTCTCCGATACAATTGTAGGGTTAGAGTTGACTTTTTGCACTAATATCGGGGCCTTTTTAGTTGGTTAGCCTGTTTGTCCAGCATTTGGAGGTTTATTGCATGCTACCTTTTTTGCCCCGTTGCTTGGTAAATTCCTAGTGAATTTGTCAAGTTCAGCAAGCTGCTTTTCAATATGCATTAATCTGGTTTCTAGTGGTGTTAGAAAAGATTTAAGTAACTTCCCCATTCTTGCTAGAAGTTGACCTTCAGGTTCGTCCTTGCTTTCCCCATCCATGCTAACTGCTACCTCAATACTACTAGTGTCCAAAACCACATGTACATCATCTCTTAGCAATCGTTCGCAACGATTCTGTGGCGAATGTTCAGGCCCCTTCCCCCTGTGTTGTTAGATGTATCACAGGTACCCCTGGTTTTAGCAATTTTAAGTTTTTTGTCCCCTGAGATGGTCCTATTGGAACTTTTCTTTTTAGGTATTGTGCCCTCCCTCCTCTCCCTCGCCTGCCTGATATTTATTTCCCCCAGCGTGCAGTTCAAATTTAGATCAGGGGTCTTCTCTAAAGCCGAAATTGACAATGGGTCTAGTAGAGGTCGGGAGTTTGACTGATCTACCCCCATTGATAGATTATGCACATCCACGTGTACATCTATCAAACCTGTTCCTTTGACAGGCTCAGGAGTATGAGCCGACGCAAAGTGCCCCATAGATGATCTTTTTGCAAGTGCTAAATCTTGGGACACTCTACGTTCCATTAGGCTAATTCCTTGATCTATGACTAAATTAGCCCTTGTTATAAAGTTGTCTAGAGTGCCTGTTAACTGAGCCCCCACCACAGTTTTACTCCTACTTCCTTGTGTAGTCATATTACAATGCGAACAATATATGTATCCACAAACAGATCTGCTCTAAAATATAATATATTAATACAAGGACACACATACAGTTCACACTATAGCAGGGAAAAGAGGGGGAGACCGGTCCGGTTTTGATCGGTCTTGAACGGGCTTAAACGGGCCCGCCCTTGGCCCAGGCTTCGCCCGGCACAAGCCCGCGCGCACGTGTTTGAGCGTGACTAAATAGGGAGGAGAGGCGGGAAGAGGACCCAGGTGCGGCCGGTGACTCTGCCGCTTAGCAACCTGGTCCTCGCAGTCCCGATGTCCGGTCCGATGATGAGCCCCAAGTTGGCGTTATCTCCAATGTGGCAGGCGACCCGGAATGGCGCAACAAATTGTCTCTGACCTCGAGCAGCTCCCGCGTAGCGGGGGCCGCGAGGCGCTATCAAGTGCTGGGAGGCGGGGCGGGAAGAGGACCCAGGTGCGGCCGGTGACTATGCCGCTAAGCAACCTGGTCCTCGCAGTCCCGATGTCCGGTCCGATGATGAGCCCCAAGTTGGCGTTATCTCCAATGTGGAAGGCGACCCGGAATGGCGGCAACAAAGTGTCTCTGACCTCGAGCGGCTCCCACGTAGCGGGGGCCGCGAGGCTCTATCAAGTGCTGGGAGGCGGGGCGGGAAGAAGACCAAGGTGCGGCCGGTGACTCTGCCGCTAAGCAACCTGGTGCTCGCGATCCCGATGTCCGGTCCGATGATGAGCCCCAAGTCGGCGTTATCTCCAATGTGGCAGGCGACTCGGAATGGCGGCAACAAAGTGTATCTGACCTCAAGTGTCAGTGAGAGTGTCAGTAAGTGTCAGTGAGAGTTTCAGTGAGAGTGTCAGTGTAAGTGTGAGTATCAGTGAGAGTGTCAGTGAGAGTGTCAGTGTCAGTGAGAGTGTCAGTGAGTGTGAGTGGGAGTGAGAGTGTCAGTGTCAGTAAGAGTGTCAGTGAGAGTGTCAGTAAGAGTGTCATTGAGAGTGTCAGTGTCAGTGAGAGTGTCTGTGAGAGTGTCATTGAGTGTCAGAGTGAGTGTCAGTGAGAGTGTCATTGAGTGTCAGTGAGAGTGTCAGTGAGAGTGTCAGTGACAGAGAGAGTGTCAGTGAGAGTGTCAGTGCGAGTGTCAGTGTCAGTGAGAGTGTCAGCATCAGTGAGAGTGTCAGTGAGAGTGTCAGTAATAGTGTCAGTGTGAGTGTCAATGAGAGTCAGTTTCACTGTGAGTGTCAGTGAGTGTCAGTGAGAGTGTCACTGAGAGTTTCAGTGTCAGTGAGAGTGTCAGTGAGTGTGAGTGAGAGTGTGAGTGAGAGTGTCAGAGTCAGTGTCAGTGAGAGTGTCAGTGAGTGTGTCAGTGAGTGTGTCAGTGAGAGTGTCAGTGAGAGTGTCAGTGAGAGTGTCAGTGAGAGTGTCAGTGAGAGTGTCAGTTTGAGTGTCAGTGAGAGTGTCAGTGTCAGTGAGAGTGTCCGTGAGTGTGAGTGAGAGTATCAGTGTCAGTGAGTGTCAGTGAGAGTGTCATTGAGGGTGTCAGTAAGTGTGTCAGTGAGTGTGTCAGTGAGTGTGTCAGTGTCAGTGAGAGTGTCAGTGAAAGTGTCAGTGAGAGTGTCAGTGAGAGTGTCAGTGAGTGGCAGTGAGAGTGTCAGTGTCAGTGAGTATCAGTGAGAGTGTCAGTGAGAGTGTCAGTGAGAGTGAGTGTCAGTTTCAGTGTCAGTTTCAGTGTCAGTTTCAGTGTCAGTGAGAGTGTCAGTGAGAGTGTCAGTGAGAGTGTCAGTGAGAGTGTCAGTGAGTGTGAGTGAGAGTATCAGTGTCAGTGAGAGTGTCTGTGAGAGTGTCAGAGAGGGTGTCAGTAAGTGTGTCAGTGAGTGTGTCAGTGAGAGTGTCAGTGTCAGTGAGAGTGTCAGTGAAAGTGTCAGTGAGAGTGTCGATGAGAGTGTCAGTGAGTGTCAGTGAGAGTGTCAGTGAGTGTCAGTGAGTGTCAGTGAGTATCAGTGAGAGTGTCAGTGAGAGTGTCAGTGAGAGTGTCAGTGAGAGTGTCAGTGAGAGCATCAGTGAGTGTCAGTAAGAGTGTCAGTGAGTGTCAGTGAGAGTGTCAGTGAGTGTGTCAGTGAGTGTTTCAGTGAGTGTCATTGAGAGTGTCAGTGTCAGTGAGAGTGTCAGTCAGTGTGTCAGTGAAAGTGTCAGTGAGTGTCAGTGAGAGTGTCAGTGAGTGTTTCAGTGGGAATGTCAGTGAGAGTGTTAGTGGGAGTGTCATTGAGAGTGTCAGTGAGTGTCATGAGTGTCAGTGAGAGTGTCAGTGAGTGTCAGTGAGAGTGTCAGTGTCAGTGAGAGTGTCAGTGAGTCAGTTTCAGTGTGAGTGTCAGTGAGAGTGTCAGTGAGAGTGTCAGTGAGTGTCAGTAAGAGTGTCAGTGAGTGTCAGTGAGAGTGTCATTGAGTGTCAGTGAGAGTGTCAGTAAGAGTGTCGGTGAGAGTGTCAGTGTCAGTGAGAGATTCAGTGAGAGTGTCAGTGAGAGTGTCAGTGTCAGTGAGAGTGTCAGTGTCAGTGAGTGTCAGTGAGAGTGTCAGTGAAAGTGTCAGTGAGAGTGCCAGTGAGAGCTTCAGTGAGAGTTTCAGTGAGAGTGTCAGTATCAGTGAGAGTGTCAGTGAGTGTGAGTGAGAGTGTCAGTGTCAGTGAGAGTGTCAGTGAGAGTGTCCTTGAGAGTGTCAGTGTCAGTGAGAGTATCAGTGAGAGTGTCAGTGAGTATGTCAGTGAGTGTCAGTGAGAGTGTCGGTAACAGTGAGAGTGTCAGTGAGTGTGTCAGTGAGAGTGTCAGTGAGTGTGTCAGAGAAAGTGTCAGTGTCAGTAAGAGTGTCAGTGAGAGTGTCAGTAAGAGTGTCATTGAGAGTGTCAGTGTCAGTGAGAGTGTCAGTGAGAGTGTCATTGAGTGTCAGAGTGAGTGTCAGTGAGAGTGTCATTGAGTGTCAGTGAGAGTGTCAGTGAGAGTGTCAGTGACAGAGAGAGTGTCAGTGAGAGTGTCAGTGCGAGTGTCAGTGTCAGTGAGAGTGTCAGCATCAGTGAGAGTGTCAGTGAGAGTGTCAGTAATAGTGTCAGTGTGAGTGTCAGTGAGAGTCAGTTTCACTGTGAGTGTCAGTGAGAGTGTCACTGAGAGTTTCAGTGTCAGTGAGAGTGTCAGTGAGTGTGAGTGAGAGTGTGAGTGAGAGTGTCAGAGTCAGTGTCAGTGAGAGTGTCAGTGAGTGTGTCAGTGAGTGTGTCAGTGAGAGTGTCAGTGACAGAGAGAGTGTCAGTGAGAGTGTCAGTGCGAGTGTCAGTGTCAGTGAGAGTGTCAGCATCAGTGAGAGTGTCAGTGAGAGTGTCAGTAATAGTGTCAGTGTGAGTGTCAATGAGAGTCAGTTTCACTGTGAGTGTCAGTGAGTGTCAGTGAGAGTGTCACTGAGAGTTTCAGTGTCAGTGAGAGTGTCAGTGAGTGTGAGTGAGAGTGTGAGTGAGAGTGTCAGAGTCAGTGTCAGTGAGAGTGTCAGTGAGTGTGTCAGTGAGTGTGTCAGTGAGAGTGTCAGTGAGAGTGTCAGTGAGAGTGTCAGTGAGAGTGTCAGTGAGAGTGTCAGTTTGAGTGTCAGTGAGAGTGTCAGTGTCAGTGAGAGTGTCCGTGAGTGTGAGTGAGAGTATCAGTGTCAGTGAGTGTCAGTGAGAGTGTCATTGAGGGTGTCAGTAAGTGTGTCAGTGAGTGTGTCAGTGAGTGTGTCAGTGTCAGTGAGAGTGTCAGTGAAAGTGTCAGTGAGAGTGTCAGTGAGAGTGTCAGTGAGTGGCAGTGAGAGTGTCAGTGTCAGTGAGTATCAGTGAGAGTGTCAGTGAGAGTGTCAGTGAGAGTGAGTGTCAGTTTCAGTGTCAGTGAGAGTGTCAGTGAGAGTGTCAGTGAGAGTGTCAGTGAGAGTGTCAGTGAGAGTGTCAGTGAGTGTGAGTGAGAGTATCAGTGTCAGTGAGAGTGTCTGTGAGAGTGTCAGAGAGGGTGTCAGTAAGTGTGTCAGTGAGTGTGTCAGTGAGAGTGTCAGTGTCAGTGAGAGTGTCAGTGAAAGTGTCAGTGAGAGTGTCGATGAGAGTGTCAGTGAGTGTCAGTGAGAGTGTCAGTGAGTGTCAGTGAGTGTCAGTGAGTATCAGTGAGAGTGTCAGTGAGAGTGTCAGTGAGAGTGTCAGTGAGAGTGTCAGTGAGAGCATCAGTGAGTGTCAGTAAGAGTGTCAGTGAGTGTCAGTGAGAGTGTCAGTGAGTGTGTCAGTGAGTGTTTCAGTGAGTGTCATTGAGAGTGTCAGTGTCAGTGAGAGTGTCAGTCAGTGTGTCAGTGAAAGTGTCAGTGAGTGTCAGTGAGAGTGTCAGTGAGTGTTTCAGTGGGAATGTCAGTGAGAGTGTTAGTGGGAGTGTCATTGAGAGTGTCAGTGAGTGTCATGAGTGTCAGTGAGAGTGTCAGTGAGTGTCAGTGAGAGTGTCAGTGTCAGTGAGAGTGTCAGTGAGTCAGTTTCAGTGTGAGTGTCAGTGAGAGTGTCAGTGAGAGTGTCAGTGAGTGTCAGTAAGAGTGTCAGTGAGTGTCAGTGAGAGTGTCATTGAGTGTCAGTGAGAGTGTCAGTAAGAGTGTCGGTGAGAGTGTCAGTGTCAGTGAGAGATTCAGTGAGAGTGTCAGTGAGAGTGTCAGTGTCAGTGAGAGTGTCAGTGTCAGTGAGTGTCAGTGAGAGTGTCAGTGAAAGTGTCAGTGAGAGTGCCAGTGAGAGCTTCAGTGAGAGTTTCAGTGAGAGTGTCAGTATCAGTGAGAGTGTCAGTGAGTGTGAGTGAGAGTGTCAGTGTCAGTGAGAGTGTCAGTGAGAGTGTCCTTGAGAGTGTCAGTGTCAGTGAGAGTATCAGTGAGAGTGTCAGTGAGTATGTCAGTGAGTGTCAGTGAGAGTGTCGGTAACAGTGAGAGTGTCAGTGAGTGTGTCAGTGAGAGTGTCAGTGAGTGTGTCAGAGAAAGTGTCAGTGTCAGTAAGAGTGTCAGTGAGAGTGTCAGTAAGAGTGTCATTGAGAGTGTCAGTGTCAGTGAGAGTGTCAGTGAGAGTGTCATTGAGTGTCAGAGTGAGTGTCAGTGAGAGTGTCATTGAGTGTCAGTGAGAGTGTCAGTGAGAGTGTCAGTGACAGAGAGAGTGTCAGTGAGAGTGTCAGTGCGAGTGTCAGTGTCAGTGAGAGTGTCAGCATCAGTGAGAGTGTCAGTGAGAGTGTCA
Source organism: Lissotriton vulgaris (assembly GCF_964263255.1). Lineage (NCBI taxonomy): Eukaryota > Metazoa > Chordata > Amphibia > Caudata > Salamandridae > Lissotriton > Lissotriton vulgaris. Next base: position 712,443,431 of record NC_141694.1, read on the forward strand.
GTAATAGTGTCAGTGTGAGTGTCAGTGAGAGTCAGTTTCACTGTGAGTGTCAGTGAGAGTGTCACTGAGAGTTTCAGTGTCAGTGAGAGTGTCAGTGAGTGTGAGTGAGAGTGTGAGTGAGAGTGTCAGAATCAGTGTCAGTGAGAGTGTCAGTGAGTGTGTCAGTGAGTGTGTCAGTGAGAGTGTCAGTGACAGTGTCAGTGACAGTGTCAGTGAGAGTGTCAGTGAGAGTGTCAGTGAGAGTGTCAGTGAGAGTGTCAGTTTGAGTGTCAGTGAGAGTGTCAGTGTCAGTGAGAGTGTCCGTGAGTGTGAGTGAGAGTATCAGTGTCAGTGAGAGTGTCAGTGAGAGTGTCATTGAGGGTGTCAGTAAGTGTGTCAGTGAGTGTGTCAGTGAGTGTGTCAGTGTCAGTGAGAGTGTCAGTGAAAGTGTCAGTGAGAGTGTCAGTGAGAGTGTCAGTGAGTGTCACTGAGAGTGTCAGTGAGTGTCAGTGAGAGTGTCAGTGAGAGTGTCAGTGTCAGTGTCAGTGAGTGTGAGTGAGAGTATCAGTGTCAGTGAGAGTGTCAGTGAGAGTGTCAGAGAGGGTGTCAGTAAGTGTGTCAGTGAGTGTGTCAGTGAGAGTGTCAGTGTCAGTGAAAGTGTCAGTGAAAGTGTCAGTGAAAGTGTCAGTGAGAGTGTCGATGAGAGTGTCAGTGAGTGTCAGTTAGAGTGTCAGTGAGTGTCAGTGAGTGTCAGTGAGAGTGTCAGTGAGAGTGTCAGTGAGAGAGTCAGTGAGTGTCAGTAAGAGTGTCAGTGAGTGTCAGTGAGAGTGTCAGTGAGTGTGTCAGTGAGTGTTTCAGTGAGTGTCATTGAGAGTGTCAGTGTCAGTGAGAGTGTCAGTCAGTGTGTCAGTGAAAGTGTCAGTGAGTGTCAGTGAGTGTCAGTGAGTGTTTCAGTGGGAATGTCAGTGAGAGTGTTAGTGGGAGTGTCAGTGAGAGTGTCAGTGAGTGTCATGAGTGTCAGTGAGAGTGTCAGTGAGTGTCAGTGAGAGTGTCAGTGTCAGTGAGAGTGTCAGTGAGTCAGTTTCAGTGTGTCAGTGAGAGTGTCAGTGAGTGTCAGTAAGAGTGTCAGTGAGTGTCAGTGAGAGTGTCATTGAGTGTCAGTGAGAGTGTCAGTAAGAGTGTCGGTGAGAGTGTCAGTGTCAGTGAGAGATTCAGTGAGAGTGTCAGTGAGAGTGTCAGTGTCAGTGAGAGTGTCAGTGTCAGTGAGTGTCAGTGAGAGTGTCAGTGAAAGTGTCAGTGAGAGTGCCAGTGAGAGCTTCAGTGAGAATGTCAGTGAGAGTGTCAGTGAGAGTATCAGTGAGAGTGTCGGTGAGTGTCAGTGAGAGTGTCAGTGAGAGTGTCAGTATCAGTGAGAGTGTCAGTGAGTGTGAGTGAGAGTGTCAGTGTCAGTGAGAGTGTCAGTGAGAGTGTCCTTGAGAGTGTCAGTGTCAGTGAGAGTATCAGTGAGAGTGTCAGTGAGTGTGTCAGTGAGTGTCAGTGAGCGTGTCGGTAACAGTGAGAGTGTCAGTGAGTGTGTCAGTGAGAGTGTCAGTGAGTTTGTCAGAGAAAGTGTCAGTGAGAGTGTCAGTGTCAGTAAGAGTGTCAGTGAGAGTGTCAGTAAGAGTGTCATTGAGAGTGTCAGTGTCAGTGAGAGTGTCAGTGAGAGTGTCATTGAGTGTCAGAGTGAGTGTCAGTGAGAGTGTCATTGAGTGTCAGTGAGAGTGTCAGTGACAGAGAGAGTGTCAGTGAGAGTGTCAGTGCGAGTGTCAGTGTCAGTGAGAGTGTCAGCATCAGTGAGAGTGTCAGTGAGAGTGTCAGTAATAGTGTCAGTGTGAGTGTCAGTGAGAGTCAGTTTCACTGTGAGTGTCAGTGAGAGTGTCACTGAGAGTGTCACTGAGAGTTTCAGTGTCAGTGAGAGTGTCAGTGAGTGTAAGTGAGAGTGTGAGTGAGAGTGTCAGAGTCAGTGTCAGTGAGAGTGTCAGTGAGTGTGTCAGTGAGTGTGTCAGTGAGAGTGTCAGTGAGAGTGTCAGTGACAGTGTCAGTGAGAGTGTAAGTGAGAGTGTCAGTGACAGTGTCAGTGAGAGTGTCAGTGAGAGTGTAGTGAGAGTGTCAGTGTCAGTGAGAGTGTCCATGAGTGTGAGTGAGAGTATCAGTGTCAGTGAGAGTGTCAGTGAGAGTGTCATTGAGGGTGTCAGTAAGTGTGTCAGTGAGTGTGTCAGTGAGTGTGTCAGTGTCAGTGAGAGTGTCAGTGAAAGTGTCAGTGAGAGTGTCAGTGAGAGTGTCAATGAGTGTCAGTGAGAGTGTCAGTGTCAGTGAGTATCAGTGAGAGTGTCAGTGAGAGTGTCAGTGAGAGTGAGTGTCAGTTTCAGTGTCAGTGAGAGTGTCAGTTTTAGTGCCAGTTTTAGTGTCAGTGAGAGTGTCAGTGAGAGTGTCAGTGAGAGTGTCAGAGAGGGTGTCAGTAAGTGTGTCAGTGAGTGTGTCAGTGAGAGTGTCAGGGTCAGTGAGAGTGTCAGTGAAAGTGTCAGTGAGAGTGTCAGTGAAAGTGTCAGTGAGAGTGTCTGTGAGTGTCAGTGAGAGTGTCAGTGAGTGTTTCAGTGGGAGTGTCAGTGAGAGTGTTAGTGGGAGTGTCAGTGAGAGTGTCAGTGAGTGTCATGAGTGTCAGTGAGAGTGTCAGTGAATGTCAGTGAGAGTTTCAGTGAGAGTGTCAGTGTCAGTGAGAGTGTCAGTGAGTCAGTTTCAGTGTGAGTGTCAGTGAGAGTGTCAGTGAGAGTGTCAGTGAGTGTCAGTAAGAGTGTCAGTGAGTGTCAGTGAGAGTGTCATTGAGTGTCAGTGAGAGTGTCAGTAAGAGTGTCGGTGAGAGTGTCGGTGTCAGTGAGAGATTCAGTGAGAGTGTCAGTGAGAGTGTCAGTGTCAGTGAGAGTGTCAGTGAGAATGTCAGTGTCAGTGAGTGTCAGTGAGAGTGTCAGTGAAAGTGTCAGTGAGTGTTTCAGTGAGTGTCATTGAGAGTGTCAGTGTCAGTGAGAGTGTCAGTCAGTGTGTCAGTGAAAGTGTCAGTGAGAGTGTCTGTGAGTGTCAGTGAGAGTGTCAGTGAGTGTTTCAGTGGGAGTGTCAGTGAGAGTGTTAGTGGGAGTGTCAGTGAGAGTGTCAGTGAGTGTCATGAGTGTCAGTGAGAGTGTCAGTGAATGTCAGTGAGAGTTTCAGTGAGAGTGTCAGTGTCAGTGAGAGTGTCAGTGAGTCAGTTTCAGTGTGAGTGTCAGTGAGAGTGTCAGTGAGAGTGTCAGTGAGTGTCAGTAAGAGTGTCAGTGAGTGTCAGTAAGAGTGTCATTGAGTGTCAGTGAGAGTGTCAGTAAGAGTGTCGGTGAGAGTGTCGGTGTCAGTGAGAGATTCAGTGAGAGTGTCAGTGAGTGTCAGTGTCAGTGAGAGTGTCAGTGAGAATGTCAGTGTCAGTGAGAGTGTCAGTGAAAGTGTCAGTGAGAGTGCCAGTGAGAGCTTCAGTGAGAATGTCAGTGAGAGTGTCAGTGAGAGTATCAGTGAGAGTGTCAGTGAGTGTCAGTGAGAGTTTCAGTGAGAGTGTCAGTATCAGTGAGAGTGTCAGTGAGTGTGAGTAAGAGTGTCAGTGAGTGTCAGTGAGAGTGTCAGTGAGTGTGTCAGTGAGTGTCAGAGTGAGTGTCAGTGAGAGTGTCATTGAGTGTCAGTGAGAGTGTCAATGAGAGTGTCAGTGTCAGTGAGAGTGTCAGTGAGAGTGTCCGTGAGAGTGTCAGTGTCAGTGAGAGTATCAGTGAGAGTGTCAGTGAGTGTGTCAGTGAGTGTCAGTGAGAGTGTCGGTAACAGTGAGAGTGTCAGTGAGTGTGTCAGTGAGAGTGTCAGTGAGTGTGTCAGAGAAAGTGTCAGTGAGAGTGTCAGCGTCAGTGAGAGTGTCAGTAAGAGTGTCAGTGAGTGTCAGTGAGAGTGTCAGTGAGTGTCAGTGAGGGTGTCAGTAGGTGTGTCAGTGAGTGTGTCAGTGAGTGTGTCAGTGAGAGTGTCAGTGTCAGTGAGAGTGTCAATGAAAGTGTCAGTGAGAGTGTCAGTGAGAGAGTCAGTGAGTGTCAGTGAGAGTGTCAATGAGTATCAGTGAGTATCAGTGAGAGTGTCAGTGAGAGTGTCAGTGAGAGTGAGTGTCAGTTTCAGTGTCAGTGAGAGTGTCAGTTTCAGTTTCAGTTTCAGTGTCAGTGTGTGTCAGTGAGAGTGTCAGTGAGAGTGTCAGTGAGAGTGTCAGTGAGAGTGAGTGAGAGTATCAGTGTCAGTGAGATTGTCAGAGAGAGTGTCAGAGAGAGTGTCAGAGAGGGTGTCAGTAAGTGTGTCAGTGTCAGTGTCAGTGAGAGTGTCAGTGAGAGTGTCATTGAAAGTGTCAGTGAGAGTGTCGATGAGAGTGTCAGTGAGTGTCAGTGAGAGTGTCAGTGAGTGTCAGTGAGTATCAGTGAGAGTGTCAGTGAGAGTGTCAGTGAAAGTGTCAGTGAGAGTGTCAGTGAGTGTCACTGAGAGTGTCAGGGAGTGTCAGTAAGAGTGTCAGTGAGTGTCAGTGAGAGTGTCATTGATTGTCAGTGAGAGTGTCAGTGAGAGTGTCAGTGTCAGAGATTCATTGAGAGTGTCAGTGAGAGTTACAGTGTCAGTGAGAGTGTCAGTGTCATTGAGTGTCAGTGAGAGTGTCAGTGAAAGTGTCAGTGAGAGTGTCATTGAGAGCATCAGTGAGAGTGTCAGTGAGAGTGTCAGTGAGAGTATCAGTGAGAGTGTCAGTGAGTGTCAGTGAGAGTTTCAGTGAGAGTGTCAGTATCAGTGAGAGTGTCAGTGAGTGTGAGTGAGAGTGTCAGTGTCAGTGTCAGTGAGAGTGTCAGTGAGAGTGTCGGTGAGAGTGTGAGTGAGAGTGTCAGTGAGAGTGTCAGTGAGAGTATCAGTGAGAGTGTCAGTGAGAGTGTCAGTGAGTGTGAGTGAGAGTGTCGGTATCAGTGAGAGTGTCAGTGTGTCAGTGAGAGTGTCAGTGAGTGTGTCAGAGAAAGTGTCAGTGAGAGTGTCAGTGTCAGTGAGAGTGTCAGTAAGTGTCAGAGAAAGTGTCAGTGAGAGTGTCAGTGAGAGTGTCAGTGAGAGTGTCAGTGTCAGTGAGAGTGTCAGTGTCAGTGAGAGTGTCAGTGAAAGTGTCAGTGAGAGTGTCAGTGAGAGTGTCAGTGAGAGTGTCAGTGAGAGCGTCAGTTTGAGTGTCAGTGAGAGTGTCAGTGTCAGTGACAGTGTCCGTGAGTGTGAGTGAGAGTATCAGTGTCAGTGAGAGTGTCAGTGAGAGTGTCAGAGAGGGTGTCAGTAAGTGTGTCAGTGAGTGTGTCAGTGAGAGTGTCAGGGTCAGTGAGAGTGTCAGTGAAAGTGTCAGTGAGAGTGTCAGTGAAAGTGTCAGTGAGTGTCTGTGAGTGTCAGTGAGAGTGTCAGTGAGTGTTTCAGTGGGAGTGTCAGTGAGAGTGTTAGTGGGAGTGTCAGTGAGAGTGTCAGTGAGTGTCATGAGTGTCAGTGAGAGTGTCAGTGAATGTCAGTGAGAGTTTCAGTGAGAGTGTCAGTGTCAGTGAGAGTGTCAGTGAGTCAGTTTCAGTGTGAGTGTCAGTGAGAGTGTCAGTGAGAGTGTCAGTGAGTGTCAGTAAGAGTGTCAGTGAGTGTCAGTGAGAGTGTCATTGAGTGTCAGTGAGAGTGTCAGTAAGAGTGTCGGTGAGAGTGTCGGTGTCAGTGAGAGATTCAGTGAGAGTGTCAGTGAGAGTGTCAGTGTCAGTGAGAGTGTCAGTGAGAATGTCAGTGTCAGTGAGTGTCAGTGAGAGTGTCAGTGAAAGTGTCAGTGAGTGTTTCAGTGAGTGTCATTGAGAGTGTCAGTGTCAGTGAGAGTGTCAGTCAGTGTGTCAGTGAAAGTGTCAGTGAGAGTGTCTGTGAGTGTCAGTGAGAGTGTCAGTGAGTGTTTCAGTGGGAGTGTCAGTGAGAGTGTTAGTGGGAGTGTCAGTGAGAGTGTCAGTGAGTGTCATGAGTGTCAGTGAGAGTGTCAGTGAATGTCAGTGAGAGTTTCAGTGAGAGTGTCAGTGTCAGTGAGAGTGTCAGTGAGTCAGTTTCAGTGTGAGTGTCAGTGAGAGTGTCAGTGAGAGTGTCAGTGAGTGTCAGTAAGAGTGTCAGTGAGTGTCAGTGAGAGTGTCATTGAGTGTCAGTGAGAGTGTCAGTAAGAGTGTCGGTGAGAGTGTCGGTGTCAGTGAGAGATTCAGTGAGAGTGTCAGTGAGAGTGTCAGTGTCAGTGAGAGTGTCAGTGAGAATGTCAGTGTCAGTGAGTGTCAGTGAGAGTGTCAGTGAAAGTGTCAGTGAGAGTGCCAGTGAGAGCTTCAGTGAGAATGTCAGTGAGAGTGTCAGTGAGAGTATCAGTGAGAGTGTCAGTGAGTGTCAGTGAGAGTTTCAGTGAGAGTGTCAGTATCAGTGAGAGTGTCAGTGAGTGTGAGTAAGAGTGTCAGTGAGTGTCAGTGAGAGTGTCAGTGAGTGTGTCAGTGAGTGTCAGAGTGAGTGTCAGTGAGATTGTCATTGAGTGTCAGTGAGAGTGTCAATGAGAGTGTCAGTGTCAGTGAGAGTGTCAGTGAGAGTGTCCGTGAGAGTGTCAGTGTCAGTGAGAGTATCAGTGAGAGTGTCAGTGAGTGTGTCAGTGAGAGTGTCGGTAACAGTGAGAGTGTCAGTGAGTGTGTCAGTGAGAGTGTCAGTGAGTGTGTCAGAGAAAGTGTCAGTGAGAGTGTCAGCGTCAGTGAGAGTGTCAGTAAGAGTGTCAGTGAGTGTCAGTGAGAGTGTCAGTGAGTGTCAGTGAGGGTGTCAGTAGGTGTGTCAGTGAGTGTGTCAGTGAGTGTGTCAGTGAGTGTGTCAGTGTCAGTGAGAGTGTCAATGAAAGTGTCAGTGAGAGTGTCAGTGAGAGAGTCAGTGAGTGTCAGTGAGAGTGTCAATGAGTATCAGTGAGTATCAGTGAGAGTGTCAGTGAGAGTGTCAGTGAGAGTGAGTGTCAGTTTCAGTGTCAGTGAGAGTGTCAGTTTCAGTTTCAGTTTCAGTGTCAGTGTGTGTCAGTGAGAGTGTCAGTGAGAGTGTCAGTGAGAGTGTCAGTGAGAGTGAGTGAGAGTATCAGTGTCAGTGAGATTGTCAGAGAGAGTGTCAGAGAGAGTGTCAGAGAGGGTGTCAGTAAGTGTGTCAGTGTCAGTGTCAGTGAGAGTGTCAGTGAGAGTGTCATTGAAAGTGTCAGTGAGAGTGTCGATGAGAGTGTCAGTGAGTGTCAGTGAGAGTGTCAGTGAGTGTCAGTGAGTATCAGTGAGAGTGTCAGTGAGAGTGTCAGTGAAAGTGTCAGTGAGAGTGTCAGTGAGTGTCACTGAGAGTGTCAGGGAGAGTGTCAGGGAGTGTCAGTAAGAGTGTCAGTGAGTGTCAGTGAGAGTGTCATTGATTGTCAGTGAGAGTGTCAGTGAGAGTGTCAGTGTCAGAGATTCAGTGAGAGTGTCAGTGAGAGTTACAGTGTCAGTGAGAGTGTCAGTGTCATTGAGTGTCAGTGAGAGTGTCAGTGAAAGTGTCAGTGAGAGTGTCATTGAGAGCATCAGTGAGAGTGTCAGTGAGAGTGTCAGTGAGAGTATCAGTGAGAGTGTCAGTGAGTGTCAGTGAGAGTTTCAGTGAGAGTGTCAGTATCAGTGAGAGTGTCAGTGAGTGTGAGTGAGAGTGTCAGTGTCAGTGTCAGTGAGAGTGTCAGTGAGAGTGTCAGTGAGAGTGTGAGTGAGAGTGTCAGTGAGAGTGTCAGTGAGAGTATCAGTGAGAGTGTCAGTGAGAGTGTCAGTGAGTGTGAGTGAGAGTGTCGGTATCAGTGAGAGTGTCAGTGTGTCAGTGAGAGTGTCAGTGAGTGTGTCAGAGAAAGTGTCAGTGAGAGTGTCAGTGTCAGTGAGAGTGTCAGTAAGTGTCAGAGAAAGTGTCAGTGAGAGTGTCAGTGAGAGTGTCAGTGAGAGTGTCAGTGTCAGTGAGAGTGTCAGTGTCAGTGAGAGTGTCAGTGAAAGTGTCAGTGAGAGTGTCAGTGAGAGTGTCAGTGAGAGTGTCAGTGAGAGCGTCAGTTTGAGTGTCAGTGAGAGTGTCAGTGTCAGTGACAGTGTCCGTGAGTGTGAGTGAGAGTATCAGTGTCAGTGAGAGTGTCAGTGAGAGTGTCAGTGAGGGTGTCAGTAAGTGTGTCAGTGAATGTGTCAGTGACTGTGTCAGTGAGAGTGTCAGTGTCAGTGAGAGTGTCAGTGGGAGTCTCAGTGAGTGTGTCAGTGAGTGTGTCAGTGAGTGTGTCAGTGTCAGTGAGAGTGTCAGTGAAAGTGTCAGTGAGAGTGTCAGTGAGAGTGTCAATGAGTGTCAGTGAGAGTGTCAGTGTCAGTGAGTATCAGTGAGAGTGTCAGTGAGAGTGTCAGTGAGAGTGAGTGTCAGTTTCAGTGTCAGTGAGAGTGTCAGTTTTAGTGTCAGTTTTAGTGTCAGTGAGAGTGTCAGTGAGAGTGTCAGTGAGAGTGTCAGTGTCAGTGAGTGTGAGTGAGAGTATCAGTGTCAGTGAGAGTGTCAGTGAGAGTGTCAGAGAGGGTGTCAGTGTGTCAGTGAGTGTGTCAGTGAGAGTCTCAGTGTCAGTGAGAGTGTCAGTGAAAGTGTCAGTGAGAGTGTCGATGAGAGTGTCAGTGAGTGTCAGTGAGAGTGTCAGTGAGTGTCAGTGAGTATCAGTGAGAGTGTCAGTGAGTGTCAGTGAGAGAGTCAGTGAGTGTCAGTAAGAGTGTCAGTGAGTGTCAGTGAGAAAGTCAGTGAGAGTGTCAGTGAGTGTTTCAGTGAGTGTCATTGAGAGTGTCAGTCAGTGTGTCAGTGAAAGTGTCAGTGAGAGTGTCTGTGAGTGTCAGTGAGAGTGTCAGTGAGTGTTTCAGTGGGAGTGTCAGTGAGAGTGTTAGTGGGAGTGTCAGTGAGAGTGTCAGTGAGTGACATGAGTGTCAGTGAGAGTGTCAGTGAATGTCAGTGAGAGTTTCAGTGAGAGTGTCAGTGTCAGTGAGAGTGTCAGTGAGTCAGTTTCAGTGTGAGTGTCAGTGAGAGTGTCAGTGAGAGTGTCAGTGAGTGTCAGTAAGAGTGTCAGTGAGTGTCAGTGAGAGTGTCATTGAGTGTCAGTGAGAGTGTCAGTGAGAGTGTCGGTGAGAGTGTCGGTGTCAGTGAGAGATTCAGTGAGAGTGTCAGTGAGAGTGTCAGTGTCAGTGAGAGTGTCAGTGTCAGTGAGAGTGTCAGTGTCAGTGTCAGTGAGTGTCAGTGAAAGTGTCAGTGAGAGTGCCAGTGAGAGCTTCAGTGAGAATGTCAGTGAGAGTGTCAGTGAGAGTATCAGTGAGAGTGTCAGTGAGTGTCAGTGAGTTTCAGTGAGAGTGTCAGTATCAGTGAGAGTGTCAGTGAGTGTGAGTAAGAGTGTCAGTGAGTGTCAGTGAGAGTGTCAGTGAGTGTGTCAGTGAGTGTCAGAGTGAGTGTCAGTGAGAGTGTCATTGAGTGTCAGTGAGAGTGTCAGTGAGAGTGTCAGTGTCAGTGAGAGTGTCAGTGAGAGTGTCCGTGAGAGTGTCAGTGTCAGTGAGAGTATCAGTGAGAGTGTCAGTGAGTGTGTCAGTGAGTGTCAGTGAGAGTGTTGGTAACAGTGAGAGTGTCAGTGAGTGTGTCAGTGAGAGTGTCAGTGAGTGTGTCAGAGAAAGTGTCAGTGAGAGTGTCAGCGTCAGTGAGAGTGAGAGTGTCAGTAAGAGTGTCAGTGAGGGTGTCAGTGGGTGTGTCAGTGAGTGTGTCAGTGAGTGTGTCAGTGAGAGTGTCAGTGTCAGTGAGAGTGTCAGTGAAAGTGTCAGTGAGAGTGTCAGTGAGAGAGTCAGTGAGTGTCAGTGAGAGTGTCAGTGAGTGAGAATGTCAGTGAGTGTCAGTGAGTGTCAGTGAGAGTGAGTGTCAGTTTCAGTGTCAGTGAGAGTGTCAGTTTCAGTTTCAGTTTCAGTGTCAGTGTGTGTCAGTGAGAGTGTCAGTGAGAGTGTCAGTGAGAGTGTCAGTGAGAGTGTCAGTGAAAGTGTCAGTGAGAGTGTCAGTGAGTGTCACTGAGAGTGTCAGGGAGAGTGTCAGGGAGTGTCAGTAAGAGTGTAAGTGAGTGTCAGTGAGAGTGTCATTGATTGTCAGTGAGAGTGTCAGTGAGAGTGTCAGTGTCAGAGATTCAGTGAGAGTGTCAGTGAGAGTTACAGTGTCAGTGAGAGTGTCAGTGTCAGTGAGTGTCAGTGAGAGTGTCAGTGAAAGTGTCAGTGAGAGTGTCATTGAGAGCATCAGTGAGAGTGTCAGTGAGAGTGTCAGTGAGAGTGTCAGTGAGTGTCAGTGAGAGTTTCAGTGAGAGTGTCAGTATCAGTGAGAGTGTCAGTGAGTGTGAGTGAGAGTGTCAGTGTCAGTGTCAGTGAGAGTGTCAGTGAGAGTGTCGGTGAGAGTGTGAGTGAGAGTGTCAGTGAGAGTATCAGTGAGAGTGTCAGTGAGAGTGTCAGTGAGTGTGAGTGAGAGTGTCGGTATCAGTGAGAGTGTCAGTGTGTCAGTGAGAGTGTCAGTGAGTGTGTCAGAGAAAGTGTCAGTGAGAGTGTCAGTATCAGTGAGAGTGTCAGTGAGAGTGTCAGTGAGTGTCAGAGAAAGTGTCAGTGAGAGTGTCAGTGAGAGTGTCAGTGAGAGTGTCAGTGTCAGTGAGAGTGTCAGTGTCAGTGAGAGTGTCAGTGAAAGTGTCAGTGAGAGTGTCAGTGAGAGTGTCAGTGAGAGTGTCAGTGAGAGCGTCAGTTTGAGTGTCAGTGAGAGTGTCAGTGTCAGTGACAGTGTCCGTGAGTGTGAGAGTATCAGTGTCAGTGAGAGTGTCAGTGAGAGTGTCAGTGAGGGTGTCAGTAAGTGTGTCAGTGAATGTGTCAGTGAGTGTGTCAGTGAGAGTGTCAGTGTCAGTGAGAGTGTCAGTGGGAGTGTCAGTGAGTGTGTCAGTGAGTGTGTCAGTGAGTGTGTCAGTGTCAGTGAGAGTGTCAGTGAAAGTGTCAGTGAGAGTGTCAGTGAGAGTGTCAATGAGTGTCAGTGAGAGTGTCAGTGAGTATCAGTGAGAGTGTCAGTGAGAGTGTCAGTGAGAGTGAGTGTCAGTTTCAGTGTCAGTGAGAGTGTCAGTTTTAGTGTCAGTTTTAGTGTCAGTGAGAGTGTCAGTGAGAGTGTCAGTGAGAGTGTCAGTGTCAGTGTCAGTGAGTGTGAGTGAGAGTATCAGTGGCAGTGAGAGTGTCAGTGAGAGTGTCAGAGAGGGTGTCAGTAAGTGTGTCAGTGAGTGTGTCAGTGAGAGTGTCAGTGTCAGTGAGAGTGTCAGTGAAAGTGCCAGTGAGAGTGTCGATGAGAGTGTCAGTGAGTGTCAGTGAGAGTGTCAGTGAGTGTCAGTGAGTATCAGTGAGAGTGTCAGTGAGTGTCAGTGAGAGAGTCAGTGAGTGTCAGTAAGAGTGTCAGTGAGTGTCAGTGAGAGTGTCAGTGAGAGTGTCAGTGAGTGTTTCAGTGAGTGTCATTGAAAGTGTCAGTGTCAGTGAGAGTGTCAGTCAGTGTGTCAGTGAAAGTGTCAGTGAGAGTGTCTGTGAGTGTCAGTGAGAGTGTCAGTGAGTGTTTCAGTGGGAGTGTCAGTGAGAGTGTTAGTGGGAGTGTCAGTGAGAGTGTCAGTGAGTGTCATGAGTGTCAGTGAGAGTGTCAGTGAATGTCAGTGAGAGTTTCAGTGAGAGTGTCAGTGTCAGTGAGAGTGTCAGTGAGTCAGTTTCAGTGTGAGTGTCAGTGAGAGTGTCAGTGAGAGTGTCAGTGAGTGTCAGTAAGAGTGTCAGTGAGTGTCAGTGAGAGTGTCATTGAGTGTCAGTGAGAGTGTCAGTGAGAGTGTCGGTGAGAGTGTCGGTGTCAGTGAGAGATTCAGTGAGAGTGTCAGTGAGAGTGTCAGTGTCAGTGAGAGTGTCAGTGTCAGTGAGAGTGTCAGTGTCAGTGAGTGTCAGTGAGTGTCAGTGAAAGTGTCAGTGAGAGTGCCAGTGAGAGCTTCAGTGAGAATGTCAGTGAGAGTGTCAGTGAGAGTATCAGTGAGAGTGTCAGTGAGTGTCAGTGAGTTTCAGTGAGAGTGTCAGTATCAGTGAGAGTGTCAGTGAGTGTCAGTGAGTGTCAGTGAGAGTGTCAGTGAGTGTGTCAGTGAGTGTCAGAGTGAGTATCAGTGAGAGTGTCATTGAGTGTCAGTGAGAGTGTCAGTGAGAGTGTCAGTGTCAGTGAGAGTGTCAGTGAGAGTGTCCGTGAGAGTGTCAGTGTCAGTGAGAGTATCAGTGAGAGTGTCAGTGAGTGTGTCAGTGAGTGTCAGTGAGAGTGTCGGTAACAGTGAGAGTGTCAGTGAGTGTGTCAGTGAGAGTGTCAGTGAGTGTGTCAGAGAAAGTGTCAGTGAGAGTGTCAGCGTCAGTGAGAGTGAGAGTGTCAGTAAGAGTGTCAGTGAGTGTCAGTGAGAGTGTCAGTGAGTGTCAGTGAGGGTGTCAGTAGGTGTGTCAGTGAGTGTGTCACTGAGTGTGTCAGTGAGAGTGTCAGTGTCAGTGAGAGTGTCAGTGAAAGTGTCAGTGAGAGTGTCAGTGAGAGAGTCAGTGAGTGTCAGTGAGAGTGTCAATGAGTATCAGTGAGTATCCGTGAGAGTGTCAGTGAGAGTGTCAGTGAGAGTGAGTGTCAGTTTCAGTGTCAGTGAGAGTGTCAGTTTCAGTTTCAGATCCAGGGTGTGTCAGTGAGAGTGTCAGTGAGAGTGTCAGTGAGAGTGTCAGTGAGAGTGTCAGTGAGAGTGAGTGAGAGTATCAGTGTCAGTGAGATTGTCAGAGAGAGTGTCAGAGAGAGTGTCAGAGAGGGTGTCAGTAAGTGTGAGAGTGAGTGTGTCAGTGTCAGTGTCAGTGAGAGTGCCAGTGAGAGTGTCATTGAAAGTGTCAGTGAGAGTGTCGATGAGAGTGTCAGTGAGTGTCAGTGAGAGTGTCAGTGAGTGTCAGTGAGTATCAGTGAGAGTGTCAGTGAGAGTGTCAGTGAAAGTGTCAGTGAGAGTGTCAGTGAGTGTCACTGAGAGTGTCAGGGGGAGTGTCAGGGAGTGTCAGTAAGAGTGTCAGTGAGTGTCGGTGAGAGTGTCATTGATTGTCAGTGAGAGTGTCAGTGAGAGTGTCAGTGTCAGAGATTCAGTGAGAGTGTCAGTGAGAGTTACAGTGTCAGTGAGAGTGTCAGTGTCAGTGAGTGTCAGTGAGTGTGTCAGGTAAAGTGTCAGTGAGAGTGTCATTGAGAGCATCAGTGAGAGTGTCAGTGAGAGTGTCAGTGAGAGTATCAGTGAGAGTGTCAGTGAGTGTCAGTGAGAGTTTCAGTGAGAGTGTCAGTATCAGTGAGAGTGTCAGTGAGTGTGAGTGAGAGTGTCAGTGTCAGTGTCAGTGAAAGTGTCAGTGAGAGTGTCGGTGAGAGTGTGAGTGAGAGTGTCAGTGAGAGTATCAGTGAGAGTGTCAGTGAGAGTGTCAGTGAGTGTGAGTGAGAGTGTCGGTATCAGTGAGAGTGTCAGTGTGTCAGTGAGAGTGTCAGTGAGTGTGTCAGAGAAAGTGTCAGTGAGAGTGTCAGTGTCAGTGAGAGTGTCAGTGAGAGTGTCAGTGAGTGTCAGAGAAAGTGTCAGTGAGAGTGTCAGTGAGAGTGTCAGTGAGAGTGTCAGTGTCAGTGAGAGTGTCAGTGAGAGTGTCAGTGAAAGTGTCAGTGAGAGTGTCAGTGAGAGTGTCAGTGAGAGTGTCAGTGAGAGCGTCAGTTTGAGTGTCAGTGAGAGTGTCAGTGAGAGTGTCAGTGTCAGTGACAGTGTCCGTGAGTGTGAGTGAGAGTATCAGTGTCAGTGAGAGTGTCAGTGAGGGTGTCAGTAAGTGTGTCAGTGAATGTGTCAGTGAGTGTGTCAGTGAGAGTGTCAGTGTCAGTGAGAGTGTCAGTGAAAGTGTCAGTGAGAGTGTCAGTGAGAGTGTCAGTGAGGGTGTCAGTAAGTGTGTCAGTGAATGTGTCAGTGAGTGTGTCAGTGAGAGTGTCAGTGTCAGTGAGAGTGTCAGTGAAAGTGTCAGTGAGAGTGTCAGTGATAGTGTCAGTGAGTGTCAGTGAGAGTGTCAGTGAGAGTGTCAGTGAGTATCAGTGAGGGTGTCAGTGAGAGTGAGTGTCAGTTTCAGTGTGAGTGAGAGTGTCAGTTTCAGTGTCAGTGAGAGTGTCAGTGTGTGTCAGTGAGAGTGTCAGTGAGAGTGTCAGTTTCAGTGTCAGTGAGAGTGTCAGTAAGAGTGTCAGTGTCAGTGAGAGTGTCAGTGAGTGAGAGTGAGAGTATCAGTGTCAGTGAGAGTGTCAGTGAGAGTGTCAGAGAGGGTGTCAGTAAGTGTGTCAGTGAGTGTGTCAGTGAGTGTGTCAGTGAGAGGGTCAGTGTCAGTGAGAATGTCAGTGAAAGTGTCATTGAGTGTCAGTGAGAGTGTCAGTGAGAGTGGGAGTGTCAGTGAGAGTGTTAGTGGGAGTGTCAGTGAGAGTGTCAGTGAGTGTCAGTGAGAGTGTCAGTGAGTGTCAGTGAGTGTCAGTGAGAGTGTCAGTGAGTGTCAGTGAGTATCAGTGAGAGTGTCAGTGAGTGTCAGTAAGAGTGTCAGTGTCTGTGAGTGTCAGTGAGAGTGTCAGTGAGTGTGCCAGTGAGTGTTTCAGTGAGTGTCATTGAGAGTGTCAGTGTCAGTGAGAGTGTCAGTGTGTCAGTGAAAGTGTCAGTGAGAGGTTCAGTGAGTGTCAGTGAGACTGTCAGTGAGAGTGGGAGTGTCAGTGAAAGTGTTAGTGGGAGTGTCAGTGAGAGTGTCAGTGAGTGCCATGAGTGTCAGTGAGAGTGTCAGTGAGTGTCAGTGAGAGTGTCAGTGAGAGTGTCAGTGAGAGTATCAGTGAGAGTGTCAGTGAGTGTGTCAGTGAGTGTCAGTGAGAGTGTCGGTAACAGTGAGAGTGTCAGTGAGTGTGTCAGTGAGAGTGTCAGTGAGTGTGTCAGAGAAAGTGTCAGTGAGAGTGTCAGCGTCAGTGAGAGTGAGAGTGTCAGTAAGAGTGTCAGTGAGTGTCAGTGAGAGTGTCAGTGAGTGTCAGTGAGGGTGTCAGTAGGTGTGTCAGTGAGTGTGTCAGTGAGTGTGTCAGTGAGAGTGTCAGTGTCAGTGAGAGTGTCAGTGAAAGTGTCAGTGAGAGTGTCAGTGAGAGAGTCAGTGAGTGTCAGTGAGAGTGTCAATGAGTATCAGTGAGTATCCGTGAGAGTGTCAGTGAGAGTGTCAGTGAGAGTGAGTGTCAGTTTCAGTGTCAGTGAGAGTGTCAGTTTCAGTTTCAGTTTCAGATCCAGGGTGTGTCAGTGAGAGTGTCAGTGAGAGTGTCAGTGAGAGTGTCAGTGAGAGTGAGTGAGAGTATCAGTGTCAGTGAGATTGTCAGAGAGAGTGTCAGAGAGAGTGTCAGAGAGGGTGTCAGTAAGTGTGAGAGTGAGTGTGTCAGTGTCAGTGTCAGTGAGAGTGTCAGTGAGAGTGTCATTGAAAGTGTCAGTGAGAGTGTCGATGAGAGTGTCAGTGAGTGTCAGTGAGAGTGTCAGTGAGTGTCAGTGAGTATCAGTGAGAGTGTCAGTGAGAGTGTCAGTGAAAGTGTCAGTGAGAGTGTCAGTGAGTGTCACTGAGAGTGTCAGGGGGAGTGTCAGGGAGTGTCAGTAAGAGTGTCAGTGAGTGTCAGTGAGAGTGTCATTGATTGTCAGTGAGAGTGTCAGTGAGAGTGTCAGTGTCAGAGATTCAGTGAGAGTGTCAGTGAGAGTTACAGTGTCAGTGAGAGTGTCAGTGTCAGTGAGTGTCAGTGAGAGTGTCAGGTAAAGTGTCAGTGAGAGTGTCATTGAGAGCATCAGTGAGAGTGTCAGTGAGAGTGTCAGTGAGAGTATCAGTGAGAGTGTCAGTGAGTGTCAGTGAGAGTCTCAGTGAGAGTGTCAGTATCAGTGAGAGTGTCAGTGAGTGTGAGTGAGAGTGTCAGTGTCAGTGTCAGTGAGAGTGTCAGTGAGAGTGTCGGTGAGAGTGTGAGTGAGAGTGTCAGTGAGAGTATCAGTGAGAGTGTCAGTGAGAGTGTCAGTGAGTGTGAGTGAGAGTGTCGGTATCAGTGAGAGTGTCAGTGTGTCAGTGAGAGTGTCAGTGAGTGTGTCAGAGAAAGTGTCAGTGAGAGTGTCAGTGTCAGTGAGAGTGTCAGTGAGAGTGTCAGTGAGTGTCAGAGAAAGTGTCAGTGAGAGTGTCAGTGAGAGTGTCAGTGAGAGTGTCAGTGTCAGTGAGAGTGTCAGTGAGAGTGTCAGTGAAAGTGTCAGTGAGAGTGTCAGTGAGAGTGTCAGTGAGAGTGTCAGTGAGAGCGTCAGTTTGAGTGTCAGTGAGAGTGTCAGTGTCAGTGACAGTGTCCGTGAGTGTGAGTGAGAGTATCAGTGTCAGTGAGAGTGTCAGTGAGAGTGTCAGTGAGGGTGTCAGTAAGTGTGTCAGTGAATGTGTCAGTGAGTGTGTCAGTGAGAGTGTCAGTGTCAGTGAGAGTGTCAGTGAAAGTGTCAGTGAGAGTGTCAGTGAGAGTGTCAGTGAGGGTGTCAGTAAGTGTGTCAGTGAATGTGTCAGTGAGTGTGTCAGTGAGAGTGTCAGTGTCAGTGAGAGTGTCAGTGAAAGTGTCAGTGAGAGTGTCAGTGATAGTGTCAGTGAGTGTCAGTGAGAGTGTCAGTGAGAGTGTCAGTGAGTATCAGTGAGGGTGTCAGTGAGAGTGAGTGTCAGTTTCAGTGTGAGTGAGAGTGTCAGTTTCAGTGTCAGTGAGAGTGTCAGTGTGTGTCAGTGAGAGTGTCAGTGAGAGTGTCAGTTTCAGTGTCAGTGAGAGTGTCAGTAAGAGTGTCAGTGTCAGTGAGAGTGTCAGTGAGTGTGAGTGAGAGTATCAGTGTCAGTGAGAGTGTCAGTGAGAGTGTCAGTGAAAGTGTCAGTGAGTGTCAGTGAGAGTGTCAGTGAGAGTGGGAGTGTCAGTGAGAGTGTTAGTGGGAGTGTCAGTGAGAGTGTCAGTGAGTGTCAGTGAGAGTGTCAGTGAGTGTCAGTGAGTGTCAGTGAGAGTGTCAGTGAGTGTCAGTGAGTATCAGTGAGAGTGTCAGTGAGTGTCAGTAAGAGTGTCAGTGTCTGTGAGTGTCAGTGAGAGTGTCAGTGAGTGTGCCAGTGAGTGTTTCAGTGAGTGTCATTGAGAGTGTCAGTGTCAGTGAGAGTGTCAGTGTGTCAGTGAAAGTGTCAGTGAGAGTGTCAGTGAGTGTCAGTGAGAGTGTCAGTGAGAGTGGGAGTGTCAGTGAAAGTGTTAGTGGGAGTGTCAGTGAGAGTGTCAGTGAGTGCCATGAGTGTCAGTGAGAGTGTCAGTGAGTGTCAGTGAGAGTGTCAGTGAGAGTTTCAGTGAGAGTGTCAGTGTCAGTGAGTCAGTTTCAGTGTGAGTGTCAGTGAGAGTGTCAGTGAGAGTGTCAGTGTCAGTAAGAGTGTCAGTGAGTGTCAGTGAGAGTGTCATTGAGAGTGTCAGTGAGAGTGTTGGTGAGAGTGTCACTGAGAGTTCCAGTGTCAGTGAGTGTGAGTGAGAGTGTGAGTGAGAGTGTCAGAGTCAGTCGCAGTGAGAGTGTCAGTGAGAGTGTCAGTGTCAGTGAGAGTGTCAGTGAAAGTGAGAGTGTCAGTGAGAGTGTCAGTGAGAGTGTCAGTTTGAGTGTCAGTGAGAGTGTCAGTGTCAGTGAGAGTGTCCGTGAGTGTGAGTGAGAGTATCAGTGTCAGTAAGAGTGTCAGTGAGAGTGTCAGTGAGGGTGTCAGTAAGTGGGTCAGTGAGTGTGTCAGTGAGTGTGTCAGTGAGAGTTTCAGTGTCAGTGAGAGTGTCAGTGAGAGTGTCAGTGAGAGTGTCAGTGATAGTGTGAGTGAGAGTGTCAGTGAGAGTGTCAGTGAGAGTGTCAGTGTGTGTCAGTGAGAGGGTCAGTGAGAGTGTCAGTTTCAGTGTCAGTGAGAGTGTCAGTAAGAGTGTCAGTGTCAGTGAGAGTGTCAGTGAGTGTGAGTGTGAGTGAGAGTATCAGTGTCAGTGAGTGTGTCAGTGAGTGTGTCAGTGAGAGGGTCAGTGTCAGTGAGAGTGTCAGTGAAAGTGTCAGTGAGTGTCAGTGAGAGTGTCAGTGAGAGTGGGAGTGTCAGTGAGAGTGTTAGTGGGAGTGTCAGTGAGAGTGTCAGTGAGAGTGTCAGTGAGTGTCAGTGAGTGTCAGTGAGAGTGTCAGTGAGTATCAGTGAGAGTGTCAGTCAGTATCAGTGAGAGTGTCAGTGAGAGTGTCAGTGAGTGTCAGTAAGAGTGTCAGTGAGTGTCAGTGAGAGTGTCAGTGAGTGTGTCAGTGAGTGTTTCAGTGAGTGTCATTGAGAGTGTCAGTGCCCGTGAGAGTGTCAGTGTGTCAGTGAAAGTGTCAGTGAGAGTGTCAGTGAGTGTCAGTGAGTGTCAGTGAGTGTCAGTGAGTGTCAGTGAGAGTGGGAGTGTCAGTGAGAGTGTTAGTGGGAGTGTCAGTGAGAGTGTCAGTGAGAGTGTCAGTGAGTGTCATGAGTGTCAGTGAGAGTGTCAGTGAGTGTCAGTGAGAGTGTCAGTGAGAGTTTCAGTGAGAGTGTCAGTGAGAGTGTCAGTGAGAGTTTCAGTGAGAGTGTCAGTGTCAGTGAGAGTGTCAGTGAGTCAGTTTCAGTGTGAGTGTCAGTGAGTGTGTCAGTGAGAGTGTCAGTGTCAGTAAGAGTGTCAGTGTGAGTGTCAGTGAGTGTCATTGAGTGTCAGTGAGAGTGTCAGTGAGAGTGTCAGTGAGAGTGTCGGTTAGAGTGTCAGTGTCAGTGAGAGATTCAGTGAGAGTGTCAGTGAGAGTGTCAGTGTCAGTGAGAGTGTCAGTGTCAGTGAGTGTCAGTGAGAGTGTCAGTGAGAGTGTCAGTGAGAGTGCCAGTGAGAGCTTCAGTGAGAGTGTCAGTGAGAGTATCAGTGAGAGTGTCAGTGAGTGTCAGTGAGAGTTTCAGTGAGAGTGTCAGTATCAGTGAGAGTGTCAGTGAGTGTGAGTAAGAGTGTCAGTGTCAGTGAGAGTGTCAGTGAGAGTGTCCGTGAGAGTGTCAGTGTCAGTGAGAGTATCAGTGAGAGTGTCAGTGAGTGTGTCAGTGAGTGTCAGTGAGAGTGTCGGTGTCAGTGAGAGTGTCAGTGAGTGTGTCAGTGAGAGTGTCAGTGAGTGTGTCAGAGAGAGTGTCAGTGTCAGTGAGAGTGTCAGTGGGAGTTTCAGTGAGTGTCAGTGAGAGTGTCATTGAGTGTCAGTGAGGGTGTCAGTAAGTGTGTCAGTAAGTGTGTCAGTGAGTGTGTCAGTGAGAGTCTCAGTGTCAGTGAGAGTGTCAGTGAAAGTGTCAGTGAGAGTGTCAGTGAGAGTGTCAGTGAGAGTGTCAGTGAGTATCAGTGAGAGTGTCAGTGAGAGTGAGTGTCAGTTTCAGTGTCAGTGAGTGTCAGTGAGAGTGTCAGTGAGTGTCAGTGAGAGTGTCAGTGAGAGTGTCAGTGTGTGTCAGTGAGAGTGTCAGTGAGAGTGTCAGTGAGAGTGTCAGTGAGAGTGTCAGTGTCAGTGAGAGTGTCAGTGAGTGTGAGTGAGTGTATCAGTGTCAGTGAGAGTGTCAGTGAGAGTGTCAGAGAGGGTGTCAGTAAGTGTGTCAGTGAGTATGTCAGTGAGTGTGTTAGTGAGAGTGTCAGTGTCAGTGAGAGTGTCAGAGAAAGTGTCAGTGAGAGTGTCAGTGAGAGTGTCAGTGAGAGTGTCAGTGATAGTGTCAGTGAGTGTCAGTGAGTATCAGTGAGAGTGTCAGTGAGAGTGTCAGTGAGAGAGACAGTGAGTGTCAGTAAGAGTGTCAGTGTCAGTGAGTGTCAATGAGAGTGTCAGTGAGTGTGTCAGTGAGTGTTTCAGTGAGTGTCATTGAGAGTGTCAGTGTCAGTGAGAGTGCCAGTCAGTGTGTCAGTGAAAGTGTCAGTGAGAGTGTCAGTGAGTGTCAGAGTGAGTGTCAGTGAAAGTGTCAGTGAGAGTGTCAGTGGGAGTGTCAGTGAGAGTTGTAGTGGGAGTGTCAGTGAGAGTGTCAGTGAGTGTCATGAGTGTCAGTGAGAGTGTCAGTGAGTGTCAGTGAGAGTGTCAGTGAGAGTTTCAGTGAGAGTGTCAGTGTCAGTGAGAGTGTCAGTGAGTCAGTTTCAGTGTGAGTGTCAGTGAGAATGTCAGTGAGTGTCAGTAAGAGTGTCAGTGAGTGTCAGTGAGAGTGTCATTGGGTGTCAGTGAGAGTGTCAGTGAGAGTGTCGGTGAGAGTGTCAGTGTCAGAGAGTCAGTGAGAGTGTCTGTCAGTGAGTGTCAGTGAGAGTGTCAGTGAAAGTGTCAGTGAGAGTGCCAGTGAGAGCTTCAGTGAAAGTGTCAGTGAGAGTGTCAGTGAGAGTATCAGTGAGAGTGTCAGTGAGTGTCAGGGAGAGTTTCATTGAGAGTGTCAGTATCAGTGAGAGTGTCAGTGAGTGTGAGTGAGGGTGTCAGTGTCAGTGAGAGTGTCAGTGAGTCAGTTTCAGTGTGAGTGTCAGTGAGAGTGTCAGTGAGTGTCAGTAAGAGTGTCAGTGAGTGTCAGTGAGAGTGTCATTGAGTGTCAGTGAGAGTGTCAGTGAGAGTGTCAGTGAGAGTGTCGGTCAGAGTGTCAGTGTCAGAGATTCCGTGAGAGTGTCAGTGTCAGTGAGAGTGTCAGTGTCAGTGAGTTTCAGTGAAAGTGTCAGTGAGAGTGCCAGTGAGAGCTTCTGTGAGAGTGTCAGTGAGAGTGTCAGTGAGAGTTTCATTGAGAGTGTCAGTATCAGTGAGAGTGTCAGTGGGTGTGAGTGAGAGTGTCAGTGTCAGTGAGAGTGTCAGTGAGAGTGTCCGTGAGAGTGTCGGTGAGAGTGTCGGTGTCAGTGAGAGTATCAGTGAGAGTGTCAGTGAGTGTGTCAGTGAGTGTGTCAGTGAGTGTGTCAGTGTGGGTGTTAGTGAGTGTGTCAGTGTCAGTGAGAGTGTCAGAGAAAGTGTCAGTGAGAGTGTCAGTGAGAGTGTCAGTGAGTATCAGTGAGAGTGTCAGTGAGAGTGTCAGTGAGAGAGTCAGTGAGTGTCAGTAAGAGTGTCAGTGTCAGTGAGTGTCAATGAGAGTGTCAGTGAGTGTGTCAGTGAGTGTTTCAGTGAGTGTCATTGAGAGTGTCAGTGTCAGTGAGAGTGCCAGTCAGTGTGTCAGTGAAAGTGTCAGTGAGAGTGTCAGTGAGTGTCAGAGTGAGTGTCAGTGAGAGTGTCAGTGAGAGTGTCAGTGGGAGTGTCAGTGAGAGTTGTGATGGGAGTGTCAGTGAGAGTGTCAGTGAGTGTCATGAGTGTCAGTGAGAGTGTCAGTGAGTGTCAGTGAGAGTGTCAGTGAGAGTTTCAGTGAGAGTGTCAGTGTCAGTGAGAGTGTCAGTGAGTCAGTTTCAGTGTGAGTGTCAGTGAGAGTGTCAGTGAGTGTCAGTAAGAGTGTCAGTGAGTGTCAGTGAGAGTGTCATTGGGTGTCAGTGAGAGTGTCAGTGAGAGTGTCGGTGAGAGTGTCAGTGTCAGAGAGTCAGTGAGAGTGTCTGTCAGTGAGTGTCAGTGAGAGTGTCAGTGAAAGTGTCAGTGAGAGTGCCAGTGAGAGCTTCAGTGAAAGTGTCAGTGAGAGTGTCAGTGAGAGTATCAGTGAGAGTGTCAGTGAGTGTCAGGGAGAGTTTCATTGAGAGTGTCAGTATCAGTGAGAGTGTCAGTGAGTGTGAGTGAGGGTGTCAGTGTCAGTGAGAGTGTCAGTGAGTCAGTTTCAGTGTGAGTGTCAGTGAGAGTGTCAGTGAGAGTGTCAGTGAGTGTCAGTAAGAGTGTCAGTGAGTGTCAGTGAGAGTGTCATTGAGTGTCAGTGAGAGTGTCGGTGAGAGTGTCAGTGTCAGAGATTCCGTGAGAGTGTCAGTGTCAGTGAGAGTGTCAGTGTCAGTGAGTTTCAGTGAAAGTGTCAGTGAGAGTGCCAGTGAGAGCTTCTGTGAGAGTGTCAGTGAGAGTGTCAGTGAGAGTGTCAGTGAGTGTCAGTGAGAGTTTCATTGAGTGTCAGTATCAGTGAGAGTGTGTGTGAGTGATTCAGTGTGAGTGTCAGTGAGAGTGTCCGTGAGAGTGTCGGTGTCAGTGAGAGTATCAGTGAGAGTGTCAGTGAGTGTGTCAGTGAGTGTCAGTGTGGGTGTCAGTGAGTGTGTCAGAGAAAGTGTCAGTGAGTGTCAGTGTCAGTGAGAGTGTCAGTGAGAGTGTCAGTGAGTATCAGTGAGAGTGTCAGTGAGAGTGTCAGTGAGTGTCAGTGAGAGTGGCTGTGAGTGTCAGTGAGAGTGTCAGTGTCAGTGAGAGTGTCAGTGAGTGTCATTGAGAGTGTCAGTGTCAGTGAGAGTGTCAGTGAGAGTGTCGATGAGATTGTCAGTGAGAGTGTCAGTGTGATTGAGAGTGTCAGTGAGAGTGTCAGTGAGAGTGTAAGTGAGAGTGTCAAGTTCAGTGAGTGTCAAGTTCAGTGAGTGTCAGCATCAATGAGAGTGTCAGTGAGAGTGTCAGTTTTACTGTGTCAGTGAGTGTCAGTGAGAGTGTCAGTGTCAGTGAGAGTGTCAGTGAGTGTGAGTGAGAGTGTGAGTGAGAGTGTCAGAGTCAGTGAGAGTGTCAATGAGTGTGTCAGTGAGTGTGTCAGTGAGAGTGTCAGTGTCAGTGAGAGTGTCAGTGTCAGTGAGAGTGTCAGTGAGAGTGTCAGTGGAAGTGTCAGTTGAAGTGTCAGTTGAAGTGTCAGTGAGAGTGTCAGTGAGAGTGTCAGTGAGAGTGTCAGTGTCAGAGTTCCAGTGAGTGTCAGTGAGAGTGTCAGTGTCAGTGAGAGTGTCAGTGAGAGTGTCAGTGAGAGTGTCAGTGAGTGTGAGTGAGTGTGAGTGTCAGTGTCAGTGAGAGTGACAGTTAGTGTCAGTGAGTGTGTCAGTGAGGGTGTCAGTGAGGGTGTCAGTGTCAGTGAGTATGTCAGTGAGTATGTCAGTGAGAGTGTCAGTGTCAGTGAGAGTGTCAGTGAGTGTGTCAGTGAGGGTGTCAGTGTCAGTGAGAGTGTCGATGAGATTGACAGTGAGTGTCAGTGTCAGTGAGAGTGTCCTTGAGAGTGTCAGTGTTAGTGTCAGTGAGAGTGTTAGTGTCAGTGAGTGTCAGTGGCAGCCGAGAGTGTCAGCGTCAGTGAGAGTGTCAGTGTGAGTGTCAGTGAGAGGGTCAGTGAGTGTGTCAGTGAGTGTGTCAGTGATTGTGAGTGACAGTGAGTGTGTGAGTGACAGTGAGTGTGTGTGTGGGGGTTGTGTGTGTGTGAGGGTGTGTGTTTGTGTGGGGTTGTGTGTATGTGGGGTTGTGTGTGTTTGTGGGGGGGTGTGGTTGTGTGGTGTGGGGTTGTGTGCGGTGTGTGGGGTTGTGTGTGTGGGGGTTAGTGTGGTTGTGTGTGGGGGGTTGTGTCATGTATGTGTGGGGGGTTTTGTGTGTGTGTGTGTGGGATGTTGTGTGGGGGGTTGTGTGTAGGGGGTTTTGTGTGGTGTGGTTGTGTGTGTGGGGGTGTGTGTGTGTGTGTTTGTGGGGTTGTGTGTGGGGGGTTGTGGTTGTGTGTGTGGTTTGTGGTTGTGTGTGTGTGTGCCATGTATGTGTGGGGGGGTTTTGTGTGTGTGCATGGGATGTTGTGTGGAGGGGTGTGTGTGGTGTGGTAGTGTGTGGTGTAGTTGTGTGTGGGGTTGTATGTGTGGGTGTGTGGGGGAGAGTGTTTGTGGGGTTGTGTGTGGGGGGTTGTGGTTGTGTGTGGGGGTTGTGTGTGGGGGGGTTGTGTGTATGTGTGGTTGTGTGTGTGGGGTTGTGTGTGAGATTCTGTGTGTGGGGGGTTGTGTGGGGGGGTTTTGTGTGGGGTTATGTGTGTGGGGGGTTGTGTGTGGAGTTGTGTGTGTGGGGGGTGTTTGTGTGGGGTTGTGTGTGGGGGGTTGTGTGTGGGGTAACAGAGTGGGATGGGAGGGGAGGTGAGGCAGTGAATGGGATGGAAGGGAAGGGGGAGTGACAGAAGGGGAGAGGATTAAAGAGGTAAATAAGAAAGTAATGGAAATAAAGGGGGAGGGGGGACATGGAGGGAGAGGGGTAGTTGGAGGGTGGGGTAAAGGGAAAGAAGGGATGGGTTGGGGAATGGAAAGGAAAGGAAAGGAAAGGAAAGGAAAGGAAAGGAAAGGAAAGGAAAGGAAAGGAAAGAAAAGGAAAGGAAGAATGAGGGAAAGAAGGCGGAGAAGAGAAAGGAGGAGAAAGGCAGGGAAATGAATTGAGAATGGAGGGGGAGAGGGTAAATGAGAGAGAGGTAGGTGAGGGGAAGGGTAATGAGGGGTATGGTAGGGTATGGAAGAAGGGATGGGTGAGGGGAAAGGGGAGCAGAAAAGGAGCAGAGGCGATGGGAACAGATTGGAAGGGGAAGAGGCTGTGAGTGGGAGGGAATGGAGGGGAAGAGAAGGGAAGGGGTGGGGTGGAGATGGAAAAGGAGATAAGAGAGTGCAGGATGGGACCGGAATGGATTGAATGGGAAGGGGAGGGGATTGACAGAAGGGTAGAGGATTAAAGAGTGATGGAGAAAAAGGGAACTTAAAAGAAAGCGGGAGAAGGGGATGGGAGAGGAGAGATAGGGATGTAAGGCAGAGAAGGAAAAACGGGAAAAAGAAAGGAAGAGGGAAGGGATGTTTCAAGCCAGTATCAAGTCAGTATCAAGTCAGAATCAAGTATCAAGCCAGTATCAAGTCAGTATCAAGCCAGTATCAAGCCAGTATCAAGCCAGTATCAAGTCAGTTTAAAGTTTGGATTCAAGTTCGGTTTCAGTTTGGTTTCAAGTTCGGTTTTCATTTGGTTTCTATACTCACCGTGTTCCTTTCACCCAGCCCCGTCCAGTTCTTTTTGGAGCCTGTGAGGGCCGGCCCTCTCGGCCTCTCGGGGCCCTCGGCTCCGGCCGCCAGCAGTGGTCCTCTCCGTCCGGTGCTCATGAGTGCAATGCCGCGGCTGTCTGGTTACCAGCCTTGTATACCACGGTGACGTCACAATAGACATTTAACCTGTCATCATGCATCACCGGCTTGTGGGCGATGACAAGGGTTGCAGTGTAAGGGGGGGGGGGGGGGGGGGGACAGCCGAGACACGGATATTAATTCAATTACCTGGAAAAAAAATCTATTTAGTCACAAAAGGATCCTGCGATTAACCTCAAAGACAATCTAATCCTGCCCGACCTTCTCCCCCCTCAGGGGCCTCTCCTTGTTTCTGCTCCGGCGGAGGCCTCCCCTCTGCACTTAGCTTCGACCTCATGACATCACAGGGGAAGGAGGGCCTGGAATATCACAGGTGTTCCATCCACAGGATTCCCCTTCTGCTGCTAGCCTCGACCTCGTGACATCACAGTGGAGGGCCTGGCACGTCACAGGTGTTCCATCCACAGGAATCCCCTGCTGCTGCTAGCCTCGCCCTCGTGACGTCACAGTGGAGGGCCTAGCGCGTCACAGGTGTTCCATTCACAGGATTCTGCTGCTGGGATTGCACGGGCCTTTTATATGAATTTTAAATGTGGAGTTTTCGTATTCTTCGTTTAAAATAAATATTTTCGACATTAGCTGCATTGTTCTGCACCAGGTGCGCAATGAAGGGAGACCTCGGGGAGAGTCAAGGGATGGGTAGAGGCTGGGGAGTGAACAGGCGCGCAACACCCATTGGGCTGAACGGGCTTCAGCCCCCCCCCCCCCCCCTCGGAATCTTCAGCCCGGGCAGCTAAGGTTCAGATGACAGCCGGACACACTTTCCTGATTTACAATGATGTAAAACCGTTTCTCCAGTTTCATTTATATTGAAGGCTCCACTTTTATTCTCGGATGCTTTAGTATCCGAGATTGTGATTTAATGACCCCTTAAGAGGCCCAGAACCATCCCGAGCCAGCCGCCTCTGAAGGTTTCAGTGACCCTCCCTGCCCTCTAACTTTTGTTTTCTTCAGAGGGGTGCCACCGAGGTGATTTCCTTGCCTGAAGCAGGGATTTCACCTAAGCACGTTTGATGTGCGGTGCAGCATGGAGTGTGAAGATGTGCACAGCAGGGAGATATGACGCCAGCAGGAATTCCTTTACAAAGGAAAAGCGTCACCTGCACTGGCCATCCCTTTCCCCCTGCTGTGCACATCTTCGCACTCTCTGCTCCAAGAGTCCTGCTGTGTGAGCTTGTGTTTCATGACTCACCTCTAAAGTGAGGCCCTGCCTGCCCTGCGCATTTTGGACACAGCTTTTCGAGGAACACCTCAACTGATTTTTTTTCTCAGGAGCTGTCCTTACTTGTATCCAGTCTGTACTTGGAGCATTGCTCAATACGCTGATCTGCACGAGGAGAGGAGACACATTGCAATGGTAAATGTTAGACGGCTGTGTTAAGAGCACCACACTCGCGTCCTGTGGGTCCTGTACGGGCATTCTTCATGTGACCCTGCGCTGTACGCGCAGTACATCCCAGGTTTGCACTCAGTTTCCCGACTGAACACAGTGAATAGGGGTGCACGATAGTGCTGCTCATTGCATCCTATGGCCCCTTCATTGGTTGGAAGTGATTGTTGGGGTGAAGAGGAGCTGTGAATGTGCGTAAGCACGGATATAGCACCTAGTGGGTTTTGGCACTGGTGACAGTGTTCGTGCTGGCTATGAAAGCGGCACATTGAGGTAGGGTGCATGAAGCACCTACAGTTGGTACCTGGGGTTGCACTGTCGCCAGATGCTGGCAACAGTGGCCCAACTTCTAATAGGAAGGCGCTACCAGCTGAGAAGAAAGCAACTCTAATTTAATGCTTGACTGGTCCGTTCTATAATCAATCCGATTTTATTATTTTTAACAAATCTTGCCACTGGAGGGCGTTACTTGGTTGGAAATAACATGTTGGGCCGTGGTACCCCACAATTCTTGTGCATCGATGGATGTAGGTGCTTGGATTCAGTTTCTGCACTCCTGTGTGGGCTGTAGGGTCACATGGTGAAGTGAGAGGAGAGATCCTGCGTTGAGAATGATGGCTGTGAAGTTGTGCGACACCTGGTGTGTCCTCACCTTACACCAAAAGTGTAATGGAGGTGGTGGTCAGGAGCGCGTGCTAGGCCTCAGTTCAGCTGTGTGGGCTTGGGGCAGTGATGCCACACATACCTGCCCCCGTGTCTGCTGAGTGGGCTGGACAGTGGTACCATGGAAGGGAGGTACTTGCACGTGATGCTGTAGCAAAGCAGATCGTAGCCTCATTTTCAGCAAGTGGCCTTGAGGCGGTGGTGCCCCTGGCATGTACTTGCAAGAGATGAGATGCTGATGTGAAGCGGAACAAGTTCCCTTATCTGCTGAGTGGCCCGACCAGTGGCGCCACAGGTGGGGGGGTCCCTGGGATGTTGTTTGAAGCATATGGGGCCCATTTCTAATACATCCAGTCAAGGGGTAGGTTGGCCTTATTAAAGTAGTCCGCAGTACTGTAACAACAGATGATGGCCAAATATATCTACCATGTCCTTTGTTTGGATTGGTGGTATGGGTATTGTAATCAGGTTCGTAAGTTTATTTGTGGATTTTTTGTATATTTTCACGTTTTTCTTCGATTTACCCTCTATCTCAATAAAGACCGATAATACCTGCAAATCTTAAACATTCACTGTGCAGTAATTCAACTGTTACATCATCATAATACACAATTTAAGAACATAAAAATAAATAAAACAAATTTTGTTGCATGCACTGCATCGCATTTGGCGATGCAGTGCGCGCAACGAAATTAGTTTTATTTATTTTTATGTTTACTTACCTGTATTTGGCTGTATTCCATAGTT
Organism: Lissotriton vulgaris; assembly: GCF_964263255.1. NCBI lineage: Eukaryota > Metazoa > Chordata > Amphibia > Caudata > Salamandridae > Lissotriton > Lissotriton vulgaris. The sequence continues at coordinate 712,471,389 of NC_141694.1, forward strand.
TACTACCCCCCATTCTGCTCCTTTCCACCCCACGTCACCGCCAGGCAGCACTCCCACCACTGACCGCTACTGGTTCTTTGTAAGAATTTCCTCCATCTGAAGCCAGGCCCAATTTGTTAAGCTGATATATAACACCAGGCTTGTTCCCAGACCATAAGTCTAGACTAGGATAATTACTTTTTCTTAGTTTCATTTCATATTTTGTTTACTAGACAATTTGGCTTGGTTGTGGTCTCATTTTGTTATTTTCTTCATTCTTTAGTATTATTTGGCCATTTGTTAAACATGTACGCCTGGAGCCTCTTGGTGCTATAGATATGAAACTGATAACAGATTCAGCTTGGTGGAAGGAATTATAGTGTGAAAATACAGTTTTTTTTGCTTTTTCCTTTATTTCAGGCGGGATAGTGGTCTGTAATGGTACAGAATAATTTAACACCTTACACAAACACACAAGTACAACACCATTTGAAAGTCTTAGTTTATTAAATGCAACTTTATTCTACATAGATTCCCTTCCTTATGCATTTAGATACCTTTCATGTACTTACATATCTTTATATTGAATACTTTGCACTACCCTAGATCTCACCATATATCTCTCGCAATATATTCCCTACCTCCACTCTGACTCATCTCAAACCTCTCTCTGCTACTCTCTCCAATGCACTGCCCTATTTCTAACCCTATACCTCCATCAGTATATTCTCTACCTACACTCTTTCATTCATCCTAAACCCAATACTCTTCTCTCCTCTACCCCTCCTTCCATCATCTCATACCTCTTTTACTATTCAGATCTCCCAAACAAGCCTTTCAAAACCCTTCCCTCTGACTCTTCCACCTCCATCCCAAACCCCTTCCTACTGCTATGAACTCCCCCAAAAAGCACATTCTAGACCCTTCCTTTTTCTATCCCTCCACTATTCCTTTTCAATACAAATAAAAGACTAAGATTTCCACCACTCAGACTAATTTCATATTTCCCTATATCAGTCCCCACTAATTCTGTTTGGGTTCCAGAGTAACGTGCTACCCACCAAAAAGCGCTTCAACACCTCATATGGGGTAGTAAGTGCTATATAAATGCAAACCTTTTCCCTCTTTTATCCCTGCGCTATCCTTCTCAATCCAAATAACAGACTAACATGTCCAGTGCTCAAATTACTTTCATATTTCATTATACTATTTCACCACTGATCCTCTATGGGTCCTAGAGTAGCGTGCTACTCACCGAAAAAGCGCTTTATCACCTCATCAGGGTTAGTGAGCGCTATATAAATGCAATTATAATAGGAGCTGCGCCAGCCGAAGAGGTGAGGACTGGAACTTTGTGACAGGGATACAATTACCAAGTTCTGTGTTTTTGCAGTATCAACAGCCTGCCAATTGACCTGTCTTTTGAAGAACAGCAAATGTAACATGATATTATCAAAATGTAAATGCTTTATTATTTCTCATGCACCCTCTGAATTCCAGCATGGTGATGATGATGGGGGTGCTGCTGCACAGCATCCCACCCGCCACTACTTCCACTGCCTATACATTAAAGCACCATGCTTTAATGTCTGTGCTGCCAATAAATTAATGTTTGTTGGTGCTATAGTTTGTAACAACACTTCAAATGGACACATTGCAAAATCTCAAATTCCTTCTCTGCCTTCGCGGGGTGGACAGAGTCCCCTTTTTTGTGTGAATTATATCTGTGAACAGTCTAGGTTTTTCAGAGAGTAGCATGTTGTTCTGGGCTCTTTTGACCCAGTTTCATGGGCATTCCATTAGAAAAAATGGTGTAATTTTAACCATCTACATAATATCGTTGTGAGACAATTTAACGTATTTGAGTGACACTTTATTGCAAGATGAACACATCCCTTGTCTGTTATATAAATGGTTCACATTACCCTCTGTTCTCCAATTGAATTCTCATAAAACTGATTGTTGTCTAGTTTCGAATGCAGAATTTGCCATTTCTTTTTCTAAGCTTGGCCTGAGCATTACCCGATCCGGATTGTCTGCCATTTTAGCCCCGCCCCCATTGATTAACATGTTAACCACGCCCCTTTGTATGTCATGTTAGCCCCCCCGAACTTAAGACCTAGTTGCGCCCCTGGGAGTGAGATGAAGGGAGACCTCGGGGGAGAGTCAAGGGATGGGTAGAGGCTGGGGAGTGAGATGAAGGGAGACCTCGGGGAAAGTCGAGGGGTGGGTTGAGGCTGAGGAGTGAGATGAAGGGAGACCTCGGGAAAGTCAAGGGGTGGGTTGAGGCTGGGGAGTGAGATGAAGGGAGACCTCTGGGAAAGTCAAGGGGTGGGTTGAGGCTGAGGAGTGAGATGAAGGGAGACCTCGGGGGGGAGCGTCAAGGGATGGGTAGAGGCTGAGGAGTGAGATGAAGGGAGACCTCGGGGGAGAGTCAAGGGGTGGATAGAGGCGGGGGAGTGAGATGAAGGGAGACCTCGGGGAGAGTCAAGGGATGGGTAGAGGCGGGGGAGTGAGATGAAGGGAAACCTCGGGGAGAGTCAAGGGATGGATAGAGGCGGGGGGTGAGATGAAGAGAGACCTCGGGGAGAGTCAAGGGACGGGTAGAGGCTGAGGAGTGAGATGAAGGGAGACCTCGGGGGAGAGTCAAGGGGTGGGTAGAGGCACGGGAGTGAGATGAAGGGAGACCTCGGGGAGAGTCAAGGAGCGCGTAGAGGCTGGGGAATCTGATAAAGGGAGACCTCGGGGAGAGTTAAGGGATGGTTAGAGCTTGGTGAGTCAGAGGAAGGAGTTGTGGGTTTAGGGAGAGAGAGTTGTGGCATGTTTATCAAGCAAAGGGGGGCGTGGCTACGCGCGCAGCGAGACTGGCTGCTCCCTAACAGAGCTCCGGCGAGAGCCCGTACTTAGGGGGTCATTTATCCGTCGAGAACAACACCTGGCCGGCCCAAACTTGCAGCGAGTGACCAAGGGGCGCTGCCAAAGTATCGGACCAAAATTCAAGGTCCATCGAGCCCCGGGGCCGCACCGGCACCAACGCGGCCGCCATAGCCGAAGGAGAGGACGCGAGCTCGGCGAGACCCGGCAGGCGAGCCCGGTGTCGAAACCGGAAGCGAGGGCCACACGGAAGGGACGCCCGGGAGACGCGGACTGGAGCGGCGGCGCTGGGTCACACCAAAGGGAATCGACCCTCGGCAGACCACAGAGAGCAGAGACGACCCGACTGGCCGTGCCCAGAGAACAGTGAAGAGGCGCAACGCTGGAGAACTGAGGCCGCCCGCTGGGCTGCTGAGGCCGCCTTGGACGCGAGGAGGTGCCCATCCCCCACTCGGCCTACAACTGTGGAACGGAACAGCGCTGGGGGGAGCGGACCCGGGATCGGACCCCCGACGCCGCCTGCTGCGACCCTGGGCGGTAAGTGCCGCAGAGCGAGGCGCACAGGGTGCAGCACCCGCCCAGCGGGCGCCGAAAGTGGACTCACCCCTACCAATGCAGCGGAGCCAGTAGTCCCGGGCTCACCCGGCGCCACAAACAACCAGGCAGCTAAGAGACACCTCCCAGGGCGCCCAGTAGGCCACATCCGCTGCCCAAAACACAAGGTGGCAGTGGGGCAGCGCCGGTGGGAGCCACTGCCCAGCTAAAGGTCCCGCTGCTGAACACGTGCGCAGACCTGAAGGGATTGCCGTGTGGGGTGAGCGCCGAGGGGAGACACTGCCTGCTGCGCGATGCACACGCCGCCAACGCCCACAGCTGGATACTGAAGGATCCCGGCGCCCTTGAGACCACAGCTTAGCTGGAAGCCCGGCACATCAGGGGGCACGAAGCCCAGAATAAGTCCAACTGCGGGAGCGGAACGGCATAACCCGTAGGCCGGACCAGGCACCGACCCGGGCGGAACAACAACCACCCCCGAGTCGCGCTGAGATTAACAGGGCGCCCAGTGAGCCATATCCACGACCCACAGCGCAGGGCGATCGAAGGGTAGTGCCAGAGAGAGCCGCTGACCAATCGCAGGGCTCGGGATCCGACTGCTCAGGTCACCCGCCACAGCCACGGACGGCCGGCCGGAAGGCACTGCTGCTGATCACACGCACAGAACTATAGGGGCTGCTAGGAGTGATGAGCGCCGTGGGGTGACACTGCCTGCCACACGCTGCACACGACTCCGGTGCCCTTGGAACCACGGCGCAACTGGACGCCCGACGCAGCAGGGGGTAAGCGAGGAGCCCAGAACACATTCAACAGCGGGAGGGGCACAGCATAACCCATTGCCAGAGCCTGAAACCGTCCTGAACGGAATAACGGCTGCCACCGACTCGCGCTGCGCTTTGGACGGCTCGACCACACAGGAGGCTCTAAGGTGACAGTAACCTGCCCTGGAAACGCCGCCTAAGCACCAGCCAGTGGCTCTGGCGATCGACGAGACCACGGACCACCACCCCACCCGGATCCTCCGAGAATCAGTCCCCTCTCATGTCTGGAGGTGCCGGGAAGCGCACAGGAAGGGGGAGCACGTCCCAAAAGGGCAAAATGGACAAGTCGCAGAAGCAAACGGACGCAGATCCGGTAACGGCCAGACTGGACTCGGTGCTGGCGGCCATGGAACGCCTGGAAAATTCCATCCAGTCCACCCGGACATCCCTGGAGGCGAAAATAGACGGAGTCGCCATAGACCTCACGCACTTGAAGGAGGACCATAAGAAACTAGCCGAGCGCACCAAAACCCTGGAACCCACAGTGACGGACATAGAACCTCGTGTCGCCCAATCGGACAAACATATTAAAGACCTCCTCAACAGGGTGGAGTTCCTGGAGGACAGGGCAGAGGATGCAGAAGGGAGGGCGAGACGCAACAACGTCCGTATAGTAGGTTTGCCAGAAAAATGGGAAGGCAAAGATCCGACCGCCCACGTAGAGGACTGGCTACGCACCCTGTTGCCCGAAGGCACCCTCTCGCCATATTTCGTGGTGGAACGGGCACACAGAGTCCCGACCAGGCCGCTCCACACCGGCTCTAACCCACGCCCTTTTCTGATCCGAATCCTGAACTATAGGGACCGAGACACTGTACTACGAGAAACTCGAAAACTAGGCACCATTCAAGTTGAAAATGCGAACATAATGTTTTTCCCAGACTATACAATCCAGGTGCAGCGCCAGAGGCAATCATTCCTAATGGTAAAACGGAGGCTACGCCAACTGGGACTTACATATTCCCTCCTCTTCCCAGCGAAACTCAGGGTGATAGCGAATGAGAAGACACACTTCTTTGACTCCTCGGAAGACGTGGAGGCCTGGCTGGACAATGGGACGGACAAGAGCACCGGGAGATCAGGAAACCCGGACAGGCCTAGGAGACGCAGGAGATCCAAGAGGAGACGTGGCGCCAGGTCACCCTCCCCCGCGGCCAACAACACCCAGCATAGCGCGAGCCCACCGGAAGAGGACATACGCAGAGAACAACGGGAAGCCCTGCGGATGGTCTCGGAGCTCAGCGGCTCCCCGTCACAGCGTTCCCCGCCTGCCACCAGCCCTAGGATATCACCGAGCGACGATGAGGCGATATATGGTCTCCCGGATTCGCAACTCTCAGGTGGGCTGCCAGACATCACCCCACAAACGTCGGACCTGTACGGCTGAAGAAGTGCCGCAACACGGGGCTCTCAGCGATGGAAGCATTGACACGGCACTGCCCGGTGGTAACGGACACTGAACCCGCAGTAAGTTAAGACGATGTCACGCTTACAATTATCCACTGCGGGGCAGACGCCCCAAGGCACCCACACCACAAGGGCCACCACATTGCAGGGTCCCTATGGGTGGGCGATGGTTACCAACTACAAACTTGACCAGAGCAGTGGCCCCGTGTCTTTACAAATACACTGCTCCATAGACGGTGGGCCAGCCTGTTGGCCACTCAGACTTACAATCACACCCCCCTGGGAGGGCGCTCACGCCTTCACGCTCAACAGACACTCACTGGCTGCTTGGACTGCGTGATGAATAGCAACCCCCCAGAATGGATTGTTCGCACTTTTTGCAGAATGTTTGGACGGCTGCCCGTTTGGCAACCGACCCGATGGTGTTATCCCCAGTTAATGTTTACCCCCCTTCTCTCTATTGTGAAACGCTGCATGCATGGCTCGCAGGGGTGCTCGCTAGACTATTCCAGGGGCTGCTCGGACAAGGGTGGGGATACTCTGACACTGGAAGCTGGAGGGCCTATTGGGAGGGTGCTTGGAGCGAGGGAGAGAACGGGTGTGACTGCCTTGTTGAATGCTGATGGCTGAAGTCAAAATGTGTACCTGGAATGTACGCGGAATACACACACCCGCACGCAGGTACATGATTTATTCATACCTGAAGAGACACAAGGTGCAGATAGCACTCCTACAGGAGACACACCTGACAGCCCCAGAGGTACACACCCTGCGCAGGCGGTGGCGAGGTCAGATCTATGCGACATGGTTCTCCTCTTACGCCAGGGGGGCACTGATATGGGTGAGACCAGGGCTCCCGTTTGAAGTTGAAGACTCACACATAGACAAGGAGGGGAGGTTGGTGGCAGTGAAGGGACGCCTGGATGGACGACCGCTGGTGGTGGCGTCGCTCTATGCCCCTAACACAGACCAACAGAGATTCCTGGAAATGGTGTCCACAACCCTGGCGCACTGGCACGGGATCCCCTGGATATTGGGGGGGGATTACAATAGTGTATTGGATGCCACACTGGACCGCTCATTCCCACCTCTACCCAGCGCACCAGTGGTGGGTGCCATGAAAGCTCTTATAGCCTGGGCCTCACACTGGAACTTACATGATGTGTGGCGCCACCGGAACCCAACGGCCAGGATATATTCGTACTACTCAGGAGCCCATACCCTGCACACCCGGTTAGACAGATTCAAGCTCACAGATGATCTACTCCCACTGGTGACAGAAGCGCTTTACATGGGTAGGACACACTCCGACCATAACCCACACATGTTAACGGTCTCATGGGCGAACACTCGCCCCCCTGTCCCCAACTGGAGGCTGCAGCCGGACCTCCTGCTAGACGCACCCTTCCGGGACTCATTGTTCGCACATATTGTACACTACTTTGAGGATAATGCAGGTTCAGCCACCTCTCTGCAGATGGAATGGGAGGCGTTCAAAGTGGTCATTAGGGGACAGTGCTTGGGCACGCAGGGGAACCTCAAACGGCAGGTGGAGAGGGACTTACATAGGGTGGAGGAGGAATTGAGTCGACATGAACGGGACTCGGTGGGAGGACACATCACTGGGCTTCACAAAGCGCAGGCGGCCCACGAAAAACTGCTGGAGAGGCTCAGATGTCTGAATTTCGCGGCTCACGCGGCGCGCACACACGATAGGGGGGACAAACCCGGTAAGTTGCTGTCGTGGCTCATCGCTAGAGAAGACCGGACGAAGCCAGTCACAAAAGTACTAGGCGCGAATGGGGTGCCCTTACATACGCAGTCAGAGATACACGGAGCGTTCACCGCACACTACAAAACACTGTATCGCTCTTGCCTACCCACGCCCGCCCCGGACACGGAGGAGTATCTTAACCAGGTACTGCTGCCGTCACTCACCGATGCCCAACGTACCGTCCTAGCGGCACCCATTGCCCCCGAGGAGCTCCGGGAAGTCATAGCGGCGCTCTCCAACGGAAAGTCCCCTGGCCCAGACGGACTCCCAGCGGAGTTCTATAAAGCATACCAAGACCTCCTGGTCCCTGAACTCGTAAAACTGTATAAGACGGCTCTGGACGACATCTCCCTGCCCCCATCTCTGAGTGAGGCTACCCTGGTCTCCCTCCTGAAGCCGGGTAAGGAAGAGACACTTATGGGCTCATATAGGCCCCTTGCCCTCTTAAACACAGACTACAAAATACTAGCCTCAACGCTAGCGAGGAGACTGGCCCAATACACACCTACCCTGGTCCACCCTGACCAGAACGGGTTCGTACCCACACGCAGCACATCGCACAACATCCGCCGGCTGTTTAGAGTGCAGGAGTACGCGAGAGGCCCTTGGCCACTATCGGGTTGCATAGTATTAGACCTGGAAAAGGCATTTGACTCGGTGGAGTGGCCGTTTCTTAGGGCGGTTATGCAAAAGTTTGGCCTGGGAGACGCATATCTGGACATGGTGGGACTCCTATACCAAACGCCAACCGTTCGGGTCCGGATAGGGGGCCTGCTATCGGAGGCCATACAGGTGAGGCGGGGCACATGGCAAGGCTGCCCGTTATCACCTCTACTCTTCTCGTTGGCCATGGAACCGCTGGCGGAGATACTGAGGATGCAGGGTGCCGAGTGGGGCATCCCGTTGATAGATGGGGTACACGCGGTTTCCCTGTATGCCGACGACCTACTCCTCTACGTCAGGGACCTAACACGGATACCACCGGGACTTACCGACGCCCTCCGCGAATTCACAACACACTCGGGACTGAGGGTCAACTGGGGTAAATCTGGGGTCTTCCCCTTTCACCCGGATATGCAGGAATGCGCAGTGCAGCTAGGGGACACAACACTGACATGGTATGCCGGCACTTTCAAGTATCTGGGCATCCACATATATAGGAATGCAGCAGATATACTGGATGGCAACCTGATTCGAGCCATAAATTCCTTGCGGGCCCAGATCCAATTCTGGGGCACACTCCCGCTCAATGTCCCGGCCAGAATCACCCTAACCAAAATGATAGTCCTACCTAGACTCCTGTACTATTTTTCGAACATACCGGTGTATGTCCCAGCTCGGGTCTTTAGAGACTTGGAGACCCTAACACGAACACTGATCTGCAATGCGGGGAGACCAAGGGTGGCCCTGAAGAAATTGTATGCCCCGACGACCTCGGGGGGACTTGCGGTCCTGAATCAAGAGCACTACTACCTTGCCGCGCAGCTCCAATGGGTGGTGGCCTGGCTTGCGGGTAGGAACCTAAATGACACGGCCTCGACAGTCCCGGCCCTGACCCATGGGGAAGCTCTCGCACTGTTCCACCCCCTCAGAGGCGCGACACGCGAGACGCAGCTACACCTAGCAGTGGCACTGAGATGCTACAGGCGTGCACTGCGATTGACCAAGGAAACTGCCCCCTACGCACCAGCCCTGCCACTAGAAGGACTGCCAAGGCCTGGGGGAGTGGTGACTGCAGCACGCCTACAAGACTGGGCGCAGGTGGGGCTTGAGACACTGGCGGACTTGTATGACGACGGGGCCATGGTACGGTTCGAGGGGCTAGTGGAGAATCCAGGACTGCCAGCGGGACAATTCCTGATGCATGCATCAATGATGCGGGTCCTAACGGAACACTGGGGCGATATGTCCGTGGAACCCGAGACCCACCTCTTAATACAATACCTGCACGTAATGGGGGCAGGGTCGCACGTTGTGCACTGGCTAACGCAGGCGCTGAGGTCCCACACAACGGCCTCCCTTCAGTCGCTCAGGGACAGGTGGACCACAGACAGGGGGAGGGACTGGTCGGATAAAGAGTGGGAGAGGATCCTAGAGGGGCCGCAACACGTTCCCCGCAATTCGAGATTCAGAATCATACAGTTCTATATCATGCATAGGGCATACCTGTCCCCGGACAAGATTAACCGCTACTTTGGTTTGAATACCTCCAAATGCCCGCGATGCGCGCTCCTAGATGCGGATCTCCTGCATATGCTGTGGGCATGTCCCAAGCTCCGGACGTACTGGCATGATGTCAACACGCTGTTGACAAAAGGGACTGCGCTGGGCCTACGTCACGACTGGGACACCTGTGTGCTGGGCCTCCTCACCAGGACCAAGCATAACAAAGCACACATGAGGTTCTGGGATCTGGGGCTGATAACCGCCAAGAGACTCATAACCCGCCACTGGAAAGCCGCGGAACCGCCCCTGACGAAACATTGGAGCGCCTCCCTCATCTATTGGGTGACCGCAGAGGGCACGGTGCTACGTAGGGAAGAGACGGCGGGGCGGAGGGCCATACCGATAGCCCAGACATGGGAGGGCTTCCTGAGAGCATTCACCAGGGCCTGCCACGATAAAGGGATATTGTAAGGAGATGGCTCCTCCCCAGTGGACAGGGGGGGACAGGTCCGAACCACAGACTGAGTAGTGAGAAACGGGAGTATCGGGAGCCACACATATATGGACATGAAATACCACCCCAGCAATCCACCGCTCGCCCCCATAACCTTCCCCCCCCCCTTTTCCCTCTCCATCCCCCCCCCCCAATTCCTCCGCCCATCCCGCCTTGCCCTGCCCCCCCCCCCCCCACTAGTCAGCGGAGCCCACATACACAGTCGGCCCCACCGATGCGCCCCCACCCGAGACCTAGAGCTACCACACACCACTAGTACCTCCTCCCCGAACACACTCAAGGCCAGCACCCCGCGAGACTACTACACCCGAAACTGCCTAGGCAAAACCAACACTGCAGCACCCCCCCCCCCCCCTTACTCCGAGATCGGATTCTTCACACCCTCACCTACTCTCCTGTTTTTCCCCAGTTTGAATTGGTGGCGTTTACGGCAAAGGACACCCCCCAGTTGTCCACGCTGGATCTGCCTTTCCCACCCACACCTTTCACTTTCGACACACGGCGACGAAACACAGGAGTGCAGCACACATGCAAGCCACTGCCGCAACCTTCTGCCTCACGGAGGCGTACCACTGAACCTCCTAGCCGACCACAGCACATATGCAGGTTGCCTGGAACTGGGCCCGGTTGGTTATTCACACTACTGAGGGACAACTTGCTACATCACTAACCAGTGGGTCGCGAATACCGGGGGTGCGGCTGGCCATCAGGCTACCCGTCCTGACGGGTGAGGTCTGGCACCATAGTAAGGCAGGCAGAGCGCATTACACTGTACAGAAGCAATGAAGCGAATGATTTGGTGAATGCAGGGACCGCCCCAAGATAACGGATGGTACTTTTTAACAGTGAGTGCATTTATTGACTTTCTACCGTCGCCAACATTCGCATTGATGATGTACGAACTACTCCAATTGTTGTTTCCCCTTTGAATTATGCACACAAGAAATGTAATTGTATGCCACGTGTACCAATAAAACAGATTTAAAAAAAAAAAATGTTTATCAAGCAAAGGACGAGCTGCTACGATGACGATGCAGTCATGGGTTTGACTGGGGTTGAGGATTAGCTTTGGGGGGATTAGAGAGGTAGTGAAGTCAGAAGATGTCATCTTGTCAGTTTGATGAGTGTGAAAATAAATGGAGGCTGTGGCGCAAGGGCAGAATAATTGGAGGCTGGAATAGAGGGCCAGTGCTGTCCCTCAGTGCTAGACTGACAGCCAGTGTGGGCCAGTTCTAACTGACTGCATTGTCCACTGTTGGTTGTCGTCGTTGGGTCTGGTGGTAAATGAAGGAGTAGCACGGGGAGGAACCGGGTTCAAGCCCCCCACATACAAGTACCAGCACATGGAGTGGGCATGCCCATTCCCAATGTGTGTTGCATAGCAGAAAGCTTATTTTATTAAACTTTTTCCTGCCAACCTCTGCCTGTCCACCACATCTATCTACCCTTCTGCTGATTCCCCAGCCTCTCGGTATGGGGTGCATTCCTCTGCCCGTGTGTCAATGAATTGTGCTATGTTGTGGTAATATGTGCATTGTTGTGACATTGTGGAAATGGGGCAAGTGAGTACATTTCTATTGGGTTCTGAAAAATGGGCGAATATGTGCCATGCTGAGTTAGTAGTGTATGTCAAGGGGCATTAGACTTGGCAGCAAAGGGTTAATGTGTGTAATGTGTAGGTATCTGGTTTTCTAATGTTATGTTGTCATGTTATCTGCTCTGCTAGGCTTGTACCATTAGTATGGTATTGCAATAGCGGTTGGTGTTGACCAAGATTGGCGGGCGGGGAGATGGAAAAAAAAATGTACCTTCGACCTGCCGCTTCACACTCTTTTGCTCCTCTCCTCTCCTCCAAGCACAGGCTCCCAGACTCCACTGCGGCCAATCCGGACGCTGCTCTCATGCTGCTGGTTGCTGCATGAAAGCAGTGTCTGGATTGTCCTGAGCGCCATGAACTTACGCTTCCAGTGAGACTGGGAGCCTGTGCCTGCTTTCTCCAGCCCGGCAATGCAGCTCGGGATAGAGACAGCTTCAATGCGCATGTGGGTTTGGCCGGCCAAACCGTCTTGCTCACTGAAGGCAGGGCCAACAATTACCCATCAGTGTCTGTAACTCCCCCTGCCCACCCCCAAAGACTGGTCAGTAAAGGAAAAATAAAACTATAATAAAAAGTATTTATTATGGTTTTACTATTCCTTTCCTGCCATTTTGAGACAGCCGGCAGGGTGAGGGGGTCTGTGGGGGGAAGGGGGGGGTCGACACTTCTCGCCCTTATCAAAGGAGCCGCCGCTGTGGTATTGTAGTGCTTTCACATTTGTGCCCTTTCATACATTTGCAGATTTCCTTCAATCAATTGTTAATTGTTTGGTTGTGTTTGATTGTGATGGTTAGTAGTAATTCCTTAAAGGTCTTGTTTAGTAAAGTTTATTGTTACTTAACATGAAACTAGCATGAGCTGATTCTAGTAAAGGCCTTTTTAGTGGTTGGAGTTTGTGGTGTGCTGAAGCACTTTTGTGTATTTTATTGAGCTGGGTGGTCAGTTGTCCATTGGCCCGGCCAAGGGAGATTGTTTTCTGGCAGCATCACTAGTCTGGTAAAAGTTACTGATGCAATGTGTGTAGTAGATTTAGGTTAAGATTATCTGAATGCCTACAAGGCGAATGTTGATGTGTTACTTGGGTAGAGCTGTCGAGCTGGCAGCACTTTTCCAACTGTATACAGCGCCTGGATACCCCCAGGGTGATAAGCAGCGCTATACAAATACCGTCTGATTGATTGAAGGATATGACTTTGGTGTTCTCATGTGCAGTCAGTGAAGCTATCTTTTGTGTTTGAGAAAATAAAGATAATTAATCTAGTTGGCAAGGTGTAGTGTAGTGGGTATAGTTGCAAAAAATCAAGTTCTTGTGTGATGGGAGGTAGGATCAGAGAAGCAAAGCAGGAGAGAGGGAGTGACCAAAATGAATTCAGTGTGTGTCTGTATGAGGCGTGTTTGCAGTGTTTTTTGGGCCTACCGCTTTGCAGAGGGCCTGTCTTAGCAGATGTTCCAGGGGTTGTCAGACGCTCTTCTGGGACTCTTCTCTCTGGAGAGATATTTAGGATCAGTAGCTCAAAAGTAGCAGCTCTTGAAGAAATTCTGCTCACTTCAACAGGAAGGAGAGAACAAGCTGAGAGAGCCGGAAAAGCAAGAAGAGACCAGAGGAGGGAAAAAACTGAGATAAAAATGAAAAGGTAGGTAAAGTAGACAGAAGATTTCAGCAAAAATATGAAAAACATTAGTATGTAAGCGAAGGAGCCAGAACTCGAGAATATGGGCAGGAAAGGGAAAAGAAGGAACATTATTTATCAATTGCAAAAAGTGTGAGTTAAAAATGTGATTTAGGTGCCTCGTGATAGTGACCTTTTAGAGAATTATAGGTGTAATTTGCTGTTGAGTGGCGATTTTTATGGGGGGGGGGGGGGGAAATGCACCATATGCAGAGATCATTTGTAATTTATTTGTCCCAGGTTCTGATCCTCTTCCTTTATGAAAGTGGGTAAACTCAGATTCTGCACATATCTGTGTTACCTTTGTATCAAAAATTCCAATTCTAAAAACGTAGCTCCATTCCAGCAGTTTACTGGCAGTAGGAGCTTTGTATCAGGGTATAGGGATTAAAATGAGAGAACTTGAACAAATATATTAAAACATACTAAATTGCACCATTTCACGTCCAAGATCACCTCAATCTGTACGAACTGACATGTTTTTGCTACTATAAAAAGTTTTGAACTTGTCTGTTGTGGTTCATGTAAGATTTGGTTATTAAGTAGGACAAGTGGATTTCTCTAGAAGGGCAAGCAGATTTCTGAATAATTTTGCCCTTTAGGCAAGTAGATTTTTAAAAGACGTCCACACCCCTGAAACTGACTCATCTTTTTTCCTATACATTCCAAAAAGAATAATGAAGTAGATTTCCCATTGAAACACAGTACAAACACAGTGTGGTCTGCCTTTTTATTTTTCAAGGGGTTAGATTAACCAATCATACTGGGTGTCTTCATTCACATGTACCGTGGTATACCGCCAAGGTACTACAGTATACAGCGGCCCAATATATCACTAAGTTATTGTGCCTTATTACTGAAAAACAAGTGAAAAAATTCAGATCACATAACAAAAAAGACCCTTCCCACCCCATAATCTATATTCATGCCAGATTCATGTACATCTGTTCAGTCATTTTGTCGCTACCCCTGTCTAAAAAGTCTATGGAAAAAACATAGGTGGATAAACCTGTTTTGGGACCCATTGTTTTTTATTTGCACTGTCTTAACTAATCATCACAAAACTTTGTGTTGGCTGCCAATGTAGAAAAAAGAATAGGTCTGCTAAGTTTTGTGGAGATTCATCAAACCGTGACAGTTATTAGCAAGCAAAAATCTGACGAATTCCTACCTCTGGGAATCCTAACTATAACTGCAGAGTGGCTATCGTCACTGTGTTATATATGTATATGTATGTGTATATATATATATATATATATATATATATATATATATATATATATATATATATATATATATATATATATATATATATATATATCCAAACGCAAAGAACCCTGAATTGAAAAGCCGTACACGGCCGTGTTTGTCACCTTCTTTATTTGGTAAGTAGCAGGGAACCAGACGTTGCCTCCACACCCCAGGTTCACCAAACTTGTTTCGGGCCATCATGCCCTTGATCTCTGGCATCAAATGAGGCACCGCTGCAATAGTCTTACCCTCACTCGCAGCACATGAAATATCCTCCAGCCCAGTGGGCGTGTCACATTTGCATTCTGGTCTCTGTAGTTCTAAAAATTCATCAGCCATAATGAAATGCAGCAATGTCTCTCCTTGTGTGAAAACTCAAGTAGTTTGTGCATGTAGAAAGCACGGCTGGGTCCCTGCTTGTGTCGCTCACCAAAACCGGTTCACGCTGTTCCGTTAAGCACTTCAAAGTTCATTGCACTAATGGAGCCGCTCTTTTGCAGGAGGCCCGCGGTCCCTGCAGGGGACCCCATAGGAGGGCAGACCCCGTAGTAGGTCTGTGGGCAGCCAGCAGCCCATTCCAGGGGTGGGGGGCGGGAGTTGGGGGGAGTCAACGATAAGGGGGGGTGGGTTGAGGGGGCGGGCCCCGGGGCAGGATATAAGGGTAGCCCCTCCTACCACGCGCCCTCTTTGCTGCTGCCCCCCACCAGTTAGTTCGCTCCACTGGCTGCTCCTCGCCAGCCTTAGGGTTGTAGGTTGCCCCCGCCCCCTCCCCTTCCCCGTCGGACGCGAGGGCCGCGCTTTTCAGCTCTGATAAGGTAAGCGGAGTACACTGCCTCCCCCTGGGCCCCGTCCTTGGGCAAAACCCAAGTCGACAGGGCTCCGTGGCTATGCCACGGGGGGGCAGGAGATCCGTGATCGTGTTACGGGTAGGGGGCTTGTTGTGGGGGTGTGGGGTACCGAAGTGCGAGCGGCAGGCGGGTGTGAGGGCAACAACCGTGTGCGATGTAAATTTGGGCCGCGCTCAGCCAGGCGTTTTGCTTTGTGTGGGTGCACCGGAGGTCAGGGTGTTAGGCCGTAGACCGTGGAGTTGTTGAATGAGGACCGCGCAACCGGCCATGCGGCTAGCTTTGCGGTATAGGTTGTTTTCAATGAGATGTCGGCCTGTAATCTATATGGTAATTTATTTACAGCGGCTGAGGCGGTAATATGCGGCTGAACGTCTAGAGCGTGGTCCCCGCCGGCATTTCGAGCGGCCGAGACTGCGATAGGCCGTTAGCGTTCTAATCAGGTTCTCAACCGCATGCTGGGCTCTCTATGCTTAAAAGAGCTGCTTAGCGTGTCAGGATGCCGCTTCACTGCTCCCAGTCGTCGGAGTCCCCTCCGGGGACGCTGATAGCGTGGCCCTCGGGAAGAGCGTCACACGGGCGGGCCCGGGGCCCTTGGGAGCGGGAGGCTTCCATTCAGATTGACAAGTTGCAAGCATTCATGATTTGGGCGAAAGATGAGGGGAAGAGCCACTCGTGGATGGCGGGTCACCTGTCGGCCATCGGGCATCATGCAAGGCTGTTAGGTCAGAAGGACCCCACCACATTATTTACGACCAGGGCAGCGCTCAAAGGTTGGGCAAGAGTGATGCCTAAATCAGTAGACCAAAGGGCCCCCATTGATTAGGAGACATTAAAAAGCATGATAGACGCCCTTCCCACGGTCACCCACTCTGCCTACGAAGCATCCCTCTTCGCAGTGACATTCAGCGTAGCGTTTTTTGGAGCCTTTAGAATAGGGGAGTTGGTGGCCCGCTCCAAGAAAGAGATGAACTCTAGGGTCCTCCTGATGAAGGACGTGCGACTTACAGCTGAATCAGTAGAGATTTACTTACAATTCTCAAAGACAGACCAAGCAGGCAGGGGTAGGAGCATCTCATTACATCGCCTGGGCAACGACAGCTACTGCCCGGTGGCCCTGCTAGCCGCCTTCTTGTCTTGCCGCCCATGTACAGAAGGGCTGCTATTGATACACTTAGACGGCTCCCCGGTTACTAAATACCATGTGGAGCATGTGATGCAAGGGTGCCTATTCTTGGCTGGCTATACAACAAAAGGGGCCAAGTTCAGCTCCCACTCTTTTAGAATAGGGGTGGCCACCACAGCTTTCAAGGAAGGTCTGCCAGCCGAGGAAATTAAGAGGGTAGGGCGGTGGGAGTCCAACTGCTTCAAAAGATATGTGAGACCAGTTAGTGCAATACCCCCTTTTAGCAGAAGTGAAGTAGGGAACGTGTAAGCAAAGAGAGAATATGTTTGCATATGCCACGGTTACGTGGCCTTTTCTGGTTTGTAGTGCAATGTGAATTATAGACTACAGTTGCCACATTTTGGTGGTTGTTTTACTTTGCAGTGCTTTGAAGTGTTCAAATAAACTATAATCTTGCAACACATTGTGTTTTATTGCAGGCACAGAGGTGTGGGTGATGGGGCACTCCTATGTCACAAGATTGGCGAGATGGGTGAATGCAAGCACGTGGAAGCATGGCTTCACCAACACTAGTATATCCTGGTTTGGCCTCCCTGGAATGCACTAGCCTGCACTCTTAGCGACGCTGCGTAAGACATTAAGGGAGAATAGACGACCGCCAAACATCTTGGTGGTGCATTTAGGGGGGGAATGACCTGGTATCATTAGGCAAGAGACGACTATTAGATGCGATGAGGAAGGACTTGAGCATCCTGAGCAGTGAGCTGGGACCATGCAGCATATGGTGGTCGGAAATAACTCCCAGACCTATATGGCATGGAGCGATCTCGCAGGAGGCGCTGGAAGTTACCCGCAGGCGTGTAAAAGTAGCTATGCGTAAATTTGCAGATATGCGAGGGGTGGGTTTCATCAGGCACGGCCTACTGCTCGCTAAATCCATTGGTTGCTGGGAATCTGACGGGGTGCATTTGTCCAAGGTAGGCATGGCAATATTCCTACTAGATTTAGGGGAAGCACTGGAAACAGCAGGATGCAAGTAGAGGAGAATAGGGGGCTAGGTAGTGGGGCTCTGGGCGGAGCGGGTGCCACGCCCAGGGCTGTGGAAGAGGTACAAGGCGATCCCCATACTGGACAGGCGCAGGAACAGGACCTGAAGCCCCAGTGCGAAACGCACCGTGCCGAGTCATACATAATCCAAGGGGCCCTTCTTGGGGACTTGGTTTCGATGGCGCCCCGTTAGTCCTTAGGGCGGTTGTAAGCCTGAGCAACCGGGGGCTTGCCGATAGGGCCCCGCCCGGATGGGTAAGGTGTGAGTTAACTCTCCCTTGTCCGGAGGGTGGGGTGGGTGGACGATAGGTCCGCCGGTGGGAGGAGTTTCCTCCCAGGTACCACACCGGGCTATGGCTGCTGGTGTCTGTTACTTTGGCTCAACTTCAGGCTCCCTGCAACAAGGGGTTGCGGGGTGGAGGGGGTCACCTGTCAGTTAACCCATCCTGTTATTTGTCCTACAAATAAACCTGCAACTTCTTCATCCCAACATACTTGTCTGTGTTTCATTTGGGGTTTTGGGGAGGTTGTGGGCAGAGGAGTACCGATGGAACTACTATCCAGGAGGCCCGCGGTCCCTGCAGGAGACCCCATAGGAGGGCAGACCCCGTAGTAGGTCCGTGGGCAGCCGGCCCCCCATTCCGGGGGTGGGGGGCGGGAGTTGGGGGCATCAACGATAAGGGGGGGGTGGGTTGAGGGGGCGGGCCCCGGGGCAGGATATAAGGGTAGCCCCTCCTACCACGCGCCCTTTTTGCTGCTGCCCCCACACCAGTTAGTTCACTCCTCTGGCTGCTCCTCGCCAGCCGTAGGGTCGTAGGTTGCCCCCACCCCCTCCCCTTCCCTGTCGGACGCGAGGGCCGCGCTTTTCAGCTCCCCTCCCTGCCGCTCACCCGCTGAAAGGGGGGAAGTGGGGAGGGGGGGACAGTAATAATGTATTAATGTTTTCTCTTGTTGCAGGAGGAGTTACAAGGCGATCCCCATACAGGACAGGCGCAGGAACAGGACCTGAAGCCCCAGTGCGAAACGCACCGTGCTGAGTCATACATAATCCAAGGGGCCCTTCTTGGGGACTTGGTTTCGACGGTGCCCCATTAGTTCTTAGGGCGGTTGTAAGCCTGAGCAACCGGGGGCTTGCCGATAGGGCCCCGCCCGGATGGGTAAGGTGTGAGTTAACTCTCCCTTGTCCGGAGGGTGGGGTGGGTGGACCATAGGTCCGCCGGTGGGAGGAGTTTCCTCCCAGGTACCACACCGGGCTATGGCCGCTGGTGTCTGTTACTTTGGCTCAACTTCAGGCTCCCTGCAACAAGGGGTTGCGGGGTGGAGGGGGTCGCCTGTCAGTTAACCCATCCTGTTATTTGCAAGGCATGACGCCGAAACGTTAGACGCATGGAAGCAGGCACTTTTGAGACTTTGGAAATAAAGCCAGTTTCTACTGTATTGCGCCTCACCTTGTTGGTTTTGCCAGGAAGGTGATGGTGGGCTGCCCTGTGCCCATGTTTATCTGATGCTTTTTGGAGGAATATATATACACACACACAGAAAATCCAGAGTCTTCCTCTATTCCACTCTCAGGCAAAGTTAGTGATAGAGTAGGCATTTCAAATGCACTTGTTCCTCACCCTCTTACTTATCCCATGTATCCTTCCCTAGATTCAATTACACACCTGCGACTTTCCTTTTGAATCCCGCTTTCTCCACAAATCTTCTGGGGAGAGGCCTTTGGCATAAACTGAACTATCATGTATAATGTATTAATAACAGTGCCTGTCTGGATGTGCCAATTGAAAATTAAAGTGACTACCCTGGGCGAAAACGATCAGTCTGCGAATTTATCAATAATGATGTATCAATATCACTACTAAATACTCCTGGCGCATTAGTACAAGTCCCTTACTCTTTGTGGTCTCAACATGCTAGTAATGTACGGTGCATTTTAACTACAGAGCATTTCAGTATCAGATTCAACCCAATGAGGAAGCGTCCCCTTATAGCCAGAACCACTGGAATTATGAGGCAGGGGAGGGCCGAATTATGCAGCAGGGATGAGTAAATTGGGTGAGAAAAGACAAATTATGAGGCATTATGCGGCACATTTTGGGAGAGTAATACTACAATATTTTGTCATTTTTAAACTTATTATCACTCTCTGTGCATTAATTGCAAGTCATTAGTACCAGTTTAAGGGAAACATCCTTTACGACGCAACTTTTACCACGCAGTGCCTTTACAACGCAGGTTTTTCAACGCAAGTCATTACAACGAATTGCGCTGGGGGGCACTCTAGGAAAGGTAATAGTTTAATTTACTATCCAACACCTTCCCTACTATCCACGGGGACTGGAGTTGGAATAGTAAATTAAACTATTCACTATCCAGCACCCTGCGTTGAAAAACCTGCGTTGTAAAAGCATGCGTGGTAAAAGCATGCGTTGTAGCAATGTACATCCCCAGTTTAACACCCCCCCCCAAAACAAATATGCTACAGAAACGTGACAAGTCAACATTTCAAATGAGCCTTCGACTGCACTGCAACACATGTTGCTGCGCTTTTATGAACTTTTAAACCATTTGAGCCAGTCGCGGCCCATGCAGGTACGCATGGTGGGGTGGGGCAGGGTGGGCGGAAGTGAAAGTGACAAACGACGGAGTAGGGAAAATAAAATAAATAAATAAATAAAACCAATTACTGCTGCAACGTGCTTATCTGCATGGGCCGCAAATGGTTTGAGCTAGAAACATATTTTTTTGTTGTTGTTAAAATCTGCAAATTATGCAGCAATTGCGCCAAACTGACATAAGTCACCACCTGTGACTGTCCATAGGCCAACTGGCCTTGTGGGGGCTAGGACGCCCTGTGTCCCAAAGTCAGGGGGAGCCTAAACGTAGCAGCTGCCCACGAAGTGCTGGGCAGCTGTGGAGACACTGGGGCCAACGCTGGAGCCTGGTGGCCCTAAACAAATACAATGCCCCGTGAGCCTCTCAGGCTCTGAAGAATGAAATGCCCCCACGAGCCTCTCTGGGCTCGCAACTTAAGGAATGCCTGGAGCCTCTCTGGGCTCCAAGTAAAGAAATGCCGCCAAGAGCCTTTCATGCTCGAACACAAACGGTGGCCTTTGTTGGAGTCTTGCTGGGCTCAAAAACAAGCAATGCCCCGAGCCTCTCTGGGCTCTGAAAACAACTGCTGCCTGTTTGGCTGGAGTCCCCCTCCTGGGGACTCAAAAACGACAATGGCCCCCGGAGCCCTCGTGGGCTTCTGAACAAATGCCCCCAGAGCCCTTCAAGCTCTAACTAAACAAATGGGCCGTTGTTGGAGTCCCCCTCCTGGGGACTCTAAGACTAGAGAAATGCTGCCTCGAGCCTCGCAGGCTCGTAAATACAAATGTGGCGCCGTGAGCCTCTCGTGGCTCTCAGCACCAATGCGCCGTCGTTGGAGTCCCCTTCCTGGGGACTCTGACAAGGGCTCTGTATACCATAAGGCCCAAGAACCTTTCACGGGGCTGATGAGGGACCCGCGGGGACACTCGCACTCACCGGTAGTAGGCGGCGTTTCCCCTCGGCGGTGTCTCCTCTCGGCTCCTGGGCTGCGGGTCTCTCCCTCCTTTCACGGGAGCCCCGATGGGGGGAAAACACCGGTTGCTTCTTTGTGGCAGCGCGGGGCTCTCCTGCGACACCGGAGCCCCGTCTGCTCTCTCCACCGCCCTGCTCCTCTCCTCGTGCTGCAGGGGCGGGACCTCCGGGTCGCCCATTCGGCTTCCGGGTCGTCGCAGGCAGCGCGGCGACCCGGCGGGGAGGACACTAGCTGGGGGCACGATCCGGGGTAAATGCCGGGTGGGCACCGGCTCCTTTTACATAAATATTAAATCGAGGTGGGCCCCAAAAACGGCACCAGGACCCTGGTGGGGTGGGCACCTGCCAGGGGTACGAAATCTGCAAAAACGGGTCCAATGCCAGGTGGGCACCGGCCAAAGTGAATAAAGTTCCCCCAGGCGCTCAGAAGGCAATTAAAGCGCTCCCAAGCTCTAGCAGCAAGGATAAAGCGCTCCCCAGCGCTAGGGTACAAATAATGCGCTCACAGGCGCTTAGAGGCCCACAAGTCCAGCAACGTTTTGGAGGCAGGCAGGGGGGCAAGGCTGGGCCCAGAGCCAGCTCACTGGGCCTCCAGGCAGGAAGGCAGTCCAAGTGGCGGTCCTCCTGGCGCCCAACAGCAACAACCCCCCTCAGCAAAAGGATCCTGGAAGAGAACAAATTGTAAGGGGACACAGCCCCTTCTTATACTGAAAATTCCTTTGTCTGTGGGTAGGGTGGGGGAAGAACCAGTTGCAGCTGGTCTGGGAGCACCCTTGATGTGCTCAGCCCCTCACTCTATTCACTGGCAGGGTTAGGGTCATTAGGCGCACCACAGGGGGCGGAGCCAGCATTGTGTGGGGAAAGCCCAGCCCTATTCAGGACCCAGGTGCACAATTTTAATAATTTAGTGTCACTTTCATTACCTATTTTAATTCTCCTGCACACTTTCCCTGTACCCTGCTCTGGGCTCACACGCTCTGGACCTAAACCGCACAGCGGATTTAAGCGCTGGTTGCAGTTTCAAACCGCAAAACACAGGGACGCCATTCCCGCCGCGGACACAGACCACGCCCCTTTTTCGAGAGGCCACGCCCCCGCCGGCCGTCACTACCAAAGGACGCTGAATACAAGCGTCACATAGATAGAAATTTCTCCTGAGGCGGAAGCCGGGAGTAGGTTGCACAATTTTAATAATTGAGTATCACTTTCATTACCTGTTTTAATTCTCCTGCACACTTCCCCTGTACCCTGCTCTGGGCTCACATGCTCTGGACCTAAACCGCCCAGCGGATCTAAGCGCTGGTTGCAGTTTCAAACCGCAAAACACAGGGACGCCATTCCCGCCGTGGACACAGGCCATGCCCCTTTTTCGAGAGGCCACGCCCCCGCCGGCCGTCACCACTAAAGGACGCTGAATACAAGCGTCACATAGATAGAAATTTCTCCTGAGGCGGAAGCCGGGAGTAGGTTGCACAATTTTAATAATTGAGTGTCACTTTCATTACCTGTTTTAATTCTCCTGCACACTTCCCCTGTACCCTGCTCTGGGCTCACACGCTCTGGACCTAAACCGCACAGCGGATCTAAGCGCTGGTTGCAGTTTCAAACCGCAAAACACAGGGACGCCATTTCCGCCGCGGGCACAGGCCACAACCCTTTTTTGAGAGGCCACGCCCCCCACCGGCCGTCACTACTAAAGGACGCTGAATACAAGCGTCACATAGATAGAAATTTCTCCTGAGGCGGAAGCCGGGAGTAGGTTGCACAATTTTAATAATTTAGTGTCACTTTCATTACCTGTTTTAATTCTCCTGCACACTTCCCCTGTACCCTGCTCTGGGCTCACACGCTCTGGACCTAAACCGCATAGCGGATCTAAGCGCTGGTTGCAGTTTCAAACGCTAAACACAGGGACGCCATTCCCGCCGCGGACACAGGCCATGCCCCTTTTTTGAGAGGCCACGCCCCCGCCGGGTTATCCTTCCCGGTATAAAAAATGTGTATCTTCCGGTCACGCAGCGGGCGAGGGCAGCGGGCGCGCCGTTTGCGCGCCGAAGGCATGCCTAAGGCAAGCCCGTCCGTGCCTGGACCAGGCCGAGGGCCATGCCCCTTACATCTCGGCCACAAAAGACCAGGCAATATAGTGCGGAAGCTCTCCTCAGCATAAGCCCTTTAGGAACTGATTGTGGCTTGCACTGTTATCACGCTACAGAGCTCCCAGTGATCTGCCCAAAATATAAACAAATCCTCAAACCTAAGCAGGTTCGTGATGCGAAACAGGATTACTGTATGTTTTTGTTAAACTGCAGGTCCCTGCCAAAACATAGGGTGGAAATCGCCCTTTTGTTAGAGGAACGCATGCCAGATGCAGTGTTTCTCACTGAAACGTGGCTTGCGTCGGACTCCGACCCTGTCTTAGTGACAGCCCTTCCTCCAGGTTTCCAAATTATTCGGCAAGATCGTCCTGAAGGGAGAGGAGGAGGCCTAGCCATTATATATAAGGAGCAATACCACTGTCGAGTAATCTCTGAAGTAATTCCAGATTGTGAGAGCTTAGCATTCACTCTGGAATTCTCCCCTAACAATTGCTTTTCAGGTACGGTGGTATATCGCCCCCCGGAACCCCCCAAACAGTTTCACAATCTCCCTCCGCCGATCGTGGCTGAACGTGTTAGCACTGCCTCTAATTATACTTTGCTAGGGGATCTCAACTTTCATTTTGATACTGCCCTGGATCATACAGCTATGACACTTGTAGACGACCTAGCTGCTCTACAATTAGTCCAACGTGTGAAGGCACCGACTCACGTTAAGGGCCACTTACTGGACCCTGTGTTCAGTAATTGTGCAGACCTTGTGGTTGGGCTACCAATCTCCCTCCCGTGGACTGATCATCTACTGGTGCCTTTCACCTGGACCACATTTAAGCCACTCCCTTCGAGACCCACTGTAAGGCATGCCAGATCCTGGGCGCGGCTACCAGTCGATGACTGGGCAAGTAGACTCGCGACTGACCAACCCTCCTATAATGAGGACCCATGTTTGGCCAACCAGGAATATGAAGACTGGATCACACAATCCCTTGAAGCCACTCTCCCCCTGAGTAAGATAATGCTGAAACTTTCCCAAAAAACTGCCCCCTGGTACTCAGAGGCTCTCAGGGAAAAGAAACGCCAATGCAGGAAAATAGAAAGACAATGGCGTTTAGATTACTCTTTGGAGGAAAAAAAACGATACCGAGAGGCAATTAAAATCTACAAAACCGAGGTTAAATCTGCCCAATCTGTATACTTCTCTGATAAAATCTTACCAGCTAAGTCCAAGCCTAAGGAAATTTTTCAAATACTGAAAAAACTCACAAAACTTCCCCTTCTAGCTTGCACGAGGAAAAAACAACAGCCCACTGCAATGACCTGGCAGAATGTTTCCACCAGAAAGTTAATAAAATATATTCATCTCTCCCCTCTATAACAATTGTCCCCATAGCTCAGGATCGAACAAATCTGGGGGATACTTCATTGGAACCCTTGCTAACACTGGACCACTTCCCTCCACTAGACCTTGAATCTTTGGATTCTATTACCCGCAAGGTAAAATCTGGGTCTCCATGTGATCCAGCACCTCCAGAAGCCATGATGTTGGCATCTCAGGTCACTTTACCAACTATTTTGGACCTCCTGAATGCCTCCATCACCTCTGGCACTGTCCCTCCCGCTTGGAAGCGGGCCATGGTCCGAGCTCTGCTAAAAAATCCCAATCTGGATCCCTCTGACTTTAGCAACTATCGGCCTATTTCTTTGCTCCCCTGGGTGAGCAAAATCCTTGAGAGATACATCAATCTCCAGCTGGTGAATTTTCTTGAACACAACCAGCTGTTAGATGCCACCCAGACGGGTTTTAGAACCAGACACGGAACAGAGACTGCCCTTCTAGCAGTCACGGAGGAAACCAGAAAAATCCTAGATCGGTGGGGGGGGGTCAGTGGCAGTGATCCTCCTTGACGTAAGCGCGGCATTCGATACGGTCAGCCATGACACTCTGCTGTCGGAATAGTGGATGGAGCTTGGCTATGGCTCAAATCCTTCTTGAGTGACAGATCATTCCAAGTTTTTGATGGAGACACTGTATCCATGAGCATGTCGTTGAGATGTGGAGTCCCACAAGGCTCCTCTTTAAGCCCCGCGCTTTTTAACATCTATATGAGACCACTGGCTGAGGTTGTTCGTCCGTTTGGGGTTAAGATTATTTCTTACGCGGACGACACCCAGCTGGTGGTCTCCTTGGCGCAGGAGGCCACTCTACCATCGTCAGGTGGGCTAATAAAGTGCCTAGAGGAGGTAAAGGGCAGGATAACCTCCTCATCTCTTAAGCTCAATGGGGACAAAACGGAGCTGATGCTCCTGGGTCCCTCAAACCCCACCTTTTTCAACTCCTTGTGGCCTCCTTGTCTAGGTACCCCCCAGTACCCAAGGACAATATTAAGAGCCTTGGGGTGTGGCTGGACAAGACCCTCTCGTTTAACATCCAGGCTACAAAACTGTCGGCCACCTGCTTCGGACTTCTCAGGATGCTAAAGAAAGTCCTCCCTCTTTTGCCTATGGAGGCAAAGCAGGTGGCCATCCAAGGTCTGATACAGTCCCGCTTAGACTTCAACAATGTCCTCTACCTTGGCGCCCCGGAATACACCTTGCGTAGACTACAGATAGTGCAGAACTGTGCGGCCCGCACACTGTTACAGCTGCCACGCAGACAATCAGCCAGACCTGGTCTGATTAGCCTGCACTGGCTGCCAGTGCGACAGAGAGTCATCTTTAAGGCCATGTGTATTGCCCATCAGGCCTTTTGGGACACAGGACCAATGATTACCCGGGACCTAGTAAATCAGTACCAACCTGGCAGAAACCTTCGCTCTAGCCAGGCCTGTTTGGCTATAGCTCCGAGAATAAAAAAGGCAAGGGCGGGCGGCAGGACGTTTACCTATAATGCCGCCAAGATCTGGAACTCACTTCCTCTTCATCTCGGATCCAACCCTAACCTCTCCTCCTTTCGAAAACAGCTGAAGACTTTTTTGTTTAACACTCCTTGTTAAATTCTGCAAGTTACCCTTGTCAAGCAATTTCTATTCTGGTCTTTAGCGCTTGGACGCCTCTGGGCAGCAACCGCGCTCTACAAATGTACTTTTCATTTCATTTCATTTCATTTCATTTCCTCCCCAGCCATCAGCATGCTAATCTCCACACTCACCACCGGGCAGACCCATCCAGACTCCTGGAGCGAGGCTCACCAGCAGCCCCAGCCAATCACACGCCAGCACCTTTACAGCACACGCACAGCCATGTCTAGAAGTGGCACTTCCACACTAGACACATACACGCCGCATACATCATTTCGCAGCATTCAATCACACGAGTCTGCACATACCAGACTCGAGTCTGTACACCCCATGCATCAGGAACTACCAGGGACACAGATATTCCCCATGCATTCCTATGGGAGGGCAGGCCAACCTTACTCCACGCACTCAGAGTGCGCACGCACTTTCCACTGGGACACAGTGAAAGTGCGCAGAACCCAAAAATCACCATCACCAGGTCACCATTAAAAGCAAATAGTTTAGGGGTGAACCTGCCAGAAGGGCAAAGTCCAACAATATATATATATATATATTTGGGAAGTTTTATATAGCGCAAACTAGACCCGAAGGTATCAGAGCGCTTTACCTGAGCACTAGTTAGGTTACAGAAGGACACATACATTTTTGTTAGGCACGGGGAGATTAAGCGATTTGCCCAGAATCACAGAATGTTGAGCGACCCTGCTGAGACTCGAACCCGAGTCCCCAGCTCCGAGGTCGACCGCCCTAGCCGTTAGGCCACATTCTCTCCCCCTTCATGCTTTCTGCTGTGAAGGAAAGAGTTAGGGGTACCAGTGGCCAGACTTGTTTTCACTGCTTCTGAAGCCACAATGTAGACCAGCATCTGTACCCATTGCCCTGCATAGGGGTAGTGCACTGCAGGGGCTGCTACTGGAGGGAAGATTGAGCTGAGGCTGTAGGGATTAGCGTGAGACAGGGGAGATGGTTATGGAGGAGCCGCAGTGGTTAATTTGTAAAAAAAAATACGTGCAGGGGCTCTCGTCAGTTGGCAGCCTGCACCAGCCCATTTCTTCTTTAACACTGCCTGAAACAGAGCCAACTACTAACTAGGCAGTGGGGAAAGGGTGTGGCATAGTGACCAGAGCTGCGGACCTCGGAGCTGGGGAACCAGGTTAGGGTTTTGACATCAGCTCAACATCCTGTGATTCAGGGCAAATCACGTAATCTTCCTGTGCCTACCAAAAATGAGTGTGTCCTTTACTGGCGCTCATGAAACTACTGAGCCGGTGTTGATGATTATATTTCAGTGCTGAGGACCAGAAACCACTGGCTCAAATTAAGCACTGAGGAGCTGGTGTATTTGGAGAGAGTGAACTAAGGCTGTGAGTTGGTGTGGGAGGAGTGAGTGTTGGTAGGAGGCTTTTTGGGATGGCAACCCATAGGCTATGGCTGCAGCAAACAGAACATTAATTGGATTGCCGGAAAGGGTGGGTAGGTGTGTTTTCTGGACTTCATAAATGCAGATGGGGAAGAAAAAACATAAAGAAGCTCAGACTTCATCACAATTTGTGCAGCAACCATTTTAATGTGGGACAAAACCTTATCGGAAAGCTCTATTCACCAATACTTCTACCAGTCATACTGCTAACGGCTCACAGAGCAATACTGTTAGCCAGTACTATCACACCATGATTTTGGGGTTTTCCTCTTGCACACTACCATGTCAGTTTTATGGGGCAGTCATGTTAGGTAAGGTAATAACCCTAAGGAGCAATAGGAGTGCAGAAAACACTCTGCAGCTAATTCACGAAGGTAAACGTAGTCCTGGAGTCTAAGTTTAGACTTGAGGTCTAAAGGGTCAATTCTCAAGGGTAGATTTAGACCTGAAGTGTAAGGGCCCAATTCTCAAAGGTAAATTCAGACCTGAAGTGTAAGGGCCAAATTCACAAAGGTAGACTTAGACTTGAAGCCTAACTTTACCTTTGTGAACTTGGCCCTTAGACTTCAGGTCTAAACTTGGACATCAGGTCTAACTTTACCTTTGTGAACTGGGCCTTCAGACTTCAGGACTAAACTTGGACTTCAGGTCTAGCTTTCCCTTGTGAACTCAGCCCTTAGACTTCAGGTCTAAACTTAGACCTCAGGTCTAAACTTAGACTTCAGGTCTAACTTTACCTTTGTGAACTGGACCCTTAGACTTCAGGTCTAAAGTTAGACTTCAGGTCTAAACTTAGACTTCAGGTCTAACTTTACCTTTGTGATTTTGGCCCTAAGACTTCAGGTCTAAACTTAGACTTCAGGTCTTACTTTACCTTTGTGAACTCAGCCCTTAGACTTCAGGTCTAAACTTAGACTTCAGGTCTAACTTTACCTTTGTGAACTGGGCCCTAAGACTTCAGGTCTAAAATTAGACTTCAGATCTAACTTTACCTTTGTGAACTCAGCCCTTAGACTTCAGGTCTAAACTTAGACTTCAGGTCTAACTTTACCTTTGTGAACTCAGCCCTTAGACTTCAGGTCTAAACTTAGACTTCAGGTCTAACTTTACTTTTGTGAACTCAGCCCTTAGACTTCAGGTCTAACTTTACCTTTGTAAACTGGACCCTTAGACTTCAGGTCTAAAGTTAGACTTCAGGTCTAAACTTAGACTTCAGGTCTAACTTTACCTTTGTGATCTTGGCCCTAAGACTTCAGGTCTAAACTTAGACTTCAGGTCTAACTTTACCTTTGTGAACTCAGCCCTTAGACTTCAGGTCTAAACTTAGACTTCAGGTCTGACTTTACGTTTGTGAAATCGGTCTTAGACTTCAGGTCTAAACTTAGACTTCAGGTCTAACTTTACCTTTGTGAACTCAGCCCTTAGACTTCAGGTCTAACTTTCCCTTTGTGAACTGGGCCCTTAGATTTCAGGTCTAAACTTAGACTTCAGGTCTAACTTTACCTTTGTAAATTGGGCTATTAGACTTCAGGTCTAAACTTAGACTTCTTTACCATTGTGAATTGGGGCCTCTTTCTCTGCAGCAGCATATAATACTTGCCCAATCACGTGCTTTACTCAAGGTAACCAACATGAGTTGAGCCAACACCTTCTCTTAGTTGCGCCCTTCATAGGTCCTTTTCTTTTGATCACACAAGTACTGGCTGCAGCTGCACTATCAAGCCAAATCTAAAAAAGTAAGTCTCTGACGTACTGAAATACACCCATGAAGTTGCTGAAAAACAACCTAAAGCACTATTCAAGTGCATTAACTCTTCGACAATTAAGCATGGAGTTATATCATGTGGCGGGGAGTACTGGTGAACATCAGTAAAGTATTTCAAATAACAGTATTAGTTTAATTTAAAATCCCCCTGTTCTCACTCCTTTGATTTAAGTCTTTAGTGCCAAGAAATTTGCACCATTTCTTTCTGCATCCATTGTGCCCTTGACTACTATTGGCAATGTAGTATTGAGTGAATTGCAGTGACTATATAGAGTTAGGAGTCACACAGTGCATAGTTGGTCAGTTTGAGTACATATTCTTTCTATTAGAGGACATGTGTCAGACCCTTTCAGGGGGCGTGGTGTAAGCATGGGTTACTTAGACCTCACTTTTAGGGCTGGAGTTGTTTGCCTCTGATGTCCAGAAAGCCATCCTATCAAGGCTGTAAAAACTGGGTCACATACACCCCCTGCCTCACTTCAGTGGTATCCTTGGGAAACAGTCACAGGCTTCTCAGGGAGGTAGTGTGGGGTGTACAATTTCAGAACTTAACCACCCAGCAGAACAATTTGTTTGCCCAGTACAGGGCTTAAATTGGATACATTGAGAACTCACTATAAATGGGGTGAAACATAGGTATTAGTAGCAGGTGCAATAATATACATTGCAGCATGAACTACTGTGCTTTGGGATAATGCCCTTTTTTCCCCGTTTCCCCAAAGTCACTCCTCTTGTGTCAGTCAGCCACTCAAATCACTTTATCTTTTGGCCACCATGGCCATAAAAGTACAAACAAGTTAAAGCAACAATAAATAGATAACATAATTCATAAAAACATAGGTACAGACCAGAGCTACATTAAACAAGCATTTGCACTGCAATAGGTCTCGCATTAATTAAGTTTGAGCTATTGGCATTGCTAAATATTGCAACACCAATTGCAAAAAATGTCTATAAATTGTAGGCCAAAAAAATGTGTATCTATTTTTTTAGCAATGGTGGCATGCTGCGCTTTAGATGAATATGTTTAGTAAAGTGTGACATACTGCGATTGCTACAATATTTAATTGTGGATACGTAAACAATTGATGTGTGCACTGATGACTGGTTGTGTGTGTGCCTGTAGAAATTGTGCACTGATGGCTAGTGGTGTGTGTGCCTTTTGGAAGTGTGCACTGCTGGCTGGTGGTGTGTGCCTGGTGAAAGCGTGCACTTATAGCTGGTGGTGTGTGTGTACCTGGTGAAAGTGTGCACTGATGTCTGGTGGTGTGTGTGTGCCTGGTAAAAGCGTGCACCGACTGCTGGTGTTGTGTGTGTGCCTGAAAGCGTGCATGGATGTCTGGTGGTGTTTGCCTGGTGGAAGCGTGAACTGACGGCTGGTGGTGTTTGTGCCCAGTGAAAGCGTGCACTGACGGCTGGTGGTGTTCGTGCCCGTTGAAAGTCTGCACTGACGACTGATGGTGTCTGTGCCTGGTGAAAGTGTGCACTGATGGTGTGGTTGAGTGTGTGGTTGTGTGTGTCGTTCTATGTGTGTGGTTGTGTGTGTGGTTGTATGTATGGTTGTATATGTGGTTGTGTGTGGTTGTTGTGTGTGGTTGTGTGGTTGTGTGTGTGTGTGTGTGTGTGGTTGTGTGTGTGTGTGTTTGTGTATGTGGTTATGGTTGTGTGTGTGGTTGTGTGTGTGGTTGAGTGGGGAGTGAGCCAAAAAGAACTAGCGGTTGGCAGTCTGGAGAGAGTTACAAAGATAGATACCATTAAATGTAGATATTCAAAGGAAAAATATTGTTAAAGGCAGACAGTGAAGCAAAGGCCGGGTTGAAACAGGGAGAAAGGCAGGTGGAAATGTTATGAGCAATTAAATAAAAGAGAAGATTAGAGAAAGAAAATAAAGGGGGCACATTTTGGAGGGACCGAAACAGAGGTGTAGGAAAGAGCGTGAGAGAGAAAAAAAAAACAGAGAGGTGAAGCAGGCGACTGGCCTATACATAGATGGAGGATGGAAAACAGGAGAGAATTAACTGAAAGGAAGAAACGAGAGTTGAGAGCAGAAAAAGACAGAAATGAAGATAGTGGAGGAGAAAAGGAGGTAATAAAAGAGATGAGAAATGCCGAATAGACAGTAAAAAAGGTCGAATAGGGAGAGAGGAGCGAATTATTAGAAGAGGGAGCGACGGAGAGCACGTCTACAGTTAGTTTCAAATAGTACAGCTGTGAACTGTGACTGCTCAGCTGCCCATATCTTGCTTGGAAGTACATCGGAATAGACAAATGTTCTGGTGTTTCAAGATATAAAACACAAAAAGTTATGTTTTTATAAGAACCAAGTCCACTCTTCCAGGGCAGAGGCATGTCATTTGCGGATTCACCGTGAGTGGTGCTGGGCCTGGACAGACATTTGTTGGAGAGCTGTCCTGTGTTCCTGTGACCTGCCCTAAGCAAGCACATGCGCGCACCCATTCATCAAGAGAGCCAAAGAAAGGTGCAATTAAGTGGAAAATGAACCTGAAATACAGGATCAAACACCGAAGTGTAACAAGATTTGTCACAGCGTGCAGGTTACATGCACAGTCCTCTGTGTGTGTTCATTGTCACCTTTATAATGGATTGTGAGATAGCTTTCAGTGAGGCAGCAACACAGATCCGATTGCTCGAGCACGTGTTTTGTACTTTGCTTGAATTCATATAGCTTGCTTACCAAACTCATTGTGAGACGTAATGCGCCCGGCCGACGACCACCCCGCTTGTCAGTGCAGAGCTGGTACCATCACTCGTCGCAAGCCTTGCAGGCTGCTTCTGAAACTTGGGAGGGTGGAAGTGAGGAAGTGGAGGCGGGGGTGTGTAACCACCCCATGGGGTAAAGTGGTTGCGCCCAGTTTGTACTGGAAAAAGATGCGGTTTCTGTAGTTTGTTTCTTGCACATGATAAATAACAGGGGGAGGGGCACTGGCGGGTCACAAATGCATCACGATGATAGTGCGTTAAAACAAGTAGGGAGATAACATTCTGAAATGTAAATTCTGTTTATTCGGTGGAAAAGTTGGGCGTTGTCACCCCCGTGTAGTGTTAGGTTAATTACTGCCGAACCCGCAGGAATGAGACGAAAGCGGCCTGCGGCAGTAGTTTTATCCGGGAGAGGAGGAAGGCAACATGCACCGCCTCGTGAAATGGATCCAAAGAAAACCAAGCTCTCGGCATTGATGTGGCAGGGGCGGGTTACATGAGGTAAAAGTGACAATTATGAGCAAACAAAATACATGAGGTAGCAAACGGTGCATTACAGGAGGAAAAGTGACATGTGTGCAAGTTACAAAGGCATAACTCAGGAGGCAGATGACTGCAGTGATGAAAGAGGCTGGCGTATGTCGAGCCAGGGCAAACTCCCGAGACCTGCCCTAAGCAAGCTCATGCGTGCACCCGTTCATCAAGAGAGCAAAAGAAAGGTGCCATTAAGTGGAAAACAAACTTGAAATATAGGACCAAACACCGGAAGTGTAACAAGATTTGTCACAGCGTGCACGTTACATGCACAGTCCTCTCAGTGTGTTCATTGTCACCGTTATAATGGATTGTGAGATAGCTTTCAGTGAGGCAGCAAAAGAGATCCGATTGCCCGAGCACGTGTTTTGTACTTTGCTTGAATTCATATAGCGCTTGGTTCCTCACCAAACTCATTGTGAGACGAAAAGCGCTCGGCCGACGGCAACCCCACTTGTCAGTGCAGAGCTGGTACCAGAGAAGCGCAAGAGCGCCATCACTCGTGACAAGCCTGGCAGGCTGCCTCTAAAACTTGGGAGGGTGGAAGTGAGGAAGTGGAGGTGAGGGTGTGTAGCCACCCCATGGGATAAAGTGTTGGCAAATGGAATCAGAGCGGCAGCGGTCGCTTTGATGTTCTTGTCTTGTCTTGCTTTGTGGGAGGGGTAGGGGGAGTGAATTGCTGTGCACGCGCCTGGCTCACATAAACTGTACGTAAACCGCAGTGGGTAGACCTTTTAGGTCAGCTTACTATAAATCTCGCCTATCTTTCCTTTGGGATGGACAGGCGAGACCTAAAAAATAAAAGCTAAGTGCAATGTTAATCACGGATTTGAAATAAGAAGTGCACATAGATACGACAACGGGATTTCCCCACGATAAATATTCCATGTGATATCAGGCAAATACAGGGGTACCTTCCTTCTAAGGCCCCTTATAGCAGCCAAGGATTTGGCAACAGATATGGCAACAACCGGACGGCTATCCACCCTGAAAATGTCAAGGGTGCGGAATAATTACGTATGTCTAGCAGCATACATATAGTAGCTAGCCAGGTGCGGCAGAGGAGGCGTAAGCTGGACACAAGTGCTAGCGGATCGCTCTGCTCCGCCCGCGGAGTGTGCAGAGATTTGCCTATTCCACGGAGAACGTGGAGAAGGCAAATCTCTGCACACTCCACAGCGGAGCGGAGATGACCAGCCCCCGCCTCCACCCCGCCTATTAAGAATTAATTCAAAATACATTAAAGGTGAAAGAAAAAAAGCGTACCTTGACTGCAGCGCCCAGGGGCGTCCTTGCGAGAAAGGCACATGCACGGGTGCGCACGCATGCGCAGATCTCCCTGAGACGGCGAGGAAGAGGAGGACAGCAGCCTGGGGTCGCCACAGTCAAGGTAAGTCTTTTTTCTTTTACCTTTAATTCATTTTTAATTAATTCTTATTAGGGGATTAGATGCGGGTAACGGAGCGGAGTTCCACAGAATTTGTTCCTAACTCCGTGGACCTCCACGTAGTCCCGCTCTGCCAGCTCCGCCCAGGGTTACTGGACACACAAAGAAACATGCGGAATGCTCTTGACTGTAGAGATCTAAGCGGGGCACGCTAAAGCTCCCCTAGCTGCCTAATTGGAAGTGAACACTCTCAGTGGGAGGGTCCCCACTCGGACCTGGAAGTAAAGCTTCCTGTCCAGCACAACAGACACCTGATCCCAGAAGAGCTCAAACCCGCAAGTGGGCTTGAAATCAATCTAATCATTAGTAAGCTTAGAGGAGGCAGCTTTTCTGGATTTATTGCCCATTAGTGTTGCCCAGTAATGCTTTTACAGAAAATCTTTGGACAAGAAATGAGTGGAATCTGGCTGATCCCACAACTCAGGCATCCCAAGTCAGTGTAACGCCTCCTTGATTCTCGTGAACCAGGGGACCTTACTGAAGTGGTCAGCCTTCATGACATCCTTAAGACAAATCACATAGTGGACACGTTTAGGGGTGGTCCATAGGCATCTCCAATAAAATATGGGGCTTAGAAGGAGTTTAACCGAACCCTATTTACTCCCAGGTCCATTAAAAGCAAACAGAGTGGAGTGCTAGGAGGAAGATAGTCAAGATTTCTAAAGAATTTATTTTCAGTTATGGTTAATTTTAAATGGTTGGAAAATCCCCATAGTTCGGCCCTGTATAGGGTGGAACCCAGTGTTTTGGCCTTGTAAAGCTGGCGTAATGGGTTGGGTGTATGAAGTTGAATGCTCTTTGAGGTACACACCAGTGGTCTGCTTAAGTTTCAAGGCTGCCTTATTGATGTGGGAGTCATACCCCCAGAAATTGTTACCCCAAGATAGGTAATAGAATCAACCCACTCCAGGGGGACTCTTATCCCCCCCCCCCCCCCCCCCCCCAGGACTATACTCCCCTTGTACGATTTATGTGGCTCAAACAACATCGCTTTGGTTTTAGAGGTGCTGATCTCCAAGCCAAGAGCAAGGCAAACTAGTTGAAGCAAGTCAAAAGTGTCTGAGCCCAACAAAGTGTTGTCTGCAAAGAGGAGAATCTGAGATATGATTTGTGCCAGGGAGGGAGCATCTGTATCAAAGTGGGACAGGAAGTGAACAATATCAATTATAAATAACAAGAATAATGTGGGGGCCACAACACAACTCTGGCAAACACCTTTGCGAACTGCTAACCTTTCAGTAAATTGACTTTGCGCCCCCCACCTAATATGTGCATAATGGTCCTCATGTAAACAGATTAGTAATGATAGAATGTGAGGAGGTATAGCCAGATCAGCAAGGGATTTCCAAAGGGCAGACGGGGGATCAGGTCAAAAGCCAATTTTAGATTGACAAAGGCAATATAAAGGTTGGACTGGCCAATCACAACGGTTCTCCCAATAGATTTTTAAAAATGGAAGACCTGGTCGCTGGTTGAGACCTTCCTGCGAATTTGTACTGAGGACATCTTGTTCCACAATCCAATCATGGATTTTTGGCAGCAGACAGAGGCAAGACCACTTTTTGGAGGCAGTTTATTGAGCTTATTGGTCTGCAATTGCTCAGTTGAGATCGGTCACAATTTTTATGGATGGGTAAAACCATTGCGCCCTTCCAAGAATCAGGAATGGGTGCCCCCTTTGACTGATGGCATTAGCAATGGCTAACATATAGCTGGACAATCCTCCATATCAAATAAGAATGTGTCAGCTGGAACACCATCTGGTATTGCGGCTTGGCCCCGCGAGACAGCGTTTAGGGGCTCGATGATATCAGTGATAGCAAACATGGGTATAACACGGGAGGGAGGCGGAAGGACTTCGGTTGTAGCCTGAGTTGGAGTGTTAGAGTCACGAGAATATAAAGTGTGAAAGTAATCAACCCATTCAGATGGAGCAACTTTATTTTATGGCTCCAATATGGCTGAAGAGCCACCACATGCGACTAATTTCTAGAATTTGGTAGAATCTGTGGCTGAGCATACATCCAAAAGGGCCCTCCACCTCTGTTCATCCCAGTCCCATTTAGCATTAGCAATGGCCATCTTGTAGGTCTTCCTCTACAAGGGAATGTGGACAGATCCTTAGATGTGATGGCTGTAACTAGGGAATGATTGAGTTTGCAGGATTCTTTAGTAAACCAGGATCGATTCTTATCAGTAAGTTTCCCGTTGCGTGAAACAGGGATGGTGAAATTACCTAAAATGCGCTCAAAGTTGGCCTTATGAATATCCATCAATTGGCCTGGTGTGTCTAACTTGTCAATCTCAATTTGAGCCGGACTGTTTTAAGGTCCATATCTATGACAGATAATATATCAGGAAGAGCAGCTACCTGATGTCATTTCAGGTAACGCTTGTCAGCAGTCAAGGTAATATCCCTGGTGTAAGAGGGCAGATCAAGATCTGAAAGGATGCTCTCACAAAAGGCATGGGTGGTCAAAGAGAGGGGGTTGTGATGGCTTTCTGATCTTTCCAAAACAATCATATCGATTACAGATGACTACAGCCTTAAGTCGACTAATATATAATCAATTCGGCTTGTGTGATGTGACTTGTTATAAGTGTGGACACCTTTTAAATCAGATTTATTTCTAGCATTAAGGGCACTGAGGCCATGTTCCACTGTAAGTGCCTTTAATTGGAGAGCGGCTTTTGTCCATCTGTTTATTGGTGGAATATCTAACAAAGGAATAGCCCAAGCATACTCTTCATACCTGGTTAAATAAACGTCATCATTGTCGAGTGGCTCGAATGTTATGTTAAAGTTACTCGCTACAATAAGACAGTGTTGGTAAGAGCGCTGTTCAAGAAAGTTTTCAAGAACCTGTAGCATTTTCAAAACCATACTGTCCCTGACCCCTCCTACATAGACATTAAAGATGGTTATTCCGTGGTTATTTCTAGTGTTCAACAAGATACCCAAGATGTCAGGAGAATTCATGTTAAGTTGACGTATTCAACAGTTTAGTGAGGCTATAACCCAGATGACTAGACCCCTCTGGTTAGGAATTGCAAGAATGAAAAAACTAAGATAATCCTACCTGTGGATTGAATCTAGTGGCCAGGTTTCTTGTACTAGACATTCATCAAAATTGTCCATAAATTGGTTCTAGTCTAGAAGGGTTACTTTGGATCTATGCTCTGTCACATTCCAGGAGACAAAGAGCAGCTCGCTGGGCTTAGAAGATGGAGGTCCCTTGTGTATAACACCATCACGGCTGGACTGGGAACCGAAAACGGCCCTGGCAAACACCTCGGCCGGCCCCTGGGCCTGCTAGTTTAGAGCACCACTCCCATCTCACTGCTGCAGTTTACAATGGGCCGATATTGCAGCTATGTTGCAAAACCACCCCCGGTAACAAAAACGGCCTCCCTGGGGTCCAAAATGGGTCCCCACTAGGGGTGGGCGTAGTTCGCGAAGTAGCGCTACGCGAAGCTACGCGAAGCTACGCGAAGTGCACTTCGCACTACACGAACTTCACGTAGCACTACGCGAGCTACGTAGTAGCATGTTCGCACTGTGCAAGATGCATTTTCAATGATTGCACAGTGCGAACAAGCATCCGGCACTGTGCAATCATTGAAAATGGCATCTTGCACATTGCGAGCTGTAGTTTTCTACTGCTCGAGTAGATTATTACTCGAGCGGCAGCTTTCTCAACGCAAACTGGTAGTTTCTCATTCAATCAATCAATCATAGGCATTTATAGAGCGCTCTACTTACCCGGAGGGTCTCAAGGCGCTAGGGGGGGGGGTGCTGCTGCTACCCGAACAGCCAGGTCTTGAGCTTCTTCCTGAAGGCGAGGTGGTCTTGGGTCAGGCGCAGGTCGGTCGGGAGGGAGTTCCAGGTCTTGGCGGCCAGGTAGGAGAAGGACCTTCCTCCTGTTGTCGTTCTTCGGATGCGGGGGACGGCGGCGAGGGCGTGACTGGCTGATCGGAGGTGTCGTTTGGGAGCGTAGAAGTTGATGCGGTTGTTGAGGTAGCTCGGGCCTTGGTCGTGAAGAGCTTTGTGTGCGTGGGTAAGGAGACGGAAGGTGATTCTCTTGTTGACCGGGAGCCAGTGCAGGTCTTTTAGGTGTCCGGAGATGTGGCTGTGTCGTGGGATGTCGAGGATGAGTCTGGCTGAGGCGTTCTGGATCCGTTGGAGTCTCTTCTGGAGCTTGGCGGTGGTTCCGGCGTAGAGGGCGTTGCCATAGTCCAGACGGCTGGTGACGAGTGCCTGGGTGACAGTCTTCCTGGTCTCGGTGGGGATCCACCGGAAGATCTTCCGTAGCACGCGCAGGGTGTTGAAGCATGACGAGGAGACGGCGTTGACTTGCTTGGTCATGGAGAGGGAGGAGTCCAGGATGAAGCCCAGGTTGCGTGCGTGGTCTGTCGGTTTGGGTGCGGTGCCCAGGGCGGGTGGCCACCAGGAGTCGTCCCAGGCGGAGGGCGAGGATACCAGGATGAGGACTTCCGTCTTGTCCGAGTTCAGCTTCAGGCGGCTGGTCGACATCCACTCGGCTACCTCTTTCATCCCTTCGTGCAGGTTGGCTCTGGCGGCGGCGGGGTCGTTGGTCAGGGAGAGGATCAGCTGGGTGTCGTCGGCGTAGGAGATTATGTTGAGGTTGTGTTGGTGTGCGATGGCCGCGAGGGGGCTCATGTAGACGTTGAAGAGGGTTGGGCTCAGCGAGGATCCTTGAGGGACGCCGCAGATGACTTTGGTGGCCTCTGACTTGTACGGTGGTAGACGGACTCTCTGTGTTCTTCCGTCGAGGAAGGAGATGATCCATTCCAGCGCCTTCTCCTGGATTCCGACGTTGCTGAGGCGCTGCACTAGTGTGCGGTGGCAGACGGTGTCGAAGGCCGCGGAGAGGTCTAGTAGGATGAGGGCCGCTGTTTCTCCGTTGTCCATCAGGGTTCGGATGTCATCGGTGGCAGCGATGAGGGCGGTCTCGGTGCTGTGGTTGGCTCGGAAGCCAGACTGTGAGGGGTCGAGGGATCCGTTCGTCTCGAGGAAGGCGGCCAGCTGCTTATTGACGGTCTTCTCGATGACTTTGGCTGGGAACAGGAGCAGCGAGATGGGGCGGTAATTCTTGAGTTCGGTGGGGTCCGCTGTTGGTTTCTTGAGTAGAGCGCTGAGTTCGGCATGCTTCCAGCTCTCAGGGAAGGTGGCGGTGGTGAAGGAGGTGTTGATGATGTCCCACAGGTGGGGAGCGATGACGGCGTCGGCCTTGTTGAAGACGTGGTAAGGGCAGGGGTCGGTCGGAGATCCGGAGTGGATGGAGTTCATCATGCGGACGGTTTCTTCGGTGCAGATCGGAGTCCAGGCGCGGAGGGTGGTGGTGGGGGGCGGTGGTTCGGTCGAGTTGGACGTGGCGTTCGTCGGTTGGGTGTTGAAGCTATTGTGTATGTCCGCGATCTTGTTGTCGAAGTAGGAGGCGAGGGAGTTGCAGAGTTCTTGCGATGGGGTGATGTCGTTGTTTCCGGCGTTGGGGTTGGAGAGCTCTTTCACGATGTTGAATAGTTCCTTGCTGTTGTGTGCGTTGTTATCCAACCGGTCCTTGAATGCAGTTTTCTTGGTGTCGCGGATCAGTTGGTGATGCTTCCGGGTGGCATTGAGAGCGGTCGTGAGCATGCGCAACCACTCACAATGAGAAACCTGACCTCCCCGCGGTGAGAATCTCGCCGGGATGTCATTTTGCTTGCTCGCGAACATGAAGTTGAGGACCGCGAACAAGCAAAAAATTACCGCTACGCTGCACTACGCGTGTTCGCACTGTGCTACGTGCAGCTAGCGTAGTGCGAAGTTGCGCAAACTTCGCAAACTCCGCGAGCGTAGCGTAGTGCTTCGCCCAGGGTTAGTGTGTTGCACAAATACTTTACACATTGCCTCTTTAGATACGCCTGACTGCTCTGTACCAAGCTACCAGAGGGTGAGCACAGGTTATCTTTCAGTGTGTCTCTAGCTTACCCTGTCTAGAGTGGTAGTTGTTGCCTGGCTTGGGGGCATACTTCATCCAACTAGAAATACCAACAGGGAGACACTAGAGCACTGCATGTAGCACCTTTAAAACAGCATTAAATTATATTGTCCCTCAACTCCTGAACACGAACAACAACTGTTTCACTTTTCACCAGATGAAAAATGAAGGCAAAGTATGCTGTCAACAAGCTCACCCCAGAAACAGTAATTTCATGCACAACAGTGCATATTTTTCTATTATACAGAAGTAGCGAAGAAGCAAGTGAGCACTGTAGCAATTTTCAGTTCATAAACTAGTACATAGCCTCTCCCTACAGGTGCAGTGTTCCTTATGGCAGTCACAAGAAAAGCAGCCCCATGGTAGATGCCAGCTGCATGAACCGCACACAGCACCATTTAAAGAAAACAATGTAGAGGATCACTCAAGTTACAAAACACTGTTACACTTCTCACATAGTGAAAACAGTGAGACGTTTTGGTCCACTGGTAATTAGATATAGTGGTCTAGGGCCAGTCAGAAAAAGTAGGGCCTGGACATTCAACCGGAAACTTCTGGCTGACGCTCCATTCGTGGAACATTTACGGAAATGGGATCGTGAGTTTTTCGATGCTAATCAATAACGTGCCTCAAGGAACTCTGTTTGGGATTCTTTTAAGGCAGCATTAAGGGGGGAGGTCACTAGCTTCATTGCCCAGGCAAGAAAAAAACAACAGCTGGGAAGAATAAGCTCCTAGCAGACCTAGTCAAGGCAGAAGAACAGCACTGTCTTGATCTGACACAAGGGAAGGAAGGTAGGGAGAGTCGAACCAG
Source organism: Lissotriton vulgaris (assembly GCF_964263255.1). Classification (NCBI taxonomy): domain Eukaryota; kingdom Metazoa; phylum Chordata; class Amphibia; order Caudata; family Salamandridae; genus Lissotriton; species Lissotriton vulgaris. The sequence continues at coordinate 712,512,397 of NC_141694.1, forward strand.
TATCTGTCTGATTAAAGCAGAATTGCAGAAACAGCTGGCCGAAAAGGCGGCGATAGAATACTGGACGTATAGGAGGAAAATGTATGAGACAGGGGAGCAGGCTGGGAGGGCATTGGCCTTAAGAATTAGGCAAGATAGCGTTAAAAACGCAATAACTAGTATCCATAATGATGGACAGGACTTTGTCGAGCCTCAGGATATTCTATCGGTGTTTGCAAAATTTTACCAAATCTTGTATAAGGAAGAAGCATGGGTTGCATGTCTGGATGGCCGCTACCCGGACTTAGGTCCCCAATTGGGACCGCTCGAGACGGAAAATTTAGAGAGTAATATAACGGCCGAAGAGGTACGGGAAGCATTATTCAATCTGGCTGCCGGCAAAGCTGCCGGCCCTGACAGCATTCCCCTGGAGCTCTATAAATGTCTGTCAGTTGAAGTCGCTCCGATGTTATTGGACCTATTCAATAGAATCATCTGTACGAGCAAAATTCCCGAAACATGGAAGGACACTAATATAGTGGTCTTCCATAAAAAGGGAAAGCCAAGAGAAAGTCCTGGGTCGTACAGGCCGATCTCTCTTATAAATTCTGACAACAAGCTCTACGTGAAGATCTTGGCCACGCGGCTGGAGAGGATCATTGGTGGGCTCGTCTCCCCCTGGCAGCATGGGTTCATTCCTGGTCGTGGTATGACAGACCACATTAGAAGAGCAATTTCGTTGTTTGAGGCCCATGCTGAGGGGGGCTGGCATGATCCTCCTCGGCGCAGAAAAAGCGTTCGACCGCGTTAGGGGCCAGTATCTGTGGGATGTTCTCGTGGAGAGAGGCTTCGGCCCAAAAATCCTGACGGCTATCAAGGCCATGTACTGCGATCCGGTGGCTCGTATTCAGATGATGGGTCAGAGCTCAGATAAGATCATAATAAGCAGAGGTACCCGTCAGGGGTGTCCCTGCTAGCCTATTTTGTTTGCATTATATATCGATCCGCTGTCAGGCAGATACTGGAGAATCACAGTATTAAGCCGGTAATACCCAACGGGTTCGAGAGCAAAATATTAGCGTATGCCGACGATCTGGCAGTTATTACATCAGAGCGTGCAGAGACCATGCAAATTTTGGTGGAAATCACTAAGCAATTTGGATATCACTCTGGGTATCGCCTGAATGAGGCAAAAACACAGGTAATATGCTCTAAGGACATAGCCAAAATAGATCAACGGTATGTCAACTCTACAACTTATCTCGGGGTAACTATTAATGCAGCAACAGGCTCAATAGTTCAAGATAATTTTAATCCACTCCTCAAAAAAATCGAGATAGATTTGAAGCATATGGATGCACTGCTTCTGTCCCTTATAGGTAGGACAAATGTTTTAAAAATGACCATGTTGCCCAAACTTCTTTACCTATTTAGATCCATTCCTTATCTAATTGAGGAGGGGGTGATAAAAAATTTAGTCTATCTTTAACAGCTTCCTGTGGCAATATGGCAAGACAAGGAGGGCTGCTAAATACACGACTCTCCCCCAGGAACATGGAGGTTTAGGAGTTCCAAATGTAAGATTCTATCATTGGGCCTGTTTACTGACTCAGATGTCTATCTTATTTGAATCTACACCTAGTGAAAAATATACCCTGGATCCGACCTCTGATCTGTATGCCCTCCCATCAATATATGAACTTTTAATGGGGAAGGAGGCCGTAGGCGCACTGCTGAGAAAAACTGCTCGCAGATTTTTCAAGAAAACCCGGCTTAAGGTTCCCCTTGGCGCTTGGGATTTGTGGAAAACATTGCAAAAATCATTACAGATCCCTAGGATTAACACGCATACGCCATTGTGGAAATCAGGGTTCTTTCCGAACCTGAGTGCAGACGGGGCTTGGAAAATATGGGAGCAGCAGGGTATCCAGACAGTGGGGGACATAATACTGAATGGCAATATTATGACACTTGATGACATGCAGCAGAAGTACGGTTTGCCTACCGGTCAAAGCTTCAAGTATCTCCAGATTTCGTAAACGCTTAAAGCTGCTGGTTCTGGCGCTGCTCTTGGCGCTCGTAGTCCCATACTTGAATATCTATTGAGGGGAGGGGATAGGATTCGGGTTATATACCAGGAATTCATTGAAAAGTTGCCAGATGATCTCGAGAAGCATGAGGCAGCCTGGGCAGCTAAATTGCAAGATCCAGATGTAGATCTTGACAAAGCTCTATATCTGGATAGGCAGGTGCTTCGGTCCTCAAATTTGAAGGCACAGCATTTTAAAACTCTCTTTAATCTATACTACACTCCATCTAAGTTATATGATTGGGGTATGAGGACGGATAGTAATTGCCCCAGATGTCAGAAAGGCCCGGCTGATCTGCTACATATGTTCTTCTCCTGCGAAAAGCTTACTGTAATTAAAACCGAGATTGAGAAATTCCTAGAGGGGTTGCTAGGCTCTAAGATCAGTCTATCCCCGACAGTGATGATTCTTGGGATCGATAGTAAGCTGGGTTTTATTAGTAGCGGAGAAAATGAGGCATTTATCTTCCTGGCTGTTGCCGTCCTACGTATCCTGCTGTCAGCTGCCTGGAAGGACCCAAATGCCCCGACCTTTTCAATGTGGTTGGCCAGGCTCCTCGCTATCCATATTATAGAATCTATGCTTTATTTGCGCAAGGGTAGGAAATTGCGGGATCTTGGCTATAAAATTTGGGCCCCTCTGAAGGAATGGAGGGAGGGTAGAGTTTTTCTTTAATCAGAGTGGGTTGGGTTGAGGGTGATTTGATATTTACAGATTTGCTTGACATAATATATTGATTGTCGGTAAAATCTTAGGTTGTTATGTGTATATATATTGATGGCTATATTTTTATTAAGCATATTTATATATTTACATATTTATGTCTCCTATGGTCCTCCTCTATGCTCTCTAAATGTAATTATATTGAATTGTATTTATGACTTGACTTGTTTTTCTTCATGAATTGACTTGTATAACTATTAATTATTGTATAACCACTTGTTTTTCTTTTTGATACCGTATAAATTCTCAATAAAAATTTTTTTTAAAAGAGACGGTTTGGCCCAGTACACAACAATATTACCATTAGCAAAGTACTACAACAAGATGCCAGCTATAACTTGTTAATTTATTTACAAGGAGAAAAAGCATCAGTTCGTTTTTACCACTTCTAACTGCATCACTTCGAAACTGAAATGTGTTTGATTGATGTTAAATGAAATGTTGCTATGAATAATAGCACTTCATATTTTTGTAGAGATAGACGTATACGCTTAACTCTGTAGACTTTACCATTAATGGATATCCTCATAACCTTGATTCATATTGCCATAACCCCTAAATCTTGACTCAAAACGTCTTAAACCCCTATACGATAAATTAATAACGCTTAATCGCTATACCTTAACGCTTCACCCTATATCCTTAACGCTTTTGCAGTATACCATTAAGCCCATCCTCTAAACCAATAATGTTTAATCCTACATCCTTAACCATTAACACTTTAATTCCAAACCTCTATATCCCAAACCCTTAAGCCAGTAGCCAAATACGTAATGCTGGTCCGCAAAACCATAACTCAGTACCTTAAATCGTTAATCCAAAACCATCAACATTTATTCCTATACTCTTAACACCTAACTCCAGGCCCTTTACCCTTAGACCTATAATCCAATACCCCCTAACCCTTCACCCTTTGCCTTAGGTGCTTAATCCTTAGATCCACAATGTTAAACATTAATGCTGTATCCTGAACCCTTTAAACTATTCCTCAATCATTAACTCTACAACTGAAACTCCTAATCCTATATCCCAAACTCAGATCCCTATATCCTTAACCTCTTACTCCATACCCTTGGCCCTTATACCTCTAGCCCCTATATCCCAAAGCCTTACAATGCAACAAAAAACCTTCACCCTGTACCCTAAACCCATAGACCTATGCCTTTAGCCTTATGCTCTCACCACCAATACCATACTTTTAACTCCTATACCCTTAAATCTCCATCCATAATCGTTATTTTCTGACCCTTAACCTCTTGACCAATAATCACTTAATTACTAACCTCTGTACCGTTATACCCTTAATCCAATATTCCAAGCACATAACCCTATATGCTTTTCCCATAATTTAGATCCCCATCCTTTAACCCTATTTTCTTAACTTGAAACTCGTAACAACGTTGACACTGTCTTTACTTTAATATATACTGGGGCATATTATCAAGGGGGTTTATCTCCGCTTTTTTGGCTTTAAAAGCCAAGAAAGCGGAGATAAAATGATCTCCCTATTACCTAGCTGTCGCTAACACCAGTTAGCGACAGCTAGTAGGAGATAGCAACCATCTTGGGCCCCGCTTTGCATGTCAGTGATATTTATCACTAATGACATGCAAAGTGGGCGTGCCAAGATGTTAGCGACTGGAAACAGTCGCGAAAATATCGCTATCTCCTATTACCAACTTTTGGAGATATTCGCGCTAAGCGCGAATATCTCCAAAAGCTAACACATGCCCCTGAGCAGTTCTTAGCCATGTTATCCAATAGTAGGTGGATAACATGGCTAAGAGCATTAGCTCGGTAATGCATGAATATCGCTGACTTTTCAGCGATATTCATGCATTTCGGCCGATTTTTATCGCTTAGGAGATAAACCTTAATAATAGCAAGGTTCCTAAGTGATAAAAATCGCCGCAGCTCGGCGATAAAAATATTGCTGCTAAGCCAACATAGCGATAATTATCGCTAGTTGTTGGTAATATGCCCCATTGTTCCTTGTTCAAAATATGTTTTTGAGCTAATATTTGAGAAATGTTGTGTTTACAAGCCGTGCTTTGATGTTTTGAGGTCAGAAAGTCAAGACAATACACCCACAACAGTATTAGCACATATGACAACTGCAAGTTATTTATTTTATGGCGCCACATTGAAGAGGCCCAGGGTGTTTTGTGGCACTTTCACCATTTTTGATCAACGTTTCCAGGCTTTCTTGATACAAATTCAGGAAAGTTCCTCCTGAACTGCAGGGGTGGGGTCTTAGACCAAAGATGAAAGGATTCAGTTTAGTGCAAATGCTAAGTTAGAGATGACCAGTGGTCTGCAGCACTAACGCAAACGCACCAAGCTGTCTTTGTGCAGGTACTGTTTTCAGGTTACGTATCAGCAGTCCCGCTAAAAATGTTCAAGGACACAGTGGAAACAAAAACAATTTGTTCATCTTGCAGACAACAAATTCAAATGACATCAGGACTTGTAATTTAAAAGTTTATTTTAAAAGCCTTAATCTTAGGCAGATAAAATGTATGGTAACGGCACAGAACTAGAATAAAATTGCAGTTATCGTTGTTAATAATGAAAACATTAAGAACATTTCAAACATTATTGTACATGTTAAATGTCATACTAGACCCTAAAAATGTTCTAAACCCTAAGATAATTTTGTAGGCTAAAATACTATGTATCATTCCTGCCTATTGAGTATTTGGAAAAGAGTGCACAGCATATCTTTTGAACCAGCAAGAAAGGCTGTTTGTTATCAGAGTTCAGTCGCAGAAGAGCATGCTCATGCTTAAGCAAAGGACAATAGCCCCATCCCCGCTTCTCGGCTTCTACAGCTGTCTCTCCCCATGTATCCCTTCAATTGAGAGTGAAGTCTGGATCGGGAACTAGTAAATCTTTGGGACCCCTGGCGATAATCTCTCGGGCGAAGGCCTTTCCAAATAATGGTCGGAAATCCAAGTTTTTATAGTGTTTTGGTCACAGCCTAATGTATGTACGCTGAACTCCACATGTTTACATTAATGTACAGCACCAGGTTGGCCTTGAGCTTAATAGTGGGCTGCCGTAATGGTAGGTGCGTAATCATGTGGATAATCAAGAACTATGCCCACCTACAGTGGAGGCGTCCATGTTTTGAAGGCGCACCCGGCGCAGAGCAGAGGGGCGCCCTTAGTCGCGATACAGGCAGGAGCAGCTAACGGTGGAGGGTCGTCCTTCTCTGGTGTCGCCACAATGGAGGGGTCGCACCATGACATCATCGGAGGGCGCCCAAGCGGGGGCAGCAGCTTATAAGGCCCGCAAGAGTGAGATCGGCCTCTTTTTCCCTTCACTGGGCACCTGGAACCATCCCACTGGATTCGCACAACCACCCACCCACCCTGGCAAGAAGGCAAAATGTGCCAGAATTTCTTGCAGCAGAAATGGGGGCTACCCCAAATGTGGACTGATTTACTGGACTTTCCCCTTGGAAGGGGATTTATTAATGTGGGCACTGGGCAGGCAGGAGGGGGGACTGACCTGCTGGTGGTCCTGGACCTTTCTGCCCTACCCCGGCCGGGATGCCAGAAAGTGAACATTTACGGGGGGATTTTGCCTAGTGGTAGGTATCCCCTGACATGGATGGACCGCGATGTGGAGCCCTGGAAGTTACTAATAAATGTATGCCCTTGGTTGAAGGTGAGGGCGATGGATAAGGTAAAGGGGCCTGCTGGCACTTGCCATTAATCTTCCGGAAATTTTCCTTTGTAGAGGAAGGTCAAGATACTGATGTGTTGCTTGCACAAACGATGAACCGTTCATCTGCCCTATGTCCTGCTTCTCAAAACAATTATGTATGATCTGGCTGATCTTATGAACGGTGTTCTCATAACAATGTTTACTTAACTATGACGAAGGTTGTCACGTATCATTTCGCAATGAGTTCTGTCTATGTGATTAAAAGGCTACGCCCTTGGTTAAACCACAGTAATGACTTTTGTCCATCTCTTTGGGAGTGATGCAGTGGGGTGCAGTGAGTGGCACGTGTGAGCGCACTATATTAGTAGGCGATATAGAAGAGAAATCTCACATTTTCTGAAACAGAAATTTTATTTGAGAACAAACGGGCTACTTGAGATGGGAACTACTGTAGTGTTCACAACATTGTGCAGATTGTTGAGTTTAGATAACATTTGAGGCTTGGTTTCTGATGTGTAGTCAAAATTAAGCATTCATAAAGATATATATAGATAAGCATAAAACTTGATATAATAATAAAAGCATTTCAGATGTAAAAATATCTTAAATGAAGATAGTAATAAAAATATTTCAAATGCAAAACAACTGAACTGAAGCATTTGAATAGTATATTGGCATGATGTATACATTTTCAAAAAATACATGGGTGTTTATAAAGCAAGTTAGCAAGGCAATCTAGTAATGTTCATAGATGCATGCAGCTTAAAAAGGATAAAAATATAAAGAAGGGAGTTGAAGGTTGCTCCAAAAACTGCCCAAATACACCCTTCGTCATTTTATTTTTAAAAAGTAAGAACAATTCTTTTACTTATTTCATACATTTCTTTCGGCTCATTTCTTGCCAATAGATGATGGTGGCATGTAATCCTCGTAGCTTACAGGAGTATTTGTTGAGATGCCAATGTAATTTGCACAAGCATGAACAATGCAATGACGCCTTCCCTTAGAATCATTGTTGACCATCAGCGAGGATGATAGAGACGGACTTATGAAGACAAACAGCTCCTGTATTCCCATTGCTCTCAATGGTACTGTCATAGCTGTTTCCAGCATAGAAAATGTAGTCTGCTTGAACTGGGAAATGTTTTCCTTCATACCAGGTATATTTCACAATCGGTAGATGCATCCCTTTGCAGTACGACTGGTGGTGTCTCAAAGATTTCAGAAGTTGTCGTACATTGATTGTTGCCATGGGAGGCTGCTCTAGATGTAGATCAAGTACTGTGTCTTGCACGCAGTCATTGAACAAGAGGAAGGGTCTCACTTGAGGATCATTCAGCTGGTGAAATGCAATCGTCCTGCATTAACTCTCTGTTTGATGTTCAATGTTGTTCTGTTGGACTGGTTTATTTCTTTACTAGAAATAAAAATGAGAATGTCACAGGCAATGATCAGAAGGATTGTGGGAAATCCACCAAATAAACTTGACAACAGGTAACTGAAGAGCGAAGGGATCAATCAAATCTCAGCCTAAAAACCTGTCAAAAGTCCAGACCTAAGACTTTCGAAGAAGTGCAGTACACCGTTAGTGTATAGTGAATTTCACAAGGTGTGTTTGGTATTGAGTCTGCAGGAGCTTTTGAATCTCTGGTGCAGAGCGAACAGTTTGTAAGTCACAGGTCTCTGCCTGTGGAGTCAAGGGACCTCGTTCTGATTTAAATTCAGACACCAGTTTGCTTAGTTTATCAAAACTAATACTCAATGTGAGACTAGGAGGGGGATACAGAGGTGTTGCACTACATTTGACTACCTCTGACACGGTCAGTATATAATTTTACCTTGAGCCATCCCACAACAAGTTTAATTTGTTAACAGAGGATCAGAACAGGTATTTAGTAGTACATGATGGGATGCCATACGTGACACAGATGCCACAGGCAAAAAATAATTAATCTCAGGCATGAGCGGGTTTCAATACTGCTGTAACCCTAAGGTCTTGAGAAATTATAAGGTCATAGATGTATGTCTCAAACTGTGGCTATGCTTTATTTGCTAATTTCATAAATTAATGCCCATGTATAGATAAAAGTCTTATTCTAATTAATGGTTGAATAAATGTTTGGAAAACACCTACTTTTTTTGTTAGTTTAGAAAGCTTTATTGAATCAAATAAGCGAAGTAAAACATCAGTACATGTACAGTACACCTACTTTTTGACAGAGTAAATGGAGCTCATTGGCTGTGTATCATTTGTGCTATATGTGCAACATATATTGCAATCTATAAAATCCATTGTTAGCATCTGCAAATAGAGCAAGTCTGCATCAGTTCTTAACCCAGCGCAGCAGTTGAATGATAAAGCTACACTTACAATCGGACTGCTAAGTGTCTTTATTATTTTAAGCTTCCACCTTGTCACAAAATGTTTGCGTGTGAGTGTGTAGCGGGTCTAATTCACCATATAAGAAAACACTCTCTAATGCAGCGCAAGCTGCTTAATATTTCTGTTTAGTGCCTATTTCAGGTTGTGTAGCTCCATCAGTATAAAAGATACTTGTGTAATTCTCACAGGGTAATGTTTCAGGAGTATGTGGTACATTTGGTGAGTATTGCAGAAATTCTTCAAATTTTACTTTTACTGCACTCAATGAAGAGGCCCATTGCACTTATCTTGGATATAGAGCTCACGTCTTAGGAACACCGCTTTAGTTGCCACTTCTAGAGCAGGAATTGGAGAAACCACAATTATAAGTTTTCCCTACACCAAAAATGTGCGCTTTTAAAATGTCCGGCTGCACTTTAGTAAGAATTTTTTCTCCTGTAGTGAAGCGTCATTTGGCTGCTGAATAGAAATGTGACTTGTAAGCAATAAGAATGGTCTATCCTTCATTAGAGACTATATACGTGTATCCTGAATTGCTTGGTATTATTCTAACAACTAGGTTTGCTGTGTTATCCTTAATCTGTAAATATTTTGTCTCTAGCATGTCTGCTTGGAGTGCGCAGAAGCGATCTGTATGGTTTTCTGTCCACTGTTTTGCAGAAAGCATGGGAGAAATAAAAACATACAGAGGCTTAACTTCCTCAGCATAATGTGGCAAGTAAGTCCTTCTAAAATTAAGAAATCCCAACAAAGCCTGTTGTTTTCTCAATGTATTCGGAGGCTGCAGAGTAGCACCCTCCTGAAGTAAGTCTGGTGACAATCAGCAACCCTCACTGGATAATTTATAGCCAAGAAATGTCATAGTCAAATGAGTAATTTTAGATTTCTCAAAGTTAATTTTATGTTATGTTATGTTAGCTGTACTTATATAGCGCATAGCTACCCCAACATCGGGGCGTCCCAGCTCTGGTGGGCGGGAGACCAGGGAAAGTGATGTTAGCTAGATGGAAAGACAGCCTGGTATAGTCTGTTACGGAAAGACCAGGAAACACGGCGCAGCCTGCATACATATCATGCACTAGATGGATGAAAACAACCAGGTTTTGATCTGTTTTCTAAATGCCCAGTGATTGTGTGTGCTGCGTGCCAGGAGAGGAATAGAGTTCCATAGGACTGGGGCCAAGGACCTAAAAGAGTGCCCACCCACTCTACTCCTGTGTACCCTAGGAGAGCAGGCCAGATGCAGGTCTGCTGATCGCAATGCTTGTGTTGGGACATATTGTGTGCAGAGCTCCTGCAGTATCCGGGGGCCCAGACTGTGTAAGATCTTATGGGTGGTACAGAGAGTTTTGAACTGGATTCTCTGTTCGATAGGCAGCCAGTGTAGATGGTGCAGGAGATGAGATGTATGGCAGTGCTTTGGGAGGGCAAATAGAATGCGGGCAGACGCATTCTGTGCCCTTTGAAGTCTCTTCATGACAATTTTATTTACGCCAAGTAACAGTCCATTGCAGTGATGGAGACGTGACAGCACCACCGATTGAATGATCACCTGCTGGGTGGAAGCATCAAAAAACCCCAAGATGGGTTTCAAACCCCGTAGGTGGCCAAAGCATGTACCAGCCACTTTTTTAGCATGAAGTTCGAAAGAGAGGGAGTTGTCCATCAGGACCCCTAGATTCTTAACTGCATTTTTCGGTTGGGGAGGAGTGCCCAGTGTAGCAGGCCACCACTGGTAGTCCCATTTATAAGTGACCCGGCCTACCAGAAGCACCTCTGTTTTTGAGGAGTTAAGTTGAAGATAGTTATCTGTCATCCAGTTGGAAATGGCCAGGACATCTTGACGGAATTTCAGTTGGTCTTGGGCTGGATTGCTGGCGAAAGTGAATATCAATTGTGTGTCATCCGCGTACGATATCATATTGATCTACCGAGAGTGTCACTATCTGGCCCACCCTAGCCAGGTTTGGGTTTAGATCATAATCTGGGATGTAAAAGTCATCTATATATGATAATGCTTCAGAATCCAGTTGTAAGATTTCCATAATGTTCTGTGCAAATGAAGCAGGTCTTCTCTCATACACCATAGGGAGACATTTGTACAAAATTTGAAGTCTGTAGAATGAAAAAGAAGTTAGATACTTGCATTTAGGTGCTATATTTTAACTTAAAAACCCCTTGGAAATTTCCAGGGTTGTTTTATATTTTTTATGCAATAGTATTGTCATAGGACCCATGCTGTTAGTATTTTGTGTCGCATTAGTATGCAAATGACAGTTTCAATTCCTATAATCTAAGACTATTCTTAATGATTTGCAAGATTTTAAAACAGGAAAAAGAGGAGTATTAATTGTTGAATTGCTATGTACTATAATGCCCTAATTTTGTAACTGTACTAAAATGTTTTTTATCCCCCACTTTCCATCTGATTTCAAAAGATATTAAGTTTGTTTCTTAAGGTTCTCATCTTGAAGGAATGATGGGCACTTGAATTTTTATCCCACTCTGATCCATTTCTATAGTCAGTCAGTCAGTCAATCACTTTTATTCGATTAATAAAAATCAGAAAAAGACACAAGATACAAATAGTCACGGTCAATACAATATAACAATGCACACGATTACAATCAATTACAAAAATAGAGAATATAAACGTATCAAGTTTAAATGAACATATCTCATGTGTTCAATAAAACATTTTAAGAGTATATATTTTTTCTTTAAAAAATTTCCATTTGACAGTCAGCTTCAAAGTTTAAAAAGGCACCAACACTACTAGCATAATTCGATTGTAAAGGTCTGAGCCGTAAATTAGAATGCTTCTTGATTAATGCGAACACCTGCCACTAAGAAGCTTGCTACATGAAATGTTACGCGTGCACTTGATAAAAGTTGTAAAAACAGGAGTGCTGGCCTGACCTGTAAAAAGCCCGCCTCCCGCAAAATAGGTAACAAATATTTTTTCCTAATCTGTGCATAGTATTCACAAAACATGATAAAATGTAGTGTGTCCTGTGTGGAAAAGTGATCGCAATCGCATGGATTTGCGTTTACTGGTGTATCCCAAATAGGATAAGAACCGAACATAAAATGTATCAAATTTAAACGGAATCTGGTTAGGAGAAAGCGATGAAACGGTCTAGTTACAAAAACAAGATAAGGTTCAGGACCTGGAACAGTTATGAGTGCGTAGTTCCTTCTAACAAGCGGTTTTCTCATCTCTATCTCCTCCCGCTCTGCCATGAACAGGTTTACCAGTGCAGATTTTATCTCCATGACATCCTCTTTTTTAATACATTCTGGAAAATGAAAGGGCTCAATGCGCCCCACATTCATGAGCATTGCTTTAACATAAACCAACCATGGGGGTTCTGTGAGCTCTGTCCAGGGCAAGGCAGTCTTTAAGAATCGAGTGATTTAAGGAGATTTCCAGGTTAAGCCAGGTTTTTAACCAACATATTACAGGTGCGGATTTTATTAAGTCTGTTACATACCCCATGCCTAGCTCTGAGTGTATTGTGAAAGTGGGGGTGGACTGGGGAACAGAGAGCAGGGATCTAAAAAATTTGTTCTCAACCTTCTGGATGTTATCAGGTTTTGTGTAACCCCAGATGGCAGAGCCGTAGGTGGCTATAGCCAAACATTTGGCTGTATATACTTTAGGAATAGCCTCCATTGGTCGCGCCCCCATCCTTTTAGCAAAGCTCAACAGGGCTGCAGCCGATCTTGCTACTGCGTTGCTTTTTGACTTATATTGGGGACCCCAGGTTCCTCTATCGTCGAAGATGACCCCCAGATAGGTGAAGATTGGAACCCTCTTTACTTCTTTGCCTGTGCAAGAAAATGTCATTGATTTTCTTTTCCTGCTGGTCGGTCCAACAATCATGACCTGAGATTTTTGAGTATTGATTTTCAGGTCTAGTGAAGTCATGAAGTCTCCGAAAGAGGTCAAAAGTCTGTTAAGGGCGACACCTGTGCGTGCCAAGAGAACAGCGTTGTCCGCCTACAAGAGGACCGGGATTTTGGTCTCCTCTGCACGCGGAACGTCCACCATTGAAACGGCCAGGGCTGGCTCGAGGACATTTATATATAATGTAAAGAGGAGGGGGGCAAGGATGCACCCTTGACGCACCCCCCTCTCCGAGTTGAAGTAGCTGGTACACCTCCCCTCTCGAGTGACTCTAACGGAAGCCTGTAATCCGCAGTGAAGGTCAGCTAAAAAACCAACCAGCGGAGGGTCGATGCCCATGTCCAAAAGGACCCTCCACAGCCTCGACCTGTTGACCAGATTGAATGCTGAGGAGAGGTCCATAAAGGCCATGTACAAGGACCCCTCCTTCACAATTGTATATTTGCTGATGAGCAGTTGAAGGTTTAGGCATTGATCCAGTGTACTCCTTTTAGCCCTAAAGCCATACTGGGCATTAGACAGGGTTCCTCTGCCTTCTAGCCATGATGTCAATCTACCTAAAATGACTCTGCCCAAGATTTTAACAGCAGAGTCTATTAGGGAAATAGGCCTATAACAGGCAGGATCACCCCTTTGGCCTTTTTTAAAGATTGGAATAATAGTAGACCTTGCCTAGGACTCGGGAAAGTTGTTTTCTCTTGAGGCGTTAAAAACGTTGGTCAATATCTTGGCCCAAAATTTTGGTGCACACTTATATATGTCTGCAGAAACCCCGTCCGGGCCCGGGGCCTTATTTTTAAGTGTCTCATTTATAGCTTTTTCCACGTCTTCCTCACCAAAGGCCAAAACTGGCCCTACACGGTCGAAAGATAAAGACTCCTGTGTGGGTCCAAGGTTTGGCTGGCTATAAATACTTCCAAAGTGGGCGAGCCACTGCTCATCTGGAATAGTACATTCCACACCCTGATTTTCCACCCCCGAGAAATAGGGCTGATTAATAACCGCCCAAAATTTAGAACTATCCCGCAGAACTTCTTCTGATTGCAGGTCACTCCAGGCCTGTTCCTTAATCTGGGTTTTACGAACCTGAATGGCCTGTTTATATTGCTTCCTAAGGAATACTATGTGTGCTCTGTTTCTAGGTGTTTCCTTTCTATAGAATGCTGGGGCTTGTTTCACAGCCCACTTTCTTGCATAGGTTTCCCTAAAATCTTCAGGTACTTTGGAGGAAAAGGCCATTTTAATTACCTCCTCCTAGAGAGTAGTTTCCGGTTGTAAAATGGCCCTCTCTGCAGGGTCACGCCCAAATGTTTTGCCGTCCTCCTCCACTTGTACTCACCTCATTTTTGTTTGCCGTAGGACCCTGTGCACTTTATCACTGCTAACCAGCGCTAAAGTGCTTGTGATCTCCCCTTATAACATGGTAAAATGGATTCAAACCCAATTGGCATATTCATTCACATATTGGAATTTTTGTTCATTTTGGTCTTTTATTATTTATTAAATTAAATACTATTTTTCTAACCTGGTGTGGAAACTTTCTGTGTGGTGTTTTCACTATTTTACTGTTTGAAGTGTTGCACAAATAATTTATACATTGCTGTTTAATTTAAGCCTGACTGCTCTGTGCCAAGCTAAAAGATAGTGAGCACAAGTTAATTACGGTTTCCCTACCTCCTACCCTGACTAGGATTGTAGTTATTGCTTGACCATGGCTTGACCCCAGTCAACCAGCAACCTAATTTCTCACATTTCTCTAATAGAGTCGGGAGGCTAATCATCTATTGCCAGGATGATGTCCTAGGCATCAGCCAAAGGTGGCCAGAATATTACCTTAATTGCCCATTTAAAGTCACTCTCAATTTTTATTTTTACATCATAAACCCTATCTGGAGGATGTAAAACTCTGTCTGAGGTCTGAACTTGTATATATTCATCAGTAGGTTTCACTTCCAGAAATCTCTGGAAAGTTTGATGCACTATTGTCATTTCGTTTGCGCTGTCTAGCAAAGCTATTGCATTTTTAGCTAAACCAACTACATTCTTCTTTTTAAAGTGTGTCTTGGAGTCAGGTCTTTTCTCCTCCTTCTTTACACTTACCTCGATTTGTCGTCTTGATTCACCTCTCTCCCTACCAGTGTATTCAGTTTGTCCACCTTTCTCTGTCCATTTACCATCAAAGTCGTGAAAAGAAGGGGGAAAAAAGCTATCAGAATACTGATACCAATCTTTTTTTTTTTGTCACAGTCCACCCCTGCTGGACTCCTGCTTTTATGGATATCCAGTTCGTGTTTTCTGTTTCACCCTCTGCCTCTTTTTATATTAAAGTGAAATGTTTTCCTTCTTGGAACACTCAGTCTTGCCTTTGGTTTATAGATGCGGTTTAACGAGTCAGGAACCAAGTGTATCACGGCCCACAGATGTATACATGTCAGGAAATATTTTTGGTAGTTCCTGTTCACATTGCTGAATAGGAACCGCTGCTAGTCTCTGGCAAATGGCCAAAGCTGTTGCTTCAACTCGGGTGTTACTCAAAATGATTGAGGAAACGGTTTCCAAATTTACCATTAACTTCATCCCATGGTCTAGAGCTGGTGCTGCTGTGTGTTTATTTTGTTCTTGTCTTAATACATCTGGGAGAATTGCTAATGAAGGTATACCATGTTTAGTGGTATAAAACACAGAAAGACACTTTCTAGGTGTTGCACTCCTGTACGGGTGGCACCATCCCAATGGGGAATACACATAGTAAGGATTCTAAGCTTGTCTTAGGGTGTTGGGTGAGGATAGACAGATTCCAACTGGTTGCTCTTGCACTACGAGCAATCCTAAAGTCAATCTTGTCAGATTTTAAGGGTACCTTGCCCATGATGGCGTTTATAGTCTATGGATTGATTGCCTGCATAGCAACTTGCCTTTGTTCTGCAGGCACTACTGGAACTGTTCTGCATTCTTTCAGATGTAATACATTAGCTGTATAGTTTAATAGACATACTGTTCATTTAATGTCAGTGTCTCAGGATTTGGATAAGGTGTATATACAGTCAGTATAGGATGAGCGGCCCCTAAAAAACTGAGGGGAAGAGAAAGAGAGAGGGTGAGAGAGAGAGAGAGGGGATTTTTAAGTGCCTTTTTACACCCTCTGTTCTGAAAATATAATATAAAATCTTTAAACACACTTCTATAAATGAACACATTAGTTATTTATTTTTAGATTTCTTAACAATTTTCTTTCCAGGTAGCAATGTGTAGCACTTTAACCAGCAGGCGTTGTCATTTTGAGGCTGTGTTGATCTCAGGCAAGGTCTTAAAAAGTAACGTGGTTTATATATTTTGGTTCTCTTTATATCTGATGCATAGTACCAGGGCACATACACCAGAGGCTTTCAACTAAATCCGTTATAGAAACATACACATCTCCTCAATGCAAGATATCCAACATCAGCACAAAGCCACAGGCACAAGGGACAGATGCAAATTATGTTCCTTTTATGCTGAATCTTGAAAGGTGTTTTTTTTTTTTTTACCTGGAGCAGGGAAGAGAAAGGAATGAGCAAGCTGGGTGGGGGGCAAGGTGAAGAAATGCAGAGAGTAAGATGGCACAGGGTCAAAGCGAACTAGAAAGCAGTACATGGGGAGAGAGAGCCGAAAACACATGCAACCCCATGGAACACTTAAAGGAAAATAAATAATTACTCCCCTGAATGCAAGCAATGTTAGCAGTGGAAGAATACAATTCAGCCAATCAGAACAATGAGCGACCAAAATGTTTCTGGGTGAGACAACCACAAGAATAGGGAAGAAAGTCACTGACCAAAGCAAAGACAAACAAGACCAACAATAAAAGCCATCCAATTATAAGGAAGTGATAGACTCAAAGCACACTCTGTGTGGAAAGTATAGGTCTGGCCAAAGGGCACCTAAATGCGCCTGTGGTCAGCCCTAAAAAGTGCACAGGGCTGGGCAGAGCTAAAAACACACAGATGAGAAGGAAGACGATAGGTTTGGAGGAAAGATGTACCTCACAAGCCTTGGTGGGCATTGTATTCTACAAGTGTCTAGGGCAGGGCTCTCCAACCTTTTCTGCATTGAGAGATACTTCTGATTAGGGAAAATCATACTGAAGGCCAAGCCACTAGTGCAATGTTACCAGACACCCCCACGTCCATTTTAATTGAATTTTAGCCTAATGTCCATGGAGCCAAAGGCTATGGTTTGAAGAAATACTTTGGCTAGGAGCACTATGACAGGGCTGCCATGTGTGTCAGTGATAGGGTGGCCTTTGGGGATGTATAAACAGCTGTGCGTATGAATGGGTGCATGGGTGAATGAGACCTTTGTCGTATGTACTTGTGGCATAGGACGTACCTTTAGCCATATTTGGCACTGGTACACGTACAATGCAAAAAGTTGTACAAAAAATGCTCATTATATGGACATTTTCCTGCACTCTTTAATTTTTTCAACTTGATAAAATAAATGTATTTTTCAGTTTTAAATATGACACCGTAGTTACCAGCCGCTAAGAGCAAGATTCCTGCTGTGTGTATATGTGACACTTTGAAATGGGAGAACACTCAACTGTTAACTTTATGTTTATATGGATTCCATTAACTGGTTCCGTGATCAGGACGGCTCCTGGCCATCATGAGTCACGGTCGTCATGTGCTCATGAAGACCGGGAGCCGTCCGAACGTTGCCGCTCCGCCCACGTGCGATTGATTCCCCTCCTGTGCGGGTGAATTAATCAGTGGGTGGAGTTCGGACGACTCCCGGCCGTCATGAGCACATGACTACCGTGACTCATGACGGCCGGGAGCCGTCCTGAGCGCCGCAGCACTGAGTCCACCCGCCCCCGCCCCGTGGAAAAATTAACCCTGCAGCCAAGGGGTTAAACCAGAGCTTTCCAAACTGTGTGTCCCGACACAGTACTGTGCGGTACAAAAGGGGGGGGTGATGGACGGAGCATCTGAATCAATCAAACACTCGCACCCAGTCAAAAGATCTGGGTTTAATCCATCACCGTTCTTTAGCCCACTCTGCCACCCCAGTTCAGACAAGGCTATATGCAAATCAGTCTGACCCTGTGCCTCATGGGAACAGTACAGCTCGAACTGCCAAGCCATGTCTTCCCTGGACCGGAAACGAGCTTCGAGTACCGGTTTCTGGCATTCCAGCCGTCTTCAGCCCGGCGTGCTTGAATCCAGTGGCAAAGTGAACAAGGGACTCACGTCTGAGTATACCCTGCTACACTTATGGCGGCCAAAAGCGGTACAAAAGGGGGTGGTGATGGACAGAGCATCTGAATCAATCAAACACTCGCACCCAGTCAAAAGATCTGGGTTTAATCCATCACCGAATGCCAGAAACCGGTCCTCGGAAGCTTGTTTCTGGTCCAGGGAAGACATGGCTTGGCAGTTCGGGCTGCACTGTTCCCATGAGGCACAGGGTCAGACTGATTTGCATATAGCCATGTCTGAACTGGGGTGGCAGAGTGGGCTAAAGAACGGTGATGGATTAAACCCAGATCTCTTGACTGGGTGTGAGTGTCTGATTGATTCAGAAGCTCCGTCCATCACCAACCCCTTTTGTACCGCTTTTGGCCGCCATAAGTGTGGCAGGGTATACTCAGACGTGAGTCCCTTGCTCACTTTGCCACTGGATTCAAGCAAGCCGGGCTGAAGAAGGCTGGAATGCCAGAAACCGGTCCTCAGAAGCTTGTTTCCGGTCCAGGGAAGACATGGCTTGGCAGTTCGGGCTGCACTGTTCCCATGAGGCACAGGGTCAGACTGATTTGCATATAGCCATGTCTGAACTGGGGTGGCAGAGTGGGCTAAAGAACGGTGATGGATTAAACCCAGATCTCTTGACTGGGTGTGAGTGTCTGATTGATTCAGAAGCTCCTTCCATCACCAACCCCTTTTGTACCGCTTTTGGCCGCCATAAGTGTGGCAGGGTATGCTCAGACGTGAGTCCCTTGCTCACTTTGCCACTGGATTCAAGCAAGCCGGGCTGAAGACGGCT
Organism: Lissotriton vulgaris; assembly: GCF_964263255.1. Taxonomy (NCBI): domain Eukaryota; kingdom Metazoa; phylum Chordata; class Amphibia; order Caudata; family Salamandridae; genus Lissotriton; species Lissotriton vulgaris. Next base: position 712,531,178 of record NC_141694.1, read on the forward strand.
GGAATGCCAGAAACCGGTCCTCGTAAGCTTGTTTCCGGTCCAGGGAAGACATGGCTTGGCAGTTCGGGCTGGACTGTTCCCATGAGGCACAGGGTCAGACTGATTTGCATATAGCCATGTCTGGGCTGGGGTGGCAGAGTGGGTTAAAGAACGGTGATGGATTAAACCCAGATCTCTTGACTGGGTGTGAGTATCTGATTGATTCAGAAGCTCCGTCCATCACCAACCCCTTTTGTACCGCTTTTGGCCGCCATAAGTGTGGCAGGGTATACTCAGAAGTGAGTCCCTTGCTCACTTTGCCACTGGATTCAAGCAAGCCGGGCTGAAGAAGGCTGGAATGCCAGAAACCGGTCCTCGGAAGCTTGTTTCCGGTCCAGGGAAGACATGGCTTGGCAGTTCGGGCTGCACTGTTCCCATGAGGCACAGGGTCAGACTGATTTGCATATAGCTATGTCTGAACTGGGGTGGCAGAGTGGGCTAAAGAACGGTGATGGATTAAACCCAGATCTCTTGACTGGGTGTGAGTGTCTGATTGATTCAGAAGCTCCGTCCATCACCAACCCCTTTTGTACCCCGACACAGTACTGTGTCGCCTGCAAATGGTGAGTGTGTTGCGGGATGACACCAGTATTAAGGGCACTTAGCACATAACTGCTGCTAATTAAGAGGCATTCCTTTGAAAGAGTATCTAGGAGTCCGCCACAGCAGCACAGACTCTGAGACACTCTGCTCTAAGGGGGCCGGACGATTCACAACAAAGCCTCATTAACAAGTAAATGGTCTTTTAAAGACCTGCGAAGTACTCAGGTGCAGCTGTGTGTGTGCCCGGGAAGCTGGGGTGAGGTGACAGAGGATGGCAGCCAGAGGGTGACAGGCAGAGGGTGACAGGCAGAGGGAGTGAGACAGAGGGAGATAGAGGGAGGAAGACAGAGACAGAGGGAGACAGAGAGGGAGACAGACAGAGGGAGGGAGGAAGGGAGACAGATAGATGGAGACAGAGGGAGGGAGACAGACAGAGGGAGACAGACAGAGGGAGGGAGACAGAGGGAGAGGGAAACCGTGGGAGACAGACAGAGGGAGGGAGACAGGGGGAGGGAGTCCAGGGTAGACAGGGGGAGGGAGAGGAAGACAGAGAGAGGGAGACAGATAGAGGGAGACAGACAGAGGGAGGGAGACAGAGGGGGGGCACCAGAGGGAGGGAGACAGAGGGAGGGAGACAGAGGGACGGAGACAGAGGGACGGAGACAGAGGGTGACAGACAGAGGGCAACAGACAGAGGGCGACAGACAGAGGGCGACAGACAGAGGGCGACAGACAGAGGCAGACAGAGGGAGGGAGACAGAGGGAGGGAGACAGAGGGAGGGAGACAGACAGAGGGAGGGAGACAGACAGAGGGAAGAGGGCGACAGACAGAGGGAGGAGGGCGACAGAGGGAGGAGGGAGACAGAGGGAGGAGGGAGACAGAGGGAGGGAGATAGAGAGGGAGACAGAGAGAGGGAGATAGAGAGGGAGACAGGAAGGGAGACAAATAGAGGAGACAGATGGAGGGAGACAGAGGGAGGGAGACAGACAAGAGGGAGACAGAGGGAGAGAGAGGGAGGGAGACAGAGGGAGCGAAAGGAGAGGGAGACAGAGAGAGGTAGACAGAGAAAGAGAGAGAGGGAGACAGAGGGAGACCGAGGGAGACAGTGAGAGAGAGAGTGGGAGAGAGATAGAGAGAGGGAGGGAGGGAGACAGAGAGAGAGACAGTGAGAGGGACGGAGACAGAGACAGGGACAGACAGAGACAAATAGAGACAGGGGCAGACAGGCAGAGACAGACAGAGGCGGAGAGGGAGACAGAGGGAGGAAGACAGGGACAAACAGGGACAGACAGACAGATAGAGGCAGAGACAGGGACAGACAGAGGCAGAGACTGAGACGGACAGAGGCAGAGAGGGAGACAGAGGGAGAGGGGGAGAGAGAGAGGGAAACAGAGAGAGGGAAACAGAGAGAGGGAGACAGAGAGAGGGAGACAGAGAGAGAGGGAGACAGAGGGAGACAGGAAGGGTGAGCCAGAGGGAAGGAGAGGGAGACAGACAGAGGGAGGGAGACAGAGAGAGACAGAGAGAGAGGGAGACAGAGAGGGAGACAGAGGGAGAGGGAGACAGAGAGAAAGAGGGAAAGGGAGGGAGACAGGGGGATGGAAAAAGAGGGAGACAGACAGAGGGAGGGAGACAGACGGAGGGAGGAGGGCAACACAGGGAGGGAGACAGAGGGAGCGAGACAGACAGAGAGAGACAGAGGGAGGTAGACAGACAGAGGGAGACAGACAGAGGGAGACAGAGGGCGAGGGAGGGAGACAGAGGGAGAGGGAGGGAGACAGAGAGAGGGAGACATATCGAGAGGGAGGGAGACAGACAGAGATAGAGGCAGAGACAGACAGAGACATGGACAGACAGAGACCAATAGAGGCAGAGACAGGGGCAGATAGACAGAGACGGAGAGGGAGACAGGGAGAGGGAGACAGGGACAGACAGACAGATAGAGGCAGAGACAGGGTCAGGGACAGACAGAGGCGGAGACTGAGACAGACAGAGACAGAGGGAGGGAGATGGGGAGACAGAGGGAGACACAGGGAGAGAGAGAGAGGGAGACAGAGGGAAGGAGGCAGAGGGAGACAGTCAGGGGGAGACAGGGAAGGAGAGGGAGACAGAGGGAGGGAGACAGAAGCAGACAGAGAGAGAAGGAGACAGAGAGGGAGACAGAGGGAGGGAGACAGAGGCAGACCAACAGAGGGAGACCGACAGAGGGAGACAGACAGAGGGAGACAGAGGGAGAGGGAGACAGAGACAGAGGGAGGGAGACAGAGGGACAGAAACAGAGGGAGACAGAGAGCCAGAGACAGAGAGACAGAGACAGAGGGCGACAGACAGAGGGAGACAGACAGAGGGAGGGAGACAGACAGAGGGAGACAGACAGAGGGAGGCAGACAGAGGGAGCGAGACAGACAGAGAGAGAGATGGAGGTAGGCTGACAGAGGGAGACAGATGGAGACAGAGAGTGGGAGACAGAGGGAGAGAGAGGGCGGGAGACAGAGGGAGAGAGAGGGCGGGAGACAGAGGGAGAGAGAGGGAGGGAGGGAGACAGAGGGAGGGAGACAGAGGGAGGGAGACAGAGAGACGGAGACAGTGAGAGAGAGAGAGAGAGAGAGAGAGAGAGAGAGAGAGAGAGAGAGAGAGAGAGAGAGAGAGAGAGAGAGAGAGAGGAGAAAGAGAGAGAGAGAGAGAGAGAGAGAGAGAGACAGACAGAGAGAGTGAGAACCCGCCCCCCCCCCTGAAACCCCCTTAGGTGGTTCAGGCTCGCTCGCTTGCTACGCTGCCTTACTGTGTCCCAAAATGATGCATCTCCAAAAAGTGTCAAAAATGAAGAATAGAAACAAAAAGTTTAAAAAAACTGTTCACACGTCGGAGCAACCATCTGGGTTTTTGATAAATCGGAGTTTACTGTGAATGGACAAGTTGGCGATCTACAGAGTACTTTGGGACATTTCAGAAGTAGCACGCATGAGAATATTCCTTTCAGAATTTATGTGAATGTGCAGGATTTGATGATTTAAACACCAGCATTATGGGTTATGTAGTTCCTATATATTCGTTGTCTCAGGAAACACCTCTACAGCGGGAGAGCATTAGCAGGCAATTAGCATTGTAATTTGAAAGGGGAGGGTCGTGAGCGAGGGTTGAAAACAAGGGAGGCGAATGGCTCACTTTGAGAAAAGCACTTGGCTGACGAGTAGCGAGATCACATGTAACAGGTATGAGGATTCATTTGTTTTAAGCACCGTGTGAGAATGTGTTAAACACGGGCGCAGTACTATTTGGATGAAAGCGAGGGATGAAGTGGCCTGTTAGGTTTCAGAGTTGAAAGAGCGGATGACCGTGATTAATTTAGTCAGTGCAAGATGCGGTGATGGCATATTATTATAACCACGACCGGGAGCAGGAGGGAGGTTAACTTGGAAGGGGATATTGAAAACGCAGAAACGCAGAAAATGTTTTTTTCGAGAGGAACAGGAGAACAGTGACGAATATTAATGCACAGATCATTTTTGAAAAAAGAGGTCATTTCTCAGCTTGGGCAAACACTGGAGGTAGTGAGAAATGCGATGTGGCGCTTGAGGGTGACATAACAGGAGTTTAGTTGAAAGAGAATTACGCTACAAATGAATATGCACGCATTTGGTATCTTTATAGAATAATGATTAAACATATTAACAACAGTATATTATACTAATGGGAATGTATTTCTGTATTGATTTCAGCGAACCCTGATGAAGAGCACTTGATGCTCGAAATGCATTGGTTTTAATAAACGCTGTTTTTGGATGAACCCCCTGCATCTGTCATGTTTATGCAAGAGGCCTGGATGGGCACAGCATGTACATTGGAATCTGGAAAATGGCATAATTACCCGTCTGTGGACTAATGGACAAGGTTGTAGTTTTGAGATTAAATACATGATGAATAGTTTAATAATGGAAATAATTCGATTATGCTAATATGGTGAATAATTTGACTGCCAAAAGGCGTCAAGCAACAGTGCGGCCGGTGGAGCACTGAGTTGCTTCCTTCCAATGACTTCTCCAAAAAGTGTGTCACCAACATGAAAAGTTTGGAAAGCTGTGGGTTAAACTCATCATTTAAATGTTCTCTCATTGCACAGTGTTGCATTTACAAACACCAGGCATCTTACAACCAGTGGCCTACAGACACGCTGCCATATTTAGAACAGAACAATACAGTCATTTGTTTAAAATAGGAGGAATTTAAGAAACATGCTTTATGAAATATCAAAACATATTTGGCCCAATTGAAAGTGGAGAAAAACATAGACCCTATGTTTTTTAGAAATACTGTTATCCACTTTACTTTTCTCCCATTTGAAAAAATTACAGTATTTACAGTTAGAAATATGACCCAAAATCTACTGGACACTGGGAGCAAGAGGTCTGGTGTTTGTAAATTCAACACTTTGAAATAGGATAAAATTAAAATGTAGAGTTAACTTAATCATAGAGTTAGCTCTTCATTTAAATTGTCTCCCATTTAAAAGCCTTTTGTTCTCATGATCCAATATTGAGTTGACAAGGACTTTTTTTAAGATTTCAATACCCCTGTGCTCCAGTTCTTCACCTCTGTGCCCTGGGTCATAAATCTGACTCCAGCACTGCTAATGATCAGGCCCTGCTATCTGCAGCCTGAAGATAATAATGTAAAGAAACATGGGCCGGGAGAGGTGAAGCCGGACCCGATAGGGGCCAGTGTCGAATGTCTCCCAGAGGCAGGAACCCCACGAAAGACTGCGAAAAGGGTGGCGCACCAATTTGGTCGCCCACGGGGCTAAGCCGCACAATCGGAGTGGAGGGGGGCAAGTGGCTGGGCGGTTGAAAAAGGGGTGTAGGTCCCCGTTTGAACATATGAATCTCCCGTCTAATCGGAATCGCTGCAGGGATCGACGGCGGATAGTCGACTGGGGGAATCGCGAAGGGAGGCTCTGCTCGGCAGACATCCAGCATCAGAAGGAGTTCCACGCAGTGAGGAGCATCGAGGAGCATCGAGGTCCCATGCATCGAGGACCAGAAAGCCAGGCGGAGAAAATGAGAGGTGCGGCCCAGGCAAGCAGTACAGAGGGAGCGGGTTTAGGCCGGCCAAAACTGGTCCCCGCAATTCAGAGCGTTTGGATCATCAACGATCCATACCGCGGCGGCAGCAGTGAGACAGACAGCCAAGTGCAGCGGTGAACAGAGTGGGGGACTAGCCTCTCCATAAACCGGGGGAGTTTTCAATGAGCTAGAAAAGGGCAGAGTGCCGATTGTGGCGATCGGCTAGTGAAAGGCGCGAGTGCAGCCCCCAGAACCCCCACAACAAACATGAGCGAGGTGGGTGCTCAGCGGATTACAGAGTGCAGAAACCAGGAAGAGGCCGGTCAGCATTGCATTCTGCCCCCCTCCCCCCACAAACTCAGAAACAGTGCGGGGTCGCAGCGCCGCGCCGCAGGGCAACAGGCATTCAATAAAACACTGCCGGAAGAGCAAGGAAATTGCACCTCTGCTGCCTTCACCTTACCAGGCAGGATTTAAACCTCTAGTGAGTATAAAAAATTGAAAGGAGTAATTTTCATTACCTAACGACGGCAGAGGAACCACATAGCATAACAACTAATGAGCACCACGTGGGGCACAAGAACAGAGCAGACCAACGCCCGACCATTAGAGGAAGGGCACCACAGTCAGGAGACATGGTAGGGAGATGTGGGACGGCAGCAAGGGACAGAAAAATGCCGGCACATTTTAGGGAGGCACCTGGAAGCAGTGAGGCCTGCAAAAAGGAACTGAGAAGGCCCCGGGAGAACTCTGGACCGGACCTGGACAGTGATCTTAAGGAGGTTGTGGAAAAAGTAAGGGCATTGGTGGCCTTCAAAGGAAAGAAGTGGATGGACGACCACATAGCGGGAGGACCAGCCTAGAAGGAGCCAAAGCTGATGCAGGCATCAGCACCCCACAAAGCCAGGCAACAAGGGCATGCAGCCGAAATGGTGACCCCATCTAAACCAGGCAGGGGGAGCCAAGAAAAGTACCACAGACAAGGGGTGGGAGGTCCCAACACAAGGAGTGGAGAAAGGGGCAGGATCAGAGCAGCCACACCACCGGAAGTGGTGACCGACTCGGACACCGAGGAGGACAGCTGCGATGAAGAGGTGGCCAGCACGGTAGCCCCCCAGGGAACACGCAGCATGCTGAGACCTACAATGGACAACGGATTTGGTGAGCATCACGCACTAAGCAAAAAGGTAGCGCAGAAACAGGCAAGGGCAAACCGGTACCAGTGAGGGAGCACCTGGGCAAATCACAAATTATGACACACAACTAGGGGTAAGCAACCACGCAACGCATGGGCCATGGACTCTTCAGCCTCCTTGGATAGCAAACCCGAGGGTGGGCCAACAGGATTTCCATAGGCCCAGAGAAGGAGGGACGGAAATAACCCAGAAAAAGATCCAAAAGGGTAAATTACTAAAGGTAGATGAGCTGCTCACACAGTGTCCTTGGGGTGCCTCGTGGCAGGGACACAGAGTGAGCGAATGACAGCATACAGCCACAGACAGAGTAGATGAGATGCTTGCACAAGGTCCTTGGGATGTCACATGGCATGGGCACCGAGGAGCAGGAAAGTGGCCAGCAAGGGTCCAGGGCAAGCGGAACGTGACTTGCAGCCTGGGAATGATTGATGGGGAAAGGGACGCAGGTTGGCAGGGTGCTTAGAAGAAGGGGGTGAACTCAAGGCTGTGAGCTACTCTGAAGGTGTCTATGTGCTACTGGTAGCTCGTGATCGACTGGTTGGAGCCACCTGGTATAGGGTCTAGTATTCCATGCAATAATAAAGCTGTGAATTTCTCTCCTTCGCTGAGGGGGTACTATCTTCTGTCCTCACATACTCCACTGAGACACACTGGGGTGGTTTATTTTATTTGTAAGAACACATTTCCTGCTCTGAGCCAAAACAAGACATGATATGGACCATAAGAGGACATCATAGTGCATCAGAATACTGCAATTCACAGCAAAACATGAAATTAATTGTTTAAACAAAGTAGTGACACAAAGTACATTACAGGTTGTCCTCTCCTGGGCAGCAACAGGGACAGTTTGCACACACTTTAAAGCACCGGTTTGAAAAATGGCTGAACTTCTCGAGTATGAAGGCAATCTCTTCTGCACCGGAGCCAATATTACTGAACCTCAAGAGCTGCCCGATCTTGTGCAGCTGACCCGACACTTTGTATAAAAATTTGCGTTGACCCACCTAATGACTCACTGTAAAATTGACCGACCCACACAACTACACACACATTCTCATCAATCAACGAAAAAGCACTTTCAGACAAAAAAGCCAGATGCTTTGTTTTTGCCAGCACCTTCTTTTGTAGAAAAGAAACAATATCTCCTTAGGCATTTGAGCCAGGTATTTAGGTATTTCCCCAGGCCCCCCCATCCTATCTTGAAATGCTACAGATCAAACGCATTGGTGGACGCATGTCGCAAAGTGCCGGCCCATGACTTACGGAGGGAGGACGATACAGACCTGTTCCCCTCTTATATCTCTCCTCTCCTCTATTTCCAGTCTGCCTCAGATTTCAGCCTCCAAAATAAGGGCTATCCCTTTAACTATTTTGCAGTCCCAAGACAACTGAGAAACTCCGATTCTATTACAGGACCCGAGGCTTCAGATTATGCTTCTCAATCTTTACTGCCAGAAACACAGCAGCCAATGAAAATGTATATTTTCATAAACACTGTATAACAAAACTACATTTCCCATGATACACATGAGTATAGGCATGCCCCCATAGTCCATAAGAACCCTCTGCGTGCCTCCATCTTCCTCTTTCTTTGCTGCTCACAGAAAGAGTTAAGTGCACCTGTTTACTGGTTCCCTTACTTTGCTTTGTATGGGGATATTTGAATGCCTTTTATACTGAGAAATTGTTCATTTACATTGACTGGTTATGCAGGGTGCCTTAGGGTGACTTGTAGTTAGATTGTGCCGTGTTTTTCATAATCTAGGAGCTCCGCTCCGGTTTGCCTCATGAAGCCGCAATCGTCTGGCTCCCCGCAGGCTGTGCGACGGTTTCTGTTGTACTGAGTTCAGTGCTGATCTCGCGCCTATAGTTGCGCTTTGACTATACGGTCCCTGACCGGCAGAGGGGCGGCCGCGGCACTCCACATGAGCCCCGGTAGCCGGCAAGTTCTCTCTCGCGTTGGGCATCCCTAATAGTCCCTGTTACGCGCACAGGCCGGGTGGCTCACGGCCGACGCGCGCGCCTAAACCGCCCAAACGCGGTTTTTGGTCGCGTTTGGGCTGCGCGCCTTGACGCGATTTCCTCTACAGACTTGGAACGCATTTCAGAGCGTTCTGCACACCGGCAACCTCTCTGTTAGATCGCCTGCACCAAGGTTGTAGAAATCTAGGCCATTAGAGCGAGCACACGCTCTCTGGACAGTATTTTGGCCCAGGTCACTGACCTATATGACTACAGCTTTGCTGAGGGGGTTTAAGTAGATTTGCTTTCTATTGTGTGCGTGTGGGCTGAACCCCCCCCCAATACTCCTCCTGGTAGTGAATATTTAGGTATTGCTCCATTAATATAAGAGTTTATCCAACCCTACTTATGGAGGAGTGGGCTCAGGACCCTGAAGATTACTATGGAGGGGAGGAGGAACTTGGTGAAGGACAGCAGGAAGCTGTCTTGGAAGACAACATCGTGGAAGCCCTAGATGCTTCCGTCCAAGCTTCAGTGAATAGAGCTATGGAGACCAAAGTCCCTCAGACAGTGCAACAAGCACTGGCAGTAGCCCTACGCCCAATTAGGAAACAACTGGAGGGTTTCGCAAAACGTCATGGCTATGACAAGAAACATCAGAAAAAGAAATGAGGCTACTACTTCCGACACAGGCTCCAGTAATCCCGAACAATGTCCGCACTCCCAGACTCTGGCGAGACTGCCCCCTAGCGGGTCGGCGGAACATGCCTACGCAGGTGGTTTACACAAAGCTACGGCAAAGGTTCAGGTGGTTACAGATACCACTACCACTAACACTGACACGGACACTGATACTTCAGAGGAGCCTCCTCCTCCACCGAAGAAAGCCAAGGTTGGCCCCAAGGCTTCGGCCGAGCCCCCTAACACCCCTTTCACCTTTGACCCCTCAGAAATCGTCCACCCCCGGTCCTCGGACTGGATACCGCCTCCTGCGGTTTCAGATTACCTTCATGAAAATCTGAGGAAGGGATGCTAGAGAGAAGTACGTAACCGACTCAGACTCAGATCGGAGTGCCCCAGACCGGAGTTGCCAGACAAGGTGGCGGAGACGCCAGAGATCGACGCTAGCATGCTAACTTTCCTTAAGAAATTTTCTAAGGACCCCAAACGTGGCCTAGACCATGCGTGGCGCGGTTGACAAGACAAAATGCTAGACGTTGTGGGTCCTCTGGCTAAGATTTTAGAAATGGCTCTGGCGGCCAAAGAGAGCGCATCTGCTATCGACCCGGATATTCTGGCTGGCTGGACTTAGCAAGCTATCTGCCTCATCGGAAACGCCAATTGTGCTGTGTCATCGGAAAGGCGAAAATCTCTGTTGATGAGAATGGATGGCAACCTCACTGAATTGGCAGAGGCGGAATCTGGCCCCCTGGCTGGTGGCAATTTATTTGGGGACCGTTTTGTCAAGGACATTTCAAAATACGTGGGTACTTTCACCGCCCTGGACAAAGCTCAAAGCAGTATCAAAAGGGCCCTTAACCAAGGTGTTTTCAACCGGGCCGGGCGAGGCAGGGGCCGCTCGTCAGGCCGGGGATTTCACCAAGGTTCCCAACATGGCGACTTCAGTCATGGAAGAGGAGAGTGGGACTCTACCCGTGGAGGTACCTTTTACCCCGCCCGCAGAGGATTCAACAAGGGTCGTTTCCACTTCGGAAACAACAGGGCACACTTCAAGAACCCACAATCCGCAGGTGAGTGTAGTAGATCTTTCTCTCTTTCCTCTGGGGGCCGTACACGGCATCGTCTCCAGCAATGGAGGGTCCTGACTCAGGACGCTTGGGTTTTGCAGACCATTCAAGGTTTTCAGTTGGAGTTTTACTCTCCCCGGAAACAGTCAGTTCTCCCACAAGTTCTCAATTTTTCCCAACAAGATCGCAATTTCATCGACGAAAAAATTGCAGACTTGCTGCAGAAGCGCGCGATTGCTCAATGCCAAGAAGGGCCTCACGGCTTCTGCAGCAATATCTTTGTCGTTCAGAAGAAAGGAGGCGGCAACAGGCTTGTCCTGAATCTCAAGGAGTTCAATCAGTTCCTTACGTACAATCACTTCAAGATGGAGGGTATTCATCTTCTAGCGGACTTGTTACAGGAAGGAGATTGGCTGGTTCGGCTGTACCTAAAAGACGCCTATCTCTCCATCCCAATCTTCCCTCCACACCGCAGGTTCCTTCAGTTCCAATGGAAAGGCCGATGGTACGAGTATTTGGCTCTACCTTTCGGGCTCTCATCAGCTCCTTGGTGCTTCCCCAAGGTGATGAAACCAATAGTGGCTCACCTCAGATAGAGAGGGATACGTCTCATAATATACCTAGACGACATTCTGATCATGGCACAGAGTTGTTGCACGCTAGAGCGACACCTAGTCCTTACGACTACTCTGCTTCAGAGCTTAGGATTTGTTCTCAATCAAAAGAAATCGGTGATTGTTCCGACTCAGGTGATAGACTTCCTCGGGTTTACGATAAACTCACTGTCGGCCCAGCTGTGTCTTGCCAGGGCGATATTGAAAGATCTCAAAAAGGAGATCCTGAAGCTGTTGAACAGTCAGATGGTCACACTCAGGGCGATTGCCAGGGTTGTGGGGATATTGGCCTCTTCAATTCAGGCGATATTCCCGGGCCCTCTTCATTACAGGGCCCTTCAACGACTAAAGATCAGGCATCTTCAGAGGGGATTGTCCTACTCGGATGTCATTCCTCTGTCGGAGGAAGTCAGAAACGAACTACAGTGGTGGCTAGGTCATGTGGACACCTGGAACGGCAGAGCGATTTTCGCCTCTCAACCAGAGGTGATAATCGAGTCGGACGCCAGCCGTTGGGGCTGGGGCGCGCGCTGCGGAGACGTCTCCACGGGGGGCAGATGGTCTCAGCAAGAGCTATCCTTGCACATAAACTGCTTAGAACTGCTCGCAGGGTCGTTCGCAGTTCGGACGCTATCCCCGAGGCAGACATCTTGTTGTATCCTCCTTCGCCTGGACAATGTGTCCGTGGTGGGATGCATCAACAAGTTGGGCGGCACAAGGTCGTCTCTTCTTGTACAGTTAGCCAAAGATTTTTGGCATTACTGCCTCACGAATCAGATCTCGGTGATGGCGGAATACATCCCAGGACAGTCCAACCAGGTGGCGGGTTGAAACTCCAAACACCTGAGAGATTACAGCGACTGGAAATTGCATCCCGAGGTCTTCCAGTGGCTTCAGAGAATTTGGGGCCCGTTCCAGATGGACCTATTTGCTTCCAGACTAACGCATCAGCTCCCCCAGTTTTTCAGCTGGAAGCAGGATCCATTAGCGAAAGCCACCGATGCCTTTCTCCAGGTTTGGTCGTCTGCGACCCAGTATGCATTTCCCCCGTTCCTACTGATACCCAGAGTCATGACGCAGGTGATCAAGCAACGGGCGGAGATAGTCTTGGTGACACCGAGGTGGACGTCCCAGTCTTGGTTTCCCAAGTTGTTGCAGTGGAGTTGCGATCTCCCCAGACTCCTTCCGGAGTCGGAGAAGCTGTTGCTGGGCCCTCTTCAGGAGCGGCACCCGTTGATTCTAGAGGGCAGACTCACGCTGATGGCATGGAGGCTTTCAGGGAACAGTGGCATCTGCCGGGAGTTTCGAGCAGGACTTCTGAATTCATCAGACAGGCCTGGGCACCTTCTACCAGGAAACGGCATTCCTCGGCCTGGAAGAACTGGGTGGATTGGTGCGTGGAACGACATCTGGATCCCGTGGGGGCGGAATTAGCCCACGTGTTGAATTTTTTGTCGGACAAGGCGGCGGAAGGGCTGGCCTATCCTTCAGTGAACAATTTCAGGTTGGCAATCTCTGCGGGGCATGCCCAGATAGACGGGAAACCGGTAGGTATGCACCCGGTAGTATGCAAACTCCTTAAGGGAATTAGGGTTGCCAATCCACCTAAACCCAAATATACGGCTCTATGGGACGTCTCTTTAGTTATTGACTTATTTAATAAATGGCCTGCTAATACACTCCTATCCAGAAAACAGTTGTCGGCCAAGCTGGCCATGCTGCTTTGCCTGCCATCGTGCAGACGTTCATCGGATGTGAGGGCACTCGATGTAACAGGTGGAGTATTTACCCCGGAAGGGGTTTCATTCACTATTACAGGTCGTACTAAAACATTGTCACGTCATATTGATTATAATTCCTTTCGTGAAAATGACAAACTATATGTGGTACAATGTTTAAAGACATACGAGGAATGTACGAAGGCCTTGTGGCCTCAGGGTTGTTCTCAGTTACTGATTGCATTGCAGAAACCTTTTAAACCTGTGGCGGCTGCCACCATTGCCAGATGGTTTAGTTTTATAATGAAAGAAGCTGGTGTTGACACTCAAATGTTTGGTGCTCATTCTGTAAGAGGCGCTATGGCATCAAAGACGTTCATGTTGGGTTCTACCATTCAGGACATTATGCGTTGTGCAGACTGGTCCTCTGAGTCAACTTTTAAGACATAGTATTATAAGCCGGGTCGGGATATTACCTCTGTGGTATTTAAAGAGCGTTAAACTAGCATAATCTGAAGCCTCTGGTCCTGTATTAGAATCAAAAATGTGCTAGCATTCGCAACAAGAATTTTCAATTCTATTAAGGACACGGAGGCGAGGATTATCCCACCCGGCTTGATTAAGTGTAACAAGCTTGCCCACCCATGTATTCAGTGGTTACGGTTGTTTCATTTTCCTTTGTTTCAGGACCAGACAAGAAGTCTGAATAGACGAAGAAGGCGGACAGGAACCTTTGCCTGATGATCATTGTTTCTTCCACGTTGGAGGAGTTGTACAGTTATTCAAGTTGATATTGGACTTGTGTTCACTACAAAGAAAGAGGAAGATGGAGGCACGCAGAGGGTTCTTATGGACTATGGGGGCGTGCCTATACTCATGTGTATCATGGGAAATGTCGTTTTGTTATACTGTGTTTATGAAAATATACATTTTCATTGGCTGCTGTGTTTTTGGCAGTAAAGATTGAGAAGCATAATCCTCGCCTCAGTGTCCTTAATAGAATTGAACATTCTTGTCGCAAATGCTAGCAAATTTTTGATTCCGTTCCGGTTGTACAGCTGGGCTCTACAGCGTTCTCATCCTGGGGCAGCCTTGTTTTCACTTTCTCCAACGTTCCAATCTCTCTGCCCATTGGTGCATGTGGCCAGGTTACGTGAGCTGGGGCCGAGTCTGAAACATCCAAATAGTTAAAGGGATAGCCCAGGTTTTGGAGGCTGAAATCGGAGGCAGACTCGAATCAGAGGAGAGGAGAGATATAAGAGGGGAACAGGTCCGTATCGTCCTCACTCCGTAAGTCATGGGCTGGAACTTTGCGACAATCCACCAGTTACGTTTGGCCTACTCCCTCCTCAGCTCGTCCCCAACTGCTTTATAAAATTTGCTTAATGCAAGGCATCCTCAACAAGGAGTTTCTGCAAATGGCCACTGCAAAAGGCCTCAGCCTGGTTGGGACTATTAAGGCTGCATGTGAAGCGGTTGCCCATCATCATACCTCTCCTGTACCACATCATGAATTAAATTGTTGGTTATATTACCCACTACCCTAGGGGGAATACATACTGTCCAGATATGGTATATTAAGCTTCCCCATCCCACACTAGCTCTTATGGCTGTTGCTGTCATTCATGTCCATGCGGGCCTCAATGTCTACTCCTTGTCACTACACTACAACGAACATTATGCTTGACACAGCTTCGGGTAAATTATAAACTGAAACCACTCATGTATGATAACTACAAAGTCCACATAGTGAAATTTCCCTTACTGTCACACTTGGAAATCCCAATTCCAACTACATTTCTACCACAGCTGGACATTTTTTCCTAGATTGTACTATTCTTTTAATTTATTCTATTCTTTTAATTTATTCAACTAGCTGAGTAGTATTTGACTAGGTAAAAACAACTTCATTATGCAACAAAGCACAACAGCAAACACGTGTTTAGCCCCTTAGGGCTTAAAGACCTGGTCTTTTTCAAAGCTGAAGCATTTAGTATCAGTAACTATTTCTCATCTGTGAACCACAAATAGGATAAGAAGAATGAATGGGTTCTTGCAGTTTTTCTCCTAAATTACACTTGTGTGGCACAGCACGTGATTCAAATTGTGATTCATATTCAAATTTGTGCCGAAAACGCATGCTCATGAACGCTAAAAACCATCCAATAAAACAGCTAAATAATGTAATCACTCATCAGAGAAACAATCAGATGTTTGGAGTAACCAGACATTAACAAAAGAATTGCTGTAGTTTTGTAGATGAGTGGTGTGATTTAAAAATGTAAACAGGGAATAAAGCAATGATATGGAGGAAAGATTTTAATCAGGATGGGCTAAGCATTTTGTTGAGCACTGATTTGGGGCTCATGATCCTGTAAATGTAATGGCACCGCTTGGTATCGACCGCATTGTAAACCCTGTTTCCCGTTTTCCTATACACCTAGTTGTGAAAAATTACAACTAAAAATAGTAGAGAAGGGTGCCTAATAGGGCATAAGGGAATACTAGTGTTAGAGCTGAAGAATCTAATAAAAAAACAAAAAAACACAGAGTTTCTTAAACCTTAGATGCCGATGGCCACTTCAGTCCGCTCGCTATTTTCCCTAGATGAATCCATGGAAAATTCTTTGGCAGTTATTTGGAATCCTATTCAATCTCATCCCTTTCAGAGTATCATTTTCAGGTTTGCATGACAGGTTATGTTTGCACAGTCTTAATAGGACAGAGGCCATATGTTTTTGAGGATCTTCAAGATTTTAGAATATATAGAAATACTGTCTATATATACTACGACATATTGTTTAAACACCTATGAAAACACCCCTGAAAACGACAGGTGCGTTGCACAATCCATAGGGCATCACCAAATATTCAAAATACCCAAAGTGTCAGTCCATGGCTGCCTTCCATTAATCGCCTTTCTTAATATAAAGAAAATTATATGCACCGTATATGTCTAATTTCATAAGTTTGGAAGGACAATATACTGTTTCCAACATTCTTTAATTAGTGTCAAGGGGTCCAGAGCACTGATTGTTTTCTGAGTGAGATCGTGATAATTAATACAAAGTCACAACTCAGAATTCTTCAAAGGCACAAAGAACAAACAGGCACCTGTCAGAGAGGTTGAATGCACTATTATTCATTTTGTAAGTTCACCTATAAGTATTCCTTCAAGGTCTTCTTTTTATTTTCCAGCAAGAAATACGTTTCTGCATCAGGGAATGTGGCTATAGAACAATCCATCAAAATTGCTGTGAGAAGGCCATTTAAAGGCTGTAGGTTCCATTTTCCTGGGCATTAGGTGTTCTGTTGCCAAAACGTTGTCCATATACATACTCAATTCTCCACAATCTAGAATTGCAGACAAGGAAATCAGCGAGCCACCCTCATACCATAGTATTATATGAGGATTAAACAGACGTTTGCTGAAAAATACAGTGGGACTAGATGATGCTGCATAATGGACTCAATGTATACCCAGGCCTCTGTTCTTATAAAATATAGCTTTCAACATTCCTTGATGCCCTCAGTGGTTGCAAAAAACATTATTTTACTAGATGACCATGGTCAGCCCAAAAACAAGCACAAACCGAATCTTCGTCTATGCTCGTTCTCAGCCTCAGTCAAGGGTCCACCAGCAGATCCAATTTGCATGGGTTCTTAAAAAGATGACAAACAAAGAGGAAAAACAGCTGACTTGCATTATCCCACCTTTACTTATTGTTTTTAAAAACCAGATGAAAAATTGCAATTACTGTTCTCTCAAACCAAGTCATTGTAGCGCTCATGAGGGTCCTGTGGGGTATTGACAATACATCAGTGTATGTCAAAACATTCTAATATAATTAATAAGCCACTTGTTTCTTCTTTAAAACAAGTATTTATTAACAAACACCAGAGGAAACCACCAACCGCAGTTTAGATCTCTGCCACTCTGATCTTCCAAGTCCCCCAACGTTCTAGTGATGCACATTACATTCTCACCAGTGCATCACCAATTAAAAGAGAAGTTACAACACATCTTCCCCTTTATAATTTTGACACAGAGGAAAAAGAAATAGGTAAAAGAAAGAATAAAAGAAAGAAGTAAAAAAAAAAAACATATGGATACATCCTATATCTAGTGACAACAATGAGATAAATAAAGAAACTAAACATCACTATAAAATATAATCATGAAGATAAACATCACTGTAAAATGTAGTCATGAAGATATGATGGGGATCTCCTCACTCTTTTATCACGACACAAAAGGCCAGACTGGCCACCAACTTTACTACAATGCAAGTGTCTCAGCTGAGACCCAACATTACCATCCTACCAGTCACATTTTGACAAACGAGACGTGCTCCAGACATCACCACCACTTAGCATCAGAATATTCCTCATAACCTTGATAATGCATTTGGGCCCTAAAAATGTTGTTCCAACTTTTGGGGACCACACAGCTTTTTATTTTTCAAACACCAAATCACCTACCTTCCAATCACACTTGCACACACCCATCTTGGCATCAAACCATTGTTTATACTTCTCTTGGTATCTGTCGTAGTATGAAGTCCACAGGAGGCCAGGTAGTAGTTCCAAGTTGTAGTTTATTAGATGTTCAGTTACAGAGGTGATAAGGTAAGTAGCCATAGTAGTAGGTAGGCCAGTAAATAAGTTGGTATAAAGGCCCCACCAGGAGCAGCTTCCTTCTGCGCAGCCCGGAGTCAACTGACTAACATGAGTCACCCCACATTCTGTGACATCATACAACATTCTAAATATCCTCAGGATGAACAAAGAGGGAAGACAGGGTGGAAAGGAGGAAGACAAGAAAAGACCATAAAACATATCCTCTTTCTTTACATGGAAAAATAAAAGAAGAAGAAGTAAGATCAGAGTACAAGGTAAAACAAGAACAATGTTAAATGTAATAAAAAATATTACGTAGCATGCAGAAATGCAAAGATGCAATAACATTTTTTCAAAAGGAATATGCAACAACAAAGGAATATGCGACAATATGCTAAAATACAAAACAATAAGCAGTAATAAAACAGAATAGGAAGAAACCCTATAACAGCAAAAATACACTACTACAATCACGGAAAATTGTAGCAGAACAAAGGCACGAACACCATCCCCCTTTTTCACAATTAGAAAGCACACCAAGAGAACTTGCGCCGAAAACCTGAAGTGACAAAACAGTCTCAGGCAAATAAACAACACATACCGAACTAGTACGATTGACATCAAGGCAAACCCCACGTAATGTGAAATGGAGAAAACAGCGAACCAGCGCTGCAAACAAAGGGACCATAACACAGAAACATAGATCAAGAATGTATGTGTAATTTAGAATGTAGGCAATACAACAGTACAACGTGAAAGCTAAAATGTACGCCTACACATCGCAGAAGAATAACAAGAAAAATGTAAAGAAGAAGTAGAAGCTGCGCAGTTTGAGTCGGTGTCAAAAAAATACAATATAAACAACAGACCGAATAAATAAACAGAATATCAGAAACTAGGCCTAAAACTGAAAAGGTAACACACCCAACTTGACATAAAATATATGTGCATTCAAGAAACCGATAGGAAAGAATAACAACAGGTTATGTAAAGAAAAACACAGTAATCTGTAATATGCATCTCACAGAATCTCACACAGGAAAAATGAATTACGCAACCACTCACAAAAGTGTGACTCACTGAATGAAAACAGAGTAAACATACATGTGTACGAAAAGGAGATAAAAGTAATAAGAATGACAGAACAAGTATAGCTAAGTATACGTAACCTCCCATAAAGAAGATAAGGCTTGCATAATATTCACCAAAACATATATTTAAAAAAATCACTGCAAGCGATGTTGGTATGCACCAATGAAAAATAGTAACCAAGTTAGAGAGAAATGACCATAATAAATCTGTAAACACTCTTGCATAAAGAATAAAAATAATCCCAAGTGGAACATATATGACCGTTGACACTATGGGAATGAAGGATAAATATTCAAACATTGGAAACCTATAAATAATGAGAAAGAAATACTGTCCCAAGAAAATAATAAGCTAAATTAAATAAAGTAGACACAGTGGTCTGCATGATTCTGGTGAGCCATG
Organism: Lissotriton vulgaris; assembly: GCF_964263255.1. Lineage (NCBI taxonomy): Eukaryota > Metazoa > Chordata > Amphibia > Caudata > Salamandridae > Lissotriton > Lissotriton vulgaris. The sequence goes on from NC_141694.1 coordinate 712,550,173, forward strand.
TCTCACCTGAAAACAAATATTGTCCCAAGAAAATAATAAAATAAAATAAAAGAAGTAGTCACCGTGGTCATTAATAGCGAAAATGCATGCTCAGGCTTGAAAGGAGAGAACAGTACCTTGATGAAGATTTTCCTGACAGGAGAACACATCTAAAAGATGACATCGCAGAAAAAGGAGGAACGGGACAACACCCAAGGCACTAGGCATCACGGTGGAAGCAGATATCGAATATCAAGTAAACCGCCATAGTCATATGCATCATGGAGGACATGGTTGGCAAGAAAACAGGAAGACAAACTGCAAAGATGGTGCCAACAGCAAAATGGCGGCACGTTGCGGGACACCACGCTGGGTGGCTCACGGCGCGCAGAGGCATGCAGGCGTCGATAGGCAGCTGAACAGGCGTCATGGAGGAACGAGGAGAGAAGGACGTAACAGAAGCCCACTGCCTCCACGTGACACAAGAAAACAGGTGAGGTGCGCGTGTATACTTTCAATTTGAAGAATGCGCTGTGGTTAGTCATAATAGGGCCTCAAACGACGACAGCAGTGAAAAGAAGGGGAAAAAAACGTGACCCCTCACCATAATAAAACACAGTTCTTGTTCTCGCAAACAGGAGCACAAGTTGACCTCAAAGCGTCGCTCCTCTTGCATATAATAACTTGGCAAATCCCCTAAGTATAGATATGGAGGGCAGTTGACAATAGAAAGTCAGTGTCTCAGTTGAAGCACAGTCCCAGAAAAATTTCTTTAGGTGAAGACTGCTTCAGCAAATGTGAAGTAAAGCATGATGTAAGCAAAGAACACAGAGAAAAGCAGCAGGGTGACCAAGCCAGCTGCGGCTCTGTGGGGATTGTGGCTGAAAAGGCTGAAGACACAGCCCTAGGCTGGATAGGTAAAGTAAGCACACAATGGGAGTACAGTGGATAGCGAGGAAATAACACAGCAGGAAAGAAAAATGGGAGATGAACTCACCAAGCTTGAGTGGAAGTTGGCAGGCCCAAGTAAGGCTGACCGGAGTAGTTTGGTCACTGGTGGGGCTAAAGCTGCCTAAAGGTAACACTTAAGATGTTTCAAGCTTGGGTTCTTTGAAGTAGATACAGTATTTTGTAGGTTTTGACCGGTGTAGTTTGGTCACTGTGGGGATAGGGCTGCCTAAAGGTAACACGTAGATGTTCCAAGCTTGGGTTCTTTGAAGTCGATACAGTATTTTGTAGGTTTCTTAGTTGCTGTAGTAAGATTTCTTGAATGTACGTCCATAGAATTTGAAATCACGCCGGGTTTGAAGACCATATCGTCACCAAAATGTCGTAGTATGAAGTCCACAGGAGGCCAGGTAGTAGTTCCAAGTTGTAGTTTATTAGATGGTTCAGTTACAGAGGTGATAAGGTAAGTAGCCGAGTTAGTAGGTAGGCCAGTAAAAAAGTTGGTATGAAGGCCCCACCAGGTGCAGCTTCCTTCTGCTCAGCCTGGAGTCAACTGACTAGCATGAGTCACCCCACATTCTGTGACATCATACCACATTCTAAATATCCTCAGGCTGAACAAAGAGGGAAGACAGGGTGGAAAGGAGGAAGACAAGAAAATACCATACAACAGTATTTCTTCACTCTCCAATCATCTACCCTATTGTTTCTATCTTTCACACTCAGCCACACTGGGTTGAGTCTTGAACCAGCTGCTCTGCCCTTGAGTTTCTTAAACGGTGAGCAACCAGTGACGCTATTTGGTTTATTCCTATGCACCCACAATTTCTCCCATAAAATGCACTTCAAAGATGACCTAGATTCAACAGCAGTTTGGACACAAGCCCTTGCACGCCTATTCATGCTTTCAACCAAACCGTTGGCTTGTGGTGCATAAAGAGTTGTGCAGTGATGAGTAACGGAAAGATCTTTTAAGAAGTACTCTATCTCCCGAGAAGTGAATTGAACTCCATTTTCAGTGACTAAGACTTCTGGTATTCCTTCACAAGCAAACGCATCTTTCAGAAATTCAATGATGTTCTTTCTAACTACAGAGCTCATGCAACAAGCTGAAACCCATTTGGAAGTATATTCAACCAGGACAACCACAAAACTCTCATTAAAAGACAAAATATTGAATGGCCGAACAATTTCCATGGCTAGCTTGGACCAAAGGCGCTCGCGTAACACAACATGCGAAAGTGGTGCTGCACTAACTTTCCTAGATTTATCATTACTAGCACAAAAGGTACACTCCATAACTGCTTCTTCTACCTGACAATACACTTTAGGCCACCAACAGGATTCTCTTATCCTGGCTTTAGTTAAACTGCATCCAAGATGACCCTCCTGTTCTAGATTGATAAGTTCCTCACACATACTACAAGGGAAAACTATTTTTTCTCCACAAAAAATCTCCCCATCAACAATGTTTAATTCATCACGTACATTCCGAAACCCTTTGGCACACTAGGGAACATCAATAAGTGCAGGCCAACCGCTGACCACAAATTCCATCACAAACTTCCTAGAGCTGTCACTGGCATTGAGCTCCCCATTCAACTTTGTTAAGTGCTGGTTCTTTAACCCAAGGCACCGACCAATCAGTACTTACTGGAACTAGTTTGTCTAAAGGCATTCTGGATAAATAATCAGCAGAGACATTTTTTAGACCTGAAAGGTACTCCACAGGGAAATTGTATTCCCAGAGACCCTCAATCCATCTTTTAATCCTGGGAGTGGTACTCTCAACATTCCTGCAAGCAAACTTGTGAACCAAAGGTTTGTGATCTGTTCTGACCAGGAAAGGTAAACCCAAGAGATAAAACCTGAATTGGTTGATTGGCCACAAACAAGCTAACGCCTCATGTTCTATTACAGCATAGCGCTCTTCTGCCCCTTTGAGTGAGTGCAAAGCAAAACCAATGACTTTTTCATTACCATCAACTATCTGAGAAAGCACTGCATACAACCCTTGCACACTTGCGTCAGTAGTCAAGATTGTTTTTTTGACACATCAAAATGTCCCAATGATGGCACACATGTAGTTTCACTTTTTACTTTGTTGAAAGCACTAATACAGTCTTCTGACCACACAAAATACACAGTCTTTTTGAGCAACAATCTTAATGGCTGTACAATACTAGCAAAATTGTAAACAAACTTTGAATAATATTCATATAGACTATTTACCTTGATCTTTGTTGGATGGAGCTGGTGCCTGTGATATTGCTTCAACAAGGTCAATTTAGGGACTGATACCCTCGCTAGAAATAGAATGTCCCAGGTAAGACACAGCTCCGACCCTGAATTAGCATTTTTCACTTTTCAAAGTGAGTCCTCGCTCTTGTAACTTAGACAGCACTTTATTCAGTACCTCATCATGGTAAGCTCTGTCATTTCCATAAACAAGTATATGGTCCTGGAAGAAAAGGATTGAATTTATCACCTGATAAGACCTCTTTCATCAGCCCCTGGAAGCATGCAGCAGCAAAAGCTAAGCCAAATGGCATTTTGATGTATCTATAGGCTCCCAGAGATGTAACAAATGAGGTTAAAACTCTTGACCCTTCATCTAACATGACCTGATGGTATGCTAATGACAAATCCATCAGCCTGAAAACACATGCACTACTCAATTTTGCCAGGGCTTCATTTACATTGGGTATAGGCTGCCTGTCGACCAAGATACAATTGTTTAAGCTTGTCAAGTCTACATACATCCTGATTTTATTACCTTTGTCCTTAGGTGCCAAAACACTCAGAGCCAAGCATTCAGAGGAATCTATCTCCTCTATGACTCCCATCTCAAGTATCCTGTTAACTTCTTCATGAAGAGGTCCCATCATGCGGTTTGGCACATTCCTTACCTTGTGAACGACAGGTTTTGCGTTAGCTTTTAAAACTATCTTGTGCCTCAACCCACTGAGTTTCTCACTGAAAACTTCTGAATATCTTTCAATTATGTCCTTGTCATCACTCTGATACTTGACCAACATTACCTGATCAAGCAAATTGGGGGTTCAAAATTATCCCATGATCTCTTTGATGTCGACGTCTTAAAATGTTATCACGTCTTCTGGAAACAAACACCTTCCCCACGGTTTCTCTCCCTTTAAAAATGATAGCTTAAACAGAGTATCCAAACAGATCAATACTCTGCCCACTATAGTCTACAGGATTGATATCTGGTGGCAGCAGTTAATAGTACCGAATGTGCAATCCCAGAACGTATTGCTTAACAATGTATAAGGCGATCCAGAGGCAGCTAGAACTGGGACTAATTTGTTGCCAATATAAACATTACATTTCAGCATTACAACCACAACCATATCTACATCCTTCACATCTTGTACTGCACTGCCATTGTCTCCTGTAATGTGGTGAATAGCTTGTTGAGAGAACATTGCTTTATCATCCATCAGGCTTACTTTGGTGCTTCTGCACATGCATGCATAATGCCCCGTTTTACCACAATTTCTGCAATTCATACTTCTAGGAAAACAATTAGGGAAGTGAGGGCCACGACTTTGACTTTCACACTGTGGGCACCTCAGTTTAGTATCTCTACCAGTATTAATGTTCCATTTTTGCTTTTCAATCTTCCCCAACCCTTTTTCATGTTTCCCATCTATCTTGTAGACTGTTGTTGCTAGAGTATCGTGTTCAACAACTTCAAACTCACTCCCTTTTACACTTGCGGCACTCTCATGTGGTACAACAGTGTTGCGCTTCTCTTTTACCCAGTCTCTGTGTGTTCAATACGCTCAACAATACTAATAGCTTCCTTCAAATTGGGATTTTTTTACAACAATTTTTCTTGGACACTGGTGTCATTCGTGCAATGCACCAATTGATCACGAATAAGAGAATCTGTTAATTGTTCGAAATCACAAGTCTGAGCTACATAATTACCCACTCTTTCTCCTTTAGCTTGCACTCGAATGAAGAACTTATGTCTCTCCATCACAACATTTAGTCGTGGCCCAACATGAGTTTGTAGTAATAAAATGCTCATTTCATAGTCATCACCAGGTTCACCAGCCCCTCTTCCAATCGGTATTGGATCCAAACTCTCAAATGTTTCTTCCTTCAATGCCAAGATTTTGAAGCAGAACAGCTTGCTTCCTTGCAGCAGAGAACTTCTCACCCCCTATAGCTATTAAGTACGAATCAAATAAAGGCTTCCATTTCTTACATGGAAGAGTAGGTTCACCATGCTCAGATAAAATTGGGGTGGTTGACTCATACAGCTGGTTGACGACATGCTAAAAAGTAATAAAACTAAACAAGCTAACATAAAAATTCTAAATAACAATCCAACATAATAGGGTAAAATAAAGAATTTACGAAAATACCCCTTTACTTCAGGTTTCTTCATCGTGTTGCAATATATATTTGTTGAGGCCACCTTCCACAATTGTACAATGTCCACACGTTTTTTTCATGTACAACTGTTCTTGAAGTATCTTATATGTCATACATAATGACTGGAGGAAACTAATTCAAAATTAAAATAATAAAATAAAATAATGAAATTTACTGCAACATGACAATTTTCTATCACTCTTCCCTTGAACTGATCAAATGTAGAAACGCAGCCAGAGCCTTGTGTTCCTGGACTGCTCCTTACGTTCTAGTTTATCAATACAGATGACGTAAGCGCAACGATACGTGGCCTCGCATATAGCGTTAATTCATATGCAGTAATTGACCTGTACAAGTTGTCTCGCGCTTTCTCTGTATGCTCTCCAGCCGGCAGAATTCAACGCCTGCTCGCGCGCGCAGATGCTTTCACGCGGTGAGTTTGAAAAATCCTGATCTCACGCGCCTCAACACTACATACAATACACCGCTAGTACTTGATCATTTTTGTTGCTGCCAGTGGTCCTCTACATCCCGTAACACTATTAGATTACAGGATACAGGTCCGCTGAGTAGACACTTGTGCCAAATCTTCCAAATTATTTGAAAATAACACCGACACTGACCTTTCGTTAGGAAACGGCTCAGGCTTTTTCATAAACTTTGCACGCCAAGTTCTCTGGTGGGTGTAACTCGTCGTCGCCAGTAATAAAACAAAGAAACCACTTATTTCTTCCTTAGCAAGTGTTTATTAACACTCACCAGAGGACACCAACAACAGCTGTTCAGATCTCTGCCACTCTGATCTTCCAAGTCCCCCAACCTTCTAGTGATGCACATAACATTTTCACCAGTGTATCACCAATTAAAGGAGAAGTTATGTAAATTAAATGTAAATTTATACTTGTATAGCGCACTACTCACCCGCAAGGGTCTCAAGGTGCTTGTACGAATACCGCTGTGGAACCCATCCTGGCTTTCCCTGTGAGGCGTCCACTCCTGGGCACCCCCAAGGTGGAGGCCAGGCATCCTTAGCGTTGCGGGGGCCGTTGTGGAGATTAAGCAAGCTATTGCCCAGAGTTGCAGAGTGGGACTCCATGATTGGAATAGGCACCGAGGCGAGAATTATCAGGTCTGTGGAATTTTGAGCCCAAGACCCGCCGAGGCGGGGAATTGAACCCTGGTTAGACCTCTGCATCAGGGTCTGCCGCTCTAACCATTGAGCCACACTTCTCCAACAATTGCACACCTAACTCCACAGTTCTGACTTGAACACCACCATTCTGATTCAATATGGCCCATGAAGATATTTCTGTCATCAAAGATTGCCTAGATCTCATCCTAGAGTTGGCGTTTGGTTCAAAATCACAGCTCCTTGTTCCCAATGATGCACACATACATGCTTTCTGGATTTCATTGTTTCTCAGCCTCAATCTGCACTCAATTTCTAGTTTCCATATTTCCCTTCTTATGTCTTCTGGCCAGTTAAACATTTCCTTTGCAAGTCCCAGAGTAGCCTTCATTCCATTGAAAAATGTCTGATTCCCAGCACTTGATCAAACACTCACACCTGACTCCCTCCCTATACCAGTGCTCCTCCTCTAAGCCTCCAGCAATTTCTGTCCTGTGAGCAAATGCTTACCGTTCTTTCAACCGCCTTTACTTATGAGACATTGTGAACTGGTGCTGTCTTGCTGCTTTGTTTTTAGGCTTGCACCTATTATCTGTGTGCTTTCTACATCATGTATTGTTTTCTCAGTACCTGTGTTGTAACAATAGCTTCTCTATTCCTGTTCCTTGTTGTTTCAACCCCTCTTCTCCTATTCCATGTTTGAACGCATAGTCCGTGTCTTGTATTCTAGTGTTCCTAGTTTTGTCTGCATACTTCCATGCCTGGTTTTTTTCTGTGCAGATTCCTTGTCTTGAATTCCAGTGTTCCAGGTTCGGTCTACATGCTTCCGGTCCTGTCCTTGTTTGAGTTTAAATTGCTTGCCCTGAGCCACGTTTTTGTTTCCAGTTCTGCTTAAGCAATTCGATTTGTTGTCTCTTTTGTTAACACTGAAATCTTAAGCTATTGTTCTTGCCAATGGGCTTGTTGCTTCTTGCACACGGATTGACTAAGCTCTTGTCCTCCATAAAGAGCACCTGACTGTTGTGCAAGACTCCTTGAGATTACCTGCTCCGTGCATTATTGCTAGATCTTTTTCCATTATATGCAGATTATTTTCCATAGAGCACAGAAACTGAAATTTATGGTAGTTTGAATATTGAGCACAGAAACTGAAATTTGTGGTAGTTTGAATATTGACCTTCTGTTTGTACTTTCCTATTGCCTTCCTCTTGTTAATTGCATTGTATGTGTGTTGTGTTTCTAGTTTTCTATTTTGCCAGCTCATGTCTGGTGTCTTAATGCCAATCCCTTTCAACCTGCTACAGCCTTCACCTTCAGTTTTGTCCTTCAAAGCTTCCTGGTACTCTCTTCTGTGTGCTAAACTTCTCCTCCTAAATGGCACTGTCACTGCAGAAAGCAAGTTCTCTCTATTAGCTAGATTACTCCTGGTCTCAGCAGGTGTCCTGACAGTATTTCTCCTTCTAACTGTCTAACCCGAAGAACGTAAGAAGGATTATCCATTTTTTCCAGCTAAACCCTGTGAGAAATTCATAGCTGGTGGAACAAGTGAGGTCACAACCTATCAATTGCTGGAAATGTCGGTTTTTAGTGCTTCAGTGTCATGTTTTGGCCAAAGATGTACATCTGTTCACAGACCCGCTTCACCAGACTCTTCCTGGATGTACTGACTACTTGGATATCACACAAGAGAAGGAAGGGGAAGACAGAGAAGGGAGAGCGAAGACAGAGGAGCACTTGATAAATCAGATTAGTGGCAATAGAACCAAGAATGGAGTAGCCTCAGCTTACAGATAGGCTTAGTTACTCACTCTTCAACAGTGTAGGAAGCAAATTCAGTTACTCACTCTTCGACAGTGTAGGAAGCAAAGGCGGAAGCCAGGGCTAATGGTGAGATCAAGAGAACAGACCTCTACCTCGACACCTGCAGTGCACCCCAGAGCACTAAGAATGGGAGGCCATGGACCAGCCATAAATAGTTGTGCTCTAAACACAAGTAAGCAAAGCAAACAGGCATGGCCAAAGAAGGTAATCTGGGAAGGACTTGTGAGCGAACTGGAAAGGGTTACAAAATAACAAAGGTGTGCCACTATAGCTACAAATCTTTGCAAGGCAAAGATACTTGTGTGTTGGGTGGTCAAGTATGCCCTGCCAGAATGGACCCGGAACTTACTGCAACCTGGAAGTTCCCACCGCTGCAAGGGTCAGTGGTAAAGCTTCCACACTTACCATTGCCCAGTGTTCCAAAGTTTCCATTCGCTAAACTGATTTAGTCTGGTGATTTGAAATTCACATGACGGTCCATACATTTAGCACATATCTTCTTTCCTCTAAACTCTGGAACTGAAATCCTGACCCTCAAGTGCCCACAGAAAGAGTGACTGTGTCTGGAAGTTAATGTGTGACTTCACACGAAAATAAAAGTGTGACAGAGGTAGGTGTCTCCTCAGAAGTGTCACTAGGAGGAAAAAGTATTTCAGCATAAAAAACCTCCATGGTAAGCTCAGATGAAATTGAATAGGTGCTTCACAGACACTACGTTACAATTAGAAAAGAACACCCTGCCAAGGTAGGTAATAAGAGGTCCTCTATACAGCGAAGCTCTCGCAACCACAAGAAAGTGTAACACAAATGAGCATAAATAGAACAGATAACAACAATACAATAGAAGCAGATTCTTTGGTGTGTCTCTTGTCCCAGCAGGGCGAAGATTTATTTTGTCCAGACGTAAGGAATGTCACAATATGCCGACACGTGTTTCGTCGTGTGCCGTAGAGTCAACACGACTCTTCAGGGCTTAGGACTCAACTCCTGCGTGTGGGTTGAGAATAGTCTGGAATTGTGGTGATATCTCACGTTGGTAAACTCGAGAGAGACACTGGGATTTCTTTGTATCTGACAATTGTTGATAGGTAATGGTAGGTTATCCAGTGGAATTATGAGTAAGACGAGTGATCTCCACTCATTTGAAAACCTTTCGGGCGTATTACTAACTTCAGAGTTAGAACACTGAAAAACGATGTGTTTCAGGTGTAGACCGGGAGGGGATCCCTCAGTCGAGAAACTGTCCGAAAACGTGTGTGTTTTCTGGAAGGGCGGTGCGCCGAGGTTCGGAATCCCTCCTCCGTTGCTTCCCGGTGGCCGTCTGTCGAGAGGTCCTCTACAGGATCCAATTCTGATAAGGAGGGAGCAATATTAACCATATATCAGGGCCCAAGACAACAAATAGATAGCATTCAATTCGTATTTATGTAAAATATATATTTTTTCTATTGATTTGTATGCAATCAGTCATTTCTAAAAAACAGTCTCAGATAACAGATTCAAAGATTAATAAATACAATCGAAAAAGTTCATTTTTTCATATAGGGAAAGACATTCTCCAAAAAGGTAGGTGTTCCACTCACTCCGGGACATTTCAGGGGGCTCAACAGACACTCACACCTTCGGGGGGTCATTCATACTCATACATATTCAACCAATTCACACGGGTAGATCTCGCGTGACCTGCAACAAAGAGCTTGAGTTATGGTTGCATGGACGGGGGTGCAACTATGAGAGGGCAAATTAGATTGAATAGTGTTGCCATTCTTGATGGTAGCGCCAACGCGCGTTTCGGTGTAAGGCACCTTCGTCAGGGCTGGCAGAGACGGTGGGGAGGGGGACACACAAGCTTTCACTGGCAATGGAAGAATAATCAGGGCTAAATTAGAACAAGTGGGTAAGGATCCTGCCAAATTCAGGCAAGAATGTAAGTCAGTGCCTTAAATAGTGGTAGACAGGAAATGAGAAGAAGAAGAACAGTCACAGGAAGCAGATGCACCATCTTGGATTGGTAAATTAACACCTATTTCACAAGACACAATGGTGTAGGGACTGACCATCTTCGATTGGGCTGAAATGCTGAGCTTTAGTGAGTGCTTTTAATATGTCAAATTGATGCCAGCCTCCTTATTGTCCTCATTTTCCTTTCCCTGGGGCCTAGGACCATTGCCACCAGCTCTGCACCCCCAAATGACTTTGAGAAGAGGTGTCTCACTGACTGAATCTGCTCCTCCAGTTTCACAAAAAAAGGAATGTGTGGAAGGAGGAGATACCATGTGGGAGAAGAAAATTGCCACGCCCTCAAACCCAGAAATAGGCCACAACTACATGCCACCACTGGAGATTGGGAACCTACATTAGAAGTTAAGCCCCTAGTCTTTGAATGCCAGCACCCTATCGCAAATCCCTGCCTATAAAGACAGTGCTGTGTGCAACAAAATGCAGCTAACCCACCCATTCCCACTTACCCATAACGAGAAATGTGAGAATTTTTTAAAGCTATGACAAAATAAAAAAGTGATTGACAATATCCCGTTGTACCAACACAACACACCTACCAAAGAACGAACTGAAAGTAAAATAGCATGGAATTAATCATCTTATGCCCTGTATAATCAATTGAAGACTACATTTCAACTTGCCTAAAAGTCAACCTCTTCCACAAAAATGGCTTGTTTTCACTCAAAAGAAGTGTGAACTCCCCATCAAGCTAGCCAATACCTTCACAAACATGTTGCCTTCATTCTATACTCTGATCTTCATTCTAGGCCACACCTGTCTTTCACAGTCTCTGTTAAATCAATTTTAGATCTGACCATATAAAATGTACTTTGTTCGAAAAATCAGCTTCTCCTTTCAGCTAAACTGAGAATAAATGTTCAAGCACTGCTCTATGGGCGGGAATGTGAGAACAATCTGCTAACTGGAGTACAAAAATCCTTCCTACATCTGCTGAAAGACACCCATACCATGGTGCACGCTGCAACTCCAGTACAAGATTCATTCATCCTATCACTCTGAGATAACTACATTCCTTTTTATTTGTAATTCATCTTCAAAATGTGATGCCTCTGTTATAGTGAAGTTTAAAATGTATAATACCTGAATGTGTTAGAAAATCTCAACGTACCTGTGGCACCTCAGTCAATGAGAAGGGAAAACTCCACTTTAAATAGGCCAGCCTCACAAGAAAAGCCCCATACCTTCTCCAATAAAGAGCCAAACACTAAAATCACTCTATCTCCACATTGCCTACCACCCCTACATATCCTCTATTTACTTAAAAACGTAAGACTCTTTTCAGAAATATATGTCAAACACATGGTCCTCAACCGCTGCCAAACATATGTTCACCTCCATTTAATTAGTCTGAATCATCCGTCTGCGATTTTAATTTCCTCCTTTCCCATCATTGGCATGCTTGGTTTAGGTGAGCATGCTGTTGTGCCAGGGCTTAAATGGGGGTGATTCAGTTTACCAGCTATAGGCTGGATGAAAAAAGTAGTCGGTAGGCTGGACAAACCTTTTTAGGTCTCGCCTGAGCCAGCGCATGTGTTGCCCTGGCGAGACTTTTAGTAAGTGGGCATTCAAAAATCCGACCACACGCTTTCTGTGTGGCCTTGAGCGTGTGGTTACTCGCATAGTTACGAGCAGAGGCGCCATCTGGCTTACCTCTCTCGTCATGCGCTCAGCGCATCGCTTGCGGGCACCGTTAAACTCGGGGGACGCTGCAGCTGCTTTAACTTTTGCTGCCGCGTACCCACTCGCTCCGCCCTCTCCGTCTTCTTTTTGAAGACCGCTTTTTTAGGACCTCTGCTTAGGTGAGAACACACGTATGACTAAAGAGGCAATTCTGAGCTGGAAGCACTTTCACTTAAATCTGAGAAAGCCATCTGAACTACGAAGGACTCTTAGTAACCCAACTCTCTTGTGCTCAGCAGAGGCGACGCCGTGCTCATTTCCTTGGCGGCAGCTGCCTCCTCTGCCCCCCTTCTTGTAAATTGAAGGCTGCATGCCTTTTAACAGAACGCATTTCACAGCAGATAAAAAAACATGCATAAACAGGGAGTGCCGTATCTCCCTGTAGGGTGCCCACCCTCCTCCCACCACTCGTCCGCTGCCTGCCTCTGTTTAGTTTGGGCAGCAGCATGGAGGTAACTGTGTGCTTTTGGAGTGGGTGCACTTCTTTTCATTAGAAGTTTGCACGTCTTTTAACAATACGCACTTGCACGGCAAATTAAAAAAAAAAGCCTTGCAGTGCTTCTCACAGTATTTACATTATTGGGTGAAGGGACCTTTAAATCTTTCTGACTTTTCTGCATGACTCACACACGTGGCTCACAGTGGGACAATACGTTTTAAACTAGCACAGCGGCAAACACTTCCGCTTTCAAACAGTGCAGCAGCTATCAAACACTGGGGTTCAAACACGCCATCCCATACACTATTCACTGAAAGCATGGGTTTTTCACTCCGCTTTAGTCACCAGGTTTACCATTATTATTAATAATGTTGCCTTACCAGCAAGTTTCTCTACATACCAATATTTATATAACTTTAAAAAAACATGTAGTATATGATATAAGGCTGAAGAACTCACTTTAAACAATAAGTATGGTTGTTTGCCAGTAAAAATGCATCATAACTAACTAAAGGAATATTATTTTTCATTCCGCTGCATTGTAATTATTGCTAGAAAACTGCACACAAAAAGGTGGTTTAGTAGCTCTTTGTGCACAATTTTTATGGCTTACCAACATCTTGGAAGTTTTAGGTTTGTCTTGTTTTTCTGTTTTTTGCTCGAAAGGCTATATGCTATAAATTTGTTGTATGCTCATGCAGGATAGTGGAGAATGCATGTTCCTTCACGGAAAGCTGCTAAATTCCCGCTTAGACTGCTCACGCACATCAATGACTCATTGCTAATCTGATGCCCTACGTACTCTAATTGGTCATGCTTAACTGCATAACATTGGACCCCATGCTCTTTGTTGCTGTCTGCCTCTTGGTCTTCCGTGCTTGCGATACCGCCCAGCAAAAAATTCCCTTGCTGGCCCATGTTGCTTTATCCTTCATGTGGTTCACCCCAACCCCATGTAGATTTCCCTTACCTGATGCTTTTCCCCTTCCACCCCCTGTTGCCTCCCCCCACTCGCTCCTCTGTTGCCCGATCCCCACCTTCTTTTTGTAACTTTTTTTTTTAAGCAAACTGCTGCTGACTGGCTTTTGTGGCGTTTTGTATCATGGTTTTTAATTTATCAATCCATATCAGATCAATAAATACTTGCGTTGTTAAACCTGCTTCGTAAAGGTATGCGTTGTAACGGTACGCGGTGTACCGTCATTCATCCGGTCTTGCCTATGGGACCTTAAAAATGTTTAGCCATGCTACAGTGGACATTGTTGCACCAAGGATATTGTGCTGCATAACTAAATACTTATAAAGTCCCAAAAGCGAGACCTATTGGCTATGCCAATGCTTGTTATGGTTAGGGTCCAGCAAACGAAGGCAGCAGCTAGTGCCGATAGACCTGAACAAAAATGGACATTGCACGATGCAACACATAAGAAATGTTGAGAACACTATATTCCGACGCTCATGATATTTGACCTTTGTATAGAGGAAGAAATGTGCTTAAGGTCCCTTTTGATGACCTGCGCTGGATTTGGCCTGAGCCGGGTTGGGCTCTGAACTAGGCTAGCTTCTAAATTAGGAGTTGGGCTTGGATGGGCTCAAGACTGGACAAGGCATTGTAGCAACATTTTTCAGAACCAAACATAACTATACTTGCAATGGGTAGCTTTGTGTCTTTTAAAATCACTTTCAACATTGTACTGGCAAAACAATTTCTCAGTGGGTTGAGTGCACAAAATGAATGCTGCTGGGCAATGGATTACATTTTTGACATGCTCCTGCTGTTACTAAATGGGGTACTATTAAGTTGTGTGATGATCTTAGGACCTATTACTTCATAGTTTATTTTCTGTTTTGTGCTATAACTGTATTAATTAATAACATTATTACTGACTTTTGCAGTACACATTATCAGTCTAATTCTGTTTGTTTGTTTTTTAACGTAGCGATGGCTAATGACAGTTTGCAGATCTTGCAAGTTGATTGTATCTGGTTCCCTCTTGAAGCAACCATCTCCAAACGAGGTCGATGATGCAGCTCAACAGTAGGATAGCATCCACTTGTGAACCCTCCAAGCACATTTAAGAGTGTGTTAGATGAGCAATTAACTTAGACGAAATGTGTGACTTACATTTTTAGCAAATGTAACCTTTTATGTCAGTTTCACATGTCTATAACCCTCCAGCAAGAGAACTGCATTTAAATCTGGGATGTATTTATTTATTTGATTCGTTTTATATAGCGCTAGCTAGACCCGGTGGTATCAGAGCGCTTTAAATGAGGTTCCAAAATGCTACAAAATGACATCAGTTACAAGTTACATCAGTTACTAGTAAAATATTTAAGGGCATAGAAGACGAGATAAATTGAGCATAACGAAAATATTCTCCCCCATACAGCCTTGATTTAGAAAGAGTACTATGCTTCACCATCAGATTTTAGCTAAAGATTCTGCTGGGCTCTTCTTACACTGGGAGTTTTTAAATTCTCCCATGAGAGCTGTAAATTCAAGACGGAAAAGGGCAAAATAAAACGACTCAAGAGCTCAGGAAAAGTAGACGCTTGCCCAAACAAATCAGAGTACAAATAGAAGCAACTACACCAGACACCCTTAGGCTATCTCCTTTATGTTTACCTTCTATAAGACCATTTTAATACCGAAAAGCCCAATTGTGCCTCCGATATGCTTAATAAACATCTTGAAAAGACTCATTTCACTTAGGAGTATAATCCGTAACTCTTCCCAACTAGACTTTCACAGCTTGCATTTGGTAGGCTGTGTGAAGGTTTCACCAGCTTCAATCTTCTAAGTAATCCAGTTGTGTCATTTTTAATGTCAACAAAAGTCTAAGGGCCAGATGTAGGTCGCCCAATACCGGTCGGTAACGGCCGAAATTACCGATTTTTTTTGGCCGTTACTGACCGGTATTTGGCATTTGGAATGTAGGTGGCATGATTGTAGGATTCGGTATTTTACCGAATCGGTAACTTAAGGAATCAGTAAATTACCAAATTCTTAACATACCGATTTGGTAAATTACCGAATCCTTAATGTAGGGAGCACTCAAGTGAGTGCTTTTCACATTTAAGGATTTGTTATTTACCACCAACTACAAGTTGGTGGTAAATAACGAAAACCGTTAAAAAAGCAATTTTGTGCTTTTTTAGCAGTGCCATGTGGCAGACATACATGCCCTTAGGGCATGTATGTGTGCTACATGTGCACCCATGCACTATTCAGGGGTGCAACAGGGTGTCAATGTGAGGCCCAATGTGAGGTGTCAGGCCCATAGGAATGAATGGTTATTCATTCCTATGGGCCTCCAGGCGCATAGGAATGAATGGGGTATACCGAATCGGTAAATACCAAATCGGTATTTACTGAATTTTACCAATTCGGTAACATTTACCGAATCATTAGCTGCATACCATTTACCGATTCAAAAATACTGAATCGGTAAAATTCGGTATTTTAGAATCGGTAAATGAGATTTACCTACATCTGGCCCTAAAATAGGAGTTAAAGCTCCCCCACCACACCCACTTATTTCTATATATAGAAATGTGGACATAAAAATGACATGCTTTGCCAGGGTAGGGGTAAACACAGTGGCATATTCATATATGTTAATGTTTCCAAATTTAAAACAAACTAAAAGTGCCTTAGTTTACCACAGAGATTCATACATTTAACTAGATGATAAATAAAATATATATACAACATTGCTTAACGTTTACCTTCAACTGTGCCAGCATCGCAACTAGCTTGAACTCACTCGACAGAGGAAATGATTTGCTCCCATTTCGATGTCTGTGAACAAAACACTCACCTTGAGAGGCACTGAGTTTGAGTACTTTGATTGATGCCATACTCACTTGAAAAGCATCTGTTAGATCATCTGTATTTCTTGTGGCACTGCTGTAATAAAAGACAACTTCAGGCTGAAGGTGATCTGTGTCTGGCCAATGTTAGCTCTTATCCTATCTGCTTCACAAGGGCCTCCAAAACTTCAGGGGTGCCCAGGAATTCTCTTGAGTTTCCTTCAGACACATACACCTCTTCAGGGCTTGGAGAGCTGATCTGGAGAGGAAGGATATAGTTCAGCAGGATGAACAGTGTCAGTTTGTCTTCATGACACTGACATACAGCAAGTAAGGTGCAATCAAGCCCGGCTGCCAGACAGGACATACCCTACTGAGGTACATAGGGCAGGTATAGTTGGGTTTGATTAGTGGAGTTATGTACAAATGCACTTAGCCAGTGGACAAAACCGATCAGGAGATCAATGCAGAGGGCCAAGGAAAAGGTGACAAGATAGATCTATGGAGTCAACTGCCCCTGGTGTTTGGGAAGATTATTTTACTCAGAGTAAATGGAAAGGATTTAAGAGTTCGGTCAGAGAGCAATTAAAGACTTTTAACGTCCCATATACATGCTATCATCAAAGTGATCAGTTACAAGCTGCACCAGTTATGAAAATGACTAAAGGGGTCTATGAGATAATAATGCAACTTGTTGTTATTTTAAAGGAATAATTGGGTTTTGTTCCCTGTTGCAGAAGATCGGACAACCCTTTTGATCGTGTTCAATTCACCATTTCCTTTTTGTTTTTTAAATGTTATTAAAAAGTTTGTATTTTTCCAAAAATTCCAGTAAGTGTTACAGCACATTCAATCAAATTATACCAAATTATACCATGACACAAATATTTCCAAGCAATACACTACACAAAGGGGAGAAATAATAAAACATATACATTTGCATTTTTAAGCAGTAGCTAAAGATGCGTCCCCAGACGCAACACTCGGCATACCTCCAGTGTCCATCGCATTTTTCCAATTAACTAAAGGTCGCCATATCTTCCCCCCCCCAGTGTTCCAGCTCTTCATCCCTTTCTGTCGTGTATTGCTTTCTCCAAATTATAGGAAGAGAGTAACCTTGCAATCCAGATTTGAAAATTTGGCGGAGCCCTATCAAGCCACGCCCTTGCTATACAAATTCGATAAACTGCGGCTGCCATAAACAGAAACTCCGTGGGGAGGCCCTCTACCCCTTCCAACACCCCCAACATTATTAATTCATCTGAGAGTTTGACCTGAATTCCCAATGAACCCTCCATAAAATTCTCAATGGCAACCTTTAAAGAATACAGTTGTGGGCATTGTGCGAACATATGGACAATGTCTGCATTGCTTGAGTCACATTCAATTCACCATTTCAGCTGTCAATATTAAAGGTAGATGAATTACTGACACCTTTTGTCCAAAGCCATGTCATAGCTGGGTGCAGCACCTTGGTGACGCTAGCGAAAAATGAGCGGCCTTGGCTGATGCCCGGTGGAGCTGTCCTATGCAGCTATAGAGGAGTTTGGCTCTGGTTCACCCCTAGGCCGTCACCTACCCAGCCGGACATCGGACATTGTTTTCCTCCTCTCGCCGTTGTGCTTCTTTTCCCTCCCCCCACCTCCTCCCTCCATGATTCTTTGTCTGTCTCCCCTTTTTCAGCCTGACTTCTCTTTGTCCCCTGAAGTACTTTCCCCCTTACCGGTTTTTTTCTAATGTTATGCTAGGCTTTTGTAACTCATGTACCTTTTGTAACTCCAAGGTGTAGGAGTCACATGTCCTTCATAGCTCACTTTGCTATATTACAATGATTACAATTTATGAACTGCAGGTAACAAAAGGATCCCTGTGTTGAAATCAGTAACCCACTTATCATTCTACATAAAATAAAAATCTGTCATCTGCATGTTATGTGATGTGCTTTGCAGGAGGCACATTAACCTTATTCTACTTTGATTCAAACCTTGGACTTCACAAAACACAGATCTCTCCAACGAATGCGTTAAACTTCAGAGTTATCTCACCATTATTACTATTCCCTGCGATTTACTGGGCACCTTTACAGCAGGTACTTTAACCCAATCAAATATTTTAAAATGTAGACTTTGCAACCAATTAACCATCACAGATCTACTGCCATGCTTCTTTTTGTTGCCAATTTCTTTGTGGCAGGGTTTTTTTTAAAATGTATTAGTTGAGGCCCAGATTTTGCGTTGGGATTGCCCCACTTTTTTTGGTACAACCCTGATGCCTAATCTCATTTGTTAAATCTCATAATTAGTTTACATGTACTCATGATATACCTGATAAATATGTGTGCGGTCTTAATATCGGATGTCACTTCTTGTAATGTCTTTTCCAGTGAGGTCACTTCCTGTGATGTCATGTGCAATGTCAGATGTCGTGACATCATGCGCTGTGTTGGCCCATGTCATGATTTCACTTGCATACGGTCTAATCTGGTTAGTCCCCCCACTTCTTTTTTTAGGACTTGTGCCCTGCTTTTAGTTTAGTATTATTTGGCATAATTCTGGCTTAAATTAGCAGGAAATGGGGTAATAAATTCAAAATCTATTCTGTGCAGGGGTTCCCAAAATATTTCTTGCCTGAGGCCCACAAAATTCTTAACATGATGCTGAGGATCGCTTGAGCATCAGTGCTCAGGACATTCAGCAGTGCTTAAAGTTGGCATGCAGAACAGCCTGGGTATTTAGTAGGTTTGGCTAAGAGCGTCATTCCAAGTACTGATCTAAAATTCAATGTGTGTGTAGACAGGTGTATGAGCACAAACGGGGATTCCATGTTATGGGTAAGTACTGCATGGAGGAAATACCCCAATGGTATGACCAGTGGTGAATTCATCACATCACGCCATTTTCCCCAGAAACATTTTACCAAGAAGAAAAGCTGGTAAAAAAGCATGCATGGAAATTGCGATTCTCCTATTAACATGACCAGAGAATCTGGATTTCATTAAAGACACGGAGGCTAACATTATGCATACAACTTTTAATGCAGTCCAAGCATAGCCGCATATGTCACAAAGCAAAAGTTCCAACTTAGAATACATATGAACCAACAATAGCATGTATCACTAGGCAATCAGCCTCTTTTAAATGTGGTGACGGTGAGAAAGGAAATGTCCAAACAACTCCAATGAAACATCAAACTTGAAGAAGGAAGAATACACCATCCACGATTGATTCACCAGATGTGGAATCAAGAAGACAAAATCAAGAAAGGTTATCTGCAAACCAAAGAAAGGTTGTTAATAAACCCAAATAAAAATATTAAGGATTTGAATAATAAACAATCAGCTAAATAACAGTCCTGAAAAGGAAAAGAAAGTAAACAGTCCTGCAAAGGAAAAGAATGTAAGCTTGTAAGTAAAATATTCAAATAAGCATATCATATCATAAACATCAACCTGTACCGTAATATATCATATAATCAACCACCCAGGGAAAGGGTGGGAGGGATAATGTTAGCCTCCGTGTCTTTAATGAAATCCAGATTCTCTGGTCATGTTAATAGGAGAATCGCAATTTCATTACAAGACCGGAGGCTACCATTATGCATGTTGGTAGCCATGTAAAACAACATCAGACATGTGAGATACAGTTTTGCAATAATGATGAGCAAAGGTTCTAAAATTAGACCAATCACCAGCCTTTAGAATATCATCTAACTTACCACCTGACCAGAATGACTTACTGGCCATTGCGCCTCTAATAGAATGTGATTTAAAAATATCCATATTGATTCCAGCAAGCTTCATGACTGTCTTAACCCATCTAGCAATAGAGGAGGAAGAAATTCCTTTGTGGGGTTTAACAAAAAGAGATGAGTAATTGAGATACATTCAAAGGACGAAGAGAGTTCATTCTAACATCGTATACATAGTATTCTTTCATACATTGAACAACACAGAGTTTAGTGCAACTATCAAAACGAGGATAGAAAATAGAATCTGACATAGTTTTAGTTCTTCTATGTATTTCAAAATTAACCCCAAACATATCATAAGATCTATAAGAAATATCAAGAGCTTTAACATCAGAAACTCTTCTGCAAGAAATTAAGCAAAGAAGAGTAGCTAATTTGATAGAAAGATTCTTCCTGCTGAGAAGAGAATTAACTGGCCAAGAACAGAAAAGGTCGAGAATTAATTTAACATCCCATAGAGATTGATATCTAGGTTGAGGAGGTCTTCTAAGTCTGATACTCTTAAGTATTCTACAAATAATAGGACTTTTACCTACCGTTTTATTGTTAATTAGAAAATGTCCAGCAGAAATAGCAGATCTAAAACAATTGAGAGATCTGTAACTCAAACCTCTGTCGAATTGTTCTCCAAGAAAATTAACTATATCAACAATAGGTGCCTCCACGCGATCGAAGTCCCTTTTCAAGCACCAACGTGACCAGACTTTCCAAATGTTGTTGTACCGGTAATGTGTCCCAGGGGCCCACGACTCTCCAAGGAGAGATGAAGCTGTTGACGAAACCTTCCAAGCAAGAAGGTTCAAATTCCCTGTCTGAACAAGAGGGTGAATTTGACCGTCTGCGTCTGTGAGAAGATCTTTCAGAGGAGGAATTAGGAAGGGAAAATCGTAGGTTAGTTCCAGAGCTGTTGGGAACCATGCTTGGGATGGCCAAAACGGAGTTACTAGAACAATTGAGGAATGTTCTTGTCTCACTTTCTGAAGGAGTCTCTGGATCATTGCGAATGGAGGGAAGGCATAAGCGTTGATCCCTTCCCAAGATTGGAGAAAGGCATTCACTGCTAAAGCACCGAGATCGGGCATCCAGTTGAAATAGGATACCAATTGGGTAGTCAATCTGCTCACAAATAGGTCTATTTGGAATGGGCCCCAGAATGATTCAGGGAGTTGAAAACAGAAGTGTTGAGTTTTCAATCGCTGTAATCGAAGATGAATCTTGAATTCCAATCTGCGCAAAGATTGGATTTCCCGGGAAGGTATTCTGCTCTCAGAGAGATTTTGTGTTCTAGGCAGAAAAACCAAAGCTTCTTTGCTAGATTGGAGAGGTCTTCTGACTTGGTCCCTCCTAGACGGTTCATGTAAGCGACGGCAGACGTGTTGTCCATTTTCAATATGACTGATCTTCCTTGAAGGAAGCGTTTGAAGCTCATTAGAGCATAAAGCCCTGTAGTTAATTCTTGATAATTGATGTGGTGCAGGGACTCTTGCTGTGACCAAATACCTCCAGTGTTTTGGTCCTGTAGACAAGCACCCCAGCCATGAAGGCTGGCATCCGATTCTAGAATAAAATCTGGTGCTGAACAAAGATCGCTCTCCCATTCCATGCATCTAGATTGTCTAACCACCATGTTAGTTCTAAGATTGCTTCTGGGTTTAAGGAAATTCAATCTCCGTACCAAAGACCTGATCTGAGAGCTCTTGCTTTTATTCTCTGAAGGACTCGATAATTCAATGGCCCCGGAAAAATGACCTGAATGGAAGAAGATAGAAGGCCTAAAAGTCTGGCTAGTTCTCTTAGGGTGAGATTTTTTTGTTTCAATAAATGTCTTATCTCCTTTATGATTTTGGCAATCTTCTTGGGAGGGAGAAGGAGAAGACATTCTGTTGTGTCTACTGTGAAACCCAGGAATTCCATCTTCTTTGAGGGAATTAGTATGGATTTTTCCCTGTTTCTGATAAAACCTAGACTTTCTAAGAGGTCTATAACTGTCTTGAGATCTTTGATGATTTGAGCATAATCTTGAGAAAGAATCAGGATGTCGTCTAAGTAGATGATGAGACGAATACCTTTTTCTCTTAGACATGAGGCAACTGCTCCGAGTACCTTGGTGAAACACCATGGGGCAGAGGAGAGACCAAAGGGGAGAGCCTGAAATTGAAAGAGATGGTTTTTCCAAATGAACTGAAGAAAGGGTTGGTGTTCCTTTGCCATGGGAATGGTAAAGTAGGCGTCCTTCAGATCTAATTTGACCAGCCCGTCTCCATCTAGTAAGAGGTCTCTGAGAAGATGGATGCCCTCCATCTTGAAATTTCGGTAGACAAGGAATTTGTTGAGTTCTCTGAGATTTATAACCGGTCTCCAACCCTTGTCTTTCTTTTCCACAAGGAAGAGAGTTCTTATGAATCTCATGAATTCCATGGGAACTTCTAAAATTGCTCCTTTTTTAGCATTGAGGAAATTTCTTTCTCTATGATTTTTTCTTGATCTAGTGTGGGGGAATCGGTCTTGGCAGAGAGTTCTGGATTGGAGTCTGGATGAAATCTATTGAAAAACCGAGAACAGTGTTTAGAACCCAGGGGTCTAGTGTAATAATTTTCCAATTGTGGTAAAAGAATTTCAGTCTCCCATCCACTTTTGGATTCGAAGAAAGGGAAGGGGAAGCTGTACTCACTATGAGGGGTGCATTCGGCAGGTGCTCCTCTAGCTCGGAATCCTCTCGAGCGAAAACCTCTTCCTCTGGGTGGATAGAACTATGGTTGGTTGGATGGATGGTATCCTCTACCAAAATTCTCTCTGTTTCTTGGAAAGGGGCGTCGGTTGAACCGGACGGAAGATAGCCCCCTTCTACCGGCCCTTCCAAAAAGATTGCTGTTGTAGTTAAAAACTTTTTTCATGTTCTGGTGCGCTTTATCTAAAGCGGTAAAGGTCGATACATATTTGCCCAAACATTTTATTAAATCTTCTCCAAAAAGTAAACCTTTTGGATTAATTGAGGTTTCCTTTTTAGCCATATCGATTAGTTTAGGGCTAGTATTAGTGAGGACCACTCTTCTTCTTTCACAATTAAGTCCCACATTCGCGTTGCCTAAGAGGACTAGTGCCCTTTGGCTCCACCCCCGAATGGAGTGTGTATCAAGAGGGCAGCCATTAAGGTAACTCTCTTCTGCTGCGTCGATTATTTTTTTTTTTTTTAGGGGTCCTAGAATGTCGAGAACTTTATCTTGACAGATCTTAAGCGATCTTTCCAGGCCTTTACGCGGGTCTCTCCCTAATTTAAATAGGTAGGTAATTAATTCTGGGTCAAGTTTAGGAGTTTGACAAACTTTACCTTCGATTGAAGGTCTGGTACACTCTGTTCTTAAGAGATTATGAGTCTCTCTTTCTAAAGGATTTCTAATCCATTTAGTTATGAATTTAGATACGTGCTCGTGTGGGGTCCACTCTGAGCTTCTAGGGTGTTTAATGTTAAAGGGGGAGAAAATCTCCTCCCCCAAAGGGTCCAAAATACTATCCTTAGAAGATGAAGGACCGTTATTATCATTTAAGAGAAAGGAATCAATATCTTGATCATCCTCATCGAGATCAAGAATATATTCGTCAGGAAATTCTGAGCCATCATCAATATCAATAGGATCATTGTCTAGAGCACCTTGATGAATTGTGCCGCGAGGGACACCCATTAAATTTGTGCCGCTAAGGACACCTTTCAAATTTGTGCCGCAAGGGACACCTGAGGCAAATGAGGTGCGAGGACCTCCTGTAAAACCTGAGGTGCTAGGACCTCCCGTGCTCTCTGGGGTATAATCAATATTTTTACTTTTTTTATGCCTCTTACCCCTTTGTTCAGTGAGATCATTAACCTCTGTTATGTCCAGATCTGATAAATAATCGTTTTCATGGATCGAGGATCTCTTAGATGACATAACTTGAGAGAGAGTAGAAAACATACATGATCTCATTTCCTTATGGATAAGTTTTTTGATGGCATCATTAGTAAAATCAGATTCAACAGTATTACCATGAATTGAATCCGAATCTGAGTCAGACATGTTAGTCAAATAAATGTATATAAATGTCTGATCCTCTATTTTTTTTTTTTATAATATAATAAACTTGTAAATATCAATTATAACTGTCTGATTTCCTTTTTTTTATTTTTATAATATAATAAACTTTCTGATTATAGGGGGGGGGGGTTACACAGATAATCGGATTATGTTAATAGAGGTAACTAAATATAATAATTTCCCAATTTATAATCAAAGAAAGGAAGCGCAGTAAGAAACATGAAGCCTCGAGCATGGCAAAGCTTTACGAAAATATAAATGAACTCCAAAGCAGTGGGGAAGGTAACTACACTTGTGACGCGAGTGAATGTGTGCTTTTAAACATTTCATGCGCTAGTTTCAAAGACTTAGTAATATTCATGAAATATAAAGACAAACGAAGGGAAGGAAAAAACCGAAGCCAACCTCCGTAAATTGGAGGTTGTGAAACCGAAAAGGAGTGAAAAGGTGTTACTGTACCTTAAAACATTGTACCTTATAACATAACATTGCATATATATATCCTTACATTGTTTATATAAATATTTACTCCTGTAGGGATAAAAGAGGGTTACTCAGCATACGGTATTAAGGTAAATTAATAATAAAATACTAATCTTAAACTCTAAAATATAAGACTTTTCATGAGCTAAGTAGGAAGTTGACTTATCTTGCTTGGAGCCGCATTTAAAAGAGGCTGATTGCCTAGTGATACATGCTATTGTTGGTTCATATGTATTCTAAGTTGGAACTTTTGCTTTGTGACATATGCGGCTATGCTTGGACTGCATTAAAAGTTGTATGCATAATGGTAGCCTCCGGTCTTGTAATGAAATTGACAGGTAAAAAGTAAAATATGCAGTAAAAAGCACAACAAACACCAGCTCTGTTTGTTGTGCATCTTTCTTCTGCCATGGGAAACTGGAAACAGGCGGTACACACCAAGCAATACATGGGTGACGCTATTTACCGGGTGCAGCATTTATCGCCCTTAATCCCCACAACTTGGAATTGCAGAGGCTGCCCCTAAAGGGGGCCTCGAGGGTCTGCGCCATAACCAATGACGAGCCACCGGAAGGATCCAGTTCTGAGTGCTCCAAAGCGCCCAGAAGCAGAATGGGGGCAGCCTGGCGCATCCAAGGGTGCCAGAGCGGTGCCATAACCCCCATCCAATGGGGGGGCGGCGAGGTATGAACCCCCCAATGGGGGGACACCGCCGGTCGAGGCGGGAAAACAGAAGAGGGTACACAAGTCATCGCTCACCCTGGCAGCACCTTATCATTGTGGAGCAAGGGGTTAGCACAACAAGAATTTTTGATTTCGTGTACCTGTTGGATCCTGGCGAGGCGGAGTTCTGATGCGGTGACTTCTGCTTCGGGGTCTTGTGTGCGAGGGACCTTGCCAAGAGGAGTTCAGGAGCAGCGGCCTTTGCCAGTCACGTAGAGTCAACCAAGCTTCGGTGCTTCCCGGTGATGTGACTGCACTGCGGAGGGGCACTGTTCTGTGCTGCGACGGCTGATGGGGGGGTCAAATCCCCTGCGAACTATGACTCACGTGGAGGGGTTCTGCATGCCAGCTGTCGGCGAGGGGCTGCACAAGAAAATACGCAAGTTCGCCAAGTGGAGCATAAACGCCCACGTATCTCTCTCTCGGCTAGCGGGGAGGGACCACGAAGTGTTGTTCGCCCTTCTCTAGCGGTTCAAGTGGGCAGTGTGTCCCAGGAGCGGCTCGACCTCAAAGAGGAGAAAGAAGTGTTGACGCTCGCCCCTCTCTGGCGGCTGTTTGTTGGCGGCTGTTTGTCTCGAGAGAGGCTCAAGTCAGTGAGGCCTTTGCGACTCATGCTGTCGAGCAGCATGGCACGAGCACAGCTGGGGGGCAGAGCTTGGGGCCACCAGCCCAAGGTGTGCAGAGTGTGAGGGAAACACCTCACTGGCTGAAGGAGTCTAGGGCCTTGGCACACGGACTGGCCCACGTCCATGATCAAGCACAGCGTTTGGCCAGAGTACACCTGAGGTTTCCAAGATAACTGAGGGGCAAGTGCAGCGGGACAGCACCCAGCGCAAATAGGTAAGGTAGCCAGAAAGAGGGCAGGGTCACAGCAAAGACAACGTGGCCGGGTGTGCAGGCCCTTGCATTATCACCGAGACACACAGCAAGTGGTCTGTGACAAGGTCAAGGACTCTTGGTGCACAAGAAACGGCAGCAGCACCCCACCAAGAAGAAAGAGTAGAGGGGCTGGCTAATATATGCAGTCATAGCTAGAAAATGTGGGTGGTAACAACAGCCAGCTATATATCTAATTTTATTTATAAAAACAGCAGTTTTGGGGAGTGACAACAAACCGTTAATTTATGGAGTGTTTGCTGTATAAGGAAAGCAGTAGCACCCCGCCTAGAGGCAGCGTAAGCACGCGTGATGGAGAGCCAGGGTGGAATGGAGCAACCAGGGGAGTTGGGCGAGTTACTAAGGCAAATTCGGGCAGCAGCATCGGAGGTCCTTGGGACCAATTGGCTGCAACCACACCTGAGGACGTCAGTATGCCAGCACCCAGCAAGAGACGGAGGGTGGCATCCAAAAAACCTGCGGACAACGGGAGTCAAAAAAGGATACCAGAAGACTGAACTGCTGCCTGTAGCCATCCCGGTGACGGCAGGCGTGAACAGTGACACCAGCAACGCAGTGACAAGGGGTGAGTATGTTGGCACAATAGTACAGGAATGCTTAAAATCAATGGCACCATTGTTGCTTAAGGGTTTGGGCACACAGGGGCTAGGAGCAGTGTGCCCACAACCACAAGGGGGGTATCCGGGCTACCATGGCACTTGATAGACATGCGCGACAGGATGGTTGCAGGGGCAGGTCGTGCAGGATGCATGGGGGAGTTAGAGTCCCCCGTGGCAGCATTGGGCAGGGCAAGCACAGCAAGCGACCCAATGATATTAGCCTTGACCCCAGACGCATAGACTAGGCCTTCGCCAGGTCCAGCATCAATGATCACAAGGGCCACAGGGCTAGCAAGCCTTATCCCCATCAGTAAAAGAGAGGATATGGAGGAAGGAATTTATTGACATTTTCTCACGGTTAGAGGTCCAATTAGACGGGCTGAACCTGATGATGTGTGACAAGAAAGATGACAATAGATGGGAAAGGAGAAGGGAGTGGAAAGAGAGGAATTTTGATAACTGGCTAGACACATTTAGAATAATGGCCTCCTTAATTGTTGAAAAGTTCCCATGCTGCGCTGCCGACCTATGGCTGTATGAGGCAAACATCCACGGGACACAGAGGCAATTTCCTGGGGATGCGTGGTTATAATACGACAAAAGTTTTAGGTTAAAGATACAGACACACCCAGAGATAGAGTCAAATGAAGAAGATCTGTCCGGTTTCATACACAAAATGATGGTAGCAAAAGATGTTAAACATGGGCAGGAAAAAGCAAGCAGCCCTTTCGGGGTTCGTTTTACAAAAGGAAGGGCAAGTCATTTCATAGGCCCAAAACATTTAATACATGGAAACCCCACTCCCCAATGGACAAGCTGCCATCTGCTAGAAATATGACTCCAATGAATGTACCTGTGGGGCCTCTTCCAAATTCCAGCACATATGCTCCACGTGTGGCGGAGAGTATCCAGCAGCAGGGTGCAGACGCAAGAAAGAGCATAGAATGGGCAAAAAAGAGAAGAGAAAACAGTAGATCAGTCATGAAAGGTGGGGGGAACCAGGGAAGTACACAACTATCAGTTAGCCAAGTCCCCATCAGCAACTCCGTAGGCTAGCCAAATACCACAATAAGACAGACGCCGCAAAATACTTAAAATCAGATTTACAACACCCTGAGGTAGTTTGCAGAAAAGCTAGAAAAAGAGAGTTCCCTGGGGAGGATAGAGGGCCCCTGCCTTTTCAGATAACAAAGGGTTTGGTAATCTCTCCCCTGCTGGTATTTCCCAAGAAGGAACCAGGTCAGTTCAGACTCATTCACCACCTCTCATTTCCTAAGGGGACGGCAGTGAATGACGGGATCAGTACCGAAGCATGCTCTGTAAGTTACGCTACAGTCGACGACGCCATCGACCTAGTAAGGTCCTCAGGCCAAGGTGCCCTCATTGCAAAAGTGGACATTGAGTCCGCCTTCCGCCTCCTCTGTGTTTATCCCTCTAGTTTCCACCTCTTATGTTTCCAGTGGGAAGGGGCTCTGTACATTGACAAAGCAATACCCATGGGGTGCGCAGTATCCTGCACATACTTTGAACATTTCAGTACCTTTCTGGAATGGACCCTGCACGACAGGCATCCCGCGGGGGGGGGGGGGGACTACACTACCTAAATGACTTTCTGTTCATGGGCCCGCAAGGTCTTCAGAGTGTGGTGACACACTGGCGGCATTCCAAGAGTTAGCCAGGGAGCTGGGGGTCCCGCTGGCAGCAGAGAAAACAGTAGGCTCTGCCACATGACTCACATTCCTGGGAATAGAACTAGACTCAGTGGTGGGAACATCCAGATTGCGAGAAGACAAAGTGAGGGATTTCAGGGAAGAGATAAGGGGCATCTGCGGCCGGGACAAGGCAACTCTCCGCGATCTGCAGTGGTTGATCGGCAAACTCAATTTCGCTGCCAGGGTCATCCCCACAGGCAAGGTGTTCGCGAGGAGCCTCACTCAGCTAACAGCTGGACTCACTCACAAGCGTCACCATGTCAGGCCGGGGGCAAGTGTCAAACGGGACCTGCTAATGTGGGACACATTTCTGGCAGATTTTAACAGTATCCTGATATGGAGAGAAGTCTGGCTGACAGCCAAGCAGATAGCCCTGTTCACAGACACAGCGGGTAGCACAGGTGTCGGGGCAATCCTGGGGCACAAGTGGTGCGCAGGCAAGTGGCCGAACAGTTGACACAAACGGGGCATCACCAACAACATTACATTTCTGGTGCTCTTCCCCATTGTAGTGGCATTAACAATCGGGAAGGAGGAACAGAGGAACATGAAGCTGACACTTTGGTCAGACAACAAGGGGGAGGTACAGGCAATCAACAGAGGCTCAGCTAGGTGGCCAGATATGCTGAGACTGATGCCTCACTTGGTTAAATTGCATTTGGAGGGAACATAGACCTGAAGGCACATCATGTACCAGGGGTGGAGAATGCGGTGGCGGATGCCCTTTCTCCAGCACAGATCAACAGATTCAGGGAATTGGCTCCGGGAGCGGAGCAGATTATGACCCCCTTTCCAGAGCAGCTATGGGGCCTGGAGGTCTAGACTTTTCGGAGCTAGAGAACCTATCCCTTGCCCCAGAAGCAGCGAGACGCTACAAAAAATATGCAGGGACAGTCATGCAAAGAGGAGTAATTCAGACACTTGGAAATATGGGTGAGACAGGAAGGACAGTCGAGCAGTTCATCTAGTGGGCATTCACCAGCAAAAGGTCGAGATCATGGGTGCAGGCTCACCTGTCTGCCATTGCTCAGTTCACAAAAATGTGCTATGGCCAGGATCCCATGGCCTTTCACTACATCAAAGCAGCAATGAGAGGGGGAAACAGGCAGAGGGAGTAAAGGCAGACAGCAGGCGACCTATAGACTTCACAAGATTGGGCCAGCTCTTGGACACACTAGGGGCTAGAACAAGAGACACATTCGAGCTAAACCTGTTCAGGGTAGCCTTCTCAACCACATACTTTGGGGCATTGCACCTCAGTGAGCTAGTAGCGGACATGAGAGCTGGGCCAGTGGGGCAGTACTTGCAGGCAGCCGATGTCAAACCCGGAATAGCAGAGGTCAAGCTACTCCTGAGAAAGTCAAAGACGGACCAGGCTGGTAAAGGAGCAGTAGTGCAGCTGTAGTGCAACAAAGACCACAGATACTGCGCTGTCTGCTGCCTCCTATCTTACATGGCGGTGCGACCAGCAGGAGAAGGTCCACTTTTTAAGCATGCTGATGGGAGCCACCTAAGCAAATTTCAGTTCACAAAATTGATGCACCAGGCCCTCACCAAAGCAGGGCTTTGGCTCTCACTCATTTAGGATCAGTGCAGCAACATCAGCAGTGCAACACGGGATGACCGAGGCGGGGATACAAGCAGTAGGCAGATGGCAGTACCGGGCATACAGGACCTACGTGGGACCTCGACTACTGTAGAAGCTCTTTGCAAAAGACATAGGGGCTACCAAATGGGGGGGGGGGGGGGCGCAGCCACTAGCGTGAGAGGTCTGACAATTGTGATCATTGCTTCAGCAGGAGGGCGACTCCACCTGTTATGGGTCACTCATTCATATCCAGGATGCCGTCTTGGTGACAGCGATGGGGCCACAGGAGTACGGGAAGCCCAGTCAACACATGCATCCGATGGCTGGGGCATCCAGGGATGAAATGGAACCAGCTGCCAGTGGCCCTAAGGGACCTGCAGGCGGACACATCATGGCACCCAGACATATTGATAATCCACATTGAGGGTAACGACCTAGCACAACAGGGAAGGAAGGCTTTCCTTCAGGCCATCCAGACGGACCTAACGGAGACGGCGAGGTGTTTTGGTAGTATGTCCATCATCTGGTCGGAGCTGATCAGCATAAGGGCATGGCGCGGGCCAAATCACCCAAGGCAGTCGAAAACTCGAGGAGAAAGCTGAACATCGCAGTTAACAAGTCCTGCGAAGCCAACGTCTGGAAAGCATCAGGCACCGCCTCATCCAGCCAGGCCACCAAGAGCTCTATAGACGGGACGGGGTTCACATATTGGAAGAGGGGATGCGTGTGTTCTGGGATAACCTGTGGGGCGCAATGGTTCAGGCAGGTTACAAGGTAAAGAAAATAATAATAATTTAAAAGGGGAGGATTTGAGGGGGACCCTCAGGTAGACGTTAGCCTCCCTGGCAGCGTGGCGGATAAGTAAGGGTACAATGGTTGGTTAAGGCGACACACCAACAGGGCGGTGTGTAGGAGTAGGGCCACTCACTTTGGGATGCCTCACGGCAGGGTGAGTAGGCCTGACAAAAAAGGGGTCGCAAACGGAGTAGGCACTCGCTGCCCAGACCTCGCCGGACGGCAGGGCACAAATGAGACTAACAAGGTAGTAAGTTGGGGCCTAACTCCGGGGAAAATATACCCCCCACACGCAAGGAGCGTGGAAACCAACAGAACAACTTTATGACCCAGAAGTGACAAGAACGGAGAAAAGCTTGCAAACATACTGACCTAGGAACTGTTGGTTGTGATTCACAATATTATAATGTACAAATGATTTATGACAAGTAATGCCTCTTAAAACCCATAGAAGACTTCAGATTATTTGGGTACTGATTGCATGGGCTGAGGAAGTACAAAGACAGAAGCTGTTGTGTTACTGGGAGTTACCTTGTTATTTCTCCATGGCAGCGCCTGGGTTAGCGGATTTGTTTAGGCCCCTTGCGTGCCTAAACAAGATTTGCTGTCTGCTTTATCCCTCCCACTGCGTCACCTTAAAACGTGGTGCCGGCTTAAGCTGTGTGTCTGAAGGCTGACGGAGAAACTGGACAGGCCGTACAGCTCACAGAGACTGGCGGTGTTCTGAGCTTTCTCTGTGTTCTCCCAAAAAGTTATAGGGGGGGGGCCTTCTGTATTTATCACTTGGGTTAGGAAACAGAGTAAATATAAGAGTGGTTGGACGCTCACACCTGAGAAAAACTGCCCTAGGAGATGGACAGGTGACCCAGAGTACTGCAGACAAAAAATAGAACGTAAACAAATTCGGAAAAAGCACCGCCTTGAGCTCCACATAGATACACTTGAATACACTCATTAAAATATTGGGACATCCAAAAATAATATTGTTTGTAAAACTCTGCATGACTACTTTAGAATAAAAGCAGGAACTGGGTGACTAAAAATAAACGGATCTGATAGAACTTTGGAGAGTAAGATCGTATTAATGATGGGGGAGGGGCGAGTGCAATTCGAGAATTCTGTGAACGAGAGCAGAGCAGCTCAACTGTACCTGGCGGCGGAAATATCATTCGAGATGCTAAAAGTACCCAAGAATACAGGTGACACGAGGGTGCTGGTGGGAGATCAAATTACGGATGAAGACATATTAACGAAATAAAAGCTCAAGCCTCAGAGATTTCAAAAACATCTTTAAGGAAATACGATGCAAACAAATCGCCACCATTACCCGATTACTCCTACAAAGCTAAAACGGTAACCTTCCATCCCCAATAACACAGAACATGAAAGGAAACGAGGAAATCATTTGGAGGTGCAAGAAAGGAAACAATCACTGGTGAAGTCAAATGGCCTGGCTTGCATTTTCTGTTGCAAGTCAGACCGTTTGGCTTTTCCAATGCTTGTTTGTTTGTGTAAGCATCTGAAGCTGAAATGTATTTGAGCATGTGCTTGACAGAAGTTGTGTCAGAGTTCATGGCTGAAGGGGCGTAGATATTATTACTGTAGAAAGTTCAGTGGTCCCAGGGGTCGGAGAAGCCCTCTGCACCCCTATCATGGCTGTATTTCAGTATCTAGCCAGGGGCAGATGTACCCACGTTGCTTGTTTGTCTAGGGCCCCTAGCATCCATGCTATGCCATTGCACGGCCGAGTAGCTGCACTTTACGTTTTATTTCTCATTACATTTTTGCTGTGCTGAATGTTGACAGAGGAAGTTGCTAAAACAGGTGTCTCTGGAGCGTGGTAATGAAACGAAGGCTTCACATCAGTTCCAAGATGTGGTAAATTAATTTAGCTGAGAACAGGTTAACACATCCAACAAGGATAATACAGTCTAACAAAGAACTGCCTCTCCAGACTTCAAAAGACAACATTCCAAGGTGCACTTTACACAACATTAACACGTTCCAACCCGCAACGTCTCCATGAACACACACCTGTCATTTTTCTGACTTGGCGCTGCGTTCTATGGGCTGGCATGATACACTACTGCGCAACCCCCACTGTGGATGGGTAGACGCCTTCATCATGCTGCACGACTCCAGGACTTCCGGGAGAGGGACAACATAGGAATCCCAACTCTAGGGGATGTGTGGCAAAGGGGGCCACATCGAGTCATTTCAGGATCTCCAAGCACAATATTGTCCCTCCAAGACCCAGTTCCTCAAATATTTGCAACTCAGGCATGCTCTAGCCATGTACAGAGCTGGGCTGGAGGAACTCCCTGAACACAACCCACAGAAAGCCACCCTCCTGATGGGTAAACTAGAAAGAGAAGAGATGTCTCACATCTACCACACACTACTCACTAATGCACACAACGATAAGGGAGGAAAGATTGTTTATTTATCCAAGCTTGGTTATATGGACATTACCACACCCTGACACCTTCACACCCTTATACGGAAGTGGGAGTTGATGGCCTGGATTGGTGGTTTGTCTGTATGGCCTCTCATATCCTCCCGACAAAGATTAATCCATCTGAACTCCTTCCACAGCACCTACCTCACACCCTGGAAGGTTGTGGCAAGCCGGGACACTTTCCCAACTGACTTGCTTCCACTGCACTAGCACCGACACAGACTTTTTTCACATGACCTGGCTGTGTCCTCCAGGTGCTGACTAGAGGAGACAGATTGCTCATTTCCTTGCTCATGTCCTGGGCTATCCAATTGAGTTGACGCCCCAACACACCCTTCTGGGGATCATTCATGACTTGGAAAACACTGGAGGAGACAGATATTTAACAGGGATCGCCATTTTGATTGACAAGAGGGACATAGCCCAGAGATGGAGGATGTCTGATCTGCCTACACTTGCAGAACGGTGGAGAGGGATTGACTGGTCTGTGAAACTGGAAGAGCCCATCTACAAGGTGAGGGGATGTCCCTGGAACCACTGGAAGAGCCCATCTACAAGGTGAGGGGATGTCCCTGGAACCACACACGTATTTGGGTGAAATGGTGGGAACATTAAGATCTCGGACTTCAATGACTTAATATATGATTAAGTGTCTTAAGTGTCTTATAATGGGAAGGATTGCACCACTGTGTGCACTGGTGATGTCTGTTTTTATGTACTTGCAAACAACATTGTTTATAAAAAAAAAACAAGTTGCAACACACCTGCCTCTTACACATGTATTTATCCAAACAACCCGCCAAACTTATAACATATTCTAAGACACAACACACGCGAGACAAAACAACAAAAAAGGTAGAACAGAGTTTCACAAACGCACGTTTTTATCACAAAATCATTTAAGATGTTTGAGGATAGAGACTTCCTGATGACCTACATGGATTCTTTTCTATAGAACCCAGTGAATCCACCGTATAAGGAAGCAATTAGACATTGGCCTCTCCATGTTCACCCTGTAACTGCTCCGGAATAGGGAGATACAACAGTAATTCTCTCCTTGTTCCAATACTTTCTATCCTCTAACTTCACAATACAATACTTTACACACCCAGCCCTAATTGGTGATGAAAAACAAGAATTTCCTTTCCTCCGTAAACCAGGAAGTTCAACTCTTACCATATCTCAAACTTTTGCATTCAGCCTATGCCCTGTAGTACTCTCATATTTCTGCTGAGCCAAACCCCTCTTACGGTTCACCTCATGTACACTAGGCATGGGCGGAAAATCCGTTCCGCTCGCGGATTTTGCGGATTTTCGGGAAATCCGCAATCCGCGAGATTTGCGAATTTCCTGCAAAATCCGCAAATCCGCGAGCAGCGGATTTTGCTCGCACTGTTCGCGTGAGTTCGCGCCCCGCGAATAAGTGCGAAATTGCAGAAATACGATCTAAGCAAAACTGAAAGTAACTACTTACCAGGTTCAAAAGTTCAGGCACATCATTAGTAGCCATTTCCTGTAGTGCTTCCTGAGGGGCCCCTCCAGAGTTCAGTTGCCAGTTGCAACTATTATGTGACCCTGCTCTGAACCTCAGAATAGTTACACATATGCCACAAAGGTCCTGAATTACAGCTAAGGGAGACAAGCAGGAGCCAGGCTGGAAGTTAAAATCCATTAATCAGCCCCTAATTCATTATTGTCAGTTGGGGCAGGGCAGGTGTTGTAACTAATTTTGCAACAATGAAAGCACTTAGCAAGTGCAAAAGATCACTAATCAGGGCGCACTAAGGAAGCAGGTGCCAGCTAAAAAAATATTCTGTGACACATTAATCAGCCCCAAATTAATTCAGGTCACTTGAGGCAGGGAAGGTGTGCTTTGCTTTGCCGAAAATAATGTACACTGGACAACCAGAGGGTGTGGTGATGAAACAGAGGGTGGCATGGGTGGGCCAGAGGGTGGCATGAGTAGTCAGAGAGTGGCAGTGGTGACAGAGAGTGGCAGTGATGAAGAAGAGTGTCCCAAACAGGTTGGACACGTAGAAACAACAAGTTCGCAAAACTTGCGACCCGACAGGTAAGTTCGCAAATTGCGAAATTGTAAAAACCCTCGCGAAATGGCAGAAACACGGGCGAACACAAAAAAAAAAAAAAATCCGCAAATTCGCGGGAATTCGCGGATTTTGCGGATTGCGAGTTTGCAAATCCGCAAATTCGCGGATTGCCAATCCGCAAAATCCGCTCATGCCTAATGTACACACAGAAAGCACAACTCACCCCTTCTCATCTATCATCTGTTCATCTTAGAATCAGGAAGTCTACCCCTCAACAATACAAAGGGTGAAACGGCAGCATTAGGTGTTTTCTTCTATAACTTTGTTTCATCGCTCCATAAACATGCTACTCCAACATTGATATAAAGAAGTAGTGGTATAGTTGACACCTAAATAATTGAGGAAACTATTAAGCTTCTTTGAAGTAAATTGTGTTCCAATGTAAGTCACCACTTGATTGAGCACACCCTCTCCAGAAAAACACCTTCCAAGAATTCCTGAACCTTTTTCGTGGTTACCTCACTGATAAAACAGGCTTGAGGCTAATGGAGAAATAATCTAGGACCACAATGGCATATTTCACCACACTCTTCAAAGTATTTAAAAGACCAATCATACCTATGACAATTTTGGACCAGGCTTTCTCTGAAACTGGAACAGATTATATCACACTGGGTACTGTGACTAGAGATCTATCACTAATTGAGCATCACACACACTGCCTTATCCAAACCAACAATCAAAATAATGTTCTGACTCTCCTCTTCATAGTACACATACCAAATTGGAATGTATGTGCAAATTCAACAACCATAGCTTTTGACGACATGGGAACTATTAATGTGTCCAACCTTACGAGGAAACAATGGCAATAGGCTTCCTCACCACTAGAGGCGGCTGCTCCGGGGCAGCAGTAGTGAGTAGAGGTGGCTCCTCCGCTAAGGTGGAGGAGTGTCACCCCACTGCTATTTCAGCAGTGCAAAAAAGAAAATGATAATAGCATGACGTTATTATCCTTTTCTTTTTCTATGCAGGTGTCGGGTGGGGATGGCTCCGTGATGCCAGAGCAGGGAAGGAGTGGTTTGCAATCCTCTAAGTGCACAAAGTACACTTGACAGTTTGGCCGGCCCTCTATGGCCGGCCAAACTATCATGCACACTTAGCATGTTCTCCATTGGGCTGTGTTGCACAGTCCTGTGGAGAACATGTCCAGCCTCCCCTGGCACTGCCTGTGCGTCCAAGCAGGACACTCAGGCCAATCATGACGCTGCTCCTGCAGTGTCGTGATTGTCTGGTTGCTTCCGGTGCTTCCAGCAGACAGAGAAGAGGCATGCGGCGGCGGCAGGAGAGGCAAGCAGCAGACAAGGTAAGTTCATTTTTATAATTTTGCTGCAGTTTGCCCAATCCGTTTTATATTTAGGTCGCAGAACATTGGGATGAGTGGTGTTGCCAAAGGTAACCCCAAAATCCTTCTTACAAACTTGTCCTCCCCAGTTGTTATTTGGTTGGTGCAAAAACAATTGATGGACAGAATGCAGAACAATGTCATACATTCACCCCAGTACAGAGATATGGGCCTGAATCCATCATTTTTTTGCTCACCATGCTATTCCAGTTTGAACCCAGCCATATGCAAATCAGTCTTGACCCTGTGCCCAATGGGAACAGTCTAGCCCGAACTGCCAGGCCAGTTCCTCCCTGGACTGGAAACAAGCAACCTAGGACCGGTTTCGGGGTTTCACCCCTCTTAAGCCAGGATAGCTTAACTCCAGTGGCATGGAGAGCACAGGACCCACGTCTGGGCATACCCGTCCCACTCGGGGTGAGAAATGCGACAACAACAATTGATGGACAGAATGCAGAACAATATCATACATTCACCCAGTACAGAGATGTGGGTCTAAATCCATCGTTTTTTTGGCTTGCTTGTTTTACATAAGGACCTACTACCTTAGCAAATACCTTACAAATGTCGGTTATGATCTTTATATTATCAGTGATGTGTGGCCATTTGACCACTCTACGATTGTTCCCAATCGGAGGCAGAATTGTTGGCAAGCTTATTTTGGGTAACTGATTCCCTGTTGCTCCAACTATGCATACTGTGCATGATGTAGTCTATTTTCGATTGTGATCTACCCCGTTTTAATGTGTATAAGGGAAAGATGTCACTCTGTTATTGCTCACCCTTCCATTGCAAGCCCTTAAATCATGTTCTAGGGTAAGCTGCATTAACTGTATTGCAGCAAAACTGCATGGTTCCAATTGTCCTGCTTCAAGCTGGGGCAAACCCTTGGCCATACTCTTCCTCTGTTCAAATTTCTAGACCGTTTAACGGTTTATATGTGCAGTTAAAATCACTGCATACAATTGCTGTGTCATGTGAATTTACGCAGTCGAGGGCTCTGCTTACTAAGTCAATATTCAGAAAATTTAAATTCTGGTTGGCTGGTCTAGTATAGACATTAAATAGGTACACATTTGCTTTGGTATTTTGTGTTAGCATTTAGGCATACAGCAAGTATATCAGACTAAGTTATATTGTGAATACTAGTTCCTATTCCAAGAGTTATTTTAACCCCGATTACAAGTCCCCCTGAGGGAATGCTTCGAGGGGATGTGATGGCATTTTTATAGTATGTTTTGTATCCTAACTTGTATGGTGGATGTTCAGCCATGTCTCCTGGAAGAGGCAGAGATCGAATTGCTCTATATAGCTATGCCAATCTGTGTCCTCAAGTTTGTGTTTTAGACCTGCAACTTTCCATGAGGCCGCAGTATAATACAAAATGGCGGCTGCTGCGATGGGCTCATTGAGTGCTCCCTCACAATAGCGAGTTACTCAGGTTGGGTTGGCGTCACTGGGAACCCCTGAGGAAGCGAGGACTGACCAGCGAGAAGCGGCTCTGGAGGCAAGTCGACTCCTGGAAGCCAGGCGAGGAGCGCCACAAACAACACTAGAGCCGCGCAAAGGAAGGTCTCCTCTGCATCACTCACAGCAGGTGAGGTGGAACCACAGGGCAGTGATTTAGAGAGCGAGCAGCATAGAAGGACCATAGCGGGTGCCGTTTCAAACGGGTAAATAGCAGATTTGGCGGCATAACGGACTCACGCCTGACGGTGCCTGACTCTAAAATGGCGGCCACACCTCTCCATATTCAGGACTGAGATCAATCGCAGAGATCATCCCCGGGAACGTGGCAACTGAGAACTGGCCAGCTGGGGTGATCCTGGGGTTCCACCAAAGTGGTGTCTTGCCCTGGGAGGGAAAATGGGGCAGGGTTAACACCCAGCATCTGGCTGTGCTAGATATGAGCTACCAAGATGGCCGGGGCCTCACTGCGGGCGCTTGAGCCAGGCGGGAGACCTGACTTTGTGGCACAGTTTCACCTGCCCTTGAGCGACCTCCTCTTTCCACAAGATGGAAGATCAGACCAAGATCAGCCCGGGGATCCAGCATGCTGCTTCCCCCACCACCATCAGGCCTTCTACCCCTATGGACATCTCCAACTCAGGGATCCCTCCAGACCTAAGACCCCCACCCGTGAGTGCAACACCACCTAAACACCTGGCTGAACGATGGCAAGAATTTCCTGCTCAGTAAATATGTAATATATAATTGTCCAAGCCTAATCGCTGTTAAAATGTAATCGAGTGTATTTGCAATTTGTAAAATATATTGATTACTAACCACTAGTATATGTAGTAGACCTTTGTACTTACTAGCATTCCTGTGTGATTTTAGAGTTTATCTGTGTGTAGCTCTTCCTTGAGTGACTTTACAACTTGTACATTTGCAATGTTTCCCTCCTTTCACTCCACTTGTATATATAACTCTAACCACTAGTATATGTAGTAGACCTTGGTACTTACTACCCTTCCTATGTGATTTGAGAGTTTAACTGTTTGTATCTCTTCCTTGAGTGACTTTACAACTTGTACATTTGCAATTTTTCCCTCCTTTCGCTCCAATTGTACATTTGCAATTTTTTTTCCTGTTTATATCTCTTATGAAACTCATGTAATCCAAAGTCCTTATGTAACGCAACTGGTTCTTTTGTAAAGCGCTCTCATCTTCGGGTAATGTTCGCGCTATATAAAATCGCATTAAATAAAAATAAAATAAATAAAAAAGCCAATACTTTATGGATGTTAAGTGGTCTTTCTAGATTTGTTTCTACATCTCTAATTTCATTCTGTTCCTCACTTCCTAGGTTCGTTTTTGAATATCCCAGTGTCTTTCTTGTTTGGGATCCTGCTGCCCCTGTAATTCCCTTCCTGGTTCTTTATCTGTCCTCCGGTTTGACTGATGTACTGTACTCAGTCAATCTACAGTTTCGAGATCTGATGTAGGTTGGTTCTGTGGTTCTTTATTAGCAGAGGGGAGTCTATGCCTTGTTCGTGATGTTAGGGTGCTAGGTGGCCTGTGTAGTTTAAATCGCAGTTACCCCACTTGTCATACTTGTTCTCAAATCCATTGCAATTAGTCCCTGTACTATTTCTTTATTAGCAATGGTCAGAGCACAAGTCCTAAAAAAAAGAAGTGGGGGGACGCTGTCACCGGAAGCGACGTCACAACAGGAGGTGACGTCACGAAAGGTGGATTACACCATCGGGTTCATTGCCTCCCCTTGCTCACCCCTTAGATGCGATTGCATCTGAGAAGCCAGCGCCACTTGCTATGTGTTTTTTCCTAACCTGTCTGTACTTCCCTGCATCATTTTAACATTATTTCGCTGCCTTGATGTTGTTCCGATATAACATAATACAGTCTATTTGAACGTTAGAGCCCAGTTTAACAAAATATAAAAACTCCAAGTGCTTTTTTTGTTGCAGTAAAACAGTTATGCCTCCGATACCTGGCTATTTCTGTTACGGACTAATTTCACCAATACCTGCAACAGAAGAAGGCATATTAAAGATGCAATTCCTGAACCCTTCTGCTATCCCAGCATGTCGTTAACGGAACACAACATGCACACCTTTCTGTCAATCATCCTCATTCGGCAGGTGTCACTTTTTTCTCACTTATGCTCACTCTCCGGACATGCACAATGCCCCATAGATTTGAGAATGCCCTCTTTCCATCGCTTTCCGAAAAAACAATTCTCCGTTCACCTTAATGGTATCAACCTCTTAAACCCCTGACTTCACCCCCGTTTTTAGAGTCGCCAAAGAGTGAAGTCCAGCTGTTTGGCAGGGGGGACGGCGTCCACCCTGTAAAATAAGTGGGGGGGGGACGCTGTCCAGCCGCTTAGTACCCCGACTCGAGCCCTGGCAATGGTCAACTAGATTGTATCTAGGCTCTTGTTTCCACCCACCAAGAGCTCAGCCCTTACTAAGTCTGAGCGAATGATCGACAAGCAATGTTGCTTGTACCAGATCCAATGAATAACTTTTTTTTAAGCAACTCTTCATCCTCCCTACCTCTTTT
This sequence comes from Lissotriton vulgaris, assembly GCF_964263255.1. Lineage (NCBI taxonomy): Eukaryota > Metazoa > Chordata > Amphibia > Caudata > Salamandridae > Lissotriton > Lissotriton vulgaris. The sequence goes on from NC_141694.1 coordinate 712,590,965, forward strand.
TGCGGCCTTGTGCAGCGTTGTGATTGGTCTGAGTGCCATGGTTCGGCGCGCAGACAGTGATTGGGAGTCTGGGCATGTTCTCCACCAAGGCTGTACTGTTTTGTTTCATACAGGTGCCCAATATAGACTCCGGTAGCAACCCGACCTTTCACCTATATTTCCCCTGCCATTACACTTCTTAACGGTTCTGGTTCACAGTAAATTTATTTATTAATTTATTTATGTTTCTTGTAAAGCGCAGGAATTCGATCTCCGAGGAGATATCTCCGCGCTGCGTTGTTCCGAGGATAAGCAAAGACAGAGAGTTTGTGTGACATAACTAGGATTGCTGGGTAGGAAACAAGTGCGTCTTCAGACATTTTCTAAAGTTAAAAAGATTGGAATTTAGTCTTATAGAGAGGGGTAGTGAATTCCATAAAGTGGGACCCCTGAATGAAAGGGCACGCCCTCCTTGTCTTTCTCTTTTGATCCTGGGGATCTGTAGTAGAGCTTGATTTTCAGATCTTAAGGTTCTTCCTGGTTGATAAGGTTGAAAAATTTCAATCAGATACCTAGGTCCAATTCCATACAAGCATTTGTGGATAGTACAACATATCTTAAATTGTACTCTCTGGCATATAGGGAGCCAGTGTAGCTTGTTTAGTAGGGGATATGAGGGGGATCTAGCAGGAGCATTAAGGATCAACCTGGCAGCGGTATTTTGAACGACCTGTAGCCTCTTCAGCTGTTCTACATTAGCAGATATAAACAATCCATTGCAGTAGTCAAGCCTACTCATAACTAAAGTCTGCACTAATGTTCTCCGATGATAATCTGCTAAGTAAGGAAAAACCCTTCTAAGTAAGCCAATGACTCTCATGCAGGTTCCCGTGACCTGTGCTCTTAGTACTGGAACGTATAAAGGGTCCAGAGGTATCTAATATGGGCTTCCAATAGTTTCTTTAGACAAATTAATTTATACATCGATATTGATACTGGTTGAACTAGGATCCCCTATTGATCCCAGTCTACGTGCTTCGAACCCACACTTTCTTTGGGGGTTCTCTTCAGGACAAAGTTTTGGTGAATTCTTAGGGTGCACGACAAAAGGTTTAGATTCAGACTAATCAGTTGTCGAGGTTATAAGGGATTTGTACTCGTGCACCAAATCAAAGGAGCAGGACAGGTTTTTCTGGATTTCTCATGTTGTTCTGTGAGTCTCTGTATTTTTATTTGTTTAGAAGTGGATACTGGAGCCCAGTGGGATTCCATCGATCAACCTCCCCGCTCTGCAGCTTTTTTCCAAGTTCGAGATTCCCCATTGGTTTGCATTGGGCGCCCAACGCTGTGTTGATAATTCGCACCTGGCTGCCCTGTGCCGCAGGAGGTGACAGTTTGGTACTGCCTTGTGGCCCCCCCCACTGCGCTTACCTCAACCCCCGGATAGTGGGTTACTTACCTGCAGGTAGTACCATTTCTATTGCCCCCTTTCTCCTTTGAATAGCATTTGCACTAGATCCCCAGTTTGATCTCTGCACCTGGCCGCCTCAGTGCTTCAGTAGTGCAGTTTTGTCATTTACCTGAACCATACCTTTATCCAGAAAGTCAATCTCGTACATCGTTTACTTACCTGCATATTGCGGATTAAGTTTCCTCCCATAGGATAAAATTGAACTGTTGAAAAATGCATTCAGCATCCACAATTTAACATTTAAAAGCATTGATATTGCAAAACATATTTACATACATAAAATTATCTGTGGCTCTATAAAATAAATGTATTAATTTAAAAGTAATATTTTTACAAATCATTGGTCTCAGATTTAGTCATTGAGAGTGTGTATCATTTATTGCCTGTGTGTCTACAACAAATGCTTAGCACCCTTGCCAAACATCGCAGCGACATCTCATTGAAAGCCATGGCTCTCCAAGTGAATTTTTCAAAACTTTCAAAAAAATTGACGGGCCCGAGCCTAACTCCTATGTTGGAAGTCATGAAAGCCAAAATTGTCCCCACGTTGTCATATGGCATTGAAATTTCTCAGGGCAACATTAAATCAACATGTGACCAAGATATATAAAAGAGTCTTTCATATGCCAAAATCCACTGCAGCTGCACAGATACGATTAGAATTGGGCCTTTTAAACTACGAAATCTCAACCGCAGGTGCCGACTTAAATCTGTGCCATAAGTTACGGCAGTCCAGAGCTGGGTCCCTTGAGTCACTGTTGTGGTCAGATATCAGCCTTAATAACCCAGGTGGGTCTTATAGTCAGTTCTTCCATGAATGCGTACACCATCTATCAGTAAGCGATCTCTGGAATCTTAACCCTAGTAACATAGGGCCAGATGTAGGTCGCCCAATGCCGGTCTGTAGCGGCCGAAATTACCGAATTTCGGCCGTTACCGACCGGTATTGGGCTTTTTAGATGTAGATAGCATTTATTTAGGATTCGGTATTTTACCGAATCGGTAATTTAAGGATTTGGTAAAATACCAAATTATTAACATACCGATTCGGCAAATTACCGAATCCAGGATGTAGGGAGCACTCAAGTTGGTGCATTCCTCAGTTAAGGATTCGTTATTTACCACCAACTACAAGTTGGTGGTAAATAATGAAAACCTTTGAAAAAGCATTTTTTTTGCTTTTTCAACAGTGCGATGTGGCAGACATACATGCCCTTAGGGCATGTATGTGTGCCACATGTGCACCCATGCACAATTGAGGGGTGCAATAGGGTGTCAAAGTGACACCCTGCCACCCTTCAATGTTTTCCCCCTTTTACCGAATCGGTATTTACCAATTTGGTAATTGCCAATCATTCCTATGGGCCTCCAGGCCCATTGGAATGAATGGCAATTACCGAATCGGTAAATACTGATTCGGTAATTACCAAAACTTACTGATTCGGTAATTTTTTATGAAAAATTACCTACATCTCATTTACCTATTCTTAAATACCGAATCGGTATGATTCGGTATTTTAGAATAGGTAAGTTGAGATTACCTACATCTGGCCCTATGTCTTCAAAACAAGCATCAAGAAGCGCTTCCGTATGGGGTCTCATAATACCGACAAAGCTCTTTTCGCCAAACGCAAGCATGCATGGGCAGTAATCAGTTCTTACCAGCTGGCATCTCTTCCATCATACCTGCCCTGCACATACCCCCTGTACTTAAAATTGTGGTTTATGGAACTTAGATTGGGGGAATGGCACTTTCTGAAACATTTACCTCTTTGGCGTCACACATCAGATGAGCTACAGTGCAGGGGCTGCGGGGACTTGTTAGAGTCCCTGGAGCATGTTCTATGTCTCTGCCCTGCATTGCTGACCGAGCGCACACTAAAACTGAGGCCAGAGTGGAACAGATTGGGAGTCCGGTCCTGCAGGCAGGCAATTATCAAAGCATTGAACCCAGAGAACAGAGCTTTAAACATAAGCCTTACCATCTTTATTCACTGTGCATATTGCAAACTCAACCAGCAAACTGCAGGCCCAGCAACAATCTCGAGGAGGTGCACAGGAGACTAAAACAATAGCAACCCTATGAAGCTCTATTTCAGTACAACCTGTGTTCTCTGCCCCTGCAATACTATGGAACGCGATCCCGATGACTCGATACTGACTATCGACAACTGGCAGCTGCTTCACTGAACTGTTCTTATCTCTTGGATCTCTCCGCAATTCAGTGTCTTACTTGTAGTTTTTAGCAGCAACATTCATTCTCTTTTTACATTATTAATTGTTTTTCATGACATTATGCTGCTATCTGGTTTTAAAACACGTAGTCCTATTACACTTTGGTCATTTTCATCTCTCAGTTTTGTATTCATATGGTATGTATGTCTTGCTTTTATGATTATATTTGTAATCAAATAAAGTACCATTAATAATAATAAATACTTAGCACTGCCCTCTGATGAGCCTAACTGCTGCCTACACCACCATAAAAGAGAGTGTTAGTGTTAACTACTTTAGACTCTATAAAGTCTCTGGGGATCTGCTGGACTCTATGCACACTATACCTTACTTTGGCATAGTACATAGCCAGCTTCCTACAGCAAGTATCAAAAAGTTTTGGTGGCAAAGCCTCTTAAGTATCTTTCTAGCTTTGATTGAATTCAGCATTACTAAATTAATCCCAGGTACATTTCTCCACCTTCCTGAGAAGGATACCTATATTATGTGTTTTCTTTGTTGAATTGGAAATGAAACATGCATAACATTCCAGTAGACCATCATGAGGCAACTAATCCTCCCCTTGGGTGTAGGGACATATTAGCCTTAACCAAACGCTCTTTAGGCCCTACACCATGGGATACCAACTTGTGACCTTAATAATTGACACTAGACACTTCAAACTTTCACTTTATAGCTCTCACTTTAACTTGCCCAAGTCTCCCATAATGCATAAACTTGTTCCCTACATAAATCAAAAGATATCTAGAAAACAGTAAATTCCCTCAACATTTTTGCCCAACATTTCCATCCACTGTTGGAAAACTGCTGAAGCAGAGGCAAGGCCAAACAGCATACGATTAAAAGGAAACGTTCCTTCAGGATAAACAATGAAGTCAATTGTTGAAATTCCACATGCAGTATGTTATAGTGGTATGCAGAGGCCATGTGTAAATTCGTCATTAAGAAGCAACAACATTTCAGTTATATTGGACAGGGATCCCTCTACACCCAGTTACTAGCATTGAGAGCCCTAAGCTCTACACATATCCTAGAGGACGCATGGCCTTGCTAGCCAGCACAACAGGGAGAACCTTTCAGAACCTTCTATGAATTAAAAAATGTATTGGGCACACACATTCTCCAATTCTTATGTTTAAATCTGGTCTCACAGCAAATGGCACTTTCCTGAATTTGTGAACTGCAGGAATAACATCCGATGTGAATTGAATCTTATGCCTTAAAACTTTTAGTTCACCCAGTTTTTCAGTGAAAACCCCTGGAAATGTTTTCTCCTATTCAGATTTCTCCAACATGCAGGTGCTAGTACGTTCTTTCAGTTAAAGGACTTGTTCAGGATTATTAGGATCCAGGATTATTTCCAGGTTTCTCTGTTCCAACCAAACTAAAATGCTTGATCCATGCTAAACTACACAGTGTTACCTTTAAATGTCACAGCACTCTAAAACTCCCCAAAACATCAATGGGCTTTACTTCATATGCCAAAGGTCTTAACTGAAGACTTCCTCGAAGTGAAAGGCAATCTGGAGTCCGAACTCATGCTCACACTGATGTCACCCACACATATAGGGCAAAAAGGTCTCCTTAATATTTATAAGAAAGAGGGTGCAACAAGTGCACACCTGTTTTTTCAATTTATCAAATTCACTTGTCTCTTTTGGTTTTGAAAATTATTGCGTGCAGCCCGGAAACGTGGTCTGCCCTGGTTCCATGTACTATTATACACAGCAAACCTGAAGAGATGTTTCACTCCAAGACCGGACGCACAGCATACTCCATATTTCCTTACAACAACAATACCACCAATTCATCCATGTTTAATTCATTTTTATTCCAGCTAGTCCAAAGTTCATCTTCTTTACATCTGTTACATGTGAGGCACTTATATATACACAGTTTCTAATCCGGCATATTTCTGTCGCATGAGCCATACACAATTGATCCTTAATGGTTGATCTTTTTTAGTGATTAATCCTATTTTTCCCAATGCATTTCGGGCTGTTAAAAGCCCTTCCTCAGGGGTTCACTGCAAATTAAAACAAACACCCATTAGATTTAATATTCAAATTCAAATGCATACAAAATGATGAATAGTACATCGTAAAATTCATGATACATTTAGCAGTTAACTTCGCAATCCAAGTTTTCCCTCTACGCACAAAACGTGCTACTAAAACAGAGCCCAAACGAACCTCTCCCCAAAACTTTGACTTGCCTACGTTTTGTTTCATTCCAATTAGAAACACCCCATATTCATTCCCCATAAGCAAGTCAAAGTTTGGGGAGAGGTTCGTTTGGGCAAAGTTTTCGTAAAAAATATGATTAATCAATAAAAAAAGATAAACCATTAAGGATCAATTATGTATGGCCCATGCGACAGAAAAAAGCCTGGATTGGCATATCTGCCTGATTAGAAACTGTTTATACACAAGTGCCTCACATGTAACAGATGTAAAGAAGATGAACTTTGGATTATCTGGAATAAAAATGAATTATACATGGATGAATTGGCGGCATTTTGTAAGGAAATATGGAGTATGCTGTGCGTCCGGTCTTGGAGTGAAACTTCGCTTCAGCTTTGTTGTGCTCCTTAATATTAAGGCACCCACTTCCATAACAGCAGATTCATTATTAGAATTTCCAAAAGGAAAGTGCATGTACATACAGTACAACACTCTTACCACTTGAATCAGACTTCTTGGACACTCAGTAAGAACATTCATAGGTTTAGACTGAAATCATTTACCTGACGTGCAAGTATTTGAATAATGCCCCTTCCTCCTGCTCTTATTACAAATCGAATCATTTACCAAAGGACCACTTATCCCACAAAGTTGACAAAACAAACTCTTGGACTTGGCTTTTGCTGTATTCTTGTGCACAAAATTCAAATGTATATTTGGGTTTGTTGTTATGCAAATGACATTTCTGCCATGTAGGATGCAGTACATTCTAGTCCTGTAGAAATTTCAACTGTTTTACTCAATGCAAAATTGGTAGTAGAGTACAACTTTTCCTTGATTGTTCTACTGTTAGTGCCTTGCAGAACCTGTTCTCTAAATATTTCTTCTTCAAAAGTCTTATATTTTCACATTGAGGCAAAAACTCTTAATGCTCCAACAAAACTTTTAATCAGTTCACCTGGAAGTTGGCATCTTTTATAAAATGTGTCTCTTTCCAAAATGTCATTCTTTTGAGGTATGAAACACATATCCAACATCTTCATGGCTGAAGTATACCCATTAACCATGTCACCTTCTCCCAGTACGGTTTCATGACAGATGCTTTAGAACCTTCCTTCCTTCAGGTCCCAAGAAATGCTATAACAAAGCATATTTTTTCCCGGTAAAAAGTTTCCCCTTCTATAGCATATAAATATGCCATGAACTCCTCCTTCCACTATTCCCAGTGAACATCTGTTAAAAAAAGGAGAGAGTGGAGGAGCAACATTCTGCTCCATCCTAATAAGAGAAGGTGCATTTTTATCAGTTACTCTTTAGCTCTATATGCAATTTATAGAACAAAATATACATATATATATATATATATATATATATATATATATATATATATATATATACACACATATATATTCCCTACAGACTAATAATCTGTACACGCAGTACTAAAATGCCAAGGTTTTTAGTAAATGAAAGGGCTGCTATACTGTACACATGACTAAAGTAGTGGAAGTTAGGATTTGCAGGAAATGATAAATAAGGTGTGTATCACGGGAGATCAAAAATATGTGTAAACTCTACTAAAAGTACGCTTTAATTACCCCACTTGTGATGCCAACTATGGGAAATGTTCTTGTACAATATAAATATTTTTTGCCAGAAGGCAAATGTGTGCGCATCAGTGAGCAGACCTTTTCATGTTATGTGATGTGCCACTGATCACAAAGTTTCCAGTTAAGGTGTGTGCATCACTTATTGGGCATATTGGTGTTGCAGAGATGTGCTGACGATAAGTAACAAACACTAACAAAAATGGCGGCTTGTTGCCCTTACCATCGATGCCTGACATCACTGAGCTGTATCCAATGAAGTGAAACTTACGGTGAGCAGATTGTTGTGTGTTCACACCATCACTACCCTGCGTTTCAGTGACTCTGGGTGCCCACTTCAGTTTGTGTTGTAAAGCTAAAGTGTTGCAGACGCGGCAGGCAAGATCGTTCTTCCGCTCACACCACTGCAACGTTGCATAAAAGGTGGTCAGGTCTGATGACCCATAAAATGGAAAACCCACAAATCTTACAGGAAACCTGGCTATGGTGAGGAAACAGGAACCATCTAACTCTTTAAGCCAATCCTTAAAACAGTTGAAATGACTGGATCATGCTGAGGTGATGAATCCCTAGACACAACTCATGGGCAGTGAAAAGGAGAAAACTTCATATTGCGTACAAGATGTGGTAAGTGAATTTTTTTGAGAACATGATCACACATCTGCAAGGGATGTAGACCAACGAGTAACTCTTCCCCAAGACTTAAAAACACAACATTTCAAGATGCATATTCCGCAGAGCAACATTACCAAGACCCAACAGATAGTGGAGTGGACAGCTGTGGTAATAGAGTTCATGGTAGTGGTGATAACAGCGATGGCGATAGCAGTGTAGTGATATCAATGCTGATGGTTGGGATAGTCATGGTGGTGAGAGTGGTAGTGTGGTGACAGTGGTCACTGTGGTGATAATGGGCATAGTGAGAATTGCATTAGTGGCGATGGCAATAATGGTTGTGATCATACTAGTAGGAGTAGAGGTGATAGTGGTTGTAGCGGTGTTAGAGGTTAGTATGGTGGTGGTGATAACTGCAGTAGTGGTGATGTTGGTGAAAGCGGTGAATAGGGTTTTCTCTCATTCCATCCTAGAAACAGTATCATTTTTACACCAGCCAAGGGCTGTCATAAATCACTTGTCAGGGTGGAAGTGGAACGTCCAGATTTGGTGATGATCCATTCCCGTTGTGAAAAAAGTGTGCTTTTGCACAAGGGGATGCTATTCCTCATGTGCATAGTTCTCTGCTATCTATGGAGAGCAATGCACTGAGGAAATAGGATCCTACTGGGAATGTTAAATGACCTTCCCAGAAGCACATCAGGACACTTGCATCTTGCACAGCTTTCCATGTGTACTACTGAGAACGTTTGTGAATTTTTTAGAAAGTAGTAAAGGTAAGGGGAGGTGGAGATTTCCTCCCATACTATTTCTACCTTCTTTGTAAATCAAGCCCACTGTTCCGATATGGGTGAACAGTAATTTTTATACTTTAGAGGTAGCCAACATGTTGCATCTACATGCAACATGAAGGCCATCTTAGAAGGGTACAAAATATCATTCTAAGATGGTTGCCACTACTAGCTTTGTAAATGTCAATGCAATTTTCCAAGCATTGGCAAAGCCAATAGTGCAAGGTAAGAGCAGCAGGTGGCGTTGGCAGAGAGGACTCTAAGCGACAGCAGTGCCCGGTGTCAGAGGGATGGAGAGAGTGAAATATGGAGGCAGAGGACAGCTGAGGGAGAAATGATAATGAAGGGAGGGTGTGGAGAGAGAGAGACACGGGTGTGAAGGAGAGTGTGCATGCAAAACAGAATGCGAGAGGAAGAGACAGCAGCAGGACATTCAATCCCTGGAGAGCTAAATAACAAATGTGTACAAAAAAAGCAATAAAAAGCTCCCTGTTGCCAGTAGTTGAAGCATCCACATATTAAATCAAACATTAGAGTGAAACCTAAATGCCCTATTGATGAATACAAAGAAAGAAAGGAAGAAAGTCATGAAATCAGGAGCAGTGAGTCTGCAAGGTGTTGGCACAAAGCCCTTCAAAGTACGTCTTAAAGTACTGTGTGTATTGCTGTCTGTAACAGTTGAGGCAATGTCTTCCAGCTATTTGGGCTTTCAAACACAGTGTAAGCCATAGATAAACACCCTATTGAATGACTGTGAGAGAGGGAAAACACGATAATTAGAGCCATGTGGTCTAACACAGGTCCGATATGGGTGTGCTAGTTTCACATTTTTTACAGACTTCACAATTGTTTATGAAATCTTAGAAATGTTGAGATGGGTGTGAAAGTTAACTCATTGCCATATTTGCATGGACATTTTGAATTTTGTGACAGTTTATGTCACATAAGGTGAACTTTCAGAGTAAACGTCTGCTTACATTTTTCATGGTAACTGGGTTCATTTAGACTAAAAATTACCCTGAAATGTGCCGGAAAACTTTGCTTGATGACGTTTAAACCGCGAAGATTCGCAAAGATGAAAATCAAAACTTCACAAAAGTTTGCTAGTTAAATAAACATTTCCACACACCTGGTCCTGGGGCCCAATTTACATTTTAGAAATGTGGCCAGTTGTAGATGCAACTTCTTGAATTAGTTTTTTGCGGTACAGAGGTCTGGAGTAGCTCTAGTCTGCCAGGATAATAAAGAGCTTACTAAAGTGTACAATAAGTGATGGATAGATGCTTGAAATAATCTCTGCAACTGGTAAATACTCGGGCCACATTCCAATCCATTGTTATTTTGCGCACCATGCCATTGCAGTTTGGATCCAGGTTTGTGCAAAACAGTCTTGACCCTGCTCCAACGGGAACAGTCCAGCCTGAACTGCCAAGCCAGGTCTTTCCTGAACCGGAACACAAGCATCCTGGGACCAGTTTCACCCTTGTTATGGGCTCATCAGCCAGGTATAGCTTGACTCCAGTGACACAGCGTGAACAAGACCCATGTCTGGGCATACCTGTCCCACTTGGAGTGACCTTATATAGTATACAAACAGTGATGGATGGAATGCTTGAATTAATCTCAGCCACTGTTAATTATTCGGTCTGCATCCCAATCCATCGTTATTTTGCACACCATGTGGGATCCAGCTATATGGATATCAGTCTTGACCCTGCTCCAATGGGAACCGCCAAGCGCTAACTGCGAACTATTTGACAGCTCTAAAAGGCTACATTTCTGCTCTGAAGAATAGATGAAGGAACATATAAATGCTCTAAAGGAGAGGGCATTTAGGTTTTGAGTAATTCATCAGCCTACAACTTTAGTATCACATGCTAAATGTAAAAGTCTTGGATAACTGCACATGAAGTGCTCACACCACAATGCTGCGAAGCCACCCCAGGACGGACCCACGGCCCATTCGCCTGCCTCTCCTGCAAGTTCAACTGCATCAGGACCCTCACCAAATCCACTTCCTCCAAACAAAGCTCCGACTCTAACCACCTGAAGTGCATCCTACTCAACACCCGCTCGGTCCACAGACACGCTACTGAGCTCTGGGACCTACTCGACACTGCATCACCGGACATCGCCTTCCTTACAGAAACATGGATGAACACATCATCAGCTCCCGACATCGCCATAGCCATCCCGGACAATTACAAGAACATCCGGAAAGACCGCACCAATCACACAGGAGGAGGCATCGCCATCATCCACAGGAACACCATCAGAATCTCGACCAGCTCCGACGATAACCTTACAACCGCCGAACACCTCCACTTTCAGATCTACACCGACCCTAGAACCACACTTAGAGGCACCCTCATCTACAGGCCTCCAGGTACCCGCAGTCAATTCAGCGATGACATCATGGACTTCGTCAGCCCACATGCCCTCGCCTCCGAGAACTACATTCTTTTAGGAGACCTCAACTACCACCTTGAAAACAAACTCGACAACAACACCTCCACCCTTCTGGACAACCTGGGCAATCTCGAACTCAAACAACTTGTTGACACCCCCACCCATGTCGCCGGTCACACGCTCGACCCTATCTTCACCTCCAGCAAGCACATCTCTTTCGATCACACCACAGCTCTCCACTGGACGGACCACAGCTGTGTTCACTTCAGTTACAAAACTACCATGACCCACAACCGCCCACAACCTATCCCGCGAAGAAACTGGAACAAAATCACCACCGAGCAACTCCTCACATCACTCAACCAAAACCCTCCCACCCTCTCATCGGACCCAAGTCAAGCGGCCACCAATCTCAAGCAATGGATCACCCACAGTGCTGACGAATTAGCACCCCTGAAAAAGCACCAGATCAAATCAGCCAGCAAAAAGGCTCCCTGGTTCAATGATGACCTTAAAAAATCCAAGAAGCTATGCCGCACCCTGGAGAAATCATGGAGAAAAAACCCAACCACCGACAACATGGCCACCCTCAAAGCAGCCACCCGCAAACACCACCAACTGATTCGCTCCGCCAAGAAATCAGCATTCAAGGATCGTCTCGACAACAACACTCACAACAGCAAGGAACTCTTCAACATCGTCAAAGAATTCACCAACCCCACCGCAGCATCTAACATCATCACTCCCTCCCAAGACCTCTGCGATGCGTTATCCTCCTTCTTCTACAACAAAATTGCCGACATCCACAACAGCTTCGAGAATTCTCCCAGCGATCAACCCTCCCCACCACTCTCAGATCCTACTCCGCCTACTAACAACCTTAGCGCCTGGAGCCCAATCACCACCGAAGACACCATCCGCCTAATGAACTCAATCCACTCTGGCTCGCCTACCGACCCCTGCCCCCACCACATCTTCAACAAAGCGGACTCCATCATCGCACCCCATCTCCGCGACATCATCAACTGCTCCTTCAACTCTGCCACCTTCCCAGAAAGCTGGAAACACGCCGAACTCAGCGCCCTTTTGAAGAAACCCACAACAGACCCCACTGAACTTAAAAACTACCGACCCATATCCCTCCTCCCATTCCCGGCCAAAGTCATTGAGAAAGCCGTCAACAGCCAGCTCGCCGCCTTCCTTGAATCCAACAACTCCCTCGATCCCTCACAGTCCGGATTTCGAGCCAAACACAGCACCAAAACCGCCCTCATTGCAGCAACTGACGACATCAGAACACTACTGGATAACGGAGAAACAGCGGCCCTCATTTTACTCGACCTATCCGCCGCTTTCGACACAGTCTGCCACAGCACCCTCATACAACGCCTCAGCAACGTCGGCATAAAAGGAAAAGCCTTGGACTGGATCATCTCGTTCCTAGCTGGGAGAACTCAGAGAGTCCGACTTCCCCCATTCAACTCAGAGGCCACTGAAGTCATCTGTGGAGTACCACAAGGATCATCACTCAGCCCCACCCTCTTCAACGTTTACATGAGCCCACTCGCATCCATCGCGCGCCAACACAACCTCAACATCATCTCTTACGCCGACGACACCCAATTAATCCTTTCCCTCACCAAAGACCCTAACACCGCCAAAAACAATCTTCACGAAGGCATGAAGGAAGTAGCCGAATGGATAAACATAGCCGCCTTAAACTCAACTCAGACAAAACCGAGGTACTCATCCTAGGAACTTCCCCCTCTGCCTGGGATGACTCCTGGTGGCCATCCGCCCTGGGCACAGCACCCACACCTACAGACCATGCACGTAACCTTGGCTTCATCCTAGACTCCTCCCTCTCGATGTCCAGACAAGTCAACGCAGTCTCATCCTCCTGCTTCAACGTACTTCGCATTCTCAAAAAGATCTTCCGCTGGATCCCCCTCGAGACAAGAAAGACTGTCACCCACGCACTGGTCACGAGTCTACTGGACTATGGTAACACACTATACGCCGGAATCACAGCAAAATTACAGAAAAAACTCCAACGCATCCAAAATGCATCAGCGAGACTCATATTGGACATCCCTCGCCAGGACCACATCACCGAACACCTAAAAGACCTCCACTGGCTTCCCGTCAACAAAAGAATTACATTCCGTCTTCTCACCCACGCACACAAGGCCCTCTACAATCTAGGACCCGAATGCCTCAACACTCGACTGTCCTTCCACAAACCCACCCGCCAACTAAGATCGTCCAATCAAGCCCTTGCCGCAGTCCCGCGCATCCGAAAATCCACCATGGGGGAGCAGATCCTTCTCCTTCCTGGCTGCCAAGACCTGGAGCTCACTCCCCAACCACCTCCGCCTTACTCAAAACCACATCGCCTTCAGAAAAGAACTTAAAACCTGGCTTTTCGACAAATAAAGAACCCCTTCCCCAAGCGCCTTGAGACCCTCTGGGTGAGTAGTGCGCTATATAAATGCCCAAACTTGAACTTGAACTTATTTGGGGCATTATTGAGAGCGTTGGTTCTTAGAAGTCCTGATTAATGAATTGAAGGTCTGCCTGGGACCATTAATTATAAACAGTTTCACTTCAAATGTTTATGATTTTCTTCCTTAGAATTTTCGGCAGCTTTGTTTCTAAAGATGGTGTTTGTCATTTAGACTGTGAACTAAGTAATAACATAGGCAGTTTTCATCTTTGAACCCCTAGAAGTTGTATCTTGAAACTAAGATGACGCTGTAAAGTCAGATAAGGCATGCCTTAACAAAGGGAATATGGCGACCCTGATGAAATTGCCTCTGTCTGAAAATGATCCTTAGTTCCTGATACACAGGTGTATGACTGTCATAAATACCTCTGGTGTTCCTTCTGCTGTGTATGTATTCTGAGGATTAGGGGGAACTGAAACCTGATCCTGGAAGTGGTGATTATTTTTAACCCATTTTATTGAACATTTTTGTAGTGAAATTAATTTATTCAAAATCATTCATATAATCAGCCCTGAAACGTGTTGAGGAAGTTTACAGCATAAAACACATCTATCACAATTGATGTTGGAAATATCAATTCTTTTTGGGAAATAAATAATAAAACTGATTGATTTTCCTCTAAATTGTGTACACATATATTTGGTTCAGTGAACCAACAGAAAAGGATGTACATTCAATTATATACTAGACAGGAATTCATTAATTGTCTCAGCCTTTGAAGAGAGCGAAAGGGTAAAAGGGGAGGGAGAGACAGAGATAGATACCAAGCCTACAGAGTTAAATGGACGGAGGTGGGGGTGGAGGGGGGGGGGGGGGTTATAACGGAGGCTCTGGGGGAATAAAGAATGACTGGGGGCAGTGGCGAGCAAGAGGGGGGGGGGGAAGAGATAAAAAGCAAGAACGAAGAACGGGCAAGTAAAATGAAGTAGTGAAAGAGAGAGAGACCGAACTCTTCCTGATGACTCAAGCATCACACTCCTTTTCAAAGCTGATATTGGAGTAAGGAGTTCATTATTTTACCAGCTAACTACATCAAATATTACGCAAATAATGGGAAAATTGATCTATACCTTCTATTGGCTTTTCAAAAGATACAATAGAGATTATTGAAACAACAGGACAGAAGGAAGGAGAGGAAAACAAAGAATAATTACAAAAATGTGTGCAGTCAGAAAGAGGGGGGAGCAGAACATGCACTCCCCATGCAGTTCTAAATCACTAATGTGCACAAAAAAACAATAAAAATAGCTCCGCAACACGAGCAGTTGAAAGATACAACTCATCCAATCAAAATACAGTGATACCGAAATACTGCTCTGGGAAGAACAAACACAAGAATGGGGAGGAAAGACATCCAATCATAAGCAGAATTCTAAATTAGACAAGAAAGCCATCCAATCATGAGTACGGGCCAGATGCAAAGCCAACTCTAGGTATATCTTAAGCTATTGGTTACAATCCTGTCTGCTATAAATAGCTCGAGCTGTCTAGAAAAATACTGCAAAAGGGCTACTGTGTTCAATGATAAAGGGACTGCATTAGAAAAGTTACGCTGTACCTTTCTTGTATTTTTCTGAAGAAATTATGACCAGCGGCGGCTCATCCACTATGGTGGAGGAGCGTTCCCTCCCCTGCCCTCAGAGGAAACCAAAAAATAAAATTATGATAAACAAGTTTTATTATCATTTTATTTTTCTTTACGGCGTGCGCCAAGTCTTGGAGTACGGGGCCATCATGACGACAGAAGCACTGAGGAGAATGCCGAGGAGTGGAGGTCACTGCTGTCAGTGCGCATGTCGGTATGGCTGGCCATCTTAGGACGGCCAAACCGACATGCGCACTGACATCTCTCCAACCGAGCTGCGTTACTGGGTGGAGAACAATAGCAGGCACAGACTCTCATCCCCCGATGGAGTGCAAAACCAGCCCGCTCTGCCCAATCCCAACGCTGCTCTCATGGGTATTACCACCATGAGAGCAGCACCTGGATTGGCCGTAGGGGAGCCTGGGAGTGCCTGCCTGTGACCAGAGGAGCAGAAGAGCGGCAAGCAGAAGAGTGGTAGGTCCCCATTTTTGTTGGTTTGTTACTGACAAATACCCCGTGCTGTCTCACCACTTTTACCCGACACTAGCCTCTACTGATTATGACATGAGGTTTTCTAGACATCTAAAGCAGCCTGTAGCTAGAACTTAAAACAGCAAGGTGATCCATTCTGCACTTACATAAAACACTGCTTGGGCTCAGAATTGTATTCTCACTAATAACCAAGAAAAGCACTGTGGAAGAAAACATGGAATTCAAAAATTGCTCAGGAGATAGCTTTATCCACACTGTATATGTCTATTGCCTGATGGTGAAAGCTGCAGAGTTGGAATTATTCTCTCTCCTACCTCCAATGGAAGACATGCGGGATAATGTCAGTAGCATAGTAAGGACACAATGGGACTTAATGTAAGAAAGGAAATTGACCCCTTCAACCACAGTTTGAGGGGGTGGGGGATAAAACAGCCATAATTGTGATGCTATTGGCCTTTCACATTTTATGGGCAGAGAAGGCACTTTACCTGTCATACTAATAAGAGCTATGTCCCTATATCATGCCAATATTTTGAATACTCTTACATTAAACTTAAAGAGTTGCTCAATATTGCATCTTGGATGACAGGCAACTGCCTGAAGTTAAACACCGATAAAACTGAGGTGTTATTTTTTAATCAGGCACAACCGCCAAGAGCAGAGTTATGGTGGCCAATGGAGCTGGATCCCCCACCAGAACCTGCTCAGGTTGCAAAAAAAACCTGGGCTTTAAATTTGATTCTGCTCTCTCAGGCAAAGCACAGGTTAATCATGTCTCCTCCCAATGTTTTTGGAAATTAAAAACGCTTCGTAGGTTTCTACATTTTCTCCCTATGGATAACAGGAAGACAGTGGTTCATGCCTTGCTCACCTCACAATTAGACTATTCCAACAGTCTTTATCTGGGCCTCCCTGCATATCTAATTAGAAAACTTCAGATCATTCAAAATTCAGCTGCTAGGTTGATTAGGAACGTCCCACTCCGTCATCACCTCTCCCCCCACCTACGGAGCTTTCACTGGCTTCCAGTAAAGAGAAGAATAGAGTTCAAAGCATTAACCATAGCACATAGGGCTTTGACAGAGAGAGGTCCCAACTACCTCAAAGCTAGAGTACAGAAATACACCCAGCCAGATCCCTTAGATCCAACCATCAGGAACTTTTATTAGTTCCTCGCTATACAAAAACGCGTATTGGCGGGTGCTCGTTTACTGTAAACACAGCTGCACTCTGGAACACCATGCCAATACACATCAGGAAAGCCAAGACAGAGAGACTGTTTAGGAAAACTTTGAAAACCTGGCTTTTTTGCCTTCCATGAATTTCCTAGCCATTTCCATCCTGCTGCTGCTAGCGCCGGGACACCCCCGTTGGGGGTAGCCGTGCACTCTATAAGTAGTAATAATAATAATAATAATAATAAAGGCCCTGAAAAAACTAAATACTAATAAATTAAAAACACAGAAGTTAAAATCATAACATTACTGTGTCCAGTTCATAGTAAGATTGAAAAGAAACATAATAAGTATGGGAAGTAGGGAGGCTAGACCTTAAAGTAAAAGAAGGTGTCTCCTTCCCCCAAAGGATAAGGCTTTTCTTGATAACTTTGAGGTTGAAGCTGATATTGGATTAAAGAGTTAATGATTTTACCACCTAAATTAAATAATCCGCAAATCTTGGGGAAATTGATCTATACCTTCTATTGGCGTTTCCAATAGACATAAAGCAAATTATTGAAATAACAGGACAGAAGGAACAAGAGGAAAACAAACAAGAATTACAAAATGTGTGCCATCAAAGTGTTTGCAAACTCTTGACTAGAAAAACAGAAAGAAAACACAAGCGAACAAGAAAAGCAAAACAGTGCCTCCGTGTTCATTCGTGCACGCTGCTGGAGCCACACCAGCCTCAGGGGTGACACAAGCCCACAGGGGCAACATCCGATGGGCATTGAGGGCTCAGAGTGAACTACGAAGGTCCCTAGATCTGCCTAGCAAACTAGGTCTGGACCCCCGCACATGGCAGCTCAGAGGGACGACAATGTTGAGATGTAAAGACCGGTCTGCTCGCCAGACTGAGCATTCACTGTCTCCAACTCTTGCAGGCCAGGCTCTGACAAGCAGGGTGCGGCCAGGGCAATTGCACTTAACTCAACTCTTGACTGGGACCCACACTTCAGCTAGTGCTGAATTTGTAAGTGCTAGGACCCAAGGTATTTCACAAGTAGGGTGACCAACTGGCATGGATGCAAATTAAGACTGTAAGTGTAACAATTCAGGACAAAGGGTCAAAATTCAGGACAGAAGGTCAAAATTCAGGACAGAAGGTCAAAATTCAGGACAAAACTTCAGGACAAAAGGTAAGTTTTACAGGCACATCAGAGGAAGTTGTGCGATAGTATAAAAGTATGTAAACAGACACCCACTTAAGTACAAGTCAAAATAAGTTTATATTAGGTTGAGACAATCATGCACGTCACGTTTTTTCGGTATGCATGCAGCTTTGTGCAACGGTGCAGGTCTTTTTGTAGTATTTCATATGATAATAATCTATTTCTATGGTTACTGCACTGATATTTTGTTTACAACTCTTGGTCCTGAGCAGGCATGTTTGGTGAGAGAAGTGGTCAGGAAGATCTGTTCAGATAGACTTTGTTACTAGCATCTCATATCCGAGTGTCATTTTGAGATGTAAAGCGGCACGCATAGGTGAACTAAAGGGAGGACTGCTGTGATTAACCCACTATAGGGAAAACATTATGGGTGTATCAGCAGGTGGAACTTAAAGTATGGAATCTGACTTTGCTTATGAGGGCTTCGCAGAGAGTTGAACAAGCTGACGGTTGTCACAAAGGTACAACCAAGATGGATCGCACACCGCTAGCCTCTCCTCCGGTTCGCCCCTTAGCACTCTGGTACATGTACGTCAGCAGAGCAGTGTTTGGGGTGGATGAGAAGGCCGCCATGTAACCGTCACAGGCCCTGATGCCTCTCCGGCGAGCAGGTGCGTCTCCAAGAGCTCGTCAGCTCAAGGCTCACGGGAGCCGTTTAAGTACAACCAAGATGGATCGCACACCGCTAGCCTCTCCTCCGGTTCGCCCCTTAGCACTCTGGTACATGTAGTGCATGTAGATGGACGAGTAAAAAGTAGTTCACCACAGTTGGTGCGAGTGGTTACTCGTTATCCCCAAGATCTCTGGACCCGAGACATGGCCCGGGTTTCGGGACAGTTTCCCTCGTCAGCAGAGCAGTGTTTGGGGTGGATGAGAAGGCCGCCAAGTAACCGTCACAGGCCCGGATGCCTCTCCGGCGCGCAGGTGCGTCTCCAAGAGCTCGTCAGCTCAAGGCTCACGGGAGCCGTTTAAGTACAACCAAGATGGATCGCACACCGCTAGCCTCTCCTCCGGTTCGCCCCTTAGCACTCTGGTACATGTAGTGCATGTAGATGGACGAGTAAAAAGTAGTTCACCACAGTTGGTGCGAGTGGTTACTCGTTATCCCCAAGATCTCTGGACCCGAGACATGGCCCGGGTTTCGGGACAGTTTCCCTCGTCAGCAGAGCAGTGTTTGGGGTGGATGAGAAGGCCGCCAAGTAACCGTCACAGGCCCTGATGCCTCTCCGGCGTGCAGGTGCGTCTCCAAGAGCTCGTCAGCTCAAGGCTCACGGGAGCCGTTTAAGTACAACCAAGATGGATCGCACACCGCTAGCCTCTCCTCCGGTTCGCCCCTTAGCACTCTGGTACATGTAGTGCATGTAGATGGATGAGTAAAAAGTAGTTCACCACAGTTGGTACGAGTGGTTACTCGTTATCCCCAAGATCTCTGGACCCGAGACATGGCCCGGGTTTCGGGACGGTTTCCCTCGTCAGCAGAGCAGTGTTTGGGGTGGATGAGAAGGCCGCCAAGTAACCGTCACAGGCCCTGATGCCTCTCCGGCGCGCAGGTGCGTCTCCAAGAGCTCGTCAGCTCAAGGCTCACGGGAGCCGTTTAAGTACAACCAAGATGGATCGCACACCGCTAGCCTCTCCTCCGGTTCGCCCCTTAGCACTCTGGTACATGTAGTGCATGTAGATGGACGAGTAAAAAGTAGTTCACCACAGTTGGTGCGAGTGGTTACTCGTTATCCCCAAGATCTCTGGACCCGAGACATGGCCCGTGTTTCGGGACAGATTCCCTCGTCAGCAGAGCAGTGTTTGGGGTGGATGAGAAGGCCGCCAAGTAACCGTCACAGGCCCTGATGCCTCTCCAGCGCGCAGGTGCGTCTCCAAGAGCTCGTCGGCTCACGGGAGCCGTTTAAGTACAACCAAGATGGATCGCACACCGCTAGCCACAAAGGTGCTTTTCCCTGCAGCCTTCTTAAAGAAGGCACTGTTTATACACTATTACCTAGTTTATTTTCGACACCTTGAATATTGTGTTTGTAGCAATGAGGATCTCAAGCACAGCTCATGGCACTATGAGGCTCTCCCTTAAAACTTAAAACCTGAAACAAAACATGCAAACATTTACAATTACTGGTGTAACATTCAAGTAGCAGTTGGGTGTCACTCAAAATGTCATATGCATGATGTATATATCCCACACATGACCACACAGCAAATACAGAATAGTAACACACATGCATGGGAGTAGCCAGAAAATTTAAATACCTCCCACTTTGAACTAAAGCTCTTATGGCACCAAGAAAGCAAAGTAAGTCATCACAACCCCCCCAGAAGAGCTCTCTTGTCCAAGGATCTAAGCATTCATCTTCCCATCAAACCATTTGCAAACCTATCGATCATCCATTCTCCCATCCATCAATTCACTCATCCATCCCTTCATCCACCCTTTCCCCAATCCATCCTTTCACTCATCCATCCACTCTTCCACCCATCTATCCATTCATCCATCCAACCATTTACCCTTTCTCCCAAGCCATCTATTTACTCAACCATAAACTCTTCCACTCATCCATCCAACCATTTCCCTTTCACCCATCCTTTCACTTACTCACCCATCCACTCATCCATCTATCCGTCCACCCATTCACCCTTTCACTCATCTATCCATCCATCATTTCTTCCAGCTAGTCACCCTCCCTTTCACTCGTATGCATTCTTTCACTCATCCAAATTTACATTCTTCGTTGCGCTCATCGATGCACCCATTCCTCCATCCATTCTGCCAATCATTCATCCATACTTTCACTCATCCAACCATCCACCCTTTCTCTATGCATTCCCCTTTCACTTAGCCACAAATCCTTCCAGCCACACTTTACCCACCCACCCACCCATCCAGGTGCAGACAGTAGAGGCCCATCAAGAACTTTACCCTTGCTGTAGTTCCTAAAGCAGGGGTCTCCAACCAGTCGATCGCGAGCTACTGGTAGCTCACTGACACCCTGTCAGTAGCTCGGGAACTGACTTTTCAATTTAGTATCCTATCGTCGTCATTATGTTTATTTTTAGGCTTTTTTCAGCCCTTTTAATTTTGTCCTCTGTCAAAGAAAACTGCTGCTCCTGCTGGCTAATGGAGCCTATCTGGGGCGGGTATAAGTGCCTGACGCCGGCCCAGCGTGAGCAGTGTCAGCCTGCTCACGAGAGCCACGAAGCCCGCCTTAAGCTGCCTGCACCGTGCTGTGACCCTGCCTGACTTAGAGGCAGGAATGGGAGCCTTGCAGGCACAATTGTCTATGCATACAGCAGCTCAGGAGCTGCAGCACTTCCCACATTAGGGACAACTGGACCTGCATCAGGTTTGTGAACAAGATAACTTTTTTTATTCTAATGCGTGTGCAATGCTTTGTTTGTATTTTGGGCTTTTTCAGCCCTCTTATATGTGTCAGCCGCCAAAGAATCGTACTGCTCCTGCTGGCTAATGAAGCCTATCTGGGGGAGGGTAAAGTGGCGGATGTACGCCCAGCTTGAGCAGTGTCAGCCTGCCCACGAGAACCACGAGGCCTGCCTTATGCTGCCCGCATCATGCTTTGACTTGGTGGCGGGAACGGGAGCCTTGCAGGCACAATTGTCTCTACATACAGCAGCACAGGAGCTGCAGTACTTCCCACATTGAAACAATCGGACCTGCATCACGTTTCTGGACAAGAGAAACTTTTTTTCCAAATACATGTGTGCATTGCTTTTTTCTGGCATCTGAAACATGAGCCGTTTCCAATGCTCAGGAATCTTGTATGCCTAAAAACAACACTTGAGGTGAAATTATATGATACCATTTTTCTGGGTAGAATAGATGCGCTTTGAATTTAATAAATAACAAATTTAGTTTCAAATCACTAAATATTGGTTGTCAACTTATAAATGTGTCTTTCAATACCTGCAATTGCATTTGCTACTGCATACAATCTGTCATAGATGGAGCAGTCTGTGCTCAACATCCTTCCAAACGTGGCTAAGATTACATCATTATGTCGAGTAATTGGGAAGTTTCTCTTTTGATAGCCATGACTGGAGTAGTCTTTGGATAATGGCTATGCTTTGTCTGGTTTAAAATGTGAGTTGTATTGTAATGCAGTTGTGGGTGTATAATGCAGTGGAAAGCTTACAATTGATAGTGTTTTTTTTTAGTCCATTTGAAACACTGTTTTAATTTAGTCATTACAATTAAGCACCATTTGACAGGCATCTTATTTTTAAGGAAATAATGTACCTTGCACCTTATTACTGGCAACATACCAGAACCAGGACCATCATTTTACGTGTCTATTCTCTACATTTTAATGAAATTATGGGAGAAATGTAAAATTAGGTTCCTGGCTCCAGTTTGTGCTCATGAATAACTTCCAAGTCCAAGAGGTACTTTATTTTTTTTTAAAAATCCACGTAAAATGGTGCCTTAAGTTAACGACAAAGGGAAAAAAATTAAATGAAGTGTTCATTTTATGACACAATGAACATAAAAGGCTTGACACTTACACTTTTTTTAATGGGATCAATTTAAAGTGAGCTCACCCCTGCAGAGGCCATATTTTTCTGTTGTAATTTGGGCCAATAAATAACATGGAGAGCTGCGCATGGGCCAAGTGAAGGATCTGTGGCCCATACTTTCCATGAGCAAAGACTAGCAAATAAGGCAACTAGTGCCCCAAAAGTCATACAAAAATATTATGGAGTCTTTTTAAAAATCACTCAGTTTACTTCTCCTACATGCAGGACATTTCACGTGAACATCAGATCATATCACTACTTTGAGAGGCATTATTAGAAGTAATATATTTTGAACATGAAATGATGGACTCCCACCGTCCATGATGACAATGCTATATTAATAATAATAACCAAGTGGCAATTCATGCGCACCATACTTGTGGCATAAGTTATTATTACATGGAGCAAATGCATACTCTGGCAGGGGATATTTTTGTACAGCCCACACCCTGGACTCAGGCATTTCAAGGTCCCGGCATGTGAGAATTTAGAAAATGAAGGCATTATGTAATAAAATAATTGTATTGCAGCATTTATATCATGTGCTTACTACCCTTATGTAGGGCACTGAAGCACTTACCTACATAATCCATGTAGATAGGCTGTGTGGTTAGAAAGGTGTTATTTTTATTTTGTGATTCTATGTGGTAAGTGTTTCCATGTTGTGCTTGATGACCACCGAGGTGCAGTTACAGAGTTATGAAACATAGTAGTTTGGTGGATGAGAAGGTGTGAGAGGCAGATGTGAAGTTTATGGTTTTTAGTACGCTGGCAGCTGTGAACAGCACTGCAGGTCTATATGGTTTCTTATGATTGTAGTCTTCTTCGCTGGTTACTGCAGAGGTGAGGCGCACAAAATGTTTTGAAGAGGACACCCGGAACTAATATAAGCTCTCTGGTTTCATATTGTGCATTGCAAGCACTAAATGAGTATCTCTTTATCCCTAGTTGGTGAAGCTGGGTGTGTGGGGGACTTTGGAAATAATCTGCACATCACTCGGCCTTTAGTAGCTCACGATGATTTTCACGGATCAGAAGTAGCTCTCACTATAGAAAAGGTTGGAGACCCCTGTCCTAAAGAAAGGAATCTGGTGGGGTGGGGTTCGGGAGGGTTCACTATGCCCCTGCACATAGGCAATCGGAAAACACGGAAGTCATGAGTCATGCATGATGCAGAGTGCCAGGACGTGAGGTGACTTTGACATGGTGTTGTTTCCAGGGCTTTAAGTGGTAATTAGGGGCATGGCTTAAAACACCTAAGCTAAAAATATGTGCTGAGCATAATGTGTCACCCGACTGGTATTTTGCTGTTGCTATAATTGCATCCAGTAACATTAGGCCTACAACAAGCCATGACTATTGGCGTTGTCTATTGATGTTAGTTGCATAAAATAAATAAAAACGCAGCAACTATGGTTCATTGTATATAATATTAAAAATGCTTCCGCTCTGAAATTATGAAACAGTGTAAGAACTATTACCTCTTCTTTTTAACTTTGTACATTTGTTTCGTACATTTCTTTCACCTAACCCTAAAAGAATGCCCTTCCCTAGACCGGGGCAGGAGGAGGCCACCACATCCTGTAACAGCTCAAGCTGGCCCATTGTCATTCTGTATGTGGCAATCAGCCGGCATACAGAATGACAATGGGCGGGTGGGGCTGCTTTTGTGCTCCGAGGATGAGTGCGACGCGGCCCTGTCAGGGAGCAGAGGCCTTTCACGGGGGATCAGCTCTGCTCCCTCCCTGCAAGGCCCAAAATTACGGACAAATGGGATCCTCACGGACAACGGACGTGAGGTACAAATTAAGGGCGGTCTGTGAAATTTACGAACAGTTGATCACCCGATTCACCTGGGTTCACTGCAGCTGACCGAGGTTTATCATTTTGTTAAATATAAATGAAATAACTAAATTGCTCCACAAAAAAACTTTGCTTCAAAATACACACAAATGGATTCTCATAAATAGGTGCCAGTGTTTACAAATAAGTGGCAGTGCCAGCACTGGCAAACACCAGCACAAATTAAGCACCGACTTCAGTTCACAACGAGATTAATGACTCACAATAAAACTTAGATGATAATGCCTGAAAGTGGCCCTATGGTTTCAACCATGAGAAAGGGAAGTGTGTTGCTTGAGCCACCCAATGTGCACATTGCTTATGATTTGCTCTGCAGGGCGTCAAGTGAAGGCGAGCAGATATTATTAACAGAGTGAAAATAAGGCAACTGTTCTACGCAAAGATATGGTGAAGTAATGAAAGGGAAGGCCTACAATATTATATGTTCATGTAAACTGTTTTTGTTCCATTGTGGGACTATTACACATTTAAATGTTGAAAATCAAATCTGTATTGACCTGCTTAAACAGAGGCTTGTGTAGGGTTGTCACACCCTTATATCTGATTGGAATCCAAGCACATAGGCCCAAGCTTCTCTGACGCCTAGGATTCCTTGTACTTATATTATCAATACAACCTCTTGGAATCAGGACCTGGAGAAACAAGGGAGAATGGAACAAGAAGAAAGAAACACTGGAAAATGTGATCTTCTGAGCCTCATTTACAACTTGTAATTGAAAGGCATTAATTACCCAATCATATTTTTACAGGACCAACAGGTATGAGCAATCTAGTGATGCTTGCAATGTGAGACACACAGCATTCCTATTGGAACTCACCACCTGGAGGCTGGGGTCAGCTCGCCAAACACGTTGGAACCAAGCATTCCAGGATGAAAGGAGCAGATTGAGGAAAAAGTTGGAGATAAGTAGCAACAGAAGATAAAAAATTCCTGCATAAGGGAAAACAACTACCTGCAGAAACGTAAGAAAACAACATAGGTGAATAAGATGGGAAGCCAAATGTGAACTAGAACAAACAGCAAGAGATCCCCCAACATTCACGGTTGCTAAGCGACGTCCATCTGCAAGTGCAAACACTTATACTGCTCGATGTACCTTGACTTGGAAGAGGACCAAAGTCGCCATCTTGGATAGGTATGATCCATATTTCCAACACGGTCAACCTCCTCCTGCTTGGAGTGGTTAAGACACTAGTGCTTGCATGCATGGTCCCCAACCGCCATCTCCCATCAAACCATGGAAACTATGTTACCTTCCCATTCCGTAATGCACCCCTGATTCTCCAACGCACGCACCCACAGCACTGTGAAGCTCTGAACGCAACCTGCTGAGCTTGTTCTCAAGTCAGACTTTGCAACAATTTAGTTATTGTACTTCAGACACAAGTTATGGTGTGATGGGCCTTTGTGGGGGTCTGTCGTCTGGAAATATTCATGTGCTGCAGATCCTGACTGTGGCACATTAAAACTGTATAGATGTTACTATCGGAATAAAAAGGAATTATGCGAGGAAGGATTGTGGTGCACTGACATTGTGTGGTTTCAGGTACGAACATAAAAGATGGTCTATATTTTCTGGTCTTCATGTAGGTAAAAGTAAAGAAATTGTATTGCCACAAGTGACACAGCTCAGAAAAGATGTGCATCTGCAAAGTTATTTGTATGTAACACATGGGGATCCTATAGGTCCAGAGTGAGGGACAGAGGCAAAGCTGTGCCCTGTTGTGTTACAGAAAGGATGCAATAAGTTAGGATTGAGGAGCACTGACTGGGCCAGTTGGAAGCTATGTGTAATCAGGGCAGAGAGAGCAAGAGCTGACAAAGTGTTAAGGCCACCCTAGACCATTTTATTTTAGCGTCACTACAAATGGCTACAAGATCGCGGCAGATTTCTACAAATGGCCAAAGAAGGGCTATTGAAGGTTGGTGGGAAGGAAGGGCCCAAAAAGCAAAAATAAATATGCTGTCTGAAGCTCTACAAATACTTTAAGCAGAGCTGGAGCTCATCTTGCCTTTGAATGATAGAGGTATAGAAGGTAGACGTTAACAATAGGAGGTAGAAACTGCAGGGATGAGAGGAGATGTGAATGGAAAAAGAGGAATGCATAGAAGAGAGCTTAATGTAAGAAGTCCAGAAAAGAGATCAAGCTCAAGAGGAGAACTGAAGGTGCTCTGGAGAAGGTAGGAGGACACTGGAAAGGGGGTGTGCCTGGGGCATATGGCCAGAGAAGGCAAAAGCTGAAAGATAAAACAAATTAAGGAACTGATATATCAAGTGCAACCTAGGTGGGAGGGCTCCAGGCAGTTATTTTCCCCTGGCCTGACTTAGGTCTGCGGCAGCTGTTTGTAGGAGCAGATCTCTTAGGATATCTGTCTACTACAGCATGGGATGTAAATGGTTCCGCAGATGTTAGCACGCATTGATGTGTGATAAGGTTGTATCCACAATAGCCTCCTTTTGCCACTTGGTGATGGTGCAGTGGTTTCAAGCTATCTTCAGGCTGTCTGCTGCAGCACAGACCTCATTGGGCGGGCTTTGGACTTCCATGGTGGGCAGCAGAGCTGGCAAAATTAAGCTTCAACAGGTCCTTGGCTTAGTCCCCTCTTGAAGAAAATAGTCAGGATACTGACTCTGCAATCTGTATTCAGGGCTGCAGCAACCATGGGTTCCAAAAAGATCAAGAAAGAAAAGGATAGTGAGCCCATTGGCAGCTCTACCTTATATTCACAAAGGTGGGCGCCAGGTAAACGCTTTAGGGGCCTCTGAAGACATAGAATGCATTCTTTAAACCACCTGAAACAAAAGTAAAGCAGGAAGGAGTAGTGTGGCATGGTGTTGTCAACTTCATGTACCATTCATCCTCTGCCTTGAAAATGTCATTTATACTATATGATTAATGTTCACGATCATATAAAGGTAGCCCTAAAGGTAGGTGCATCAGTAATGATGGGGAAACAACTTCTCATCACTCATACTGTACACACTAATGTTCACGAAGATTTACTTAGAAAGTGACAGAACATAATGTTTGCAAACATTAAATTAATAAAGAATTAGAAGGGGCTCACGCTGGCCATCAGCCTCTAGACTTAAGTTTACACGAGAATACCTCTAGGCTTCTCCCCTTAGTGCAAACAGATATGAATCAGAGGCTACCAGACAAGGCGTGGTCCAAGTGGGGCATTGCTGTGTTGGTAAATAAAAGTAATCTTTTACACCTCCAAGTAATGAAACAGTCTTATCCACAGACAATTGTAATTCATCCTGTAAGAAATCGGGTTCTTAGGTGTGCAGGATGTGAGGCCTGCGCAGGTGATAGGTAAACTATCTCTCCTTTTTGGGAACCAAGAACACCATTTAGTGCTCGACTCTCACAGGGTAGCAAAGTAGAGCAGTCCAAGGCATACTCAGGGCAGGTGGTGTTGGTTCACTTGTATACTGGGGAACAGAGTATTAACCTTGGCCCAGCAGAGTGACAAAAGGCCTGTACTCTGATCCTAAGCTGAGCCAGAGAAATATGAAAATACTGGATGACTCATAAAGCGTACATGTGGTATCTGGGGACTCTCGTATGCAAACTGGGTGCACATGTTTCACCCCAGATTCATACCTTATGGGTCTTTTATGCCTAAGGTAAGAGAAACTTCACTCTATGGCAGATTTCCCCATATAAGTATAATACAGTTTCACTAAGGACAAAACAGTAAACTACACTGACTAAGGATGGTCCACAGAACATCTCCTCGCGAGGGGAAAATTAATTTAGTGAATTGTCGGCCCTCCTCATTAAAGTCTGATCCCACCGTAATCACACCCAGCACATCTTTGATCTAATTAGTAGTGGTAGTCAAGACATACTTTTTATGACCGAAACATGGCTGAATGAGTCCTCTGCTCCAGACATCACACTTGCTATTCCCGAGAGCTACTCATTGATCCACTATGACAGAAGTCACAAACGGGGGAGTAAGGGCTGGAGGGGGGCATTGGGGCTTGGCTATTGCTTTTCTATATCCTTTGGCTTGATCTACTTTTTAGCTTTAACATTTTTGGGGATTCAGGAAAAAATGCTGTTTTGATCCTTCTTAACTTATCCACCGCCTTCAGCACTGTCCCACAATCTATCCTTCAGCACAATTTGTCTGCCATAGACGTAGGGGGTATTGTGTGGGACTGGTGTGAGGTCCTCTTTAGACTCTAGAGGCCAGTCGGTTTAGCTGGCACTTAATTTTTTTTAATTTAAGGCAGTCAAAGGGGTGCTAGAGGGCTCCTCATTATGCCCTACCCTCTTTAATGTCTTTATGCCCCCTTTGGCTTCAGTGGTGTAGCCATTCGGGTGCCAGATATGCAGATGACACACAGTTGCTCCTTGCTTTCGATGGTTTCCATGCATCTATTGCAACATCTTTCACTGACTGTAGGCGTGACATAATTGACAAGGATGCAGGGCAGCCAACGTAAATGCAAATTGGAAGAGATGGAAATTTTCCCATTTGGATCACAAATGTCTAACTGGTGTGAAGATCTATGACCCTCTGTCCTGTCAGTTCCCCCCTACCATCAGATGTGGTTAAAAACCTATGGGGGAAGTTGGACTCAGTCCTCTCCATGCAGCCGCAGGGGTGAGCCAATGTTTTGCCATGCTCAACACCCTGAAGACATTCCTTCCAAAGCTAGAAGAGTGGTGATTCATGCATTGATCACTTCACGTCTTGATTACGCAAACACCCTATATTGAGGAACTGCAGAAGCGCTGGTGAACTGCCTGCAGGGGGTCCAAAATGTAGCGGCTAGGCTTGGTTTGCATCTCCCAGGGTTCTTCCATTTTGTCGGCCCTGAAAGCTCTCCACTGGCAGCCTGTCAAGAAACAAATCCTATTCAAAGCCCTGGTTCTGGTTCATACGGCAGTGTATCAGTCCAGCCCTGGATATCTGGCAAAGAGATTCGAACAGTATCTCCCTACCAGAGTGATGCATTCTGCCTCAGCATTGCTCTTGTCGATTCCCTGCTGCAAGCATGTCCGAAGGTCTGATAAAACTTTCTCCTTCCGGCCAGCTAAATCATGGAATGAACTTCTTTGTAAATTGCATCTCATTCCCCCTCCCCCATTGTTCTTTGTGAATGTCTTATTTTTCCTTTGTATTATTGTGCTTTTTGAGTCGTGAGCCTGTATTAACTCCCTTGTATCCATACCTCCCACCATTGAGGAAGTCTTGGACAGCTCAGATCACGCTATTCATGAAAGTCAAGTGCAGAAGGGGTACTTGGTCCAGCTGCTCAGAATCCATGGTAGGTTGGACCCAGGGACAAAAGGAGGAAAAAGCCTCAACCCCCACAGTTAAGCCCAGTAACCCCTGCTTGCCCCATGGCTCTCTGAAAGTGGTTTTCATAAACACCATAACATTTTGAAAGGCATCATTATTACAATAAAGCATATCAACATTGATAAATCACTGTTAACATTATATCATCAATAAAGCATATGAAATAATCAATCACATGAGTCTGTACCCTCTATTTTAGACACCGAGGCCACATAAAGTGCAGTCATAAAACCAAGTCCTAGAAATTGCTACACTACTAGCTGAAGAGCAAAAGCTCCAACCTTTGCAGAACTTTAAAATGATATTGAAAATTCCAACCCCAGCAAGTTAGGGTCAGTTTTAAATTTGAAAGTAAGGGGGCTGTGGAACCTCCTGTAATCCCCAGAGTACTTCTAAACATGGTGATGGTGCCACGACCTGTTTTGGGGCAACCACAAGGCAAGCAAAATATGCAAATAAGCACCCCCTGAGGCATTTTGGGGTGCCCCCTCAGTAAGAGCAGTGAATATTTTAACTGTGGGTCTCCCGCTGCTTTAGGAATCCCTGTCTTTGTTTACTTTTTTTTCTAGCGGTGCCCAGAAACACTTGAACAAACCGTCTTTGCACCCTCTTTGGGTCAGCACGGGAGCCCACCCCTGGCTTTGTCTGCTTGCACCCTGCATCTCGATCTACTGGAGAAGAAGCCTGCATCTCGATTCTCTCTACCTGCTGTATGCGGGCAGGATGTTGTTGCACAGTGGTTGCCCTACTCCCCCCAGCACAGACATAAGGGGGGGCCGATGACCTCCCCAGGCAAGCAGTGACACACCTGTCACCACTGTCCACTCTGGGTGGGACGGGGAGAGGGATCAGTTGACAGTCAAATTGTGATCGAGCCACCACTGCAGGTAGTCTACCTCGAACCTCGGATGGAACCCAACAGGTTCCGCTGGTGCTGAGCCCACAAAGTTTTCAGATTCCTTTACAGAGTCTTGATAGGCCACTTGGCATAGTTGATGAGGCGGATGTCGAGGCCAAGTGCCCAGAAGCATCAGTGCCCAGCTCACCGAGATCCAGGACTGAGGCTGACCCATAGGGATCATACACCACATGTCCCAGACTCATTGTGTTGGGGGAAGGCCAGAAACTGCACAGTTTCAAGGATGGCTTCAATGAAACGGAGAAGGTTTCACTTCGGCACAGTGGACCCCAATGATATCTGGAGGTTCGTGGTTGTCTGGATATGGTCTATGACTGACTGCGGTGAGCCTGCCTTCAACAGTCATCTGCTTCTAGGGCCTAGACCTGCTCTATGGTTCCTTCGGCCAAAAGGACCTGTGCTTATTAGAGCAAGTTGGACAGGTGCTCCTCTGAAAGATGCTCTGATGCTGGTAGAACATGCAGTGGGTCGAAAAAGGAATGACAGGCGATAGCTTTTCTGAACGATCTGAAGAATTCACCTTCGGATGTCATATTTCGCCACTCGTGGAGGCATTTTTTGATCCTGGCTTCAGTAGGGAAACTAAAGTGGTTATATGCTGATGTCGCAGGGACGGGGACTGGGATGTTCGCTGTCCCTGATGGCCTGGATGTTGTCTGCTTAGTCCACAACCCCGAAAGGACTGGGGTGCCTTTAGTGCGGGCAATGGGTCTTGGTGTTGCCGGTACACCAACCCTCTGGGATAGCCTCAAAAGCGTCCAAATAGTTGAGGGTACTGTCTTACAGGGGTAGAAATGCCTAAGGAACGATCCATGGTCTGGCTTGACTTCGAATGTTTCAACTTTGTTTTGACTTTCTTGCCAAGCAGGCAAGATTTATTGAATGGCATATCCATCAAAGAGGCCTGGCCATCACAAGAGAAGCCCGTTGATCCCAACCAAGCATGATTCAGAAGCACCCCACTAGTGCTGGCTGATATGACGGTGGGAGAGGATGTGGCATAACGGCCAGAGCTGCCTACTTCGGAACTGGGGAGCCGGATTCTAGTCTCGACATCAGCTCAACATTCTGGACAATCACTTAATCTCCTCGTGCCTATGGACAGCGCCTGGATTGCCTCACAGGTGATAAATTGCACTCCACAATCTGAGCATTCCTTCGTTCTGATGAAGCAGTTGATGGCGTCCAGTCCGGAACGTATGATGTATTTGGCCACATCCGGACTATTCTAGATTGTTTGAGTAAGGCTGACTCATAATTCCTCTGGGACTGCAGGCAAAATCTCCCTAACCATGTGCCATAAAGCATGGTAATATCTCCCCAGCAATCAGCTGGCATAGACTGATCAGTTCCCTCAATGTTTCTAGTCATTTTGACAATGTGCCTTGGGGTAGTAAGGGGGATTGAATTGAATTGGGGGTGCCCACTGCTGGTGGAAGCCTAAACCACGAAACGTTTCGGTGTAGGATACTGTGTCAGGAAGTACAAGTTACCTGGTGTTTGTCTGTATCGCCTGGCAAGCTGCCTGTTCACTGGCAAAAAGGAATAAGGCTTAGACCAGATACCGATTAGGGTGTTAATCAGGGCTTCACTGAATACAAGTAAAGACTCAGGAGCAGTCTATACAGATTGCAAAACTTCTAATAATATATTAGCTTTGATTTCCATAGTTGGCAGCTGTACATCTAACACCTCTGCTGCCCATCTCATTACCACTACAAACAAGGCACTTGTTTTGGTTGATGACCCAGTGTATGTGAGAATACAACTCAGTATCCAGGGAAATATCCAAAATACTGGCCTCCTGCAAGTCCAAATACAAATTATCATCATAGTGTGGGGGATATAATCCCCATAATCTCCATTGTCATCTCCAAAGGGTGGTTGACCCTGATCAGACTCAGAACTGAAAAGTTGATGGAGGGATGGGGCATGGCTCAGAGTAAGCGGCATGGTTCTGAGTTTGAATTGGACTGGGACTAAGTGCGAATGTATGGTTTTGGGACGAGAATTCTGTCGGGCTAAAATGAATTCACCTCGGAGTCAGGATTATGGGGACAGTCTCTTCCTCTGTTACTGGCGATGTCAGCCTGGCGGTGATGTCAAGGGGGAGGCTTGGATTTTGGTACCGGATTATAGGCCGGCTCTCGTATTGGAGCTGAATCAGGGACTGGCTCAGAAGGTGCAGAGGGTGGACCCACCAGCAGTGTATGTTAATCATTTGGTGCTGAAGGGACACCAGAGGGAGGTGGAGGAGTTTCAAATATTTGCAGAATGGCATCTGTTTAAAGGCCTCAATTTATTGTAATGTCGCTGATAGTCCCGGAAACTCAGTGTGCATCTGGATCAGTTGCAGAGTTGGATCCTCAGCAGAGGGGCACAAGTGAGACTAAGAGGCACCCTAATGTCCTCACGACTTCCTGTGCTGAGTGTGATAGAACTGTGAAGAGTCCTGCTTGGTCTTCTTGTGCTGCCGCTTTGACTTACCGGAAGGCTTGAACCATACTGAAAACCTGTTGTGGGAACAGGTACACACCCTCATCTGGGTGGGAGTGGGATTTCCATGACTTGCTTTGGCGTTCTGCAACATACAGCGCTACTTCACATTCCTGGATCGCCTTTGCATTTATAATGGCACTATCCTTGGAAGACATGGAGTTGTGCCCCAAACCCAAATACCGTAAGCAAACCTTGTGGGCCCAGTACCATACAACTGTTTGTGACAGTCCCTTCAAAGCTTAAACCCTGTAGTTTCAGGAGAGGACATAGTTTGAACACTGGAGAAAAAGTAAAATTTTCTATAAAAACTCATCAACTGACAAGAACAAGCATATGCAATGCAATAGGTCACACATTTGCGAGCATTTGAGCTACTGGCATTGTAAAATGAAAACCCTTTTATCTATGTGTTGGTTTTGAAAACAGATAAATAAAAGGCATTGTCATTTGCAATGCCAATAGCTTAAAATTTCGCAAATGCGAGACCTATTGCATTGCAAATGCTAGTTAGTGCTCAAACCTGGAAGTCGCATCAAGAATGGCCAGAGGTGGGGCACATCTGTTTCGCATAAGCAGTTAGGGCGGCAGAGACGACTGCTGGGGCTACAACGGTTTGTTTCAGATCCTGGGGATACAGAATGTGTTCAAAATCCTTGAGTTTCTGAAGAAGGAATCCTGCACAGTCACAGCTCGATGGTCCCTTTGAGGATTAGGCTGTCTCCAAGTAGGAAATCCAGGGAAGTATTTTCTACATATGAAAAGTGTCCCTTATCTGTGTGCAAGTATCCCCCTTTTTATCTGTATTTGCAATGGCTGAGTGATCAAATGCAGTTGGGTCACTTGCCATAGTGAAGTGTGTTCAGCATGGCCCGCAGCAAATGCCTGACAGGTATCAACTAACCAACCAAACAGCATGAGCACTATCTCACAGCCTACCAGCCAGAGGCTCATCTGCAACCTGGAAACCCAAACGGTTCTCTTTCAGCAGCAGGGGGTCACTCCCAGATATAGGATTGGGTGGGCAAACCAACTCAAACGACATTTGGATCTGACTTTTTTAAAGTATTTATAGTGCATTAAGAGTATTGCTTAGACATTTCTTGCTCATCAGTTCGCTTTAGGAGTAGTTGCCATTAGCACAAGATGCGAAGGTATCATGTTAGAACCAAGGACATTTTAACGCATCTAGAACGGCGCCATGTTTGATGCAATGGAGTTTCTTACAGCTAGCTAGGCATCCTGTCAAACTGCTCTTTAATGGAGTGTTTTCTCCTTTATCGATTCTTGCAGATGGGTCTTAAAAAAATAAAGCAACCTGAAAGTGTAAGGAGAGAAGCAAAACAAGTTGTAACATGTCTGCCGCTGAAGTCATTATACAGCCTGCATAATTCTAGAATCATCGTTTTATCCTCCGAGGTCGATAATGCGATATGTTGAGTTGGGTAAAACAAACACCCGTAATTCAGTGTCAATAGGCGCATTCATTTGCCTGAGCATTGTGTACATTTCTAATCCATAGTTAACTTTTGCATTAGTTATTAATAGGACCTCGATTTCGATGCGGTCAACATGACGACTGGTCACCGGCAGGCCCAATTTAATAGAGTATTTTCTGCCCCAAACAATAAATAAGTAGCTTAACAGACACCAGAGAGGTGACGCCATGCGCGTGCACATCGCCTGTCCGTGCAAGCACATGGTTTGTCTCCCTTCGCACACCAAACCGACAACAATAGTCTCGCCAAGGCGAAGCAGCGCATGCACTGCGTTCGCTAGGCGAAATCTAAAAACTTGGGAGTGAGCTATGGATCCGGTACGAAGATGCAGAAAGAAAAGAACGGAGGTCAACGCGCAGGGGTGGTGTTTATATTGTGCTCCATCTTCACTTTCAGGGCTGAATAAAGTCAAAGTGGAGCTGAATGGGGCAACATAAAGACACTTGGAAGCAATGCTGTTTAAATCTTCTCAATGCATTTTGGCCCCTGGTGATATTCTAAAGGTGAGTAATTTGCAGTTAGACATATCAATCAGAAACAACAAGCCTATCTGTACATCATGTCAAGCATTGATGAGGTTCTTATTGCAATACCCAATATCAGAGCTGACATAGCAGATTCAAATCTCAAAGTAAATTAAATATGAAGTGCATATAGATCCTCAAGAAAATTGACCTTCTGGGGAGAAAGAAGAGGTAAGTCACTCACAGATGTCACTAAGGCTAGCAATAAGAGTTGGTTACAATACAATAAAAAAAAACACAGGGCTTTACCTTTAAGCCAACTTGTACCTCAAATGAAATGAATGAAACCACATATCATTTTTTTCAAGATGGTGGAGGACATATTACACACAGGGCTGGCTCGATGCACCCTCATGCACTGGGAGCCTGTGCCTGCCCTCCACCCAGCTGTCTAGGACAGCTCGGGTTGGAGAGGGTTGAATTGCACATGTTGGTCTGGCTGTCGCAATACAGTCATCCAAACCAGCACGCGTAATTCAAACTGAAGTTGCCACCACTCCTTCCTGCCAATCATCACCAATTGCCCATTGGCCCCCTTCCCGCCCTCACACTTGGCTCGGGCTGCGAAGTTAAAAAATAAAATGGTAATAAAATCAAGCAATTACCATTTTATTTTTTAGTCTTTCTGTGTTCGTAGCGTGTGGGGTGGGGGGTGATGACGCTCCTCTGCCTTTATGGAGGAACTACCGCTGGGGGAACTTGAAAATCGAGCATGCTTGATTCGGGAGAAGATGAAAGAACATTTTGTTAGTTGAAACCCTAGGTGGAGACTGGCTTGCCACCCTATAATATATTAATTTAACAGCTTGGCATTATTTGGCTTTTGTCTACTTAAGGGTAAGAGGGCAATCGATCACACTAATGGTGATACCTTGCTAGGAAGATATATTGCAGATCCCTTTTCCGCACAATGCATTTTGTGGCAGCCAGGGTTGTGAAGGTGGACAGTGCACATACGACAAAATGTTAATATAGGTAGGAGACAGAAATGTTCTCTGCCTTTGGGTCTTCAAAATTTGGATATTCCTGAGTCAACTGCTTTACCATAAAATGCTTTTCTTTGGGCATTCTCAATTGATTTATATATGAGTGCGGGAACTTGACTGTGGCAGGTTGTAGGTATGTGCCTCCCTCACTCAAATATGATTTTCTACAGAGTCTCAACTCTCCTCCCCCTCCATGAGCTATGACCATATACGGGAATTGTTTTTATAAGGTGCACTGCAGGCCGCGGACACTATTATTCCCCCTTATCTATTGGGTGCAAGAACCATATTCCTCCACCATTGGGGCTAATGCGAGCCAATAAAAAATGAAGACATGGGTGTCTACAAACCAATTTAGTATTCTGGAGGTTCTACCTACTAACTGTTCTTTGCATGTCAATATCTCCTGGAAGTAGTCACATTTTTATATGCTTCTTCTGAAAATCGAAGGAGATGTATACAAATAAGTCCAAATATCCGAGGACAGAATGATTTACTATTCAAACTCTGGTCCTTAAAGTTCTGAGAAAAGTATATTTTTAGGTCTCGCTATGCGATGCGCATGCGCATCGAGCTTGCGAGGATATAGGGCTTTAACCAGAGTTAAACTAACTGGGCGATTTGGTGCTGTGCCTGTGGCTTTTAGGTCAATGCGCAAGCGCATTGACCTAAAATGCGCGTGCACAGCACCAAATCGCCAGCCATCTGTTCCCCAGCTTGGATCTCCTGGCTGCTCCTCCCCTAATTATCCACACATCAAAGGCTGCTCCCGCCCCCTGCTTCACACTTCAAACGAATGCTACCGAGAGCATTTCCCGCCCGGCCGCTTTTAATTTCATTTCGCAAGCAGTTCCCCCTCCTCCCTCTCCTCCCTCTCCTGACTTTCTCCTGCCTGCCACACCAATCCAAACTGAGGCGCTGCTGCTCCAGTATTACTCCCACTCATCTATGATTAGGAATAAAAGACGGTCGGTTAAAAACAGTTTCAAGATAAAAATTGTTTCCCATTACTTTTGCAGAATGTTCTGCATTTCCTTAACCGCCTCCAACTCTCCGACTTTCACATGCACATACCACTTTGCTGATACTGACCGAGACATGCGCTTTATAAGCAGGAAATAGAATTCTACAGGAAACAATACTACCGAAGACCATTCGAGGGTGTGAGCTCAATGCCACCGAAGAGTACGTACAATTATTATACTTAAAGTTCAGTCAACTACCCTTGATGCACGGACAACCTTTGAAGAAAGTGAAAAGCATGTACCCTCACCCTCACTCACCCTCAACCCCTCACCCTCACTCACCCTCAACCCCTCGAATGCTACCGAGAGCATTTCCCGCCCGGCCGCTTTTAATTTCATTTCGCAAGCAGTTCCCCCTCCTCCCTCTCCTGACTTTCTCCTGCCTGCCACACCAATCCAAACTGAGGCGCTGCTGCTCCAGTCCCTGTATTACTCCCACTCATCTATGATTAGGAATAAAAGACTGTCGGTTAAAAACAGTTTCAAGATAAAAATGGTTTCCCATTACTTTTGCAGAATGTTCTGCATTTCCTTAACCGCCTCCAACTCTCCGACTTTCACATGCACATACCACTTTGCTGATACTGACCG
Source organism: Lissotriton vulgaris (assembly GCF_964263255.1). NCBI lineage: Eukaryota > Metazoa > Chordata > Amphibia > Caudata > Salamandridae > Lissotriton > Lissotriton vulgaris. The sequence continues at coordinate 712,628,996 of NC_141694.1, forward strand.
AGACATGCGCTTTATAAGCAGGAAATAGAATTCTACAGGAAACAATACTACCGAAGACCATTCGAGGGTGTGAGCTCAATGCCACCGAAGAGTACGTACAATTATTATACTTAAAGTTCAGTCAACTACCCTTGATGCACGGACAACCTTTGAAGAAAGTGAAAAGCATGTACCCTCACCCTCACTCACCCTCAACCCCTCACCCTCAACCCCTCACCCTCAACCCCTCACCCTCACTCACCCTCAACCCCTCACCCTCACTCACCCTCAACCCCTCACCCTCAACCCCTCACCCTCACTCACCCTCAACCCCTCACCCTCAACCCCTCACCCTCACTCACCCTCAACCCCTCACCCTCACTCACCCTCAACCCCTCACCCTCACTCACCCTCACTCACCCTCACTCTCCCTCAACCCCTCACTCACCCTCAACCCCTCACCCTCACTCACCCTCACTCACCCTCAACCCCTCACTCACCCTCAACCCCTCACCCTCACTCACCCTCAACCCCTCACCCTCACCCTCACTCACCCTCAACCTCACCCTCACTCACCCTCAACCCCTCACCCTCACTCACCCTCAACCCCTCACCCTCACTCACCCTCAACCCCTCACCCTCACTCACCCTCACCCTCAACCCCTCACCCTCAACCCCTCACCCCCTCACCCTCACTCACCCTCAACCCCTCACCCTCACTCACCCTCAACCCCTCACTCTCACTCACCCTCAACCCCTCACCCTCACTCACCCACAACCCCTCACCCTCAACCCCTCACTCACCCTCAACCCCTCACCCTCACTCACCCTCAACCCCTCACCCTCACCCCCTCAACCTCAAACCCTCACCCTCACTCACCCTCAACCCCTCACCCTCACTCACCCTCACTCACCCTCAACCCCTCACCCTCACCCTCAACCACTCACTCACCCTCAACCCCTCACCCTCACTCACCCTCAACCCCTCACTCACCCTCACTCTCACTCATCCTCAACCCCTCACTCACCCTCACTCTCACTCATCCTCAACCCCTCACCCTCACCCCCTCACCCTCAACCCCTCACCCTCACTCACCCTCAACCCCTCACCCTCAACCCCTCACCCTCAACCCCTCACCCTCACTCACCCTCAACCCCTCACCCTCACTCACCCTCACCCCCTCACCCTCACTCACACTCACCCTCAACCCCTCACCCTCAACCCCTCACCCTCACTCACCCTCAACCCCTCACCCTCAACCACCCTCACTCTCACTCATCCTCACTCACCCTCAACCCCTCACTCATCCTCACTCACCCTCAACCCCTCACCCTCACTCACCCTCACCCACCCTCAACCCCTCACCCTAACTCACCCTCACCCTCACTCACCCTCAACCCCTCACCCTCAACCCCTCACCCTCACTCACCCTCACCCTCACCCTCACTCACCCTCAACCCCTCACCCTCACTCACCCTCAACCCCTCACCCTCAACCACCCTCACTCTCACTCCTCCTCACTCACCCTCAACCCCTCACGCTCACTCACCCTCACCCACCCTCAACCCCTCACCCTAACTCACCCTCAACCCCTCACCCTCACTCACCCTCAACCCCTCACTCACCCTCACTCACCCTCCCTCACCCTCAAACCCTCACCCTCAACCCCTCACTCACCCTCGCCCTCACTCACCCTCAACCCCTCACCCTCAACCCCTCACCCTCAACCCCTCACCCTCACCCTCACTCACCCTCAACCCCTCACTCACCCTCAACCCCTCACCCTCACTCACCCTCAACCCCTCACCCTCACTCACGCTCAACCCCTCACCCTCACTCACCCTCAACCCCACTCACCCTCAACCCCTCACCCTCACTCACCCTCAACCCCTCACTCTCACTCACCCTCAACCCCTCACCCTCACTCACCCTCAACCCCTCACCATCACCCACCCTCAACCCTCACTCACCCTCAACCCCTCACCCTCACTCCCTCACCCTCACTCACCCTCAACCCCTCACCCTCACCCTCACTCACCCTCACTCCCCCTCACCCTCACTCACCCTCAACCCTCACTCACCCTCAACCCCTCACCCTCACTCACCCTCAACCCCTCACCCTCACTCACCCTCACCCACCCCTCACCCTAACTCACCCTCACCCTCACTCACCCTCAACCCCTCACCCTCACTCACCCTCACTCACCCTCCCTCACCCTCAACCCCTCACCCTCACTCACCCTCAACCCCTCACTCACCCTCAACCCCTCACCCTCACTCACCCTCAACCCCTCACTCACCCTCGCCCTCACTCACCCTCAACCCCTCACCCCCTCACCCTCACTCACCCTCAACCCCTCACCCTCACTCACCCTCAACCCCTCACTCACCCTCACCCTCAACCCCTCACCCTCACTCACCCTCACTCACCCTCAACCCCTCACTCACCCTCACCCTCAACCCCTCACCCTCACTCACCCTCACTCACCCTCAACCCCTCACCCTCACTCACCCTCAACCCCACTCACCCTCACTCACCCTCAACCCCTCACTCTCACTCACCCTCAACCCCTCACCCTCACTCACCCTCAACCCTCACTCACCCTCAACCCCTCACCCTCACTCACCCTCAACCCCTCACCCTCAACCCCTCACTCACCCTCAACCCCTCACCCTCACTCACCCTCAACCCCTCACCCTCACTCACCCTCACCCTCACTCACCCTCAACCCCTCACCCTCACTCACCCTCACCCTCACTCACCCTCACTCACCCTCAACCCCTCACCCTCACTCACCCTCAACCCCTCACCCTTACTCACCCTCACCACCACTCACCCTCACCCTCAACCCCTCACCCTCACTCACCCTCAACCCCTCACTCACCCTCACTCTCACTCATCCTCAACCCCTCACTCACCCTCACTCTCACTCATCCTCACTCACCCTCACCCCCTCACCCTCACCCCCTCACCCTCACTCACCCTCAACCCCTCACCCTCACTCACCCTCAACCCCTCACCCTCAACCCCTCACTCACCCTCACCCTCACTCACCCTCAACCCCTCACCCTCACTCACCCTCAACCCCTCACCCTCACTCACCCTCAACCCCTCACCCTCACTCACCCTCACTCTCACTCACCCTCAACCCCTCACCCTCACTCACCCTCAACCCCTCACCCTCAACCACCCTCACTCTCACTCATCCTCACTCACCCTCAACCCCTCACCCTCACCCTCACTCACCCTCACCCACCCTCAACCCCTCACCCTCACTCACCCTCAACCCCTCACCCTCACTCACCCTCAACCCCTCACTCACCCTCACTCACACTCACCCTCACTCACCCTCACGCACCCTCAACCCCTCACCCTCACTCACCCTCACCCTCAACCCCACTCACCCTCAACCCCTCACCCTCAACCACCCTCACTCTCACTCATCCTCACTCACCCTCACCCTCACCCACCCTCAACCCCTCACCCTAACTCACCCTCAACCCCTCACCCTCACTCACCCTCAACCCCTCACCCCCTCACTCACCCTCACCCTCACTCACCCTCACCCTCACCCTCAACCCCTCATCCTCACTCACCCTCAACCCCTCACTCACCCTCAACCCCTCACCCTCACTCACCCTCAACCCCTCACCCTCAATCCCTCACCCTCACTCACCCTCAACCCCTCACCCTCACTCACCCTCAACCCCTAACCCTGAACCCCTCACCCTCACCCACCCTCACTCACCCTCAACCTCTCACCCTCACTCACCCTCAACCCCTCACCCTCAACCCCTCACCCTCAACCTCACTCACCCTCACCCTCACTCACCCTCACTCGCCCTCACTCACCCTCACCCTCAACCCCTCACTCACCCTCACTCTCACTCACCCTCACTCATCCTCACTCACCCTCACCCTCACTCACCCTCACTCACCCTCAACCCCTCACCCTCACTCACCCTCAACCCCTCACCCTCACTCACCCTCAACCCCTCACTCACCCTCAACCCCTCACCCTCAACCCCTCACCCTCAACCCCTCACCCTCACTCACCCTCACAACACATATTGTGTTACAATAGGTGTCACGAAAGATAAAACTATTGGCATTGTAAATAACAAAGCTATTAATTCGCTATTTTCAAAACAAGCACATAAATAAAAAATGTGTCCTTTACAATACCAATAGCTCAAACTTTCCTAATGCGAGACCTATTGCATTGCTGTGCTTCTCTCCCCTGCTGCACTCTCCTGCTCTCTAGAGATGTGGCCTAACGACCAGAGCTGCCATCTAAGTCACGTAAATACAAAACATGTTGCATTCCAAATGCTATAGGTGTCACATTCACGAAAGTTATAACTATTGGCATTGTAAATGACAAAGCCATCAATTTAGCAATTTTAAAAACCAACAAATAAATAAAATATGTCATTTACAAGACCAATAACTCCAACTTTTCTAATGCGAGACCTATTGCATTTCCAATGCTTGTTAGGTGTCTTACCATAGCCTTGGCAAACAGGGAGAGTAAAAAGGAACACACATGTATATCAGTGCCTTTTTGTGTAATTCATTCACATGCTCAGTAGTAGCAGAGTGAGGGCATAGCAAGAGGGGTAGCTTCAACATAAGTACCACTGGGCCAAGAAAGGCTGATTATGATTAGTCCTGCTGCCCTGCTCCTCCCTCTATACGGTGGTCAACATGATCTGTAAAAGGAAATGAACTCACACACTTCTGAAGAACATTTCTGTGGGGCTTTAAGAGGGATTTAAAAAGTGTCGGGGAATCTAAAAGGGGCGTGGCCTAACAAGCATAAATAGGATTCCTTTCACAGAGGTGTAGCATTTAAAATTAAGAGTCTGGTTTAAAGAACCCACCTCAACAATCTGCATTCATTTTCATGAATCGGGCCCAAATTTGTCAATAACAAAAGCACAACTTCCGAGATAAACAAACCAGCATATGCACACACAAATTATATTGTAGAACACAAAGTTACACAATGATTACCTTTTAATTCAGAAAAATCTAAACAGTGCATTATTTTAAAATATAAACTCATTTTTATTGCTTTGAATAAGGCTACTTTATGGTACTAATTTTGGAATGCAGTGTAGATATTCAAGATACTGGGTGGGTTTTATAAAGTTGTTGCTTTGGTGTGTAGTCTGTGAGGAGACCGCCTAGATCGCCTTCCAGCAGGATTTCTGGAAACTGCACTTGCTGTTCGAGCCACTTGGCTGCCGCCAGAAGCTGCTGCTCGCGGAATGCGCGGCCAATAAATTGAAGCCCCAGCGGTAAGCCTCTGTCTGAAAGAGCAGCTGGTACAGTCACGGCTGGTAATCCTGGAAATCAAAAACAAAACCAATGTCACGAAGTGGAAGCAGCGAACAGCCCGTCTGCGGGCGGATTGGAGTGGACATTTTAATCAATAGCCTAACAGGGTCGATAAAAAGCAGAAGCACATATAAACCACTCAGTTTGTGGAGAGGCTCGACTTGTATACCAGGGTATCCTATTTTAAAATCTCTGACCCAGAATCTGTAACATTGACAACAAACCTCAGAAACTAAGACATCTTTAATGAATGCAAATGCACAGTCCCCTTAAGTGTGCTGATGACGGCTGGGGTTCGTCATGGCCCGCCCCTGTTCGTGCTGTTTACAGCACACCAGGGGAATCGCGGCCGCATCGAAGGGGTTAAGAAGCTCAGGCAAATTGTTGTTGTGACTTACCTTTCTTTGGGACATGCACAGTTTGTTTTTGCCTGGTCCCACTGTAAATGGAATATGTTTCTGTCTTTTTTATTAATCTTTAGTATTTACAATCTTTTCTACTATTCTAGATGAAACGTGGTCAACACAGGGACGAAGAGGATAACCTCTCCGCATTTAATTAAATTCCATTTAATGCTAATTTTTCTTATCTGGATATCCTATGATTCCGGCCTTTCTGGACCTAAATTGGGCATGTCTCGTCTAATTTCTTAGCAAATGCGTTCAGACGTCATTTGACATTTGAGTGCTAGGCTTCCAACTCCCAGAACAAGAATTGGCAAAGTCAATTGGTCTGGCTTGCATTCTGAATCCTGACAAAAACATAGAAAAAAGCAGGTGCGGAAACCCCCCCCCAAATAAAAGCATATTTTCTGCATATAATGCACTTAGAGTTAAACAATATACAGTGAGATGATTGTGTGCTTTTGAGAAGTAAAATGGTCTGTCATACATTCCAATGAAAGCACGCCATTGGAGGTGGAACGATATGCCAAACAGTCAAAAGCATCCGATGAGGGGGGTGGGGGAGCCAGGAGAGGGGGTAAAGAACATAAAAACATATCTCCTCACTGCATCTCGCCGCTCTCTCCGTCGTCTCCAAAACAGAGCACACAGGAAGCACCCAGGCTCCCCTGAGCCAATCACAATGCAGCATTGTAATTGGCGTGAGTGCAGTAGTTCGCCGCTCAGCCAGGGAATGGGGGCCTGGGCATGTTCTCCACCCAGGCTACAATGCCACCTAGGTGCCGAAAATGCAAAGTGCACATGAGTGCAAAGCATTCATGCGCACTTTAGGGAGTGAAAATCACTCCTTCCCTGCTCTGTCAGCCGATCAGCCCTGCACCGTCCCGCCCGCAAAGCTACCGCAACAATGAAAAGATAAAATGATAATAGCTTAGCTCTATTATAATTTTATTTTTCCTTTGGTGACACTGCTTAAAAGCAGTGGGGCGACGCTCCTCCGCCGTAGCGCCTCCGCTTTAGCGCCTTCGAAATTGTGAGCCTCCACTGAAGAGAGAATTATTCCCCCGTGCAGAAACAAAACTGGTTATCTGTGTATTTTAAAGAATTGTTAACTATAGGTTTACATCAACCGCGCTGAAAACCCAGACCCAAAAACGTCTTGGGAGCCACTGTTTCCAAATTACCTGGCCTCTGATAATCTTGGATTATGTATGAAAACTGTTTTGCTGCAAAAGAGATTGCCTCAGCAAGAGATGCACAAAAAAATCCCAGATATTTTCGGAAAGCATTGGAATATATAAGAATTGCAAAATGTTTCAACCATCAGTGATTACAATTTTAAAATCTGTGAAACTCAGAAACTAGAGGTTTGTTCAGGTTAACTCATCGCAAATTCCATGAAAGGCACACGTGCTCTTCACTAACACATGGTGGATGTGGTAGGGAAAGCAACACTCAAGGTCACAGATAAAGCGCGACAAACTTTAGACCTTGAGGAAAAGGAAGGTGCAACAGAATGACATCGTTCATTATATAGTATGGTTAGCTTGATCGTGGACTCGGGCCTGTTGAAATCATACAATTTCTTTTCTGGTTTTATTTTACCATCCTTCCACTAAGCTCCAAGGGCAAACCATCCTCCTTTTCAAGGGACAGAACCCGAAAAACACACCATGAGCTTCGAGGAACACCACAACACGACCCACCACTGTTCTGAGCAGTAGTGGTTAGTGACATTTGAAAGTGGTGGAGTGTAAAAGTGCAGGATGTGTGCCCTGTAACAAGCGAGCGAGCCTGACTGTCATAAGGTGAGTCGGGGGAGAGGGGGGCGTGTTACTCGCGCCTGGGAAATTTTTGAAATAAGAATGGGCAAATGGTGCATTTTCAAGCAAATTTGAGACAGCAAAAAGGTCAATAAAGCATATTATGACATCAATAAAGAAATTTCATATGATAATGACGCAGGTAGCTGCTTATACAATATAACTAGAGAACTTCAATTCACAACCTCCAAACACAACTTACCAGTAAGCACAGTATTTTGATTTCGTTTTGCCATCTCAATGTTTTGACAACTGTGTACCTCCTTCACACACAATTGCACAGAATCCCAATTGCTACTGGAATAAGTGATCATTGCTCTGTTTGTTCAGCAAAGATGCCAAGGATTGGATGACCTAGTATAGGTATTCTGAACACCTTTTTGACCCACTGACAGGCACTGTGAGAAATTCTCACTGCCTTCAGCCTTTGCTCCAGAGCTCTCAATGGTGGCCCATTAAAAACGCCTGAAGGCGACTCGGTTAAAAGTATGCTCTGTACAAAAGTAGTATGCTACACAAGAAAAAACAGAAATACAACATCCTGGAAATAGTGACCAATCCTAAATACAAGATAAAGGAAAACATGTGAACTATAAACAGGAATTAAATCGCTGACATGAAATACCTTTAAGTTTTATACATTCATTGTTCAGAAATCGATCAGTGTTATTTGCCATTTGTGGATGAGTGGATGCATGCAGGTATATATATATGTATGTATGACTGATGTGGATGGGTGGATGGGTGGGTGGGTGAGTGAGTGAGTGGATGAATGTGTTTGAGGAAGATGGATGGATAAATGAATGGTCAAATGTGTGGATGTGTGAATGAATGGATGTGCGGGTTATGGATGGATGAGGTTGTGGGGTGAATAGACAGGTGCTTTCTGGGCTTACCTGCTATTCGTGAGGAGCCAGACTTGTGCTGTGTGTTTTCCTGCTTCCAGCCACCTACATCAACTGTTCGCGACACCCGCTTCGCGGGTGTCGCTCACCGCCTCTTTTGCCCCGTCCTCCCTGGTGTGAGCGGATCCACAGTCCGTGGTGAGTAACGCGCTCCCAGGTTGAGGATTATAACAACAGTTTGTGCGTGGAGCCTACCGAGGGACTGCGAGGTCCAGCAGCCTCAGCTGCACACAGCTGCTGCCTCTTCCCCCGGCGGCCACGCCCCCAGCCTTCCCCTTCATTACTGGCTTCAGTTCTACCACGACGCGGGACGCGCGCGGGGCGACTACCGGGGCGAAGACCGGGCAAAGAGCGGGCCGTTTAAGGCCGTTCAAGGACGGCAGAGGACGGCCCTGGCCCAGAACTCTTGTGTCTTCGCCCCTGTCAACTATAACGTCTATAAATGTCGACCATACGCAACAGAACTCGAAGTTGCGCGAAAAAAGCTACGGCGGTAGCCCAGGTGACTGGACCTATTGATCTTTTTATTTCACGCGTGCACGAGACTATTGACCAAAGTATTGTATTACTGGAAAAAAGAGTCTCTATGGACCTTGCAAATGCTAGGCGCTCATCCTTGGGCCCTTTGGCAAAGGTTAAATCTCCTGCGGTGCAGACTATGAATAATTGCTCCTTACCCGTAACTATGCCTACTAACAGTGTTCCGACTGTACCGAATACTGTTGATCTATCGGTTGCCCCATCAGACTCGGATCCGTCCTTTGAAGACCTGGAGGTTACACCAGATCTAGAAACCTGCCAGTCACCTGACAAAGGGGAGCCGAGTCTGAGTGGGTCTAATGATGCGGTAACAGTCCCTGTACCCACTGTTCTCCGGAGAAGGGCTCCTAACCCGCCTAAGGTTACATCGAAGGGCAAAAGTAAAGCAAAAGCACCAGTTAGGAATCACAATTTGATTTCCCCCACTCCACAAATGACTTCAGGTATTCCGTGCTGGGTACAAAACATGGTTACTGATTTAAAACTAGACCTTGAAGCCACTTTAGCAGCACAAATCAAACCTTTAATTTCTAAAGTGGATAGGCTTACTTCCTTAATACACTCCAAATGGCCACAAAAAAAGCAGGGACAAGGGCATGTTCAGTTACAAGGGACCACAGAATTAGCCCCCGAATGTTTAACGAACATTCAGTCCCCCAAAGACGTACCAACTAAGGTTCAAGGTATTGCAGCCCCTGGGCACCCGGTTATATCCCTTGAATCGCAAACAGTGAACAACTCGGTCCAACCAATAACTGTATCGATTCCAAAGGAGAATGTCCCTGTTCTGGCGAACCAACACCCAGTTGTTGATAATATTGCCACCACAACCATTCAAGCTAAAGAAGTAGCAGGGAAACCTAATCCAACCTCTGTACAAAATAAACCTGAAGGGCCTAAGCCAAAGCAGGCACGTTTCAGGTCTATTAATTTACCACCAGAGGTTTCTCCTTTTGTTGTCGTGTTGACAGCAGTTCCCCCATTGAAAGAGGGAGTAAAAGAAACGTTTACCGAGCTTAGAAATAAATGTGCTCAATGGCTCCATCTACATAAACCACTACCTAATAACATGAACGGTGAAATTCTTACCGTGCGTAGAGGGGATTGGGTGGGCAGAAGTAAGAAATCAATAGTAGGGGACGTAATAACTGTTAATTTTAGGGATGTAGGGGCAGCAAGCTATGTATGTAATGCACCCAATAGTGGTCCTGCGACCCAAATTAAACCACTTCCTTTGTCGTATTTTTTACCAAAGCCTGCACGACCTAACCCTCCCTGTTCCACTTTTCAAAGTAACAGTGGACCGGGGTTTTTTCCACAGCAAGCCGTTAAACCTTGGCTGCAACCACCTTATCCGCCCCCTTTTTTCCCACATTATGTTAATTTACAGCAGCAACTACCAAATGCCTCACCTTTTCCTATGCATCAAGTCAAAGCCCACTGGCAACACCCTTTTCATTTTCCGCCACCTGTACCTCAGTCTGCTTACCAATGGCAGCAATCTTTTCAGCCACCACAATTAGACAAACACCCGTGGCAACAAACGTGGCAGGACCCGCCCCACTCCCAAGACCCCTTGTCTGCACAATTCGCCCACCCAAACAGATACGCCGTGCTAGATGAGGTAGACTGACTTAGCCCTCTAGAAGCACTGGATCTAAATATCCCTAAGTCCATTCTTGATAAGGAGTGTTCCTCTTCCTCTGTCAAGCCTCCTGCTGTACCTCACGAATCTACTATATTGTCACTACCAATACCTACCCAGTACATAGATAACCAGGATAGCTCTGATATATGTATAACTACTGCCAGCCCGAGCCAAAGTTCAGTTACCACCTTTCGGGAAGAGGGTCCTGCCTTTCTACCACCAGCAAATCAGTCGGAGCTATCTGTTGTTGGTAATCCCGGTAAACCAGCAGGAATTTCTCTTATTTCTTGGAACATCGCTGGTCTTGCCGGCAAACTAGGTACACCCTTTTGGACCAGCTTCCTGGGTGAGGGATTTGACCTAATCCTACTTCAGGAAACTTGGCGTCCTGACCCTATTAACATAGAAGGGTATGTATCCTTCTGTCTTAGAGCAACCAAATCTAGCTCGGGAAGGGCTAAGGGGGGACTTTTATTGTTAGTGTCAACCAAGCTGTGTGACTGTACGGTCAAATATAGTACGACCGTGGGGACATACAGTCAAGTTATTAGGATGGAGTGTAGGAAGAATATTGATTTAGTCATTGTTAATTTCTATAATAATATTTTTGATACCACAAGGGGGGATATTTTACCGCCTTTAGAAAGGGAAATCATTAAGGCTCTGGACATCTCGAAAAGAAAGGCTGAGGTGGTTTGGGCTGGTGATTTTAACTTGCAGCCCTGCCATTTGTCCAATGGGAACATTTGTGGCTTCGATACAGCATTAAAAAGCCATTGGGGAGACCAGGGGGGGAGGGAGGACTCTCCCCACTTCAAACACTTCCAACACTGCAGTTATGGTTCCACTATAAATAATATGCTAGTCACGCTAGACATGACCCTGTTAAACTGCAATGTCAATAATCGGGCAATTACATGCCCTACATTTACAGGCAGAGGTGCAGGTTCATTCATAGATCATATTTTGCTGTCTAGCAGTGGAGACTACACGGATTTGTATGTGAATGAAGAAAGTCTCAGTGACCACAATAGCTTACGGGTTACCCTCTTGGGGCATGGTACTTCATTAGTTCCGGGTGGTAAATGTACAAATGATATAGTACCTACTAGACCTAAGGGCTTAAGGGTCAAATGGACTGGTCTAAACTCCAAAGTCAAACAGAAGGAGGTTGTTACTCTCTGTAAGAACCAAATCAGTTATTGTTTGGATGATGACAGTGACTCTGGCTGCTTAATAGATTATTTTGTATCCATGAATAGTATTATTGATGGTATTTTTACTAAGATCCCGTCAGCTAAGGGCGGTCCAAAGCAGGGGTGGTTTGATAAAACATGTATAGTCACCCTCCGCGACCTAAAGTATGCGTTAGGCACTAGACCACGTGATAAGACGGAGATACAATACCTCAGGGCTTGTTATAAAACAGCCATTGGTAATAGGAAGAAGGTATTACAGTCTGAGGCATGGGACAAGCTGAGGGAGGCTGCTGAGACTAAAAACAGTAAACTTTATTGGGAAACAATTAATAGCCCGTTTCTCAATAAAGAAAATGTTCCAGAATTGACCTCTCACGTGGCATGTAGCGACTGGGTTACCCATTTTTCTAAAATATTTAATCCAGAAAGGTCAACCTCTGAGTTATCTCCACCAGATCTAAGCCCATGGTTGCCCCTTTCGATGGACAGAACACTAGATGAATGCCAGGAAGCTATCTCTTTAAGTAAAGGAAGCAAGGCCCCTGGCCCTGATGGGGTTCCGCTGGATTTATACAAAGACGAAATAGCGTTATGGGCTCCCATTTTGACGCGGGTTTTTAATTGTGCAGCCGAAAGTGAATTTCCTTCTACTTGGGGTCAATCGATTATCATTCCTCTGCATAAGAAAGGTGACAAGTCAGAGGCCTCTAATTATCGTCCAATTTCATTATTGGACGCCTCTGTAAAGGTGATGAGTAGGATTTTGCTGAAGAGGCTGGAAGACTGGGCAACTGATTTTAACATTTTAACTAGAGTCCAATATGGCTTTCGCAAAGGCCTGGGTACACTGGACCAATGCGTAAATCTGGACCTTTTAATCAGTAAATATACTGTGGCTAAAAATGGTAACCTCTTTTTATGTTTTGCTGATCTGAGCAGCGCATTTGATTTAGTTAACCATAATATTCTCTGGGAGGTTCTGCTTGATGCAGGGGCACCAAGGGAAATAGTAAATTTTTTAGCTAGATTGTATGAAAAACTCTCATGTAAAGTCCGCTATGGCACCCTTGGTGAATGTACCCCGTTTTTTAGAGTGTCTCGGGGCATACGTCAGGGTTGTGTTTTAGCCCCGCTTTTATTTTCCCTTTTCATTAATGGTGTTGACCGATCCCTGTCTGACATCCCAGCAGATGCCCCTTTGATTGATGGTAAACCTGTTCCGCTGTTACTTTATGCGGATGACGCTGTTCTTTTATCTCGAACACAGTTGGGCCTTCAGCGCCTAATTGATAATTTCATGCTATTCATTCAAGCTAGGCGGCTTCGTGTGAATAAAACTAAGACATACGTAATGTCATGTGGTCAGGCAGCCAAGCAGGTTAAGCATACCTTCTTCCTTGACAAGGAAAAGCTAAATTCTGTTAAATCCTTTTGTTATCTGGGAATAACATATAATAATAGTGGGTCTTGGAACGCGGAATTTGATGCCGTAAAGATAAAAATGCTACGGTCCACTAGTAGCATATTTCGTTTTGCCTCCAAACTCGGCTCACGAAGTATCTTTGATATGGTGAACATATACAATGTATGTTGTGTTTCCTCTGCTCTGTATGGGGCAGGGGTATGGGGTCACTGTGAGGGTATTTCCCTGCAGAGGGAGGAAAACAAGTTCTTAAGGAGGCTGTTATGTGTTCCCCCTTCTGCCTCCACCCAGTTGATCCATGAAGAAGTTGGGATCGAGTATATTTCTGACTTAGCAGCAGTTCGGCCACTCTTATTGTGGCGTTCTATTTGGGCTAAGCCAGAGACTCGATTCACCAAGGACATTATCCTTGATTGTATAGGTCTGGATCACTCCTCACATGTACTGTGGTTAAGATACATACATCGTTGGTATCTACTTCTTTTTAACATTGATGTGTTCCGTGAGCCCGAAAAGGTTGTCTCCATTTCAAAAAAAGAAATTAAGATTACGTTCCTTAATTTTCGAAAGGCCGAACGAGACAAAGCCGTTAGCAATCTTGTTACTATGAAATTTTATAAAGACCTAAATCTAGCACCCGGATTACAACCCTATCTTGTATTTGTGACTCGCCCTTCTCACCAGTATGTCCTAACACGGGTTAGATTGGGCACTGTGCACCACTTGGTTGCCTTTCCAAACACGAAAACTAGTTCAAATATACCCTGTCCATGCGATAGCACCTCCAGGCAAAGTAGTTGCCATTTCCTGCTTTTTTGTAAATTTTATCAGTTTTTTAGGTTAAAATACCTTAAACCCATTTTTATCAAATATAACATTTGTACCACACAAACAGCATTGATATTTTTATCTTCACTAGAGAACGAGGAGACTTGTTTCTTTTTGGCTACTTATATTTTAAAATGTACAGCTGCCAGGAAAAGTATTGTATTATAATGTTGTTTACTTGCCTGTCTGTACTTATGCTATACAGCTGCCAGGATTTGTTAATGATGATATTACTGTTAAACACTCCTGTCTGTATATATATGCTCTCACTTTTATGATCCATATCAATTCCTGTAATTAAGGTATTATAAAACATAAAGTGGTCCACTGTATTGAATGCTTACTTAATAATTTTAATGTACAGTTCCCATGAAAAGCCTAGTGAGCAACTCCTACTGATCCCCAGCTAGTCATTGTAAGAATGTTCGTATTTTGTAATAACATGATGACCTATAGAGGTATGATCACTTTCTACTTGATGCACTTTAGCCTCTTTTTCTTCTTTTTAGGAATGACTATATGGCGTCCTTTTTAATATTTCAATTATGTATTTCTGCTTGTATGATTTGTATGTACAAATCGAATAAAAGCTTTTGAATTGAATTGAATAGACAGGTGCAGGAAAGAAGGGTGAATGGGTGGATGGAATGATGAATTGAATAGAAGAACAGATGGTGTTGTGGAAGGATGGATAACTTGGTGAATGGAAAGATGACATGGATTGATGAGTTAATGGGTGGACAGGATGATGGAAGAGATGGATTCATGGATGGATCCCTAATGGAAGGGTGGATAGATTCTGGGTGGAAGGTTAAATGGATGTATATATATATGGTAGGATGGGTGCATAAAACACTTCTTCAGCACAACGCACAGCGCCAAAAGCAGAGGACAGAAATTATGAAAACTTGTAGC